>NC_087561.1:11260833-12521666 GCF_036250125.1 Pseudopipra pipra
TTCTGTCCCCACTGGGGCTGAGTGGCCACATCCAGGAGGCAACAATCACCTACATAGCCATCTTCTCACCAGCTGCTGTTCTGCATTTCAACTCATCACACACAACAGAGAGAACAAAACAACCAGGGAAATCACCTCTTTCCATTCTGGAAAAAGCCCAACAGTCCAGCAGCAATTTTTATGTCACCCAAGATGGAAAAAAATAAATCCATTTTTAAAAAGTGCAGAAAGAGAGAAGAAATCTGTCAGTGGTCAGGGCAAGAGACCAGCATTCCCTCTGGCTCTGGCAGCCTCAGCTGCCTTACATCAGCAGTCACGTTGGCCTAACTGTGGAGAGGCCCAGGCTAGAGAAGGTCAGACTAAGTGAGGATGAGCAAGAGCAGGGGATGCCAGGAGTGCAGGTTGTGTTTGCCTGCCCGATCCTCCACCCATGATATCGCTGTGGCTGGGGACATGTTCCTCCCACAGAGCTGCAACAGCTCAACCAGATTGAAGACACTAATAAAAACTTTAAATGGAGCCAAAGTGCCCTCCCAGATAAATGCTTTACACAGGAGGACATGAAAAATTATTTGAGAGAGCAAGCAAACCAGGAGCATATCTAGGAGCTGACTGGAACAATCTGCATTGATTTAAATCCACTGGCACCTGCAGCTCTGTGGGTACAGCCCTGAGGGCAGGCAGGGTTTGGGCAGAAATTGGGTTTCAAATAGCGGGAGGGCACAAATTTACTCATAGTAGAGGTCAGTGAGGGATTCAAATAGCAACATCTTGGACACTTCCCCCAGCAGCCACCTCTAGGTTTTTGGGGTTTTCTGGCTTTGGTTTGTTGTTGTTGGTTTTTTTGGGGTTTTTTGGTTGGTTGGCTGGTTTGGGTTTGTTTTTTTTTTCCCAACTGAAGTTTTGAAAAACCTGTAAAAGGATTTATTAGAGCCCCTGGCGAGCAGGACACAGCCACACTGAGGGGATTTCCCATCATGTATCTCAACTGTATCGTTCTCAAGATAACTGAGACCTGTGTTTTATTGCAGTCACTATGACATGTCTGACACTTAAAGATTAATAATATCTAGTAGGCTTTTCCCCACCAGCAATCACATTGCTTCGCCGTGGGGCTTGGTCTTTATCCTCGTTTCTTGTTGTTCTGTCACTTCTAATAACATGTTAACAGACATTTGCTACACTAACACTGGATTGCGAGCAGGAGGATTTCCTCAGACCCATAAATTGCAGCTGCCTGCTCATGCTGCCCATGAGAGGGAAGAATTTTTGCTAGTGCAGCTGAAGAGGGGTTTGGAGAGGAACATCTCAGAGGACTTTCCTTCAGCATCCTCCTTTATCGCTCCAAGTGTCCTTGCTTTGGTTTTAAGTCCATGGCTCATAGACCCTCAAGTATTATTTGCTACACTGACAAATCCATATTGCTTTTTTCTTAAAATCCTATATTCCCACTGGGGATTTGCTGCTACATGTCCATACTAACAAAAAAAAGTAAAGGAGATGCATAAACTCGAGTCAGAGGCGGCACTAACAACTATCAGACAGACTTCAGCTAACTCTGAACTTTTTTAAGCCGCTATAAGATGTGTTAACTTACATTGTAGCCAGTAGGCAGAAGCTGTGAAGTCAGGTGAGACCACGGTGGTAAATCCCCATAGAGCTGGATGACAGCACCGTGATGCTGCTGAGAGCATCCCTGCACTCAGGGGGATGTGGGTACCAGGACGAGCAAACACCACTAACCTGCAGCAGGGGGGGCAGCAGCACGATGAGAAAAGACATCTATTATGCAGAGCTAATAATACCATTAGAGTAAATGGAGTTTGCCCAGAGGAATAACAAAGCAGTGAGATAGGAGGGTTCTCCTGGGCACAGGGGATGATGGTGCTCGGGTTGACTCTGCACATCCAGGCTATGGGCAGGTACATCCTCATTCACCACATCCCCCTTGATTTTTGGTGTCAAAATCTGGAGGGGGCTGCAGCAGCCAACCCTCCCCGAGCCAGGGGGATCCTTGGGCTGGAGAATTTATCCACAGAGTTGAAGATTTCTCGCTGTATTTTATTTAGAAACAGCCTGCCCTCATGTGGTGAATGGAAAACCAGGAGGTTGATGATTTTGGACTAAAACTGTCCAGCAATGTGCCAGGGCAGGGGCCAGGAGAAAAATCTCTCACAGGTCGGTCACACACATCTTTTACTCATTTCCCTTCCCATCTGCACAGCACCCACTTCTGCTGGCCTGGTAATTCCCAGGTAGCCACAAGTGCCCAACAGAGCCCCTGGGTGCCCAGCACAGCACTGGGGCTGCAACACCTGCTCACATGGCCGAGCTGGTCCCACAGCACTGGCATGAGGGACAGCAGCACAAAGTCAAGGCAAGCCCTTGGTGGGGGCAGAGCACTGGGGCTCCAGCAGCTGAAACAAGGAAAATCCCCATTTGCTTCAAGATTTTCTTGAACAGCTCGAATAACACTTTCCACAAGGGTGTAAACTTGGCTCAGAAAGGCAATTGCACTCACATCACATACAGTGCTTTCTGGGCAGCTAATCACAGCAGGGAATAAAAGCTTTACCCAGAATCAACACAATCCAGAATAAATAAACCCAAGCTGAGTAACAGAGCTGAGAAAGCCATATCTTCCCCACCCAAACAACTCTTTTTTTAAAATCAGCGATATGCACAAATCTTCCAAATCAGCACTGAAAAACCAGCCATGATGCAAGACCAGGCTCATCAAGGAGCAGAGTGCACTGGCTGCATTTTGACAGCTAGGACAGTAACTCAAGGGGCAGTGGGTGATGCTGCAGGCCAGGAGCCAAGGCAGTCCATAGCCAGCCCAGACGTGAGCACAGGGACACAGCTGCAGCTCGTGGCTCAGGCACGATCCCTCGACATGCAAACAGGACACAGCACAGTGGCTCCTGCCTGAAGCTTTCAGGAACCCAAAACCCAGCGAGAGAACATACCTGAACATCACACTGCCAGCCTGCACATCTGCAGTGCCAGCAGCCCCAGCTCCTGACGGGACACAAGCAATGCAGATCTGATTGTCATCACCAACAGCTTCTTAACAGCATGGAAAAAGCAGAACAGCGGGAAGCTGAAGCGAGGCAAATCCTGCCCGACACAGACACAGTTTTTCTGACCTCGGGACCAGCAAAGACAGGAGGGTCCCTGAGGTCCTGTGCCATCACTCTAAGCCATGCCAGGGGACAGCTGGTGCCCAGCTGAGCACCACAGGCTGATGTGGAGCCACAGGGGAGGCACCTTCCCACTTTTTCCAAACACCTTCATTTGATGCTTCTGTTTGCAAAGCTCCTCAATTGCAGTTGGCACAGCCAAGCACCAACAACTCATCCCATCCCCGTCTCACTCATGCAGCTTCAAAGCCTCCCCCAGGCACTGGCTTCTGACAGCCCGATTGAAAATGAGGGGAAATGCAATCAAAGGCATCAGTCTACATGGTGCTCAAGGACTTTTTACAGCCTGGATAAGCAGCAGCAGTTTCACCCCAACACCCACTTCCTACCCTGGTTTCTTGCAGCAGGAGGTCCACAGGTATTGCTTTCTGGGGCACCTCAGGCAGAGCAGCTGCTCAAGGAGGTGCAAGTCCACAGAGCAGGATGCTCATACAGGTCCAAGTCCACATCTGCAAAGTTCTGAGACTTGCTAATTGCAGTCTTCTGCCAACAACCTTCCAGCAGCTGGAGCGTCAGTGCTGCAACACAAACTGCCCAAGTGAGAAACTACGAAAGGCAGCCCTGCAGCTCTGCCCGCAGTGAGTGGAGGCTCTAATTCCACTTTATCTGCTTGTCATCACCTCCTAAAACAAGCCAGGCCCATGTTTTCGTTGGAGAGTGAGGCGTAACTGGGTAAAAGAGATTTTTGGTACATAAAAATAATTCTGAGCAGGTCTGTTTATGACACGGCTGCCTCAGGAACAGCCCGTCAGCAGAGCCAAGGCAATGCAGTGATCAGGGTTAACACAAAGGTATTTTACTCTATTTACTGCACTAAGAGAATTGCACAGGAAAGAGCAATGACAAGCAATGTTCCTTCCATCCCTGCTGCTCACACACAGGACTGGTGGTGGAAGAACCACACTCTGCAGTCCTAATTATGTCAGCTTTAAATTTATTTTCTTCAAGACTAACCACAGTTTTTACAGCAGATGAAGCACTGACCACAAAGTCTCCCCAAAACAGAGGGTGAGCAGCCATCTCGTACTTCTTTTCATATTGTATGACAAAGAGAACTAAAACATTTCTAATCAATCAATTAAGCTCTGTCATATGCTTCTCTGAGATTGGAGGATAGGGTTCAACGTTCTTTGCCATGGGGTTGATTTATAAAGTTTTATAAAGTTTTCATCACCATCACCATTTTGTTTTAGTAGAAATTGCTCCTTTGAAGAAACAAGGATTTGGGGTTTTACATAAGCTCAGAGAGAGAGCAAAGACTACATTCTTTTCCCATCTTTCTGTATCCTTTTTACTCCATATCAGTGCAAATCCATATTTTTCATCTGTGAAACCAATACACTCCTGTCAGTACAAAAGGCTCTTTTTAGTAAGAAAAAAAGAACAGGAAAATTACAAAGTGAGAAGCCACACTGGCCAGTCCTACAGCCTTTCTGAGGAACAGCAATGTCCACAGAGCATGGGCAGGTCAAACCTCCTGTCTCCTGGGATAGTACTTCCCTATCAGTCCCCAATTCCTCCCATACCCCAGAAGGAAAGCTGCAAATGTAGCTACAAGCCACACCAGTTTGCTGCTGAAGGTCCATCGACACCAGCAGCAGCAAACCTCAGCACACGGATACCAGCTGGAATTTTCAAGCCACTTTCAGGGATTTAAGTGCTCATCTCAGAGTACTAAAAATTAATACGAGTGGATGTTCTGGGATCCAGCGCTACTTCAAAAACCTGTTTGTTAAAGCTCTAATGGGCATCTGCAGCACTGCTGGGTGTGGGAAGGAACGAGCGCTCCGGGCTGTGCTGATAACCTACGTGGAGGAGTGGTCTGGCTCTGGGGGGAAGGGGACTGTGGGTTTAGGGCAGGAAGATCTTAATTTTCTTTTCATTGCTGCAACGAAGCTCTGAGCAGGCAGGCAGGCTGGCTGACAAAGAGTGGCCTTTGAAGTCCCAAGAGATTTGTTACTTCTTTGAAGCTTTCAATCTGTCCTGCCAGCCATTTGCTGTTGCTGCAGGGTACCTACCAGGGAACCAGGCTCGGTGCTTCCTCCAGCAGAGAACAGCACAAGAATGGCACTTCACACCAAAGAGCCCATCCCCATTTAAGAAAAAAAAAAAAATTAAATAATTTACTTTACTCCAGCTTTGTATTACCACAATGACAAAATGATAATTTCCAATTTTCTCTTCTATATCTTTTTTTAATATATGTAAATATGTAAAACGAGCATTGATGATTTCCCCTTTGATTCATATAGCAATTACTTACATTTTACAAAATCCTTCAGCAAATGAAACTTAACCTTTACTAAGCAACACTTTCAAAGGGAAAGGTAATAAGGCCAATTACCTTTTGGTGACTTCTGATCTGGCTGCAGCAGCCAGCACACTGACTGCAGAAGTACAGCAACTTATATCCATAGGTAGATGTAAAAAAGGTAAAACAAAGAGGTATGTTATTCTGGTGTATCACCACAGGAATCTGATAAAACAGGGAAGTGCAGCCAGGGAGATGAGGATGGATGCAGCACATAATCACTTTCTCAGCCAGCAGGTCCAAGTTAAGAGCTGTTTTGGACCTGGACTACACTTGGTTCCATAACCAATATAAGCAAATCAGAAATAGTTACACTTTTCTGTCAGTTATGGTTTAAACCTAGCGACATATGGAAACAAAAAGAACCAGATTTTTTTGTGCTTGCACTGTGATTAGTGGATGGGAGCAACCACAGATGAAGGGCAGTGAGCACGCAGGCCGTGTGCTGTTAGAAATGCTTATCTGGGTGTAGTGCACTGATTTAGACAAGAACATGGTATAAAAAACCCAACCCATAAGACCACCAACAGCAGAAGATACTTTTTTTAAAAAAACATATAGTTCAGAAGTATTAAGAATTATCTTAACAAGCTTCCTTTAAGAGAAAAGGAAAGCACCCAATGGATGCTCCCACAGGATAAACACTGATTACAGCTGGGAATAACCACACACAGATTAAATAATGAAGTGTTGTGTGGCAGGAAGGAGACTGAAATAATATGAAATATTCCCACTTTATAAAAATAGCCCAGGCACTCCAATGTTAGAAGCCCTCTGGAGTTTCTAGCAAGAGTTGTCTCTTTCCACGAGCAGCCCTCACGTCTGCATATGCTTGTACCTATTTATATACTTCCAGCAAAAATTACCAGTGCCGACTCCTTTCGGATGTCCCACTCCCAGAAAGAGCCACTGCAACAGCTCCTGGAACAGCCCCAGCCCCTCAGCACCGATGTCCAATGGCCACACGGCTGCAACATTTCTCATGGATTAAAAAAAACTCCTCCTTGTTTAAGAAGTAGCACAACCACCCCCGCCCCAGCACAGGGATAGCAGCAGTGCACGTGTGGCCAGGGAGATTTCATCCTTTTTCTCCTTCACAGTAGCACCCAGATTTCCACCCCTGCACTCCTGGTGCTTCCCTGGGAGAAGGAGCTGTAAAGACAAATGGGGGAACCCCCCAGCTTTCCAAAGGCAGGGTCAGAGCAAGACAAAAGGTACATCAGAGAAGCCCAAGATCCTGTGGATTCCCTCCTCTCAGGGAGCTGGAGGTAAATTCCACAGCTCTGCTCTGCAGGCGGACACCCCACCACAGAGCTCTGCACACCATCTCTGCATCCACCCTGGGTTTAGATATCTAAAATACCCAAACCCACCATCCTCGAGCTGGTTTCTTTTGGAGTTGAACTTGTATGTGGGGTTTTTCAGAGCCTTTTTTTCTGTCCTCCTGCTGCTTCACCTGATTATACAGTGCACTCAAAACCTCAGAAAGCAAGGGCACCTCCTGAAAAAGCTGCCAAAGTGATGGTCTGGGCTTAAGACAGGGCAATTCTGTGCAGTGCTCCTACTACAGAAACAGGTCATTTGTTACTTCAAAACAGCAAGTTCAGCATTTTTAAACCTTTGGAAACGTAAGAAATGACAAAGAGATTGCAGCAGTGTAAAACAGGCTGTAAGTTGGGCACAGCTGTGAGCAAGGCTGGGTGACCTGTTCAGAAAGGAGGTTCTGCAATCCATGCAAGCCAGCAGTTTATCTTCAGGTACAAGAGAAGAAAGGACAGCGGAGCTCACAGATCAAACAGGTGCCTTAGTGGGAGATGCAGAATGAATGAAAGTTCAGAGCCAGAAGATTCTGCTGTCACATGAAGTCTCTGCAGTCTGTAATCACACCATACTCCTCCTCATCAGCCTTAGAGACTCACTCAGATGGTAACAGGAGCAAGTCTCACTTCCAAACCCTGTGGCTTAGCCCCTCCTCACCATTTCACCATCACCCCGAAGAACAACAGCACACCAGTCCTGGAAAGGCACCACCTGCCCCACTGTGCTCAAGTACCCATGCCTGACAATAAAACCAACTTACTACACGAGCAGGAAGCACACCCAGAGCACTGGTTTGCAGAAACTTCTCCCAGACATCTTCCTCCGATGCCCGAGCTGGTTTACAACTGCAGGAACATTTAGTTTGCTTCCATATTTCAGCACTTTGAGCAAAGTCAGTAAATTCCACGTAATCCACCCAAACTGCAAACTGCAGGCTTTTCACTCAGAACAGATTGTGTAGATACTCACCAGCACAGCACACACCTACGCTGTTAATAGATAGCTTTCACTCACGGGAACAGACAATCCCCCTCACCCGGGTAACTCGAACACAATCCCCACTTACTGCTGAACCTGTCGGTTACCTGTGAACAGCTCAGCCTGGATGGGGTGGTTTTGGGGTACCCTTTTCAAGCTCTGGCCCACCCACAGTCCTCAGAAGCTCTCACTAGAGTGAGACATCCTGGGATGACCATGCCAGCATCTCGCACCAAACACTGGCTGTGCTGAACTGATGGGCACCCTTCAGCACCTATCCCATCAACACAAGCTTAAATCACCCAAAAAACACCATAAGACCCCCTTCGAGGGCTGGGTACAGCTCCAGTATTAGCAATACAAAGCCAGACTTGGAGCATCTCCCAGGAGTGCATTAACACAGTAGCAAACTTGGTTTTCGTTCCTGGCATGAACACATCCTGATGCCTTCCACCCAGATGGGGTAAGATGCACTACTCTAAATCACAATTACCACATAATCCAACCCATTTTTCCTCACTGTCAACAAGTGGTACAGCCAGAAGGGTACATCTTTGCCTTTTGTTTGCACAGGGATTTGAAATCCAGATTACAGCTCTCTAAGCACAAGGAAGATTACAACTCAGCCTCAGATTAGATTCTGGAGTAGAAAATCATCCAGAGCCACCAGCTGCAGGGATGCCCTCACAGCTCTGCGGTTGCACTTGAACCAAGCAAGGACTGCTCTGCTGGGTGTGTTGCCTTCCCTGCTGAGCACAACCATCCCCAGGACAGGACCCACTGTGGCATCAGCCCAGCTGCACTGGCCATCATAAGCCAGACCACCAAAGTGATCCTTTTAGATCTCACAATATTTTAGCTGGGGCAAGTAGGGTGTTGAAAACTCACTGGTGCTGCCCACCAACATCTGCTTGTGCCAAGGCAACTGCAGTGACCACACAATGCAGTTCTGGGGCAAGATCTAAACAGTTCAGCCACACAATGTGTGAGGGCAAGATTAGAAAAGCACCCAGCACCCAAGCAACCCTCTCCCCAGGACACTCAAGAGGTGCCCTGTAGGAGGTAAATAATAATAATAATGGCCAGTCTTCGCAAGCGAAGATTTTGGGAAAGGTCATAAACCCTTCCAGCCTGCGCAATGGATTTTTTAGGTGAGACACAGCGTGCGCTGAACTGAGCCCACCCTTTAATCCTGAGGTTCATCTGCCGGGGCCGAGCAAAGCTTGGACAGTGGCAGTGAGGTCCCCAGGACGTAGCTGGATTGCCATACAAGGCTGACGAGCTCCAGCTGCCCAGGGGGCCGGGAATTGAACCCGGGTCGCAGTGGTAAACCACCCAAAAAACCCCAAAGCCAACCCAACATTTGGCACACAGCAGCAATGCAGGAGCAGTCTCAGCAGGCTCTCCTGAAGTACATCAACCCTTGCACACCCACAGCCCAGGCTCAGCTCCCTCCCTTGCCAGAGCACAGAGCACCCAGACCCCATCGCTGCTCTATCAGCACAGACTCTCCCAGCTGCAACGCCCAACTGCGGGAACAAAATTTCAGGCTCTTACATTCAGCTTCTACAGCTGCCTCAGCTCCAGCCCTGCTCCTGCAGCAGAGCTGGTCATACCATTTTGCCAGTTTCTGAAGCTGGGACAAATCAAAGTGTTCCCACTCCCAGGGGCAGCAATTCAAAACCAAACTGCAGCTCATGACTATGGCTTAAGGCAAGCATTGAGCACTACCACTTAAGGACATCCTTCTCCTGGCCTGGGGAAGAAACACTGCCCTTCCCAGCAAAGACCCTCCTTGAAAGGACAGCAGTAAGAGGTTTGTAGCAGATCCACCTTCTTCAAAATTGAGGGGGTGGAGGTCGTTGGAGGCTGTAACAGCAAAAAAGGGCCTCCCACATTTCTTCTCTACTGCAACCACACTTAGTGAGATTCATTAAACACAAATTTTATTTTAAAATGTTTTTATTGATAAGTCCACCACAGTTGTTTAAATGTTATTACAGAAACAAACCCTCCAAGTGTGCTTTCCTGGACCACTCCAAGTATTCCAGAGGTTTGCTTTTCAGGTTGCATTTTGGGGGTTTTTTTTGTCTTTTTAAATGGTAGACAAACCTTAGTGTCCAAGTTTTCTTTCTTGCCATCCCCTTCACGCTGTGGAGTCACCAGCAAGCCACTGTCCCCACCACTGGGCTGTGAGCAGTGATTACTGACACAACTATGCTGTCAGCGATGAAGGTCTTGCGGTTTACAGATGGATACCGTGCAATTTTTCTCCTACTAAACTAATCAAAATTGCATCGTGATCCACCCGACAACAGCAAAACAAAGCTTACCAAACTGGCACATTTGGGGCAGTGCAGCATGAAGACAAGTCCTCCTTTCCTCCACAGGCCGGGACAAGTGCAATACTCTACACATAGCTACAAGTAATGCAACAAATCCCCACCCATGGAGAAACCAGCGCAAGGCATCTTCAGATCTTTCATGAAAAAAAAATAGAGGAATAAAAAAACAAACAAACAAACAAACAACTAACAAACTTGAAAACCCCTTATTCACCAGATTCACCACCACCACAGTCAGTTTTGCATGGATTTGCACAGCAATTTTAGTAAGCTGGGATGCAAACCTGCAAAACTGACTGTAATCAGCACCATCTTCTCCAGCAACTGGCACTAGCTAGGATGCACTTTATCTAGCAGTACTGTAAGTGCCCACATTACAGTAGGTTCAATTCAAAGCTACCTGCACTATGAGCACTTTGATACTGCTAGGACAAAACTACTTCCCGAGCAATTGCCTTCAATGGAAAAAAAGCTTTAACTAAAATGATAATTGCTGAGCTAAAGCCAGATGGATGCAGTTTTTTTGGACGTGCAGGCAGCAGCTTGTGCCAGAAGGAGCATTTAGGGCAGTAGATTCTACGCTACTTCACTAACTGCACTAGATGCACCTTAACACAAGAACCATTTGTAACGTGGCTCTAATGCAGCAGAACAACAATCCTGGTCCTGTCCATGCCCTGCCAGTCATGGAATCGCCACAGTAATGCCAGAAGTGCTTAAACTGCAGTAGATCCTAAACTCTACCTGCACTGTAAGCACTTTTGCACAACTCAAGGCCCGTCACCAGATACAAATTCTTCTATTTAAAGGTCTTGTTTCAGCGCAGCTAAAGCAGCACAGAAGTGTCTTGACTGAAGCACAGGAGCCAACAATACCTGCCAAGAGAGAAAACCAACATTAATGTTGCATAACACAGATATGGATTTGCTACTTTACACTTTCACAACTTAGGAAAGATTTTTCTTGTTAAAGTATAGAGCAGAAATAGGTTCAGAGTTTTGAGAAGGCAGCTTAACTGAGAGCGTGCCACACAAGGAAGAGTTTGCAGCTCATTTTCACTTGAATTAAGGTAAAAATGGCTTCCTCCAGTGTTTAATGGCAGTTACAAAGCACCGTAGTAGGTATCAAAACATCCCAGTTTCCTGCCCTCGTGGTTACTACAGCACGAGAGACATTTTAGTTGACCTTTCTCCCGGAGCTTCACTGAGGATCTTGCATCACCCGACCACCAAACATTTGCCCCCCCCAGTAGCGCAAGAAAAGTTCTGACACATGATCCCGCACCCTCCACATCAGATAATGGAGTATCTGTACTCCAGATGATGCCACGAGCTGCGGCGCTGCACAAAAGCCACGGACCCTCCACACGAAGGGAGGGAGAAAATAACCTGTATATTAACAAATTTAAATTTCCCTCCGCAGCCACGCTGCCAGGACCCGGCCTTACAAACCTGCGGGGGTGGGAAGGCTCTGGCCGGGGATGCCCGGGGGCAGCGGGGCCGGGCCCCCCGAGGAGCTCCCACCGAAGCGGAGCCGCTCCGGGTGCTGGTGGCGGGGGCTCTGCCGGGGAGGGCCCCCACCCCCGCGGGCCATTATCACCCCCCGTGCCGCCGTTATCTCCCGGCACTGACCATCTGCTCGGGGGGGCGGGCACGGGGATTACTCGGCCCCGCTCGCCACGTGCGCGGCGCCCCCCCATCCCCGGGCGCCATCGGAGCATCCCCGGGGGCAGCGCTCGGCACCGGGCACCGGCGCTCTCAGCGGGGGGGGTGCCCCGGTGCGGGCTCGGCCCGGTCCCGTCCCGGGAGGGGGTTCGGGGCTCCCCGCCACGTGCTGCCCGCCCCGTCCGGGGGGCGCGCGCGGCCGGAACAAAGCACGGTGGGAAATGCAGTCCTCCATTCAAAGCCCCAAAAACGCGCCAACCCGCCCGCCCGCCCCCCCCTACGGACCCGCCGCCGCCGCGACGGACCCCGACCCGCCCCGCGCTCCCGGGGCAGGGGGGAGCTGCGAGCGCCGCGCCAAGGTTCGCCGAGGGCGGCTCCGCGCGGCCGCGGGCGGCCCCTTTGTCCCGGACCGACGGGGCCAGCGCGGCCGCCTCCCGCCGCCGTGTCCCGCCGCTGCCCGTCCCCTCTCCCGTCCCGTTCCCCCCCTCCCGGTCCTGCCTGCGCGGGGCCCCCGCGGGTGCGCGCGCGGCTCTCGCGGGTCCCCCCGACGGCGGCGGCTCCGCCGAGCGCGTGGTGCGGCTCGCGCCCGACCGCCCCCTCCGCGCGCGCGGGCGGGCGGGCGGGCGAGGGCGCGCGCGCACCGCCGGCCCGCCCCCCCGCCGCACTACAACCCCCAGCACGCACCGCGCCCGCCGCGCGTGCGCGCCGCGCACCTACACTACTACACCGCCCCCCCCTTCGCCACCGCCGCCATGTGCTCGCCGCGCGCGCGCCCCCTCCCCCCCCCCGCACACACCCCCCGCCCCCGCGCACCGGCCACGCGGGGGCGGCGCGAGACACCCCCGCACACACCCCCCACACCGTGCGGGGGGGAAACACGCGGGGACCCCCCCCTCCAAAAAAACCCTTCTCCGACACCCTCCCACCCTCCTCCAAATCACCCCGCTCCGCAGCCCTGAGTTTCGGCCTCTCCCGCTGCCGCCGCCTCCCCCCCCCCACCGCGGGCCATTGTTGGAGCCGCCGGGTGGGGAGCAGGGCCGCCCTGGGGGGCAGCGCGGTGCGGGGGAGCCGCGGGCCCACGCGGGACGCGGAGCAAACCCCGCGCACTCCTACAGGTGGGCGGTGGCCCCCGCGCCCCGCACGGCGCTGCCGCCCCCCCTCATCCCCCCGCACGCCCCGCACCGAGCCGGGGGTCGCGGTGCCCGCCACGGTGCGCGTCCCCCCGCCGCGGGCAGCGCGGGCAGCGCGGCACAGATTGCGGCGGGGCGCGGGAGGGATCGGGGGAAGAGAGAGAGGGAGAGGGGTGAAAAAAAGAAAAACAATAAAATAAATAAAATAATTAAAAAGGTGCAAAACGGGGAGCGCTCTTGGGCTCGCACCGGCTTTGGAGAGGGAAAACAAAAAAAAAAAAAGGAGCGCGAAGGAGAAGGCAGGGAAAGGGGGAAGATAAACACGGTACCTTGGAGCCGAGCTGAGCCCTGGAATAAAAAGGGTTTTACGAAAGTGGCGCGAAGACAATATCATGTGATCGGGCCAGGGCGGCTCCTCCCGCCCGGCCAGCCAAAAACGGGGAGAGGGCTCGGGGGAAGCGAGCACATCCGCTCCCCGCGCCATTAGCATAATTAATTGTGTCCTGCAGCTGCGGCCGCCGCTGCCCGGCCAATGGCAGCCGCCCCCGGGCGCCCCTTCCTCCCGCCGGGGGGGCGACCATGGAGGAGACCCTGGGAAGGGCCGGGCCGGGCGGGCCGCGGGGCTCGGAGGGAAGAGCAGCGCGGGGTCTTGGGGCGCTCCGCCGGTGCGGGGGCTGCCCCGGGGGGCCCGGGCACGGCGGGGGCTGCGCCCTTCGCTCCTGGAACACGAAACACGTGGCCGCGGTCACTCAGGGCCACCGGTGCAGCGATGGGTAGAAACTTTGGCCGTTTTGGGGCGAAAAGCCCCGAAATGATGTGGCGTGTTCTGCCCTGGCCCAGTTTGGCTTACACAGTGCTCCCCACGCCTGCCCTCCAATGGCCTTCCAGCACCTTGGCACCCCAAAGGTGCATCCCAAGGGTCTCGTTACACCTGAACCCCCCCAAGGCGCGCCCCGGGGGTCTCACCGCACCCCGGGCACTGTTGGGGACCCCAGCGCAGGGTGGCTGTCCCGCCTCGGCCGGCGGCCCTCGCAGGAATGCTAAAAATGTGCTAATTGTGCCCTGCCAGCGGCTCCTCGAGGATTAGGAGTAATGATCTTTAGGGAAAAAAAAAAAAAAAAATCGATCGATAACAAAGTTTTGCCCCTCTCCCTCCGGCCGCTATGTGGGAAAGCCCGAGGTGCCTCGTTTCACCCCGATCATCGGTATCTGGAGTGGGAACAAAATGTCCCCATGGAAACCGGGCAATAATCTATCAGAGCTGCGTTCCTCATGCAACGAGAAAAGGGGCTTCTGTCCCGCCTGTATTTACTACTGTTTGATTTCTTTTTTTTTTTTCCTTTAATTTTTTCTTTTTTTTTTTCTTTTTTTTCCTGAAATTCTGCAGCCCCGGTTCCTGCAGGTTGGAAGGGGCGAGTCGTGCCGGGCTCCTGCGTGTGGGCGCGTGTGAGGCCTCAGACAAAGCCACCATGTCAGGACGGGAGGGCTGAACCGCTCCGAGGGCTCCTTCATCATCTCCTCCAGAAAAACTGCAATTTGTTTCTTCGTTATCAGTGGGAAATCCTCGGCCCGGGTTGCTCCTTGCAAACTTTCTGTTGTAGTGCCCAGGATGGATATGGAATTTACTGATTTGGAGCTGCAGGGAGGTTGTGTGTAATGGAGGACGGAGGTAAAATCCGAAATTTAAATTTTCTCCCGGATTAGGCAAAGTGCGTTTCTGAGGTCCCGAGCCACGAATGCTAAAAGAGAGCAAAATGCTCAAGGCTGAAGTCAGTAGTTTAGCAGGGGGGTGTGAATTTATTACCAACACCCCTGCAGAAACAGAACAGAAACTGACAGAACAATGAAAACCACAAGAGTGTCCCAGTAACTCATTTAAGCACAACAGGATAGAAAACATTCCCAAATAAAAGATACTTCGTGTCTAGCTCTGTAAAACAAAACTTTCTACAAACAAAACAAAACTAGCAGCAAATAAGCACTAAACGTGACCCAGTGCTAGAAAACTTTCTTCTCTATATAAAAAAATTCATATGCTTTGCATTAATTTTTAATTATTTAATATAAAAATTTGCATCATAAGCATATTGAAACCTTATATGTCAATAAAGTTCCATGTAAGTGTAGCAGCTTTTACTCAGTGCACACTGCAAATTGATTATCTCTTTTCTGTGAGTTCAGAAATAAATTAGTCTTTCAACAAAGAGAGCCTGAAGATGGTGAAATAAGTCTACGTGAAGTGTTGCACAGATAAGATTAAATGGTATTTTTAAATCCTCCTGCTGACCTTTGACTTGTGTTTTTGTGTGTCTTGGAAGAGAGTCTTGGCATCTGCAAATACATCAGTTGCTAAAAAAAGTAATGGTCAAAAAAAAAAAGTGCTGGAACTTTTCTTAATATTTTAAAGGGTATTGTCTAGCGAAAGCAGTCACCTGCCATGTTAGCTGAGCAGAGAGTTTTGATGGCCTTTTTCAAGCACACTGTGATTTATAGATTGCAAGGTGGTGCTTGTAAAACACATTACTTAACTGTGGGAAGGTTTTGTTCCGGGTTGAGAGAACTGTTAGGAAAACTAAGTGAGGTGCAATCTCTCCACAGAGATGAGATAATTTTTTTTAAAAAATTCCTGAAAATCACTTTCAGAATGTATTGTGAAAATATATACCTCATCCCTATAACAAATATGCAGAAATTTGTATTTTTTTTCCTGTAATGGAGTCAGGAGCATGCATAATGCTGAGAGGATATTTTGGTTTCTTTCACTACACTTCTCAGAGCTACAGATAATTCTGTTCTATCTCTTCTTGGTTACTGATTCATTCATACTATAACAACTATGGTCAGGGCTTACCTTAGACTGTCTCCTCCACTTCTGTTCCCTTCCAGAATGAGAACTATTATGTGACCTTTTACATACTGGAGAAAGCACAGTGGATTGTGCTGAACTATCCAAATGCATAAAAGGAAATCAGAAACAACCAAGAGGGATGAATCTTTGTGAAACAAAAAATTATTTTTCAAAACAAACTATCCAAAGACATATATCAGTTGCTGTATGGAAAGATTTCTCTCAGATTACTAAAAATCTAAGTTAGTTCTCAAAGCTTTGAGAATAGTTGTAAGTCTGAAGAAGATCTTCTACTAAATTTGTAGAACACCAGCATGAAATCAGTGTCCAAAACCCTATTTTATAGCCAGGTCTGGAGTCTTTTTATACTTTTGGAAGAAAATGTATTGAGAGATCAGGTAATCTTAAGAAAGAAACAAAAAACCAAAGGAATATTTAAGAGAAAACATTTTAATCGTTAACTGCAGAGACCTGATAAGACAGAGGCTGCAAACTCTTTCTGTGAATTCTCACACAGTCACAACTATGGTAAATCTTTGCAGCAGTGGAATTCCTTAGAGATCTGTCTTCATTTGTCTTCTGCACACTTTGGATTTTTCATGTAACTTTGGATTACCTGTCATTTGCTGCTGAACTGTCTTTGTTTTAAAGCACTCAGCTGAAAAAGATGTAGAATGAAAATTATTTTCCTCTTATGAGGACAGAATGGAAAGAGATACTTTGAGATTACAGTGCCATTTTTTCCTCACTGTCAGTGAAAAATTTAATTCAATATTAGTTTTCTGAATCGTTGCTGTGTTTGCACTTGTCATGAAAAATTACTGATTGAAGAGGTTTTATTAAAAAAGATTTCCCACTTTTTTCATTGTATTAGTAAAACATTTGAAACTGGCATTTACTTTTAATTTCTATTTGCTTCTTTTGTACAACTATCTAACATAGAGAAATAAGATATAAATAAGCTATGTTACCTTGCATTTTACTTAAGTGAAATATGCTTATAAAAACACTAAACTCTCTTCTAAATAAGACCAATCTACATGTAAAATAAGAAACAAATGTACACTAATGGCATGGACTTCATGTCTAATTTTAGCTATTTTTATAGTATTGATTGCTGTGATAAATAATGCAACATTTGCTGTATCTCTGATATGCTGTAAAGAACTTCTGCATACTAATGTCTCAAACTTATCCTTTTAGGATAAGTTGACAATTTATTATAAACATGTTTATTAAAACAAAATTTTAATGTAAAAAATGAAAGCTCTGTCTCATTTATCTTCACAGCTTGATAGCTAAGTATATTAAATTATGCATTTAGCTTTCTAATCCTTTTAATTTATTTTGTGTTCATATTACTGTACAGCAGGCTGAAACTGCATTTCTGTGCAGCTCTTTTATGCAGTTTCTATAGGGTTTTATTCTGTCTTCCACCTTCACTGACATCATGGGAAGTTAAAAGAACTCATCCTTCACAGCACTGATTCCTTCATCTGTTGCTTTCCCATTTCAGGTGGATTAAATCCTGAAATCTGGATATAAATTGTCAAATTGAAAGGCAGCTACTTGCATGGCTAAATGACCCTCGTGGTACAGGATAGGGCCCTATACCACATGGGTATAGGGACATGAGGGATCCTGCTGAAGGTGCAGCCCATCCATAGGTGCAGGGCAGGAAGAATTGGTCCCATCTCTCTGCACACTCTGAACTCCTCCTTCAGGGCAGTGCGAAAAACCAGGACTGATTAAACCTCTTCTCTATGTGTAAACTTAAAAATAAGCTCAAGTCATTTCTAGATGAGACATCGCCTTCCAAAATATACTTCCCTTGCACCACGTGTCATTTTAGAAATGAGTCAATAAATTACTGTTTGACTACAGGTTACACAGAAAATTCATATTTTGTTGAGGTCAGTAACCCTGTTACTGCAGGATGCAGTACAGCATTGGCAACATTTTTGTCTGCAATCCACATATATTATCAATATTTGATGTAAGGACCTGATGAGAAGACCCAGAGACCAGAGCTTGTCCTCGTGCTTCCTTTGTGTCCTGTGGTCTGTGTGTTGCTCTCTATCCAAATATTCCTTCTCAGGTAAGGGAACACATGTACCTCTCTCCTATTGGTCAGCTCATATGGACTCAAGGGGGTCAAGCAGGTATGAGATTTTGGGAGCTATTTCTGTCAGGCAGCCTTTAAGAAGAGGCAGAGGTTTGGGAATTGTACACGTGAGAAATCTGGCAGTTTACACAGACACTGTATCACCAGGAACAGCAAAAAACCAGCTGGTCCGTTTTGCCACTGTTGAATTCCGACAGTTGCAGGCAATAGGAAATGCTAAGATTCCTCTTTTTTTTTTTTTTTTTAAGCCACCTGCAATTGGCAGGACGCTTGTGCTTCACCCAGCACCCAGAGCATTCCTGAGGCCCTTTTCTTCTGTGCAACATCAGACAGTGCTTCAAGAGCAGCAATGTTCAGCATGAATCCAAGAGCGTTGACTGCATGGAAGCAGATGTCCTAGGCAGAAATCAGTGTATGTGGCCATTAAATTCAAAATCCTGCCAGCTAGGATGAACTCCTTGAATCAGGACAGTGTGAAGTAGTTTTTACATCCATTTGGGGGAGATATTTCATTATGCAGCTTGTCAAAGTTTCCATTCAGTGATTTCCCTTCCAAATAATTGTGCAGGAGCTGAACAACACTGGAAGGTGCATCTCAGAGGCTGTTGTCTCTCACAGTAGCATTTTGGAAATTCAGGGGACAGCTGAGTTCACAGGGTAGTTAAAACACATTGAGACCTCAGGCTGACTAAACTCTAGGATGTCTGCTCCAGGCTGCAGAGCAGCTCAGGATTAGAAGGGCATAAAAACAGCTTAAACCTGCTATATGTTCCCAGCTCTATGTCTAGAGGCATAACACAGAATCTCACCTCTCATCCCAAGGCAATGCTTTTCTCCAGTGCATGTGTCATGCAGGTGCCTACTAAGAAGATAAAATATATTAGCAGTAGTTTAATACAATTTGGGCTATGCACACTAAAAGGATGATCCTGTTACCACAAGCTCAAAATATTCTGCTGGAAAAGAACAGCATGACAGGAGGTAAGCAAACCTTAACAGAAGGATCTCAGCATAGTGGGAAAATGTGCTTTTTTGGAGTAATAAAGTCCACAGATCTAGCCCAGCCAGGAAATAAGGCTGAGGATGGATACAGGCTGGAGTTCACACACAAAGATACAAAGGTGGGGTTTGGGGGCAAAAATAGTTTCATTTCTGGGAGGGAAGCTCCTTTCTGCCCCAGAGTGTGGTAACTAAATGTCTAACCTAGGGAAGGGGGTGTTATTCCCCCTCCAGAACCTGTCCCAGCTGCGAAACCCTCCGGAAAAAGGCTTTTCCCGGCTGCCAGCACCAGCCGGTGTGGCTCTGCCCCCAGGCTGCAAACAGGATGAAGTACAACCCTGAGAAAGAAAACAAAACTACCCCCAAAGCCTGAATAATATCCCCTCGCTTTAATAACAGAGAGAGAGCGGGACGTTTGGGGTGAAGCCAGAGGCGCTGGGGAAGCAGCTGGATGTGGGGACCGCTGTCAGCCGGGATGCGCAGCAGCATCTCTGCGGTGGCGATGGCAGCCCGGGATGCGATGGCAGCACAGGATGCGATGGAGACCAGGATCCGATAGCAGTCCAGGATCCGTCACCGCAGGAAAAGCTCCTCTGCACAGCTAATGAGATTGGCTTCCAGCCCTGGCGATCCGCAGGCAGACACAGCGCCTTCCGTTCGTCCTGCCACTGCTGCCTCCCGCCGCTTTCCAGCAAGAGCAGACCAACTCCTGCCTCATGAGATGTGCAAAAAATCATCCCTCCCGGCATAGTCTTTGCCTCGAAATTAGGGCTGTGTGCTCTGGGAAGACCCCTCTTCCCCATATTTGCATAAATCCTGCTGTATAAATGAACCTATTAAGTCTATTTTAAAAGCAACGTTTCTGTGCCGTAATTTCATTAACCCACGAAGAACATGGAACTGATGTGGACAAAAGGTATTTTTCCATGTAAATCATGCATCTCAGGACACCAGGTTCTGTTAATGTTTAAGAACTCTTTACTGCACAGCTCGTTACATGAAATTATTTTCTGGTTAAACGTGAGCCATATACAACCAGCGGAGGCAGATTTGCAGTTTACATCACAGAGTTGTCAGCTTTGGAAAAATTAGTGAAAACACTCTGATTATTATGATTCAGCCCTTGAAACTTATTACATTTTACTTTTACTAATATTCCCCACCAGTTATTTGCAGGAATAAAAGTTGAAATTACAACAGAAGGGTAGAAATTCTTGGAGACAGTAACTCTTAAGGATTTCTACTGAGCTGAGTTAATAAATGGATCATCTTGTTCTCACATCCCCCCATTACATATGCTTTTTTATCAACTCTTAGAGAAAAATCATGCATTGTCTTCTTTATGGAACTTATAGGTCAGTTCTGCAAACACCTAAACATACAAGTAGGTTTATTTATGTGAGCAAATTTACTCATGCATCTAAATATTTGCAGGATGAGCCTTTCAAAAGTAATATCAACGAAAAAAATCAATATGTGTAACTTTCCTTGTTCAATTAATTCTTGCAAGTGTTGACTAGCAAAACTGAGGCATTTGATAGCAAAAATGCCTTCAAACACCATAAAATGGTGAAAGATTTGTTGGCTTCTGCCTCCTACAGGATTAAGATAGAACCAGGTGAGCTTAGTGCTACAGGCAGGGCTCAACCTAAAACCAGATATTCTGCAAACGACATAGTCACTTTATTTGTTACAAAATACTACATTCTGAGGTTGGAATCTATCACAAGTGGGTTTTTTCTCCCTTGCAATCCTCAGAAGAAACTGAAGAGAATCAAGTCCAAAAAAAGTAATTGAAAAATTAGGAGTCTTAATACACAATTATACAGCAAAATGCAAAACGTAAAGCAAAATGCATTTACTATTGATTTTTAAAGTCTCAAAATGGATTAGTTGAAAAATTTGGGGATAAAAATCCCCAAAACGCACAAAATTTAAGGGCAGACAGCAAGAAAGCAACTTAGCATGCTGGGGGTTCTTTCAGATCAGCATGTGTTCACATGGAAACTGAAATCCTTAAGAGATAACGGCAGCGATCATTATTAACCCTGAAATCACATCTATCAGCGAGGAGACAGTTGTAGGAGTTTTATGAGCTCTGCGAGGAGTGAAACTCTTACTGATATATATGTTATGCAAAACAAATTCCCTGCAATTTCAGCTCAGAAATGCTTTTGAGGTACCTTGTGACAAGGCGCTGGGTCATGACCTGGGTCTTGAGAAGCCTGAGTTGGGAGATGTTAGTTTTCGTTGGGGCTTTGTTTACCATGGACTTAGACATTTTGTATTATTAAGAATCTGTGGCTTATGAGGACATTCTATTTATCTTACCAGTCTTTTTTGATGGAAATGCCTGAATTTTCTTGGAAACAGGGATTTTATTGTGGATTCCTGGTGCCCCTTGGAGAGGCTTATTTTTCTGGACAATAGTTTTCCTTAGTGTCACTACCCTTTTGATTTCCCAATGGTCACAGGCTCTCAAGGTCGTGCAAAGTGCATCCTTTTGTTATAACGGACCCAGAATTTTGTATAAAAAGGCAGAAAAAAGATCTCTGTTTAGTGATTTAAAGTATATTTTCTGCTATCTACCTCTGTGTTAGATTTTGGCTGTTCTGCTTTAAAAAAGATAAGAAGATAAAAGATTTGAAGGCAAAATACGAGAGTATGTTCAGCACATATGTATTTTACTTTATGTGTTCCCATGTAAAACTGAAATGCAGATTCTGAAACAGTGTTTTCCACACAAACCTCTGTATAATTTAAACATTGAATGTATCAGATGTATTGTACCTTACACATATTGTAGTGTAAAGCATTAAGACAATATGCCTTTCTATTTTGTTTATTTTGATTTAGCTGGACTTTTCCTTTCTACATTACTCATTTAGGTGGATCCTCTTCTCTTAAATTCCGCCTGATGAGCATTGCATTAGAAAATGCCCGTGACTGCCATGGCTTGTGGCATCACTGCAGTTTGTGATGGTGCTTTGCCTGCCCAGAAGGTAAATAGTTCTTCTCTGTACTAACCAGAAAGCACAAAATTTTATGAAAACTGAAGATTAAGGGAGAATAATATGAATTCTACTATAATTTTCCCGTTTGAGACTTGTCTGTGTTTGCTGTCTCCTTTCAACCCCTGCAACAGCAAGTTTTGATTAAATGTGAAAAAAAAATGCATCAACCTTTAAGAGTGTTTCACTTCTTTACTTTCGGTTACAAGATTACACAGAATTACAGATAAATTATTTTCTGTTCTGTAGGAAATACAGTAAATCACTTCACAAACTGTTTGAAAACCTGACTAGGGATAAGTACAGTTTGTCTCCAAAGTGCTGCAGGCAGCATGAGGTGCCCCAGGGCTCCAGAGGTCACTGGTAGGTTTGGGCTCTTGGTGAGGGTTTCAACATGTCTGGGAGGCTGTGGCTTTGTCCTGCTGTTTCTCCAGCTTGTGCATGCTCAGTTTTAGGAGGATCGTATCCTGCATCCTCACTATAAAACCTACAACCAAAAATGATTGTTAAAAAGATCACATGCATTAGCAACCTAAAATTTATTGCTCTCAGGACAGTTTGATTTTCTTTTTCAAAAGTGATTGTTTTACATGTTTCTGCAGAGATGGCAAAGAGTTGCAACATAAAATGTGTCTACTTTTAGCATAATTCCCTACAAATAAATTCTCACAGTCAGCTTAATTGTTAAATCATACAATTTAAAAAAAACTTCCTTTAAAAAAAACTTTTTCACTTTCCTGATATAATTTCAAGCTGTTAAAGCTACAGCTTTTTGAACTGCCTTTTTTTTTTTTTTTGAAAGTTTCTAAGGAGAAATGAGGAAAATCAGTTGATTTCACTTTTGCTTACAAGCAGTATCTGACCATTTTCATTGCCTAAACTTGCTCCAGTCACACATCACTTTCACTTTGCTCTGCAAATCCCTGAGTAACATTTAAACACAAACAAAAGTGTGGTAACTGCGTATTTTACACATTTTTATTAAACAATTTTTATCAGAAGAAAATTTAATTATAATGTTCTGCATAAATTACCAGGAAATTTCCTGACAAAGCTTATTAAAGTCAATGGAATTTTTTCTCTTCACTGATTTCAAGTTGAATTAGAAAAAATCTTTAAATAAGACTGTAACAAAAATAACTTTTAAAAACTTTGTATAACAAAATCTGACACAATAAATTATTTTCAGAGAGTAAAACATGAGGCTTACACATAATTTTATTTTCTATATTTTTTGTATGCTGGTTTTCCATGTTTTTCAGTCTTCTGGGGGGAAAAAAGTCTACTATCTTCAATTGCAGTTCTGCTTAATTAAGAATTTAAGACCAGTCCTTTTTCTTTTTTTTTTTCTCTTTTACTTGAAATGTTTTCAGGTCAAAGTAGAGCTCATTCTCTAATTAAGCTCTTACATGCTGCTACGTTCTAGTAATGATAGAAGGCAACAAATTCACTAAATCTTCCAGTCCTGGCAAATCAGGTTATTTTCCCATCTGCTTCTACTTGCTGGAATCACTTTTTAAATCTATCTCTCTGATTCCCACAGAGCAGGCTGGAGGATTTTCATTACCTCAGAGTTACATATTTTATTGTGAAGAGATGACAAATTCTTAAAAGATTCTTTTTCACATAGTTTGGTGGGCTTTTTTTTAGAAGAATATGGATTTTTCTTAGAAACCTGAATTCCTTTTTAGTTTAAATCTTTTCTTGAGCTCTGGATGATGCAAGCCATAGGCATAAACAGCTACACAAAGGAAACTGGGATTTTATTGTGCATTCCTGGTGCCCCTTGAAGAGCTTATTTTTGTGGACAATAGTTTTCCTTCGTGTCACCACCCTTTTGATTTCCCAGTGGTCACAGGGTTCCAGGGTCGTGAAAAGTGCATCCTTTTGTTCCTCCTAGCCTAAAATTCTGTATAAAAAGGCAGTTAAAGGACCCTAAAGTTGGTTAAGGCATGGAGGGTATTTTGTGTAGCAGAACTCAAGTTGCAGGATTTATTAAATTACAGTTAAGATTGCAATTCAAGAGAGAAGGTGCTAATAAACACATTGTTTAATATCCAAAGATTAATAAATATCTATTTATAAAGTCACAGCATTAGTCCTGGAGTATCTCTTAGTATTCAAACAGTGATCACCAAACAACAAAAATTCAACATTATTTTGATAGCTACCTAAAATTAAACTGGTTAATTAATTTTGTACTGTCTTTTTAAAAGGGCTTCACTGTATATTTGTAACAACTGAGAAACACTAACGAAATATTATCTTTATCATCTAATTATTGTCTTATTATCTCTTTCAGTTTAATCATGGTTCATTTAAGGTCCCTTTACCCTTTCAAAAAGACTAATGAAAACTGAATTTCAGACAGGAAACTTAATAGCCCACCTTTGAAATTTGTCAAGAAAGAAATAAATAGCCTTAAATATGCCTACTTCCTTCTTAAAATAAAATTATTTATACTAAATACATTTTGTTATATGCAATAGTCTATTCCTTTAACATCCCCACAGCACACTCCCATCCCTGCTTCAGCTTTTGCATGTTTCTGACACCAGAGAGCTCTTAAGGAGATGCAGCCCAGCACCTAATTGCTGGAATTTGGGGCTTGACAGTGTCATGCCCTGGATAAAGTCAGCTCTGTACAAGAGGAACAGGGGCAGTTGCTCTTCCTCCCCTGTGCACATCTACACAGTCTGACGTGGCTTCCAAGGTCCTGGCAAGAGCCATAGAAGCTGCAGGGTGGAGAAGCTGGAAAAAGCTGGAGAAAAGCTGGAGCAGGGCTGTAAGGGATGGCGAAGTGATCAAACATGAGGTTGCCTCGTGGGGGGGAAACGAGCTGGAAGAGTGGAGAGTCATTCCCCAGCACTGGAGGCTGAGATGAGACACCAGATTTATTTATTGATGCCAAGCGCTGGAGACTGCTGTGTCAGACTCCTCTGTGCTTGAGGAGTCAGGCTGACCCCACCCTTTAAAGACAGAAAATTAGTTATTTCCCAAAGAAAGGTGTTCCATGAAAAGTCTATTATCTTTGAGCAAGTGTTGCTCTATTTAGTTTCCTAATTAAAAAAATTAAAAAAAAAAGATGTTCGCGAAACTTAAAACAGTTAATTTGGAAAAGTTCATGGCACTTCTCAGTGGATTGCCACACATTCTCATCTTCCCTTTTCAGCCAAATTCCCGTGAGGCAGGCAGTCTTCCATGATTCCATTCACCTTTTTTGGAAAAGAATCTGTCAAGATAAAGAAATTCTGCTTACAGAAGAGCAGGATGCATTTTCCCACATAAACACTGCAGTTTGTAAATTAATGGGTTTTGTACTGAAATGTATACCAAAGCCTCCCATTTCTTGCCTGAAAAACAAGATAAGAGAATATTTTTAAAGATATTTTCTGAATCTCCTGTAGTCCCTCCCCTTTCCAAGAATTCAACCCTGTATTCTCAAGGTGCAGCACTGATTTTTCTAAGAGCAGATGGAGGGCACCTGGAAATTGGAAGAATAGACCCTGTCAAGTATTCCATGTCCAGAACACATTTTTATTCATGTTGTTCAGATATGTTGTTGCCTTGGAAATAGAAGGTATTTCCAATTTACCAGAATTAAATGAAACCAGTTTATCTATCAGCCACTGGAATGCTCAAATTGGCTGTATCTAATCCAGTCTGGAGAGTCACTACTAGATTAGTAGACCAGATTTGCTGATGTTTAATACTGGATGTATTTTCTCTGGTTGGATGTACAGATCACACTCATTTATGCTATGAGAAGATAATTTCCTTTGCAGCTGGGGGCTCTGGCATTTAGTGAGCGAAGGTTTAACTTTCAGTGAAGCAGCAGTTCATGGCTGCTCCAACCTGTCCTGTCCTGTTTGACCACTCAGTTTTCCTAAACTCAGCTTGCCACGTCCACATGCTCATCTCAGCCCAGTGTCTGCAGCAGCCTGAAAAATAATTTAAAGCAAGATTTTGTAAAACAAGCAGAAGCTAATATGAGACAAAAAAATATGTTTTGGGGCTAAAAATGGTTCATTTCTGTTTTGTTCAGTGCCTCCATTTAATAATTAATTAATTTAATTAATCTGTCCATCCATGGACAGATCCTGAAAGACTTGAGAGGGAAAGCTTATTCCAATAAAGGTTTGGCCCTTGCTCAAGTCACCTGCTGGTGACTAACATCTACAGTGAAATTCACCATAATTTGTGTACGCTAATATTGAAATATGTTTGGTCTCAAATGAAATTTCAATAGAACTAGTTAGGTTATAATGTTAAAAAAGATTTCTAACTGTGTTTCAAAAGACTGTGACTTGATAATTCGTAACCTCTTGCATTTTATCTGGGAAGAGCCCGTGCCATTGTGCTACCTAAAACTCCAAGAGAAAGTGGTTGTGATTCACATAATTTTTACTAGTTTTACTGACAGCCAGGTGCATCACTTGCAATGTCCGAGCACCTTGCAGAAGGGTCTTGTACATGGGTCATGGTGCAGAGAGAAATTGTGCATTACAGAAGAGTTAACAGAAGGAAGATGAAAACAACTGGAAATTTTTTCTGTGTCCTCAGGCAGTTCCTCCTCCTCCTGCAATAAGATTTTTTTCTTCTGGGGTTTTTGTGGGTGGTTTTGTTGCAGGTGCAAATGCATAAGACAGTCTCACACTTCATGAAATCCAGAAACTGAAATGATGAACAACTCTTTTCTAAAGCTTTCAGAGTAAATTGATGATGATCTGCTCTGCGTTTTCACACCACACAACCATCGGTCTGGGTACTGGTGGATTCTTTCTGAGTGGAAGAGTGACAACCACCCTCCTCCTGTGCGACCCGGTGGCTTTAGTCCTGAGGTCACTCTTTTACCTGGTCCCTTGGAAACTGGGCTGTTACCCTCCTCAAATTGTAACATTATGTATTCATTACTACTGTGTGTTTGGAAATCTTGTGCTATTTACAAATACTCTTTTCCAGATCCAGGAAGGGTGTTTGAAGACAATGCTGCCACCAGACTGTTATCTCAGTCCTCTGCCAAAGATTGCTGACCCTATAGATCTAAGGACAGAATTGCACACCCTCTAGTCCTCATTAAGAAAAATTATGTAAATAATGTACATGGATGTGTAGGACAGACTTACCCAGGTCTCAAAGAGTTACTGGTTGTTGGAGAGGTCTAGATCCCCTTCATTCCCTTCCACACTGTGCTTGTCATTAGGCTGGAAGAGGAGATTCCACAAATACAGGGCTTGACTGTGGGTGCACCGTGTTCTTGTAAGGTGATGATGAGATTGTCTGTCCTGAGACCATACAGGTAAATGCCACTATGTAGCAGTGGTAGATCTGGTGTCTTCTGGTTTTTTTGTCAGGACTGTCCCTTTCCATAGCAGGGATGTTGGATCATTAATGTTTCTTCCAGCCCAAATCATTCTATGATTCTGTGACTGGTGGTGTTCTTTCCAGCCTTGTTTAGCACTGCTCTTTGCTTGCTCCTACCCAGCTTTTGACTTACCTAAATAGATGTTTCTTGAAGCAAATCTCCATCTAGCTTGTAGGGCTCCCTTACCAGAGCTGCAGGAAACAACAGCTTCCTCTGAGATCCGGCTGCAGCAGGAAACTTGATGAATTTCTCCTTCCCTCCTCTCCCGTGCCCCTTAGTTCCCAGTTTAGCTCAGAGGTCTAATACATACCATGTAAGAAAGCCTACTTTTAGGGCAAGATGAAGAAAACAGGCTGCCAGTCCCAAAGATTAAGGTTGTGACCAAAATTGTTGCAATTACAGAGCTTCTCATCAGCATGTGGCTGGAGAACTGCTGCTTGAATGTGGGCAGCTCCAAAGGTAGTTTTAAGTCATGTCTGTTGCTTTGAATTTGTATAATTTACCTCTGTAATAGAAGAGGAGCAACCTGCACAAGGTACCTGTACTCCTCTGGGAATAGTGTTTTGATAACTCCTTCTGTTTCTATTTAATTTTTAATTGATTCATCAGGCAATTACATTGGCACAAATAATTTTGTAGATCACATTGTACTCTGTCTCACCTACGTGCTCAAGAGCGATTTATGTGACAGGTATCCAAAGTTTTGAGATCCAGAGTTACTATCCTGCTGAGGTTTCTGGGGCAAACCAGCTTGGCAGAGCTGAGTGGGTGCTCAGGGCAATTCCCTGTGTGCCCAGGTTGGTGTTGAAGCAGGATGAAGGTACAAAGGGAACTCTCCTTCAGTCTCTCTTGCAGCTGCTTATCCCTGCCACTGGTGCTCACACAGATACGGGGAAGTTGGTTCATCCTGCTGATTCCTTAAAAAACAACACACCTCCAAAATATAGTTTTCCAGTGGACCAGTGAGCTGCACTGGCTCATTGCAGCATGAAGCAATGGATGGACCCTGAACAAGGATGCAGAAAAGTTCAGCTGAGGATGGTGTGAGGAAATTAGAAGTGCTCCTTTTGCTCACACTATGCTGCAACCACATTTGAAAATTTAACCTTTCAGTGTCTGACTCAATGCAAATTGGTCATTTTGTTTTACTTTGTTTATTTGCTTTGTTTATTGGATCTCATCCTACTTTTATTGTGAAACAAATGTGTCATGGCTAATTGTGTTCATTGGTAATGTGATCAGAAATCCTATGTTTCCAAAGTTTGGAGCTAAGTTTTGGCATACACAGTTGGAATGACTCAAAACTTAACATTATAATGGAAAAATAATAGTATTTACATTCTCTTTTTCCTTCCTTCCCTTCCTTCCCTTCCTTCCTTCCTTCCTTCCTCTTGCTGTCTTTTTCTTTTCCTTCTCTTTCATCCTGTCTTGCTCCTTTTCTTCTTTTTCCTTTTTCCTTTATCCAGACGTGGTTTTGTTTCTAACCTGTTCCATGAATGTTCCACTTTTGCAAATACCCTTATAGGAGCCCTGGACTGCTCCTCAGAGCAGAACAGGCTGCAGGTTTCTGTTATGTGTAGTGCACATCACTCGTGTTCCAGGACAGCTTCAGGGGAAGTTGCCATTCTCTTATCATCAATCAGATCCTTGCCTGTATGACTTCAGACTCCTCTCCAGATTAATTTAGTCTCTGACCCCAGCATGGTGCTGACCTCTGAGATGGAGGTACCTGCTTGTTAGAACCTGGGCTGAAACAACTGCACTGCTGGATCAGGAGGATCAAAATCCCACAGAGGAGGAAGACATCCTTGCTTATTAATCCTCAGTCAACTGAGACAGAAATTCAGGACTTCAAACTGCCTCCAATTTACACTGATCCTCCTCTCATGTCAGTGAGAAGTTTTATGGAAACTGAAGCAGAAGACATCCTTTCTGCAGCATTTGTATTTCAATTTACTCATACCTATACCACGTAGGAGTACCTCAACATGTAATAAAGCATCTCTGAACTCACTACTGTACAATTGTTTGATTTTGGTTAAGTGAAATATTACTGCTATTATTTAGTTATTACCTTTCTTCATCCAGAAATATAAAGCCTGTGTCAAAAATTTTGTTCATAACTCATTTATACTTCTTAAAATACTTATATATTTTTAATTATAACTATCCAATTCTGAGAAAAAACTTTTACCATGATCTTTTCTCAATATATTTCACTTCTTGCAGTTGTCTTTACAAGATTTTTATGTAAATCCAGATAAAATTTGTTACTTTTCTGTTTTTAACAGTAAGTAAACTGGGTTTCATTTCCTCAGTTCAGCACTTATGGTGCAATAACACGTACCTGAACAAATAACTGAGTAAATAGGATAATAATATATTTCAAATTTTTTACTCCTGGAAGTTTTGGTTCATGCCCTGATTTAGTTTTAGTTGATAGGGATTTGGAGACACACTTGCAGTTCCTACAGGAGTTTGTTTCTGTTTAAATGTGTCCCTGCTCAGTATGCAAAGAGTGGACTATGACTGGAATATCAGGAATCTTGTAGGTCAGGATTAAAGGGCAATTGTCAGGGTTACCAGAGGCAGCCTATATTGCCTGTCTATACTCTGCAAAGCTTTCTAGTAATTCAGTGTAATGAGGTCTGACACCTCCACAGTTCTCAAATAACACTTGGTGCCTAAACCGCAGCCATGTTTCATATATTCAGATCCCAATGCAAATGTTAAAACAAAGTAAGGACCTCTGAGGAGTTTGAGTGGTGATGCGATTAAACGAAGTGAGTTTACAACAAATATAGTTTGTAATCCATAAATGTAAATGTCTCAAACATAGGTCCTATAAAACTCACTTTATTTTAAAAATAAGTTTTGCTAAATGCAGGAACTATACACATTTATTCAGTTTTTAAAAGTATATGTTTCCTCCAACAAACTAATAGAGCAACAACTTTAATATCACACCAGCAGCTAAAATACAGCTGAGCTCCCGTATGTTTAGTTGGTGTGTTGTAAGATTCCTACTCATGCTGAATAAAACCACCTGGGTCTGTGTTTCCTTATGTGAGAACTGCTAAGGAAAGGTATTCAAAGTTTTAAACCTTTCTACAATAAAAACAATCAGTATTTACATCAAAGTGAAATTATATTGTTCAAACCTTTTTTTTTTTTTTCCCAGCACGTGATAGGAAACAAACCTTAGGAATGGAGAGAAAACACTGGGAGGAGTTACTTTCTCCTCGTTTCAGTGCTCAGGACTTTTTTTAGTCAAGCCAATCAATCTGAATCACTGATGTTTGAAAAATTAGCTTTAAAGAGAGCGAAGAGACAGTGGGGAAAAAAAAACCTAAACCTCTACAATGCGGCAATTGCAAAAATTCCAGAGGAAAAAGGGTTCAAAATGAAAAGATGAGGTTCCCAAACAACTTGTTGGAGCATATGAACCTGAGTTAGGAGGTGCAAAGATAAACATTTCGAAGGAGGAAAGACCCGGGGATTCTGCCTGCTGTGGGGCTGGTGATTTAGATGTTGAAGCTGAAGAAAGCTTCTAAGGAACAGAGGGTCATTGTGCCTGGAATGCAAAGGCATCCGCAGCTTTGCGGCGAGAAATGCCCGGGAGCCGCCGGAGCTCGCTCACAGCCCCGCGTGGAACCCCGGGAAGGGGGAGCAGGAACGGGAAAAGGAAAAATGGGGTTCACTGCGGAACTCCCCGATTACAGCAGAGTCAAAGGGCAAGATTCGGGAAAGATTTCGAGCTTGATGTTTTAAAAGAAGGCTTAAGGGAAAAAATCAGGAAACTTCAGAACATGAAGAGTTGCTCCAGGCAAGAGAAGCAGCACTTAACTATGAACTGAAATTTAAACAGCCAAGATTGACAGCGAGAGTCCGAGCAAAGTGAAAACAGCAGCCGGGGCTCGGGAGTTGGGTTTGCATAGAGAGATGAGAAAGCAACACTCGGGAAAATAAGGAGCGAGCTGGAAGCTGTTAGAAATGATCTAAATGTTGAAAAATCTTGCCTGCCTAGAATATTAAAGCTTTAGAAATAGTTATAAAACCATGTTTTGGCCCAACCATTAAGTGATGCACTTGGTGACTTCGGGGTGAATGTTTTCTGAGACACACGAGTGGAAGGAAGTCCTGAACTGCAGTGGGATGGAAAGAGGCGGGGGGAGGGGGGAATCAGCAGCCGTGCCGGACACTCGGCTGCGTTCTGAAACGTCCTGGATCCGAGGGGTTTTCCCGGGGAGCGGGCGCGGGGGGTTCGGGCGGGGCCCCCAGAGCCGCTCCGATGCCCCGCGGAGGCTCCGCACCTCCCACGGCCGGGGCTGAGGGTGATTCCCGCCGGGAAGGGAGCAAGGAAAGGCTCGCACAAGACCGGGACTGGCGGCACTCGGGTCGCACACCAGCTCACGGCGGCTTCTCCAGCCGGGAACGGGAACCAACGCGCCCTCGGCGGCACCGCGGGGGAGAACTTTCGTTTGTAATTGCAGACACCCCGGTAATGAAATGGCACATCAGGCGGGCGGGGCAATTCCAGGTGCTGTCACACAGGGCGAGGGGACCGTCTCTGCCCGGGGCAGAGGATTCCCCAGGTTTCTGCGGACCGTGTCCCTGCAGACGCGGGAGGAGCCGGTGGCTCCGCTGCCCTTGCGGGAACATCCCCGCATTCAGCCGCGGCGGGACAGACCCGGCAGCAGAGCGCTTCTGGGATAATGCATCCAACCACCCTAAGTTTAGTCATCAAGGAGTCATGTGCTTGTCTTTGCTTCCCCCGCCTCCCTGCACGCTGAGAATGGTTTAAAGTCTACCAGGGAGCTCCGAGCCCCAGCAATTCATATTTACATGGGGGGCAAAGAGGGGTGGGATGCACTTAAAAATTACTCAGTTCAAAGGTAGTGGCTGGTCTTTGCCTGTCTGTCAGATCTAAGAGGAGTGAGTGGATTTTCATGGAGGAATTTCATGGAAATTAAATCTCTACTGGAGTGATCCATTCAGCTCCTAAAGCTTCAGCCCAGTTTTGTATCCTGGATGAATGCCCTGCTGAATAGCTTGGTGGGGATGCAAAAAGCCACCTTAAACTAGGGATTTTTCCTCTGCTAAATTGACTTCAAAGTAGTAATTAAACAATAGCCAGCTTAAAAAAAATCAAGTTATAAGAAGCAATAAGACAAAATTACCCTATAACTAGAAGTTGTATTTTATGAGAGGAGGGCAGGGGGATGGGATATTCAAACTGGAAAATCAACTGGGTAAAAGCAAATTGAGAGAACCAACAATGGGTGCAAGAAAGTAAAATGAATTGCACTGGTTCAAAGTTTTAGTTTGTTCGTTTGGTTTTGTTACAGCTGTACTACAGTCGAGTCTGGAGCTGGGTAAGTGTAGGGGAGGGAGATATTGTAGAATTGTTTGGGATATTTTAAGCAGAAGCATCCAGTTCAGAGGCTGAAGCAGCTTTCTTTGGCCTTTGTCATGTCCTGCGTTTGAGGCTTGTCTTTTCCGGGCTACTCTGCATAGGGCTGAGCGCTGCACAGCTCAGTATTCATCTCTGCTTTTGTAAAGCAAAACGGCGTTTGTGGCCAAGGGCAATCTTGCTGCCAATCTTCTCCCTCTTCCTCTGCCTCCCAAACACACAATCACAACTGCATTCATCTCTCTCTGTGATGATTTAGAAGCACGTTTGACTTGAAGCTAAAACAAATGAAAACTAATCTGCCAGACTCCCGTCGAGAACCCGGCCGAATTCTCCCCTCCCCGGCAGTAAAACTCCCTCGTTGCCATTTGCTGATTTCAGTCCTTGGGGTCCTTGCTCCCACATGCAGAATGTTGCACAGTATTGCACCTTCTTCCTGTTCTGGAAGGAGAAACCTGAAGGTTTATGGCCGAATTTCATTTAAAGTCTCTTCGGAGTGATTGATTTGGGGGCTTTCTGGGGTTTAAATGCTTTTGGGGATTTATTCCCACTATTTTGTAGTGTAGAGGATGTCAACAAGTGAGCTACAGAAAGAAGGGGAGATAAACACAATTTCAGCATTATAGCATTTTTAGTGAGTTTAAGGTAAGGTTTACATTTTAAAGTGAAATGTCCAACACTGCACTTAATCTGATTAGCACATGTTTTTCATAATCCTGGGTTATTTCTGAGAATTCATGCTCAGGTTCAATCCATGGAAGCAGGCAGTGTACACTGGCAAAATCTGATAGGTTTTTAAAATACTATCAATGTCTTGACTTCTGACAAGTGAAACCATGGTAAATGGTACTCCAGGTAATGACTTTATGTAGTCTTATTAGAGCTTACTGCAGTCTGTAGGCTAGAAATAATCCCAGTGTCCCAAATGTGGTATTGTTAGTGTCATAGTCACTGCTAAAACAAAGCTCTTAAAATATAATTGGCAATTGTTACATTGCTCTTCAAATATACTTCACAGTCTATTTGCACTGAGAATTGCTTTTTGTTTTTTAAACTTGAATGTAATAGGTTGCTGCTAACTGCAGTGCATTTCCATGAAGTGATGAGCTAAAAACTGGCAAGAACTGTTTGATGGGATATGTAAAATCCTGGAGAGTTTTAGTCCCCACACAGATCCTCTTATTTTTACAGCCTTTGCTAGACCTGTCAGAGGGCTGGACTCCTGTCAGGCAGTTCTTGCGATAACTAAATTTTATCCTCTCCAAAATGATACAGGAGTATGAAGGCAATACACATTGTCAATTGACAACCCTTCATGAGTAATGGGAAAGCACTTTGGACAACAGTGAGATGCCTCCGTGCTGCTGGCCAGGTATCTAACAGCAATCCACAAAGACTTGGCAGCAGTGCTAATGTAATTTGCTGCAAAGTCCACAATTTTTGTTCAGAAAACCATGAAAATTGCAATAAAACACAATGACAGAGCATGTGTTTTGTTTACAGCTTTTCTGCCTGGCTGCTCCACACCATTCAAACAGACAGTGTTGCTCGGGTGTGAAGCAATGAGAGCTCTGCAGGGTGGTTTGTCTCAGCTGAGCTCAAAGCCAGCAGCTCTGGGACAAGGTCTGGCAACAAGTCAGTCATGGGTGGGTGTTATGTGGGAGGTAATGGGGTGTTGATTACTGATATTTTGTGAATAATCAGACATCTCACCTCTCTCACAGGGAATGCTTGGGGCTCTCAGAAAGTTACCTTGTGTGGCCAGGTGGGTTTCCAGACAACAGCCTGTCCTGGGTCGTACACCAAAATTGTCCTACTGTGCTTTAAAAAGTAGCCTGAAAAAATACCTTCCCTCAGTCCTGTCAATCCCAGCCAGTACTGTGCTGCCAGTGGAAGTGAGTTCCCTCCCCAGTCATGCGTTGTCATTCCCTGAAATCAGTCAAACCAAATTGCTGAGCTGATTGAAAACTAAAATCTGTCCCCTCACAACCACCCTCCCCGTTAATAAAGGTACGGGTGATCACTCCCATCTGTTCTGGGAGTCAGAAGGACTCAAATTCACACAGACAAGAGTGAAGTCCCAAATCACACACATAGAATATTCAACTCTTTTGATGGTGTTTGACCAAAACTGTGGGCTGTTCTCTGAATGTCTTCACTCTGAATGTCACTCTAACACCCGTGTTTTACACACACTTTGCAGTTTACCCTGTCTCATGCAGGTATTTCCAGAGGACAGCCTGCAAAGCTCTTGCTGGTACTCACAAGCCAGTGGTTTCAGATACATCTGACAGTGATCTCTAACATATTAAGAAGTGAACAGTGTTTGTTCATCCAGAAACTTCAGGGACTGCTGATCTAAGGTATCTTTTTTGTCTAACTAAAAGAACATATTCTGCCTCATTCTAGCACTTAAAAAAAACTCAAGGGTGTATTAAATCCATAGCTGAGAAATCCTTTCCTAAATAGAAAACCGAGGTGTACAAGCTGAAATTGATTTATTTTTAAGGGAGTGCTGATGGTTTTAACAATATATTGAATTCAAATGAGGAGAAGATGTTTTCTATAAGCCACAGATGGCTCGAAACAATAGCTCTGACAATGGCCCCCAGAACACCCAGTGCTTCTGACTGGTTTAATTCAGAAACTTAGAAATAGTTATTTAAGTGAGAGTAGCATTAGCTATTTCTATCTTAGCAGAAAAAAAATCTTGTTAAAATACTAGAACTCAAACAGTTCTAGTATGCTTCACTGATTTTTAAATTTATCTTCTTTATACCTCTAGCCTCAGTGCTTTCCATGTTCCAGTTACCGACTGTAACCACAAACATCTGTTGTGTATTTAAAATGAGAGTGCAGTCTGCATTAACTACATCATAAATCCAAACAAGTATGATTTGTATTAATCCTCTTCAGATTTGTTTGAAATTGTTCTATTACTTTTGGAAATAAAAGAATACAAAATCCAATGTTCTTGATATTAGCAGTGAAGTCCACCTGGTTCAGCCATATGCACAGCATTCATGTTTATTATAGTTCTCTCCTTTTCCAAAAGAAGAAAGAATCTGAACAATGATTTATATTTCCCACCTCATAAATGGTGGAAAACTCTTACTTCTTGTTGGCATTTTATCTTTGTAATTGTAACATAACTGATTTGTAATGCTTATTTCATTTAAGAATTAGTTTGTGAATTCTGCAGGAGCAGGACAGACTTAATTGTTTGTATGAGCCTTAACTCTGCAAGACACCATAGTACATGTGGTAAGAAATAGTACAGGTAAGAAACCTAGTAATTTAAAATATTATCTCTAAATACTTGTATAACACAGCAGCTAGAGGCCCTAGGAGATACCAGGATGCTGTAATACTGGCTGCTGTATAAGCCTGTAGAAAGAAACAACCCCTGCTCACAAGCCTTTGCCACCTACATGGATAAAACAGAGGAAAAAGAGTAGTGAGATGGAGTGACATGAGACCCTGATTATTGGTACAACAATATGTGAAACATCAAGAGAGATCAACCTGAACTTAGGCTGGGGAAAGCATCTGTTTGTGCATTAACAGAGCATTTATCCCAAAACAACAGGAGAACAGTGTAAGTGTGGCAAATACAGCTATTGAGGTGACTGAACACCAAAACAGTGTCCTCATGGACACACACCACAGTGCACACTCTGGTACCTCGTCGAGCCAACACGCTGCTGTACTGGAGCATCATCTGACACTGTGCTTTTACCTCAATTAATATCAATTATAGTGAGGAACCTCTGTATTTTGTAATTGTGGAAGATGAAAGAGCTGCTTCAGGATTGGGAATGTTGTACCTTATACACATCTTTATGCTAAAATAATCAGTAGTAAAATAATTAAGGTTTCCGTCACCATTGGCAACATTTGTTCTTTTGAAGTGGATTTATGGGGGCTTGTTTTGCTCCACTTTAGATTTAACATCTGGACATTTTGTAGCTGCTTTGAGAATGAAAAGAAATAACATCAACAATGTTGTACAAAACCCAAACAAGTGAATTAAGTATCTAATACATATTTGGCTGAGAATTATTTCAGAGCTTAAATCTGAGCTGCTGTTGGAGAATTAAAGCAGAGATGGGATTTGTTTGCCTATGGTGTTTTGGGATAGAGCTCAAAGCTTGAGGGACACAAATTCCCTTGGCACAGGCCTTTGATGTCCATATTTGGTTCCAACTAGGACACACACTCAACATAACTCATTATAATTTTTAAACTACATTTGAAAGGCCATTCACAAAATTATGAGAAGTTTTGTTGGCTTGGTTTCTTTTGTTGTTTTCCTCCTGATAAGCTTCAGGATGGCCATTCTGTGCTCTCTTTTCCCAAGACACTTTCTGTTCATTATCGGTTTTCTTATTGTTTTGATTTCTCTCCTGAACCCTTGCAATCAGTTTTTTGTGAATCTCCTTAAAGCCAAGTTGTCAGTGCTTGTCTTGGAATCTTATCCTGTGCCCATGTTGCATTTTTTCATAAGGTGTGAAGCACTGTCCAAATGGAGGGAATATGAGGGATATTTGAGTGAGTAGCTGGGTTTTGGCTGAGCTGTTTGTCTGCCCTTGGCTCCTGCAGAGCTGGTGTGGGTCTCACCTTATTTAATTTCAGCTACATCTTGTACCTAAACCAAGACTGTAGAAAAGGCAAGATTTGACTGACTGCATCTGTTTGTATTGTACTTAAATCATATAGCAGAAATACAGTAGCTATAGACTTTTTGGGGGGGGATTCAACCTGTTTCTAAAATGACTTTTGTTAATTAGCTCCCTGCAGTTTGTTCTTACAGACCTCGTATAATGTTTGTGGGTTTGTTTTAATCAGGCACTGCTTTGTGAGAAATAAATGAGGTTCTATTTCCCAGCATTTTAACTAAAAAAAAGTAGCTGCACACACTGAAGTCACTGTAAATTGGACTGCACTACAGCTGGGCTGCAGAAAATTGACAAAGCTGATCATGTCTCTGATGAAAGGGGAGTGGTTTCTGTAAAAGTCTGAGGTCTACAAAGCAACTGGGTTATTGCTGTGTCTGTGAACAAATGACAATCTCTGCTTTGTAACTTCGGTCTTTTTAGATTCTTGATTATGATATTTCTTGTTCTCTTGAAATGGAAGAAAGTAAATAATTGGGTTTGTGGGTGATGAGCTCAACAAGCCCAAGGCACTGAGGAGTTCTGAAAGCTCCTGCAGTGGTTAATGCCTGTGGGCTCCTTGCCAATTCGGTCAAAACATTTTAGCATAAAGTGAGAACCTCCTTGTGTTGTCATTTGCCCACTGCAACCAATTGGCTCGTCATAACCCAGCATTAGGAATTCAAACCAAATCTGTGATACTGCTGCACACGACCATCACTCCTGGGATCTCTGGCTGTAAAACATTACGATGACAAAACATGAAGTCAGCTGGATGTGCTGTTTCTAAAACTCATTAATTGCTCTGCCTTGCTGAGCCTCTCATTGACACTGAGTATGTAAGAACTCAGTATTCCTGTGAGGTGCAGCATCCCCAGAGTACTCTTAGATGCTGTGCTGCAAGAGGATTAAGCTACTGGCTATGTTAATTTTAAGTTCCTTTAAAGGAAAGAAAATACATTTGTGCTTGGAAAATCAGGAATGACATAGGACCAAAAATCATCATCTGATAATACACACAAAGTGTTGCAGCCACTTCTATCCCACACTCCACACCTTTGGCTCTTAGCCTTGTACTTGAGCATGAAATCAACTGGATTCTCCCCAGAGAGCTTTTCCTCCCACCTCTGCGGGTGCCTGAGCTATTCAGCAACACACTGCACTGCACTGACTTCAACCTCAGCCAAATCAAACAACCATCACCATTATCTTTACCACCGTATTTTCTCTAAAGCTCCTTGTGCCAAAGGAGAATAAAGAAATTGTGAGAGGGAAACAAAAATTATTGTCTTGGGAAGGAAGCACAACCACTGGAAAAGTTTTTTTTCAGGCAAAACCCAAAGCAATTGTTTTGTGGCTTTATTTCCCCCTTCCCAATACCTGATAGTCAATAAATATTCACTGATAAATAAAAACTGACGAACACCAAAGAGCAAGGAGAGGTTTTCCTTGAGACACAGTGATTTCTGGAATTAAATGAAGCTACGACTTTTTATTAATTAAGTGCAAAATATAAAGGACAAGGCTCATGGAAGGATTAGAGAACAAGTCTGATGAGGAGCGACTGAGGGAGCTGGGGGAGTTTAGTCTGGAGGAGGCTCAGGGGGCACCTCATCACTGCCTACAACTCTCTGACGGGAGGTTGAGAGGAGGTGCGGTCAGTCTCTCCTGCCGTCCCTGCAGTGAGAGGACTGGAGGAAATGGCCTTAAGCTGAGACGGGGAGACTCAGATTAGATGTCGGAAAAATATTTTCACTGTTCGGGTGGTCAGGCAGTGGAATGGGCTGCCCAGGGAGGTGGTGGAGTCACCAGCCCTGGAGGTGTTTGAGAGGCATCTGAATCTGGCGCTGGGTGATGTGGTTTAGAACCACAGAATCGTCAAGGTTGGAACAGACCTTCGAGGTCATCAAGCCGAACCACCCACCCAATACTGCCACTGTAACCCCAAAATCGCTAAAACAGGTGTTTTTAAAAGTCATCTGGATCTGGCACTGGGTGATGTGGTTTGGTGCTTTAGGGGTTACGGTGGCAGTGTCGGGTGGATGGTTGGCCTGGATGACCTTAAAAGGTGCCTTCCGACCGTGATTCTTCGTCTCCTTCTTTTCTGTGGCAGGCAGACCCCGTGCCCGACCGCCGTGAGGGGCCCGGTGTGTGTCTGTGTGTGGGGGGTGGGGTGTTCTCTGGGGGCTCGCGCGCTACCCCGCGGTGCGACAGCACCGCCCACCCCGCGCACGCGCGCGCAGCGCCGCGGGACTGCGGCTGCGCGTGTTGTCCGTCCGTCCCCACTCCAACGGCCGCGGGCGGGCGCTGCGCATGCGCAGACCCCGTTGGCGGGGGAGGGCCCGCCCGGGCTCGCGGAGAAGCGGCGGCGGCGCTGAGGCGGTTGCGCATGCGCAGAGCCGCCGCTCCCCATACACCACACCACACCCCCCCAGCTTCCGTTTCCCGGCTTGGCGGAGAAGCGGCGGGAGCGGAGCGGGAAACGGGGAGCGGAGCGGGAAACCGGGAGCGGGAAAGGCGCGCGCGTGCGCACACAGCAGGCCGATCGCAGCGCCCCGGCCGCGCTCCCGCCAATCGGGCGCCGCGCCGGCCCGCGCGCGCCGTGCGTGCGTGCGTCCGCCCGTGCGTGCCGTGCGTGCGTGCGTGCGCTCGGCGGCGGCGGCGGCGGCGCGTCCCGAGCCCCGAGCCCCGAGCCCCGAATGAAGGCGCCGGTCCCGGCGGGCGAGCGGCCCTGAGCGACCCCTCCGCGGGCACGGGCCGTGCCGAGCGGCGCCTCCGCCCGCGCCGCGCCCGCCGCACGGGTGAGTGACCGACCCACCGCCCGCCCGCCCGCCCCGCCGCCGCGCCGCGCGCCCGGGGCAGGCGCGGCGCCCCCGGCCCACCCGCAGCCCCCCGGCCCGCGGCCCTGCCCGCCCGCGGCCGCCGCTCCTCCCCGGGCCTCGGCCGGTCCCTGCGCCTCGCGGAGGGTCGCGGCGGTCGGTACTGCCTCCCCGGGGCTGCCCCCGGTGCCGCCCCCCTGCGCCACCGGTGCCGCTCGCTCCGCCCGCCCCGGCCCGGGCCCCCCCTCCCGGGGGGATCCGCCCCCCCGGGTCTCGCAGCCCCGTTTCCCGATGGTGGCATCGGGAGGGGGGTCGCCCTCCCCGCGCCCCCGGTGCTCCCCCGGCCGGGGGGTGGTCGGGCCCCGGTGGTGCCGGGTGGGCCCGCGGCGGGGTCGCCGGTGCTGCCCCGGGAGGTGCCGTCCTGTCCTGCCCCGTCCGTCCTCCGAGGAGTCGGCGGAGGTGCCGCTATCGGCCCATCTCCCGCTCCCCGTGGGAGGATGGAAACTTTCCTGGAGATCCCTCGCTGCTCCCTGCCAGATCTCCCTGACCGCGGGCTCTCTCTGTCATCTTTAGTCACCTGCTCTGCTCTCATAGTTTGGGCTTTCGAGGATTTTCCCTCGTTCCCCTGCTTTTACCCCCTCTTTGGTTTTTCTTTTTTTTTATTTTTTTAAGGAAGTCTCATGGATAAATTCCCATTCTTGCTTTTTATAGTGGCTGTAGGATGCTGTGCTAATGTAACTCTTGGATAAAGATTTTTGTGGGGCCTGTGGTTTGGGTTCTCAGCCACAGACCCCTACAGGATACCTCCCCTCTCCCTTGATTCAACCTGCCTTCTCCACAATAAACCCCTCAACAAGGAGTGATTGACCCTGGAAGTGCAAAGCACTTGGAAGTTTATGGAACAGTGACTCCAGCCAGTATCTTGAAAAAAATCAAGGCAAATATTTTCTGTAGCTTTTCCTGAGGAAACCACTTCAGTATCTTCAATGCCATTTTTTATGAAGCTTGTTTAGGTCTCATAGGTTTTCCTTATGTGTCTGAAATTTTCTTCACAGATAGAAATTCTAGTTTTTAGAAATAGTAATTTGGGAATCCTGCAGGTTACACAGCAAATCAAACTACAAGTGCAGTGTGCAGGTCACTGTCCTTTGTAGGAAATACAGGTGGGGCCTAAACTCCTGTAAACAGGCTCTTGAAACATTTTTGGGCAATAAATGGAAATTAGAGTCCAGGTTTCTTTCTGTTCCTCGGTGATGAACAAAGTCTGGAGCATTGAGGGCGTCCTGTGCCTGAGAGTCATTGAACTTGCACTTTTATGTTGGAAAATCTGTTTTCTGGAAGTCAGTAAAACAGCACAGAAGCCACAGGAGGGCTTAAAACCTGCTGCTTTAAAGATAAAATAAAGGTACTGCGAGGCGAAGCACCACACTGAACACTTCAGTGGGCATAGGAAATGTGAATGCAAATGAATCCAAATTTTTAAGTCCAGAATGGCTGAATGAATTTCTTCTTTTGTGGTTCTAGGGTAGATGTAACTTCTCTTTCTTTAAACCAAACCCATGGAAAACTGATCTATATGGAATAATCTGTGTTTTTGTAGCACGTGTGTTCCATTTTGGTGGAGACAGTGCAAAATCTCCCAGTCAGTGATTCCACAGGACATCACTCTCTGTGATCCAGTCTGTAGGACTTTCTCTGACAAAGCCAACAAGCAAGATTATGTCAACAGTAGATTTAATCACCTTTTTTTTTTTTTTTTAATTCTTACTCATTTGTTGGCCTTTTAAACGTGGAACACCGAAACACTGAGCTGTTTTTAAGTTGCATTTTTTTTCTCGTTCCAGTGAAATGTAGCTTGATACTTGGCAAACTGGATTAGTTGCTTCTGAGTGATTTAACCTGAGAGATGAACAGAATTGAGTGTTTGCATTCAGAATTTTGTGGCTGTAGCTGCGTAACTTGGTTCATCTTTCTTAGAATTCTTTTTTAAATGGGCAGGATGAGAAGTGAATTTTGACACAAAGAGATGTGATCCCAGGGTAGCGTTTTCTCACATTTATGAGAAAACAGGTATAATTTAGGGAGAGGTCTACAGGTATTTCTCATGCTCAGTTTTTTTTCTGCAGCCTTTAGAAATGTATAAATAGTGTAAATACTCAATGGTACAGAAAAAAATAAATGCAAAGAATGCAGGGTTGGAAAGAAAACTTTTAGATATCCTTGTAAAATGCTTTCAGAGTAATTTAATCTGATGGTGAAAAGAATGTGAATTTCCTTTTTGGCATACCCTGATGCTTCTTGGTGTGTTTGAGTTTTGAATGATTTTTCAAGTGTTAAATTATTTATAATTGAAAAGTATTTCCAAACGTGTATTTTTTTTTTTTTTAACATCAGCATCCATGCATCAGGTAAAGATTGGCATTATTTTTAACTTCACCATGAGCATTAAAAAAGTAAAACTATGCAGAAGTACTTGAAGAAGTCAGGTTGTGTCAGGTTCTAGTGCTGCTGCAGTGCCTGTTGGTGCACTGGGAGGTGTAGAGCAGCAGCCGTGAGAAGGTTCTTTATACTCCCTTTCTTGGAAAGTTACTATTCTTACAAATTAAGTATGATGAGAGCCACTTAATAAATTTTTGTGTGTTCTATAGATTATATTCATTTTCTAAAATACCGCTTGTTAAATTGAAGGGTAGCTTTCTTTAAGTAGTCATTCTTATTTCTGAAAGTCAGTAGACCCTGTGCACGTGTTCGAGGAAATTCCTCATCTTCCTTTTAAGAACTACTATCATTGCTGTCAATATTTTGATAATATAGTCTGAATATAAAAGGAAACAGGTAGACCCCAATGACTCTATTTGTGGATACCACACTATTTATACCAAAGCAGAACTTGTTGCATTTTACATGGTTTTCTTGGTATATTTCTAGTGCATCCCTGTGTGATTCATATTGAGCTATTGAATGTGAGCTGTAAACAAGAAGTCCTTTTGACATTATTTCCTACTTGTCTTTTGTAGGTCTTTTTCTGTTCCCAAGTATTATATAAGTTTAAAAAATTACACAAAGTTTTACTATTGTTTTTTATCTATGTATCTATCTACCTCTGTCCTTCAGGACCCATTTCTTCTTTCTCCTCAGAAGGGATTACAGAATGGTCTTGTTTTATTTTTTCTTCGGAAGAATATAGTATAGTAATTCTTTTGTGCTTAACACTTAAGGACTCTCTATTGCCACTGCAAAAGGGTGTGACTAGTTTATCCAGATTGGCACCTTTTTTGTGCAAATCAGCAAGATCTGAAATCTTTGCATTCTTCCCCCAGTGTGCGTCACTGGCCGGTGAAGGGCTCTGCAGTTGGAAACAGAAAGCAAATGAAGCTGTTGGGAAAGCAGAGGCAGTGGGGACAGGACAGGCACCTTTTGATGCAGGAGATCTGCAGTAAATATTGCGAGGCCAACAATTAAAACTCAGTGTGTGAAAATCTGTTGAAGCACAAGAGTGAGAACGTAGCAGGAGTGTCTGTCAGCAGTGGGACACGGCGGAAACTTAATGACGCTCCTCTGCTTTCAGTTAGAGGAGGAGTGAGTGATACCAGCATTATGAGCTTCTGACAGCACCGGGGAGCACCAGCTCTGCCCATGCAAATTCCAGAGACCAGTCCTGCATTTTCATGCAGATCTGTGCCATTGTAGCCCAGTCCAGATGTTTGTTCTTATGGCTGGATTTTATTTTTTTTTCCCGACAGAAATATCAAACCATACAGTGGCTTTTCTTACTTAGCTGAGTCTAATGAAGACAAAGGCTGAGGAGGATTTTATTGGAGTTGTGGCCAATTCTGATAGTAAGGCTCAAATCTCCAAAGTAAAAGTCTATTTGAAGAACACAATATTTTATTTCTTGGGAGATATAGAAGCACATGAACACAAACTTCCTAATACTGGGCCAAGAAACTTCTTAATACTGGGCCAAGCAGCTCATGCACTCGTTGGGTATTTTCACTTTTGAATGTGCAGTGTCTGCCTGATTTGGGCATTGGGACCTCAGGGTTGTATTTTAAAACATATTGTTGGTAGCACATGAAAAGTTTGTGATTCATTTTTGAGTTCAATTTTAAGTCACTTTTCTTAGCTGAGAACAGCAGCTCTCATGTGCTCACTGAAACCTGGTGTGGTACTGCCAAACTAACTGTGGGTCATGGAAAGGTTTCCATTGCAGCACCTTACTCATACAGGCTTCTAAAATTTTGTTCCTGATGCTGTTTGAGTGGCCACAACGTATCTCTGATTCTGAAAATGGTAACGTTTTATCGGCTCATCTCCACTCCTTACTCATCTGCCCTGAGACTCTGTGAGCCTTTACACCCAAAACCTGTTCTGAGGCTGTGCTGGACTTGGGGGTTTTTCTTTGCTTCTGTTTTTGAAGCAGTCCAGAGCATGAATTTCATTGCACGCAGAGAAATATATATTTTATATAGAGAGAAATATATTATATATATTTTCTACAAATTCCTTTCCTGTAATAAATAACTATAAAAATGAGTTGCAGTAGCTTTTTTCCATAATGTTTCCCTTGTTGTATTTTCGACTTATTTCTTCTCTTCCCTGTAAGTTTTGTATTGATATCCAAGGTTTTATATTAAAGCTCAAACTTTTTTTTTTTTTTGCCTAAAGAACTGTTTTTTTCTTGCTAATACAATTTCATAAAAATTTGGCAAAATACTACCTCTGAAAGTTGCATATTCATCTGGATATATTGATGTAGCATGAAGGGAAACAACAAATCACTTCCGAGCAATTTAGAAAACTAAGTTAGTTTGTTCACAAGCTGATCGCACTTCTTTTTCCTGTAGCATTGAGAGGATTGCAGTGGCATTGTAAGTGGCATTTAAAATCATGACAAGCTCAGTCGGACAGAAGAAAGTCTCCTCCAGACAAAGGAAGTGTGGGTTCTGTCGGTCGAATAAAGATAACGAATGTGGGCAGTTACTGATGTCGGAGAACCAGAAGGTGGCGGCACATCACAAGTGTATGGTGAGTGACCGGGAGAGGGATGGAGCCGGGGAAATCCGTGGAAAACCCAGCCGCATTGGGATTGGCACACACGGTTAACCACTGCAGTTTGAAATTTTTGTGGGTCTCATACCTATAAATGTTCTCTGTGACTTGCACCCTTAAAAATAGAAGTTCTGTCTTTGCCGTTTTAGCTCTTCTCGTCTGCACTGGTTTCCTCACACACTGATAATGAGAGTCTTGGTGGATTCTCTATTGAAGATATTCAGAAAGAAATAAAGAGAGGCACTAAACTGGTAAGTGTTTTTGGCCCTTGAAAATGGAAGGTAATATCTTCATACCTTCCTTAAAGTTTGCAATGAAGTTGTTAAGTGTATTAGGTCTGTGTGTTTATTTTTTAAAAGTGCTACCTTTGTGTGAGCTCTAAAACAGCTTACAGAAGATGTTGAAATGAAATTGGTCTCAGATTTACGAACAGACATGATTATCCTTACATTGAAATGAAATCTAAATGGCAGTTTACCAACCTTTCAAGTGTCTTTAGGAAAGGATAAAAAAGGACTTTGTTTATTTCGGTCAAGTTCTGCTCTCATGTAAACAGGTTGTTCTAAGAATTGTAGCTTAGTCATGTAATTATTAAAAAATACATATTTCATCCATTGCTTCTTTGATTTGAATTTTTTCCAGTGCATGGAACCTTATTTGCTGTAGTGAACTGAAGCATAGAGAAATAGCTGTTCACAAGTCATTCATGTTGTGATTAGGAATTTCCAAAGAATGTGGTAGTACAGATCATAAAGAAACTTCTTCATTCTTCAGTCTCTTAAAGGTTTTTCAAAGGTGGTTTCTTTTTCTGTCTGTGGTGGTTTCTGTCTGTTTTGCTTCTGAATCTCTTTATGTTCCTTCTCTGATGCAACAGCTGGATAGATCACTGGAGCTCGATAGCTGTATGAACCAGGCACTGTGTTCAGCTTTTTGCAGAAAACCTGGATCTAGTTAAATCTAGTACATTCACAGTCCTGAGATGTTTCCTATTTGGAGAAAACGTAAAGATAATTTTAGTTCCTAGGTACCTTATCTCTGTCTGTGGCTGTCAGAAAGCTGCAGCTCTGAATCACTCCCTGGAGGAGCTTGTCTTTATTGACATTGTGGAGGAAGCTCAAAGGTAAATATTTTTAGTAGCCCAAATGCCCCCTCTCAGGTCTACTTCTGATCTAACCTGGTCTTTTATGGGGGAACACATTTGGCAAAAATATCTTAGTGAACTGTGTTAAATAAGTATATTGATAGCTTGGACTGAATTTGTCTTCTGACAGAATTTCCATGGTCACCCTCCTTCAGGAGGTGCTGCTGGCCAGGTGTGGAAATGGAGACCTGTTCATCATCAGTGACAGTGACTGACACGTGGAGCCCTTCTGAGGGTGGTCTAGATCTGTCTGAGAAAGGGTTGTAGGTTCTATCCTTAATAAGGCAGTTATAATAACTTAGGAAGTGTGAATTTTTGGGGTTTACAAGGCACTAATATCTTCATTATTTATGGTACCTGTGCATAAGAGGATTTTTTTTTAAACAATGGACTTGTTTTGCAGCTTATTAAATTTCACACGTACCTGATACAACTTGGAAATTAATGACAGTGACCGTTTGAACAGCACAACTTGTACCAATGGAATAAATGCTTTATTACTGTCAGGAAACATAGACCAGTAAAGGACTATAAAAATTTCTGTTTTGTTCATACAGATACATCGTGGTATTCACAAAAAAAATATTTATTTTAGTCACTTCTGGCTTTCAAAAAACCGAGATACTGACTAAAACTGATTGGATGGATATAATTTCAGCCTAGGTTTTTATAAAGGACTTTGATCAGCAATTATTATGTGTTAAACCATAATGTATAACAGATTTATGCAATAAAAAACCCATACAAATTAGAGAACAACTAAGGAACAGTATATAACTGTACCATTTCAGAGCTTGCAGAGGAGTAAATGGAGATGATCCAAGGCTTTGACATTTTTACTGTTCAGTTGACTTTGTTAAAATTGAAAAGCAGGCTGGTGGTATATTTGGTAACTTTGGTGGTATTTTTTTGGGGCATATTTGAGACTAACGAGAAGAACTTGACTGAGCGAGTGCTGTGGACAGAAAATGTAACTGCAAAGATATATGTAGCAGGTATCTTACATTGCTCACTTAGGCTTTATTGGAATGAATTGTAACCTTCCGGGGGCATGTGCAACATGCAGGATACAAAGGAAAAGCTCCAGTTGTCTTGGGAGGTGAATTTAATGGAAACTTTGGACGTTTTGAGGCAATATTACCTCACTAAAAAATAATGCAGAGAAAAATACTGTGATGCTGTCAATGACTTCCTTACCTATCACAGTAGAAGAAGCATGAGCAATTGTACCAGGACCAGGATAGCTGGTGTATCCTAAGCAATGATGTGTTCTAATATGAGAAAAATTAATTATTTGGAAAGAAGAGTCAAGCATCAGACTCACTTTTAATCTTCTCTGCAATACAAATAGCAAAAATTAGGCTAATGAAAATAAATTCATTGTATTTGACAAATATTTTGCCAAATTCAGTGTTTTGGAAAGGGCTTAAGGAAATAACTATAGAAAAAAAGGGTAAAGTTAGCTGCTGATGCTGAGGTAAGTTTGCAGGTCATCAGTATTTCTGACTGCAGGATTCACTGCCAAATGGTGTCTTTTTTTTTTTTTCTCCTACCTTCGTAATGTAATTCAGAATTCAACAAGTACAGTTTATGATTTTAAATTTTCTGAAATGGTTGGTACAAACAGCTAATCCTTGGGAGGAGGATACTCAGGTGAATAGATGCGTCATGTTCATCAGGCACATTCCACAAAAACAGATTACTTATTTTCTTCATTGAATTGATAATCAGCATATGACGTATATTGTACTGCTGCATAATTGCAACAGATTTCTTGATTTTAAAATAAATTATGAGAAACACTTGAGAGCAGGAAGAGTAATGTTAAGTGGGTAAGTCCATTTGTTTTGTCACCAGGGGTGGTGATGGTATTATTTTTGAACTCCGAAGTACTAAACCAACAGTAACATGAATTGTGCTTCATTTTCTTTCCAGATGTGCTCTTTATGCCACTGTCCCGGAGCAACCATTGGCTGTGATGTGAAAACGTGTCACAAGACATATCACTACTACTGTGCTTTGCATGATAAGGCTCAGATAAGAGAGAAACCTTCACAAGGCATTTACATGTAACTATTATTTATTTGTTATGTCTGATTTTGTATTTGTAATTTTACAGTCTTTGTTTAAAAACAAACAAACAACAAAGCAAAACAACCCACTTTGGAATCTAAACAAAACTGTTGCAAAAATTTCTAATGATCGTGGCATTCAAAACAGTGATGTGCTAGAAAAGCATATTTTCACTGCAAGATTTGTATATCAGTGAGTTTTACAAGTGGGAGAAAAATGTACTGGCATTTAAATTTAAAAGATGAGTAAATAATCTGTGAATCGTGACTGACTTGACAGTTTTCAACTACTTTGTTTATAGGATTTTATGTCGAAAACACAAGAAAACTACGCATAACTCTGAAGGTAAAATTATTCAATATAAATTTTTCCCATTGTAGAAAGATATTTGGTTAAATTTAATTTTTCTGGAGAATATAAATGTTTTCAGTAAAAATTAGAACTACATTTTTTTGAGAAACAGTGAGTTTGGAAGCCCATCTGATTTCTGTATTTTCTCTAAAAACTAGTAGTTGAGGTTGGAGAAAAACCAAACCTGTAAATTTTAGGATGTTCAAAAGATATGATGGTCCATAAAAAGGAAGTTTGGGTAGAAGTTATTCATTCCTTTCTGGGAAGAAGCTGGCTTATATTTATAGTTAAATATTCACAATACTACCATCTGAAATATTTTATCAGGTAACAGCTGATTTTTGTTATTGCTAGTGTTCCTAAATATTTACTATTTTTTTAACTATTAAATAGAGTTTAACTCTTTAAATAAGAAGGACCCAATAGTAAATGAAAAGGCCTGTGATCAGTTCACTTACAGATGTATTTCGGAGTCATTTTGATAAAAAAGGTTGTATGGATGCATTCATAAAAGCTGTGGATCTTTGCAGAGAAGAGTAGTGAAATGCCACAAATGTAGATAAATGTGTGGTCTATTAAAATTCCAATCTAGTTGTGCTACTGTGTATTTATTAAGGTATTTTTCCTTTTTTCTGCTGTATGTGAGTTTGGGTAAGAGAACAGTTGGTGGTTTACTTCTTACATTGCTTTTGCTTGAAATGTCATCAGACTTAACTAATGAGGAGTACATGACTGTTTAGTGAACATGAAATTTTATGAATTACTTCAGTCTCTGTGCCAAATGTATTTTTAAGGTAATTTACTGCTTTTTATGCTATGGGTAGTAGATCTATTAATGGTAAGGTTTGGATGCTACTTCAGTGTTCAGAAAGATACTGAAAGCAGTAGAAAATCGCAAATTAAAATTAATTTCTTTTTTTTAGTCTACTTATATAATTATTATCATGTGCTTTGTATATAAACCTCTCTTGATTTTGTTATTACTAGGTTAAAACAAGAAAAATAATATATGTGTTTTATTAGTTCTCCAAAGAGATGGGACCATGTTATCTTGTAGTTTGTGACTTCGTTTCTTTGTTCTGGGGGTTGTTTTGTGTGTTAGCAGAAACAGGATATGAAAAACATATGAGTCCAAAGAGATTAATCTCTTTAACTGATATTTAAATGTAATCTTTTATACTTACTCTGTTTTTGATGTGTATTGAAAAATGCCTCCAATTCTGCATGGAGCCCAAAGCCAATGGATGAATTTTTCTGCTTGGAATTCCTTGCAGGATCTGAACTTGTGCTTTCCTTCAAGAATTTTCAGATACCATTATGTCCAGTTTTATCATGTCATTTTCTAACAGCAAAGGCTTTTAAATTTTATATGGATATTTTGTCTGGGATGACCTGGGAAAAATTACTAGAGGCATAGTGGCTTTTCTTTCTTAAATGTTGATGATGGCAGTTTATTAAAATGTTAAAATAAACTCATCCCAAGAGACTCGAATTGAAGGTAGGAGAGGAGGAATAAACAACATCACTCAGAAAAACTGAGGATGAAGAACCCAATAGTATCTTATTTAGCATTTAACTTTGCACATTTTTTTCTTTAAAATATTTAGTTCTGTTATGCTTTGCACTTTTAGAAATAAGTTTAGCTATACTTCACGTTTTTGTTTTGTTTTTTATTTAGTATTTGACTGAAATTCCAGCCAGTGCTCTTTCCCAAAGAATATGTTCTGGTTTTAGTCTATACATTTTATGATAAACTATACCCATAAAATAGTTATTATTTATGGTTATGGATTTGATAATGCCAGAAGCTGGGGCTTTTTTATGATAAACCTCCTTTAAATCAAAGAAAGTAGAAATACATATTGCATCTGCTGATACAATGCTAGAAGTTATTTCCATAGCAATGGTATTTTGGTACGTTGAAAACTAATTACCTTTAGCAGACAGAAAAATACAGAGTGGTTTTCAGAATTTCAGAAGGGACTTCAGGGATTTTGTTTCTTAATATTTAAATGCTGAAGTTTGCTCAGTGAAATGACAACTGGAAGGTGTTGGATGGTGAGATTAAGCTTTCTGTATGTATTTTGTTTGTTTCTTGATGAAAATGTGAATGTCAAGGAGGCATTTAAATGTGAAAGAATGGTGGTGTGTGAAACCAGAAAGAACTTGGCAGAGAAGAGTGACTAGAGTAGGCAGGGAAACTAGATTCTAATGTAATGGCTTTTTTTTTTAATCTTGTTTTAGTTTCGTTTTCGTTAATCTTTGCTCTTAGGACTGTTTTCATAACAGAACAGTTAAAGCTCTTCCGTGGTTCTGTCGCTCAGTGTAGGTGCACAGAGGCCCTGGAACTATCAGTCCTTTTTAATGGAAACTTACTGCTCCTGCTCTGGGGTGCAGTGTGGTTGGGGTTTTTTATTGTTATTATTTTGTTGGGGTTTCTTTTTCCTTGGTCAGTTTAGAGTGTCTCTGGGTTCTTATTCTTTGTTCTCTGTATCCAGATTGAATTGTTGCAGTCCAAGCATTTTTATTATGTCACTTATGTTAGTGGATGTTCTAAGAGTTTTTAGGAGTGTTTGGTTTGGTGCAGCCCAGAGCAGTTTATTTTCTGTAGGCAGCACTGCTGCATAGCAGGGAGATTTTTCTCTCACTTCCCCTCCCTTCCCTAGCAAATAGATGCTTTGGGTTCATACTTGTTTGAGATCTGCCTTGTGTACTAAAATCTAGTTTAAAAAGACTATCTGTTAACCATTTAATAACAGTTAAAGAAAATTCCTGGAGGCTGCATGGAAATGTAGTTGAAGGACCTATGTTGGAATTAAGTTACCCACTAAAACCTAAGAAAAAAGACCTCTTAGATGTTATTCATTGGTGTCATGAAATTCAAATGGGGTGAGGATTTATCAGACTTGGTATCTACTCATCAAGACAAAATTAATGAGTGATGGGAGTTAATTTTCCCTTAATCGAGAGGAGTTGCTGAATTACCTTCTGCTTTTGTTGAATATAAAAATGTGAAACGTGGCAGCAGAGTATTGTGCTCTTAAATTAAATTCATTGTCTTTTTCAGGAGATTGTTGGGTTTTTCTGATTTATCTGTATGGCCTGACCTTCAGGTGACATAACATAGGAAAATTGTATTTCTCTTACATTTCCTTTGTGTGTTTCAGAGTGATTCTTTTGTGCTGTGTTTCCATGAACTGGAAAAAGGACATTTAGATTTTTGCCTTGCTGTTTAGAAATCTAACAGTATAACTTTTCCTGAACTTGAGATAGTACCTTAATTCATAATTTTAGGCAAGCTATCTAAGTTTTTAGTACCTAATAGATTACACGGGTTGGTGCCAGTGCTTTCAAAAGATCACAGCTAACTATTAGTTGAATTGCTGTTCAGTTTGATACAATTGCATTTATTCTTTTTGAAGAATAGAGTATTGTTGAACGAAGGTTTTGGAACTGTTTGTTGGAATTTATTCCAATGTACTGGAAATAATTGTTGAAAAATGAAAGAACTGGTCTCTCTTATTTCCCTGCAGGTGGGGTTGCCCTGGCCCATGTGTTGAATTTAAAACAAATTCAGCTGATCAGGAATAGCTTGATATAAGCTAAGATAAGAATGTAATTTGATTCTTATGGTAAAACAAAGACTAACAAAGACAGCCATGTGACTTCTGCTCATAACATTTAAAGCAGATGCTTGAGAACTGTGGGGTCAGAAAATAAAATGTCCATAATTCCTGTTGTAGCTGTGCTCAAAGCCTCAGAGAATGATGTTTCCACAATGGAAATAAGGACATTCCCTGTCTCAGCATCCCTTTCATGTTATTCTAATGATCAAACATGGAATCTGTGCTTCTCATACTGCTCAGTAAGTTTGAGTCAGGGTAATATTTCTCTGTCAGACCTATTTAGAGGCATTGCAATCTGTAGTGAACTGAGCACTTTTTCAAAGCACTGTGTAAGCCAGAGTTTGGCAGGTAAAACATCTGAAACCTTTTGGCATTACAGTTTGGTAACATTCTGATTCATCTCTGGATTCTTAAAGCAGTGTTTGTTCCCTGTTGCATTTTCTGTAGCACTGGTCCCAGCATAAGCTTTCCTCACATTAATGCAGTCGGGTGTAACAGTTTCTGTAACGTTGCAGTTTGGAGTCATTTCATTTCTCCTGATGGATGGTGACATATCCTTCCCTGGCTCTGCTCATTGTCTGTCTTCTGGAGAATGCTCTGGATGTGGCATCAAATGTGTATTTGCTGTTCTCACAAAAACACTTGGTCCAGGCAGCAAATCAGTGGTGTCCCATGAGAGACTAACAGAGGTTTGTGCAGAAGCATCACAACTGTGTTTTCTTATGGAAAAACACACAGCTAAAGGAAAAGGAAAGGCATCATCATGTGGTGAATACTTTGTCCTGTCTGAGGAGCTGTCCTGTGGTGTTACAATTCTCCTTCCCAGGTGTTACACAAACAGAGACTTGGTCAGGTACTCACACTGAACAGGTTTATCATACCGGGGGTCAGAAGCTTTGTGATGGTGCAGAAAAGCCAAGTGTATAGTCTGTCTTCAGTCTTTGCCACCATTTGTTTGCTTGAAAAAGCATTTAGATTGTGTTGTTATGAAGGGCTATTTCATTCATTTTCTATGTCAAATGTACTTAAAGAAATAATCTCAAGTACCTCATATAACATAGATACTATTCAGTCAGAAATAATTTTGGACAAGAGTCATCAGTTCCTTGAAGTATTTGGTGCTTTTGGAAAACACCGGCAGAATGTAAGGGGTAATTTAATTTTTTTCCTCTTCACTCTTGCTTTAGTTTAGATACATTTTGTGTAACTTAGTCTTTTTCCATTGAAAAAGAAAATCCAAAAATTATATTCAGCATTTTTATTGTTAATTTCACATCACTTGCTGATAAAAACTTCTATTATTTCATGATCACTTTACTTGATTTTGTATTTGCTTGCAAGGGTTTTTATGCAAATCTCTGGTTCTTATTAATGGTTATAGATGCATTCACATTTTTGGTATTGATTACTGGGCCAATAAAGCTCTCTGGGTTTTTTTGACATTTCTTTTCAATTTAAAATAATTGTGTTGGCACATATAGTTCATTGGGTTTCAGCCATATTTTAAAGAAATCTGACTTTAACATGCTGAAGTAGTTTTTTCTTCATTATATTCCATTTCTCTTCTACAAATCTAATAAGATTGATTTTGTTCCTTGAATTTTTAGTTTCTCTTTTATCCCAAATGCACTGTAAAACTTTAACTACACATATGATTTCAGATTTACATAGCAGCATGTCTAACTAAGCCACTTCCACATTCTATGTTTTGGCTTCTTTTTATGTCCAGTCCGGCTTGCAAATTTTCCCAGTCAGTTTTGTTTATTATCTTCCTCATGTAAACTCGGCCCCCTTTGCTTCTGCCTTGCTTAGTCTGTTGTTAGGTAATGTAGGAGGTGATAGAGCAGTATTTATTGTACTCATCCTCTTTTTATTTGTTCTTTCACAACCTTTAAATCACTTAATTCTTTTATTACTTTTCTTTAACCCGGCTTTTGTAAAGGGGTGATTCCATGTGTATTTCAAGCTGATGCAATATAGATCAGTGATATCTCAAGCTCTTCTCTGCCAAGCCTTATTTTAAACAGCAAAACATCTCGATCCTTTTTCTTTCTAGTCATGATCAAAGGAGAATTTTTAGATTTCTCTCTGAAGCTGAATCTCCCTGTTAACAGTTTATGTAATACAGTGTTTTGCCAGGCTTCTTTCTTTGGTACTTTGTACTGCTCGTGGATTTCTAAAATGCAAACTGGGGGCTCGTTGCTGCTCATCTTTTTTCTCATCTTAATTTACAATATCATATTCTTAAGTGCCTTTTAAAATGTAGATTGTTTTCTCTTGTTTTCTACCCTTACCTCCCCTTCTCAGGCCATATTGTATATTAAGCTCATTTTTTCAGATCTAGCATTTAGGGACTTCAAAGGGAAGCTCATAGGAACCTCCTTTGAAGACTTTAGATAAAGCTATATTGAGAATATTGTGATGATTTTAAAAATCAATGCAGTAGTGGGATATGGGATGGGGGGCAGTTGAAGAATATCTAGGGAATCTCAGGGGATCCAGAGGATGGGTGATACCCGTGATAAAACAACGCCTGGTCAGGGAGGAGTTGAACAACTGTTTGTGTTTTCCTTAGTTCAAGCTGACATGAGAAGTTGGAAACACCCAACCATCAGATGCCAGGGACACAGGGTAAGCTGGCAGTGGGCTTGAGGGGAGGGGTAGGGCACCAACCACGTTGTATAACATAAAGACCATCCAAAGCAGGTGTGTTTGACATCTGGTTACAATCCCTTCCTGGTCTGTTGTGTGAGTGCATAGTGCTATAAAACCCGGAGAAACTGTAATGTTTTGAGGTTTCAGTCTTGTAGGATAGATGTGATAGAGCAGATCCTCCCATTTTGGTGGTGTTAATCTATAGGTCCATGTCACTTGTAGTAGGAGACACAGATCTGCAAGGAATTGTATTTTTAGTGAAGAGGTCGTGTAGCATCTGGATTTCAATGAAGTCTGAACTTTCTGGAAGTCCTAGTTTTGAGCACAGAAGGGGGTTCTCCTTTGAGGAAAGCTGTGCAATCTTGATGTTTTTTTATCTTACACTGAAACCATCTTTTAAAAATACAGCATTTTTACTTTTCAAATCTTAAATATACTAATAATTGTAGACTAAAAACATAGCACTTAAGAACTTATTCTATTTGGAGACTGTGACATTTCTTATAAAAAGGTGTGTTTTGGTTCTGTTTTTTCTGTGGTTTTTTTGTTCTGTTTTTGTAAGTGTGGCTGCTCAGGACATGCTTTAATGCTGTGTAGAAAATAAGGGTGACCTGAAAGGTTGAAAGCATTTTGGCTGACAGAATTGATAAGGAGCTTTGGAAAAATAAGGACTGTTGGTGCATGGACTGCACTTTGCTTTATCCGATACAGTAGGGAAATCCATGGATTTATTTTGGAAGGAATATTTTTAACTTCTTACTTATGTTATTTAAAGGGTGCTGAATTCAATAGTTGTATTTTTGTAAGATTTTTTTTTTCTAGAATAACCATCTATGATTTCTGTACGTGTAAAATAGCAACAGAGATTCACAAATTTAATAATTGCTGGAGAGTTCATATTATGAGGAACAAGATAAAAGAGAATTCTCTTTGAAAGAGGGTTTCAGGTTGCAATAAAATTTGCTATATGCAGTCTGAGAGGTTGATATCTAAATTGCATAATCTTGCTTGGGGAATTTAACAAGTGATTATAGATGAGAAATGTTAGTTAGGCAATTCTGAGAAGAAAATGTAAAATGTATTGTTTCATTAGAATAATCTATGTCATCATGCATTAAATTTTTTCAGAGTAAAATAAATGGTGGTTTTGACATCTAATTAGAAAAGAATCATCTATGTATACTAAACCATAGGGATGTCGTAGACAGACTGATATATTTTAGTAGCAACGTGGGCATATCTGTGTATAGGTGAATAATCTGTCAATCTAAACCAAAATAATTTGCAGTATAGCCTGTTCAGAATTATATATTTCAGTATAAATTTCAGTATAGCCTGTTGTGCTGCATTTGGATTCGTCTTCTTTCCTTCCTTAATAAGTGAGCTGAATCTGTAGCTTTCTCGGGGATTAGCAACAGATTCTAGATTAGTAGACAGAGCTGAACGGGATGTTCTTGTGTGCCAGGCTGGGGCCAGGCCTTCAGTTGTCTTCTGCTCCCAGCTGGTGGCTGTGGAATATGTTCAAGACTTTGACCTCAAACTCTTGTGTGGTTGCTTTGCTGTTACCATGAGATAGAAATGTGATCTGGTTTTTATGTGATAATAGATAAGAAAGACGAGTTCTGGCAAGGCAACATCTCAAAATAAGATGTCCTGTCTGGATACTAAAACCATATGGCAGTGTCCATAAAGTGGATGTTCCAAACCTTATGATTACTGTTTCCTTCTGTTTGGGAGCTCATACTGATATTTGTGGTTTGGATTTTGAGAAGAAAAGTCCTTCAGTGGAGTCCGTACGTGTTTCTCTATAAATAAATCTGCTAAAATATCTTTGCATTTGGAGCAGGGTGGGTGTTACATATTAAAAAAAAAAAAAAAAGAGGATGCTCCTGCAAGCAGGAAAGTGGTTAGTGACTGAATTGAGCTGGTTATTAGATATAGTTATCAGATATAACTTAACTAGATCGTATTGGAAGCAGTCTTAAGCTTCCAGAATTGATCTGTATTATCCATAGAGTCTTGAGTTCTCCAAAGGACAGTCTGCTGGAATGCTGTATTACAGCTCTGTAGCATTCACAGCTGAGCTGACATTTTCAAAGGAACTTGTCAGACCTCTTTGGTACATCTCTTTTAAAAACATACATTCTTATATTCTTAATGGTCTGTAAATTCTTAATCTGGGATGTTGTCAGTGTGGATGGTTTTCTGTAAACTGGCAGCTGCTTTTAGGTGCAGATGTAAAAATATACTGTAACAAAATGAAATTGTAGGTTTGTTTCATGAAGGCAAAATGTGTTTCCATTTTAGAACTTAATGTTATAGCCAAATGGGTGAATTTTTTTTTCTTGAGTCAGCAGGCATCAATTAATAAAGCAAGGACAGTGGTGTTTGGGTACACTGGCATAATATCAAGAGCGATTTACATTGGGGTATGGATCTTAATAAATTAAAAACTTATCTTGAGGGTGAAAACATTTTCTGGTTGCAGTCTCATTTAAACAGTCTTATTTTCAGTAGAGGTGAACATATATATCTGAGGACACATTTTGAGTCTGAAAGTAGAAACTGTAAGAAATGCTAAACCTTCATGTATTATGTTATAAAGATGCAAAACTGAGTTGTTACAAAGAAATAAATCATGTTTTCAGGATCTGCAGTTGCATGTTTGTAATGCAGAAAATACAGGTTATGTTTTTTCTTGCCTAATTTTGGTGGGTTGTGGGTTTTTTTGGTTTGGTTTGGGTTTTTTTGCCTTGATTTGTTTTGTGTAAAATTTTTAAGAATCCTATTTGATGATGTTTTCTGACTTCTAAAGCAGATTTAGAAGAAAGTATCAATGAACACGAGTTGGAGCCTTCACCTCCCAAAGGAAAAAGGAGGGGTCGTAAGGGAAAGCCAAGGAAAACAAATTTAAAAGGGCAATCAGAAGACACTAGATCTACGTCCTCACATGGCACAGATGAAATAGAAAGCAGTTCCTATGTAAGCAGTAAATATGCTAAACTTCTTAGAAGACAGAATTGCATATTTCTTCTCTGCAAATTTAATTTTTATTAAAATTTGCAATTGTCTGAGCCTCCAGCTGGTGGCCACAGGCTTTTGAAATTGCAGCCTTATTTGTAACCCAGCAGTATATTTTAGTAAAATGTTTTTCTTTCAGAGAGACAGGTCTCCCCACAGAAGCAGCCCCAGTGATACAAAACCTAAATGTGGATTCTGTCATGCAGGTGAAGAAGAAAATGAAGCTAGAGGAAAGCTTCATATATTTAATGCCAAAAAGGCTGCAGCACACTATAAGTGCATGGTGAGTAAGTGTTGTTGTTAACCAGTCTATTCTGTGAATTTTGTCTGAATTGCTATTTTAGATTTTAATACAGTACCCTCACATGTAATTATGCTCGAGTATTGTCTGTGTGCTGATGATCTCTTTAAGCACTGAAGTGTTGCAAAGTGAGCAATTCATTTATTTTCACTGCAGGCAATATGGATAAAAGTTGGCTTCATGCTAAGAGATGGAATTAGCTCAGGGAGACTCTTTAGCTTATTAAAAATGCTCCCTTAGCGTCTAAATGCATATAAGTTTTTAAAAAGGAAAACAAAAAACAGTTTTAACTAAAAGAACCCACTCCAAAAATAAAATAACTTTACTCCACAGGCATTCAGACACAATCTGGGAAGAAATTCATTAGTTTTCTGACCTGTGGATTCAGACTATGAGGCTCAAGTAGAGTGGGATATGGAGGTTCTAGAAAACCCTTGATCTTAGATGGTCATGTTTATGGAGCTGTCAGCCTGAATAGAACCTAATTTCAATGAACGTGAGCAGACAGTGCAATCTTTCTTATAACTTGTTGTATGAATGATGTAGGGCTTTGGGTAACAAACCTCAGTGGTTCCTGTTATACCTCAAAATGAATAAATAATACAGGCAATCTGTGGAGTATTAATTGTCTTCCTATCCCCAGGCTCACTAAACAGAGAGCTGGTGTGTGCCAGCAGCCTTGAGTCTTACAGGATTCTTTGCTGCTTTGTGTACCTGAACTTTAGTTTTAAGACAGTTTAGCTGAATATGCCAGGGTGATGATAGAAGGGGTGGTGCTTCTGTGCTCCATTGTCATCCCTCAGGGCTTTCTGATATTGACAGTTATGTTGTCATCAGTGTGTCATGAAGCTCAATTATAAATGTGTCACGGGGAAGGAAATGGAATATTCCTAGGAAGTTGAGTAGTGTAATTGGTAATGTTGCCCATTTATTACTTTGTGTTTTATCCTGTCATTATTGCTTGTCTACTTCTTTGTCTTTTAAAATACATTTCTCCAAGGCAAATTAAAGCAGTCAGGCGCAGATCGGAAGGAATCCTCATCACGCTAATTACTCAGCATGGGCTTTTTCCTACTTTGTTGGTAAAGCACATACTGTCTGAGATCATGGAACAGGATGTTACTCCAGCACAGAAAAAAATTTTCAGCCATGTTGGTGACCTGAAATTATTTTGACTTGCTTGTTTTACAGTTGTTCTCTTCTGGCACTGTCCAGCTGACAACAACTTCACGGGCAGAGTTTGGTGATTTTGATATCAAAACTGTACTTCAAGAAATCAAGAGAGGAAAAAGAATGGTATGTATCTGCAGAATGTGATGAACGTGTTAGTGATTCTGCTAAGGTGTGTGTAACTGTTCCACAAAAGGAAGGAGGCAGTCTTTTCCATCTTCTTATTTATAAAAATATATTTAAATATATTTTTACTTGTGGGATGAGCAACCAGATAGGAATCACCTTAAAATTAGTGGTGTTTGGGCATGTGGTATTTGGGGTTCTTTATTACAATGTACATAGTAATTATTATCATAGAATCATATGATTCATGTTAGCCTTACAGTAATTATAAGAGAGTAACGGCTTTGTACCCGTGTTAATGAAAACACGCCTTGTGAAGCTACAAATAAACTTAGAGAATATGCAGTTCTCGCAGTGAACATATTCTCTAACATACTGGAACCAAAACAGTGTTTCCAGTTGTTTGAGTGTTTTAATAGGAAAACTTATTAAGGTCTTACAGGTGGGGATGTTGGTAAAATGTCACATTGTATTTTATTAAAATTCAGGGTGTTTTTAAAGTGCTAAGAAATTTATGGGGTGTCAGGGAGAAAAACAGCAATGTTACTCCTTGAAAAAGATAATTTAAGACTCTTCATATATGAATATATTAACTTCAGTGGCAATAAAATGATCTTGGAAATGCAAAAACGTGCAATCATGTAGCAATTTTCAGTGCAATGAGCAGGTAAATCTTGCTGTTCATATTTTAATAGATTGGTATTTTATAGTTTCTGGTTTACAATGTCTTTGATTAACTTTTCATTGGAAGGATGATCTGCCAGAGGTATTACTCTGTTTCCAAATGGTAGCCATAAATATGAAGAACACTAAACTGAATACTAAGAGTCAAGGGACTGAGAGGCTGAACAGTGCTGTTCTCTTCTTTCCCCTGCACAGAAATGCACACTCTGCAGCCAGCCTGGTGCTACTATTGGGTGTGAAATCAAAGCCTGCATAAAAACATACCATTACCACTGTGGAGTAGAAGACAAAGCTAAATACATTGAGAATATGTCACGAGGAATTTATAAGTAAGGACCTGTGTAATTCTTGACTCAATGAGTAGGGTTGTAATATGAAAATTGACCTGTAGTATGTTTTCCTCCTTGATTAATCTGTAATTTGTATCAAGAAAATTTATGGCATGATTCCTCCATCTTGATATGTTTGTAGCTTACTTTTGGCCGTTTTTTGGACCCCCTAACTTCCCCTACTTTCTGAAGTGCTGAGTTGACTGCAGCTGAGTTGTCATGCTGTGCCCACGAGAGGGCATTCGTTGAGCAGTGCAGTGGCAGTTCTGGAGAACTAGGATTGATCACAGTTTTATTGGCTGGTCTTGAACCTTGTTTTTGTTCTCAGTTAACTGATGCTTGACTGAAAACCATGAATGACTTAAGACTTAGCAACTGACTTGTAGCACATCTCAAAACTAATTGAGAGGAAAGTCAGGTTTTGATGGATATTTTCAGTGAAAGTCCTCACTGTTTCTTTTATTGTGCCAGACTCTATTGTAAAAACCATAGTGGAAATGATGAAAGAGACGAAGAGGATGAAGAAAGAGAAAGCAAAAGCCGTGGCAAATCAGGCACTGACCATAATGACATTCCTCAGCAGCAGCTCAATGGAAACTAGGTATGGAAGTTACTCCTGACAGATCTGTTACCAAGACTAAAACGCAATATACATTTAATGTAGTTTATTGCAGTGAAGTATTTAAATCTAGTGTATGCAAAGAAGTACTTTTTATTGGCATACTGTAAAAGAATGGGGAGGATTTGTTGTTTTTTAAATCCAGCTGACTTTGTAACAGTGTAAGAAGGGAGGCCCTCATTTCTATTGCTAAATGTAGATGTATTGTCAGAGCTGCTAAATGCTTTTCTGTACGATTTTAAATTTACTATTGTTTTCATCATTTTTTAAACAGGTTCAAGGGACAGAGTTATAGAACTGGGAATGGCTAAGACATCATAACTACTAATTCTTTTAAATTGTTTTCTAAAATCAGAAAAGGGTTAGTAACTTTTTACTACCCGACTCTGTTAGAAATTTCATTGAACTGCCTGAAACGTTCATGTGTGTGAGCCTTCAGTAAGTGGCAGAGTTTTACATGTCAATATTATGTAGTTTGTAGTCTGCAGTGTCTGGAAAAAAAATGAAACACTATATAAATGATATGTAACATGTACAGTGTCAAAAGTTAAGGCAGACATTGAAATGAAGTAAGATCTATATTTCTGGACTGAATAAAAACCTTAAGATTTGGAGTGTGTAAGTTGTTTAGTGGATTCACGCAATGAGGGAAGGTCTTAGCTAGTTTAATTAACAACACGGACAAGTTCGTGGTGGCAACGAGCTGGTACTTTGTGATTTTGCATTTTCTTCCTGCACAAGTTACGGAGGCCGTACCTGGGAAAGCCGCGCTCTGTTTTTGCTTGCGAAGCACAGTAGGAAAGGACTCGGTGTACACGAGGCATGCTTGAACATTTCAGGTTGTTCCTGTTGGGATTGCTCATTCTGCCCGGCGTTGTTCGCGGGAGATTTACTTGAGCAGCTGTTGGTTCTGAGCTGTGAGCTTTAGAACTCATGCCAAAGGGCTGTAGTTCGTTCTTTCCCCAACGACCCACCTCTTTCTGTGTCCTGATTTACAAAGAACACTTCACCAAGTGTGATTAAAACCTTACAAATGTTTGGACTTTGCAGCCCAATCTCTACCATTTCAGAGAGTTACAACTCTTAACTCACTATGGAATTTAGCCACCATATCTGACGTCCATACCTCAGGTGTTCTCTGTTGTGTGGAACACTTCATGTTTTGTCAAGAATATGCATAAAGGTCCCATATTCTGTAAGAAGATTGAGGAAACAACCTTTTTGGCTAGATTGGTATTTATTTTTTAATCTTATGACCACTATATGAGAAACTTTGCGTATCATCCTTATTGTTTTAGTCATTATTTTTCCTTTCTCTGTCAAGTCAACAATCACATCATGGAATTCTACTTGCTAGAATTTGATGTTCCTTTAGGGAATGATCAGATCTAGGCTATACCAAACCTAACAGAACAGTCCTCTGACTGCTTTCAAAACACCTTGTCATTTCTAATGGGTACTGGCTTCTTCAATTGGTCTGGTAAAGCACATCCTCAGACTTAAATAAAACCAAAAAGCTGAATCTAGTCCACATGTTTGTCTGTTACTACCGCATCACCTTATTGTTTGTTTAGGGTTTTGACTTGTTTCACTCTGAACTCCCAACAAAACTTCTGGATTTGAAGGAAGGAAACAAGCAAAAGACACTGATTTGACTATAAACTGCTACAGTTCTTCTGTGATTGGTATTGCAAAAACAGTTTATTTGTAACATGAGTTTCTGTAGCATTTTTTACTTGTATTTTTAAAAGATTTAACGTGTGTCATTTGTCTTCTTATGCATTCCCTTAATGTCTTGAGGGACTCAATTACTGTATATTGGAATTTCTAACATTTTACCTGTTAGAATTCAATCAATTATGTTTGCTTTCCTGGAGAATAATGCCATTTGGAAAGAAATATTGCTGTGTACAGAAAATATTCAGTTACTGCTCTAAACATGATGCCATTGATCATTTTTATTTTGTATTTGTAACTTTCAAAATTAAAAGCGTGACTTGAATTGCAATGACAGATCGATTATTGAAATTGTCTATCAAAGTGTTTTGTTTCTCCTGGAATATGAACATTTTTCAGCCACTCAGAACAGTTTTAGAATGCAAAATAGCATCCTTCAATATTTAAATTACTTCAATTTGTGCCTCGGACATGGCCCTTCCATGGAAAAAAGGCACTTTGTTTGCAGCTACTGTATTTAACTAAGTTTGCATGGGGTAGATCTGCCAGCATACTGACTGTACTTGAGACTGAGCTCTAATTCATTGTGTGTCAGTGGCTTAGTATAATATTCAGTCCAATAACTCACCTGTTATGAAATAAATGACCCCATTCCATGCCTGGAAGAACCAGAACAGCACTTTACCTTCGGGTAGCAGAAAAGCGAGTGGCTGGTTTCCCTGTTACCTCTGTGTGCTGAGGTGGCCTGACTGAACTGTCATCAATTCAGAATTCATGGAAACAAAGTCAAAAGCAAAAACCTTTTCTTACAAGCCTCAATTTTGTCATAACTGACTTCAACTCATGTATGCTGGGTAAAAGTGCCTTACAATGTAAAAATTGTATTTATATGTTCCCAAGTAGCATCACCTGCTGGGGAGTAATTCTGTCGTGGTGTTAATATTTAGAAGAAATGTACCTCAGCAGTGTATTTACTGTACATCTCTTACGTCCTTAATTGTAGTTTTAAAAAGCATGACAATGTATGATAGTATACAACATTTACATCATTTTTTAAAAAGACAAAATACTGCCATTACTGTCTTTTTATGTGTATTTTAGCTTGGAATTTCAGACAGTCTGTCTGAATTTTTGGGGGTTTGGTTTTTTTTTTTTTTTGGTAAAGCAATGTAATCTTTGCAAGCATATATTGAAGATTATTCTGGAGCATCTACTGCCTTCCCAGAAATGTTAGAAGTAATGAAAGTGCTCTATAGGTGAACTAGGTATGTTTAAATTAGCTAGTTAAATTAATACAGTTAATTAATTACTGAGAATTTTTTTAATAGGCACCTTCTGCTTTCATCTCACAATCAGAGAACTCGTGAATTCAACAAAACTTGTCTTACGAAACTGGTTTCACTTTATTTAATTTTTTTTATTATTGTTATTATTATTTTTTGCCTTTGGGCATTTCTTTTGCTCACAAGAGGAGTGTGTGCTGTTTAAGATGCCTGGAACCCTCTGAGAAGGGAGGTTTCTCCCCAGCTCCCTGTATCTCTACATTAGGAGATCTCCCCAACTCACTGTGTCTCTGTTAACAGATCTGTGGTTGTGCTATTCCAGGAAAGGACTGTACCAAGGAAGGACAGGCCTCACAAGGATATTGTCCAAGTAACTTAAGGATACAGCTGGTGTAATGCCAGAGTCCCAAGGCACCCCAACCCCTGTAGCAGTGGGCTGTGCTGTCACTCCAGGGAAGGGCGAGAGGCTGGTTCGGTGTCAGTGAAATCGATCAGGTGATCAAAACATCTGCTCCTTCAGCAGCTGTTGATCCACAGGAGGTTCAGTGATAAGGTTCTAGTAGGAGTCACACCTACACTCCACAAAGTCTGATCTTGAGGCAGAAAGAGCTGTGCTGATCTACAGTGAATTGAATCTGCCAGATCTGGCCCTAAAGTATAATAGAAGAGAGTTTGCCTCTTTTTGCTGCCTTATAGGAAAAATAACTTCATGCTAAACCAGAGTGAAAAATGAAGAGGTGATAATCTATTTGAAATATCAGACTTATCTGTCAGGTGATAATCAGTGCATTCCAGAAATATTAATATGCTGAATCAGATTGACAAGAAAATTATTCCTCATTAGATGAAATTAATCTGAAGAGAACTGAAAGTACATGATAGCAATTAGTAGCTCTTCTTCCATGTCACCAGAATCAGATTCCACTGTATTAATGATGGAGGTGAAAAAACAGAACACAGCCCTTGATTTATATACTTGGTGAAGCAGTTCCTATACATGCATATGTATGCACAGCCATTAGTCAGCAGTGACATCTCAGCCCTTAATGAATCCTGGAGAGCTATTACTTGTCAGAAAGCACTCAGGTTAGGCCAACGTTTGCAGATTTTGCTGTAGCATACATTTACAGTAGGTGTAAAGACAAGGAATGTATGGAAGAGGGTAAATGCATTCCTATCTACAATGTTATGTATATTTTGTTCCTGTTATATTGGCTTTACTTCCAAAGTTGTAGTTTGCAGTATTAGTTTCTTTTTATTGGTATCCTTGCATATATATATTCAATAAATGAGTTATGAATTTCATATTTGCATATCTGTCCTTTTTCCGAAAGTACAATTTTTTAAAACTGTCACTTTAATGCATAAATGCAGCGTTTCCTGTTGAAGTTACAGGCCCAGGAAGATGTTACCAGGAGAGAGGTGAGAAGGCATCATGTTTGCAGTATGGAACTTAGAGGTAACTGCTGTTTGTGTTCCTGACTCTGTGCCCTGGGGAAGCTGCTTTGGATTTACCACTGCTTAATAATGCAAAGTGACTGACTCACTGAAGGTTCCTTTTCTCACCTTTCAAGAACTCTTTTCTTTTTTCTTTTTTTTTTCCTTTTTTTTTTCTTTTTCAAGAGTGACCTAAGGCACCAAGGGAATGCAGGGTATGTCATATGTCCTGGTTTCAGCTGGGATAGAGTTAATTTTCTTGTAGTAACTGGCACAGTGCTGTGGTTTGGATTCAGTATAAGAATACAGTCGATAACGCTGATGGTTTAGTTGTTGCTAAGTAGTGTTTAGACTAAGTCAAGGACTTTTCAGCTGGAGGATACAAGAAGCTTGGAGGGCAAGGAGCCAGGACAGCTGACCCAAAGGGATATTCCATACTATATGGCATATGCTCAGTGCATAAACTGGGGGGAGAGGTGGCTGGGGCACTGCTCGGGAACGGGCTGGGCATCCATCAGCGAGTGGTGAGAGTTGCATTGTGCATCACTTGTTTTGTGTATTGTAATTATTTTATCATTATAATCACCATCATTATTATTTTCTTCTTTTTCTGCCCCATCGAACTGTCCTTATCTCAACCCATGAGTTTGCTCACTTTAACTCTTACAGTTCTCTCCTCCATCCCACCAGGAAAAGGAGTGAGTGAGCAGCTGTGTGGGGTTGAGCTGCTGGCTGGGGTTCGACAGTGTAAATAGTCACACTGCAGACAAACAGCTGCATCCAGATGCACTTTAGAACCACAGACATGTAGCATAAGAGATTAACAAAACAAAGGATCACTTGGAAATTGCTGAATTTTTCCAAGTATGTAACTGCCTTGAGTAGACAGCAATACCTTTCAGTGATTTTAAAGTATCAAGAAATGAGCTGGGAAAACCCCAAAGGAGGAAGGGCAAAAACATTCAGTCGGCTGAGATCATTGAAGGAATATTGTGAAGGAGCCTTCTGGTTTGATGGAGTAGCTGGTCACTGAAATCTTGAAGCAATGGAGGGGGGACCCACAGGCACAAGAGCAAAAGACTTTCATTGTCCTTGCATTGTGTGACATCAAGGCAGAGCAGTGAATGCTTTGAGGGCTCTCATGTCCTCACTTAGACAAGCTCAGCTTACTCTGCTGTGTGTAAGGGGTTGCAGCACAAGCACAACAACTGTAGTTGTCCCTGTGCCTAAATGAATCACCCCATATTACTAAATTACTTCCAAACATTAGAGCCAGAGGGGGTTGCTATAACCTCTGACGGTTCAGCTTGTCCCTGCTTCCTCCCCACCTGCTCAGAACTCAGGGTCAGTAGTTTAAACCAGAAAATTAATAGAAAAGGGAAACTATTGGTGAGCTTCCAAAAGAAAGATCAAATCTTGTCAGTCTACTGCAAGGTAACAAGCTGCTTGAGCAGAGGAGAAGCAGTGGGCACAGCTTTATTTTAAGTGACTCTCTGTAAGAAAGCAGGGAAATGTGTACCAATTTAAAAGTGAGGTCATAAAGCCCATTTGGAAAACCCCACTCAGTAATTATTAGTAATTCACAGAGTGCAAGGATATATTGAGTGAGATTCTCTGCAGTCTCGCTCTGATAGGAGATTATTTGGTATTTTCATTAACAATTTAGAGATGGCCTATGGTGATTAAATTTTAGAGAGCACCAGACTTGAGCTAAGTACTGACTGAGCAGAGGACAAATACAATTCAAAGTGTACTTGACAAATTCAAGAGTTAGCATGTGATTCAGTAAATCCAGCTAAAATGGATTTGACAAATGCATATTTGTACATTTCAGCAGAAGCCACGATCACCTGAACAAATACAGGTGGGACAGGACAGGCTGCTACGGTAGCAGTTGTACAGAGGGGTTCTCCTGGGGTTACAGACACTCACCAGCTGAACATGATTCAACAGCATCCTGTTCCTGAAAAAAACCCAAATGTTGTTGTGGAATGTATGAACAGGAACGTAGTCTGTAAGATACACAGCATGGTCCTGCTTCCTTATGTGGTAGGAGAAAGAAGGCCTTTCTTGGAACATGGTATCCAACTGTATCTATTGGGCTTTGTGGAAAATGCGGAGCAGCTGAAGATAACCAGAGAAGAACAATGAGAGGGGTGACAGGCTTGTTTCAAGATAATGGTAGAGGCATTTTCAAACCAGTTAGAGATAATTGCAAGGGAGGAAATAAACATTTTCTCCCTCTGATACAGGTAGAACGAGAGAAATAGATTCTATTGCAGCAGAGAGACATTGAGCTGAGACATCATTGGGCATGATATGGGGCTAGTGCAGATGAGGGTTGGAGGTGCAGAGGGTAAGGCCAACTGCAGGTGCCTCCCAGCTCGTATCTCATACCCTGCCCTCTTACACTCTCACACAAAGGCCTGTGAGGGAGTCGCAACTGCTCTGGAGCAAACACTGCGCTGGCAAAGCTGTGCTGCCTCGAGGCTCACAGCCATGTGTTTCTTTTTCATCCCTTCTTTTAAAATAGCATTTATGGTAATAACATGTGGGCACACTGGCACGTTCTTGTGGAGTGGCCCATGTCTGCATAGTTAGTACGGACTTTCCGACACCGCCCAGCATAAGGCACTCTCCACTCTTCCATTTCAAATTTTGGGAGGACTTCAGCATTCCAGCTTTTCAAGAGAATGTGTCCCACACCTTAAATGTACATTTTTGTTGTGTAAGAATAAGCGAAGTGACAGCAGTACTTTATAGAGACAGTTCCTTGATGCTTCTTAATTGTGTGTGTATGTGCGCTGGGCTGATAGAGAGTTTGGAGTGCCTGATCTCTTACCCAATTACTGTGGCAGGAATCTTAAACCTTTATCTGAATTTTTGCCAGAGATGATATCTTACTCTGTTTAAACCGAGTTCTCTGCTTTTATTTTTCCTAAAACAACATTCCAGCTGAGAAGAGAGCAACCAGGGCTAGTGCTGCCCAGCTTTTCATTCCCTGGGTAGACGTGCAGGTTGCTTGGCACACGTGCAAGACCCAATTTCACACTGCTGGCCTAAAGAAATTCCATATTCCTGTGCAAAGACTCCCATCAGGCTCCTGCCTGCCAGTGGAGAGCATTTCAGAGGCTTGGGGCAGAGGGAGGAAGAAACTCCCTCCCGAACCATAGACTAAAAATAGGCTGATGCTGTGCAAACAGCTTTGCCGTGAACTTCCCTCTGGCAGGCAGCCAGTGCAGCTGCCCGAGTGTTTTAAGCCCAGATACCTCTCCAAAACAAAGAGTCACTGAAGTTAAGCACAGTTAGCAACGCTTTTAATCTTATTACTCCCTGCTGCGTTGTCTCAATTTCAGCTTCTTCCAGAGTGCAGGTAGCTTATTTGGGATCTAAGGTCAAATTTTTTCACCTAAGCCATGGTTGAGACTGGCACTAGCAATCCCTGAAGTCTGCAAAGTTCAAAGCAGGGAGGAGGCCTTTAATCTAAAACTGAAATGCTCAGGTGATGCGTCCAAAAAGTGCTTTCCTGCAGAGTAAGAACTGCAGTAGCTGGGCTGTAGAAGGTTTTAAAACTCTCCAAATGGCTGTTAACTAAACGATCTTAAATCCTGGTGTGGCGATATGGAAATTGAAAAGTCAGTTTCTTAAATGAGACTACTTTAAAAAAAGAATAAACACAAGACAGAAGAGTCTGGGCAGTTGGATTGAATGACAGAGGTGATTCATTCAGGCCTTGAAGCCTGTGAGTTATTTGGGTTTGCCATAGTTTCCAGTGTTTTTACCTACTTATTAGTGCCCTATTTCACCCTAAAATAAATTACCACATTCTTTTATACGCTTTGACTATGAAGACTGATATTTCAGTGTAAGTATCAAGCTTCCTCCTTCTTTGTTTCAATAGTTGTTGATTGTTTAGACATAACAAGATTCACATTTTCCCTTATCATGATTTTATGGGAAGTGTGTTTTCCAAAACTAATTAAATCTCTGGGTAATTTTCAGCTATTTCACAGGAATCACTGAGAATGCAGTAATTTTGCATAGCTGCTTTTTTCCCCTTTTTCATTTTTGTATTGTCAAATATTCAGTTTTTATTTGAATCTTCTGTATCCAATTGTCTGGTTTGTGTGGGAATTAAACAGAAGATCAGTGTCATTGTGCTTTACATTCTCTTTAAACTCTCATCAATAGCAGGACCACACTAGTCTGTAAGTTTGTAATTTAAGATGCACTTGGCGGGGGTTCAAAGAGACAGGAGCTCTAGTCTGTCTCACTTCCCCTTGGAAAGCCTTTCTGATGCTGCCAAACAATATTTACACCAGCAGGGAACTGAGTTTTGGAAAACTTTTCCAGGCTCTGAAGAAACCAAGCAACCTGAGACTTTGATAAACCTTAGTAAATTTAAAAACTCCTGATGCTATCAGTGTGTAAAACCTGTGTTAGCCCATCAGATATCACAGATTTACAATTTGAGGAGTGGATTTCAGGTAAAAGATAAAATTAAGAGCAGAGGTTTGGCAAAAAAAGTGTTATTTGAAGCAAAATTCTCCTGTTGTCATCTCTGTTGAGCACTTCATGGTATCTTACATTTCTGCAGTTACAGCTACAGGTACTCTGTTCCACAAACAACTGAACATACTGTTTGCTAAGTCGGGTCAGTGCCTGCCGACAGATAGGTTTAAAAAGCATCAAGCTTATTTCTTCTTTTGGGACCTTCAGCTTTCTAGCTGTCTGGAGAGAGGGTTCAGGTGAGGTCATGTTTTCTCTGTCCCAGAAGAAAGGTTTTCTCCCCTTGCTATGGGGTCTGGCAGTCGTTTTGAGAGCAGTTCTCCCCCTTCCCATCCCTTTTTGTGGGACTTTTTGAGGACAGATTTCTGAAGGGGATTTCCACTTGGTCAAGCATGATTCTGGGTGGGTAACAGGCAGTAAAGAGGAATTCTAGCTCCCTGCTGCCTGGTTTCTTAGCGTGGGACCCTAAAAATTATTTTATTTCCCCTTTTAAATATGAACTGAGTTCTAAAAGCAATCTTCAACTGAACTCTGTCCTTGCCAGGCATCTCATCCAGTCGTGCAGCCTTAACCCAAATCCAGATTCAGATCTAGTGTTACTCCTATAACAGCATTTCATATTTGAGGATCTGAATGACAATCTTGCCAATCTCGTATCACACAACTCGACTTCTTTGCAAAGGACAGGGGAGTCCTGAAGTGCAGCTCCCTCCTGCCCTGGTTTGTGTGTGTGTATGTGTCTCATCTCTGCTTCCCTTGTAATCTGTCTAGAGAAGATTTCTGAGATACTTGAATGGCTGCCAGGGTCTGCATGGGAGGCAGGGCCTTGGCATGTGAGCTCTGACACCTGATGCTTAGTCTGCATTGAGGCAGTGCCAGCTGGATCCGCTGCCTTCTCTATCAGGAGTTATCTGATCGGCCTGCTGGCTGTGGGATCCTGCTGGTCTTCCTCATTCTTCTCCCTGTTGCTAAAACAGCCTTGCCACCACCTCCTGCCTTCTCTTGAGTTTCTGTCCTCACACCTTCTGGCCCCTTTGTCTGTGCTGGTGTCAACGGGCTCAGATTATTGGTTTTTTTTAACAATCCTTGTGTCTGGGTCACCCGTGTGTATCTGTACAGACACCTCTTCTGAGACATGTGACAAAGAGAGTCTTTTATATATTTTTAGTAATGCTCCTGGGGTTTCCAGACAGCTCCTGCACTCGGGTGCCTGGTGGAAGCAGATTAACCTGTTCATTCCTCAGAAAGCAACTGAGAAAGGGGGGGAATGCCACATCCCCCTTCCCTAATGGAAAGACCTGTGAGCACCAACCATCTGCATTTGGAGTTGTCCAACCTTCCAGTGCAGATATCCTGAGCTGAAGTCCTGCTGCAGCATTCCCTTGGTTTCTTACTAGCAGCTTCCATCTAAGCAGTGACAGAAAAAATTGAGGCTGTGTTAACTAAGTTTTTAGCTAAAATAGCTGCTTGACTTTAGCAAGAGAACTTCCCATGCACAACCCATCTCCCAGAGGTCCTTTCACACCTGTGTAGCCCTGGGAGTTTGCTACATGTGGATGTTGTGATGTGGTAATGTCTGCTACTGTTCTCCCAGAGGCTGTTTAATTTTGAGTAGGCCAATAGGGTAGCTGCCATCAGTCACATTCATTTTGGTGGGGTTTGCACTGAAATGTGTTACACAGAAGCTGTTGGATCACCCAGGTATCTTGTTGATGTGAGTACTGCTGAATGAGGGGAGCAGAAGAGGTTTCCTTGTTACTGGCATGGAGAAAATGTACCTCTCACTATTCCTTGCTGCCCAGGGAAGGGAGGAATCTGCTGTAACTGCCTTGGCCCTGCTTTTTGTTCTGCTTTGCTGTTTCAAGGGCTTGCTGGGGGCCTCAGGTGACTCCTTGGGGGTGAGAAGGGCCATGCGTGCAGTCAATGGAGGTGTGGGAGGAGTGAAAGGAGGTCAGACTGGGCTTTACTGTGTCCTCATGCAGGGTTTGCAGGACCATGTGACAGCGTCTGATAACACTGGTGTTCCCCTCGTGTGGCAGCAGGGATGGTGCACACATGGCAGAGGGTTGGTGCAGCAGCTCTGGAGGCAGCTCTGCAGCAGGAACTGAGCTGTGGTCTTGTTGAAAGAACCCTCTTTTCTTACCAACTCAATCAGTGACTCCATCAGGCCACATTGTTCAGTGAGTCAAGTGGAGCTTGAAAAACTGCTATTTAAAAAAAAAAAAAAAAAAAAAAAAGAAAAATACCTTAATACCTTTCTGGTAGTTATGTTGCTCAGGCTTCAACCTTTGTGTCAGGACAGGTTCAAACAAACACAATGTCCTTTGGGTGGGTCTCTGGATTTCAGATGTGCCTTCTTCTCAGTCCAAGCCACTTCCCACAGCTCTCCTGTGCCCAGGGAACAAGGTCCCTGCTGAGCAGGAAGAGGAGCAAGCGCAGACCTCAGAGCTGTTGGGGGGAAGGTGGGCACCTCACATGCTCAGTCACAGCCATGAGGCTTGGGCTACTCAAAATCATGGGCACAGGACTGTGCTTCAGGGTTGGCAGCACTGAGCCTATGCCGTGCTCTGCCTCAGTGACGGGATCTGCCTTTGCTTGTTTTCTGCCATTTTAAGATAATCCTTGTTTAAATTCCTGCAGGCCCTTAGGCGAGCTGGCCCTTAGCAGCCGGCTGGCACCGGGTGAATCCCGCCGGGCAGGACCCCGTGTGTCTGTGGTGCGGAGTGCCAAGCGCCGGCCTCGCCGCGGTGTTGTGACAGACGCCGTCGCGTGTCTGGTCCTGCTGAGCCGGCACCACTGGGATAATTCTGAACAACGGATGTTTGCAAACCAAAGCTGATAAATGCCATAAATACCAGCCCCAAAGTGCAGCAATCCAGGCTGGTGGTTCTCAGGATGGTTGAGATTCTGTGATAAGCAACCACCGGAGTGTTTTGTAGTAACTGTGTAATTCTTGTGCCACTGACCGTTCCTTGCGCTACTGAGTAAAGAGCAAAATGTCTGTAATTCCCCCAACCCCTGTCCTGGAGTATGAAAACCTTTTTAGTGAAAAAGGAAGTTATCTACAGCTACAGAGAAGTACATTGGTTCAGAGGTTTTGCTCATTTTACTTTTGGTAAGTAAATTGTCATTTATTAGCCAAGCAGGGAGAGAAATCTTGGTAAACTCTCATCATCCAGGAAATCCCAGTCTTGAAACAAATGCATAGATAGGCACCACTTTCCAAAATCCATGGAGACTGTCACCACTGAGAATCACACTGATGACACATTTCTACAAGAGTCAACAAGACGGAGAACAGGAATAACATTATTTTAATAGGTATTTTGCAACAAACAACATCTATTCCCTATTTCTTAGGAAGGGTGTGTCTCTTTTTAAATGATGTTTTTGTACATCTGGCTTCCTCTCCCATTTGAAACATTTGGCTAGAAAAATAATTATAGGCTATTATAATTACTAGTCAGAGTGGAGAGATCTCTCTGTAGCCATGCAGTAGATGGGATGCTTGTGTGCTAAATTCACATTTTGGAGAATGCTCTCTATATAATCTAATGAGATATTCCTTCTTGGTTTTCTTCTTGACTAAAAATGGTGGTGCTCATCTCAGGACTGGGTTAATGTGCCTGGAATTCTCCATTTTTTCCTGTTCTGTCTCCACAGACAAATTTTCTGGTCACAAGGGAGTTATGCTGGTCTCAGTAGTTAATCTGCTGAAGATTTTTTGTGCTCTTTGCTTTTTTAGAAGACTTGTTTTGTGAAACAAAACCAGCAGATAAATTCTGCTAATTCCCTCTGAGTCACCCAGCAACAATGGCAAAGCTGGTAGGGAAGAATGGGGGGAAGAGGGGGATTGGTGAATGGGCACTGACCTGAAGAGCTGACCCAGAGGACACTATTTCAGGTGCTTCCAAAGAATGACTGCTCAGTTATTACCCCCAGGTACCCCACCACTGGGGGGAACATGTGGTTGCCAGGAAAGGTTTCTAAAAGTCTGTAAACAAAGTTATTTACAACTGGTGCTCACAGAGGCCATGGTTCACTGGGCCTGAGCACTGAGATACGCCTGGCTGGCAACAGAGAACAAAATAATTATGAAATCAAGAATCTACTCAGACACAAAACACATTTATTAAATTATTTTGCCTTGTAAGAAGCTATGCATACCAGAGAAATCAGAACACTGGCTTTCCCACCTTATGTATCATCTAGCCAGAAAATGTGCAGCTCCCAGATACCTCTGAGCCCCCTCACCCTGCACTGCAAACCTCAGTGGCCCTGTACCAGCAAGAACAAAACTGGTCATCTACTAAATCTGGTGCTGATCTCAGCTAACCAACTTCCTGTAATATCAGCAAATATTTCTGCTTTTGTAAATCTGTTTTTCCCTCCATAACGGGGTGCCAGCAAGACCAGGAATGCTTTGGATCCGGGAATGTGCTATTTGGCAGGAGGAACAAAGAAATTGCTCACTCAGAAGGGCAAAACAGGACTAATGGTTTTGTCTGCTGGGGAGAAACTGCACAGAAGGCAAGCCAACAACTCCTCCCTGCCATCAGAAAGATGCTGTTGGATGCTACTTTTAATAGCAGAAATTGATATTGGTCATTAATGAGAAATGTCTTTAGTAACTAAAATAAAATTGGACCCTGAAACACTTCTGTGGTTGCAGAGTCTCTTGATAGATACTGCCCGCTGCCCACTAATGTCAGGCTCTCCCTGGACTTGACAGGGCAGCTGCTGTTCTTCCTGGCCTTCTGGAAATGATCCAGCTATGATGTGTTCCTGATATCCCTGAGCTGCAGGGCGTTTCATTCTGCTGCTCCAGGCAATTTGATAAAAGCTCCTTCCTCCCACTCCAGAGTTAACCCTCCCAGACTGTAGCTGAACACCTTGCTGCAACAATGCAGCATTCAGTAGGGATCATGCCCATTTGCTTAGTTAAAATGTGCTCAAATTGTTTGTTTCATACAAAGGAGCAATTAAATTGATTGCATTGTGTTTTCTGAGCCGACAGCAATAATGGTAGGTGTGTATTGGGGTGATTGCTACAGCTCTTTATAAATAAAGTTATTTTTAAGAATTATTATCCTTTTCTTGACACAAAGATTTTATGCAGCATAAAATAAAACTTGGTTTCCATCCATTAGAGAAAGAAGGGGAAAGTCTTCAGCTGATACATAGTATAAGAAACCATGAATTTCCATTTGCACTGTTGCATTGTCCTTACTCCAGACCTACAGGAAAAGTCAGTGCTTTTTTTTTTTTCTTTCTCCCATTTGAGACCACTGGAGTTATCCAGGCCTTTCCATGCTTTCCTATTATTTTACCTCAGGATCAGATTTTTCATTCAGACAATTACAGATATGGACAGCATCTACAGGCACAGTTCAGCTTTATCTTACAGCAAAAGGAAAATTATCTTCTATCCACCCCATGCAGGGAGGTCCCACTGTGTGTGGGAAAGTGGTACCTGTCACTACTGTCTTTGCCTGGTCAAAAGGCACAGCTCTCACCAACTGAGGCTCACTTTTAAGTCAGTTCCCTGCTCTGTCAGATGTGGAGTGGCCTCTGCAAAGGGTTCCCCACACCATGTCAGAGCCATGTGCTGTGAGCACACTAACCCTGCAAAGAGAAGCAGAGGAGAAAAATCCCACAATATATGACTTATGTATATTTGACCCTGGCAAATGATCAGCTGCTGGAGGCCTGGAGCATGACGGTTATCACAACTGTCCTGACACAACACTGCCGGCTTGTTTGAGTGCCCTGCCCTGCCCAGGGCCCTGACAGCTGGCACTGCTCCAACACCCCAGAACCTACCAGTGCCACGGTCTGTTGGGTATTTAGAGGTACTTTCCTCATGCCCTCAGCTGCCTTTGCTGGGGGGCTGGATTTCTTCTGCTTGGGGAGAATGAGACCCTACCAAATCCTGTGATTGACAGGAAGACACGGAGGAATGCAAACATTCCCATTTCTTTCCTCCTTCAAGGTGCATAAAGCTGCAGTGGAGGACGGGCCTTCCCTGGTGATGGAGAGGAGCCTGGGCACCACTTGGCAGAAGAGGAGTGTTCCTGCTGGGCATGGGGAGTCTGTCTGTGGAGCCCCTTCATGAACATGAACACCCAAGGGATGCACATCCCTGTCCTTGGTTCTGGAATGACAGCAGTTACCAGCCCTGTTCCCATGGGCATGGGAGTCACAGAATCACAGACTCAGTTAGATTGGAAAAGACCTCTGAGATGATCAAGTCCAACCTATGACCAAACCCCACCACATCAACTAGACCAGGGCTCCAAGTGGTCTTTCCTTAACCAGGGATGGTGACTCCACCACCTCCCTGGGCAGCCCATTCCAGTGTCTAATCACCCTTTCTGTGAAGAAATTCTTCCTGATGTCCAACCAAAACCTCCCCTGGCACAGGTTAAGAGTGTGTCCCCTTGTCCTATTGCTGGTTGCCTGGGAGAAGAGCCCGACCCCCATCTGGCTACAACCTCCTGTCAGGGAGTTGTAGGGTCCCCACTGAGCCTCCTCCTCTCCAGGCTGAACACCCCCAGCTCCTTCGGCTGCTCCTCATCACACTTGTGCTCCAGCCCCTTCACCAGCTCCGTTGCCATTCTCTGGACCCGCTCCAGCACCTCAATGTCCTTCCCGAATTAAGAGGCCCAGAACTGGACACTGCCACCCTCCCATGGTGTCCTGAGGGGACGGGGAACACCCCGACATCGCGGTGTGTGGAGAGGAGGGCCAACTCTGAAGACCCCGGAGAGGGGATGTGGGACGGCGTGGGGGACACCCGCACCCCGCTGGGAAGGGCACAGCCCCGCCGAGGGCCCCGTTCCGGCGAGGGACTCCCCCTGTCCCGCTCTTCCCCGGGGGCAGCGGGGCGGCCGCACGGCCACGCTGAGGGCGGCGGCTGCACCGCGGCCATGTTGAGGGCGGGGAGCGCGGAGGGCGCGGAGGCGGCGCCGGGGCCGCTGCGGGCGCGGTGCCTCCCGCTCCCCCTGCCCGCCGCCACCGCTCCGAGCCGCCTCTGCCGCCGCTGCTCCGAGCCGCCCGCAGCCGCCGCCGGCGGGGCCGCGCTCCATGGCGACCCCCAGCCCCTGCATCGTGGTGAGTGCGGCGGGACGGGCGATGCCGGGCGATGCCGGGGCCGCTGTGCCCCGCCGGCCGACGAGGGGGGTCCCGCCTGCCGCCCGGAATGCGGAGATCTGTGAGGGACCGCGGGGGGTGCCGCGTCGTGTGGTGTGTCGTGTCCCGTGCTGTCGTGTCGTGTGTCGTCTGTCGCGTCCCTCAGCGCCGCCGCTCCCCGGAGTCACCTTGAGGGCAGCCCCGGCCTCCCTGCCAGCGCCGGGCCCGGGGCTGCCCGTCCCTGCCCTCGCTGCCCCGGGCCGGGCGCGTCCCTTCCCCGCGGGGGCCGCGGGTCCCTCGGGGTGGGATCCCGGGGACCCGGAGCCCGGGGGCGGCGGGCACAGCCGGCGCTGGCGCCTCTGGAGCGAAGGTGGATGAACTTCCCCCAGGGCTGCACAACTTCCTATTCCTGTTGCTGTTCGCGGCGTGCGGGAGGCTCCGGTCGGGAGGACCCCACGTGTGTGTGAGCCGGGGCTGCTGCCGGAGGAGCAGCATCCGGGGGATGTTCTTTATATTTTTTTGCGTTATCGCCGCATCTGCTAAGGCGCTTACGTGCTCGTTTTTATTAATCTTTTTAAAGCCGGTGCCGGTGCTGATGAAGTGCGTGCGGTGTCTGGTGGCCGGGAGCTGTGCCGGCCGCGAGGTTGCGACTGTAAATCCCTGCAGTCCATAAAAAACCCCTGATAAAACCTGTAGGAAAGGGCCCATTCCCTGTCAGATGCAGAAAGGAAGGTTTAGTAGACACGCTCGATACAACGTTGGTTCTGAACCACAGGAAAATACCATGAGTTTCGGGAGGGACCTGCTTTATTTCTTAAAATAGCAGCCTGCTGTGGTCTGCAGGGACCCAGAGCAGGGACTCCATGCCCGAGCCGTATGTGTGTGTGCAGCTCACACAGGGTCAGTTTTGGATGGGAGTTTGAAATGCTAATGAAATTCCCCAGGTAAAATACTCATTAGGGGTTACACAACAAAACCCCCATGTAAACAGTTGGCTGATCACTGGCCAGGTAAGTGCTTGCACGGGCACTGAAATAAGATTGAGTCCTGCAGAAGTAGCTGTACCAAAATGGATACTTAAAATGCCCGCCCTGGTGAACTGTCAGTGACAAGCTTCTGTTTTCCCTCTGCAATTCTTTTTCACGTCCTGGTGTTCAGCTGCATAACCAGAGAGTGAAGGAATTAAAAAAACACATTGTCATTTTCAAGCTGCATCAGGGTTAAGGTTCAGGGAAGGCTCTGCCTGATGTGACAATGTGCCTTGAGCCTCAGCAGTGTTTGGTATCATTATATACATTTACTAATCCCTTGTCCTAATTAACATGCACTTCCCAGTGTTGCAGGCTATTTCATACAGGGAGTTTGTCCATGTGGAACAGGTTGCTGAAGGCTTTAATTTCAGATTCTGAAAGATCTTGAACCTCCCCGTTTTGGAGATGGTGGTCAGAGAAGACTTGCTTCTCAGCATCATAACTTGCCGTGCTCACGTAGCTGTCTTGTCTTGTCCTGAACACTGGCTCATGTGTTTTGTTGTGATCGGGTGTTTTGGAGATTTGGAAGGTGTCCATGTCAGAACCTCTGCTTGCTTAATTGCAAATGCAGGGTTTGCATTACATCAGGAAAATCAAAGAGGTTAAAAAGCTCCTTGGTAATTTTTTTAATGGAATACAGAGTTTCATTCAGGTGCGGTACCTTCACTTTCCCGCTCTCCAGTGCAGGAGAATGTTGTGGGACTTGGGCATTGCGTAACAACTCGTGGTATTTCAAGTAACCCTTGTGAGCTGTTAGATTACACTTTGTTTGTGTTCGGTGTGAGTGATGTTTTCAGAGAGGCTGATGAGTGTTGTGGGTTTGATAGTTTTTACTGAATAATGCAAAGTCTCACCACGGACTTTATATAAGGCTCTTTAGAAATCTCACCTTATTTCCTTTTCAGATTGGTGATGATGAACAAGGCTACGACCTGGATTTGTTCTGCATACCTAAGCATTATGCAGATGATTTGGAAAAAGTCTATATTCCTCATGGGCTCATCATGGACAGGTTTGTTTGACTTCAGACAGTACACTGATTCCATGACGCAGGAATAAACAATCTTCCAGTGATAATTTTGCTGCCTAGTGACTGTCTAAATAGATTACATTTAATTAGAGACTAGAACGTGCAAGTGCTAATTAACTCTCTTTTTTTGGCTTCTGAGAGTTTGTACATTTTCAGTCATGCTATTGTTTGAAAATTGGTCATAATTCTCAAGCAAAATGTTGTGGTAGGTAGCAACCTATGACTTTCTTTCCAGTGTTCCTCTGATGTTTTACCTTCTTAAAATGTAATTAGAAGACGTTTTGTTGTACCAGTTGAGTCTGAAAACAATTATAGTCTCCTGAATTTCCATAAGATATTAATAAAAGTAAATTATTAATCTTGTCGTCTTAAACTTCCTCATGTTCATGTGGTAGGTAAATAACATCCTACTTTCTCCTACCTTCTGGGAGAGACGTTATCCTCCACAAATATAAATCTATTGCTTCTGTGGTTGCTGAAATCTGTAATGTGCTGTGAAGTTTTATCTTGTGTGATCAGAAATTAGTGCATAAGCCTATGAGGCATTTTTGTTTTGTGTTTGATAGTTGCTAATTCCCTTTAAGAGAATGAACAACAAATTTGGTGAATTTAAGCCATTTATGAGTGGCGCTGGGGGGATCTTCTAGGAGATCTTTTGACTAGGAATGCATATAGATTTTGCATGGTCCTGTTTGACTAGATACAATGAACATCCCTTTAAAAAAGTTTATTTTTAATTATTGTAAAAACTTTGCACTGGAAGTCCATATAGAGCAAAAAATTGGACAAAATACTTGTCATTAAGGAACTGACATAAAGTTTATAATGGTTGGCTTTCTCTGAGAAACCTGCTGTCAGCTGGCACACAATAAATGCAGACCATGCTTTCTAAAATAAATTGCAAGATAAATTTAGAGACAATGATTGCAGAAAAACAGTGCAGTGTTCTCTTGCTCTGCATTGTTAGTATTGTATTCTGCATTCAGGACAAGTTTCTGGCATTCTGACTTGGCAAATAAACTCTTTAGTTTAAAATTTGAAACTTTTCTTGCTCCTCAGTAAGGGGTGCTGCCTTTTGGGTTGTGTTATGTTGCTCTTTGCATGGAAGCTGAACCTGTCTTTGGAAGGAGAAACACACCTTTGTGTCTCATATCTGACAGCCAAACAGTTTCAAGGGGTTAAAATTTGCTTTGACTGAGTGTGATGTATGAAAACAAGGTCCTTTGGCAGCACTATTGTTGGATTAACCTTGAACAGCAAAACTTAGTTGACCAGTAGTGTAAAAGTGACTGAAGTGGTAGACAAATATTTTTGAGCGAACATATGCAGCAAACAAGTTCAATGCCCGTGTTTGCTGCTGTTCACGGTACAAAATGCTGCTGCTATGGTAAACAAATGAAATGTTTTGACAGCTCACTCTTCCTTGTTTTGTTTAGGACGGAGAGACTGGCACGAGAAATTATGAAGGGCATGGGAGGACACCACATTGTGGCACTCTGTGTACTGAAGGGTGGCTATAAATTTTTTGCTGATTTATTAGACTACATCAAAGCCCTGAACAGAAACAGTGACAAATCAATCCCCATGACTGTGGACTTCATTAGGTTGAAGAGTTACTGTGTAAGTATCTGTGCAGTGCTGTGCAATTTTTATCTGTTTGACTAGAAATTAACAGAGGTGAATTAATATTGTTACTTCCAGAATGTGCTAATATTAAACAAATAATCAAGGGAACTAAGAGTCATAGGCTAATTTACTCTTTCTCTACCTTATTATATAATGCGTTTTCTTTTAGACCTTGGTATCTCCTCAGCCCAGTAAAATCCTTATGGAGAGTAGAGAGTCCTTTACTTGTTCATGTCCTTTAGTTGTTCAACAATTTCCTTTCAGCCCTCTACCCCATCTCTAAAGCTGTGGCTCAAGATTAATACAGAGGATTCTCCTGCAGCTATGATTACAAAAATTTAATTCTAGGAATTATGTGGACCAGACCTCATCGTTGAACAGGATGATTTGAAAGCTGCAAAAACTGTTATACCCAAGTTCCCTATCCCATCTTTTGTTTGGCTCAACCAAACAATGAGTCAAAGTAGTTGTATTTGGCCTTGAAGAAATACTAGATACATAAATTTAGAATTATGATTAGTGGCCCCTGAGTGTTGTACCACCTTTTCAAGACTAGGCATCTAGGGTTGCCTTGGGTTTACATTTTTTGGGAGAATCTTTTAGTTCTGAACACAACTTTATAGAGAAAGTGAACATTCTGTAAAATGAGGTAACTTGAAAGTTTTATAGAAGGAAGCACAAGGTTATGTTGTGCAGGTCGGAGGAAGAAGCAGATGTATGTCAGCACTGTATGATTCCTGACTTTCTGACAGCCAAGTCTCATGTTTTTGGGATTTCAGAAATTTATGATGTGTTCCCTAAGACCACCTGTAACGTGGAATTAATGACATTTTTCGGTTTTAGTTTAGAGTGTTTCAATACATTGTTTCACAGTTAGTTCTGTATCAGCAACTTGGCATTGAAGTCAGCACTGTGAGTTACTTGTTGCAGTTGTAGAGGAGTGCAGAAAGCATTAGAAAATGCAGATAACTGACCTGGAAACTTGTCCTTTGTTTCATTAAACTGTGGAGCCCAGAGATGGAGTTATTGTGATCTATTAATGTGTCACAGCAAAGCCCAGAACTGTGTGGGGCTTTGGTCCAGTCTGTGCAGACAAGCAGCCCCAGCTGCCCGAGGCACACACACCACAGCCTGTCCAGGGGTTACCTGGAGACCACAGTCATGTTTGCAGAACATAATTTAGTTATGTACTTGAACAAGAAGGCAAGGCCGGGCAGAAGGGTTTGTGCCAGCCTTTGGTTGTATCTCACAAGGCACTTTGTGCCTGTGCACTGTATTAAAGTCAGTATTAAAGTCACTGTATTAAAGTCAGTTAGAGAGCCTCTTTCCTTCCATTCCTCCCAAAAGAGGAGGCTCCTGCCACCAGTCTGCTTAACTATGAAGCCCCCACATATATTCTGCCTGTAAAAAACGCAGAGAACTCTATTACAGGATAATAGGTTAAAGAACAGGAAATGATGGCTCACACCTTTCTTTTTGTAACCCTGGGACAGGCAGTTGTATGTATCTTCTGCTTTCCCCAAGGAACACTTCCAATAGCTTACTTAGCTTGTTTAAACAAACAATGTAAAGACTACACCCTTTCACACTCTCTGCTTTCTAACTTGGAAAAAAAATATTGGAGAAATGGTTTGAAACACCTGAAAAAAAGCCTCTGTTAAAAAGCAAGGCTGCCTTTTTACTGGTGTTTCAGGCATGTTTCAGTTTATTTCTTTACTACAGCTGCTTTTGTTTACTACCCCCCAGAACTACAGTGCCTTGTTATTAATAGAGGAGTGAGCAACCAAGTAAGTTTTATGGAAATTAAAAGCCTCTTTTTGTAGTAAAAACGTGTAGATGAAGAGAGAAGCAGAGAAAGCCAGACGGAAAGTTGTCTAAGTAGAATGTTTTCCTTGAGGTGTTGGCTTCAGGGTTTTTGGTTTTGTCAGCCAACTCTATAAAAGAATGTTTTCTTAGTCTAGATGAGTTAGGAGCTCCTGTTACCTGATGCCTCCACTGCAGTATTTACAAGCACTTCATTTCTGTAGACTCTCTTAGGTGGTTATTAATATCCAATCTTAGGTCCTTTAGAGTGGATAAGAATGTCCTAACATGGACATGTATGTAGCAGCTTGACTGAGTCTTCCATCAGAAATAGTGTTGTAATGCTAAATCTTCTCTGTAGTTTTGACCTGTGCTTTACTAGATGGACAGATTTGTGTTTAGTGATGTGAAAGCCATCACAAGCTGTAATGGACAGTTGGAAGTGGAGCTTTTGACTCTTTTGTCACTGTCTCTGGATATGATTACTAGATCATCCTGCCTGCCTCTACAGACCAGATAAAAGATGTTAAAAATATCCTGATCGTATAAATAAAGCAGCTGAACTTTTGTAATGGTTCCGTAATTGATGTAATTCAGGTTCTATTCTTGTTTCAAATCGATCCTTTAATATTTACAAGCATATGGGGGTTGTGTTGCAATGGGTTTTTGTGTTGCAATGCAAAGTTCATACTGTTCTGCACCCAAAAATAATTTTCTAAGAATACTGACATGATCAAGCTGTGATTAAACTTTGCTCGTAACTCCAGTTTTCTGAGTCCTTACAGATGAATTTTAATGATCTGGCAAGCTGTTAAGAAATGGAAAGATAGTGTTTGTGAACAGATCCAGCTCTCAGTATTCTTGACAAACAGTTCATTCTGTTTGTGTTACAGGAAGAATGGCTTTTCACCAGTCTACTGCATTTAAACATGGAAATGAGCAAATGTTGCTTATATAGTCATGAAGGGCAGCCAAAAGACAGTGGATGTGTTGTGCTGTCACTTGGAAAAATAGGGATTTTCAGTGGAGTACATGGTAAACTCTGGTTAGACTGGTCACAGCAGTATTCTGAAAGGTCTCTGCCAACCAAGCCTTATAGCAGATGCTGTAAGGAACTTAAAATGCCTTTTTAAAAGGTGATCTTGGAGTCACTTGAGTCAGGAGTTATGATCTTGTAAAGCATTATTGTTTTCCAGCAGTGACAACAGGGAGGCAGTGAAAACAGATCTAAACAGTAAAACTCTTATGTGTTAAACCACGAAGCATTAAAGTCTTACCAGTACTGAACTGGGAAATAAGGCTCCTGAAGATAACTAAAACATTGCTTAATTATTAAACAAAGTTCTTGCCAGTGGAAATCTGGTTACAACCACTGTCAGAAACCTTTAACTGTTTTTTCACCCTTTCATTGCTCAGGAACTCAGCACCTGCATAGGCATTTAATATGACCCATGAGACACTGTCAAGGTTTAAAGTCAGTTGAGTGACTTTAATAAACTGCAAAGATTTGTGAAGCACTTCTAGCAGCTGTTTTTATCTTTCCTCTGTAACAGTTCATTTACGTTTTTTTCACAGTTTAGTTTTGCTGAAGCAAAATGCTCTGTTGTAGTGATGGTGTACTTGTGTTGCTGTTCCATTGCTATAAGAAGTAATTTGATCTGTTACCAATATTTGCTGTAAACTAGGCAAGCATAAGCTTTTCTGGCTATTTTTGTAGCTTATAGTTCTCAATAGTAATCTGGGCCTTGTTTGCTGGCTATTCTTCTTATGATTGCTTATTCTTATTCAGAGTAAGGCTTTCTAAGGCATTAAAGTTTAAAATGTAAATTACCAGCTATATGGCAGCATGCAGCTTGGAAAACAAACTGCTTTTTGTCCTCTTTCCATATCTGTAGGGAATGCATAGCAAATCCTAGCTTTTTAGATACATATGTGTATATAATGGTCACAGATGAGAGATGGTGCCTGCACTGATGCAAATCTCTTGTCAAACAGTCTTTAATCTGAAATACCATCTTTGAAGTTGATCACTTGTAATTTCTTAGTTAATAGAGAGATGCTGTTTTTGAAAGCATTAACATTCACTGGTTATGTGCTTTGCAATTTTGACATTTGCTGCAAGAAAAAAATTAGTTTGACATTTACTGCAAGGAAATAATTAGTTTTATTCTGGTAATGGTAATGTTCACCCTTCTCTTTCTTAGAATGATCAGTCAACTGGAGATATCAAAGTGATTGGGGGAGATGACCTCTCAACCTTGACTGGAAAGGTATGACTCTTTGTATGTTTAAAAGCAAGTAAACAAACAAACCACTAAAGAACCCACATACCTGCATGATTTTAAGGCTGCTCTTTTAGTGTGTGAAGATTATAGGTTTAAAAAATGGAAATGTTTCCTTTAAATATTCACCACTGGGTACTCAGAGTGTGGATAAGCCCCATCAAAGCCATCAGTTTAGTCTGAACTTAAAAAATCCTCTGTTGGCTGTCTTTGGTATCAGCAAAGTCTTAGATTTGTTTTTCTGCAATGCCTGAGAAGAATCTTGTGTAGGCTGTTGTCTACAAACTACCTTTGAAAGAGACTGGTGTTATTTATTTGCCATATTGGTGTTCCAGTGAAGTAGTAGTAGTTCCTGTGACAGGCAGTGACAAGAGAAGGAAATGGGAGAATGTAAATTGGGAATCTGCTTTTCTCCAGTGATTCAATGGAGACCAGGGGTTAAAGCATCACTGCCTCCTGCTCTGTCAGAACACAGCACTTTCCCCTTCTCTTTACACATGTGATCTTTAAGACATGTATGTCTCAGTTCAGTGTAAAGGATGGAGGTATGACAGAACTGTACGTGCCTGTGTAGTAGGACACTCTTTGCTTCAGAAGAATATGAATTGTGTAGACTCTGTTTTGATCTCTTTTGCATATATCTGGAATTTTCAAAGTCTGAATAATGTAAAGACCACTTTGTACTCAGTGGGAGCTGTTGAAGAGAATCTCAGGTAATTGTTATTAAAGCATCACAAATGTTAACTACAAAGAATTTGCTGCTACAAATTGTGTAAACATATGTATATAAACATACATAAATGGTGGTACAAATATTTAACTGCATTGAAAATTAACAAGTTATAGAGATTAATAAGAAATTGTATGTTGTCTAGATATTAATGGATTTTTCCTTTTTTTTTTTTCTTCCTACCAGAATGTTTTGATTGTAGAAGTAAGTATTATGTTTCACTTTGCAGTTCTAATGTGTCACTGGTTAAACAGTTCTATTAGAAGTTGTTTTCTAAGCCAGAAAACCTACAGTTTCTGGCTTCAGGTCTTCCAGCTTCTGATTTCAGGCCTGAATTTTGCAAGTGGTCTCTGACTTTGAACTAAGCCGTGTTTTGAATTCTCAAATTGCGTTCAACTGCTATATTTAACAAGGAAAATAACCATCTAAAGCTGTTTGCATTTGCTTTCAGTTTTCTGGGATTTTGTCAATTCTAAAATGTCTTTTGTTCCCCCCTTTTTTTCTTTTAAAAAGTAGCCTGAACAAACCAATATGAAATTTATTATTGTTCTGGGTTTATCATAGCAAGCTATGAAACTAAACTGCAGAGGTAGAAAGAGGTTCCTGGTATGAGTATCCTAAAATATGCGAAAAACAGATCTCAGCCAGTGTCTCTGTGTGTCATTTATTTAGCAAGTAGTGACATTGAGAACACTGATTCTTAATGAGCATTTTGTAGTTGCTAAATTCCCATTCCTCTGTCTTGTCATGGTTCCAGGTACAGTATAGCCCAGTTTGATTGCCTAGCAGGTATTGTTGTTTAATTCTTGCTTTCATACCTCTTTCTTGATGAACAGAATTGCTCATGTTCAGCCAATATCACTTTCCTTGAGTACAATTGACAATTTCAGGGTAGGGAAGCAGCAGCAGTAGACAGGAAAAGTGGATGTGCAATCTAATAGTGTGTTAAGTCTCCAAATAATGGAAATGGCATGTTTGTAAGGAAAGAAACAGCTATGGCAACTGATTCAGCAGCCAAAGGGAAGGATGTTTCTTCTCGTCAAATGTGGCTTTTATGTATTATTTTCCTAATTTGAGAAGGTTATATTATTCCACAGGAAGCACATTCAGTTCCAAAACTCCTACCAAAATAGTATGATACAGCAGTCACTGTGTGACCAGTGGTGTCCTTTGAAGTACATTTTGCTTCAGATAGGCAGATATGTTTAATTAGGTATCTGCTCCATTTCAGATGAATGTAAGCCCCAGATTAGGTTAGTTTATCATTTGTTCAGTGAATCATCTATCCAGTGACTCGTCTTATGCACTGTCAAATATGAACCCTTTTATCAATCACCATTTTAACTGTCAAACAATAAAAATGCACATTTATTGTGGGTTTAATGTCTTGTGCACCAGAGCACAAGGCTTTTCTCTACTGCATCCCTTTAATGTCAAAAAAAATCTGTACAAAATAGAACTTCACCTCCAATAAACAGCTAATCATACAGCACAAAATCAGTAATAAGTTCTGGTTTTCCCTTGGATTTTGGAAGTAGCTACTTCTGTTTATTTACCAGCTTTGATTTTTATCTATATGCATGTATGTCTTTAAGTTCTCTTGAGTTTATAACCATGATTAAAAGCATTAAGTGGTAATGGTATTGCTGATGAATGCTCTGTTGAATTTGTTGTTTGATTTTTGTTTTAATTGGGAGTCATGGGGAAATAAGCTGAAATCAGGATATTGCTGCTTCTGTGCTGTCTGCCTCCTTCACTTCAAATAGACTTTATTTCAGGCCAGGGTAAGGACTGTCCCCCTAAAGATCCTATGATTGTTTCAGTCCAAATGACAAATCCACTTCTGATGCCTCAGTTATAAGACATATATTATTTTTTTCTGCTTATATGTGCAGTAGATGGGATTAAAATGGTGCGCGATTAAAATTTTAGTGTGTTTTAGACTTCAGAACTGCACCCAGATATTCCCAGTGCAATTTTTCCAGCTATTTCTTGAATCTGTAATGTGCATTACATTCCTCCAATTGCAATAATGGGTTGTTCTGCCTGTTTTCCCTTCTTGCTTTTCTTTCTGTTGAATACATCTGTCTGTAACTGAGCTCAGCAGCAAGACTAATCTTACTTGTATCATACTCAAATTAAACTTCGTCTCATGGCTGCAAGGACCACAAGCCATAAAATCTCCAGAAGGAGCCAAGAAGGTCATTGCAGTAACTGCTGGTTCAGCAACTGCTTTCAAAGCCACAGTTATCCACAGCAATTAAGAACTCCTGTTATTAATAACTCCCGTGTGTTATTAATTAATAACTCCTGTGTGTGATCACGTTACTCAGTGTGGTTGCGTAAGCACAGCAGGGGTTACGTGTCACCTATATTTGGCTACAAGCATTTTTATGGGCATTTTTACAAACAGTAGTTTGCCATATTTTCATGCTCCTGTGAACGAGCAATTTCTGTGGTAGAAACTTGAAAATGCTACTCTGATGTGTTTAATATTCTGTCTGACATGAGTTTTTTATTTTCAGGATATAATTGATACTGGTAAAACAATGAAAACGTTGCTGTCTCTACTTAAGCAGTACAATCCAAAGATGGTGAAAGTAGCCAGGTAAATTCTTAATGATTATTTGTGCTGTTTTTCACCTTAAGAAGGATACACAGTGTAAAAAAAAAAACCAAACCAACAAACAAAACCAAATGTAGAATACATTTCCATGGAAGAGAGAAACAGGAGGAAACATTCCTGCAGCAGTCATATATGATGCAATCTGTTGAAGTTTAGTACTAAATTAAACTCCAAAACCACTTTTGCTTGTTATGAGAATATGCATTTGTTAGGGATGCTGGAAACACTGTTCTTCTCAGTCTTACTGCTGGAAGAATTTCAGTACTTCGGAAGGGGATAGCTTGTGCATGCCTGGGACATCTCTTGCCTGATCACATTATGGTAAGGTTTGTGGTGTTTTACCACTGAAGTCCAAGTTTAGAAGTAGCTAGAAGAATTTCAGCCTTTTGAGCTTAAGAGAAATACCCTCTCAAGTTGATAGAGGCATTTTCAACACAAATTTAGTTAGTAAATGTAGACTTTTACTGGAGAGGACGATAAAAATAATTAGTGGTTGTCACTTACCTGTACGTAACATCTCTCCAAAGATGTTTGTTTCTGCTGGCACTATCTGCAACTTCACTATGTTTGTGCAGTGAAGACCTTTTTTTAGTTTGCCTTCTTTATTGTGGAATTAAATTAGTTTGCACACTAATATTAATGTTTGTGCAGAGGGCATAGTGCAGCTGAGCTTTGGAGGTCATTCTGTGAGAGTCAGCCAGCCATATGCTCTTCTGGGCTTTTCTATTTAGTTACACCTTTATTCGGTTAGTTTTCAAAACATTTCATAATTAAATAACTTGCAGCCAACAAGAAATATTGAGGATAACATTATATTATTAACCAATATCAACATTCCTCCTACTTCTTTTTCAATTGCATCTGTTGTGCTGCTGTGCTGTGGTTGCGTATTTTCCAATAAAAGCACAATGATTGCTGGGGATTGGAGATAAAGCAGGGCTGGGTGTGATATCTAATCACTTGTGTTGCCATAACAATGTCAAAGCAGTTGTTAGATGTGTGAGAACAGCTCTTCTTGCTGATAATCCGGGGGTGACCTGCTGAAGGTGAGGCTGTTGAGGATTTCTCCCTGGCCAGATTATAAATATCTGTCACTGAAAAGTGTCACAACACAACAGTGTAAATCATAAATATAATACAAATGAGCAAAGACCAGTTTCCTGTTGTTTAAACCTGTTGCAGTAATTTGGGTCTACCAAAGACCTGAGGAGGTAAACATGATCATTCTACATAGTCTTAGTTCTTAGTTACTTCACTTACCTCTCCTCTATTTCTTTTCCTCTTTGTTAGGTTTTTTTTTGTTTGTTTTTTGGTGGTGGTGGTTGTTGGGTTTTTTTTAAATTTTTTTATTTTCTTTTTCTCAGAGAATTAAGGAGTTGTAGCAGGGAGATGTGAATTAATGCTAATATGATTTGGGGGTTTTGTCTGATCAATTCTTACACCAATTCTCGAAAGTTAAGCTTCCCAATTGGAAGTTCCAGCAACCGTCTGAAATCGAGACTGGAACTCTGGCAAATGAAGCCCCACCTTCAGGGGTGACCCAGGAGGGAAGGAGGTCTGTGCTCAATGCAGAGTTATGCTGATCTCTGCATTTACATTCAGCCATCAACCACCCTTTCTTTTGCTCCCAAAGTCTCTGTATCCCAGACAGACAAGTGTCAGGCCTGTGGGATTGTCTTCTAAGGTAGAAATGCTCAACTGAATAAGGAGGGAATCCAACTATGCTACAGTGCCCCCTGCTCTGTATCTCCCTGCTCTTTATAACCTCTGACTATTAATTCTGAAAAGTGGAGCAGGTTTGTATCCCCTGATCATCAGAACCCCATTACATTTTCTTTATGGGGATAATTAGTGCTTCCAGTGAAAAACAGTTTGGGGCAAGTTGCGCGAGTGCACCTGAAGTTCCTAACACACAGAGAAAACCCCATTAAATCACTTTTCACTATGGAAATGCATCCAGATCAGTATCTCCAAGCCTTTTCCTTGCAGACCCGCTAGTTGTCCTTTAGGCTGTAAATCATTCATGATTCTAGGAAGCTGTGATTTTGTCATTATGATCATCCGTGCCTGCAAATAAAATAATAGTTTAATATATGTGTGGTTATCCTGTCAGTTATGCACATTTAGGTCTACTTCAGCTTGTCTGTCATCAAAACAGTATAATATATTTGTACCTGGTGCTTTTCCATGTTTCAGTTTTACATTGGTTTTATTTGACAGTTTGTTGGTAAAAAGAACTCCTCGAAGTGTTGGATATCGACCAGACTGTAAGTGACTTTTTGACAACTGTTATTCATTTTTATAAGCATGTCAGTGTATTGACAAAGTGCAAGAATGTTTCAAATAAGTTTTCACTAATGATTCTTGATAGATTTTGCTTTTATTTAGGGAATTTAAATATTTGGAATGTATTTTGATGGAGTTCATCAGGATTTGTATCATTTTACTATATCGAAAACCAAACTTCGATATTTTTGGTCTAGATTACACGCTTTTCACGTGCAAATTCTCCCAGCTTGCATGTAGTCAAATGCTTTGGTCAGCAGAATCTGTTGGATTTGGTCAGCAGAATCTGCTGGATTCACCTTTTGACACATTTGGGAGTGATTTGGGTGCCTAAATGTAGCCACTTCATGCTGTGTAAGACAACCACACGGGGTAGCAGGTCTGATAAAAGTTAAGGCTGGTTATGTCTGGGCATCTGAATTACTCCCTTTTTGTATTTTCCTGTCTGTCCCAAGACCATTAAGGAAGGAATAGTATCCACAGCAGACAAATGGTAAGAGTGTGACAGCTCCTCCTGCTTTGGGAAGGGGTTGTGTGCTTTAAGCCTGTTCCAAAGGCTAAATTCCTGTTAATCTAGGCCATGGACTTTCACTATAGAAGTGGAGTGAATTTAGCAGCAGAATCACATCCTCTTCCTCCTCCTTTCCGAGGTTGTATATTATTTTAAAACTGAAGTTTTTTCGATACCTTAAAGCTTCATTGAGGTGTTCCCTTCAGTCAAGGAAGCCCCTCATTCCTGAGATCTCATTATAGGCTTAGCTGGGCTAATGGTGCCTTTGGAGCATCTTGCAGCAGATGACTTGTTTTGCCATCTGTCCATAGAAACAACCTGTCCAGAGCAGGACACATGAGCTCTGAAGGAAGAGACAGCAATGGTTGGGCCTCCATTTTATCCCTGTATTGTGAGGCCAAATAAATGCTAAATGTCACCTTAATTTAGGAAAGACTCAGGAGTCTTTCATTTTGGCATGTGGGGAGAAAGCCATTTGGAAGTTTTATATTGTATATAATTTAATTTTGGTAATTTTATAGTGTGTGTGGGCAGGTTGGACTGAGACTGCCTGACCACTGATGAACTGTCCTGCTAGAGCTGTTCAGACAATCTATGGAAGAGCTGATGTTCTCTTTTTAGGCAGCTTCTCTGGGAGATAAAAATCACAACCAAAACCAAAAAAACCCAAACCAACCCACATTCCTGAGACCTGCAAATGACCCTTCCTGCAGCCCTGCCTGGGGTGCAGGTCCAGCTCCCAGAGGTGCTGCCTTTTGAATTGTGCTGTGAGGGGGACTTGTGCTGTGCTCACCAGTTCACTCCTGCTGCACTGGCATGTCAAACGTGTAGGAAGTGCCAGGAAGTATTGGCACTTTTTGTATGTATTTACAAAGTTAGAGGAAATTTTAAAGGAATTTTATACTCATAATATTCTGTCTATAGATTTAAGAGTTTCCATTCATTTCTTACATACTAGTAGCCTGCAGCTGTGTGGGGACAAATAAATACAGCTATTTAATTTCCTTTAGTTTGCTAAATCAACAAAGTAAGTTAAAATTCTAAAATAGGTGGAATATGACTCTGAGGGTACTTGAGTGGAAGAAATAAAATGAGTTACAATGCTGACATATCTATAAAATTCCAGATTGTCTCTGTAAAAGGCTCTAGTGAGCTCTAGGAAGTTCCTTTCTAACACACTGGTGACTTATGGTCTTTTTCAGTTGTTGGATTTGAAGTGCCAGACAAGTTTGTTGTGGGATACGCCCTAGATTACAATGAATACTTTAGAGATTTGAACGTAAGTAATTTTTCCCGTATGTTTTTGTCCATTTAAAACTAGGGAGGAGGAAGGAAGGGAAATCTCCTCACATCACTCTCCCTCCTCTGTAAATCATGCCTCATGTTCCAGTCTGTTCCATTGGTGACTCAACAATGGGAGCAAGTCCTGGAGCAGCAGGACAGTGTTTGGAGCCCTTATGAAACTGAAATTTATTTTGCTGCATGCACGATGGGGGCTGCACATCTGCCAGCTTGGAAATAATGTGAAGTTCATGTGAAGTTTCTTGTCTTACCAGACGTCTACAACAAATAAGTGCATTTGCTTAGTTATGTAAGAGGTAAAGAAAGAGAGACCTGAGAAGAAGTTAAGAAGGGCTCACTTTTTGTTGTAAGTCATTAATTCTTTATCTGGGTCTCGCCAGACCCAGAAGACATTGGGTGGGACAATTAGAGGGAGGAGAAAGAAGGCAATGTTGAGATTTTTGGACCAAAAAAGGGCTTAAGTTTTTCTGCATAAACAGTATCACAAAATCCTTTTGTACGGAAATGTGTACAGCACACTTGTATTGTTTTCGGGAGCTCGCTATCGATGTCAAATGTTGGTCTCTTATGTTACTTTTCTAACAGGAGCTTTTTATTTTGTTTTGTTCTAGCATATCTGTGTGATCAGCGAGACAGGGAAGCAGAAGTACAAAGCATGAAAGCAGAGTTCAAGTGCTGTGACAACAGAGCTTTGAAATGTTTTGTTTACTGAGTCCTATCTTTCACAGGCTTCAGCTCTGGCACACCAGCTACACTTGTAGAATGCCCCAACCCCATTGCTATATGCTTACTATAATTTATTGCATGTACAATATAAGAGCTCGTCTTGTTCATTTATATTTTAGAAATGTAAACAACTAGTGCAGTTCTGCACTCCTTATTTTGATTTGCACTATGACTCTACCGACTATCGCTGCCCCTGGTTGGGTTGTGCTGTTTGTGAGCTCCAGAGTCTAACTCTTGCAGTGGTAAATTGCTTAAACCTCATCAACCCAGAACTGAAATAGTTCAAGTACTGTAAATGTAAAACATTTTATGATAGGGAAGTCTATTAGTAATATTTTTAAAATCTGTAATTTAAGTTTTATATTTTAATGCACAGATGTGATTGTGATTAATGGATAGTTGCACCTTTGGGTGTTATAAAGCATGAGGAACAGCCAGTTACAGTATCTGTAATCTCCAAGGAGCTCATTCAAATCTCCGGGAGTTGCCTTATTGCTGTAAAGGAAGTCTGCGTGGAAAAAATGTCTTTTTCCTTTTTTTCTTTTTTTTTAAAAGATGGAATGACAAAACAGAATGTTTAAAATCTAGTTTTAGTTGAGTTGCCTATTTCTGTTAGATTTTTTTTCTTTAAAAATATCCATCGGTCTGTGGAATTGCCTTTTAAATTTAAACAATTTTAATATATTTGTGGAAAAAAAAAGTATTGTAATGTTTACTTTACAAGATCTACAAAGCAAAATTCTTTAAATAAAGGCTGTCTCTTTAAAATAAGCCCCACACATCTATCCCACTCATTCTGTATATTAAAGTGCTCTTGAAATTTCCTTCTCAGTAATATTGCCCATAAGTGTTTGTGACAGTGGAGGCAGACTCAACATTTGTTACCTTTGTAGAGCTTCTGGTTAACATAATCCTGTCTATGATAGAGATGATAAAGTGCTGAGGGAAGATATTGAAACAGTTGCATATTTTCTAACCAAACCAGATTTCAGAGAATATGGTTTAAGCACTGATCTTTGTTCTGTCTTGGCAAAAATGAAGAGTGGAGGTTCCATCTTCATTAAACATATCCATGTGGGAAAAAAAAAGCCAAACCACAACCATTTTTTAAGTAATCATTTTGGTTTGTTTCACCAACACTTCTGTTTGTGTGGAGTTCGGTTCTGGCCACGGCAGCCCAGCTCACACCTGTATTTGTGCCGTGCTTTTTGGGTCTCGTTCTTCTGCACGTGGATTCTCCCAGCATATCCTCGGATTTAACGCTGCTCAGTGCTTACACACAACGGAGTTTTTGAAAGATTCTGTTTTGAGAGATTTTTCTGTGGTTTCAAAGTTTGAGTCTTTCCCAAGTGCTTCACACTGTTGCCCATCCATGGCCTGCTCAGGTACAGCTGCAGTAGTTAATAGCAGACCTAAAATATGAATTCACACACTGTCATCCACATCAAATGACCACACTGTATGAGAGATCTATTTGTAAATCAGAATTCTCATTACAAGTGTTAGAACGCTGGTCATGATTATACTGTACTTTTGCAATGTTCTGGGTAATGTTCCAAGGAGCTTTTATCTCAATGCACTACAAAGTCTGATTGTATTCCTCAACGTTTGTGTATCTGCCTTTTCAAGAGCCTGTGGCTTGTTGCAAAAATGTGCAATGCATCTCCAAGAAGAGGAAACACAAATGCAACGCGAGAAAATATAAACCCACTTGAAAATTATTGTATCTACTCAAGTTTTCATTAGTTCTGGCTGAACTTAAGGTCTAATCTTAAAAAACAGTGTTTTCTTCAACCTTAGTAATTCCCACTTCACAATGTGTTTTAAAATAACTTCCTGGCATCTAGAGAGTATACTAGGTGGCTTAAAAGTATGTATTTACACATGAAAACAAGGAGTATTGATGATGTTCAATATTCAGTTAGTTGCTCCTGAAATGTTTTCCTATCATGGTTAAGATGGTTATTTACATGCTGTGATTTGGGAAAGGGAGGAGGGTTTGAATTAGTCATAACAAGGGGTTTATCTTTCGAACCATAGCTGGAGTGGGGAAATTCCTGGTCTGTTGGGGGTAAGGGATGGAACTGCATGGACTGTGTGGTCACAGAAGAGGTTTGGGAAGATACTCTTGAGCCACACTGACCCTGGGGGCAATGCTGCAGGAGCCCAGGTCTGCCCTCTAACAAACCTCACCTGTGTCTGATGGAAAAGGGCAATATTAAAAAAAAAAATAAATCTTACATTTCAACTTTTGGGGAACAGGCACTGTTTCACTTCCTTCACACAGGTGTTTGTCAGATGTTGTTCTCTATGAAAATTATTCAGAGAAAAAGTTACCCACTCCACCCTTCTAGAACAGTCCTAACTAATGTAGCCTTTCACAGCACCTGTGTGTGTGCTACAGGGAGATAAATCCTCAGGTGAAAAGAGTTGAAAACATAATTGTTACTTTTATTCAGTCATTTTGGTTAAAAGACCAGGGGTTTAGTAACACCTTTGCAAGTTAAATGTCAGCTTTATACAACCCAGACATATAATGTTAAAGCATTAGGAAAGCACAGAGGAATATCTTGTATTTGAACATTTATGTGGCATTTGAAATTCATTATAGTTCCACATTTTATGAATCACAAATGTATGCTGAAAAAATAATTCTGACTATTTATAGGCTTTGCCATACCATCTCTGCCTGTGACATCTGGCATTTCTGTACATTTTGGTAACTCTCGCCTGCCACAGACAGATGTGATGAAAAGTCTTTCTGTGAACTGAGCCGGCAGTTCACTTGGTTTTGGGGGTTTTTTTGGCAGTTCTGGTTTTGAAAATTGAGGCAAATAAGCATCTTTGAGTTGCCTTGTAATTGTATATCCTGACTGATTAAATGTTGGTGGTGTTTCATTGTCTGTTATGCTCTGCAAATCCTGTCAAGCGTGCACTAATCCAGCAGTGAGGAGCTGACACTGCTTACGGGGAGCTGGTTACAACTCATTAAAGGACTGTCTGCTGTGCCTGACTGCCTTTAGTTCCCCTGCAGGTTGCACCTTGCAAGATCAGATCTTGGCTGCAAGCACCTTTATAAGACATCACAGTGGTCTGGTTTTTTTGTTCTTTCTCTTTCTTTCTTCTTTTTTTTTTTTTTTTTTTTTTTTGGTATTGTTTAATGACTTTAAATGAATTTAATTTCCCAAGCTGATGTAGTTTGATGGGGAAATCGCTTCCCAGCTCTGTAGAGATGCCAGTACCCAGTGAGCTCATGTCACTGCAGGCACTAAGGTAAAGAGGGTAGAAAAGCACAAACTGAACATGATCTAAGAGCTGGCCGTGAGGGTTTTCATCCCTAGGGGAGCTGAGGAAGGGATCAGGATAGCAACTGCCAGGGGATAAAAGGGTGGTGCAAAGGTGTTTGTTGGGGATACATTTGAATGGCTGCAAACACCCTTCAGGCTCTGCTCCAGGCTGTGCTGCTCCACTAAAACAACTGGTGAATTGAAACTTCGTCTTGGAAGGTGGAAATCTCTATGGAACCAGGTAGGAGAGACAGGCTTGTGATGGTGAGTAAATCAAGTTGCAGGTGGATGAACCTGTTCCAGTAAGAGGCTGGTGTTTATCTAACAGGTGTTTATTAGTGCCATCTTTGTTTTTCCCCCACTACAACCAGAAAGGGAACAAACTCTCATGTGTCTTCTGCATATCTCCAAGTTGCCTGTGGCAAATTGCGGTGCTGGCATTAGGGGTGTGTGGGGGGGTCCCAGACAGTCTGTGCCCTGCTACAGGTAGTGATTCCTCACCCTGGCCCTTCACAAAAACAGTCAGGAAGATACCCCAGTAGAGACTGTCTGCATGTATAAATAAGGAGCCAGCTACTAAATAAGGAACCAGCTATTTCCAACTCCAGTCCCTGTTAGGTGGCTTCTTGGAGCTGGGTAGCTCATCCATGCCTACTTTAGGGTCCTGAGATCTCAGGAGCACCAGCAGGAATGCCACTGGTTTGCTTTTGGAAGAGGCCTAGACAAAAACTTAACTCTCCCACAATATTTTGCTATTTATGGCAGCAAAATCACCCTATTTAGTTCACCTGTTCCAACCCTGCCACTGGAAACCCCTTGTCTCCCCATTGGTTCTGCGTGGGAGAGTGTGTGGATGGTGGGGTGGGGCTGGATTTGCTCCTCGAGCCCGCGATGTGCCACTGTGAGCTCGGCAGTGCAGCCTGAGGGGCAGGGCTGGCTTGAGCACGGGGCTTGGCTTGGCTGTCCTGCAGTTCGGAGAGTGAGTAAATCCCTCTCCCTGGGAACAGACTGTCTGGTTATCGATGAAACACATTGCCTTTCCTGTGCTTTCCCCTGGACAACCTGGGGGTCCGGGAAGTGCCAGAGCAGTGATGCCGATGCTGATGCTTCACTTGCCTGTTTTCCATCTGAGGAACTGGGACGTGACTAAGCCAGCCCTCAGGCAGGGAGGAGGGGTGTATGTGTATGTGTGAGTTTCTAAATGTTCGTTGCAGTTCCTTTATCAGGTCTTTGCTCCTCAATTTCTCTTCGTGACAATTTTTTCTCTTGCATTCACAAAACAGAAAGTACCCTGTAGCAATCAGAAAATACAAAAAGTATGGGGTAGAAATATCCTTTGTGGTGTAAGCTCCTTACACTTGCAATTAGAAAACCACCCTGTGCTTTCTAGTACAGCATAACCACAACTACCCCTTGGCTGAGCTGCATTTTCCACACACCCCAGTCCCTTCACAGCCATCAGACCTTACCTGGCAGATGTGCACACTCAAATAATTTCTTTTCAGTATGAGGGGAAGGCTGTATTCTCTCACAGACCATATGGCATGAGAACTCACTCTGGACAGTTTATAAATGAATATATGCTCTACTTGAGTCATAGTTTGAGTAATCTTCAATATCCTGTTACAGCACACAAGGATGAGTTTACGTGAGAAATTGCTTAGAGCAATGTCTTACACTTTGCTTCAGAAATGAAAACACTTGAATTTGTATTTTTCTTCCATTTGGTGAGTTTGTTGCCAGGAACCACGTGTCATCAGGGCACCAGTGCTATTGTTTGCACTGGTCATCACTGTCACTTTAGCAAACCCTCAGTGGCTTCTACTTTGCCAAGTGGGTGATACCTGTCATGTCTAATTTAACCTGAGAAGGTTTTTTCCTTCGTGCAGCTCCCCACTGAGGGCAGCTGCACAGCTGGGTACCCAGCTAGAGTCACCTGACTTAGTCAGAATTACCCTTGATAAGAGAGAGCAAGACATATAAAAAGTCTGCAGTGCAAAGGGCAAGACCTGAAGTCATTAACACCAGGCACGGGGAGTTGCTGTTGTGCAAGGCACTGCACAAACACCTACCAAAGTCAGTCCTGGCTCCTAACACTGGATGTGAGCTGAGGAAAAGCAGATGAGGTGGGTGGGCAAGAAATGCAAGGAAAGCAAGATAATGCTGGATACCACAATGAGCTGCCAACCCTTGCCAAAAATTCTTTCTGCATCAAAGGAGGTGAGCAGGAAAATGTAGAAGGTAGATAAGGTGGCTTTTTGCATTGCTTTTTTAGTGTTTACAGGAATCTGCAACACCTCATTTGGCTCCCACACCACCACCTCTCTAATGGATATACCTGGTACTGTGAGCAGAGTAACATAACCTCAGCCTCAGTATGTGGGAGAGTTTCGGTCCAGGGGAAATAATAATAAAAAAAAATATTGGCGTAGAAACGTGCGAATTAGAGGCTTGTCTAACGCCTGTCTTCTAAGCCCAGCAGCCACTCAGTGGTGTGATGATGTGCTGCACGTATTTACCTACCACGGGGAACCGCTGCCTTCCAGCTTTATAAAATCACACCGAAAACTACTGAGGAAGCTCAAAGACTTTTCTTCCACAGTGGTCACACGCATTCCTCATGCAGCAGACTTCACATTTAGACAAAAAAAAAAAAAATACATCTTGCTTTATCTATACAAACGGAAAAGTCTGCCCAAGCTGCTTTGCATGTGCCGCTGCCCCTCTGCGTGGCTGCCCCGGCAAGGCATTGCCTGCGGGGGGGGCTGATCAGCCCAGGGATGCTCTGCAAAGATGTTTGTTGCTTTTTTCCAAGTGGTTTGTGCTCAAATGCAGTAAGGAAGTCAACCTGCGCTCACGTCGGAGGTAAACTTCTACGTTTCAGGCAAAAAAACAGATGGGAGCTTCCCCAGCTTCTCAGAGAGAAAAGCGAAGCTGGATGTCTGCCTCCTCCCCGCGCTCTCCCTATTAATAATTGGCAATATCCTGAAATATGTGTGGCAGAGACACACCGTGTCCTGGGAGCCGGCGCTGCCCATCAGACAGACACAGAGCCCCGTCCCGCGCCCTCCGCCCTCGCTCCCGACATCCCCGTGCCCCGGTTACGGAACATCCATCCCCGACCGGGGACCGCTCCCACAGCCTGTGCTGCTGACCCACTGAAAAGCCACCTCCCTGGGCGCACTCTTCTGTCTCCCCTGGGATCTTACTGGCTTCTTTTAGCCTCTAAATTTTATTTGTGCCCGCTGCTCCGAAAACTCCAGTTACCATCGTTTTGATTCTGGCAGGAGACTGTAGCCTGAGAGCAGTTTTAGCAGGCATCTTTTATTTGTGAACAAGGTGGAAATCTCTTTTTCTAGCTCAGTAAAATCAAACTGACCACAACAGAAAGGGCTAAAAAGAAGAATTAAATCTGATTTTTAACTCTTACACTTCACCTGTAAACGTTAACAACAGAAACCTTCCTAAAAAAAAAAAATCTGATGCAAAATTAATAAAGTATAGAAGTACACAAATAATCACTTTATTTACCAATTTCCCTGTTAATCAAGTAACTCATTAATTTTCCTGAGGGAAGGCAGTAATGTTATATGGCAATTAAGGGCTTGACTTGTAGAAAGTGGGAATGAACCATTTTACAGACACAAGTGGAAAAATACCAATGTCTAGCTCAAAATGCATTGGTTGTGTGTCCAAACATTATGACTTTGACCCCTTTGTGGGCAGAGGCTTTTAAAAGCTGCTCCTACCCACACACACCCACCCCTCTTGCACCTCCCTGTGCCAGAAAGTTTGCTGGCAGTGCCTTTTACCAATCCTTTGCCAGTACTGACACTCACTGTGCAGAGCAGAAGCTGTGATTTAAGCTGTAAACCAGCAAGGAGTTTCCCCCACCACCCCCTGCCCAAGAATTATTGACCACAACTTAGTAATGCCCTAAAATAACTGAAAAAATGTTCCAGAATTCACAACCACCAGTGCTCAACAGGAGGCTGCTGGACTGGGGCTATTAACAAGGCACCTTCATTGGCAGGACAGACAAGCTCATTCCCACCACAAAGGATGAACCTTGACCAGGAAGAGATCATCCCAGTCCTTCCCAGGAGCATCCCTGCCTCCCCAGTGGTCCCTCTATCTATTCCACCAGGGTTGGGAAGCCTCAAGTAGTGCTAAGGAAAACCCTTTCATCTTGGGGCTCATCTGGCTCTGGAGTCACTGCTGCAGTGGGTCTGTGGACAAATCCCCATCAGCTGCTCCAGCCCCCTCCAAACTCTTCCTCCCCTGGCCCCAGGTCCCGCCCCAGTCAGGCTGGGTACCCCAACACTGCCTGGGGCAGCTTCAGGGGTTCAGAGAATGATCCCTCCCAGAGCACAGCTTCTTCAGGAGCACCCCAGGCACAACTAGAGGGTCCCTCCTCCTTCTGCTCTGGTCCTCACCAGCCCTTGCACCCCCCCAACTCTCTCCCACACACCCCCCCTTCCCAGCTGCTGGAGGCAGGGTGCAGCCAGGGGCCAGCAGTGGCCCTTGTCCCCCCTGCCACTGAGGACTTCCCCCCCTCCCACTCCCTCCTCCCACACGCCAGGGAAGGGCTTGTTGCCATCTCCATGTCCGTGGCAGTGCCCTCTGCTCCATCCACCCTGGGCATGGGCACTGAGTACCCCCAGCAGTGTTGGGGTGCAGCCCCCCCATTAACGACACCAAGCCCTCGTTGGTTGCTGCCTCCGCAGTGGTTTATTGGTGTGGGAGACAAGAGCCCCCCAGCAGTGTGGGGGCACCGTGGGGGTGCCAAGGAGGTACTCCCAGGGCCAGAGCCCCGGCTCCTGCAGCAGGGACCAATTTCCAGCCTCACTAAAGCAGCAATGCAATACTGGAGAGCAACAGGCAATCCCAAACTCCAGTATTTACGTGCTGCTAGAGCACTGCTGACAGCTCTCCACGGCCTCCAGACCCCCCTTTTCTGCCCCAAACACAGGGCAAGGGTACCTTGGCCAATCCTTTGCCAGCAAAAGGATCAAAGAGCCATAGGTGAGGGGTATATAGTACATATGAAGCTCAAGCCAACACAGGTCATGCCCATGTTGGAGAACAAAAAGGAGCTGAGTCCTTCCTGCCGGCAGGGCCAGCCCTGCTGAGACACACACACAGACTCAGAGGGAATGTATCTGCAGCTGCAAAGGATGTGCACAGACACCAGCACCAAGAGAACGTGTCTACACACATCTGTCCAACTGAACTAAAGGGATACATGGGAATGTTTTAGCTTCCACATCTATGATAACCAGAAGCTCACTTTCTTGTCTTATCCTTGAGGTAATGAGGCAGCCCAGAATGGTCTGTATCTCCTTGTCCCTACAAACCATGATGTGCTGCTACATCTCCTCAAAGCCCACTGAATGTTGACATTCCAAATGGTATTTTGAAAATATATATATATATATATAATTTTTTTTTAAACCATGATAAAAGGAACTGAAGAACACTCTACAATGAAGACATTTAACATGCATGCATTACCACCACAGGACAGGGTTTTTTTTCTTCAGGGGTGCTATCAGACAGTCTGTAACTATAAGAGAACAAGCAGTTACACAGTGCAAACAAACCAGTTTCAGAAACAAAATCGGAAATAAAATTAACTATTCCACTCAGACCCAAAGAATATGTAGTATCTCGGTCCCAACAAATATACACTTCCAGATCCTGCAGATCTCTCCTGGTTTTTCTACTGCAGAGAGCCTGCAGACCTTCCCAGCCCTTCCAAATGGTCTGTGGGGAAATGTAACCTTGAACTTTCCTCCTAGGGGCTGCTGAACACCAAGGCTTTTCCAGATGTCTCAACATTAATATTTCAGATAAATAAATCCAGATTCCAACAGTTCAAACCTGTTAAGTTTTCCTTAAAATACTTCTATTCAGCTCAGTCTGACTTGTGAGAAATCTAAAAAAAACCCCTTTCTTTTTAAAAAGACTAGATTATGCTTACTTTTCTATTTGAATGGACAAAGCTTATGTGACCAGAAATTAAAGATCTCTGGAACTTCACTGCCTTCCCTGCCCTGCACCAGAGCAGAAAGTACCAGTGTAGGGCAGACAGAGGCTGCAGCCCTGCAGCTGCCAGCAGCACTTACACACCGGCCTGCGAGGGCTGCACAGGAGCAGTGCAGACAGACTGACATTCTTTGTGTTTCCTTTCAACCTTTTTTTTTTTTGTCCCAGTTATGTGACAACTTCCTTCAATTCATTTTCTTAAAAAGCAGCATCAATGAACAATGTCAGAAATGACGCTGCTGGTTCGAATTCTTGTGCCATCCCCTCGTGCCCGAGGAGCCGCCGGGTTCCAGCCCGGCCTCCTCCGAGTCCCTGCCTCCTCAGCAAACTTAAAAACAGGAATTTCAAAAGCTCTTGTAACCTGTGCCAAATGATTGCAAATTTTAAATCAAATATTTGCCAACAAAAAAAGCAGTATTTTCACCCCTTCAGTGTCCTCAACATTGACACCACCAGGGCCAACTCCCTAATGAGCAACTGCTACTTACTGCAAAGCCAACACGTATCCAGTGTTAAACCCGTACGAGCTAAATCAAAACCACCCTCCACATAATTTTACCATTAATTATTTCTGTAACAATGTTTTACTTGACTGTACCTGTGCAGTCTTATTTCTTTCATCTCTTCAAGTGACTCCAAAAGAAAAAAGCAACAGCAAACACACTTAGCTCTAAAATCCATTTTGATAGTGTTTGAGGTTCATGTTTTAATTAATGTTTTTATATATATATAAACCAAACTTTTGCCTAGTTCAACAAAGAGGGCAACAGCTGACTTCAGCAAGGACTTTCCAAAGTAAGGGCTCAGTACACCTCCGCCAGCCTCTAGCACAGAGGGAAAAATCATTCACACTGAGTATTGGGCAAGTGGAAATTTGGGATAGGCAGTGAAATACGTATCTGAGAAAATATGCGTGTTTATGACATGACAGCGTCATTATCTTAAGCAACAGAAAGTTCTGTGTTTGGATCATCCCATCTCACGCTTCAAACTCAGTTTGTGCTATGGAATCTCAACTTTCAATCAGAAATGGGCAGCTGAACAGGATGATTCGAGCTTATCTCAACCTCTCCAAGGCATTACCTGCAGTGCTCAAAAAGGGATATGGATTTCAGAGGACGCTGTGCTTCCCCAGAGGGATGCAGATGCCGCAGGTATTTCGGAGCAGGTGGGACACACGAACTTACCTTCCCAACTCACCTCTGAACGCAGGCACATCAGCTCCTCCTGCACTGACTCCATGGACACAATCAGGCAATTGCTGTTTCAGTGGGAACTACAAAGCAACACACAGAAGGGTTTACGAGGCGCTGGCAGAGGCACCGCCACGCTGCAGGAGGGGGGACTGGGGCTGTGGGGCAGGTCCCCTCCCCAGGGACACACAGACCACAAAGGCTCAGATGGGCACAAATATTTTTAAAATCAGGGGAAAAATTAAAAATAATCAAGTTTTCAGCTCCAGAGAGGGCAGACAATGAAGCAGAACTTAAAGAGTGATTGCGCCCCTCTTCTCCCCATTCCTGCAGCCAGGGCTACCAGCACCACTGGCACCACTGGGTGACTCCAGGCAGTGGTACCCAAGGCACGCTGCTAACCCTGAATCATAACCCTCTGTATCAAGGAGGGATGAGCCACACAAAAACAGCGGCAGCTCTGGGGTGGGTGGAAAAGCACTGGGCACAACCATGGCTGGCAGCAAGCCCACCTCCCCTCCCTGAAGGGTTAAAACAGCAGCAGCAAGAACTAACTATTGGTCCTGGCAGACGAGAAGCAAAGGAAAACCAGGCCTAGGACAAGCAGGTAAGATGCACAGAGGCTGTCTGGGTGTTGCGGCTTTTGTGGTGGCACTATTGGGTGCTCAGCTCCTTGCTGTCACAGGGAGGCAGCACCCAGGAACACCCCCAACCCTGGAGCAGCATCCCACCGTGGCCAGGAATGGGGGTGTCCCACTCTACTGGTAGCCCCAAACATGAGAACTGCCCCAAAAGCTCCACCTCATGGCAAAAGCTTCGCAACAGCCCTTGTGCTGCCACGAGCTCCACACCCGCAGTGTGTACACCAGCTATTTCCAGAAATAGAAACTTCTACCTGTCATCTCCATGAGCCAGCTGCCTACAGAGGTTTAATTAAATCCCCCAAATAACTGGGGAATTTGAACATGCAGAAATCCATTAATGCAGTCCACAAAACAATGCAACTTCTGCTTGCCAAAGTATATTGGGCAATTAAGTAAAAAACACCCGCCCCCCCGCCTCGCTCCAGTCACAAACACACGCACAAAACCAAAACAAATTCCCCCTGAAATACAGGATTCCCTTAAAATACAACCTCATCCCTCCTCACTGACACTGTAACCAGAAAAAAAAAGAGAAGGAAAAAAAAATGTGAGAAGGAGCACCCTGGGAAAGGAAAGGAAATAAATACAGGAGCCCATGACAGGACAGATTTGCATACAGAGCCTTTACTGACCCACACACTGCAGGGCTAGGTGAGCTCAAAGACAAGTAAATATTCAGCATTTCCTTTCTATAAAAAAACAGGAACAAAAACCCCAACTCTGCTATCGAACAGTTTTCCAGGAGACATGCACAAACAAATCCTGAAGTCATTGTTCTCATTTGAAACAATTAAATAAGGCATTTACTATTTTACAGAAAAGGCTAAAATAAATCATCTCGTTAGAGCTGAAGGTCCCAGACACTCATTAGCGAGACAAAACTACGGTGGCAAAATGAAAATAAGGGCGTGAGTAACACCACCAAAACACTTCATATCTGCCTGGCTCTGAAAAAAAACCCACCACCTTCGTTCCTGCCTCCCTTTGAACGGCGAAATTTAAACAGAAGTCACGTCCTAATATTTACAGATGTGGCCAATAGCAGGGATCAGACCCGATGCTTGATCGACAACCACCACATGCTTCCAGCCACTCCATTCCCGACAGGACTAGCCCCGACAGGCTGCCGAAGGCTGCGGGAAGAGAAGTGGCTGTGAAAGAGCACGAGCAGCCAGACGTGGGAACCGCACACGGCCAAGTTACTTTCATTTGTGCGGCACCTCCAGCGCATCTCCCCGGCGCTCACATCGCACCGAAATCGCCCTCACACGTGTCCTACCCAGCTAAGACTCCCTCCCGGCGGCACAAAATAAATGCAGAAAATACGTTTTTTTCCCTCCCCGTTCGCCACGGTCGAAGCTGTGCGGGAGCGAATAACTTCTCGCGCGCTCGATTAAAAAATAATTCTTCTCCTCACTAATTTAACCATAAAAAAAAAAAAGGCCGGAGAAGCAGCAAGTGGTTCATGCAAAACCCAGCACGGCGCACCTCCCGCGCGCTAAACCACACACGCTCTTAGGTGGGGCCGAACACCCAAAACCAAACTGCAGCTACAAAGGGCGAATTCAAACAACGCAAAAAATTAATTCGTTAACTTCACCCCATGTGAAACTCGACCCCGATACTGTTACCAGCAGGATCAGCTGTATTCACCAGGGCGAGGGTGTTGTTCTGGCGAGGAGCTACTGGTGCTCGCGAGGGCCTGCGGGACAAGACTTCAACTTACAGTACTTCAGAAAACCAGTAAAATCCACAGCAAAATTCCAGGATCCACAGTTTTTTCTCAACACTGCTGAGGAGAAGACAAGTATGATGCTTCTTGTTACTTCCATTTTTTTGCATTGTCATCTCATCCAGTTTTAAACAACAAGGGACAGATCTGGAAGCCCGATTCCTATAAAGTTTATTTGTTAAGCACAGGAAAAAAAAACCTCAAACAAAAAACTTATTTTTTTTTTTTTGGTCAGATGGAACAGTAATTCAAAACATAACAAGAGCACTTTGATTTTATTTTTTTTAGATTTGGGTCAGTTTGCCTGAAGCATTACTTAAAGCTTCTCTCTTACATTTCATAAATGTTTACGGCATTAGCAGCAAAATTTTACTGTTATTTCCCACTAAAGTGGATTAACTAAATACAGACTTTCACAGTTGCCGGTGAGTTCTTTGGATTTCTTCAGAGCAGAAGATGATGAAACTTGGCAGATGGTCCCTCACCTACACGTAACACACACACAACATACAAGCAGAATTTCTTTTTTTTGGGGGGGTGGGACACCAATTAATGTTTTAACCTTGGAAAATTAGCTCTCCAAACGCAAAAAAATTGTCTTTATGTACCTGATGCATAGTTGGGAAAAATACTGTATTTAGGATCAATTCGAGAGGGAAAAGCCCCAGTGCTGCACACGTTGCTCCATCACTGCAGCTCCCGGAGAGCTGCGAGGCTGCCCGGGGAAGCCGGACCTTGCCAGGATATTCAAATTTCCTGTACAAAGCGAGTAACCAGCGAGGGGAAAAGGAAAAAAAAATATAGCAAAAGCTGGCTGCCAATCTTTTTTTTTAATATTTTAAATTATTTCGGCGAATTATTCTTTTTGGTTATACCAGTATCTTTTTGTTAATGTATAAAACTTTTCCCTACGCGCGGGGGCGGTGGGGGCGGGCGGGGCCGGCAGCCCCGTGGGTCGCCGCGTTTGCTTTAAAAAAAAGAGGGAAACGGGCAAAAAAAAAAAAAAAAAGACTCAACCCCGAGCCACACCTGCGGGGGGCGGGCGCGGCTCCCCGCGGCGCAGAGAAAAAGATTAAAAAAAAAATTATTCATTAGAAAAAAAAAAAAAAAAAGAGGAGGAGGAAAAGGCCCCCGGGGGGTGGCGTGGGGCGGGGGGGCCGTCGGGGCACCCACGTGGGGACCGGCCCCGCTCCCGCACTAACGGTCCGGGGGCTCGGGGGGGGCCCCGCCCGCCGCCCCCCGGCCCCCCCGGCCGCTCCCCTGTCACCGCCCGCCGCGTCACGGCCCCCCCGGCCCCCCGGGGCCGCCTTTGTGCGGAGCGGGGCGGCTCCCCCGGGGGGGGGGCGCTGTTGGTACCGCCGCGCTCCCCGCACCCCCCGCCCGAAAAAAGTTTTTTTTTTATAGTTTTTTTTGTTGTTTTTTTTTTTTTAAACTTCTTCCCCCCCACCCCCAAAAAAAAAAAAAGTGTCGCCCGGCCCCGTGCCCACCCGTCCCGCGCGGGGAGCGGCGCGACCCCGCCCACGGGGGAGCGGCGGGAGGGGGTCGCGCCGTGTCCGTCCTCCCCCCCCAATCCCATCCCGTCCCGTCCCGCCGCCCCCCGCCCCGCCGTGCCCTCCCCGTGGGGCCGAGCCGGGCCGGGCCGTCCCGCCCGCGGCGGGCACAGGGAACGGGGGGCGGCGGTCGCCCCCCGCGGCGCCCCGGCCCCGCCGCCCCGGCCGCCCTCCCTCCTCACCTCCGAGTCCACTCGAAAATGGCGCCGAAACCGAAAAAACTTCGCAAATTTCATTGTAGGCGGCTGCAAGGGCTGCTGGGAGCGGGGGCGGCCGCAGCACCGCCCGGCGGGGCGGGCCGGGCCGGGCTGGGCGCGGCGCGGGGCGGGGCGGGCGATGCTCCGGCGGTACCGCCCGGTGGGGATGTGCGGCCCCCGCGGGACCGGCCGGGCAGGGGCTGGATTCACCTGCCCCCGGTCCGGTGCCGTGAGCCGGGACGGCCGCTGCCGAAAGCTGCGTGCAGGGAACAAACCCTCAGTTTGGGAAAAAAGTAAACAAATGTGTATAAACCACAAGAGCTGCACGGGAGCGGCGGGGAAGCGCGGCTTCGCCTGTCGTGCAAAGCGGCTCGTTCCGCTGCTCTTCCCTCCGCGGTTTATGGCCTCTTGTAACCCACCCGGAGCAGGGATGATGCTTTCCCAGCCCTACGTGGGTAGAAGTTGATGTCTTGTTACGCAGTGTGTGGCTCTGCCCATGCACTCACACGACATCAGACTTCGAGTTGTTCTTTTTCCCTCCATTACTGTGATATGAAATTCTCCACAAACACAGATTCGCAGTCCTCCTTTCCCCGACCCACAGGCTCAGCAGATGTTTCCCCTGTGTTATAACCTGCCCAGAGTCACACAGGAGCGATGGGAGGAGGATTTCAGAGCCCACATCTCACATCCCAGGTGTGGGATGGCGCCACGACACTTATGGGAAAGATGAGTGGTTTGGTGAAACGGTTTTCTGAAGACTTTTAAATTTGAAGAGTCAGAGCTTGGGAGGATGGTGATTTGTGCTGGTGGGGAGTCTGGCAAGGTGAGGCCTAGGGAAGGTGATACTGGGGCAAAGTGATCCTTTTCAAAGGGAGAACCCAGATCTGGTGGTCAAAAACTTCCAGGTTTGTCACATTCATTGCTGGAAATGGGCAAAGCTGCCAAGTCTCTTGTTGGCTTGGTGGGTTTGTAAGCTTGCAGTTTTTATTTCTACCTCCACCCCAAACAGCAAAAAAACCCCAAACCCTGTTGCTAAATAATTGCTCTGTTCTCACAGGTGAGCAGTGAAGCTCAATTAATTCTGCTTTGTGAAGTGCTTCTGATCCTCTGATGGAAACATGTAGGGGCAAAACACTATTATTTTGCAACTTTCAAAGGCTGATAAGAGCGGTGAAAACGGAAAAGCCTCACCACTGAGGGGGTTTACAGCCCTGCACTTTTTCCACTCGAGATCTTAGAAACTAGCTGATGGCTGCTGCTTTTCATTTAGAAGGGTTTTTCCCCCCCTTTTGAAAGAAATGCAATCACTACCAAGTATTCTGGAGGGACTTCATCTTTAAACAAATAATGTTTTTCTTCTTGGGTGTGCGCTATTATTTTCTTAATTATTCCTGGATTTCTGCCTGTTCCACCAAGAGTTTTCTCAGATGGCAGAAACAATTGGTCCTTTTTTTATTACGCTAATAGCAAAAAGTATCCCTAATAAAAAGACTCTGTACATCCCATAAACTCAAACAAGACACATTTTGCCAACAATCACACCTCTTCATTGAGGCATCTTATATGCTGCCTTTTTTTTTTTTTTTTACTTTTTTCCCCCCACATTACTATTGTTTACTACTCAGCCTCACTGGCTGGCTGCGTTTCAGTGCCAAAACGAAACGAATCGAGTAATTTATTTAGCACCAGAGCCCTCCCACTCACCCTTAGCGTGTATGTTGTATGTTGAGATCTCAGCAGATGTGGTGAGGAATGAATGGGCAAAGAGATTCACCCACACAGAATCACATCTACTTGTGGGTGGCCTCTAATTAATTTGGCTTTGAGGCTCTGCTGCAAGGTAGATGGGTTAGGAAGTCTGGCCAGGAGTCATCTGGTTAAATCATACCTATTCTATGGAGAACTTCATTGTGTAGCTGTGTCTGACTCCCACCCTTGTGAGAACTAATTAAAAATGAAAAAAAAAAAGCCCCACACTTATTGGAAGTCAAATATACATGTCAGCGTTTCGGATGAAATGGTATCTTGGGAGGCTCCTGCACATTTAATCAGCTGGTTGCGCCATGTATATCATGGCCTCAAAAGCTGCAGTGAGAACCACGAAAGGCACTGGCTTAACATCAGCAGAAGTGTTTGCCAAGCTTGGATTATGTCACTGCTTTATGATCTTGCTTTGTAAAGGGAGAATACTCTTGGGGAGAAAGGACTCGGCATGCCGGATCTACAGCAAGAGCAAGGAATGAATGCTGCTCACAGAGACCGGGGGAAGGGCGAGGGATTGTGTTTGCTGGGTATTTTTGCAGATGGATGCTCTGTGGTCCCTGCTTCTGAGCAGAGATGCGCCCCATGGATCACTGGGGCAGAAAGCAGAAAGCCCAAAGTTCCCAAGCGAAGCTGTTTGCTGCTTGCCCTCCTGCAGGCACACCTGCAGGGTCCTGCCCGGGTCCTGTTCCTCATCTGTCCACGACTCTCGGGGCGTTGCAGTTGCACTCCAGAGATGCAGTGAGGCTCACTGGCTTTCCCTTGCCTTGGCATAGGCACCCAGCTGGGCTGGGGCTTGTCAGACACTCAGAATGTGATACCCTTGCAGAGGTGGCAGCTGGTTAAAAAAAATAAACATCCTACACCACACATATGAAAAGTGGCCTACTGAAATCCTTCTGCTCTCTGTCACAGGGATGAGCTGTGGCCGCTCCTTCTGTGCTGCAGGCTGATGGCAAAGGCAGGAAACTCTTAGAGGAGATCAATTCTGTTTGCCCATTGCCCAACCAAATGCCAGGTTTGCCTCTGCTGTCCACAAGTGGAAGGAAAATAAACCAAAAACTTGCAGGTTACATGCCCTTTCAGGAGGGATGTTGGTGGGACAAGGTACATTGGAGGGGACAAATGGCTCAAGAGAAACACCTCTTCAAAAGCAGCCCTTGGGGTCTGGGAGCTGTACTACTCAAGCTGCCCTTGCTTTCCTGTTGCAGTGAGAGCCTTGTGCAGCCCCTGCTCCCTGCCCGGCTCGCTGCCAGAGCATCCTGCCCAGCCTGGAAACTTTCCACTGCTACTGAGCTAATAAACTGCACTGCTTCTTGGATGAGTGTCTGGCCAGTCCCTAACTATATCCTGACACTGGGGTTTGACATGGGAAAGGGGGTCCTTGTGTCTGCAGGGGCTGTGTGGGGCACAGGGAGTGTGGGTGGGCAGTCTGGGGTGCCTGGGATGGTGGCAAGGAGCAAGTGCAGGTGTGCATGGCCACAGCACCTTGTGTTTCCCAATGTGCAGAACAGGGGTTCCTGATGTGCAGAAGGGGAGTGGTGCCTTTTATTTATTGCATTACCCTCCCCCCCCAGCACAGGGCACTGCCCATCTCAAGCTCTGGCTTCTGCACTAACCCTTCCTCGAGTGTTCCGGTCCCTGTGACCAGACTGAATGGTGGGTTGGTGCTTAGTTTCTTTCTGGGTCTCCTTCATCTGCCATTGTGCATCAGCCCTGGCATTTCACATTTCCCCCAGCTGTGCACGTGGAGTGACAGTCCCAGCCTTGGCTTTCTGGTCACCCTCAGTGCTTGCATCCTCAGCCACTTCCCGCAGTGTGGAAAAAGGGTGTGGTGGCCGTGCCAATGCAGTTTTGGCATCATCTTTTACCTCCCTTGGCTCAAAGTGTGCCCGGAGCATAGCACTGTCTGGACAGGGATTCCATTACCCGCCATCCAGCCTGCCAGCACAACCTTGTCATTGCAATTTGTCACACGTGTTTGGGGTGTGTTCAGTACCTCGCCGAGGGCCCGTTTGCCAGGCGGTTCATCCAATCAATCCTTGTCTGATGCGAGGAGCGGCCGGGCTGTGCTGGGCCAACACACGGCCATGCCGTGGGGCTGTGCCATGGCCTTCCGAGGCAGAGAGGTGTGAACCAGCAGCATGACATCCCCTACCATCGGTCTCCTTTTTTTTTTTCACTAGAGGAGGGTTATTTGTGTAGAAAGTAACTATTTTTGTTGAAACGCTAATTTTAAACTATTTTTTTCTTTTTTGTTTCAGGATGGAAACCTTCTGCAAAGGCACCAGCTCCCCACTCCTCCCCTCCTTGTCTTTGCAGTTATTTGCTGTATTTATTTACTGCAAAATTTGCTGTATTGCCTGACATTTTTCGGTTATCAAAATATTTTGATTATGTGCAGGGGAGGGGGTGGGTTGATAGCACAGCCGACATCTCAATAGAAAACTGCCTGTAAAACATTCTAACTAAATTCAGGGTGGGGACGAGTGAGATACTCCAGCCTGTCCCTGGCAAGCCTTTGGCATTGCTGCTGTGACCTGGCCTGTGCAGAGCCCGGGGCCAGCTCGACAATTCCCTGCATATTTCCCTGTAAATTTCCAGCCCTTTCTGAGCTCTCCCCATGGATGAATCAACTAGACCAAGCACAGAAAGGACGACAGGTGAGAAGATGGTGCTGCAGAACCACATCCCAAAATCACTGCAGAGGTTTTCTGGTGCACTGTGAGAGGGGACAGAGGCAGGATACAAAAAGTAGAGCTTTAAAGGGTGGGAGGGGAATTGAATATCAAGGTTACTCCAAAAAGGGCTGGAGCACTTTCCGCTTTGCTCTTTCTCGCTTTGAGAAGCAGAAGTATGGCTGTCCATAGGATAACCACCAGCACATTGGCTGTGGAGATGTCTGCTGGCCTCGTCCTTGAGCAAATGCCATTGGCAGAAGATGTGCTGACCCATGAGTGAGGAGCTGCCCGCATCCTGAAAGCCACGCTGCTCTCATGGATTTGAAATAGCATTGAGAAATTATCTGTTACAGCACCTCTTCAGCTTCTTCGTGCAAAAGTGTTAATGATTTTGAAGATCAATGTTTATTGAAACAGCACATGATGACTTTATTTGCTTCTGTGATTTTTTCTGTACCTAAACAAGGTCCTCTGACTTCCCCAAAGCCAGCAGGTTTAAAACTTTTCTCTGAGTTGTGTTACCAAACTTTCAATTTGTCATTGAGACAGTATTCTGTCAGAAGTGCAGTACTGTGGGCATGTACATATAAATATTGTGCTCTTCTGGCAAAGCAGAATGTCATGACAGGATAATATGTTATTTAATACAGAGCCATAGATTAGACAATGACATTTGCAATACAAACAAGTCCCAACATCAGACGGTTGCAAAAGTCCTTGTTATGCTGATACAGCAGGAAAACTGATATTTGGAGCTGAATATTTTATATATTGTGCTCTGTGACCATCCTATGGACCTCTGACATACCTTAAATTATCCAGTCCAAGAGTCATTTGGTACAATTCAAGGCAATAGCCCCAGGAGAAATCCCTTAGACATGCGAGGAGTCTGTGAAATGGTAGGTTAGTTGTTGTCTTCAGATGTCCTTGGCCCTCCTCCTAGGAAAGACAGTCTGGCTCCTGGCTTTTTACCTAGAGGATGTATTAATTCCTAAAGGGTAGCTCCTAGAATGGCCAAAAGAAAACCCAAGCAGTGAAGGTGTGCATCTCTGAGAGCTTGCACCCAATAAACTAGCAAGGAAAGCAGGTTTCTTTGAGCTGCTGGTTACCCCATGGACTGTTCCTGGGCAGGTGCTCCCAGGAGATCCAACTCCATTTCCAAAGCAAACAGGCCCATGTCCAGCCCAGGTGCACCAGGAGGGAGTCAGGGAGGCTCTTGAGCCTGCCCTCGTGCTGGTACCCTTCTTTCACAGTTGAGTTTTAAGCCTCTCTGTGTGATTTTAGTGAGGAGCACCTTGCCCTTCACTGTTTGTAGGCAGCTCGTTCCCATGCTGGGCATTGGACTGTGATCGCTGCCCTTCCAGCAGCTGCTTTTGGAATTAAGACTGGGCTTGTGGAGGACAGGATCAATGGTCCAAATACAGGAGAGAACCTGGCAGGCCAGCCCCAAACACCCTGTTGGCATGTCCCTGGTTTCCCACCCTGTGAAGGAGCGGAAAGGCTTTGGAAAGTGTCATGCAGCACTGTGACTCTCCAGCTCATGATCACTTGCTTTGGTGGCTCCTTAACCCCCACCTGGGGAAAGTTTATCTTAAGGGGCTTTCAAGGCACCCAAATCCCATACAGATCTTCATTGCTTTTGAAAATCTCCATCCTAGTTTTTGTTGGTGACTCCCATTTTCCTGAGGAGAAGTGTTTTCTAATGAGGCAGCTTTGAGCAGGGATAACAGCTCTGTGCCAAGGCACCTGATCCCAGTTGCTCATGCTGTGTTCCTGGGTAAAGAAGAAATCATGGCACTGGGTCCACAGGTTGGCCATGGGCCAGTTATCCTATTAGCAGAATTTTAACAGGAAGATGAGCACTGCTCCTGTGGACAGACATTAATTAGGTTTCAACATGCCCAGGACACAATATACCTTTACACAAGCTTTTAACCTTAAATTACTCAGGTTTTTTTTAATTACTCAATTACCATGAGTTGCACCTGCTGTACAGCAGAGTGTTTTCCACTCTGAACAGTGGGATGAAGAAGTGTTGCTCATACCCTGCTGTCAACACTGGCAGAACTCACAGGGAGGCACTTCATTCACATCTTCCCTTCTACTAAGAGCTTTCTATTTCATGGTGCATCCAGCTAGCAAGGAGGCTCCAGGGTTGACTCTGAAATTTAAAGCTATGCAGGATCTGACTCTCTGTGTGAAACTGCAGGCTTGCACCAGGAGTTAGTTCAGCAATGCATAGTGCAGAAGCAATGGCAAAACAGGCTTCAAATTGTATTTCTCATGTTGCCTTGGGTGCAAAGAGATGTTGCATGAGTGGGAGACCAAAACCTGCATGGACAGTGACTGCACCACACACTGCTTAGCAAGTGTGTGTCATTTAGTGTCATTTGGAACAGAAGACCAGACACTTACCTGCCACATCTGGCTCAATTCCAGTGAAATCTAATAACAACCTTATGCTTTTCACAGAAAATGCGAACTTTAGTAGGAAGGATGCAGCACAGCCCGAGGGAATGAAGTTAAAGTTCTGCCCTGCACCCAAGCCAGTGATGCCTTGCAACCCCCAGACACCAGGACCAGACACCACAGAAATCCCCTGCAGGGATGGCTGTGGGTGCTGGGAGAGGTGAGAGGAGAAAACGTGTGAGAAAGGGAAGCGGCAGCAAAACCAGTCTAGCCCAAAAGGCAGAATGCCAAAATGAGACCACCCAGAATATGTTTAATTAGTACTTTTCCTAAATTAGTGCTTCTCTCTGCTTATCTTTTATTCATTTTTCACCTTCATGAAATGTCAAGTCTAGTGGGTGTGATAACACGTAGCTCTTGTGGGGAACAGGAAAAGGGTGTGCTGGCAGTGAAGAGGTACTGCCTCCAGACTGCCCTCAGGATGGGATGCAGGATTGGGCCCCAGGCCAGCCCCAAAGTGTGTCCTGCCAGGAATGGGTCTGTTTTTGGGTGGTGCTGGGGCAGGGAACCTGTCCAGGTGTGGTGGGACAGAGCAGAGCCGCCTGCAGAAGTGCACATGTACACCCAAGTGCTGCACACAGCAGAAGACCCATCCACCCTGTGAGCTGCACAGCTTAGGAAGTGTGTACAGTTACGTTTCCCCAACATTATTTATTTCAGTGGATGATGAAAACAGCAATAAATAATTAGTGTCTTTGAATGGAGGTGGCACAGAGAGTGTTCTCATGGATTGGTTCCTGTTGTGCACCTTGGCTGCAGCTCAGGAGAGCGGTGGGAGACCCATGGCTGCATGGCAGACATTGGCTTCCAGGGTTAGCTCAGCCTGGCTCAGCCCTTCCCAGCAAGTCCATCACCTGGACAGACACAGGTATTACATTATGAATGTCCCAGCTTCATGGAAGCACAGCAAGGAAGCAGGACACAGGAAGCCACAGAGAAGCAGGGCTGTGTAACCCATGGGGGAAGCCAAGGAGGGAAGCAAGGTGATGTCCCTTTTGTTTTCCAGTCTGATATGTGATTTGGGAGAGCCGGTGATGAGATGGGCTATTGGAGCTGCTGCCTTTTAGCACTGTCTTTTATACTGACTACATCTAAGAAAGTGTACTAATAAAAAGAATAATGATTTCTGAATCTTGCTTCTGGGAACAAAATCTACATTTCTGTACTCTTTACAGGAAAGAAATTCAATTTTGTTTGCAAGAAAGAGAAATTTCAACCTCTTGGGGAAGATACCTAACTGTAAAGAGACAGAAGAAAAGGTACAATTAGTTTCATGATACCATGAATTGGGAAATCCATGAGTTTCACTGAAACCAGTCATGGTTTCCACCTCCCTCTCCCTTTTGAAACACTTGGTTCAGGCTCGGGGCTGGAGGAGTGCAGAGGCAGCTAAACGTTTCCACATCTGGTTTGGGGAAGATTTGGAAAAATAATTTTGTTGCAGAATTAATAACAGTAATAGAGTTTATTTGTGTCTCTCAGTATATGGCAATATATAGTAGAGTTTCTCCTCGAGCACATTTGTGTAGGGCTGCCTTGCTTGGTGTTGCTGACTCACCTATTCCTTGGAGAGGAAAGTTTGCTGTCTCCCTGAGAGATAACAGGGCTATTCTTAACCATAGAAAAACTTCTGCTGTTTCATTTTAGCAGCTCTGGTTGGGAAGGTTTCACCATTTGAGCCCTGGTTTTTCTATGCTTTCACTTACTTTGCCTTTGCGGTTTCATGCACTGAAATGATACCAGCTGTCAATGATCCCACGGAAAAGTTAACATGGGAGACAGCTACATGTGTTTAATTGTTTATTTGGAACCACAAAAATGGTCCTAGAAAGCAGAGGGATCAGTTTTGAATGATAAAGGATTTTGGCTAAAGAGCTGTGCAAAGTGAAAGGGTTAATGATGATGCTTCACCTGGAGAAAGCCCTGTGGTGTGAGTCACCAGCTGTGCCTGTCCAGCCTGCTTTGGCTCTGCAGTGGTCAGTCAGATGTGGAGTTTCACCTCCTCACAGGCAAGGACCAACCTGCAAAATGCAGAATCAGCTGGTTCCTTCTAACAGCACTGCTCGCAGTCATGGGTGGGTGCCTGCACTGAGGGGTGGCTGTTCCCTGCCAGAGCAGGACACCCAAGAGGGATGGTGGTTAGATGGGAATAGCCCTGTGATGTGCAGATACCAACTGTGAGCTCTGCACAAGAAGAAATGTCTGTGGGGCATCACCTTGCACTTGCAGCTGGTGTTGGCAGAAGTGGCAGCAGCTCCCCCTAAAAGGGCTTCAGCGGAGTGCCCTGTGGCAAGACAGGTACCTCGGGGCTGGGGAAAAGCAGCAGCTCCTGGTGTTGTTCTCCCCCAGTGACCAGCTGCATCAGTGCAAGGCATTGATGCCTCCCGAAACTTCTGGACAGGTTTTGTTTTCTCCAGCAGTCACAGTTTACAAACTGGAGCCAGCACTCACCTCCTCTCTGCCGCCTCTGCCGTCCCACCGGGAGGGCGATGGGCAGGGAGCCACTGCGCTCAGGAAGAGCCTTTGTTGCAGGGCTCAGCCATTAAACTCAGTGACTTTCAGAGAACCCCACACTTACTTTAAAGGTTTATTGTTTGCTCTGGAAAGCAGCTCTGAAACATCAAATCTGCACCCCCCAAAAAAGCACAGTTGGGAGCTGCTGGGCTGCTCGTTGCTCTCAGGAAAGGCTGAACTTGGACCCTGTGTGGAGCTACCCAGATTTTGGGGTGCTGGGGCAGAGGCTGGAGTGCAGCATGTGTACAGCACAGCCTCCATGGTCAATGATGCACAGTGGGTCACTGTGGCTTTCCGGGGTGCAATGGCAGTGCTGGAGAGGAGGAGAAGGCTGTGTGAGCAGGATAACAGCATTCTTTTTTTGTTGTTTGATTTACATCCCCTTCCTTTTCCTCTGCCTTGGAGCTCCCCATTGTCTCAGACTACTCCTGGGGCAAGCAAGAGTTTTATCTCTTTCACCACCTTTGCTAAGCAGCAGCTCTGGACACAGACCCAAGAACATGAGGGGCACAACCAAACCATGGCAGAGAGTGGAGCAGCTGGACATCACTGCGTGGACAGGGATGAGGACACAGGGCTCTGAGCTGGGAGGGCTGGCTGTGCAGCAGCCTCCCGTGCTGGGTCACCCTCCGAGATGTCTGGCTGAGAGGAGGCAGCCTGAGCCATAACTGGGCTTTTATGGGGCCTTGGAGAAGGTGTCTTGGCAGCTGCCATTTGTGCCGTGCAGAGAGCAGCTCCCCCACCTCCATCCCTAGTTGGCAATAACTGCTAGAAAGCAGCCTTGAAACAACAACCAGCTTTCTAATAAAGCTGGGAAGTATTGCTGAGACAGAAAGTGCAGGAGAACCGCATGCAGTGCTGGAGCACAGCCTGCAAACAAGACCTCGCACCACAATGTCCTGGCCTGATTTGGTGTGTCCTTGTCCCCTTCAGCAGGCCAGGGACTGGCAGCCACTGGGCTGAGCTGCAGCCTTTGCTCTGTGTTGGTGTTCTTACCTCTGCTGGTGGCACATTTGTGGCCAGCTGTACTTGTGCAGTGTAGGAGCAAGGCAGGTCACCTCTGACCATGAGAATGTGTTTCACAGCTGATACCAACAGTGCAAGCTGTGGAAGTGTTGGTGCAAAAAGCTGCCCAGTGTGTTTGTACATAATTGGGCTGACAAATCCACAGTGTCCTGTCTGTGCCCATGTGTGATTTAATTTCATAATGCAATCCCTGCAGTCCCAGTCTAGTCTGAGTCATCTTCATCATATCCATGTCTTGTAGTATCACTCCCAAGAGTATGTTTTAAAGTTTTTATTTTGGACGACGTGTTTTTTGCTGTTTCCCAGGATGTGTGAATCCTGTCTGGATCCCGGTTGGAGCAGTCCCAGCAGCACCCTCTGTCAGGCTGGCACTGGGACCTCTCCTTCACTGGGACCTCCGAGGCTGGCTCGGAGACACGCTTTAGGGTGCTGCTGGCCCTGGGGAGCGGGAGGGGTGGGACCTAAGGATTTGGGGTTCCCAGCGGTGCGGGAGCGGTGCGGGAGCGGAGCTGGGCTGAGGACCACCAGAGGGAGCACAAGAGTGCAAAAATCCCACCGGGAAGCTGGGGGGACGAGAGGGCTCCGGCTGCGCTGGTGTGCACTGGGAGAGATCTCGTCGCCCCCATCCCAGAGCCTCGGGGCTCCCCGGAAGGACCAATGGAAAGGTCTGAGTGTCGCAGGCAGCCTCCATCGCTCCGTCTCTCCATCAGCAGCTCCTGAGCCACATTGTCCGGCGGGATAACGGGTTCCTTGCTCAGGACACAACCTGCCTGGGCACTCTGCATCCCTCTGCGCGGTACGGCACGGCTGGAGCTCTGCAGTGACGTTGTGGGCTGCTGAGGTCGCGTTTCATTCAGTTCAGATATCTCCATTCCCTGAACCTGAGTCCTTCTCTTCACATTGCTGGAGTGAGCAAACCCCTCACCAGGGCGGGGAGGCAAGGCAGTGGGTGCATGCTGCACCCCAAAGTGCCAAGCTGCCTGTCAGGCCCTTCAAAAAACCTTTTAGCACCTCTGAGCCCAACTTGCTTGTGAAGTTCACTGTGAAAAAGGCATCGTGAGATGAGAAAGCCCATGGGGCTACTTTTGTCAGAAAACCATATTTAAAAGAAAACACAGCAGCCATCCTGTTGCAGCCAAAGGACCCTGTGATATCCCTGCTGAGGCTCAGCGCTGACTTTCTTGCTGCAATGCTTTTTCTACCAGACATGAAGATACCATGAGACTCCAGTTAACACCAGGGTATTCACATGGGGGATATCTGCTCACACATTTAGTATCCACAGCCTGCCTATCCTCATGGAATAAATCTCCAGCTGCATGTGCAATGTGGTGCCTGGGCTGGGACCTCCCTCAGCACCCTGTGAAGGGCAATGGTAGCCAGGCAGGTCCCTGCACTGAACAGGCTCTACCCAGGCCAGGGGCTCACCAAGTAAAAAGACAAATAATTCCCATCATATCACTGCTGGTGGTGTGGTACTGAGGGCTGGTTTTGCTTGCTTGTTCAAGAAGAGGTGAATTCCACCCAGGAGGAATTCACTCCTCGCCTGTGCTAATATTAAAAACGTGCTGGATGGTTTAATTTTAGGCCCAGTTATCTTTCTCGCCACAGAGTTTCACACAATTGCATGACAGGATGTCTGCAGAGGTCAGATGGGAATAATAGAGGTGTTAGTCACTCCAGAAAAGGAATTAAATCGCGCCAGGCAGTTTGCACCGTTACTTCTGGTGCTGCCGTGGGGACAACCCCGAGGTCTTGTCTAGCAAAGCTTCAGCAGTTATTTAGGAAAGCATAGCCAGCATTTTTTTTTTCATTTTCGGCTGCCTTTCACAGCGGGGCAGTGGGTCCATGTCGCAGCTGCCGTGGGGACTGTCCTGCTGGCGTCCAGGCGCCGAGGGAGGGTCATTGTCCCATTGTGCGGATGGGAAATGCGAGCACGAGGATGCAGAGCTCTGCTTGGAGGCTCTGAGCTGGAGTCTCTGGGGGCCTTGGCCCGAGTTTAACTACAAAACCATCTCTCACAGTCCTCCACGTGCCAAGCAAAGCATTTCAGAGCATCCCCCCTTTCTGCTCATGACCCTTTGTCAGCAGCTTCCCTGTGCAAGTGCTGCAGGGTGTCCCTCTGGAAACCCTGCCACTGTCTCCAGCTTAGGCAGCAGCGTGGATAAACCTCAGTCACAAAAGCTTGAACCCCAGCCAACTTTCCCAGAGACCAGCCAGGCTCCAGCAGCATAAAGCCAGTTTCTGCTTGCCGGGGCACTGATGCCCCACTCCAGACTGGTCCAGGGGCTGGTCCCTGGGTTGTGGGTGCAGGTGACATCATGCATGAGGTGCCCATGAAGCAGGAGGGACCTGAGGAGCCAAGGACCTCCTTGGCTCAAGCTGCAGAGCAAAGCACACATCTGCCTGCACCACAGAGGAAAGGGACGGGGCTAATGCCAGCAGGAGGGAATGGCAGCTTTGGAAATGTGTGAGTCATGCTCGGGTCTGACACTCACGATAGAAAGGCTGAGATGTGCAGGCTCTGCTGGCTTCCTCACAGGGCTCCAGAGCTCCGGTGGGTGCATCCTTGTGGGACCTGGCCCCACCACCCCGGGGCATCCAGACACACAAGAGCAATTGTGGCTTTCTCACTGTTGGGCAATGAACGGGGCCCGAATATTGTTGTGGATTTAAATAGAAAATGCTTTCAGATTGAAATGACCTTGATTACAGCTGGTTGTATAATTTGCTGTGAATGAGGTTCTCCGCAAAGTTTGGCATTTTTGTTTTCATTGCATAATAATTAGTGATTACATTTTTTCCAGTATTTATTCTGGGCTGATCTTGATATGAGCCTGAAATGCCAGCAGTGCAATGACAAGAGCCAGCATCCATGCCAGCATCCATGCCAGCATCCATGCCAGTATCCATGCCAGCTGATTTGCTTTCTATAGGTGAGGAACATCAAGCAACCATCAATTGCTTCCCCTTCAGAAACATACAACTGACTGATGCTCATTTGGCTATTTTTAATTTGATTAAGGGCTCTGCAAGTCCCCCTTGGGGGGGACAGATGCAAATGGGGAGACGTGTTTGACAGGCCTGTGCATGCTGTGAACAAAAATTTTCTGTAAACATGTATTCCCACATAAACAAATTTATTCCCAATTTATTCCCCATTTTTTTCTGTGTTCTTTTCCATCGTTATGGGATAATGGTTTAGTAATGAAAATGAGGATGAATAGTCGCTGATATCTACACTAATTTACAGAAGCAGAAGTTCTTGTCTTCCATGCAATTTCTGGCAGGATTATGTCAACAGAATTATTTAACAAAATAATAATAAATATCAGTGATTATTCATGGAAATGCAATTTAGATTCAATGTGTATTTTTGCATGTGATATGGATCTAAGGACACACATGGAATTGCATTGATTAAACTACAGAGGCAACATTTAAGTTAAGGAAAAGCCTATGTGAGCACCGGTATGTCTTACTCTAAGCTAGAATACGTCCAATTTAAATTTTTTGGGAGGGGGTTTTAAGTAAGCCACAAGAAACGTTTGCTTTAAACCACCACAATCATGTTTGTGCAGGAAGTTGCCTCAGTGTCTCTAAGCCGATGCAAATCTGCGTGCAGGCAAACCCTGCGTGACGTCCTCCTGGAGGATCACATTCCAAACTCCCAGCACGCTGTACCTTGACTGCTGACTGCTAACAGGTCAGCACCAAGAGCTAGGGCAGAAGCTTGAAAAAATAGGAGATCATTAGATTTTTCTGTGGTGATCAGTGAATTCAGGACAAAAAAGTTGCACTAAGTCATCACCTGGCATTTGCTGTTTGGTTCCTCCACTGAGGCTTACTGAATAATAGCATTCCTAGGGACTTTACAGCATTTATAAGAATTTTATGGTTTAGGTGAAATGTGATTATCTTGAAGGATAACTGTGAATTGCAGCCAATAACACCAATGACTTCAAATCCTCACTCTGACTGTCATCATGGTGGGTTGGCTGACACAAAGATGAGCATGTTGGTCACTGTGTGTGCTCAGGCTGTTGTAAAGCATCAGCAGGGCTCTGGGACCTGCTGTTGCTCTGACCCCAGCAGTGCAAAGGGATGGCTCCAAGTATCCACAGGAATTGGGTGGGAAAGATGTTTCTGGAGCATCTCCAGTGGGGCATCTCTAAGGGGACATCTCCAAGGGGCTCTGCTGGAAGGTGAGCTCATGCCTTCCCAGCACAGACAGGTGCAAACACTGAGCTGGAAGGTGGATTGGCAGCAGCAGAACCCCAGAAGTAGAGCTGTCCCACGCAGGGCTGGGAGACAAGACCCCTTTGGCTTCTCCAGCCAGGACCCAGGGGAGTCCAGCAAGCTCAGCTGTAAATGTTATTGTATATTTATAAACAAGAGCAGGCTGTAGGGATAACATGGCTCTGTTTACCCCAGTGGCATGTAAAAGTAAACACCCCAGATGAGTTGATCATTAACTTGCCTCCCCTGCTTTCGTGCCTTCTTATGTGAATAGGAACATTCCTCCTTCACTCCTTTACTCAGGCTGGTTTTGTTTGCTCTATCTCCACAGGGCTGATTTAATAGCCCTCCTTGAACTCAGAGAAGGCTATCATTTGCTTGCAGATCAAAACAATGCTGACTGCCTTATGACTGAACCCCCCCCAATTTCTGCTTTATGACTGAGATAAAAATCCTCCTCTCAGATTCAGAAAACAGGCAGTGAAACTTTGTGTGGTTCAGGACAGTCCCAGAAAAACCAAGACTTTATTGACAGCTTGGGAGCAAGCCAGTTTGATGCATTAATCTCAAGAAATAAATCACATAAATAAGAGATAAGCACATGTTTCCCCCCAAGCAAATAGAGGCCACTTGGCTGTGAAAGGCACGTCCTTCTCAAATAATGAGTGGGAGACTCTAATTCCAGGCTTGCAGTCAGTGTTTCTGTAGGGGCTTGCAGGCTGTGAGCAGAGGAGTAGCTGAGCATTATCAGGCATCTATTGAGAGGGTGTATGTCTGACACAGCTCACAGAGCCAGCAGAAAAGTCAGCACAGACTATTTTCCCACCCACACACTTTCACAAGGAGTCAACGGCGCCACTACTGCACAGGTCTCGTAAAGGGTCAAGGATTTATTTTTCTTGAGTGAGAAACAAACTTCTTTTTCCACCAGCAATAATATTTTGTGACAGCGAGGCACCATCCCTAGGAAACAGTAGTCTCTGACCCAACAAATGCTGAAATTGCAGGCACACCACTGGGTGAGGGCCAAACATGCAGCAGTGGGCAGAAACCCCTCCTTTGCACTGGGTGAGATTTCCAAGGCAGATGCTGGAAAGGTAAAATACACCTGAATTGCTGCCTGTGAAATCTAAATCTACCTCCTTCATGTTTTGTTTCATGAGCCTTGGTGATGAGGGCTTTGCAGGCAGCTTCAGGGGCGCTGGTTGGGGTGTCCGGCGGGACAGACTGATAGGGCTGGTCCAACACCAGGCACTGGCAGGGCAGAAGGGAACTTAGGCAAACAGTCTGTGTTACTCTGTATCCACCTTGATCTTTATTTTCCTTTTGGACAGTGAAAAGCCAGGGAATTCTGTATGGAAAAGCCATATGAATGAGGTCTGGTGCAGACTTCAGTTGCAAGCCTGAGTGCTGTAACTTTATGTAAGTAACTGCAGCAGCAAGCTCTGGTTAATCTGGAGTTTGGTTTTTGTGCCTCTGGAAAGTGCTTCATGAAAAGGAGCCAAGTGAAATAAGGATAAGCTGTAGATGCTCCTGAACAAGTACCTACATCCTTGGTAGACTGACTCTGATAAAATTAAATGCCCTGAGATGAGCTCCTCTCATTAGCTCTTTCTTAAACTTGTCTTTTCTTTATTTTGTTGCCCCTGCAGCAACTGCAGAGCTGGGCAGCACTGCAGCTCCCTGGGGCCACCCCTCCCTAGTTCCCTCCTGGACAATCTCATCTCTGCAGTGTCCCCGAGGTGGCCCAGGCTGCGTTCCTTGGCCCCAGCATTTTGCCTCTCCATCCCCAGAGCCTTGTCACAGCCTCTCGTTTATTCTGGACCATACTGGCAGCTGGGTTGATTCTGGCAGAGCTAACAAACCACATTTCATGAAGATTGATCACAGAAGCCATTGTTGTCCTGTGGAAAGTTATTTATTTGCTGGTTAATCCTGAGGGTGTCTCTGGAGGGAGAGGGGGAAAGTGGACAATAAAGGGAGTGAAGGGTCCCTGCTTGGCGCAGGCTTTCTCAGGGATGCGAAACCCCAGCTAACCACAACATGCTATTTTTAGTGCAACATTTCAGCTGGGTTGCTGTTCCCTCCACTCAGAGCCCAAATGTTCTCTCAGGCACTCGCCATTGTGAGTGGCCGGAGGTGGGAGGGTGGCTTTTCTCTGCACACCAGGCAGCCGTAAGGGTGTGAAATCAGGGCAGGTGACAGATACAACATCCTTACCTGCAAAGGGCTCTTCAGGGCATCCTCTGCTGGGGTTTGGGCTGGTAACTCAAGGCACAGGACATCTGCTGCCCTTCTTTCTCTGCTCAGGCTCTGTTAAGCTCCTAGTGCTGTGTGCAGCTCTGGAGCTGCAAGTCTCTTGTACTGGACCTGCAGGTCTGGCCAGGCATGGGGAGCAGGCAGGGATGTGCAGGGATGCCAGAGGCCTATGAATGACATGGGGGTTGGCTGCTCTCAGATGCATCTCTCCCTGTTTGTGTCACACCTGCCTTGTGGCAGCTGAGCCGTTGCAAAGGGTATATAGGAAAAAACAAGGTCTAAAAAACAATGCACCATCGATCTGCATCAACTCTTTTCAAGCTCTTCCCCCATCTGCAGGCAGGGAAGTGCAGGAAAATGCTTTGACCTCATGCTCAGCAGAGCAGCCTTGATTCCAAAGCAGCAATGTGTTCACCTCCCAGCCAGCCCAGGCTCCGCTGCCCTCCTCAGGGCCTTTCCCCATTGGCTGGAGCCATCTCCCTGGGACAGTGTCACTCCTGCTCATGGGGTCCCAGTGTGCAGGAACAGGAATTATTGGACTGCTGACCCTGGGACACAATCATGTCTTCCAGGAGAAACAGAAGAAGATATAAATACTGTGTTTTAATCAATGTCAGTGGAGACAGAGGGAATCACCATAGCAAATGGAGTCTCCTTTGGGGGAAGATAAGGATTTCTGAGCTGAGCTGTGTTGTTTTCTCATGCTGAGTGCTCACCAAGATGTTTGGGAAGTGCTTTATGCCAGTGAGTTCTGCTGTGTGTGCGTGTGTGCCTGGCTGGGCACAGGGCAGCTGTTCCTGTGCCTGGACTGGGAATGTTTTAAACAGGAGACTGAAGAGTAGCCAATAATGAATACCACAGTCCAATCTGAGCTTTTTAGATGAGTAATCACTGGTGTTGAAATACATGAGACTCTGTGAGTCTGGGCTCCGAGTGCTTTCACCAGGACCTGGTGGATGTCCAAATACAAACAATGAACAACCACGAGAGTGGGGAGGGGGAGCGATGGCTGTGCTCTGTCACCGAGCAAGGGGACAGGGACTCGTCAGGTCTCTCGGGGATGCTGTGGCCACTGCGTGTCCAGCCCACAAAAAAGACATTTTGTACCCAGACCCACTCCCTGATTCCTGGTTCCCTCTCCCCGTACCTGCCCTTCTGCTGCTGGTGGGCTGCAAACAGGGGTGCTCTGGCTCCGAGGGGCTCCTGGCTGCACGCAGCTGCCCGGTCTGTGTCAAAGTGCCGTGCCTAAGACTTGACCAGAGCTTTTTCCATGAAGAAATTGCTCTGGAAGCCCTTGGACGTGGCAAGATGGTTCATGTTACCTTCAACAACCTTTGGAAAGTGTCTATAGCCAGCCAAGTCTTGAGCTGCCAGCTCCGGCCAGAAAAGTGGGTTTAGCAAAACGGAGGCAGATGGCCGGGGTTTAACTCGGGCTCTTTTTCATTACCTCTGTCACGATACAGCATCTCTGCTGCCTTTGCTGCAACCAGATGGTTGAGTTCCCTCTCACTCCTGGCTTGGTGGCACCCTGTGGCCTGTCTGGGGTCTGTGGGCAGTGCCCACACATTCCCTGCCAGGACTGGGACCAGTCTCTGTATGCAGAGCCATACTGGGAGTAATGGTGAAGGGGCTGAGAGAGGAAGGGAGGACAGAGGGTCTGATCTGCATGGTAAGAGCCCTGTCTGAGAGCCACATCCCACAGAGACGGGGAAGGAGGTGGGCCAAGCAGGGAGGGATGCAGGGAGGTGATTAGGTTGGAAGGGATGAGGACACATCAATCCAGGGCTCAGCACCCGTGAAACAATGACAGTAGCAAATCTGCCATTCCCCAGACCCTTGGCATCAGCACTGACTGCATGGATTCACTGAAGAACTTCGCTGCCAGATTGCAAAGGGACCATCCCACTCCTTGGGAAACAGGTATCCAGGCTGGTGTGTGTGTTTAGGGCAGGCAGCTGAGCCTCATACAGCACCCACTGTGCCCAGTCCCACACTCTGCAGGGGAAAACTGCACTGGGCATCTTGCTGTCCTGCAGACTGGGGAGTTGCAGCCCCTGGAGCTGCCCCCCCCTCAGCCACGCCTGGCTGAGTCTGCACATTCCTCACCCCATGTCTTGGTCTTTGCCCAGGAAGAAGTCTGCATGGGAGGAGGTGTGTCACTTATTCTTCAAGCATCATCGCTACCCCAGGCCAAGGTCCCCTCAGTCACACCTGGAGTCAGTCAAAGCTGATGTCTAATCCAAATAATTGCTAGATAAAAATGAGAGGGGTGTATCAGTAACAACATGAGAGATTCATTCCATGCATGGGTGGAGAGAAAATACATGCCAGGCAATGTCTGGTTTCCATCAGCAATTTAAATGGCTCTCTGGATGTGAGAGAAAATGTCCCCTTACAGGGGAGCACTGCACTGCACTTGCAGGACTTCTTCCTCTTCCAAGCCCAGCTGCTGCGGAATTTCAGGCAGACAAAATTGTCCCGGGTCAGGAGTCACCAGCACTGGGTTTTTAAATAGTTTGGCTATTTTAAATGCTGACAGTGTTTGTTTGTTCAGCCACAAGCTTTGCACAGCCTGCCCCTCCAAATCCACCTGAAGAAGCGCAGCTGGCTGCTGGCACAGGCGCTGCTGCAGTGGCACCTGGTGTGACACATCTGCCTGGGGACTCGGGGGTGTCCCCACCCGCCACCATGAGCAGCATCACGGCAAGTCCTTGGCCAGAGCTTCACCAAGTGCTGGCAGCCCTGTAGGAGCCTTCTGCCCCTGTTTAGGTGGCTGTGAGTGACACCTGGCCGTGGGTGTTCCTTGCCAGTGTTGGAGCTGCTGTTTTGTGCTGGTCTCTGTTCCTGTAGGTGCCCGTGCCAGGTGATTTCAGCTTCGCCAGCAAACTTTTTGTTGAAACATCAGCTGTACTAAATTTGTACAAAGCATTTCTCATGCTGTCCAGATGCCACTGCCTCTAAAAATAGCCCAGCCTAGTCTGTTTTCCCAGCTTCTTGCCTTTTATCAGTAATAGTTTTAATAGTCTTTGCAATATTTAAGGAGTCATTTGTCCATGTCAGGCCAGCAACTACTGGGAATGAGAGCCCTTCCCGTTGTCCCATACTCCCATTCATGCCCTGCACAAAAAAGGCCATGAAGAAGTTTTTGTGCTGGAAAACAGAAGTTTTTGGGGCACACTTAACAAGAGCTGGGCAGCACTGGGTCAAATCCAGGCTTTCCCTGCAGAGCCCCCCAGCACACAAGAGCTGCTGTGGGTCCTTCCCTTGGCACTGGTGCAGCATCTGGAGGGGGAGCAGGATGCTCCTGAGGGTCCCCAATGTGGTGGGTTGTTGTGCTATGTGGCCAAGAGATGGACAGCCATAGCTTGGGATAGGGTGAGATGAGATGAGATGAGATGAGATGAGATGAGATGAGATGAGATGAGATGAGATGAGATGAGATGAGATGAGATGACATGGCATGGCATGACACAACATGAAATTAAGTGGGATAGTGTGGGATGCTGTGTGATGGGATGGAATGGGATGAGTTGAATTGGGCCAGGATAGGTTGGGATGGGATGGAGTGGGTTGGAGTGGGGATGAGGATGGCGTAGGAGTAGGCACAGTGGGGTGCCAGCCCAGCATCCAGGGGCAGTTCCCTCCTGCTGCCAGGTTGCTGGGAAAAGCTGAGGCACACACTTGTGTCTTGGTTTCCCCATCTCTCAGTGGGTATAACTGTGCTATTTGAGAGCCTGGCAGCTTTGTGGCTGGAGTTCACTGCATCAGCAGTGCTGTTAGGAGTGCCAGACACAGATACTATCAGTGACACTATCATGCCTGCTATTATTTTATTACATGTAAAATTTATGCCATTTCTGAAGCATTTCTGCAAACACAGCTCTTAAGGACCTTCTACTCATCTAAGTATCCAGCAATATATCCAGTTCTTGTGGCTTTTCCTGTGTTTATTTTTCCTCCCCCTGGACTTTTTGCTCAGCAGACAGGCTGGATTTTTTTTCTTTTGGCCCTGTTTGCCTGGAAAGAACATCCCATGGGGTACAGCACTGGCAGAGCCAGTGCAGGACCATGTTGAAGTCCCTGGGGTGGTCACAGGGATGCCTGGGGGACCAGGAGGAGATGCATGTGCTGGCAGCCCTGCTCTTGCTGGTGGCAGAAACAGAAGCTTGAATTTCCTCAGCAGCAGCTCGATGGGACCCACAGCATCACTTCTGTCTGCTGGGGCAGGAGGGCAAGGTGGAAGCCCCCTTCCAGGCTATCCTTTCCCAGGGCTACTTTGTGCTTTGAGGTCTCAGTGTGCCCAGCACCCCTCCCAGCAGCTGGGGTGAAATGACCCCAAGAAAATCCAGGCAATTGGCTCGGAAAATCCCAGGGAGTTTGATTTACTCACAGAACACGTTTGCGCAACAGTACAATGGGGGAGCCTTATTTTTGGTACAATGTTTTGTTCCCTGGCTTGAGTAGTCACTGGCACAGCCACTCCAGGGTTGCATCTCAGCTGCCCACTCTATCACCCTGCAGCCCCTGGCAAAGAGGGCAGCCTGGAGGGCTGGGGGTGCAGGGGGGTGCCCAGATCCTGGCAGGGCCAGTTCCACTGATTTCAGGGCTCCTCAGTGGGCTGTAAAACCTTGTGAGCAAAAGTAATTGGCATTCAGGTATGGCACATGTTACCAAGCCAGCTTTTGGCTCTGGGGATGACTGAACAGATCACTGAAAAACACCAAATGATTCTTCAACTGTAAACCTAGGGAACTGGTGGAAAAGAGTGGGAAATAGTGCTCAGTGGATGGAGGGGCCTCTGTTGGGATCTGCTGTGCAGGAAAACCCAGGATATCTGAAATGCTCCACCTGGCAGCACCGTTCACACCTGGTTGAGTTGTTTGCTTGACTCAGGTTTGAAGGTTTTGGTGCAGAGAAGAGCTTTGCAGTGCCCCAGTGTCACGTTGGCAGGCAATGTCCCATGGTGGCTGCTGAGTGAGCACCCCCCTCCAGGTCACCTCCCTGCCTCCACTGCAACCATTCCAGGACAAGCCTTATTCCCAGAGATGCTGATGGAACCAATGGGCTGATTGCAAAGACAGTTACTAACAAACACTTCTGGCTGCAACAGCCACCTCGGGCCTGACCCACGCTGGCATCACTCCTCTGGGAGTGGCCAGCTCCTTCTGGCCAGGGGATGGTCCTGCTTCCCAGGGGCTGGAGTGTGGCTGGGTGACCTGGGGCTCACAGGCAGCCCTGGCACAGGTGGCTCAGCCCCTGACAGATTCTGCACAAATTATTTCTCACCGTTCCCAGTGGGGCAGGGGAGCCAGCAGACACCCCTTCACCTCTGGCTCAGCCATCCTGCTTTGGTTACTGCTGGCGTGAAATAACTGCTCCCTGTGAGATGGCAGCGAGGGCTCTCTCTGCTCCTGTTGAATGGGGGGCAGTCCCCAGGCACGGGCTAAATCAGCAGCTGCTGGTACCCTCCTCCACAGTGTCCCAGGAGGGCAATGTGTGCCTTGAAGAATTAGTGAAAGGAGACCTTAGGGGCAGAAGCTTTCCTGCAACACAAGCAGCATCAACCAGGGTGTCCCTGAGTTGGATTCATGTTTCAAAGTGTGATGGACCTGGAGAGGCAGCTAGGGAGAGAAAACAGCCCTCCTCCGAATGCGGTGCCATCCCTTCGGCTTTGCAGCTGCACCGGGCTCGTACCTGAGACCCTCAGGCAGCAAAGTTCTGCCCCTTCGGGGCCGGCAAACATCACCACGCACCCAAGTGTCTGCTCAGGCACGAACCAGCAGCGGGATGCGCTGGCTGTGCCCAGGAAGGGCCCCGGGGCTCAGCCAGGGAACACAGTCCTGTTTGCCCACCCGCGTCCCCTCTGCGGGAGCTGCTCCCTTACACTGCCCTTTATTCTGCTTCTTCCCAGCGGCTGCTGGGAGGCCGCGGAACAAACAAACGCGGGAACAATGCTTTCCAGGAACCGCGCGTTTCCTCCGAGAGCCTCGGGGTCAGGGCTGCGAGCGTCGCAGAAACACCCTGTGCTGGCCGTGGAGCAGCTGGAGCGGGGAGCATCCCGCCCAGCCACCCTGCTGCTGGCTTTGGTGAAAACACAGCAGAAAAAAAAGGGTTTGCGACTTATCCCCCATCCCCTCAAAACAGTGTTTGAATTCCCAGTGCGAGGACCTGAACACTTGAGCTTTTGCACTCTGGTGTTTCAGGGAAGGCTCGGGAAGCGCTGATGGACTTCAGGACTTACAGACTTACAGACTGGAGGGAAACACGCTTGATGAGAGTCTTGTTCCCATAGCTGCTCCAAAAAAATCCGTGCCAGGGTGCACTTGTGGAATGGGGTGCATATAAATTATCCAGAAATAAGCTTAACATTAGTGAGCAGGTGGAACAGGGCAGGGTTCAGGAAATTATGCAAAGAGAGTAGACAAAGAGCCGGCTGCAATTGCTCTTTGTGTCACGGAGCTGGGCTCACTTTGTGCAGTCACAACGAGTTAGTGCGGGGCACAAAGGCGGCAATTTTGGATGTGATTAAACTCTCTGACAGCATTCATATGTTAAATGATTATGTGCTACTATCTTCTGCTACAGTATGCATGTCACAGGAGAATCACAAATGAATCTGTTGAGGCCAGAGAGCAGTGTCACTGGAAATACAATTAATAAACCAAACAAGAGGGGGGAAAAAGGCAAATTTGTTGTGGTTTTTACTCTGTGACCAGGCACATCAAGTCAGGAAGAAACGAGTAACATGGACCAACACAGATGCACGTTCTGGCATTCGAAAGTCTAATCCAGATACAAATATTTTAGGCAGGATCCTGTCTCTGACCCTCAAAACTTCAGACACCCAAGAGCTGCGTGGCATCCCCGGCGACAGCCAACGCCTGTGGAGGCAGGTCAGCACTCTTCAAAGGCATTCCCAGCATAAGGATTATTTTGCCTTTATGCTTGATGCCCGTTCAGTCTTTTGTGAGATGCCACGAGGAATCGAGTGACATTTGAAGCAGGAACGAGGATTAGAAACTCCCGGTGTCAGCTGCACAATGCCCGGCAGAGGAGCCGCGGGGAGGCAGAGACGACGCACACCCGGCATCACCTTCGCTGCAGGAGGGGAGCACAGGGACCTTGCACCCCACGTGTGCTGCCTTCAACCCCTGCCTCCCCCCACAAGTGAAAAGATGGCTTTGAAACACTTGGCTTCCCAGCAAAGCTGCATGGATTTGCTTAGTCAGCAGCCCCAGCCCCCTGGAGAGGGACGAAAGCCCCTTTTGCTAGCGATGGCTCCTGGCTGGGTCTCTGCTCCACACGGGGCTGCCTAGCTAGAACATGTGTTCTGGGTCACACCAAGACCACACGAGCACCACAGAAAGGTGATGTCAAATAGAGATGCCACAGAGATACCAAAAATGATGGTGCTGCTGCCAAAGAAAATATCTGTAGTGATTCCTTATGTCTCTTGCTCTTCAGGGGAAAATATGTGGCTTGTCCCTGCTCACCCCAAGCTGTCTCATAGATAGTGATGGTGATAAGCAAGGTGATATGTTTCTCTGCTGTGACCCCATCCAAGTGCAGACAGACCTTCTCCCAGGCTTCAAGCAGAGCATCTTGCCTTCACTCTGGATCAAAATTACCATAGGAAATGCAGAATAAAAGGAGTTAGACAGAGAACGGGTTGCAAAAGCTGCCTCTGTGCAAACAGTTTAGCAAAAAATAAAATGGCTACAAGAGACAGAAGGAACTGGTCCTTGGTGGCCCTGCTGGGTCACCAGGCTGGTTCTGTCCCCCAGAAGCCATCAGCAATAGCTGTGTTGTCTCTGCTGGGTCAGTGAGATGGGCAAGTGAAGCTGTCCATCACAGGCATTTGTGCCCATCACAGTGAGCTCCAGTACAACCGAGCAGATTCACATTTGCTCTGTTTTCCTAGGGCCACCAGTGAGCCCAGGCAGTCAAAACAGCCCTAGTGTTGCCTGTGACAAGCCCATCCTCACTCCTTGACTGCTGCAGCCAGATACCAGGTGTGGAAACTGCCCTAACCAGCTTTTTTTTTTTCCAAGAGCACCTGCTGGCGAGCAGTTCCTGGGCTTGTATGCAGGCTCCATCTCTGGGTTGTCCCCATGTCACCCCTGTGTCACTCCCTCCTTGCTGGCATCTCTGGCTCCACTGTCCCCATCTCACTTGGCTGCTGCATGTGGTGGCTTGGTGCCAGGGGTGGGATAAAACACAGTGCAGAGGAACCGAGCCAGCCAGAAAAGGCAATCCTGCCTGCAGCAGTAAGGAATTAATCAAGATCTGGGCTGATAAAGCAACTGGCAGTGCTGCTGGGGAGGGGGTGACCCTCGGTTTGGGGAGGTGATGACAGGCAGCAGGAGGCGAGCGGGCGGGCAATGGGCTGCAGAGCCTCGGGTGTCCCCTCCCTGCCATGGCCCTTCCTGGCTGCCAGCGACACATTTCGATGGCCACAGCGTGTGTCTCAGGCTGGGCTCACACAGCATTCCCCAGGTGCACCAGAGGTCTGGGATCATGTGAAACAACTATCTCTCTGCAGGCTTGGGATGCCCAAATCCCTGGTGTGCAGGTACAATGTAGGTTATGGGAGCTGTGGAGGAATTGCCCCAGCTCCCAGGACCCTGGAGCACAGGACACCCTGAGAGCTCACCCCCGCTGGAAATTAATTCACCGATCATAGAATCATAGAATCATAGAATCATAGAATCATAGAATCATGGAATCATAGAATCATAGAATCAGCTGGGTTGGAAGGGACCTTCGAGATCATCAAGTCCAACCCTTGATCCACTACCGCTGCGGTTACTAGACCATGGCACTAAGTGCCACATCCAGTCTCTTTTTAAAAATCTCCAGGAACGGAGAATCCATTACTTCCCTGGGCAGCCCATTCTTGTTATGCAGACTGGCAGCTGCCAGGTTTAAGTTGTTTACAGTGGGTTTCACCCAGGGCTTGGGAACAAGTCTGTGTCCAGAGCCGAAGCAAGATGTGCAGCAAGGGGTCCTGCAAAGTCACCCTGTCACCAGCCCCGCCCCACCACAGAGAATCACAGAATGGTTTAGGCTGTAAAAGCCCTCTAAGATCATCCAGTCCAACCATTAACCCAGCACTGCTGTGTTCACTGCTAAACCATGTCCCTTAGTGCCACATCCACATGCCTTTTGAATGTTCAGGACAACACTGCACCCCAGATCTTTTAATTTCCATTCTGCCATTGCCAACTGTCTTCTCAAAAAGTGTTTCCCCCTCCCTCCAAAAGAACAAAACAGAAATCAAAAGTGCATAAAGATTTTTATCTGGAGCCAGAGGGCCCTGGGAGTGTGGCCGCCCGCCTGGCGGCAGGGAGGGCTGTCTCCGTGGGGAGGGCTGGCTCCGTGGGGAGGGCTGTCTCCGTGGGGAGGGCTGGCTCCGTGGGGAGGGCTGGCTCCATGGGGAGGGCTGGCTCCATGGGGAGGGCTGGCTCCATGGGATCCCCGGCTCCACAGGGGGCCCCGGCCGGCCGCCTGCCTCGGCACAGGACTCAGGATGTACCAGATTGCAGTGAAAGGTTTTATTGCCCAGTCAGCTAGCCTGTATCAGTCAGCTATTTGGCTGAAGGGGAGGCGTCCATTCAAAGCCAGTTTACAGCAGAGGCTTTATTTTTATTTTAAAAGCATCTGGAAATTAAAAATCCCCTTTGGCACTCATCCACTTTGGAGAGAAAGCCAGGCCTGTCGTCTGGCCAAGCAGCCCTGCTCTAACTGAGCTGGGTGGATCCAGTGCTGGGACATTTTCCTAACTCAAGCAGAAGCGGGATGCTGGCTTTCTTCCAGCTGCTCCATGAACTTCCCACGCCGAGCACCAGTTTGTGACACAGCATGGATGTCATTTAGAGCCATTCAGGATGTGCTGTGCCCAGCCCTGTGCTCTTCCCCAACCCAGGGACGTTTGTGAGATGGTGCTTTGGCCAGGGCAAGGAGTGACAGGACAGCTGGTATATGTAGATTTTCCTCAGGTGAAGGGCAACAGTGCAAAATGTGGGTTGCTTATTTCCATTTTGGGATGGGCTGCAGGTCTGACAGGTGACACTACCCAGGACTGGCTGAACCTGGTGGCACAGGCATGCTGAGTTTATAGCAGAGCCCTGGGAAGTTCTCCATGAACAGTGTTTTGCCCCCAAATCCCCAACATACCATTGAATGCTTTCCTCAGCAGAGTGGTAAACCCCAGCTGGTCATCCCTTGGGTCAAGGTGTGTTTCGGAGAAAGGGAAAAAAAGAGAAGTAAATACATGCCTGAATCCTGTTATAGTTGCACAGACCTGTTTTTCGTCTCACAGGAAAAGTTAATGGAAATCTCCAGCCTGCTCTGGCAGCTGGTTGCCCAGCCCCGTGTGTCCCTTCAGCATGGCTCTGCAGCAGGAAGGCAGGTTGCTCTGGAACAAGGCAGAAAGCAGAGCAATGATGAGGATTTATCTGCCCCGTGCTACAGAAGGAAAATTGAGAAGCCCCTGTCCAACAGTTTGAGATTGGCACTGTGGAGGTTGAACTTGCTGAGTACATCATCTGCAACACAGGACAGTGTCTTCTGTCCAAAAGGTGGGTGAAGTGAACGAACGTGTGTTCAGCTGGAGTTGAGGATCTCCAGATGCAGTTTTTGCCTACATCCTGCTTCCTGCCCTTTGGGGTGGGAACAGTGGTGTGTTAGTTGCCTAATCTGGGCCTGGAGGGAATGAGGATTATTGCTTGTGGGTGTCTTTTCTGTCAGGAGAGGAAGGGAATACCCGTCAGGCTGGGAAAGGGGATCAAACAGCCATGGAACCATCAGCCCTCAGCCTATCCTTCCCAACTTACCCTGTCTCACCAGCTCCTGCTTCCAGTCCCCATCTCTGTTCCAGCATGCCAGGAGCTGCTGTGGATGGGCTTCCTCTTCTCTGTCCCCAAGTCCTGCTACTCCTTGACAGGAAAGACCGATTTCACCACTGGCACAGGCTGGTGAGAGACCAGCATGAAGAGACACAAGCAGAGACTCTTCCCTAATCTTAGCTAAGCCCTTGCAAAGCCCCAATGCACAGAGACAAACTAGACTTCTTCAGAGTCTCATAAAACTGAAACAACTGTGGTCAGACCCTTATGGCAATAGCAACACACCCTCTTTAGCACAAAGCCTATCTTCCCTCACTGGATTTCAGTCCCTGCTTCAAAATATGGAAGCATTAGATGTTTCCAAAGAAAGGGTTTCCTGAATTATTCTAATGCTGAAAAAATAATGCATTTTTCTCTGCCCTGGCTCTCACAGGCAGTTGAAGCACTTGGCTGAAATTAAAAAAAAAAAAAAAAAGAAAAAGCCAGAGTCATGACATAGGAACAGGATCTTGTACTTAGAAGGGACACGAACCTCCAGAGCAGGCTGTGCTACCAACTCTGCCTCTAATAATAGCTGCCAACTCTGTGAACATTGTACATTGTTTAGAGAATCTAATCAAGTTATATACTCCTTTTGAAGTCAGACAACTTTGATTTAACAGTGGCTTCAGAGCTTTGAAAAACATGATCTTTTCTAGTTTGTCTTCCATGATGGTTCCTTACCTGTCTCCCACTGTTGAATAAATCATTACAAACATAAACCAGATGCCTAATGCTAACAATAACTTTTGAAAGCCCTGCTTCCCCCAAGATGTATGGGCAATGACTAACACACTTTTAGCCTCCAGACTTAATTTAAAGCATTCTGGAATTGTGCACTGGTGAGATGAAGGCTGCCCAAGACAATAACTTTTACATTAGAAATAATCTCTGTCTTTAGCAGCAACAGAGTCAAGGTTGTTCTCCTTCAGCCCCGGTGTCTCAGCCTGCCGTGGGTGCTCTGTGAGCCTGAAGGCTTTGGAAAAGGAAGACCAACTTAAAGATAATAAGGTGTCAGTGTTTGAATGTGTGGGAGCAGCAGCTTGTGCTGCTTGCAGGGAGCGTGCAGCACAAGCAGAGCTCCTCACAGCAAAGCCGGCGTTACTTTCAGCTGAGATGTGACAAGGGACAGTTCTGGGTCTCCAGACACGATGGCTCCTTCCAGCAGAGCAGCAAACACTGGAGTTGCCCTCAGCCTCTGTGCCGCCAGCTGAGCTACAGCACTTTGAAACCTGGGACTCACCTTGCCTGAAGACAGATCATGGATGTGCAGAGCACTTCAGGGGGATGTGCTGGTGGAATATGAGTGTTTCTGACCCAGAGACCTCAGCCTGTGGAAAGCCTGTAGCTAACAGCTGCTCCAGAGCTGCTCTGTAGGGAATATATTGCTTAACAGAGGAACACACTTAAATGCATTACTAGTACAGCTAAATTAATGTCTGGAGATTGAGTCCTGGCAAAGAAGCAGAGTTTTGAAAGCTTCCTTCAGTATTCTTTCACTTTCCTATATCTGCACACACTGAGCCCATTTGGGTTAATCTTGCTATTTTATTTTCATAATTTTGTCATCTCTTTTCTACAAGGTTTGCTGTCTTTTTTGGTTTAGTTATTTGAAGCAATAACCAAAAGGTGGGTAGAAGAAGGAAAGATGTGAGGAAACCTTTGGACCTGCCAAAGTTAAGGAAATTAATATTAGATAAACTCTTCAATGCAGACATGCTTTGCCATTGTGATGTGCTGGCACAGCGTGGCACAGCAGGAAGCTCAGTGCAGAATTTCCTGACACAGAGTGAACTAAAAAGAGCCACTACTGAAAATACACCAACAAGTAGGCTCATGGGGAGCTTGGGGGGATTGTTTCTCCTCCCTGAACTTCATGCCAGTACCTCTGTTGTGTTGGAAGACCTTTAGTGGCAGTCTCCCAAGCAACCTGGTCCCACTGAAACCAAATGCTGTGTTTGAAGTCATGGCAAAGCTACCATGTGAAAAATAAAAGCATCCCAAGACAACCAGGGGGAGATTTTCCAGAAGCTCACCATTTGCATGAAATTTGTGTTAACTTTGCGTCGTAGTTTGGCTTCTCCTAATTTCCAGTTGCTTGGTGAACCTTCAGCCCCAGACTGGCTTTTTTCATCCTGATTTTCAAATGAAACCTCATCACCAAACTATCTGATATGGGGATCGAGGTAAAGCAAAGAGTGGCTTGAGGGGAGTTAAGACTCCAGACCCAACATCTCCCAGGAAACTTTTGCCACCTGCTTCACCTTTCCGCTCTTGTACAACAACAGGAGGGCTCCTTGCCAAACCAGATCCCTCCAGCTATCCAGCCACGCTTGCAGCAGTACCAAATCCATCTCCAGAGGAGATTACTAGGGTGTTAGAATATAAAATACCATGATTTATGTATTTTAAACCATGTTTTTGATTATACTGAATACTGAGCAAACCCTGAAAATCATCTTTTACATAAAATGTCAAGTCTATATGATTATTTTCCCTTATAAAGAATGATTTACCTGTCTCTGTGGAGTTGTACTCTTTGTACAACAGAGCACATGTCACTTCTGGTTCCTTACATATGAGGTAGAGATCCCAGGCAAGCAGCTGTCCTGGGTATTTTGGGGTTTCCATGACAAATGGGAATCCTTCACAGGCAGCTTTCAATTTTTCATCTGAAAGCCTTAATAGATTTGTAGTTGCCAGAGTCCTGTGAACTTTCATATCTATTATGCCATCACCTCTACAAATGCTTTGAAATTAACAACCAGTCAGATTTCCTTTCTATGACCAAGCAGGAAAATAAAGAGAAAAGACAGAAATGATTTCATTACAGAATAGCTTCTCCTCCGTCACATTAAGCAATCACTTTGGAAAGTGATCTGAAAGCTCCTTTACACTGGGATACGTCTAAGGGGATGAAAAAGAGCAAATGCTCCAAAAAGGGATCACAGCTGTTTCCTTTCTTACCCCTGCCTGTCTCTCCTGCTGAGCAATCGTCCTCATGATGGGGCTGCTGTGCTCCCAGCCACGCTCAGGTGGGGTATCATGGCAAAATGGTGAGAAATAAACATTTTAAGTAATCTCATAAACTCATTAGCAATTTAATTTCCTTCAGCTTATCACTTTTTCCAATTCCTGCTTGGCTTTAGACAAGGGTGTCTCCAGTGTGTGCACAGACGAGGGCAGGCACATGGAGAGCAGCCCTTTCTGTGGGAGCAGATTCACTGTTGCACTGGCAGTAACAGGAAGAATAGACCAAGAGGAGGAGTAAAATAAAAAGCAAGGCAACATTGCAAGAGGAATGTTTTACAGAAGCATGTTGCAAAGCTCTCCCACTACTGCTGACACAGGCTTCCAAACATGCAAACATGGTGGGATGCACGGGAAAGGCTGGAATCACATCCTGATGCCTTTCAGAGTACGATGTCAGGGTCCCAGGTGTCCATTCAGTGCATCTGGCACAATGATCATACATCCAAAAATAGTGAGGGTGATATTCAAAAATCAAGGAAATTCACTATTTGTCTTTTCTCATGACTCTGAATTCTTCCTGTTAATTGCTCCATCTTTTGGCTGTGCCTTTTTAAACCATCATCAGTGGCCCCATCTGCTTGGCAGTAAGAAGTGGAAGCTTAGTCTTTGATGAGGACTTGCAGGGCTCCAAGACCTTCGATGGTCGCTGATGGGAGATCACATTCAGGCAGCCCCAGGGATCCTTCTGGTCTGGCAGTCTGTGGATAAAATCTGTGTGAGTGACTGAATATCCTCAAAAAATTGCCATGGTGAGTAATCCTCCCAGATCTGGTGTTGCCCTCATAAACACAGGCTGTCCTTTTTTATATTTAAACATCAAAGGATGCCATTTGCTTTTAAAGTGATGTTTAGTGTTAATATTCTGTTCCTACAGGCTAGTTGGATTTGGGGAGGACATAGTCATCACAAACCAAAGGATGAAGGGTCTGTTCTGCTGACTGATGCTCTTGAAAAATTGAACATACAACAGATGCCAATGCACAGCTCATTTATACCAGACACAACTGGTTATGTTCTGTCCTGGAAACATGCACACAGGTTTTATTTCTACCTTCAGTAAGAAGAAGGCAGGAGTTTGTGTTCTTGTACTTTTTGTAGCTCTTCCCTCACCCTGCTATAGCTTGTGGCAAAACTTTGGCCTTGAAGAACTGTGGTGGGGGAGCTTTCATCAAGGGGACTCCAGGGGCTGCTTCTGTCTCCTTTATGCCACAGGTTCAACCAAAAGGGGCTTCCAGGGAGTAGGTTCAGCCCCAATTTATATGTGTAAATTGTGATGAAAAAATCAGAAAAGTAGCAAATTTTATTATACCTGTACTTCTGGGGCAGACTGAGGATCTTCGGCCTCTTTTGGTGTCTTGGGGACTGTCAGGGCTGTTTCTTCTCATCCCCGTGTCTCACATAGCTTTTGGTGTTGTATGTCAGGAGATCACAGCAGAGAAAAAGGAAGATACAAACCCACCATTTTTTAGCCTCTTGGCTAAACCCCAAATATTTTAGACATTTCTGCTAGAGGTTGATTCCCCCAGTGAGCCTCAGAGCTCTCATCTCTGACAGCTCTAAATGAAAGACTGTTCATATGAGATCAGCACATGCCGATATTGCTTTAGACTTCATGGCATATAAACTTCATATATCGATAGTGACAGGCCACCCCTCCCTGCAAGCCCTTTAGTGATGTTATGATTCTGTTTTTATTTAGTGGACAGGGGAGAAAAACACAATGGAAGTCATGCAAATGATTAAATGTAAAGATCTGTTCATCTTGTGAGACCACTTGTAAATAATTTAACAAAGATCTTTAACAAGTCTCACTCTAAAGGAAAAAGTAGGTCCACTTGAAAGCCTGCTTTTCCAATTTGGATGTTTAAATCAGTACTGCAGTCTTTTAAAACAGCCAAACTCTGTAAAATTGCCATAGAGAGACAGACACAGAGTTCTGGTTGCCAAGTGTAAAGGAGAAAAATGTGAGAAACTCTGTAACAGGCAAATATGGGGTAATCTCCCTTCCCCCAGAAGAGCTCATCCAAGCCTTGGAGACTAGTTAAAACAATAAAGCAAGAGGGTTTTTTGCCCTTCCCAAACCACTGTTCGCTTGAACTCTCCAGTGATGGCTTTCTCTACAGGAAGATTCTGCAAAGCTTTTGGTAATTTTATGGGGAACACCTCATTGTATATTTTAAGTATTCCCTTTACCATCTCTCTCCCAGAATCACAGTAACCTCTCCAGTAAAATACATCTGGAGACATCACGTCTCATGACTGTTGGGTACCTGCCCACGTGGAGCAGCCTCCACTGGCAGGGCTGTTCCAGGGCACAGGGGAGGGTGCAAGGAGTGTGGATTCCTCACCAGGAGACACCTGATTCCCGGGGAAGGGAGCACAGGGCAATTAGTCACTGTAAAACAGTGTAACAAGGCTAAAGAATTAGGAACTGCCCAGACTCAAATAAACCCCAGTGCTTTATATGACTTGAGAAGAAGTTGGAGGAATCTGGCTAATCTTTTACTCTCCTAGTAAATCATTCATTGAGGCCATCTGTGAAATATGAGAAGAGCAGCTTCAACCCAAGATCCCTGCTTAGCAAAGCCCTCACTAGCTTGGCCGGAAAGAAGTTTTCCTGATAAAGTTGATAGCTAGTCCAAGCCCTCATGATTTCCAGCAGCAGTAATCCTTCTGAGGAGATTAGAGAAGCAGCCCTTGAAAGTCCTGAAGTGTGGCCATCCACTACAGCAAAATTCAAGGGAAAAAAAAAAGATAAAACCCACAGCACTCGCCAGGGCCTGGCCCTGAGGTGCCCCTTCATGCTTTCTGGTCCAGTGGCCTCTGCAGACATGTCTGACAAACAGCCCCCAAACAGCTGGTCCACCTCTCTGGGACAGGGAGCATTTTGTGGGGCTCCGGGAGAGCATCAAGGAAGAACTCTGGTGCCTTGATAGCCAAGACTGAACTGTGGTTTTTTTCAAGGAGAGGCATGGAAGCCCATCTGGAAAGTGATATTCAGCTCGCACAGCTGAACCCAGAACCCAAAATTCTCTGCTTCAGGGAAGTTCATGCCTGACTCGAATGAGTACAGTGTGAGATCATGTCACTTGAGGAGGAATAAGTCACCCAAAACACCTCTACCAGCTCCCCACACCAGACTCCTTATTTGTGTCCTCCACTCAGATTTGATACAGTTTTTCAAGAAGCAGTTAGCCTTTCTCCACAGGCATTACTACTAACCTGGGAATAGAAGAAAGTCCTTGGGCAAATACTTGATAGGGCAAAATAAATAAAATTTTATCTTACAGCAGAAGTGGGCTGAACACCTAACCCCAGTATTCAAGGACATGAGTTACAACCCACCTCGTCCGGGAATTAAGACAATACAGTTTTTGACAGCTTTATTTTTTTTATATTTTCTAGTTTCTAAACTCTTAGGATCTGCAATTCCCAGGTGACTCAATAGCTCGTAGGAACAGAAAGTTTCAAAGTGAAAGACTAGACACCCCAAATCCTAGAGCCAAGTCCTTGCAGGGAAGTGAAGCAAAGATCCAAATAGGAGACAAAATAAGAGTGCAGCAGGGCTGGAGGCACAAGTCTACAGTTTTATCTAGTGCTGGGCTCTCAGAGAAAGCAAGTCTTGAACACCTTGCAGGGGAGCTGAGCACATCCCACCTTTGAACTCTGTTGTACAAATATCTATACACTCATAACATGTTTGGGCACTTTGCAGAACTCCAGCCACAGAAGGGAAAATCCATCCCCTCCTACCCTATGCTTAAGCTGAGCAATAACATGTTTGGTTTAATGTTGAAGTCTTCCAGAAGTTTTGGTGCAAATTACAGCACTCTTGACGACCAAGTAAAGCTAGGGAAGTGATTATGTCTTGGAGCAGCATGGAGGACAAACAGTAGGAGCTGAAGTTTCTAGAAGACAGAGATCCTCTTTGCATTGTGATTTTTAGCCAAACTTTGGCATGATAATCCCTCCATGCTGTGCTTTGTAAGATTTTAACTATTCTTTCTGTTTTTCTTGGCTACCTGGTGTTTGCTCTGCTGAGGCTTGGGGCCAGTAACTGTGTAGAATACATCAAATTTTCTGCCTTATCCCTAAAATCTCAGATCTAAGTGGAACAGCGTCTCATTGATCATTACCCTGATCAGCTTGTTAGTGATGCATTTTCTGCTCTGGAGAGAAGTAAGTCAAGACAAGTAAGACTGAAAGATGCTTTATTTTTGTTTTAAATGTGAAGTGTTCTTCCTTGCTGCTTACTAAGTATATAACTGCTGAAGAAAGTATTCTACCTTGTGTTTCAGCTGAGGTGTTAGAGAAGCACTTCCTCTAGCCCAAATTAGGCATAATAAAGACTATAAATGCCCCTTCCTGTAGTGCTGTTTCTATTCTTAGCATGTTCTGCACCATCCTTGGTAGTCAAGGCTGTGGGGGCACAGACTGCAAATTGGATCACTGTAAATGGGCTCCGGGAGGAGGAGCAGCAGGGAGAACAGCCAGCATCCCCCCCCAGAGCAGGAGCAAAGTGGAGGAGGAAGGTGAAATCCAAAGGGAACAGAGAAGAGCTCAACCTCAGCAAGACCAAGGACATACCATGGCTGTGGCACAGGGAACTGCCTGAGCAAAGCTGCTGAGGAGATGTGCCCCAACGAGTCAGAGCTCAGGCAAGAAGGGGATCTCCGGTCTCTGTGTCAGCTGGGCTTTGGAACAGGGATTTTCCATTAGTCAGACAGGACTCGTGTTGTTCAGCAGAAAGCTGCTCTGACCTCTCAAGTGCGGCGAGCTTGGTGCATCCTCCACCCTCCAAATCACACACAGTGATGGCTGCAGGAGCATCTGTTATAAATCCTCTTCTCTGGGCAAGGGTAGGAAGCACAACTTTCACAAGACTCTCTTAAATGGAGAAAGTCATCCAGGCCTTTTCTTTGCAAGCTCTGCACCCCTCCTGGAGCCCTTTGTGATCTAAGTTGTTTAGAAAGTAAATGAAATTGAGTGAGCCAGAGAGACAGTAATGGTTATTTCTCCAAGAAAGAAAAGCTTAATTTTACCATGGGGATCTTGCCTCTGTCATGACCCCTCCAACGGCTCACAGGAACACAGGAGGAATTAACCAGCAGTGAGGACTGGTTCATTCTAGCAGATTTGTAAAGAGTTTCATCTTAGTTCTTAACTGCAGTATCCCCCTCCTGCAAAACAAACCCCCCAAAAAACCAAACCCAAATAAACAGCGCCTAGTCTTCAGCTGGTAATGATCAGCTTCTCCACAGCTTTCAGCACTCTCCTTTTTCCATCTCACCAAGACAGAACCAGGGCTTGTAACCTCTTTGGAGACTTCCTGGGGCTGCAGCTGAGATGGTCAATACATGAAAAACAGGCAACATTTCATGAGTGGCAAGTCTGGAGGAGCTGGTTCCCTAGAAGCTGAGAGGAAATGGGGCAGGATCAGAACCATTTGTGTTTGGTCACGGTTGGTATCTGTGCAGCTGACTGGCAAATGAGATCAGATAGGATTTTTCCATCTAATCTAAGTGAGCTAGCAGTTGGGTTTCATTCAAACAATTGTTCTAATGGATAATAATGTCTTATTATGACTAGAGGGCTTATTACTAGAATGTTGCACTAAATTCAATAACCTGAACTCACCATATATTGTCCCTCTTATGGGAGCTTTAGCTGTTTGAGAAGGAGCCTCAGAGTTGCATGATCATCCCTAAAACCTTCTCCCCTAAGTTCCAACTTTGGAGAACAAGTTGTTCATCATATGCTGAATTCAGCCTTGGAGTAACTCCAGTGAAAACAAAAGGAGTAACAACAGGAATGGATTAGGCCCAATTGCTTTCACATTTCTCCAACTTGAATTTTCAAATCCAATACTGAAGGAGAAGTAAAAAAAAAAAAGACCCAACTCATGGCTCAGTGACAAATATATTTCAAAATGTAAGTCTGCCTGTGATGTGCCCTCATGCCCTTTGGAAAGTGCACCACGGTGAGCTTCCCCAAGCTTACCTAGGAACAAAATCCTCCTGTCATCTGACAGCAGCAATATATATACCTACTTCTGCCACTGTACTGTACCAATTTTTGCACAGAATGGTCAAACCCTGCAGTTCTAAGCTGCTACACTTGTCACTACTGACTTTACACACGTTTGAAAAAAACAGTATCTGCCAAGTTGAGATACAGAGTCATGAGGAATTAATTTCATAAAAACAATAAGATTAAATAGTGTGTTTTCTGTACCAACCCCATCTTCCAGAGAGAGCTGTGCTCAGATCAGGAGAGGGCACAGGCTCATCTATAAATCCTTATCTAATACATCATCACCTTGGCATCTCTCTGGTTAAATAGATACGAACAAACAGAGAGCAAGTGGAATAAGGACCAAGACAAGCTCCCCTACTGACTAGTGAGCCATGTTCTCTTACAGTGTTTGCTGCACCACTCACTCATTAGCTTTTAAGTAAGTTCCTTCTAACTCTGACCTGCTGTTTCCTGCCAGGGCTGATGAGCCACAAGTGCAGAGTCGCTTCCTCTGGGCCAGTTCCTCAGAGCAGCTTCCAGTGGCTGCCACATGAAGTTAGCTGAAGAAAAAAATGCTGCTCTTGTTTTCACTGGAGTTATTCCCAGGCTATTCCAGTGTGTTATAAAGGGGGCAACAGAATTATCCACTGATCAAAGAACTAAAGTGCAAGTCAGAAGTCCTGGGTTCAATTTCTAGCTCATGTTTAACCAACACTAACCATATGCCCTCTCTGTCCCTCCACACACTCATTTGAGAGTTTTAATAATAATGATGACACTCAAAGTTGCTCCTAAACAAGTAAGAATTTTATGAAACATCACAGAAACACGAAATATTAAGACCATGTTTGACCCATGGGCTTCACAAAGCAAATGCAGAGCTTCATCCAACTGACAGGCTGGAAGCGGAGGAGTTCAGCTCAGCTGCTATCTAGCTCAGAAATCACTGCACATTGTTTGCAAACTTATCAGGAGTGACTTGAATTGTGAATTAGCTTCAGCAAGGCAGCTGGCAGGCTGCTGAGGCATACAATGCCTGCTGAATCTGCACTTCCTGCTGGAGACGTGCGAAGGAGAAGGCAAACTATGAAAGAGCAGAGAAACCGCTCCCAACTCCAGTCAAAACTACGTGCAGCACAGGCATAACAAGGCCAGTCGCTGATCTGGGGGCCAAACCAGAATTCCCAGCAACAGCAGTGCTGACAGAACTCAGCCCTTGCACAGCACTTGCCATGGAGGGATCTCAAAGCTCTTTGGGAAGACCATGAGGCTCCCCCACCTTCCCCCAGCTCCTTGCCAGGCTGGGTTGGACCATCCCAGCCCACGCTGTGACCCTGTGGCATCTCCCTTGCACACCCCCTGAGCCTGGTGCTTGCCTATTTTACATCTTGGTTTTCAGTAGATAATCCAATCTGTGTCAAAAGCAGCAGAGATCCCAAGACATGTTCCAGGCAGCCTTACCTGAGGACTCACCTGGACACGGCACCAGAGCACATCTCCACTGCTGGATGCTCTCCATGCAGGCAAACGTTCCCTGTGACTGCCACTGAAAATTCTCCAAGATGCAGTTCTGTGTGTGCCCACACAGAGAAATAACAGAAGGATGCTTCCCATGTGTGGTCTGATGGGAACACTGCAGCATCAGCACTTGGGGAAAAAGCCAGTGTGTGCACTGCAATTCACTAAACCCAATAGAAATGTGCCACAGCAGGCTCCTGAGATGCTTCATGGGGCTGGGAAAACAGCCAATGCAATCCTAGGAAAGCTCTCTTGCTGTGAGTACGGTCTATTCATTCATTTCAGGTTGTCAGTAAATTTGATACAAGTCTCCTCTAGCAGAGGATTGTGTTGTCCTTAGAACCATAGTGCGTCTGCCTTTTTCAAAATCAGTTTTATATTTAATAGCACAAAGAAATCCAAACCCTCACTCTGGGAAGTTAGTGTTGACTCTGAAAGGAAGAGGTTATGTTGTGAGTGAAAAGAAAGAAAACATTAGAAGTTTCTGGTAACAGAAGCTGCAGGGTGAGTTCAGTTCAGATGCACTTCAGGCAGTATTATCACTGCTCACTAAACCCTGTCCTGTGCTTTGCAAGCCGCAATACGCCATCCCGTGGCCATCCAGATCCCCATGAGCTTCCCACAGCTGGTCCAAAGTTCCCGGCACAGTCAGGGCTGTGCTGTGCATGTAAATCCTATATGCACGATGTTTGTTGTCGCTAAGGCAAAGTAAGGCCAAAAAGCTTCAGCTACTTCTCAAAAACAACCACCCTGACAGGTGCAGGTTGTAGGATGTGGCTGTGGCATGGCTTGCTGCCTTCATTCAGCTGTACCACAACCCTTCTCCCTCAGTGTGAGCCTTTTGCTGGCAACAAGAGTAACCAGGGCACTTTGCAGAAAAACCATCACTTTCTCCACACCAAGTGTGTCCACCAGCCTCCTGCCATACCATCTCCTTCCTGCTGGGTGATGTTCCTCCTCCTGCTCAGTTATCGTGCTTTATCTACAGCCCCTTGTCCCATCAGGTCCCTCGTGGTCTCTCACAATGCCCAGAGCTTTTGGGGCATCTTTGCCCCACTCCTATACCCTTATTTCCTCTCTCATTCCCGCTCTGCCCCCATGAAGAGTTTCACCCACATGTCTAGGACACGTTTGACAAGAGCTGACGATCCAGTGCACTAACTTTGCTGATGAAGACAAGAAGCTGAGCTTCCAGCCTTGCTTTGGTTGTCCAACAAACACAATTACAGACTTCAGGGCTGATGAAAACTCCATGTGAAGGGGGCAGGAGGGAGGCTGTGAAAGCCCACACAAATTCAGTGAGCCCTCTGTACCCCTCCTTGTTGCCCATCTGGCCCACCCTGCCCATGCTGCCTCTCCTTCCTCACATTGCTGGGTTTTAATACAGGAGAAGAAAATAAGGAAAAGAAGAAGTGACCAGCAGCAATGAGTCCTCAAAAGGCAAATGTTTCCTATTACAGTACTAGTTTTTTCAGGCCCTTTGATGTCGCTTCTCCCACACAAAGCTGTTTCTTTCACAGTCTGTTCTTGCACACGAACAAGATGTGACACGTACTTTCTGTAGCACATCCTTAACTCTTATTTAAAGCACATTTGTCCCAACTCACTGTACTTTGCTCTCTGTATCATTTTTCAAACCAGTGCTCATACATCATAGGCACAGAGGCATTCTTATTCTAGCTCCCCCTTTCAGATTTATTTTTCTTCCAAATTTTTGGAGGTTCTGGTCATAAGTAGGGGAGTGTTGACAGCTAGGGTTGAGAGTGAGCTGTTAAGTTCATGGCAGTAGCTGAATTTTCCAAAATTTTAGGGGCTTGTAGAACTTTGTCAGAGGCCAGATTCAACATTTATATTTATATTCTGGACTAGTTAACTTCCATTACATTCTTTAATCTACTTGGGCCCATAGTTTTTGATACTACCTGTTTCTTACCTGCCTAGTAGGGACCGTAACTTTTGCATACTGAAAAAATTGTTGACCACGCATTGCACTGATAAACCATTACAGTTCTCATGACAAATTTAAATTGCAAATTATTTGGGGCAAGGAAAATATTTTTGTTCCAGCACAATAGGGTTTTCATAATCTGCATTATAAACTGTCCCAACACAAATAGCCGGGAGCTTCTGCCAACGTACTCAGCTTTGGCGGAAGTTCAGAAGTGGTGGAGGCTGTGGCAGAATGCAGTTTTCTTTAGGTAATGCAGGGGTTAAGCCAGTCAGCTTCTGAAAAAAACAACCTCATGTCATTGTCTCCAAGATTCATTTGACCAGTGTTGTTAAATAGGAGTTACTTCTGCATAAACTGTATCCAAATGCCTTTCAGAATCGAAACACAATGGAGAATTCTTCCAGAAAACACACACTGCATTATCTGAAAAATAATCAAAAAACTCAAACTCTGTTATACCCCAAAATGAGAGACATGCAAAAGTTCCATCAGGAATTTTACCGCAGCTGTTTAGTAAGACAGTCAAACTATGGTAATTAACAACAAATAATAATTGTGTTTTTAAAAAAGGTAAAAAATCTCATTGCCCTCGGAAATAAGTTAGGGGAGACTAAAGGTATTAGAAATACTGTACGGTGTAAGATGATGCTTTTTGGGCAGACAGGAACTGCTTGACAGCCTGGTGTCACTAAAGGGTCTGTTGAATCACAGGCGACTGTTACTGCAAACTTACCCAGAGACTGAGAGAGGCCTGGCCCAGTTTATTAGAGATGAACAAAACTAGATGAACAAAACTTGTGGGCTTTCAGTAACAAATTCTTACTTTACAGTAAGGAGAGGTGTTTGGAGGTGGAAGTGTATTGGATTTTGTAGTTCTTAACTACTGATACGTTCAAAAGATTATTGCCTGCATTTAAAAAAAAAAGAGTCAGACCAGCCAAATTCGTTCATTAAAACAGGTATCTTTGTTCTGTGTTTTCAGGTCTTATTTCTTTGAAATCCCTCACTCTTTTGTGATCACCCAAGCTATCATGCATTCTTCGTTAATAGCAAGAACCTACCTACTTCCCATTTCCAAACTTTATTATGCAACAACAACAAATCAAATTGCAGATTTAAAAAGAAAATTTTGGCCCTGGCATGCTACTCAGGGGCAAGCCTCAAACCAAAGGGCTTTAACATCTAAAAGCAAGTAATAAAAAGCAGTTTGAATGCAAAATGGTTTGGACTGAAACAAGGTACTTCCACAGAGTGCCATTTGGGGACATTTACAGTGGCAGTGGTGTGTGTTTGCATTTATGGGGTCCCTACATTGTGCTTACATGAAGGCTCTTCATGAACAGCAGGAAGCAAACCCCAGCTAGCACACTTAAACCAGCTCTGCAGCATAATTGCTCCCTCAGAAAACAGACTTGCCCTAAAATGACATCTACTTTTTATTTTAGCCTGAGGACGAAGGTCTTTGTTGTGAATTAGATAACCATCCCTTAAGGAAACCCAGCCACTGACTCCCTGCCTTCCCCAAAACCAGCTGAAACAACTGCTACTCTAATTCTGATGGGCAAGCTTAGCTCACTCATTCTTTTGGGGGTGGATTAAGCAAAGACTTGCCCACAAGGAGCCTTTTCCTCCAAGTCTGAACAATGCAGACCCTCGTGAAAAGTCTCAGTCATCTGAAAAACACATTTTTCATTTAAAAATTAGCTGGATAAGCTTAAATCAGGGCTAAAATCTTTATAGTCAAAGGAGCCAGTTACTGCACTCTTCTCAGCAATCCATCTTACAGCAAATTTGCTAAGGATTACTTAACAGATCTAAAGAGAGACTGAAATACTGAATGGTAGGCAAAGTCCCTTTCCATCTACTATGGACAGTTGCCATTCATGTACCAGCCTTGGAACACGAGGGGCAGTTTTTATAGCTCCAAAAAGATTCCCAGGCCTTTACTCCAAAAAAACAAATGCAACAGGCCTCTGACTTCATGAAATATTTGAACCCATGTTAATGCAAAGGTTTTTTTTATTATGAAGTTACCAGGAAAATTATATGCAGATGAAATTCCTCTAGGAAAAACAAGTTCTCGTCTTTGTTGTCACACAATGTATTAGCAGGGTCTACAGATAAGAACATGAATATTTGCAAAAAATAATTTCCCAAGGTCAGTCTATTGTGTTTGTGCATCAGAACCTGAGGTCCAAATCTCCCTAAGCCTGCTCAAGTTCACCTCTGCAGACAGCCCCCAGCGTGAATCTGCCTGGAGAAATGTGCCCAGCTGAAGCCTTACACTTAAAATATTTTTAGCATTTTGAGTTGTTAAATTGAGTTCTCTATTTTTATCATGACTTAAAAAAAAAGAAATCCCACTTCAGTGTTTTTATACAGTATAGAGTTCCTTGTGCCTTTCAAGAATGAGTTTTCCAATAAAGTCTGCAGGACTCAGATTTACATCCTCACCCACTGACAGTTTAATTACTTTCATTGTAGGAGAAAGTATTTAATCACATACAGTCAGAAAAACAGCCCCTTAAATGCAGGCCTTTGGGCCCATGATCCCCAATTTGAAATTCAATGAAGGAGAATGAAACATGCACACTGTGATCCATTTCCTGATGCAGAACACTTGATATTATCAAAACATACAGAGTTCCACAGCTGACACACACATTTTTCTAAAGCATTGGTAAAATCCTTCCAGCATTTTAAGCCCACAAAATGAGGATTCAGCGTGCTCTGGGTATGAGCTAAAGGCAATGAGCCATACACAGACCAAGGTTGTAATACTGTGCTAATTAACATATTAAAAATAGCCCATCTAAAATGCTGCTCTAGTTATGCTGGCATTTTAACTCTGTTCTCAACAATTACAACATTAAAGGTAACTCATCACTGGTGATTCTCAGCAATAGATATGCACCAATGGTTCCTCATAATAAAAAGGGAAGTGGAGGACAGACAGGAATTCTCAGACACTCATCATGGCAATTCAGAAGAAATAAGTCTGGTGAAGACATAAAAACCAGTTGTTAAGTGTCAATAGTTATACATAAAAGCTGACTACCAGCATCAGCTGGCCTTCTTCCCAAACTGGTATCAGACAAGGCAGTCAAAAAATCCAGAAATGCAACTTTCAGTCAGTTTTAGTCAGAGGATGCTGTGCAGCCTTTACACTGTGATATCGATCGATCCTTGAGCAGCAGCAACTCTCGTGCAGTTGAGTGCAAGTATCAATAACCAGCATATTAGGAAACTTAAGTTTCAAAATGAACAAGTGTTGTTACAGCTGCGTGAAAGAGAACCTGGGCCTGCCTGGGGCCTGTATTACACCGCAACATTCATCCTGAAACCACAGACACAGCGAGTGTGTGCATTAAGTATATATTTTATAAAAGAGCAATGTCTTTCGTAAGACATTCCCAGAGTGCAGAACAGCCAGAACACTACAAAAAACTGCTGTAACAAGAGTGACTGTTTGTGCGTTTGCTTTATGCAGTGTACATTTGAATGTTTACAGAGGCCAGCACTCAGATAAGACTCTCCACTAACAAACAAATCCGGAATACATCAATTGTACAGGTAAATCAGCCAAAAATAAGCAATAGCTATGCTCTTCTCAGGTTTAAGAAAGCATGCAATAGATTTCCCCCTCCTGCCACCCCTTGTTTAGATTTCTAAATTACGGTAGCAGTAAAAGCAAGGTATAAGGAAACTGGGGCACAGGTAACAGCTTGGATTTTATCACAGACTGTTTATCAATATTTTGCAATGAAAAAGGAGCCTTCTTTCAGCATCAAGAAGGCAGAGAAGACACAGGCATGAATAAAAAAATAATTAAGCGATTTAAGACATCAAAAATTCAAGAAATAGCACTGTGCATATACAAATAAAATTAACATTCAATACTTGTAGAGCTCATTTAAAAATGGCACCAATGGACAATATTTTACAATATGCACATTTATTTGAAGTGGGGAACTAATGCTCCACAGGTGAAAATGGTAATACAAATAATAGTGCCACTGTTGGCCCATTCTAGTACTTCTTACAATTTAAAGGAAACACTTTTAAAAATAATCTGGTATGTACATGTCTTCTGGATACCCAACAGCTTCTTCGGAAAAAACTATGGTTCTCCCCTCCCCTTCTAGGCAGACAGTATTGCCAGAGGTTGTGCTCACTTCTAAAGCACATAATCTTAGTTTAAATTCAGTGCTATTTTCTTTCAGAAAGATCACAAGTTGTACTTTTAGGTAACAAAAGCATTTATGTTACAAACATTCAAAAATGGAAGCTTATGATTCTGGCAGACAATGTTGCGTATTAAATACAAACCAGCCAGCAATTACTGAACATAAAAAACTTATTCAATCATAAAAAAATACTATAATTCATCACCACAGACTTTTTACAGAGTTATAAATAATAAATAGCATAACACAGTAGATTACAAACGGATTTATTTTGCCCCGTTATAGTCTTTAAAAAGTAAAATATCTATTCCTACCTCAGACTGACCAAGGTACTGTATCAAGACTACTCATAGCTCAAATAGAGCTCCTTCACCAAGCAATTTGCAGAGCTCGTATCCAACCCAAAGTCTTTCCTTAGGGATTGAGTGTTGGCTGAGCTGTTTGCCCTGCTCGTGACCAACAAAGGGACAAGCTCTGTCCAGAGCAGCTGCAAGGGGTGTCCCCTGGGCTGCTCCCTCAGCAGAGCTGGCCTGCCCACAGCACCTCGCACGCCTCGGGGAGGAACACTAAGGAAAGCAGCATCCACGGCAGGATAAGGGTAAGCACTCTATAAACAAGCTGTACACAAAGGACTTTCCCCACCCACCCCTCTTGGTTTACATTCCATAATTTTGTAACAATGTCCCCTAAGGCACAAAAATACTTATGACCTCAATGCCACAGGAGACATCGATGGTGCCATACATGGTTCTCCTACACAGTAGTTTAATTAACTTAGTTATCTGCACTGTATATCTTCAGTCGAGGCGTGGATTAATTTTCCTTGGCCAAATCTTACTGAATATTGAACTTATTTCATACAATCTGTAGGATAAATGATCAGGGGAGAGAACTATGCAGCTAATTTAATCATGTTTGTAGAGTAGTATTATTTCTTCACCAATGGCAAAAGTGACAGTCGTTAGTTATTTTGTTGTGGGGTTTTTATTTTAATGTAATAGAGTGACATTTCCACACCCAATGTGGTCTTCTGTAATAAAAATGACTAGCAGCACTAAGAAAATAAAATATTTTTTCTCCCTTCCATAAAGGAATTTGAGGCTAGTGACTGAAGAAAAAAAAAAGGCAAGAATAATTTTTCTCAATAGTAGAAGTGCCAGAGAATAAATTAGTATTTTCAAATCCTTCCAAACCAAGTTATTTCCCTAGACATAGTGACCATGATAATGATAGAAGTACTTTCCTAAAAATTGCAACACTAATAGGTAGATACCTATTCCTGGAATCAAAAAGTGTATGCAAGTTCCTGAAAGCAAAAGTTAGTATAATATCAGCAGACATCTTGTTTAAAAAATAAATTCGCAAAACCAGACATTAATATGGTCTACAATGTCCATTAAATGGATAAATAAAAAAAAAAATCACTGGAAAGTAGCCAAGGATTACAGTAACAACAATTTTTTTCCTTTTAATAAACCTCATATTAATGGTTCAAGGATCAGTTCGTTTCTCTGTACAAGTGTACAGTGAGGGGACAGCACAGCCAGACACTGACTCAGGACTTGGTAAGTCACTTGGGTGAGAAGTCATCCATCAGTATGAAGGAAGAGCAGGAGTTGGAGCACGTGACTGGAGACTCGGTGGTTATGCTGCCTTTAGTCAGGGAATCAGAGGAAGAGCCAACACTGCTGCTACTCCCATCAAGAATATCTGAAGACAGGCTGGGGAAAGAGAAAAAGGTTATTTAGTACACGGGTGTGATGAGAGTGCACAAAGTTAACGTGCTTTCCCCTTGGAGAGAACATGTAGGAGACCTATACTACCACTCAGTCTTTACTGCAAGACTGGCAGCCCTGAAAACTCCTTGTTTTCTGTAGCATGTTATACACATTCCTGCTCCTCATGGGAATGAGGAACAGAATCAATTTTTTTTTTTAACATGCAAAATAAATTACAAAGCTGTTTTTAATCAGACATAGAAAAGAGGTGAAAACTAATGAGCTTAAAACCTTAAAAGCTTATAGGAAAGGAATAATAATAATAAATTAATCAGCACTGCAGTAAAGATGCCATTAATTAACCAGTATGCTCTTTAACATTGCACTACTCAAAGCAAGATTGAGACCTATTTTTCCTTTATAAGGAAGGAATTCCTGTGTTTGGATTTTGAAGTCCTGATACAAGATCCCAGAAGGTACATAAATTGATGCTTTTGCAATTTAGAGGGAAGCAACGTGAAAAAAAATCTAGGCAGTTTCAAGTCTGTAGGTAAACTGAAATTACAGTAAAACAGTTCACATTTTTGAGTACTTAGCATCTGACTCCACACAAAAAAAAGAACTTAGCTTTTTATGATCATAGTAAAGAAAGATGACAGTAACTCAGAATCATGAATGTAGGGACAAAAACTATTAAGCACTCACACACATTTTCTAAGTATTCAGGAAAGTACCACAGACACTGTATGACCAGTACCTACAACATACTGACATGATGAAGCAAAGTGATTTTGCTGATGAATCAACGGGGATTTGTAACAATTATATTCAGTATAAAAGTTTTGATGTACTAAATCTAGGCTAAAGTCTGCTCAAAAAATTAATACAAAGAGCAGGACCATTGTCACACTACACTCCCACAGGAACAGTTCCCAGTAATACACATGCACGAGCTACACACAAAGCACTTTTTTCCTGGAAAAAAAAAAAAAAAGGAGAGCTTATGATAAATGAACATTCCCCGTTTTGGCATTTCAGGGCACATGAAATATTTTACCATGAACTGAGATCTGTCAGATGTGTAACATCTGGAGAAAGCATGTTGGTTGTTCCTTGGAAAAGTCTCTTTGGCTGACTTTCAGTTTCCATTTCACCTAAGGAAAACAGTGCAAACAATCAAACTCATCTGAGACTCTGGAACATCGTTTTTGTATTTGTCTGCCGTGAAAGAGAGATTTGTCCCACAGTATTCCAAGGTTGCATTTGTAACATGAATTCTCCAATTCAGCCAACCAAGCACTTGAGTAAGACATTAATTAGATGCTGCTGTTTAACCATCCAGTCTACCCTTCATTTAACTAATCCTTCAGCAGTATCTGAGGGGCTACAACGATCTTAAAGACATAAAACTTGTTATTTGTACTGCAGACAAAATAAGCTAAAGCAAATTAATTACTGTGACTTAAATTTTAAGTACACAGTTGAGATGAGGTAACTGACATAAGCCAAAATATGGAGATTAAAATTCTTAGTAATTATGAAAATAATAGTGCCAGCTTGGTTCAGTTTCACCCTCTGTTGCAGAACAAACTCTGATGCATGTGTACACTTCTACAGGAAGCTGAATAGAATAAATCTGTCATGTGGAAGCATTTCCACTTTCTCATCAGTGACCAGACTGTCTTTGTACCTGTAACCATTTACTGACATTAAAAGATTAAATATGATGGGGAGAATTCATATAATCTCTTGAGTATAATCTGCCCTGAGAATGACCTGGCTCATTAATAGTTGCTATACAACAGACATTTGAAAATATCATGAACTTGCAAATAACAAGCTTAAAAAAAAAAGAAAACCCTCTCAGCTGCAGTATATTTTCATTTTTAGTTTGACAGCAAAACCATGAAATGGTAATAGATTTTTCTGTCTTTTCACCTACACTCTGCAGTAGCTGTAGCATCAGTTTGAAAACCTGAGAGAGATTTAAGCATTACAGCAAACCAGAATCTATGAAGACATTCTGCAACAAAATTATACTGCTAAAAGACTTACAACCCTCCCAGATTTCTTGTTTCCTTTAGCCCACAGGGATACATTCCCTTTTTTGAAGGTAAGGAGTAACAGCTTCCAGCATGTAGAATGGGCAAAAAACATTTATAAAATACTTGGTCTTACACAAAAATTAATAAACCACCAACTTAGGTAAACTTTTGCTCCTTGAAATTTCACAAAGGCCAATCTGCACTGCTACAACACATTGCACAGTCTACCAGTATTAACTCCCTAGAGCAGTGAAATGTTCAACACATGGCTTGCTTTCTCCCCCATATCAGAGTGTCCCTTTGTTACCACGTCACGTCTGTACAATATGAACCATAAAGCCACTGCTAAAATTCAGACAACAGGATAACGTGTTCAGGAAAGAAAGAAAGTCCATTTAAATGGGTTAGATGTTTTAAAATTAAGTTAACATTTTGAAAATTCCTTGATATTTCAAATAAAAAAAGGTGAACTCGTACCTCCACTTTGTAAAAGATGCTCCACAGGAGCACATGGATTGGGTGAGGAAAGCCTGTCTTTACCTGCATTGCTTTTACAAGCTGATAAAGCATAGGTATGAATATCTATCCCTTACTGATCATTGAGCTTAATAAACTTTTGTTCCATTTAAATGCCTCTAAAATTCACAGAAAATAACAGCCAAGATAGAATTGGCATCTATGAGAAAACTTGTCTCTCTCTCCTGTGAAGTCAATACGAATTAGACAACATTCTTTAATCTGACAGGACAAGCAGCCCTAAAAAAAAACAAAACAAAACAAAACAAAACAATAAACAGTAACTTTTCTCAAAGGCTAAATATAAGTCTTGTACAATAAAAGGACATGCTTTTGGCGCAGTTAAAAATGCCCAAGTTAAAAGGTTAAGCATAGCTAGTGGCTCACCTGTAAATATCTCACTCTTACAGTTCTGCTATGGAGACTTGCCCTGGGATGTAATTTGAATATCCCTAACATGGAATACTTCCAGGAAAGAACAGTTTTACCCCTTCAGGAGAAAAGGGCACTGATCTACTCCACTTCTCCAAACATTCACCTTCTGAACTTTCAGGGTGAAAACAAACATTCAGTACTAAGTTTAGAAGATCCTGCATGATAAGCAACATTCCTAAGATGATCTGAAGGGTGTGCACTGTTCAGTGGTACTTGTAGGAATGTCAGGGCTTACAAACATTCATAATGTTTCATTTGATGCATAATAAACTTTGCCTCTTTCAAGCAGTAGCTGCTTTTAAAGTTTTCCATTCCTGCGTTTTAGACTAGCTACTTTACATTGTATTTTTAAGTTATAAGTAGCAAATTCCAGTTCACCGTGGATACAAGTGCATTATACTTACAAAGTAACATAAAAATGTTACTGCAAAACATAAAAATGTCCAGCTGCAAAACTACATCCATATTAAAACATCTGATAAGGTAAATACACGTACCTTTCCTTTTAATAGGGCCAAGAACACTAGGCCTGATACAGTTGATTGGACTTTGACTCCTCCTGCTAGAGAGAGCACACTGAAAGTCAGGCCGATAAAGGTTCCAAGTCACATCAAATCAACACAACCACAGCATATGAAGCAATCTTCAAAACTATTCCTGCACAACTTGGAATTTTTAGGGCATCTAAATACATACATAACACATAAATGCTGCCTATTTAGAGCAGATTATCTGCCATAAAAAGTTGCAGTAAGTTTTTCAGGGTTTTCTCCTTCCCTTTGTGCATCACGTTCTCATTTCTATCCATTTATAAATTATGTGCATTATTTATATAAAACCTATCTGCTGACAAAGTTATTGAAGTTAATTTGAAGTACTTCCCCACAATTTACCAAGTGTAGTTTAAAGCTGACACAAGCTCTATAAGAGCGCCTACATAAAGTTACCACTGGTAACTTTCAGAGCATTTTTACATGGCAATGCTTCCGCTCTTGTAAAACTTTAGTCTCTTCTAATGCCTTAACATCAGCTTTAATTAATCTTTGGCTTAAATTCCAATTCTAGCCCAACATACACCTGTTACTTGCACATGTCACTTACTTGCAGAATCGCCTTGTTGGACTGGGAATAGGACTTGGAGGTAACCCATTACTGCTCACAAACATTTGCAATGATGGTGAAAAACATTGCTGCAGAAAAAAAGGTACATTAACACACCTGAGAATTTCCTTCAAAACATTCAGATGTTCCACCCCACCCTCCAAGCCCCACTCAAAGAAAAGCTAGCAACTGAACTAGGAAGAGATGATCAAACACAACCTTGGAAACATTTAAAACTTAACTTGCAAAAACGTAACGGCTTGTGCAATTCTGCTCAGATTAACCTAAAACTGAAACCCACGAGAAACGTGAACTTGAAACAGATGTTGTTTCTCTTCTTTGTCACACTTAGAAGCAACAGTACAGTAGTCAAGACTTACCCCCTTTCAAGGGGCTTGTTAAACAAGTAGAAATTACTCAAAGTACATCTGGTCTGCAAACTGACAATATTCCAGAGTAGAATAGGATATTTAGCTCTGTGGTTCTGCAGCTAATTTGAGCTTAGCCTATGACTGCTCCCAGCTCAACACAAAAATCTTTCTGTCAAGTTATCTACTACTGCTTTACAGCTGATTCCAAAGGCACAGGACCAGCTGCCAGCACCAGCATTATCCCAGGAACACATTTACCCACCACGAGTATGTGGCTGCTCTGTGCAGCAACACTGGTAGGGGCCTGCAGGAAAACACTGCAGTACAAAAGCAGAACCACAAAAGGGAGTGAAAATAAGGTCACCTTCAAACATAAATATCAGTTTCTCCGTGCTACCTCTTTCTCCAGCATCTGCCATCAGTTTTTGGTGCAAGTTCAGCACACCCGAGTCCTCCTTCACAGTGTGTTTGTGCCTTCCTTTCCATAACTGAGGGACACATTTTCATCCCTACCCCCACATAGATTTGCAGTCTTCACCTACTCTTACTGTACATGATGACACATTCCAATTTTGGTACTTTTTCCCCAACATCCCCCCACTTCTGCAGCTGAAGATCATGTCCATGATTACTTTCATGACCTCTTCCAGCTCCCCTAGAACTCCAACACATCCAAACACTGCACAAACAGTAGTAACTGAAAACATCCACTGTTTTCCTGACTAAACTCTGCAAGGTCCAAGATGGGTCACCATCTGATTCTTAGAACCCAATAAAATGTGGGTTTGGGGTTTTTGGTGCTTACTTGGTTGTGTTGTTTGTTTGGGTTTTTTTAAACCATGAAACAATTTGTGAAGTTAAAATTCTTCACAGTTCAGCTTGGTCTGGAGTTCTGAAATATTGTTTCAGTTTGGTTATTTCACTCGTCCTACCTTCCCTATTCCTCTTGTAGGTGAAGGTGCAGGTGAAACTGGAATGAAGTCTATTCTCTTTGGGGAAAAAGATTTCTCAGACTTGTCCAAGTCATTGTCGCTCTGTGAACACAAGGTTTCAGATTTAACATCAGCACAGCATATCACCTTGAAATCCAAGGCACAACCTTGTAATGGAAAGTCATTGGGTCAAATGCACAAAATAGCTAAAGCAGGTGAGCTTAAATTCTTCTTAAATTATTTTCACAGTTAATTCCTCTCTTTCCCTTAAATTCATCAGTTAAGTGTGAAAGTAGAATTAAATAGGAAACATCTATAAAGAGATTACCAGGCTCAAGCTTTCCTCCCATGACTGGCTTATCTGCATTGCTGTTTGCACTTCCCTAGAATACAAAAAACCCCATCAGTAGCTACAAAAAGGATAACTCTGGCTATTTTATCACGTTCTTTCAATAACACTCACCTTTCATGTGCTGCTTCTCTGTTCATTAAATCCACTCCTTCCTCCTGCAGGAAATAAATGTCCTAAGTTTCCCCATAACATTTGATTCATCACAGGCACTTGAAATAACACTTGTGATTCAGTGATTTGCCATCACAATTGAAATATGAACAGTAGAACCACTATAAAAAGACAAGACTGCCACCAGTCCAGCTCACTGCTTTTCTTAAATGAAACACTTCAAAAATGCAAGGCAGCTTAAGCATAACCATAAGCCTTGCAAGGACACTTCCCTTGTTGAAATGAAGTCTTGAAAAATACACAGTTTTCTTTAGTACTTGACAAACTTGATAGGAAAGAAACTCCCACTATATAAGTACTTCAATATTATATAGTACTTTTCATTCTGTTACTAAATACACAGATAAAAACTTACCCTTCTGATCTGATGAAGTCGGCTGCTAGGAATCCGAATAGGAGATGATGACAAGAACTGGAAAAAGAAAAAGTGACAGCCACAATGATTAAATCACACTTCAACTGCTTGCATATATAGTATTTACCATTAACTACAGTCTTAGTGAGATAAAAATGAGCTGTACAACTACCTGTGGATGACTCAAACAATGTTGCAAAAAGCAAACACTGACCTTCAAGAGAAAAGACTTGTTTTACCACTTACAAATTCCTTGTATCACTCAACAAGCAGCACAGAACTGACTTGCAGGCAGATACTGCTCAACATCCCAAGTACACAAATAGCTACAGATGCCACTCAAACAAGTGAGATACTACAAATGAAACTATGATCTTTACACAATTCCTCACTGCCCAGAGTAAGATGACAAACCCCTGTAGAACCTTTCTCACCCAGCTCTCTGTTATAAAAGAGAAACCTCAGTGTTTCAGCTCAGTCTTGAACAACACTCCCTAAAGCTTTGCTTCTGACATTTTATGCATCTAATTTCTCTGGAACTCTGACTCCATCACATACAAATGGGCCAAGAGTTCCCACTCAGGACATCCATGTGTCCATTGCCACATCTACCAGTCTGAGCTCCAAAATTCTGGATTCTTATTTTAAAGAAATCTCACAGCAGAAGATTTTGAATCCCGTCTCGCCTTTTCTGAACAGAAGGCATAGAAAAAACTTATTTAGGGACTTTAAGTTCTACAGGTTTTGAGAAAAGCAATACTTAATCTTCGTTACCCTTAGATGAGACAGAAAAATTTCAGTGAAAAGCACATACAGATCACTGAGTTGCGAAGGAAAAGGTGAAAAAAAAGCAACATCTTTGAAATGTTAAACAACTGCAGCTCTGTACACTACCAGACTTACAACAGAGAGCAACAAATAAATTACTCTTCTTTAAATGATTTTCTGAGATCTAGTGTTCAGACTTTGCAAAAAAAAAAAAAAAAGCACCATGTCAAACAAGCAGATCAGCAAAAAACTGTGACTCTTTCTTCCATTTTCACAACAAATTAAAACACCCTTTCAAGACTTTTAATTGTGAAAACAGTTTTCTCTTCTAACCCGCAGTCAGGTCTAAACTAACCTAAAGACTGTACTTAATACTGGGAATCACAGGTAGCTTCAGCTATTGTTGTCTTCCTGGGTGGACACAGTTAACACACCAGTATTATTTCATTGCAGTTCCAGTTAGAGGTGAAAAAATGCTTATTCTGCAGCCTGGAAGCTCGTTGGGATGCACAGTGCAAATGATCAAGTTCAACTGCATTTCTCTACTCCGATTACTCCTTGTTGTGTGCAAGCGTGACATGCTTAAGATTCCTCACCATTCCATGACGGCTCATAACTGTTGTGCTGTTCCTGCGAGTCCGCAACACGTAAGGCTGGAACACCTGCGAGTTGTCACTGCAGGGGGGAAAAAACAAAAGTTTGGTGAACAAAACTCTCTCGAGGTGCGCTTTGCTTAGAGCTGCGCTGCGCCGTGACACGCGCTGCGGCCTGAAAACAAGCTTTCCTTTGAAGAAGAGCACCGCTGCTACCGGGGGAGCATCTTCACCGAGCCGGGGGGGACAGGGGGGCACACTGTGTCCGAGGAACGGGGGCACGTCCCGGAGGCCGCTTGGGGAGCGCCAGGCCTGCCGAAGGCCCGCAGCGAGGCCTGGGGCTCGCTCAGCCCGTCCGGAGACCTCTCCTCCCCGAAGCCCCCCGGGCCCCTCACCTGAGCCCATGGATCAGCGGGGCGCTGTTCGACCTCCTCAGGCCGCCGCCGTCGCCCGGGCCCGCGGCGCTCCCGGGCGGCAGTTCCAGGTCCAGCTCCATCTTCTCCTGAGCCATCGCGGCGGCGGCGGCTCCGTCTCCTCCCGCCCCGCCGCGGCGCCCATTCACCGCGGGCGGCCGCCGCGGCTCCTCAGGCCGCCGCTGCCCCGGCCCTACAGGCCCCGCGGGCGGCGCCGCGGGCTCAGCCCGGGGGCGCGCCGGGCCCGGCGGGGGGGGCGGCCGCAGCAGCGCCGCATCCCGGGGGCGACCCGGGGGCGGCCGATTGCTCCTGCAGCAGCAGCAGCGGCGGCGGCCGGTGGCGGTGCCGGCGCGGACGGCTCTGGGGGCGCTCCCGGTGCCTCCCTCGGTACCGATCGCGCTCCGCACCCACCGCCGCGCACTGCGCCTGCGCGGGCAAGAGCGGAGCGGGCAGGGGCCGCCCGGCCTCGCGCGGCGCACGCGCGGTGGCTCCGCGCCCCGGCGGCGGGCGGGCTCCCGGCTGCCCCCGCGGGCGGCGCGCGCGCTGATTGGCCGCCGGGCCGTGCGTGCGTGTGTTTGAAACGGCGCAACGGTCGCTAGGACGCGCGCACCGCCCCCGGGGGCGGGGCCCGGGCCCGGGCTGACGGGGGACCTCGGTTCGAGTCCCGCCGCCGTCACGTTCCAGCCGAGCCTGTTCCGGCAGACTTTTCTCTCCTTAGCAGAGAAGAGACTTTGCGACCTTCTTCAGGGCTTAAATCACACAGTCTTTCCCAATGTCCTCCCTAGCCTTCCTTTGCCGCTGAAGCACATACTGCGGCTTTGATGCACAGTGAGCGTGTGAGCATCTGGCATAAAATTCACTATAAGATATGTGATTCTAGTTCTTGGCTCTATTCAAGTTTGCGACTGACCCTGGCAATTTGATTCTGAATGACCAAAACATCAAAGTTTGTGCTTACTGATTTTTATTTTATAATATTTTTCTACAATAACAATTGCAACGTACACATTTGTCTCTTACAAGTCCTTCATTTTCTCCTGGGAAATCATTCTTTTTCCAGAGTGCTAGGTACAGAAACAGTTAGGACAGAAAAGTTAGGATTTTTCATCATTTCAACTGACTACATCCACTACTGTGGATTTTGCTATTTATTGTTACTGTGGAGTTATTATTTTATATCGTTGCCACTAAGGACAGTAAACAGCTTCAAATGCCATGTACCAAGACAATGTTAAGGAAAAGGTCAGTAATATCCAAAATGTGTCTGAGAGCTAAATAACATCTGCTCCATGTGCTCAGATTTTCCAGTGCCAGTCTCATCATCCTACTGTCCGACCAGGGTTTACTATAGCCAAGAGAATCTCAGTGGAAACATGTATACAAGAAAAAGTGGGAACTGCCAAGGTGACCCTCAAATGGCTGAGGAGAGTAACGAGGCAGAGAAAAGGGGAGGTGTCTGCAAGAGAGTTGTGCTATGGAACAGAAGGATGGAAATGAGGAAATCACAAGTTGTTGAGTTAGAAAAACAGCGTAAATGACCGTGGCAAGAGGGATTAACAAAGGAGAGAACACGTTAAACAGAGCCTTGGGAGGATAGAGGTGAAGAATGGAGATTCAAAGTGGGGAAATGGGGACTGGGAGAATGAGATAGGTGGGTAAAGTGACAGAGAGACTGGTGAACATGAAGGTGTGGGTGATGATGTAGGAGATATTTGACAGTGTCAGGGAAAATATCCCTGTTGGCAAAATAAACACAGTCACAGTTACAAAAAGCCATCAGCCTCAGATAAATTAGTAAGCATAGGACCCATGAACAAAAGTATTTTTTCTCTCTATAATCTATCTTTCTTCTCTGATTATTTCTGTTCTTAAGGACTGCCTGAAACTCTCACCTGGAATATAATAGATGAAGAGATGGAGTGCCCTCCCTACGAGGAAAGGCTGAGGCGATTGGGATTGTTCAGCCCGGAGAAGAGAAGGCTTTGGGGTGTCATAATTGTGGTCTTCCAGTACCTGCAGGGAACCTGAAGGAAAGACAGAGAGAGACCATTACAAGAGCATGGAGTGACAGAACAAGGGGAAAATGGCTTCAAACTAAAAGAGAGTAGGTTTATATTAGATATTAGGAGAAGTTTTTCCCTTTGAGGGTGGTGAGGACCCAGCACAGGCTGCCCAGAGAAGCTGTGGATGTCCCATCTTTGGAAATGTTCAAGGCCAGGTTGGATGAGACTTGGAGCAACCAGGTCTAGTGGAAGGTGTCCCTTCCCATGGCAGGGGAGTGGGATGAAATGAGCTATGATTAATTGCTCTATTAAGGCAAACCACAAGGACTCCCCACTTCTTTCCAAGCTTTAAGATCCTCGGCACCAACGAGCACCATTGATCTCCGGAACTGTATCACCACAACCTCCTCTAGGTACAAACTAGGGATACATCAGCTATCAAAAGTATTTTGAAAATGTTTGGGTTTTTTTTCTTCTCCATTCCTAGAGTTGTCTGGGCCTGCACAGAGCCTCCCGCTCTGTTATTTCCGAGAGCGGCAAAGGCTCGGTGTGAACTCAAAGACGATATGTGATGCATTTAAAGGTCAGCGCTGCAGCCCTTACGAGAGAGCGCTGGGAGACACATTTTATACCCTTAAAACCCCCTCAGAGCTGTGACTCCGAGCGCGGCCGGAGCGCTGCGCCTGCGCCCTGCGGCCGGGCCCGCCCGCGCTGGGGCCGAGCGGGGAGAGCGGCCCGGGGGCCGGGGATCGGGATCGGGATCGGGACGGGAACGGGGCCGCCCCCGCACCCCCGGGATGCGGCTTTGCCACTGCGGCCGCCCCGGTGCCCCCGGGCTCGGCAGGGCCGGGGCAGCTCCGTCCTGAGGAGCCGCGGCGGTGAATGGGCGGAGCGGGAGGAGCCGGAGCCGCCGCCGCGATGGCTCAGGAGAAGATGGAGCTGGACCTGGAGCTGCCGCCGGGGAGCGCCGCGGGCCCGGGCGACGGCGGCGGCCTGAGGAGGTCGAACAGCGCCCCGCTGATCCATGGGCTCAGGTGAGGGGCCCGGGGGGCTCCGGGGAGGAGCCCGGACGGGCTCCGCGCCCGTCCCGGCCGGGCACAGCCCCGGGGATGCTCCGGGTGTGCTCCGCGGCGCCCTGGGGAAAAGTGGGTTCCTGAGCGCTGTCCCGAGCGGGGAAGGGTTTAGGCAAGGCATCCAAGTGTGGAGAGGTGCGAGGAAGTCTAGGGAGACGTGCTGTGGCTTTACTAAAACGCTTTGTTTTCGTGCAGGTCTGCTGTGCGCTGTGTAACTGAGAAGCAGCACGCTGGTCCGCAGCGTGGAGGTTGTGGCCGTTCTTGTGGGTAGAATAGCAATCGCGGTGATTTCTGTAATGGCTCGAGTCTGAACAAATTAAATCAATGCCCTGTGTATGATATACAACAGTAAATGCTTTCAGAGCAACCAGGCAGTTTCGGCGAGGGAGGTCATTTCATGGGACCCTGACCTAAGTTTTACATTTAGTGTAAAACAGTGTATCAGATGTCCAGGAATTTTTCTGGACGATACTAATTTTTTCGGTATGTATTACTGGGAGAAAGACAAGGCGTTGTGTGGGCAACTGTGCTTGGATATTGCCATCGGCCTGTGGCAGGTGCTGTTTGCAGGGAGGGTTGGGTGTTTGCCAGGTCTTCAGCTGACAGGACAGAAAGCGGCAGTTCCAGGCAAGGGCCGGGGAAAAAGCTCTCAGTTAGGGAGGGTCTCCTGTACAGTTTCTGTTTGGGTAAGTTTGTAACTCAGAGTGCTGTTTCTTGTCTCCTGTGGGCTGTTGTGAAGTTGGGAGATGCCCCATCTGCTACATGATGTGGCTACCGTCCAACTGTAAGGCGGTCCATGTGCTCCTGCTAATACTGTGTCTGCAATTTGGGAGGGAATATCTGCAATAAACTTCATAAAACATATTATATTACATGATAAGCACTTCCTGGTGGTTTGTTTTTTTTTTTTCTTTTTTTTTCCTTCGTGTTTTCTGTAAGGAACTGGATATCAAGTGACAAAGAAATCTCACATCTCTTGTACCAGAATGGTTAACTGTGCCTGACAGTTCCGAGGAAATACTAATTTTTGCCTATTCCATTACGATTTAATGTTAAGTAAACGTAATTGTGGTTCTTTTGCATAATCAGAATGAAACAACCCCCATTTTACATTTCAAAGTAGTATGGAAGTGCTGTGTATGGCAGCTCTCCTCAGGGAGGTTTCTGAGCAGGTAAACTAATTGTGTAACTGGGACAAGATGTTTTTATAATTTCAGCCTTTTGTAAGTTGTTTCTTACAAACTGTAACACCCGTGACTTTTAAAAAACTCAAATTATTTAATTCATGGTTTGGTCAGGTAGAAAGATAAGCCTGAGCTCTTGCCTTGAAACTGTGCATGTACTGTATGTTAGGTGTTCATACAAATTAAACTGAAATGCCATTGAACTAATTTGAGGTGGTTGCAGTGGTTTGCCTGTTAGTTTGGAATTTTCCATCAGAATACTGTTTTTGCAAGATTGCAGCTCTTGGCAAGAAACTTCAGTTTTTTCCCAGAATGGCTTTGTTGGGTAAACTGAAACAAAAGCTCTTGCTTTTGCACAGCTTTCTTTTTCTCCTCTGCCTCCTGTTTAACTTCTTCATTAACAGAATTAGTAAGGAACTTGGAGGATGAGTTGCCATAGAGCCAGAGAATAGTTTTAAACGGAATATTTTAAATCATGGAAGTTACCTTTCACAGAACTTTTAAATCTTGTTTTTGTGCCAAATAAAATTGATTTTTAGTAGGAACTGTAGGAGTTTTCTGTGAAAGGTAAGCCTGAGATCTGACCAGCTCTGATGTTTTTGCAAGGGAGATTAAAGGTAAGGATATTTGTAGGGTTTTTTCTCTTCCTCTCTGCTAGTTAGCACTGAGTATTGGACTCAGCCTATGGAAATGTGGTGCAGAATCGTTCCAACCTGTTTTCTTGACTCAGGCTCTGGATCTCAGGATGTGCTGTTTGTGTTGTGTTTGCATGCCAACCAGTACACTTACACTGAAAAGAATTTGTAGCTGTTGGCCCCAGTCAGTAAATCTCATCTCTAAACATCATGTCATGGATCCCTTCAATTTCTCCAGTTCCACCTCCTGTCAAATGGTAACAAATAATGTCTCGTGGGTGTGAGCTGAATGAAACTTCTGGGAAAATTGTAAATGATGTCTGGTCCTGTGTACTCGCTGCTTTAGAGAAGGAGAGTCAATGCATTTTTCTTGGCAAAAAGTACAGTGCTTATGCCAATTGTGGTTGGCTTTTATTTCACAGTATAAGCTTTGTTTGTTTTTTATTTACAGCTAGATAAAATCTGTCTAAAACATATGTGTCTAACTGGTGTGTTTTAAACTGGAGGATTCTGATAATGATGTGTCTTAAAAGTGCATTATGATTGTCAGTCCTTAGAACAAGGTCACTGTTGATCAGGTTAGTTTTAAGAAATGGTATTTATGTGGGGCTTTTTTTCATCCCAAGTTATTAGCTGAAACAAAAAGATACAACCCAGTGAATTCTTGTAATTTGGATATATTTACAGTCTTACATTTGGATCCGTTCACCTGTGCAGTTCCTCACTGATTTTTGACCATGCAGATTGTAGGATTGTGGCTCAAAATTTATTCAGCAACCATAAAAGTTACTTAATTTCTGCAGTTGCATTCATTAAGTGCTGATCATTGGCTGTTGATAACACTAGTGATGACATGACCAGTGAAATTTGCTTTAGGAATCAATAGAACTAAAGTTTCCTTGAGAAAGGAACTCATTTTGTATAAAATAAATAATTGTACACTATTTCAGTGAATGCTATGGGGCTTTAAAAACTGATTTCACTGTATGTTTAATTTAACTTTTCCTGGAAAAAAGTTTAGAACTTATTAAATGTCGTAGTGGTAAGATGTATCACGATACTGTATTTTTAAATTCTATTTTACCTATGAGATTGAAGCTGGTTTCAGTTACAAACCATTTATACATTCATTCTGTTGAATGACATTCAAAGCAGTGTACAAACTGCAGCCATTCCAAACATCAGAAATTCCCACAGAAATGAGCAGTCTAAACAATTTTTCAGTTGTTCTGCAGCCCCAATATGATTAATTAAAATCATTAATTGAAGTAGCTGGGAACTGGAGGATGAACAATTTGATTTACACTCTCTGCCAACAAGCTATAAGAGTTCTTACACCTGTCTCTGGAGTGCTTTGTCTTGACATGACAGCTGTCATAGCATTGGAAACTGAGCTTATATTAAGAGGTACTTTTTGATAGGGAGGAAATGGCTTTTGCATTTGACAAATGTTTCTTTTCACAGCGATAATTCACAGGTGTTCCAGGCCAACGTCTTGCGAACCCGCAGGAACAGCACCACGGTCATGAATCGGCACAGCCCGGTAAGAAAACTGTCAGACCAACCCCACTCTGTGCAAAGCAGAAGTGTGCAAACAGCAGTAAACAAAATTAGATTGTAGTCTGTGAGACTAACACCACGTGCTTTCAGAAACAAGGCTCTGGGCTGTGACATTAACACGCCGTAGCCAGACCATACTTGTCATTGGGATCGTAGCTTTGCTTATAAAATGCAAGCAGATGCTCTAGGATGGAGTAAGAAAGGTAGTTTGCAATGAAAACTAATTACATAGCTGTTCTGTTGATCAGTAATCTGTGTTAATGATTTCTGATGCTTAAGGAAAAAAGGGCAGTGATGCTCTGATCTTAAATAGTCTTTTATATAAAAAATGACAGAATAGACTGTTCTAATTCACAACTGCAATAACAAGTTAGAACTGGCTGACAGGACATTAATCTCAAGACTTCCAGAATGAATGATGCTGTGTCTCTGAGACATTCATTTGTGATTTCAGCTTTTGTCAGACTTCTGGTGTTACAGCTCCTCAGATCTGAATTTTTAAAATACTAATCTAAACCCATGGTGCTTCAACCCAGACAAAATGTTGCGTATTTTGTGTTTTAGTATCATGCAGAGTTTTGGTAGAAGGGTGTAATTTTGACTGATTTAGAACACCTGTATATGATCACAGCAAGTTCACTTATGGGCTGGCTCTTCTGGCTGCCCCAATAGATGTTCCAGTCTTCTGGACCGAACCAGTGTTCCCACCTTCGTGGGATGATGTTCTTGACCCTTCCCCTGTCATTAAAAAGTGTCCTGAAAGTTAACTTTCTTCTTCACTCCCAGCTGACCAGGTGCTGACAAAATACAGTTGAAATTTTACTTATGCCCCATTGACTGCTAGATCAGTGCCTTGTCTGCTTTGAGATATTCCATGGAGTTATGGCCTGGTTTGTGGTTTTGTTGAAGATTGCAAGGAGGATGGAATTGGAAATAAGCCTTGGGATTCTCATCCTTATGTGATCTTAAACCAGGATCATCCACAGATAAATGACTTTGTGAAAATAATTAAACTTTCAGCACTAAGGACCCTAAGCAACCTCTCCTGGTATTCCTGCTGTAGCAAGGAAGTACATGTAGTTTTATGATGTTAGAGATATTCTAAGGAGTTAGATCACATCTAATTTGGTAATTTAAATTTTACATTAAGTAAGTGATAAAGGTACTTCAAAAGGTACTTCAAAACCCTAAATTAACCTAAATTAACCCTGTGTTAATTTAGTATTATAAGTACAGATAAAGTTTTATGTTTTGTAAACTTTGTGGAAGAAAGTTGATTAGTACTTATCTACTCTGTGTTCACTGTCATAGGAGCAGTGGGAGTTGCTAAAATCTCTGAAAACTGGAGGTCATACTCCATCAACTGCATCTTCAGGGCTGTCATGGCCATCCCAGTTGCTCAACGAGTTCTAAAATCTATTTTTTGAGTAGCTTCCCCAAGTCTCTGACTCCAGCTGGTTTATAATGATGTCTGCAAGGGGCATCCCTGCCATTTGGGCTAAGGCTTGATCTGCAGTTTTCTGACACTGCAAGGAAGGATCAACTAGGCTCGGTATCTGTTGTTTATTTCCTTCCAGGAGATATCAGTGGCACTGGGGAGTAAATGTTTTGGTGTTCTTTTTGTTTTGTGTGGTTGGGGGTTTTGTTTTGTTGTTTAAGCAAAGTGCTTGTTTAGTCCGTTGTTAGATGTTTAGGTGCTGTTTCAGCAAAAGCTGTTTTTTAAATTTGTTTCTAATTTTTGTTGTTTTTCTAAACTCTCTGTGAGTTCCTTGCTGGGGTTCACTGTGGCCCCACAAGTGGCTGTGCTGGCAGGAGGCAGAGGGCACTGCAGGGCAGGGCAGAGGGGCCAGGGCAGTCGCTGCTCACTTTGCCCGTGGTGCCTCCAGACTGGCACTTCTGAAACTTTACCTGCAGTGGAAAACAGCATCTGGCACACTGGAGAAGGGGGGAAGGTGTTTATCTTCCCCTGTAGTAGTCTAATAGTTTGTAATGTTTTTATTAACTTTGTGCTCTCTTAAAACATTGGGGATTTGAGTAACATAATTTTAACAGTTCCATCTGTTTAGCAGCTATCCTTTAAAAGTGACTGCGGTTTCTTTTCACAGTAATGAAATCAAAGGATACAAACAGACCAGAAGTGAGTTTTAAATGTTAAAAAAGTGAGGATGATGACTTGTTGGAAACAAGGTGTGGGATCCTCAGAGTTAAGTCAGTGCATTAGACCCTGCAGAGGAACACTGAACTGCCTTTTTATAATTTTCATTTTACACCGCAAGCCACAGGTTTTGTACATATTCTGTTAATGTCAAACCTTAAACTATGTGGATCACAGTCATAAAATTAGAATATAATGAGTGGAACAAATGCATTTCTACTGTGGAATGACAGAGTGAATAGGCAGGAATGCACTATTGTCCAAATCCTTCTTTCTATGTGAGAATCAAGGTCAACTCAAGGTCTACATTGGCTAGTGCAGCTTGGAAGAATTTTTATTAGGTGTAGAGGATTTTTGGGAGCCCAGTATAATAGCAAAGCTGACCTAAACTGGACTTAAAAAGTAGCCAGTCAGGATATTATAGCTGTTAGACTTTAGTACTATATATATTATGATGACTAAATTCTAGGACAAACATTAGACATCCCCTGTGTGAGTCTGATAGGCTGATTTTTTTTGAGAAAAGAAGGATGTGATGTCTTGTTTTTTTAGAAGGAAGATTCTGGATATATGAAGCATTAATTGTTTGTGATAACTTACCATGACTGCGTCAGAAGCAAAATCTTTGTATTCTCTGTGGCACTGATTAGAAGATGGTGCAGTAACAGTTAACTGAATGTTTGTTGGTTCTCCAGCTTTAGCATGATGAAGAGCTTTAGTAATGTTTTGTGAAAGGGCTGAAGCCTTTTACTGAATAAAGTGTATAAACACTCATAATAATGCAAACCTTTCCTTCTGAACATGCCCATTTTTGAAAAGACACCTTATTTTTTGGAAGGATTTTCATCTTACAGAGAAGTTAAACCTCTATTCACAGCTTTAGCTTAGAATTTTTGTTCCCTGAATGGCTATGACAAAAATCAACTGAAGGTTGACAGTTTGAGGGATGGGAAATATCTGAAAGAAAATTATATTTTGAGAAAATAATCACTTTAAATTATTCGGTTTTGAGTGTTCAGTTTTAAATCATAGTGTTCCAGTGGGATCTTGATGCAAAACTGTCAACATTAACAGAGGACCATTTTTAGTGGCGTCTTCTCTGATTTCACCCAAATTGGTGAAGCTCTTGAGAAACCATAAAGAAAGTGTTTAACTCTTTGTTAGCCTTCTCATAGCTGATTTTTTTCACCTGTCAAAGTACTCATTTATAGGCGGACAACAATCCAGGAACCTTTTTGTACAATGTGTTGTTTTGGCTTTGTATTTCTAAAGGATCTGTTGGGGAGCTTTCTGACTCACTTAAATGAAAATAAATATTCTGAATCACATAAAGGAAAATATTTATGCCAACATATATACTAAGGGTGGCAGGGTGTTAGTGAAAAGCAGCCCCATTCTGCAGAGAAGGCTGTCAGTTCTAGTTGCCTGGAAATGGAATGGAAGCCAGGCTGATACTAATTAGCATCTGTGAGCATACAAAGCAGCACAATGTGGAGATACATATTAGCATGTTCTTGCAAGTAAATAACATAGTTTATATATACTAAGAATGTTATAAGTGATTTTTTTAATTACTTTTTTTGTAGTTTGGGGTAGCCCTAGAGAGTGATTCCTGATGTCCCTGCTGCACCTTTCCCTCCCTTCTGCTGTACTTTCAGCTGTCTGTGACTTTGTTTTGCAGTTTGTGCCATCCTCTCCTATCCGTATTCCCAGCAGCCGCCTGCATCAAATCAAACAGGTAACCACAGAGCCTGATCTTTTTTTAATTTAAGGTTTTTATAGGTGGTTGGGTTTTTTGCAGTTGATGTGTAATGTTCTTCAAACGACTGTAGATTTTATTTTCAAACGGCCTACCCTGCTCCATGTTTCACCAAGCAGAATGCATCTTACAGCGAGAAGAGGATTTGAGCAGAGAGAGGAATCTTAAAATGGACATTTTACTTTAATGTAAGCTCTTAGGGTAAAGTTTCACCAAGTTTTTGGCAGCAGTACCAGCATAAATATTCAGGGCCAATAACAAAGTGTTCCTTAACTTGTGTTGGCTCAAGACTTTTGTGCAGCCAGAAAACGAGCAGGGTAAGGAAGCACTCTGGCTAAAAAATAGTTTGTGCTCTTCTTACTGGGCTATTTTTCATCTGTATAATTTTCTTATCCAGATCCCTGTGCTTGTGCTGTCACAGCATGAACGGAGGGGGAAGGGCACCAGAGCAAACACGTAGGGAGGGGGTGGTGTGGGGAATATCTGAGCAGGCTCAAATAGCTCTGCTCCCAGCCAGCAACCGCAGTCCGAAGACTCCAGCTTTAAAATCAACAAGCTCAAGCTCTTGTGGCTCCTTCATTTTATATCTCCACTTTTTGACAGTAGAATGTTTATAAAAATGGCTTGAAGATGTTTGATTTTTCTTTTGAATTTTTTTTTCTTAGCTTGCTAGTTTTCAATGGGTAGGCTTGATTTTTACAGGGTGAAAAGTTAAGAAAATGATTTAATGCTTCAGACAGCATTTTTAGGGTATGCTGTCTGAGGTAGTGGAAAGCACTTCTGTTTCCCACCTCAGATATTTAAGGTACTTGCACAGTAAGCCTGAAGAAAATAACTACTTGCTTTCATTATGTAAATAATTTACAGGCTTAAAGAGACTCAGAAGCACTTGGGTCAGTTGTAGAGCTGTTTTTATCAATATAAAAAAGCTTAGGATTAATATGTAAATATCATAGAATCATAAATTAGTTTGGGTTGGAAAGGACCTTTAAAGGTCGTCTGGTCCAACCCCCTTTGCAATGAGCAGGGAGATATAATGAGAAATGCTGAGAGCAGAGGAATGAACTGCTGTAGCTCTGCTGTATTACATGAAGTAAAGTTTGATAATTCAGTTTTTTGGAAAATATTTTGGCATTCCTATTTGTTAAAGCAAACAGTGTAATTTCTTAATGTGTGTTTGATTGTTAAATTCACAAGTTGGAATTAATTCCATGTCCTGTGTACTTAGTGAGAACTTTGTGATTTACTTCTGATCTCTTTCAAATCTGAGCAAATTACCAGACAGGTGAATTACCTCAGACCCTTCCTTCTTATGATGAAGATTGTGAAGATGTTTAGTTGAACCTTTACTCTTAAACTGGACTGAATTAGAGAATCTACTCATTCACTCAACAGACTGGGTGGCATTCAGTTAATTTTAAGGAAGGCTGTTCTACCTAAGAGGAGATTGAGTCAAGTTTGAATTTGGTGTTAATGTTTAGTTTAATTTTACATATTTGAGCCATTTTAATAATATTTTATGGAGATTTTTTTTTTTTTAGAAAAAAACCCTCACTAAATCCCAAATTCATTGTGTGCAATGCAGTGTATTGCAAATGAGATGCTGACAAGTGTCTAGTTAGTCACTAATCCATAGAATAAGGTAAGAATCCAGCCATGCTTTTGAGGATTATCTGTACCAGTGTCCACTTTGTGAAATGACATTATGCAAGACTGCATAAAGAGGCTCTAGCATGTGCAGAATTTTTGGTTCATATTATTATTATTCAGTTTCGTAACTAGCTCTTGGGTAGTAATGAAAATAAAGCTGCTTGGGAAACAACGAGCTCACCTAAGCACTTTGTATGTGATGATCTCTCTTGCTACATCTTTCTCATCCTCTCTTCACTCCTTTTCTTGTAGTGAGAACGTTAAGTTATTGTTGCTTAAGGGAGTTGAATTAAATTTTCTGTGTGACAAAGTGAAACGAAACCACAGCTTTTCTGATCTTCTGCAGCAAAGGGCTTTTTTGATCTTATTTTTTCATCTGCTGATCTTTTAGGAAGAAGGGATGAATCTGCTGAACAGAGAAACAGTTCGTGAAAGGTGAGCACTAAGGCAAACTAGAACAGTTACCTCAGCTGTCTGTGGGCCCGGGACAATACATTTCTTTTCTTCTTTATAGAGAAGTGCAAGTAGCAATGCAGATGAGCCACTCATGGGAGGAGAGCTTGAGCCTGGTAATGCATTCATGCTTTAATTTGTGTTTCTATCATCAGTATCAGGACACTAGAGATTCTCTCATGTCAACATTTTCTTTGATAGTTTGACCTACAATTAGCATAGTGTTAGCATAGCACTGCTTTTGATCAGCAATTTTTCACACTAACAAGGCATAGAATTATCAGTTGTTCAAGGCACATGTGGGTTCCTTGGGCTGGTATATCAGAAGGAAATTGCATGGATGTCTGCCTGGTCAAATTTTCTTCCATGTTCTGATACCATGTAATATTTAAGGCTTTTTTATTGTTAAGCATAAGCTCATAAATGGCTTCCTAAAAATTATTGATATGATGGAGGATAACTTTGGAATTTCACACCAGTCAATCCTTTTTATGTTAAGGTACCTGCTCGTAAGATTAATTATATGTACTATTTACTATTTACATATTTACAGAGTGACAATGATTTTGAAAAATCGCTATCACCAAAGCAAGTAGACTTTGTTCCAGTTTCTCCAGCTCCTTCGCCTACAAGAGGAATAGGGAAGGTGAGCAAAATGTGCTAATAATGGTGTTATCTTGAGTAGTGCTAAATAAATTCAGCCAAATTAGTAGCAAAAGATTAAGCCACCTGCTCCTTTCTACCTCAGCTGCAAACAAGAAACTAGAGAGTAAATAAAACCCCCTGAAACCCCAAACCAGAAAATACCAGCACATACTAGCAGCTGCACAGCTTGTGGATGTGAATTTCTGTGGAGTGTTCAGCTATTAATCTGTAGTTAACAAAAAATAAATAAGTCTGTTTAACCAGAGTATGGTGAAATAAATATGCATGAAAATGGAATCTGTCCAATTTTTAAATTTTTTTTCCTCAGTAGCAGAAGGTGGTGTCTCACTATCAGCAGCCTCAGTGACTGGTTGCTGAAATTGATACTGGGTTGTTTATTTCTCTGCATCAGCATCACTTGGTACCACAGGGGAGTGACACAGACTTTATAAGTAAATAACACGACCTGTTTTCCTCTCAGCAATGTTTCTCACCATCCTTGCAAAGTCTGGTCAGTAGCAGTGGATTGCCTCCAAGTCCCAGCCCAAGTCCAACAAGGAGATTTTCAAGGTAAGTACGAGATCACATCAATGATGAGACACCAGCATAACTTGTTCACAGTAGATGTTTGAAATACCAGAATTTGTTATATTCATCATTGATTTCTGAGCACAAATACAAATTTTTATACTGACGTAAACGTTGGATTTTACAGTGCTGTAAAACATTTGTCAAAATCCTCATGTCACAACATTGGGCAAGTGGGCTGCATTGTGGCATCTGTCTTCTCAGTGTAGTTTCTATTGTGCTCTCAATACATCTTAAGTAATTGAATTCTTGGGGAAGAAAACTCAAACAGATTTAGGGTTTGTTACTCCTTCTGGGTTTTAGTTGCATTGGATGTTGTTTTGAGTGATGTGGGCTTATAATTAAATTTTAGTAGGCCTTAACTGTTCAGCAGAGCACTGCCTGTCAACTGAGATGTAGTCAGTGCCTGCATGTGAGGTTTTAGACTGCCCCAGTTGTGAAATAATGTGATTAAACTTTTGCTATTCAGGTCTGTGCTTCCTGGTCTTTTTTCAGAGAGGAAAAAAAAGAACTTGCTCTGGATAAGCTGTTTTAATGCCTATTTTCTTAGTATTTTTCACTTAGTAGTTTGTTTTCTGAGTATCTTTTGATTCTTCATATGTTTTCAAACTTCTTTTTTTTAATGATGATCTCAGTATAGCAAATGCCTTCTTTTAGCAGGAGAAGCCAGAGTCCAATTAACTGCATTCGACCAAGTGTTCTTGGATCAATAAAAAGAAAAGGTACAGTATTTAGGTTTGGTTATTATAATAGGCCAACTTGTTAGTTATATAATAATTCATATAGCTTTCTTCACAATTCTGTTCCAATTGGCTGATACTTCAAAAAGTGACTAGAAATAGAAGGTATTACAGATGATAAAACATCTTTATTCCATAAAGCTAATAGTTGTTCTGGTCTAATGCTTCTCTATCTTCCCACATTTTTCTTCAAGTTTAACTTCTGGCTATTTTATTGCATCTGTTTTTACATCTTCCTGCTTCACCTTCGTTACAGAACATTTTTGGCTCTGAGACAACTTCTAAAATACTTTTATCTGAGTACTGTCATAGCCTATTTAAGCATAGATCTCTCCTTTCTTGTTCTGGAGTATTTGGAAATCAAAGTCAATGTAAAAGTGTTTTGATAATCCTGGACCTTGTTCTTTTTCATTCTTCTCAGCTTCTCTGCTCTGGTGGAGCTGGTCAGTGAACTGATAGCTGGATAAACTGAAACAAAAAGATTATTCTTCACTACTGAAGAATGAATGTCTGATATCTAAACCCCAGCTAATAACTCACTAAATACTGAAGCTGGGACTAAAATGTTTTGAAGAAATAGGCAGTGTTTCAGCATCTAAATTCTATGGTTTAAATATAAAGGAATCTATTGTAATAAGTTTGAACCTATATTCTGTTTGCTCTGTAGAAGTACATTGAAAGCAGATTTTAGTTTGAATGAGTAGTAATTTTTATCATTCCTTATCTCTTCCCAAAGGTGTGACAGAGATGGAAGATCATCCCAAAAGATTATTCCAAGGATCCACCAACATGCTTACCCCTGAAGCTGCACATCAGGCAGACCTTGGGGGATGGTAAACGCTGTGTTATTCATTGTCCCTTTCAGCAGCAGCATACCAGTCTTTTTTTATTCTAGCAATGATTATACTTGAAATTGGTTTTGTTTGTTTGTTTTTAGTACAGACATCTCATAACTTTACAGCACTGAAATTGTCACAATAAACAGGCAGCAATATTCACTATAATTTTGCAGTTTCTAGGCCTGGCTGATAACATGCTTCCCCTATGTGGGAGTTGACCATGTTTAGGAAAAGACACCTCATGGCTGGCAGTTTTTGTAGTCCAGTTTCAAGATGCAATCAAATGTGAATGCTGATGCTTTTGGGTGGATGGGGTTTTGTTTTTTTTCCCTTGCTCTTAGTCACAGAGGAACATGAGTCTGTCTGACCCTCCCTGCTGGGAGGAGATAAAAAGTACTTTGTTAGAAATCGTAATGACTCGAAATAGCAAGGGATTTTGATCTAGTGTTTTAGTCAAGAGGTTAATAATACACAGGGTGTGCCCACACAGCTATCAAGAGAGGGTTGTTCACAGTGCTTTTGTCCTTTTTGCCTCTCAGCTGATGTACAAACTGTGCACAAGCTTTGAGCACACTGCAGTAGCAGTAGCAAAATAGATGTTTTAAAGGTACTTCAAAAACATACCCTTTTTGCACACCCTGTTCACAGTAGGCATAGCAGTGTGGATTCAATTGCTTCATCTTGGTTTAGGAGATGATAATTTTTAAATAATCGCTTTGCTGCTGTCACTGATGGTAGATCACTATAGTTACAGATTTGTGTCCTGTGAGATCTGCAGTACAGTGGAGTATGTGCAGTTTATTATTGTTGTCTCTCCTGGCAGAAAAGACCCCTGGCTGTGTGCTGGTCCAAGGCCCTGGGAATGGGGTAAAGTTGGCAGGGGATTGCTCAGCCCAGGTCTTCTTATCTGTGCCCCATTTCTGGGTGGGCAAAGGAAGAAACGGGCAGAGCGTTCCATGTCTGTCTGGAAGTGACTGCAAGGTGTGGGGTTGCAGATGGATCTCAGATCATGGGGCTTTACTGCTCCTTCAGAGATGTGTATGTGTGTTTGAAAGGGCTTTATAATGAGTGGAGCTGGTATTGGGACTCCCCAGTGCCTCGTTTCTCACGTCCTGATGTTGCTCTGGTTTCAGTCTGTCCTCACACGCCCTCGATGACAACAGGAGCAGTGCCGGCTCCTCCTGTGACTCCCCAGCAGAAGTTGGCACCAGCACAGACTCTCCAGTCTCGCTCTCTGACTCCAGATCCCCCTTTTTACCAGTAGATCTTACGGCCAAGTTACCCATTAACTGAGGAGCAGGAGTCTGCTGATGGACACCAGGAAACAGGCTGGATATCACCAAGACTTTCTGTTGTGTGTAACCGATTCTGTTCCTCATAGGAACTTCCAGGAATGTCATTATTTCTAGAAAACTTCCAGAGTAGTTCCTTGAGGAGGAATTCATGTTTCTAGTGATTTGTATGACATTTACTAAATTAACAGCAAGCATTTGGGTTGCAGACCCATTGGATGTTCACATCAGCCAGCACGATGTGGATTTGCCATGGATATTGTCTCCTTGGTATGAGTTACAAAGGCTGGATGTGCATCCTGCTTGTGGAAGACTTGGCTTGCCAGCAGCCAGTGTCCTCCCTCATATAATGTGGTGCTTGTGTAGGAACAGATAACTGTCACATTTGTCCTCAGTCTGAAACCAATGAATCAGCTTACTAATTGTTTTTATTCCCAGAGTGTTAGATATTTATATTTTTTAGTTCTTCATATGTAAGGGGAAATACTGGGGTGGGGGGGAATTGTTATGATTGGCTCTTAATCAATCCTATGTTCCGATGGATGTCCAAAGAAGAAGTTGGTGAATTGTCAACTTAAATTTATATGTTGGATTTTATATGACTGCTGTTTTGACTAAATCTAAATTAGGTGTGGAACATTCTTCTGGGGTTTTGTATTATTTTCTTCCCCATTTAGATGATGTATTGCAGTGGTAGATGCTCTGTTAAAGGTCTTTTAATAGGGAAAAGTAGTGGTAATATTTGGAACAAAACATTAAATCCTGAGGCTTTAGTATTTAGTACTTCTGAAATGTGTTATTTTAACAGTCAGTATTTGTCCTCATATATGACTTGTGTTGGACAGATACAGTGAGAAATCCTGAATGTCTTTTTGCAGGCTGAGGAGATCAAACCTGTTTAATCTGTGTTTAATCTCCTGATGTCACTTCGTCAAACAATGACATCAAGTCCTTTCTGCTGTTGAAAACTTCAGATGCTAATTGGAAGCTAGAATCTGGTAATCTGAGGTGTTTGAAAAGTCAGTGTGTTGAGGCATCTTGATCTCAACTCCAAGATTCCCCAAACAGGAGGAAAAATATGCAGGCCCCCCTATAGACAGCTGTCTATAGAGATCTTCCAGTGGCAACCTCATTTGGGTTTTGGGCTCCTGCTGTGCATCCAAACTTCCCCAGCTGAGTCCCCATTTGTACATGTCTGTGCTGTGTGGTTCCAAACCTTCTCTTCCGAGAGGTTTGTAATGAAGCAAAACGTTTTATTTTTAAACACTAAATCTTTGTAGTGTGTCATAAAGCAAGAAAAGTATGGAAACATCCTCAAGTAGGAGAAAAACCTGCCCTGAACTCTGCTGTGAAAGATTCACATGGGTGAAGCTTTGATTGACAGCAGCCATCCAAAGCAGAAGTGGATGACTTGGAGCGCAAAGACCCGGCGACCTGAGGGCCAATGACCCGTCTCCCTGTGTCCTTATTGTAGAGAGAAAATAGAATGTATTTAATAGTCTGACGCTGTTCTAGGAAGATACGACATGGTTTACTTCTGATATCATTCCTCTTAAATTATTGTAATATCCCCTTGCTGGTTGCAGTTCCTCTCTGAGTCCAGCTGCCCTTTGTCCCCGTGCAGACGGACACGTGAGGGTTGGTGTCTGTTTGTCTGACAAGGCAAAGTTTGGTTTTGCAATTTCAGGTATGTGCCAAAGAGTTGCTGTGCATTCACTCTTCTGTGGTGAGAGCAAGACTCTTTTTTTAAAAAATCTTGCTTATTTCTTAAGAATGAACCTCCTGGTGTCTCTTAGAGTCTTTGTTAAAAGATTCATCAGTGGAGGGGTTTCATAGCTGCGTGTGGGTCAACTTGTCTCTTCTCTGTTGAATATTTATGCTATTTTTCAAATAAGTGCCAATAAATGGAAAAGTAAATGTGTTTTACTGTTTCTGCACTTTGTTAGATAACCATATTCTTTTTTGTTCATCTGGGATTAAATGCTTTCTTTTAAAAATCAGAATATCTGTTGTAATTTACTTCCACCCAGTCTAGTTTACATTTAAGTTTGCTTTAAAATCTGTAGCAGACTTACCTGTTTTCCTAGTGCCATGCTGTCTTACAGGTCTGTGACAACCCTTGGGATAAAGGAGAATAAACCCAAACATTTTCAAAATACTTCAATAGCTACACCTGTCCTGAGTTTATACCTAGAGGAAGTTATGGTGAAGTCCTTTGGAAGACAAAAGCTACTCTGCTGGAAAATACTGAGGGTCTTAACTCTTGGGAGGAAGTGGGGAGTCTGTGGTTTGCCTTAGTAGGGCAGTTAATTATAGAATCACAGAATGGTTTGGGTTGGAAGGGACCTTAAAGATCATCTCATTCCAACCCTGTGCCATGGGCAGGAACACCTTCCACTGGACCAGGTTGCTCAGAGCCCCATCCAACCTGGGCTCGAACACTTCCAGGGATGGAGAGTCCACACCTCTCTGGGCCAATTAATGTTGTTGGAGAGAAACAGTTATTTATTTGCATCCATTCCTTTCCCTGCTTTTGCAAAACAGAAGTTGCTTTGAACTTATGGAAAAACATCTCAATGTTTTGATTCCACGTCAAGAAGCTGCAGTTTTGTGCCCTGGAGTCAGGAGGCATGTATAGGGTTTTTTTCTCATTGAAATTAAATGTTAAATTTTTAAAATAAATTATCCTGCAAGATATGTATCTGAATTCAGGGAATCAGGGTGTCATACAATGTGCATAATCAACCCAGTACTCAAGTAGTAATCATGCTGTTGGTATTGCCTCTCTTTTAGCAACTCCTCATTTCCTCATGACCAATGAATGCCAAAGCTTTGCTTGAATCTGTGTCACTGTCATAGGGCTGTTGCATGTGGTGTCCCTTAACTGAGCTGAGTTTGTGACAAGTGTCTGTGCTTTTGTTTTCTTCTGAGAAGAAATGAGCAACTTTCTCAACTCAGGCCATATTGAAAGTATTGTGATCATATATATATAAAATTATATAATTATATATAAATTTCTTTATTCTGCAGCCCTTTTGGGGCACACAGCTGCTTCTCTCTGGGATTCTGCCACTAATGGCCCCTTCCAAAGTCACACTTGTGTTTGGCACTTGATTGCTCTGGTTGAAAACTGTCCTGTAGGATTTGTTGGCAGTTAAATCGGGTCTTGGGCCGCTGTGTCTTCCCTGACAACTGATGGATGTTTTTCTTCCTTCCACCTTCTCTGCAGTGACACAGTTGCTGAGGGAAGGTTGGTAACGGTGCCAGTGCTCAGGGGGCTGTATTTTTGGAATGAGCGCTTCGGTGGTTACTGCATTTAGCAGAGGGAGATACTTCACACCGGGAGAGAGGCACGAATGCCAGGAGAATGAGTCTGTGCCTCAGCCAGGCTGACTTACAGGGTCTCCTGTGAGCTGTCAGCAAGGTGGGTGACCTGAATGCTCAGCTGAACAGCTGCCCACAGTCCTCCTGAGATCAGTGTGAACTTAATCCTAATTCATTTCTTTTCAGCTTTTTTCAGAAAACTTGAGTGTAAATAATCACCAACCCGTACAAACAGAACAGGTCTCCAGAGCCTGGTGAGACTGATTTATAGCTGTGTGTTGTGGTTCCATGTCAGTGCTGTGTTTGTGAGTCCAGCCCTGCTATTGTGCGAAGATTTGCCAGTGAAGTGACTGAAGGCAGGAGGGGCCTCTGGCACTCCATGAGCTTGAGAACAGCTTGTGCCTCCCTTGGCAGTCGTCATTTCAGAAATGTTCACTTTATGCTGTTGTGTTCTTGCATATGTCGGAGTCGTAACTCACTTACTTAAAATAGAGAACTTCAGGAGTCATAATTAAACTCTGTGAGCTCTTTCTATCCTGTTTTAAGCAACCCTTCTCATCACCAACTGGCAGATGGAGTTTAAGTTGATCCCTCTTCTCCTGGAAGCAACAAGTTAAAATATTTGTAAATGCAATTGAATGTTTACAGCTACAGTACAGTAATTAAAACCTTACTGACACAAAGAGGAGTCCTTGACAAGAGTCCTTTTCAATAACTGAATGCAAACAATTGTCACCTCGGGTTTGTTTCCTAAGGATATGTCTTGGGTGATCTTTTTACCTGTACAGTGGAGCCTTCCCATTTCTTTGTGTCTGGTGTGAGCATCCTTGTTTGATAATCTGGAGACAAGTTGCCAGTCAGCCCAGGCCTTGCTCCAGAGTCACAGAGCACTCCAAGCAGACACAGACCCAGACCCTGTGCACATCCTGGAGGGGCGAGATTGCTTCCCCTGTTGGGGTTTTGTGGTAGAAGCATGAGAGAGAGAGAGGAGGGGAAAAAATAAACCACTGAAGGAGAATAACCTTGTTTGACTTTCAGTAGCTGGCTCAGGAACAGAACTTTCAGAAGGGGGGAGGAGTTGAGTGCATTTAAACGAAAACCAAACAAGGCCTCTACATGCCTTTGTGCTGGCTTCCCTGTGTCTCTCAAGGAACTGGTGAGACATCCCCAGTGCCATGAAGATTCCTCAGACAAATCCGGCATTTATCAAATTTAAAATTCTTCTGATGGTTTAGTTTCTTCATCTTTTACTTGCTTCATGAGAGCCTAGGAAAATGCTTATTATTTAAGATTTCCTTCCGTGATAAACAATTGTACGTAAATGTTTAGAATTTTGCTGCATGTCAGCCTAAGGAGGAAAAGCTGCTGAAGAGGGAGCAGGTTTTGCTGCAGGTACTAATCTTTGGAAACGTGGCTCTTCTGGTTACTTTTTGCCCTTGTGTGGAGAGGAATCAAAACTAGGTGCATAGCACACATTGGGGTTTGTGGCACAGAAATCAGGTACTGTGTTGTCTTTCAAGCTGGTTTAAATAAAGCTGGCACTGAAATCGCTGCGAGAAGCTTCCTGCTGAAAATACATCAACATCCTTTCATTTCAAAGTGCATTAACTTCAGCAGTCGGTTTCGATTTTGGAGATTCCTGGCAGATTCCTGAGGGAAAGGCACTAATGGGTTTGGTGATGTTGATGGAACTCGGGATTCCAGAGCTTTACTGCAGTTTTATTTGTCTCTTGATGGTGGTTTCTTGTTTGTCAAAGCACAGCCTTGTCTAATGCGTTGATGTTCCTACTCAAGCCGAGTGTTTGCAGTTTTCTAGAGAAGAAAACTCTCATTTTGTTATTGTAAATAATGTTTTGCTATTGTAAATTTTATTGCTAATTTTATTTTTTTTTCCAATTGGAAACATGGATTTACCTTCCATTACAGGGAGTCTGTTTGTCAGGTAGACCTTCTTACCAGTCTTTTTCCTGACAGTGAGGAGGTCACTCATTGCTTTGATTGTGCCTGTAATCATGGTTGTGCTCTTGCTTAAATTACTCCTTTTCAGAGTCTCTGCTGTTTCGAAGGCCAGTGCAGTTACTTTGCCTGCATGTAATTCCACATTATGTTGTCAGCATGGTTATACAGCTTTGCAAATTTTCAAGAGCTGATGGGCATTAGCTACAGTTCATTATCCAAAGTAAACAGCTCGTTAGTGTACAGTGGAGAGCTTCTATAGAAGACAAAAATAGACCCAAAAGTGAGTGTATCCCCTTACTCGGCTTTAGTTGTTATGCTGTGTTGCCTGCCTGTGTTCATTCCCCCAGCACTCCTTTCTGAGGATACACTTGTCCTCTGGGCTCCTTTCGTTTACACAGTCCTTATCTGTAAATGGCTCTTGCTGATGGTGTAGCAGTGGTTTCCCAATCCTCATCAGCTTCTGTGCAGCAGTAACAAGTGAGTGATGTGCTGCTGGTAACAATGTACTTCACTCTCCTTCAGTGGTTTCAGTCTTAATTTAATGTCCTCAGGCAGCACGTTATTCCTGCAGGGAAGACTGCAGCACCATTAGCTTCGGATGTTTCTCCTCCAGCTCTAGAGAGAGATGGTGCCTTCCCTACCCTGCTGTGAACAGGTGAGTGCCCTGTTCCACAGGACACAGGAGGGAACTTGTTTTCTACAGGCACTCAGCCCCTCTCTGTGCACGCAGCTGGCAGGAGGATCAATACCAGGATTGCTCAGCCCCACATGCTTTGTATGGCTTTCTGTTCCCTTCTTTTTTCTGCCCAAAGGGTCTCATGCAAGGTCAGAGGGCAAAGCACCTGAGCTGACCCGAGAACTCAAACTCCCACCTGATAGAGAAGGTGATTCAAGGTTTGAGGTGTTTTTAAGACCTTCTGTACAAGGGTTTTTCAAAAACCTCCTGGTCCTTAAACTTGATGTTGCCCTGGATCACCATGGGCCCTCTGAAACATATATCACTTGGCACCTGAGAGCTCTCTTTCCTGTAAACAAAACATTCCTGGAACTGTTTTACTGGCTCAGACAAGTTCCCTTCTGCAGCTTTGCCCTTCCAGTGAGGTGGATTACCAATAAATGTAAGTCTGAAGTAGGAGACTCATGACAAAAGAAAGGGATGGTGGAACTTGGCATTTATAAGGAAAGCTGTTACATGGAAAGTGAGGTATCTTAAATGTACATTGACAAATGAGGACTAAAATGTGGTGATTTATTGCCAAACCTATTTGGCAGCCTCTTTCCAGTTTAGGCTTGTTGGTTATCAGATACTTCCTACATAGGAACATACGATGAAATAACATACGATTGGCTTTGACAATTCTTAACTACTTGATTGCAGGAAGGATTTCTCTGCTTTGTTGTTGAAGGCACATGGGTTCCTCTTGGAGCTGCTGGAAATGCCCCTGTGGAGCTATTTCCACAGCACCAGTGACTGTTCCCATCTGATAGCACACCCTGTTGTCTTCCTGGGACATGTTTTGAGACATGGCAGCACAGCCCAGCATTTCCCTTTGCAGGGCCTGATCTGTTTCCAGGTGGTTGCCATGTCAGGGTACTGGACCCACTCTCCCGTCTCAGGGGCTCCATCAGCTGCGATCCCTGGTGGAATGAACCAATTCCCTGAGAGCCCCATCTGTCCCTGGAGCTCTGAAACAGCAACACACGTTTACTGCAGTTTCAAGTTTCTCCTCTAGAGAAAACAGGGTCGTTTAAGCATTTTCTGATCCAGACAAGTGCAAACACCTCGAGAAGATCATGTACCAAGCCTACAGCGACTGGGAGTGACGCTCCCGAAAGCGATCTCGGCAGGGCTCCCATTTCCTGCTGCCAGCATGGCTCGTTTGAGATATCGGTGCCACGGCAAGTGCTGGGTAAACACGAGGATTGTTTCTGCTGGATGATCTCAAAGCCCTCCCAACTGTCTGCTGAAAATACTTGTCCATTGCAAGGAAATGACTGTTTGTTTGTGTTAGGAGTCAGGAATGGGAAATGACGTGAACACTTAACTGTTTTTCCTGCTGTTTCTAGGAGGCATATTCGCTGTCTTGGGTCTTATTTCCAAAGGCATTCAGTGTTTTCTGAGCCCCTGTTAAGTAAGTATTAGAGGTGTATGCATGCACATATATATATATACACATATATAAAATCAGGAAATATCTTAAAAATCTTGTGTATCTACCTGGTAAATTTTTACTAGTGCCCCTCTGTGACCATGATGTAACATGATTTGATATATTCCCCCTCACAGTGCTGAACTCAAACTGTCCTCAGATCTTGTTTTCCCAACACTGTTGATAAATCAGTGATTCTGCAGTGTGCTGCAACCTCCCTGAAGTAGAAAGAAGTCAGAATTCACACTTGTCATTCTTATTTCGCCCAGGCACCAGTTTTATCTGCATCTGCTGAGTTACACTGTGCATTTAATCTTTTTTTATCTGTGTATTGCTCCTTGCTTGCCCTTGACAAAGTAGTCGTCCAATGTTTTAGTCTATTTGGTTGATGATTACTTTTTGTTACTGATTTCTTTGGTCAAAGTGTTTTTCTAAACCAATCGTTTCTCTTTAGATTCCTTGAAAACAAACACTGGCAGTCTGGGTCCATGTCCTGTGATCTCCCTTCCTCAGGCACCTGCTGTCCTGCAGGACTGAGGCAGCTGCAAGTGTCAGACTTGGTTACAGTGACTCTGAGCTCCTGTAGGTGAAATTGTCTCTTCTGTACTTCTCCAAGTGCCTGGCAAAACATGATCCTGGCCCATGACTGGAATGCCCAGATATGGGGGGAAAAAAGCGGGTTTGTGTTGGGCTTTTTTAATCAGCTTGGGCACAATTAAATGTTTAGCCTGGCTTTTGGGTGCTAAGATAAGGTACCACACGGCAGTTTTATCTCCCCAACTTCTGTTCAATTCCCTCACCCTTCCCCAAGCAACAGCATGTTAAACTACCTTGTGAAAATCAGAATTAACAGTGGAGGTACTGAAGAACAGTGAAGCTACAAGAATACAGCCCTGCAGTGGCAGGAAAATAGACCCAACCATGAGCTCAGTGTTGGAGACAAGAGCTGTGCCTGCAGCAGGCTCTGGGATTTGACCTACTCAGTCAGTTAAGAACAATTTTGGGGTCTTTTTTAGTGAATGTTAATGATTGACTTTATCATCTGATACTGATTGATGACACAATCTCAGTTCTTCCGAGAATCAAACTAAAGTAACATTTTATTGCCCTTTAAAGACTTACTGATATAAGTAAAAATGTAGTGAATAACAACTTGAATTCAACTTCTCTTTCTCCTTTTTTAAAAAGAAACAGCTTTTTCCATGGTTTTTCTGTACTTCCATGCGTAGGCAGAAAAGGGACCCGTAACATGCAGGGGTGAAGGGTTTCATTTCCAAATTTTTTATTCATATCAGAGCATATTCTATAGACTTCTTATGAACAAAGATTTGTGTGTATGATTCAAATGCAAGAATAGCTGCCCTTTTAAAATGAACATCTCAACAGTGAAATGTCAAACCGAGGGAAATACTTGTTATATGAAACAAGATAAATGTTCACCTCAAATATGAAACTGGTATTTGAGCAGGAGTTTCTGATAGAAAAGAAGTCCCTGTGGTAGCTGTGGGGGTAGGGACTGTGTAGAGAAATGCCTTTGCTGCTAAACTTAGTTTGGTCTCTAAAATAGAAAAAATGGTGAATTTTGTATTAGTGTGCAGGGTGAGTACAACTTCTGTTAATGTCACTTCCATGCATTCCTAAGAAATGAATGGATCTGATTACAGAACTTGTTTTTATTGTCTACAATTGTGATACAAAATGGCTCTTGCAGAAATTATTTCCCCAAGTAAGAAAACGAGCACTCAGTGATATATTGGTAATGATGAAGTAAGAAATTTGAGAATTACTTCTTCACCTAAAATTCATGGTTTATTTCATAGTTTCACTGATGGAACTTTTAATTTTCTTCAATGACCAGTCATGACTCTGACCCCTCTGGTCTGTATACAGAAGTGTTATGTGCCAGCCTTGGCAGGTACAACCACAAACCAAATGAATGTTTTACAGAAGACAGTTTGCTTTTATAGTGATCACGCACTGATGTGAACATAGACTAAAAATAACAAATGTTGCTTTAATAAGGATTTTTTACAGTAGGCGTAGATATAAAAGTTTTTCAAATTATTTTCACAGGTATCACTGAACATTTCATAGCTGTCTGTTACAGAAGCACTGCAAAGTGCTTTGAGTCTTTCGTTTATTATACACAGTTAAAATATATTACACTTCTGAAGGTATCTTAAATCACTGAACAGTTTTGCTAGCATCTTAATGAGCCAAATGGGAGTAAAAGGCAGTCCACATTCATGATGTGAATATACAGTAAGGTGTTTGACATCCTATGAACTCACTGCTCATGTTCTCAAAATAACCATGGTGATGAGACCTGAAAGACAAGAATGAAGAAATAAACACTTCAATTTCACTGAATAAAACATTTAAAATACAGTTTACCCTGTCACAGCCCAGAAAACAATGTAAAAGTGTGTAAATACATGCAGAATGCATTTATACATACACTTAAATATTAGAAGTATTGCTCCAAGTTTTGATGTAGTCAAAATCCAACACTGAAGTGCAGTTTATCTAATCACTGAATGTTAAAGAAGCTATAAATACTCCAAGCAATTACTGATCTCGCTACTGGAAAATCTTAACACTGAGATTTTGACTTAGGTAAGCGTAACAGTAGAACCCAAACCCCAGTTTTCATGGGGGCCAGTTATAGGCAGTGTCATTCAAATGCTGAATCATCAGTAAGGCAGATTAGTTGAAGGCTCCAAGGCTTTTTTTCTGCTCTGTGCAGAATAACTGATCAAAGACTAGTTTTACACAAAGATGTTAAGCTTCCTTGTCAGTCTGCAGAGAGAGCTTTCAACAGACTCTTTGTTGTGACCTTTAAAGAGGGAGGAAAAAAAAACCTGCTCTGATAGAGGTTAAAAACAATTAAAACCAGAAGAAAGCAGGAAATGTGGGACTAATAAACCTACTCATGGCACACCGAAAAATTCACTTTAATTATGTGCTGATACAGGAAAAAGTACAAATCTGCAAGTTCTTAGCCATGGGTTATATTGCACAAGGCAAGGGAAGAACATTAAGGCTCCTTGAATTCCAACCTTATGTAACATCACAATAATAATTTATCAGTTCTTGGGCAGTCTTTCTTGCAGGCTCAGATGATGTCAATGTAACAGCCTTTCACTGCAGAGATCTCAGCTAAAGCCTACAGACCTCACCATGAATAAAGACGTTTCTGAGACTATTTTACTCTCCTGCCACTACATAGTGATTTAAATTATTTACTTTATGAGACTGTGAAGACTGTGAAGCATGACAGAACAGAGCTGTAATGCTGCCTTCCATCAGATCAGCAATTTATCCATTAAAGAGGAATTACAGTTCAGCTATTTCTTGAGGTCTATACTGGCTCAGACAACCAGTGCTACCACAACTGCTGGAGGCCTTAATTTGGATTAATTCCATCATTGCAGAGTAACAACAGAGGGTGCTTACAGGAAAGCCTGTACCACTTGCACAGGGACTTTCAGACAGTAAAGGGTTTAACTAATTTCTGTAAATCAAATACTTCTCAAATGTCATATAGCCCAGCTGGTGTGGTATAACAACCCTTTTCAATTAAATGCTCCACAATCCAGTTGTACTTCCTTGTGGAAGAAAGTGGTTTCATCTTCTCAAGAATAATTGACTTCCTACACAAGCAAGAGTTGCACACAAAAAAATCTGTCCATGAACACTAAAAATACTGCCACCAAAGGAACCAAAACCTGTCAAAACTTCATAGGGAATCAAGAAACAGGTTCAGTTGTTGCAAATGTATAAAGTCACATGGTTTAATACTGCAGCTGGCACCAGCAGAACCTGGAGTAATTTTCAAAAGCAGAGACAAAAGCAGAGTGAGGATTACCGTAAGGTCCTGATCTGAGAGTCCATCAGCATCAGCTTGGGCAAAGAGCCACAAGTGAGATCTCAAACTGCTTCAGCAGATTGACCTGTGAGTCAGCTGACTGTGCATGAACCATCAAGAACTTGCACCTTTCCCCATCACTACCTCACCTCTAGCTATCAGTTTGAAGCTGCCTAGCTCGTTTCCTGTAAATCCTCATTTCTGGACAGGAGAATTGAGTTTAGTGTGACTGTTCTTCAAATCTGAAATAGTTATAGAGAAATAGTCATAATAAATGAAATGTGCAACCTACCTATGCTTGCTAATGTAGGAGTTAAGTTACAAATCAGGAAGAACTGTGGATGGTAGTGGTCTCTTAGAAAGGATTTACAGTAACTTACTGCTACACACTTCAACTGCTTATCAAGAAGGCAGTGAGAATTGGGCCTTACAAACCAGCTCACCGGGGCTAGAGGGAGAAACACAGTAACACAAGAGCCCTACATTCTGCAATAGAGTAACTACTGCAATACAAGAATAAGAAACAGGACGTTCCATTCCGTTTTGTTGGCAGATGACCGTGGTTGGCCCATCATCAAATGAAGGTAAAATTAACATGTAGAAGCCTGTGTGTAATAAGTATTGACTCAAATCTGGTCTAAAACACTTACAATAACTAATTTACCCTGCTGTCACCATGGCTGCAAATTAAGATATACGTGGGGATGCAAAACAAAATGTCATGTGGTGCTTTGTCTCCATCCAGCTTCCTGAAGCCACTGGTGAACACAGATGAAGTTTTCCAGACTCACAGAATTTGCAAGAAAACGTTTACAAAACCCAAAGTACTCACCTAAAACATAAGCAGCTACTAACTTTTGATTCACACTTAAGTGGAGGTAGAGAGGCACCAGGGATTCCATTTCCCCCGATGTAGGTAGCATTAGTGCTGCGACACACACTACTCCCAGGAAGACTGTTAGTAAACTAGGTCCCGACGAGGCAGTTCTGTTTTCTGAGAAGGCAAGACAGTACCAACTGTAAGGAACATCTGACCAAGATAAACATTAAATATTCTGCAAAAACGTTTGCAGTGCATTGGAGCTGCAATACCCTGAGATTCTTCCTTTCCCTTTGCAGTTTGGAGGGGGTGGAAAATGACTCTTAAACCCACCCTTCTAAACCTTCTGCATTTTGCAGTGAGGGAGGCTGCTCCCTGTTCTGATGCTGGGACTTGTTTTCACATGACTTCCCAAACCACTCCCTTCTGGAGGAGCAGAGCCTGCCAGGCCCAGCTATACTATAGCTATAGCTATATATACACACACTCAGGGCAGATGGGTGTCTCAGCAATGCCTGACGTTTCCCCATGCATCCTCACTGCACTCCTTCATATGTTCCTTCAGTGATTAGTAATCAATTAGGAAAGATCACCCAAAAGAGCTGCACAGGCAGGTAACTGCTTACACCTCCTGAGCAAAACCTGGCTACAGCAAGAGCACAGGTTCTTGGGCCAGATGAGTTCCCCTTCTTTTTTTAGAGGATTCACGGGCTGCACCCAACAGAACCAGTATAGATGCCACAAATCAGTAAAATTTGAACCTTCCTTTAAAAACCGTGAGAGTGAACCACTCTGACATCCAGTATCACCAGAATAAGGAAATGCGAACCACAGACAATAAAGAGTCCTTCATACCCTTTATTGCGCTGCACTTCAACAGCTGGAACCTGCTCAAAGGCCCACTGTGTCATCTTTGAAAAGAGCTGTTAACATGTTAACTGAATACCTCCAACCAAATCCTTAAGTCCCATTGGAAATTAGCCAATGTTTTTATCATTTTTTTCTATCCTCAGTGACCAGCAATATGTGCTCTATTTCAATTCCATAAATCTGTTATTTACAGGTTGCAGGTTACATGCAAAGACTGCAGTCACTTTGTTTACTGCTTTTCTGTAAGCAATAAAATGTGGTCAACAAGGTTTTTAAGCAGAGAAGTAGTACTTGGATTAAGACCAGTATCAGATTGTTCAAACCCTCTGTCCTGGAACAACTATCACAGTAACATTTTGTTCTGTGAGGCCAGAGATCTTTGTAGGTTTGCTTTAACCATGTATCCTACTAATATCTATAATCAAAGTTTTCTTTAGTAAAAGGTATTTCACCAGCCAACAAACTCTGTATAAGTAGTGAAACAGGTTGGCTTTAACAAGAGGAACACCCTCAATAAGGTTCATCTATTTTCTGGAATTGATTTCTGTTGCTGTAATGAAAAATTAAACAGTGACAAGAACATAACAATATAAATCAGTAAAACTAACAGGACTATAGGCTGTCAAGAATCAGTTTAGATTCAATTCAGGTAGAACTTGATACTTTTTATCCTACCCCTTAAATTTAACTGTTTGGCCCAGGTTTTGCCCAAGACTGTTGATTTACTTCCTCACATATGAAACGAGCCGAGTTTTCAGCTCCCAACTGTGCTCTTCTGTTCTTGTGGGACAGACAAAGGAGAGGGTGCAGAACAAGGAGCACTTCAGAAGATGTTTTGGCAATATTTCCTGCTCATCAGGAAACGGGGGATTATGGGTTTGGAACAAACTCAGAAGGGGCATATGTTCTGAAAGAGCCCAAGGGGAAAAATAACTACCATCCTTTGGCAGATAAATTCCCATTGGCTGTACCAGAACTCCTGCTCCAGAGGAAGGGAGGATTCTCTCTCCAAGGTATGACATGCAAACAGGGCAGAAAAGGGTCTTGATTGATCAAGGCAGCACAAACAGAATAGCCACAGTTTGGGTTCTTGGGTACTGTCATTCCCCAGTGACAAAGACAGCAGTCTTACAGGTAAGTAAAAAGAATTCCTTTCAAATTTATTTTAACCTATATTTTAAAAAATATTTTAGTCTTTCTAGTAACTTGAGTTATTGAAAACTGATTCAGAAGACAGGAGAGGTAAAAGATTTCAGCTACCTGGTTGACACAAAGTCTGCTCAAAAAAGACACTTTCAGCCAGGTGTTCTTTTATTCGTTTTTCCTCCTCTTCCTTTTGTTGTTGTTGTTCCTTTGCAGATGGAAGCAGAGTAGCAATAATCTCCTTTTTCCCTAATGCTTTCCTCTGGCTCTGCTCAGACACTTGTAGACGGAATTTATCTATCACACCATAGTAAGCAGCCCGAACATCTCTGTGACGAATCACACTGCAGAGAAAACCAACATTTTCAAACAGATCAACTAATGAGAAGCATGTATGGAATTACATCCTATATCACTAAGTTTGTCCTCTTTCCCCCATGCACAGATAAACTGCAATAATCCAGATCCTCCCTACCTCCTCCATCACTCAGTGATTTTGAAGATTTGATCTTGCCTTCTCTCTCCCCTCCATATTTCCCAAATATATAATAAGCTCCAACTGGATGGCCAAAAAGAACAGTTAATTCTTTATCTCAACCCACCTTTGCCTCAGTCTGAGGCTGAGCTGCCACCTGATGAAACATCAATTTATTGAAGTTGTTTGATGCTGGCCAATGATTTTAAAAGGTATGAGGGGACTGGAGTGGACAGGAAAGAAGTAAAGTGGGGCTGCCAAATACTTGGACAGGTGTTTGGCAAGCTGAAGTTCAGCTTTTTGAGGAAAACAGGCTCAAAGCTTTACAATTCTACACTCTCAGAAGAAAAACTCATTCCTTCTGTGGACAAGAGTGAGCTAGGGATTTTCAAAATCAGAAACCCACCATTATGAGCATGTTTGGAACCTATAAAAGGCACAGTTTTAAAATAGCACTGATCAAAGGCAAAACAGACCTCTGAGCAGAGCTCTGCTCAACTGCCTCCTCTCTGCATTTGTGATTCATCACAAAAATATGTATCTAGCATTAAAAAGCTCGAACATTTAGGTTTAAAATGGTATCAGCTCTTAGGGTTAATAAGGATTTATATTATTCCTCCAAATGTTTCTTGTGAAAGGTTATTCTAAGTTTCTAAGGTAACAATAGCTAATCTGAAAAAAATACCTACAAATAAGTGATTTGGTTTCAAGAGGGCTGCCATCTCATGAGGAAAAAAAATGACTGTACCCTTAGTAACACAGGATAGTAGTTTCAAAATTGCTTCAAGGAAGGGATGGATTTTTGTGTTTCAGGCTTCATTTAAAGGAACTGTATCACATCAAGATATCGACAAGCATTAGCACATAGCCAATGCTTGCAACTGGTATCTAGTTTGAATAGACTATTCATCACAGGAACAGAGACCAAGTCATCCCCCCAGCGAAAAGGCTGCAGTGATATAGCGAGTTTTACGTCACTTTAGAGGCAAATGAGTGTGCTTATGACAGCCTTTCAGCAAGTCAAGTGTTGGCTGGGCAACTGCCTTCACTAAAACAAAAAGCTTTTTCCCTCTGACAACCCTAATTCATAGAGCTCTCAGCATATCAGCACAGCAGATCAACTGATTTCTTCCTTTAACACTTCCTTTAAATTGGTGTTTCCACTCTTAGTACCATGGTACTAACTACCAACCTAAACAGAATCTTTACATAACACCGTGCTAGGAGAACACCGTGCTAGAACATGTATCTGCTGCCAAGCAGAGATATTTTCTGCAGACCCTCATAAACAGATACATTCTCCTGTTTCTTTTTAGAGATCATTGCATAATTGGAAGCTCTGTAGAATATCTGTTTATCTGGCAAATGGCCACACTTGCATAGTACTGTTCATATCCAAGCAGTAAACACTGCCCTGAGACAGCAACCACTGGAATGGGATGGGGGTTTTCCTGCACAAAAAAAATCCCCTTGAAACACGTGTATGTCTTATTTTCCTTTATCTATTAAAAGACATTTGTTTAAGAATTACGCAAGCTTGATTATATTTGGTTAAAGTCTGCTAAAGACCACAATAGTTCACTGATACAGTGGTGTATTCTGACCCATTTTGTTCCATTTCTAGCACTGTTGCCCCTGCCCACCGAAACTTTTTAGTTTCATGTTTTAAACTTCCTTTTTATTTGGTGAGTCCTTGGAATTTTTCAAATTACACCTAAGAAAAACAGTCTACAGGAAAGAGCCATTCCCCAAGCATGGTATTATTTATCTGACAAAAGATAGTTCATTCAATAGTGGGGGTTTCTGCATATGGCCATTTGTTAGCCAGAGATCCCAGGTGGTGTTTTACAGTTTGGAAAATTTCTATTCAAAAAGCTCAGTCTACTGTTTTAGGTACCTCACAGTTCCTTCAGCTGTATCTGTACATCAGCACAGAAATGATGTGGCAAATGCAAGATAAAAAAAGTTGGTCTATTTTAGCTTATACACCTACTCTACTCCAAATTACAGCAGCCTGCAGACCCTGTACATTACTGTGGTCACTTGACCAGCCTCCTTATTTTCTCAGTTATTGGGTTGGGACCTGACAGGAAAAGCAAGTAAAGGGGAGACACAGAGATCTGAGAACAGGAGGGGTGGTCAGGGTGAAAGGTAGGCAAAAGTACCTTAATTAAACATGGCCCAGGAAAATGTGCTCAGCAGAACTGCATACATTTCCATTTTGCCAATCTGCAAACAAGTATTTCTCACAAAGAAATCCCAACCCTGGGGGGTCTTGCTTTTCTTGTTATTTCTTACAAAAAGGTACTCAGAGGAGGCTCACATTCCTCTCACTGCTGGTTTACAGACTCCACTACAAGATGTGTTTACTGGCAGTTTATTTATGCCCAAAGACAAAATTAAAGAATATTGTAATACCTCTGCCCTAGAGTGAAAGAACAGCAAAAACCAGACAGCCACAAGTACACAGGAGGTTAGGAAAACATTACAACTTTATCCAAGTTATATTTTATACGCATGCTGTCATTTCACTACCTCTTAAATAATAAAAGAAGATAATAAAATGTTGTATATCAGAAAAAAACCCAAACAACTTTTACTTACATATCAACACAGCACTGAGGCTTCACTGCACCAGTAGCATCAACCACCGCATATTTATTTGGGGTTGTACAAAGAACTGCAATGAAAAGGACAGGAGTAGTAACAAATCATGAATTAATACCTCACCAACTTCATCAACAGATACATGTAGAGACACGAGTTTGGTTTTGTCACAGATATGATTTGTTACATGAATTATAATTGGACTGTTCAAGATCACCAACTAACCCTTAAACAGAACTTAACCTAAGAAACCCACCTTTGAATTTTAAGGCAAACTCATAGGGGTTATATAGAGTCAACACCTGCTTGTGTGTCGACTGGTCATCTGCATAAAATATAAGTTCTGTAGGAAAAACAAAAACAGGAAGATTTCCTTCCACTAACTCTGGCTGTCTTTTTTGTTGCTGCATTGGCACTGAATCCTCCTTGCTGCTTCTTGTGTTCTTATGATTTTGAATCCTCAGAGACTTCAGTTTTTGAATCGTTTAAGAATTCCAAAGCATTTTGGCAATTCTAAAGGAAAAAATGGAAAAAAAAGAGAAAAGGCAAGAAGATTATTTCCATAAGTCTATACTAGTATAAACTGAGGCAGTCAACAAAGGTGTAAAAATATAAAATGTGATGTTTGATTATGAATCTACCTCTACTTATGTTCCTTCAAAAATACTGATATATAAAAAATATTTGCGTTGTGTTTCCATCTATTTAACAAACTGCTATAAAATAAATGGATAAGCACCTCTTCAGTGTATCACAGCAGCATTTGGGGTCCCAGTCCATGACTTGGGTTGCTTATACTGGCTCTTTACAACACATACCAAACAGGGATAACAAAAAGATATTCCATCCTATGTCCTGTGTCTCAGGATACCAACACTTAAGAAAAACCAGAGCAGAAATGAGGAAACATGACATAAGTAGGAGTCACTGTTTAGGCAGAAACCTCTCCAGAGGCATGACCTCCCCGGATGAGGAATAACAGCCTAGGTATCTGCTCACCCAGGCACCCAGGTATGTCAAATCCCAGAAATTCAGAACAAAGGAATGGGGAACACCTTCACGGTTTGTTTACACTAAACTCCTGTTACAACTGCACGGTAGTTACATGCAATGAATTGAAAAATAACTGAGATGAGCAACACCAAACAGATCTGGGATTTACTGTTTGATTAAAAAAGACAACAGGTTTTCTGTCACCACTGCCTCCAACCAAAGTACAACCACTGCAATTCTCCCTCTGCCACCCGCACAGTTCTGTTTTATTTTGAGTGACATTCCAGAACTAAAACCAGAACCCATGACCCAATCAAGCAACAATCCCAAATGTAATTCATAAAATAAAATTAAGGCCAAACTCCTCAGCACACATACCATTGACTTGACACATGACAGACAGAACAAAGTCTTCTACCCCCCAAGAACGTCATATTTTATTGCAGCTCTTGTAGGTTAATTATCAAACTGAAGGTGTCCTTTGAGGTTTAACTTTACAGCAGAAAATATTAAAAGAACAAAAAGTTCCTACTGACTCATTAGCTGTCATTTCCACTTCCAATGAAGCTTTATAAACAAGGTACATTTTGGCTGTTCTCCAGTCAGATAAACTGGTTTTGTTGCACCTTAAAAAATTTAGTTTCTGAACTTTCTCGCAGCGAGTAGCCCAAACATTATGAACAATCAAAACCAAACGCTTATTTCAGCATTCTAAACATCATGATGATCACATTTCCAAGCACCAGATACAGGTTTCATACTTGAAACATGACACAGGTTCACATGTTTGCTAGAGTGTATCTGTCACACCATCAGATTTACAGGTTCTGATTCTTATTCACAAACTAAGCTTTCAAATTTATTTATTTATTTATTAAAACAGCAAATTATCCCCGTAGAATTTAAATTCATGGATCTCACTGGAATGTCTTTCCCCATGATCCAGTTTCTTTTCAGAGTACAAGTTTGTTTCCACTTCACTGAAATGCTACTAATAATATTCTGAAAACAAATCCCCAATGATAGGGTTCCAAGCTGATGTTCTGTTACCTTATTAAGAAAAGACTAGAAAAAGAAATGGCTTTGTGAGTGCTTCTTAGAATTTTGGTGAATCCCTTTTGTTTCAGAAGAATCAAAAAATTCTTGTACAGCAAGTGTAAGCATTATTTCTTGAACAACTTTCTGTACTATTGCAATGTGAGGTTCACGGTTCCATTCAAACATATCAGGACTATATGAAAAGCTAATGTGGAAAAAATACCAGCAAGTAGAAATACAAAATAACTTCTTTTGATGCTTCTCATAGGTAGAAGATTAAGAATTATTAATTTTTTTTAACCAAAATTAGCTCAATACAGTATGCAGTAAGAGTAGGCTGGAATCTTTGGGTCTCATACATATCTACACTGTGTACACTGTGTGTAACAGAAATACAGGCAATCTTTGCATTAACAAAAGGGATTTTTTCTGAATAAATGTTTCAAACTACCATACAACCAACAGCAAGCTACTGCTACATATCTTAAGTGACAATATTTAATAAAAGTTTTAAATATTATTTATAATAATCAATATTGTTTTGATGCTTCAGTTTTTTATTTAAACCCTGTACATGCTTCATTCCAATTCCTGGCTTCATACCACATCTCCAGTTTCTTCAGCTCAGCCAGTGGCAAGTGTTCAGCGTCCAAAACCCCACAAATTACTATCAGTGGAGGAATGGATCACTAAGCCTATCAACAGGCTCATTTTTCTCACACATCCATTGAAAACAGTGCACAAACCTCCCAGGATTCCACAACCTGCACACGGAAAGCCACCAATCTTAAAAAAGTATATCCCGTTATTGCTTCCTTTTCTTATTTAACTTGGCTGGACGAGGAGTTACCGCCTGAACTGGCAAAAGGAATATCTGGCAAACTCAGGCCTACAGTAGATATGTTTGCTGACACAGCAGTGTCATTCAGGATATAAATTTCTGAATTCCTAAGCAGGTAACCAGCATCCTTTGTCCTTTCTGAGACAACAGCTTTTACTTAGAAGTCACCTTGCTGGGACATCTCACCAAGTGACAGCAGTAAAAGCACTTTTCCCAAAGACTGATTTATAAACCACACACATGCTGGGGAGACGTGACAGTTTAGTCTTGATAACACCACACCTTTTGGATCAACAAGAAACTGCGAACACTTTTACAGAATGTACATGTATCACCACAACTTCCCTGCCCAGATTAACCCCACAGCAGCTCTCATGGTCAGAATAAGGTCACGTAGCCCAGCCAGTTCATTTAAAAGAAACTCAGCTGCCTCTCTTCCTCACCATGACCACTAAATTTTGCAGTCAGTAGTCACCACAATTACTTGCCCAACATAAATCTGTATCAACCCCAGATCTGTGGTCTCAGCTCTGTGACCTGCACTGCACAGATGGGCTTCTCCCAGCACTGCCGATGACATTCCTGCAGGAATCTGTCTAAGGTAATGCTGGTTACAGGACACAGGCCAGTGTGTAACACCTGAACAACACCAGCTCGCTTCCCAATGCTCTCTGAAGTCCAGACAAACAATTGTCGCTGGCATTTTCTCAGCACAATAAGGATCTTTCCTCCCTGATGTTGCTAAATATATACTGCTGGTGTCACAATAGCACAGATCTGCCAGCGTTTCCTTTGAAATCCCTTTCTTCATAAATTTAACTCAACAGAGAAAAACTCGAAGTGAAACATAACTTCTCTCCAGAGTCGGAAATAACCCTGATTGTGATTTGCTTTTACTTAACAAGTACCTGCTGAATAAATAAACCAGCTGAAGAAGTTTTTTATTCCCATTTTAACTTCCAGTGGCCTCATGACCATGGCTTCCCAGCATGTTTGTTGGTTGTTTTTCTTCCTAACAACTCCAAATAACTCTACAGAATGTCATCGGGTAAACACTTTATTCAGAAGAAAACCTCTTTACAGTCATTGTGTCCAAATTCTTCTTTTAAAAACTGTCTAATTACAGCGTAATCTATTTTTGTTACATCTCATGATCTATCCCCTAAATCTACATGAGCCTTTCTACACTACATACTCAGTAAAACTGATGCCTTTTGAGCGCCTATTTACAAAGTAAACCCAAAGTCTTCTTCAAAATTCCCTCCTGTGTCAAGCTGAGCAATGGCCTTGAGATACATGCAAATACTGAAGCTCATCCATTAGCATTTTGTTTCTCCAAAATGTTTTGAAGGCCTCAACGTGCGCTTACGCAAAACAATGTTTAAACTACCTGCAATTATCTGGGAGAGTCACCCAACAGGAGAGCAACAGACCCAGCAGCCAGGATGGCTGGATTCCATTACTGCTAACTCTGTCACTGACACTCCATGACCTTGAGCAAGTTGGTTAACCTCACCTCAATTTGCTGATCTATGAAGGCACATATTCTGCAAAGGATTTCAGTAGGCTGACGGTCCCATTTGAACTGGCAGAACCGCTCTGATACTTTGCAAAGCTGCTACTGTTTACCCCCTCACAGAGTGATGAGAAATGTAATTAGTAACTGTCTCCAGGATGCTGTAAAATGAAACAGTCTCGGAGCGTTACCTATTAGCATGGATGACTAAAAGATGCATAAATCATGCTGATACTGACAGCACAATTTATTAGGACCACACTATTCTGTCCATTTTTTTAAACGCTGAAGAGGTAACTAACAAAAAGAAATATTCAAACGCAACTAAAAGGCATGCAAAAGCAGTGAAAAATGAAATAACAGCTGTGCACTGCTTCTGGTCCATTCCGGCTCAGAAGAATCCTAGGGAAGACTTTCAAGGGCACATCTGCCTTAGTCTCTATTTTCTTACTTTAGTCTCTATTTTCTCACTTTCAGGTTGTGTTTAATGCACTAAACCGCCTGATTTTCAAACGTCTCTTGTGCCCCATTAGCACGACGTGGCCCCGAAACGCCAAACACACTTCCCTGGGAGCGCGGCGGGGGGAAAGGCGTTCCGATCTGCTCGTACCGCCGGCAGGGCACGGCGGTAATTGCACACTCCTAATTGATCCTCTTTGTTCTCCAGCGAGGAGCAGCAGCAGCGATCGGGGCTGAGGCAGCTGCGCGGTAACGGCGGCTCCGCCGCCGGCCCTGCCCGGCTCCCCCGCACGGCCCGGGGCGGGACCCGCCCCGCAGCCCTGCCCGGCACCTTCCCCCGCACCGCCGCCCCCCGGAGCGACCCCCGGGGCAGCGGCCCCAGCCCGGGGGCCCCGCAGCGCGGTCGCCGCCTCGCTCCCCATCGCGGCCCCGCCGGGCCCGGGGCCGCCGCCGAGGGCAGCGAAGGGAGGCCCGGCCCGCGGGGCCGCCCGCCCGCCACAGGGCAGGACGGGACGGGACAGCGCGGGACAAGGCAGGACGGGGGTCTCGCTGGGCTCCGCCGCCCCCGCCCCGAGCCCGGTGTGGCCCCCCAGCCCGACTCACCCGCCCGGGGCCGCTCGGTGGGGCTGGCGCGGCGCCCCTTTGTCCGCCCGTCACTGCGGGCAGCGCTGGGGCTGCCGGGACCGACCGGCCGCCGCCGCCGCCGCGTCACCGCCCCGCCCGCCGCCCGCCCCCGCCGCCATGTCGGGGCTCCCCGCGATCGGGGGTGTCCGCGGCCGCTGCCCGGGGCCGCCCCTCGGTGCTGCCCCGGCACCGCGGGTGTTCTCGGAGCGTCCCCCGCCGCCCTCCCGGGCGGCCCCGCCGGCTCCGCGGGCAGCGCGGGGTGTGCGGCCGGGCCGCCGCTCCTCACCTGCGGGAAGGTGTTTTTTAATAGTCATTTACCTCATCTCACGGTTCTTGAGGTTTAACCCGTCCTGGAGGGGTTCCTCCCCTCTCCCGGCTCCTCGAGGCCGCCGTGTTTCCTTCCCGGGGTTGCGGCTCCGGAGCTCCGGCTCCCCCCGGTGCTGCCCATCGCCGGCACGTCCCGCGGTGGAAGGGTCCGTGTCCCACCCGGCGTGAATCACAATAAAAGTATTGACAACTCAGTCGGACCTGCATGACCATACGGCAGCACGGCTTAAATGGGCACGCCGTCCCTGTCAACAGCTTCTCATCCTGTTACCTTTGTTCTCTATTCCTCTTTCATTAAATTAAACTAGTTGTGGACTTCAGCTCATTTTATGCGTTATCCACTATATCATCTTCCTTTAGTTTTCTTCCCAACTTCGGCTTTTAAGCCCTGTATAATAAAAATAAACCCATGCATAATCACCACCCAATATCACCCCCAATTTTAAGATTATTAATGGAGCAGAATGTTTTCATTGCAAGTCAGGTGGATAATTAAGATTTATATTGAGCCATCCAGTCAGCAGGATTGCAAAATCTTTTACCCATTACCAGGCTTTACCCACCAGTGAAATGAACACACATCCGTGGTGAAGTAAACACAGCAGCCATGAATGTTTCACAATAATACCATGAAACAATCCAGGACAGGAAGCAACACATTTTGTCTATTTAAAGTCGTGGAAGACATTAAATAAAGAAATTCTAAACAATGTATTTTTTAATTTAGCCAAGTTGTGTATATTATCAATTACCTTTTTCTGCAGATCTAATGGTTGCTAGTAGTTCATTAAGAATTCACAAATTACATAATATTGTTAAATTATTACATATAGAAATTATTATCTTGTCAGAATTTCTGAAAATGTATGCAGTGAAAACTGGTAAAATACAGGTTTTTTTGTTTCTTGATGAGTGTCGATCAGCTCAGATTTTAACATGTTTAAAAATAAACTGGAATTCTTGTTTTTAAATGAACTACCAGACTTCAGCCTCTCAGGATACATTCAGAAAATTATTATGTTTTTACTGAGTATTAATCCAATGCAGGGTGTTCCTGATTTTGGAAATCTGTCTCAGGACAAGTGGCAGACATAAACATGCTTCAGAGATATTTAAATTAATAACAAATAAAATGATGAAATTAGAAAAAAACATAATTTAAAAGGACTAGACTTAGAAGCACATTAATTAGCCACATTGGATATTTTCCAGTTCATCCAGCTCATTTAAAAAGAAAGTTCAGACTCTCTAAAAGCAGGTTTAATATCTTCCTCTGCAAGTTTCCCAGGATCCAACTTTGTTCTGCCACGTATTTAAGAATGTTTGCATACACCTCTGGAAATCAGGACTCATGGTGGTCTCCTTCCTCTCCCACCCATCTATCACTGCAGCTTGTCTGGATCCCTTTCCCCACCCTCGACGTGGGAGAGCCCAGTTGTGGTTCCTTCTCCATCTGAAGAACCATTCCGACGTCTTGAGGGATAGGGAAAGGGGACTCCAGCGACAGGGTTTTTCAGGCCCCGAGCCTGGAGGGGAGAGGTGCTCCCCCCTCCCCCCAGCACCCACGTGGCCCCATGGCAGGCACAGAGACAGCACACCGGGCGTGGAGAGGAGGCAAGAGAGCGTTTATTGTTGGGGATGTCACATTTATAGGGTTAGGGAGAATCACAGGTTAACCAATTAGAAGTCTCAAGGGGCTTACAGGAACACCCAATCACAGGAAAGGGTTAACAAGGACCAATGGGACACCTCAGGACACCTTTCCCAGGACATTCCTGCATGGGAGATAACAGTTGCTATGGGGGGTGTTGGGAAGAAGAAACATGTGTTTACAAAGGGACCACAAAGAGCCATCCTAAAACATGTTCAAACAAGTTTCTCATCAGACTTAGTGCTACATCCCACCCTTTTTTATTCCTTAAAGATGAATATGTCTTTATTGATATATGGATTTTAAATTTACCCCATTCTCTTAGTGTCTGAGGGTGTCCCTATAAAACAGAATTTAAAAATGTTTTTATTGATGTATTCATAAACAAGTTTTTCACTTACACAAACTTCCAATTTACTGCTGAACCAAACAAACTACTTATTGCTGTTAATTTTAGTTTCATTAGAGTCCAAATGGTTGTTTTCTTCTGTTTCTCGGAGGCAGTCCTGGTGTCCAGAGGGGCTGCGGCGGCGGCTGCTGCCTCGGCCACATGGCGGGACGGGGGGTGCTGTGTGCGGCAGGAGCAGGGCGCAGGCGGGATCGGCGGGGGCCGCCAGCAGCGCCGGGGTCTCGGCGGGGCGGCGGTACCGCGGGTGTCCGGTCCGGTCTGTTGCGGGGCGGGGTGCGCCCCGGGCGGCTCGGAAGGTGGGAGCTGGAGCGGCGGGAGCGGGGCCGGCTGATGTAGGGGCTTCCCCAGAGCCGCGGCGCGGCGGGGCCGGCCCGGGGCCGGGAGCCGCGTAGGGGGATTGCTGCGGAGCTGTTTCTAGCAGCTTTAACCCTTTTTTCGCCATGCTGGCGTGGTCTAAGTCCCTTGTTAGAAACGGGACTATCTTTAAGGTTAGCAAAACAGTCTTATTAGATGACTTGCGGATGGAATTAGATATGTTCTTTAAGCTTTCTTTTTCTCTCTTAAAAAGGCATGCACGCTTCTTGTAGTTACAGGTTTACAGGGGGAGAGGTTTAGGGAGTATGCCGAAGTCTGCTTATAAGGGAATATGCCGGGTCTGCTCCTTACCTGAATGTCCTCAGGAAGGTTGAGGTATTCAAAACAGGCTGCTCTCTTGTGGTGATGCCGTCTGCTAATACCTTGACGCTTAGACTCCGGTCCACCGTTGAGCACGACTTCGCCCCAGTCTGTGCGTTAGGACTGCTCTAATCTTCACAGAAGAGTTCAAACAATCTTGGCCTTCACCACGTGGCACCAATTACGGCGGATTGAGGGGGATTGGGGAAGACTTCGGGGCGTCGGGGAACACAGATGTCGCATCTGCGCCTTAGGAATCACCTATCTTCATAGAAGAGCTCAGTAAATTCGTTTCTTCACACGGTGGCACCAGTTCTGGATCCCTTTCCCCACCCTCGACGTGGGAGAGCCCAGTTGTGGTTCCTTCTCCATCTGAAGAACCATTCCGACGTCTTGAGGGATAGGGAAAGGGGACTCCAGGGACAGGGTTTTTCAGGCCCCGAGCCTGGAGGGGAGAGGTGCTCCCTCCTCCCCCCAGCACCCACGTGGCTCCATGGCAGGCACAGAGACAGCACACCGGGCGTGGAGAGGAGGCAAGAGGGCGTTTATTGTTGGGGATGTCACATTTATAGGGTTAGGGAGAATCACAGGTTAACCAATTAGAAGTCTCAAGGGGCTTACAGGAACACCCAATCACAGGAAAGGGTTAACAAGGACCAATGGGACACCTCAGGACACCTTTCCCAGGACATTCCTGCATGGGAGATAACAGTTGCTATGGGGGGTGTTGGGAAGAAGAAACATGTGTTTACAAAGGGACCACAAAGAGCCATCCTAAAACATGTTCAAACAAGTTTCTCATCAGACTTAGTGCTACAAGCTTGTTTCCAGGTTATTGTGTGATTTTAAAAGCCCTGTGTTAACTCAAATTCAGTGTGAAAACCTGTATGTGTGTGAGTAGGAGTCAGTGGTGTTCTGTCCTTGCTGCTGGTGCCTGTTACTTTGGAGAGCACAAACCCCCATCCCTGACAAGTAATGTCCCCTTGGCAGAGATCCTGCCCATCTCAGACATTCCTAAAGGTACGTGTGTGCCATTGCTGTTAAACCAGCACTGACATATGCTAAAATATCCCAGAGCTGTTTGGTTTAGGGCACACACAAAAACCTGGCTTGGCACCGTCCCACTGCTCTTCTCCTGCCTTGCAGCAAGGCTCAACTGCCTCAGGGGGATGGAAAATGATGGAGAGGATTTGAGGATTCGTGCAGGGTGCCCACATTCCGTGTGCTGTGGGAAGGCTGCTCAGCTGCGCCGTGGGAGATGGAGACTGCTGCCTTGTGTGGCAGTGACTGGGATAATCTCAGATCTGTGGGAAGTTCTCTCTTGTATCATTAGGTTATTGTTTGTTTCTTTTGCTTTCTCCTTTTTGGGCTGCTTTATTCTGCCCGAGTAATTAATTATTTCTGGGATCATAGGCAGATTGAGGTTGCAGTCCTTGTTATGATGCTGGTAGAGCAGGGAAAAGACGAGAGGAGAAAATGTGGATGGAGAAGATGACAGAAATACAGATGCAAAGGAGCAGAGGCATAAGATACAGCAAAAAATCTGCAACAAGTTTGTCAGGTCACCTCAAATGTGATCTGAGGTGTAAAAAACTGCTGTCCCTGTAGCTAATGTTTGGTCCTCTGATTTTTTAACGTACCTTGGAAATCACTGTGAGTTACCTAAAAGCATTGGCTAGACTTCTGTTACATAAAATATTGCCTCCTTGCAGCATGAAACCTGAGAGTGGAGTGTGCAGATAGGGAATGCTCCTGAATGACTCTGTGGTGGTTTTGGTTGCTGTGGTGATTATCCATCTGTTTAAATACTTTATACGGGAGATTCACAACTCATTTATCATGGAGAAGATTTTCTTAAGTTATGAGAAACACAGCATTATGCCTGATTCCTGTAATTTTTCATACCTGATTACCAAAAAATTCCACTTATTTGCCATGGCATAAGGACATGGTGTATTATTTAGGTGTAGAGAGTATGGCAGAGGGTTCTGTGTTTACCACTATCCCAGTGGGCCTGGAACATTGGCACATGTGTGGTGGTTGTGTAGTTGGAGAGTCTGACTGCAAACACTTCATTAGGAACCTCCTCTAATGAATCCTCAGTCTGAAGCAGTTACACAAAATAATTTTTACAATATTTTTACAAAGTCTGATAGGAGAAGAATGAGTGAGCACAACATTTTATGTATCTGTATCTTACCAACAGCTCGTAATGCATTTAATTCTTAATAATGAATATTCTTAATGTGATATTTTGTTTTTCTTGACAGCTCCCTTCTCCATGGCACAACATGGCAGATCTTCTTAGGCTTTGAAGACACTCAGGAAATGACGTATTTGGTTTTTTTCAAATGATGCATCTGCTTTTCCATTCACGCCCATGTTGTGATTTTTTCAATCTTGTCTTTCTGCAGAAGATGATTTGAATTTTCTTTCTAATTAATACCAATTTATAAAACTAAGTCCTCATAAAAGATACTTTTTTCACTTTAAAAGACTATCAGAAGAAACAAAATACTGCATTCAAACTACCACCTTAAAGCAGCATACGTGTTCTGACTTACAACAGAAGCAAGAATTGCTCAACCTAAACTGTCCAAGCTGTTCTTCTAACTTTAATTTACCAGTAAAAGATTTTTTTTTTTACTTGCTCATGTGGCAGCTTTTCAATTCCCCCCCTCCTTGGCAGCGTGCTGTATTGCCATTCCCTGTCACTGGTGACTTAGACATACTAGTGTATATTTTTCGTGTCAGAGGTTAGACTGTTTGCTTTTATGACTAATGATGTGGACCTGGGGAGCCACATATCTAAGCACCGTTGAGGAAATATCTAGACCTCTGTTAAAGTGTAATCCCTTTCTGGGCATGCCTGTATAGGAGAGTGAAGACAGCTCAAAGATCTCTCTGCCCATGCTCCCCAGTGGCCGAAGCCAAGCCACTTCCACCTTAGGAGTCCTTTAGCTCAGCTCTCTGAGGATGTGCCTATGGACACTGGGAGCACAGCATGCCAGAGAGCCACATTTGCTGCAGAACAGATAAAGTGATTTGGGGAAAATATAGCCTAAAGAGTAGCTGTCTTTAAAACACTAAATGTAAACAAGAGCAGGTTTCATGCATGCTCAGCAAATAAGGCCAGTATATGATTTAAGAGATCAAGTCCCTCTCAGGTCTGGTACTGAGTGAATTTTGCCCACAATGTGTTTACATTACACTTCAGACAGGTATCAGGGTTTACTTGCTTGTACTTGGTGTCTTATGGTTCTTGGTGTGGGAGCTCCTGACGTGCTGTGATCCCTCAGCTGTATAAGAGAAGCCATAATTGAGTCTTAGACACTGAGGTATTTATAATCACTTTGAAACCTCAGAGAGAACAAACAGTTAGAGGTTTATAGGCAGTCATCATCTTTATGAAGTGTTGGATCTATTTCTGCGTTGTCTGCAGAACCCTGCTGAGAATCTCTGTGTCCTGCTCATTGGAAAGCTGCAAACCCAGCATGGGCTCTAGTTTTTTCCAAGGATGTGCGCATACATCTCTTATAAATAAGCGGTTATGGTTGTTTCATTAGACCTCTAATAACATCTCTATTTTATTTTCCTTTCAAAGATGTTTATTCAGTGTTGACACATATTTATAATATCATCTCAACAGTAAGAGTCTATCCTGTCAGATTTACAGCTATTATAAAATATGATGCTATCTGCATACAAATGGATGATGGGAGCCCTACAGACATTTTCCCTATTATTACTGCCTAAGGAAGCAATAAAAATTTAACATTTACCATTGGGAAACACCTGCAGAGATTAAATTAAAACTAGATTATATGCTTATCAGTTATATGTTACAAAAGCAAACTCTTTGGAGATTAACATAAAAACCATTGTTATCAAAATCTTATTAAAAGCTTCACTTAATATGATCCATTTTGCACCTTGGCTGCACAAATGTTCCACGTGCGTGACTTGCTGAGTCTTTGTGCAGCTGGTTGGGGGAGAGGCAGGGCAGCTTTGCTATCACCTCAGCAAATGATATTTGGATTTGTTGTTAAAAGCAGGTACCGTTTGTCCTTCTCCCTCTGATCCTGGCCGCTCTCTGAAGGGCTCTCCACACTGCATGCTCTGTTTCTTGAGCACGGCGCCAAGGCAGGCTCCCAGCTTCCTCATGGAGTTCAGCTGGGAGTTACTCTGGAGAACACTCGTCCTTCCTGCTGAACTCGTTCCTTATTATGGTCAGCAGGACCAAGACAAGGGATTTGAAGAGGATAGAAGTTGAGAACAAGGAACTGTTGTTGCTGCTGAGCAGATGGTCTCGTGCTTAGTTTGTGCAGCCTTTGGTAAGTTGCAAACATGCTGCAGAAAAGAGAGACCTGGGAGGCAACTGGGCTGGACTTGATCTCTGACCTGGAAATTCAAAAAACTCTGGATTTGAGCTTTGCTGCCACCAATGAGAAGCTTAGAGTGCAGATAATCCAAGTGCATTGGCTCAAAGAAGACACCATCAGCGCAGATCCGACCTGTGCCCGATTTGCACACACAGTGGTTAGGGTTTATTTCTCCACCAGGTATTACAGTGACCCCTTTTACTCCAGGCATTAGAAGAAACCTGCCTTGGGCATATTCCAAATTGTGTATGGGAGGGTACAACTCAGCAACGGCCACATCCTGAATTACTTACACGAAAGCCCAGGCCAAAACAACTGTTTGATTATGGAGATCCTACTGAATTTGGTGTATCTGAGGAGTGTGACACTAACAAGAAATTGAGATCATTGTTTCTGTGACTGTAAAATAACTCGAGTCATGTAGTTTACCAAAGGCCAAATTCTGAAGGGAATTAGGGAGTATAGACCATGGTTTCCTCAAGACATTTATCCTGAAGATAAAATTCATGTAGGGACCCCTAGGACATTTTTTCTGACCTCTTACCATCTCCTCTGTTGTGTTGGCACAGATAGTTAAGTGAATCAGGAGAGTGGGGGAATCCAACTTAAAAAAAACCCCAACAATGACTTAGGTTTATAAAAATAGACAAAATAGTGCATAGACCCCTGAAGTGGGGGATGTAGAGGCAAAGTGTAGCCAAAGATTAGGGGACTAGAAATAGCTGAAGCTTCCTTTGCAGGGAAGAAAAAATGTCTGTGCAACCATGGCCTAACATTTTAAGTAATAAGAGTTTGCTGGCCCAGCTGATTTTCACTGAAATAGGTTATGGACTGCTCAAACAAGTATATCCAGATCAGAGGGGTGGTAACCTATTGCTGGGCAATGCTCACCAGCCTCTGGGCAGACTGGGGGAGGACTCTGCTGTCAACACAGCTGGATTTGGGAGGAGACACATGTCCACAGACTGACTCCCAGCACTGTCACAGCCTAAACCAGTCTTGCTGTGAGCCTCCCTCCCAGAGCAGCAGCTGTAACCTGCAGTTTGCCTTCCCTTGTGCCTGCAGGGATGGGCTGTACATTAGCATTTTTATAATAAGCTTTCTTTCTATGGGAGGTAATGATCAGATCTGGTAACTTCAGCAGAAGCCATGGGTGCATCCCAAGACTGTGTGGGAGCCTGCGTTCTGTCATTTTACTTGGACAAATTACTGTATTTAACTTGGAAAGGCCTCCTCATATCTCTTGCTCGGCTTTCAGGATCTGAGCAGAGTGAATTGCAGACAGGGGGATTTAAGATTTCATTTTTCAAAAATGACATGCATTTTTCTATGTACATACCTATAGCCAAGATGTAGAAACTACTTAACTGTAGTCTGAATTTTCCATCATCATTATGCTAAATAATTCACTTCTCCTGCCACTAGAGGTATAACATTCACTTGAACAAATACCAAAGGAAACATTTAGTTGGAAACCTTGCCCATATTAATATTTCATTTTTCAAACAATGTTTTTGATCTGGTTTTTTTTGGAGGCCTCAGCCTACTTTGCCCACTCCTGTTGGGCAGTCTTTCTTTTATTGAACTACAGCTGGCTACTCCTGAGATGAAATGCCACTTTGTGATTAAAGAGTACAGAATTGAGTGCTCATTTAAACTGCATAAAAAGCTAAATTACAGTATCAGTCATCGTATCAATCATCTGTGACTGCCTTATATGCAGGCTTGTACCAACACATTTGTAAGTCTCATTCCACATCAGTTCTGGTGCAAACTTACATTTATTCTAAAATGCAGACATAACAAAGTTTATTTTAAATGAATTTCCTTTTTTTTTTGGTGTAATGACCGACTCTAAGATATAACCACCCTTTTGAAACCCATCAAAATGCCGTGGGGACAAGGACAGCAGTGAAGCTCCCAGATTTCCTCTGGCACTGGCAGGACAACCGATGCAAAACCTGGGGTTTAATTGCAGACCCGTGGTGCCTACGCGGTCTGAGTGCAGCCCAAGGGATGGCTCAGCTCAAGGGTCACGGCTTCTAAGTAAGGGGGTCTAAATTACACCTAACTGCAACCCGGGGGGGGGGGGGGGAGTCTGTTTGAAGTTTGTAACCTTTCTTTCACGATTTCCTGCCGCGCTTAGCGGCAGGCTCTGCCCGCTGGGTGCTGCCTGTGCAGTGGTTGCTGTGGGAACTCCCCGCTGTGCCATCACCATCCCTCCCGCTGCCATCGGCATGGCCCGCTTCGCTTCCCACTGCATTTCCACAGGCTGCTTTCCACCTCCTCCTCAGCTCTGCCCGAGGAGCGCAGCCCAGCCAGACACCAGCATGCCAGCTCGGGAGGGAGCGTGGGGAAAGCCAGGTGACGCCAGTCCAAGCTGCAAATCCACATGGAAAATGAGCCCTGAAAGCAGCCTTCCTTCCATGTTCTCCCTGCAGGACTGCACCCACCTCGCTCCAGGGAGAAATGGGAAAAAGCAGGAAATTCCACCATGAACGCTGGAGGAAGAGATCTCTTCCACTGCTTTTGGAAAGTTTAGTTATTGTTATTTGGGGTAAAATTGCAGTTTCCAGAAGATAAAAATAAAGGCAGGGTGGATAGGCTGAAATGTGTGTTTTAATTTAGAGTCTCTTGCACTGCAGCACGGCAACTCCATGTTTATAGGCACTGTGCTACATGTCACAGGAAAATTATTTTGGAGAGAAAATATTGAAACAAGATACCAGGTGTTCTCGGAAGTTTTCCTTTTCCTCTAAAATGAAATTTTGATAAAATTATTGATTACTTGAAGCATTTCATTACAGTAAAAGTGGGCTTTTGCTGGGAAAGGTGTTTCCAGCATAAGTGAAGCACAGATCCTCATAAAACTCCTAGTCTAGTGCAGCCCTGGGTCACTCCTTTCCCCATCACTACACTAGGAGCACAGTTTGGTATAGACCACATACATATTGCACTTGGTGTAGTCTTAGTTTTAGCTTCTTTGTACTTTTTTGTAATAATACCTATAAGTTCACCAAAGTCTTATTACACTCACAAGAAATATTTTACTATGACAAACAGTATACAGTTGGGAAACTCTGGATTATACTATGATAAAAGTTGATAATACCACTGAAATTATAGCAATGAAAGATAAAATCAGATCCACAGAATTCATTGAAAACAACAGCACTGCTGTCTGACCTTAGTTCTGTCCTCTATACAGTCATTAGCAAGACTGTGCTGTTTATTTACAGCTTCCCCCTGTTGCAGACCCAATCTTAGCAGTAAATTCAATTGCAAAAGTATTTTCACTGAAGCAGTTGTGTTTAGAATAACATTACCAACATGCTTTCTCTCCAAAATCAAGGAAATTGGTGGCAACTTTGTATGCTTTGTCCACAATTTTGATAACTCTTCCCAATGATACAGTTTACAGTCAAGTTGACCTTTATGGGTTTCACAGCTAAGGCAACAGTTACATAAAAAGGATGAATGAGCAACAACAAAAGAGGAAGGCTGGGATCATATAATCTGAACTCCAGAACTGCCTGCATTTATACTTTACTATTTCAGTAAAGAAGGCAGCACTGGAGAATGGTTAAAGCTCATGGCTTTAAGTAAGGAAATGGAGGTTCTGCTCTCATTTCTGCCTTTTATTCCCTGTATTGCTCTGTGTAAGTAATGTAAGATCAGACTGCAAAAGTCACCTAACTTAAATAAAAAAAAAAAAAATCAAACTTGTAACTAATAGTCAAAATTATGCCAAGTGATGAAGAAAAGGGGGCACACAGCAGTCAAGGTGATTTTCAATGACAAAAGTGCCTTTGGCTCCTACTGATTAGATGTTGATTTCTCCCTCAGTGAATGTGAATAAAATACTCACACCATGTGAAGCATGTTGGATGTGAGTTGGTTTATATGACTGTTAAACAGTTGGGATTAATATTTGTCACTAAACCAAAATATTGGCAACTAGACAAGTAACAGGAAAGCATCACTTGCTCAGTCTTATTCATTGTTTATGCTCCCCTCTTTAGTTTTTGCTGAGATACAAAAGGCTCAATTTTCACACAAACTAATAATTTAATTATTACTAGAGATGTCTGACATGCCTGTAATTATGGTTGGTAGAAGGGTTTCAATGTGTTAGGATCCTAAACCAGATCTGGGCTCATCTGGAAAGCTTCTTCCTGTCTGGTGATGCTCAGGTTTAACTGGACCTTCTTTCATTTCTCTGCAGGATTTTGGGGTGGACACCTGGGATGGCTAAAGCCACTGGATAAAGTTTGGGTCTCCTTGAAGGAGCAGCAAATAGTCCCTAGCCTTTGAGGCCAGAAATTCATGCTTTCTTCACTGAGTTCTCAAAAATTGACATGCTTGTCCCTCTCTCCCAAGATTCAGAAGGAAAGGGATCCTGTTGGAGAATCAGCAGGTTGGCCTCGATGCCACTCAAGCCCTCAGAGTTTTTGCTCAGCTGCTGTATTTGAGGCCTGCCTACTTCTGATTATAACCATTCTTAAAATATCTTCAGAACTAACAATGTGGGGTATTGGCACACGTAACTCTGCAGAGCTTGCTGAAACAGTTTGCTTATAGCTTCATTGACCTTAGCAGCAGTAAACAATAGGGTTTCCAGAGGGGACTGACTGAGTTTCTCTGTATGTTTGTTGGGCTAATTCTTGGTTCAGGATTTTTTTTTTCCACTATTGTCTGTCAAAATTTTGGCCTATGTAACACAGTGGTGACTGATGCTGAAATCCTCTGATGTCTTTTGGAGATGCAGTAGAAGCAATTTCCAGCCCATGTCACAGGAAATTTGCATGTTCCTATGAATAAAAATTAAGATGAAAGCAGGGTGTGTGGGAAGACTTGGTAGTGACAGAATCATTCCCAGCTGCTTTCTTGGTTGGAGAGTAATCACAAAATGAGGATTTTTACCACACCTGTTTAGGTCCTCATTGGTAGATTGTGGCAGGATGTGGCCACTGCCTGCTGCCTTGCTGAGTTATGTGTATGTTCTGTACCTCTGGAAAACTAATGATTAGGCTCTGACGAGAAAGCAAACCTCAGTAAGAAAGAACAGTAAGAAAACCCCTACAGTCCACTGTCTGCAGAGTCCCATTTCTTAAAAGGGCTGGCTTTGTTTTAATGGTGTTAAGGCAAAGTTCCACTTAGAGAGAGAAAGCAGAGCGTAGCCCCAGCCTCTGAAATCAGATAGCACTCTTTGCCTATCTGCTGGGAAAGGAGCAGCTGAGGATAATGCTTGCACACAGGCAGCTCTGTATAGTGTTTCAAGGAAAGCTTTGAAAAAGATAAGATTCTCATTTTGTACTTTGACAAAGAGCTGCACTGACTGGAGGAGTCTCCATGTTACACTAACAGCAGGTACAGCAGTTTTCTGGGGTGTTGCTGCAGCACTGCCCTACCTTGTTTTATGGCCCTCCCTGTTTGCCACATCACCAGCTCCTTGGGAGCTGGGGGTGCTGTGGATATGCTGCTCCTGGAGCCTGGAGGCCAAGGGTCCATGGGACAACTTTCTGAGACTGCAAGCAATGGGAATTACGAGCCCAGACAGACAGCCTTTAGTGCTTTTGCTTGAAAATAGTAAACGTGTAAGAAAAATATTAGGGTTGTATCTGGTATGCAGCAACGCTTTAAATTTGAGCTTACTTACCTTCTAAGTGCTCCACATATCCCTTATTTGACCAGAGGTTTGCAAACGTGGCCCTAGGAGGGTTGCAGGGGTAACTGGCTGGCAGCCTGGGACTGTATTTAATTAGCAAGGAATGCACTGGCCCCAGCTGCATTCCCTGTAGGAATCGCAACCCACATGGCTACAGGTGCTGTCCTGTTCCTCAGGCCCAGGGACTGCCCTTCCTCAGGCAGAAGTGCTGCATGTTGCAGCTTGTGCTGCATTTGGAAAAGAATATGTTTGGATATCACTATCAGGACGAAAGTCTTTCTATTTTCTGTTTTTTTCTCTGCCAGTGATGGCAGGCTATATCGTTGGTTTTAGGATCCTGTTGCCCTCTTAGTCTTATTACGGATGAACTCCTAGTTATCAAAGCCTTGGTGGGTTCACATTTTTTAATGCCTCTTTTATTGACCATTTTGGGGCAGCTGGGCCTGACTCTGACTAGGCATCAGCTGCTGATATTCCTGAGTTCATCTGGAGTTTCAAGTGATTGATACCTCAGAGAATTAAGCTCAAAGTGCACCAGGCGAGACTGCCTAGAGCTAAAATACCCACAGTCAAAGCCCATTAACTGAAACGTCTGTGTTTCACTAAAATACTCCTTGGAAGGCTGAGGCTAATTTTTCCTTTGTTTCCACCATTCTGAAGTGTGCCTCAATGCACTGAGATGTAATACATTGTTATCATGTTTGGGTTGTTGTTTGGTTTCATTTGTTTGTTTGCTTGTTTTTGTTTTTTAAAGTAGTCTAATGGCTAAATACTCTCTTCAGTGCTAATTTCCAAATTAAAAAAAAAAAGCTAACTTTTATTTCTATGGTCATTTTAGCTTTATCAGGTGACTCTCTTTGCCTGGGACACAATTCAACTAAGCTCTTGTTATGTGTATCAAAGAGTATTTTATGGTTTCACTGGATGAAGTTATGCATTTTCAGTCATGGTGGATCTTCCTAGAGAACAAGAGGAACCTTGTAGAACTGCATTTCTCTCTGTGCTTGTTTTCCTTTTGATCTACACTTGTTTTTTTTCACAACGTTTCAAAGGTTTGTTCCTTTATTTTGCCTCTATACATACGTTCTCCTGCATTTTAATTTCTCTCTTGTCTGTGTTCCTCAACATGTGTGAGCGCGAGAAGACCTGAGCAACTGGAGAAGGGCAAAGGGGCTGTGGGCTCTTAGTAGGAAACTCCAAGGCATTACACTGAGAAACCCTTGAAGGACACAGTCCAGTCTCAGTGACTCTCTCCCCAGGAGACCCACATTAGTAGGGGTGCTGAACAACTCAGGACCCCCCTGCCTTAGTGTAAGTGTACCACTTGCCTCATATTTTTTGTTTTATTGTGCTCCAAAGCTGAGAATACAAGTGCTGTGGAAACCTAGAGTAACCAGTACCTTACCACACATTTTCACTTGCTAGCCTGTCACTAGGCTTTTGTGGTCCTCCCTCTGGAATTTTTAATTGTTTCATTTCTTGTATATATGTAAGGTTGTGCCCAGCACCAATCACCCACCATGTCCTTTTCTCTTCCCCCTTTTCTGCTGTTTTCTCCTCTCTTTCTTTTCTGCGTTTCTGCTGGATGATAAAACAAGGGAGCTGGATGTGTGTGTTGGGATAAAAAGGGAGATTGCACGGGGAGATGGAATGGGGGGAGAAGAGGGGGTAAGAGACAAGCTGCCTGTCCCTGGCTTGGCAGTGCCATGGAAAGTGTGTTGTGCAAGGCTGGAGAAGTGTTGGGGTGATGAATGAGCATGTTGTGACATGGGAAACAGCTGGCACAAACTCCCAGTTCAGTTGGATTTTCCTTGCAAACACAATGAGTTTGGCTGAATAGGGAATAGTTGAAGTTTGAAAATGTTTGGAAGAGAATTGGCATTATTACAGCCTTGTTTTTTTTTTTTTTAATAAAAGAGTGGGCATAATCATAATTGGAAATTCTTGTCCTTTATATGAACGTTGTGTATAAAATCTTTTATTGTAGTTACTATTTTTTAAAAATTAAATGGAGTGACTTCAGGGTGGAGTTTCTGGGGTTTCTCTTTGTTTTTCCTTGCTGTCTGAGGTAAATTGTTACTTTTACTTGCCTATGGAGAACAGTTGTTTGGTTGCCTTGCCTTTCTTTTTTTGTAGAAAGTACCAAATAATTATTTGGGACTGACAAGCTTTTTGGCCAATAATGGAGGCAGCTGCATTTTCTAGCCTTTAAATATGAGATAAAAGCTAAAATTAAATCCCAAAAGATAGGACTGAAATCTTCCTTGGTTTAACCTGAAATTTGCACTTCACTAGCTAATGCAATATTCTTTCTCTGCACAATTATAAGTGTGGTTGCTCTGGGGAAAAGGAGGGGGAGGGTTGAATTGCAAAGCTCTGCCATAAGCATCTCCTGCCCTCACAGGAAGTCTGCTGGAAGATAGAGCTGGGCAGGAGAATGCAGAGAACGGTTTGCTGCTCATTACTGATGTGCAACACTCCGGCTCATGGCTCAGCACTGAACAGGAACTGCCACACTGTTTCCAGGAACAGCCAGCAGCAGATGCTTAGTGAGGGAGAAAAAGGCCACGTACAGAATCATCTTGACTTGGTGCCTCCTCCCAGCTTTGGGATCTGCTGGGTAAGGGTTTGAAAACCCCAAAGTTTCACCAAAGCTACAGTGTTTATTTGCTGTTGATCACACTGTCCCACATGAATTTTTTTAATGCCTTTTAAAATCCATTTTCAGCCTCCACAACCTCCTGAGGCACTGTCTGCCACAAGGCAATTATGGACGGTAGGAAAGAGTATTTCCTTTTGGGTGTGTTTGTTTTAAACCTGCTGCTAAATGCCTTTGTTGGATGCCCCCTCAGCTTTTGTACTGCAAGCGAAAGTGAACAATTATTCTGCATTTACCTTCTCCTTTCAACATTTTAAACACTGCCAAGATTTCTCTCTGCAGTCACCTTTTTTTTCCAACTTGAAGAGCCTTTGTCTATTTAAGTTCTTCTTGTAGTGAAACTGCTGTCCTGTATCTCAAAAAAAAAAATAAAAGTGGGCTTTTTATTACTCCTCTCTTCTTTTTCCTCTCAGACAAAAGTGTCAAGAAAACTCTATACAGGAATGCCATAGTTAAAAGTTTTTTTGTGCTTCTTTGTGCCAAAATAATTACCTTTTGGCTCTTGGAAATTACCAAAAGCTTCTGAAGAGAAGAGGAAACTTTGTTCCTGTAAGCCCCTCTGGTCTGAGGTTGTGTTCGTACCCAAAACTAGGTAAGAGCATGCAGCAAGTAAACAGAAGAAGCATCTCCGTTTGAAGTTCTTCTTTGCTGCCAACAAACCTTCAAATTTAATACACAAAAATTGAGTCAGTGTAAGGAAGTGACAAAACTGGGACCTGAGAGATCAGGAAGTTCAGTAATTCAGTCTGTACTGAGCAAGGTCTGCAGCATTAACAGGAACACAGAGAGCAGGGTTCTTTTATTGTACTTAGTCCAGAATAAGCACAATACCTTCTATTGTGCCTAAATCTTAAGAGACAGAGGCGTAGAAGAGAGAGCACATTTTAATTTTATATTTATATGTTCCTATCTGGCATAAATGCCCCATGTGAGAGAGGCAAATGCAAATGCCTTCAGATCCAGGCACAAGCATCTGCAGGGAACACCCTTCTGCCCTTTGTCTGGCAAAGTCACACAGCTCTTCCACCCCGTGCCTTTTTGTCCTACCTCGTCACATTCGAGCTGACTCTTCAAGGCTCTGCTCACCTATTTCTTGCTTGCTGTTGTGTCTCAGTTCTTTGGATTTCCCATCTGCTCTGTGCTGCTGGCAATGCTGCAGCACTGTGCTGTCTGCTCCTGCCATCTCCTCTTTCCATGCCACCACACAGAGAGCTGCTCTTACAAGATGGGGTTGTGTCCCTGCCTAAGGTCTTCCTGGAAACTTGTTTCTTCCAAACATCTCCCAGATACTTCAGGAGATGAGTCTTCACTTCCTCTTCCTCATTATTTATCTAAAAAAAATATAAATATTAAAGAAGAAGATCTTTGTTTTATTCTCATGTGCACTTGCTTTTTGCTGAGTTTCCTGCCAACCTCACCACTGCTGCTTGGGCCTTTTCCTCCTGTCCTGCCTTTCTGTCTTGTTACCACCCACTCATTAGATCATGGCTGAAATTAGCTTGTGAGAACTGCAGGGCAGGACTGATTCCTCTCATCTCCGCAGAGAGGGCTTGGCACAGTTTTAAATGGTTTTGAAAAAATAGTGAAACCAACAAAATAAGCACTTGTGCAGCTGGCGAAACCAAGGTAGGAAGGCCAGGAAGATGCTGGTGAAGGTTTATAACAGAGCCAGCAAGTGCTCACATGGCACCAAAGCTAGTGTTCCAAGTGAATAATTCTGTCTGTTCTTTTGACAGTCTTTGATGACAAATAGTCTTTAGGATTAAATATGGGATTCCTTTGGGAGGAAAAAAATATTTTGTGAAAACTGTTTATGGTAAAATATAATGCTTGTATTGCATAGAGTTTTCTGTGGTAGCTAAGGGTTGTTTTTGGGAACTGAATAATGATAAATATACTCATGCCATGGAAGTGTTCAGTTTCAATAAGATGATGATGATGATGATGATCTGTTAAGGACATATTGGAAATGTTAATATTCATCCTTAAATAATACATCACATTTCTGGTTTGGGACCAGTAAGTTATTTTAGGTGCCCTCAGCACAGAGTTAACATCCCATGGAGTGTTGTCCCTCAATATTTAGGAGACTGTCTCTAATTTTTTTTCTGTGGGACACACAAGGTGCTATGCCAGTGGGTGTTCCCAGTGCAGTGAAATAATGCTGAGAGGTGAGAAGTGACCTGCAGAGCTGAAATTGGAGGGCTGAGGCTCCCTCAGGATTCCAGCAGAGATTGGTCCGCTTTGGATCAGGCACAAGCAGGATGTGGAGTGCACAGTCAGGTTAGATAAACTTTCTCTGTGGGAGATACTTTGAACTCTGTAAGGGAGAATTTCTGTTGCAGGCAGGCCACATATATAATAAAAAATCATAACAGTGTCCAGAAATGAAACAGCCAAATGTGGCTTTCGCTTTATGATGAATCCTGTCAGTTCAGAGCAGGTCCCCAGCCCACATGAGTATTCTTTGTCATAAAATAAATGTTGATAGGGAATAGATGAAGCAGTGTGAACTTCTCACTCGGTGGCACAAATCTGTGTAGCCTAGCCCAGGAAAATGACTCTCCTAACCAGTCCCTGTTGGCTCCAGTCTATTTAAAAATGTGTATTCTCAGGTTTCAGTTCTGGTAACGATACACTGCTTTTATGACTCTTCCTCACAGAAACCCAGGCAGAAGGATGTAGTTTTCCTCCAAAGTGGTAATTTTTAGTCTGTCTTTATATTTTACCTTGTAGAATGTAATAAAATCCAAATCCTGCGACTTTGCGCATCCATTTAATTCATATTGTTGCTTTCCACGTGGGTAATACTCTGGATTTTTTTTTTTTTTAATGCTTTTCATCCAAAGATCCCAAGCTGATTTGGCCTGATTCCCAGGTACAGCTTAGCAACACTTAGCATAAGACCAGTAAAAGGAAGTAACGGGGAATTTCACGCAGTTCTTGGCTGGCTGTCAATTCAAATGCACCTTCAGGTCAGAGCATCCCTGGCCTGAGAGCCCCTGCTTCCAGTGGCTGTGACTGCCTGGTGTAAGGCTCCTCTCTCGGCCACAAATCCCTCTCCCTTTCCTTTCTCTTACCCCCCAGAACAAGCTCTGCTGTCTCCCAGCATTTATGAAGACAGATGAGAAATCTTTATGTGGGAAGAACTTGGAAGGGCATATGGGGGCTTGGGGCTGGGGCACCCACCCCATTAATCTGATATTATTTGCAGTTTCATCACAAAGATGCACTTATCTGAAGCATACATTTTCAGTTCTGTATCTCCCTGCATAGACATGTGTACAGTTTTAATTTCTTTTTCTTGTCTTCAGGTTTAGAGTAACTCAATTCTTCAGTCTGCTAAATTTACCAAGAGGGTTTCAGTTTCTTTTTCAGTAGCCAGAATGTTTTTCAAAGTTTTATTCTGAATGTTGTTTCTTCTCTGGAGAGACTCTTGGACTTTGAAACCTATTCTCATATGGAAAGCCTTGCCTGTCTGGAAATCTGTTCCAGCTTGCTTTGCTGTTCAAAGTGCTGCTTCGTGGAATCGCTTTATGTCTCCTCAGAGATGTTTTGTCAGAATTTTGCTTATCTACTATTATTGCAAAACAGTCCCCCATCTTAGGCAACCAATCACTTCCTCAACCCCTTCTCATAGGTCTTTAAAGCAAAATGGAAATGAAAATGTGCCTGCTGTTACGTAGGCTGTGGTGATCTGGCTTTCACCTTTGGACCGTGGGCAGTGTTAGCTGGGATTGCATAAAAACCTTGCAGGAAGGGGAAAGGTGCTCTGAACTGTGCACAGCAAGGGGTTAACACACATCTGGGGCAGAGGGGGGGAAACCAGGATGGCTGGACTATGCCCCTTTGCTAAGTGGCTGCTTTTTTCTGAAGTGCATGGAAGACAGATGAGAAACCTCAGAGTTGCCTCGGATTATTTTCCTGAGCATACAGCTTTCTCTCTTTGTGGTTAAATATGACAGTTATAGTGTAGTATTTATGCACAGTCAATAAATCAGCAGAAAACGTGCTGCAGTCAGGGGATGTATCTGTAGTCTGTTCCTTATACTTTAGCTGAAAATGGTATTCCTGAATTTGCTGAAGCCTATGCAAAGAAATTCAGGTGCAAATCTCCACAGGAGACCTAAAGTCTGACGGCCCACAGTAATGCAGGGTTTGCTCCTCAGCTTCCATTACTGTCCTTCAAACAGCAAACTCAGACTCCTGAAAGGCAGTGGAGAGGCAAGTTTTGGGTCAGGTTCCCAACCTCTTGAGTGAAATAGTTTCAGAAAGGAGATGGAGTGAGTGAAAGGGGCAGAAATCTTCAAGGGTGAGTCATAATTTCGTGTAAGTTTGTAATGTCATAAAAGAGGGGGAAAAAAAAGAGGGTGCTGCTGAGCAATATCCTGGAAAATACTGGCTTGGGGGTTTTGTTTGTTTGTTGGGGTTTTTTTCTGTTTTGTTTTTCCAGAAGGGGCTGTGTGACACACTGGCAGAAGCAGCCTGGCCTTTTCTAGTGTCTGGCTTAAGAGCAGCTAACTGCTGATGGGTGAGAATATTTAGCCCTGACACAGCATACCATATCAAAGGACTTGAATTTGCTCAGCTTCTGCCATCTTGAATATAACTGTGAAGGAGTTATTTAGTACAATTTCTTACCTTCCATATAGAGTCCAGCTGCACACAAATTCTTTAAGTAAATGGGGAATTTCACTTTTCTGAAAGGGACAGCATAGAGCTGTGGCTGGCTAAGAACTAAAGCCTTCTGAATTCCCACCGTGGCACTGAAAATTGCACCTTGTGTAGTGCCAAACAAGTCCCTTAGCTTTGGCAGCAGCCCCTTTTTTGTGTTACAGGGATCATACCTCCCCAGCTCACAGCATGGATTAATCCATATTTTTGTAGTGATTTAGCAGTGATCATTTCTGCTCTGGCTTGAAGCCTTTTAACTTAAGCAGGTAAGTCATCAGGGCAGCTGTATTACACGACCAAGATAGGGAGCCACAGCAGCTGAGGGAGGTTTGAAGGGTTTAGCTGTTGATCCAGATTTTAAGTAGATAATTTCTGACTAACATATCAAGTGTGCCCCAAATTCAGGTGGCTGATCAGTGCCAAAGCTGAGCATCTTCAGTGCCTAAAGCAGCATGGCCACTGTCTCACAGGTGTATTACTTGTTCAGGGCAGAAAGCAGCTAGGTGAGAAAAAGGAACAAATGAAGCAATATAAAAGTGTTAAGAAATGAAGGCTGTTGAAGCTAAAATCCTGTTAGAGGCAACAGCTTAGATGTTAAACTGTGTTATGACAAGGAACAGAAAAATAATATTTTATCAGCACAACAGGGAAAAATACCATGGATCCAGCCAAAAATTGACTGGAATTATTACCCCAGAATTATGTTCCTTTTTACTGTGGGATAGAATATCCACACAGCAACTATTTCAAAATATTTAATTATAGGAGAGCTTAATCTGCTGTAGCTGTTGGGATTAATTTCCCCATAGAGACAATTTCTGTAACTATTGCAGTTGAAGAAATGTAGATGAGTGTAATTGCAATTAAAACCCAAGAAAAGTTTAAACTTTATAGAGGTGACAAATGCCTGCCACCACATCTGCCAGGTAGTCAGCACTGCAAACACAAACTCTATGAAGAAGCAATATAGAGCCACTCTAACTGCATTCATGCACGTTAGCAACCATGGTATCTGTTATTTTCAGGAACAAAAAGTGTCTCATTGAACTAAATATATGTCTTGCACTGTGCCCAGAAGATTGCTAGATTTCAGCTCTTGTGGTGTCCAGCAGGAGCAGGATCCAAAAGCCAAAATCCTCAACAGAGAAAGAGGGACAGTATGTGAACCTTGCCTGCTGCTGCCCTTGGAAAGGTCAACTTCTGAAACAGGAAACAAGAGTTTCATCTTGACCTTTAAATACTGTGTTTGGATGGGAAAGAAGTGGCTTTTAGATATCTGGCAGTCTGGAATGAAAAAAAAAAAAGAAAATGGTGATGGTAAGAACTTGTAATAGTTTAGCATTTCATACAGCCTGACTCGAGGAGGCTGCAGGACACGGGGCCTCTGGGTTGCCAGCTGGAATTGGCTGAGGTCAGCTGGAGGCAGAAGGGAGTCTCTGATCTCATCAGGTTGATGTGAGAGCAATGCATAGGTGGCCTCATTGAGTTCCCAGTGTGGGACCTGGCGGTGGTAGCTGGCATCTTCTACCAATAGTTCAGTTTCCATTCAGGCCTTTGCAAATCCATTCCTATCCAGGAGTTATCTTTCCAGAGTAACATGGAGCGGTACAAAAATACAGTATCTGCATTTTTATCTTATCTATAGAGATTCAAATCGCATTTGCTTCAGTCTGGCTCCATTCATGTGCACTAATCACTTGCTTAAAAATATTTATCTGTTTATCCCTCCTGGCATTTCTGCTATGATTGTTAAAATTCAGAAACCTTGATCACCACTGCACTCGCACACATGTAGCTTATGGAGAGGGGCTGGATAACGGAATGGAGTCTCCAAGTTTGGCAGGATTTATTTTCAAAATGAGCTGCTTTTCAGCTATTACTTTATCCACTTTTGGTTCAATTGAATTAAATAATATGATTATGTTTTTATGAAAAATATTTGCAGAATGTTTTTGAAAAGATAAACTTCTTTCTAAAGCCAATATAGAGAATTTTACTGTCCTGTATTCAGGTGTTGGGCTTTTTTTGGTGACAAAATGGATGAATTAAATGAGTTTAGATCTCTGATTATTTTGATCAAGATGCATAATGGTATGTTTACAAACATTCATATTTCGTAATGCTTTGTAATGGGGATGTTAGAATTCACCTGTGGTGTTGTGAAACAACAGTACTGTCCAGTGCTTCACAAACCAGAGCGAGAACCGAAACTGGCCCTGCCCACTGCTCAAATGAACGGCAAAAAAATACCCGGAAAAAGATAGGTTGGAAGGTATTATCAGTTTCTTTATTATTTTAAAGTAAGATTCATGTTGACAGTGCTGCTTTTGTGTGTTTTGGATTCACTCCTGGAAGCAAACAAGCACTCACGAGCAGACATAGTGCTAAATATTTCCTGAGTTTCCTTCCCCTTATCCAGTTACCGTTGCTGGTGCTGTCGGGGCCATCCAGTGCCACCCGCTCGAGGGCTGGGGCTGCCATTTGCTTCCTCAGAGCAGGAGACCTTGAGGAGGAGGCTCAGGGGGGACTTTATCCCTCCCTACAACTCCCTGACAGGGGGTTGTAGCCAGGTGGGAGTTGGGCTTTTCTCCCAAGTAACCAGTGATAGGATAACAGGACATAGTCTTAACCTGTGCCAGGGGAGGTTTAGGTTGGACATTAGAAAGAATTTCTTCACAGAAAGGATGATTTGACATTGGGATGGGCTGCCCAGGGAAGTGGTGGAGACACCGTCCCTGGAGGTGCTTAAGGAAAGACTGGACATGGTGCTTGATGCCATGATCTAGTTCACATGGTGGTGTTGGGTCACAGGTTGGACTTGATGATCTCAGAGGTCTTTTCCAATCTGATTCTGTCATCCCTTATTTCAGACAGACTTCATTAAAATTATTTTTCACCCGAGTGTTTGGAAATAACGCAGGGTTTATGCATCCTCAGTTTTGCCACAATTAATTTGTTGCCATCCTGTCTCGATCCCGGTACACTGAGGTGCCCTGCCCCTGTGTGACACCCAGTTCCGAGCTGTGACAAGAGACAGCAGTTACCTGACTACGAAAGCACCGCACGTGGAGGGCTGAGGATTTAGTGCTTTAAGTGAAACCCGTGTAGACCAGGAACGGGGGAGGCGATTATGTCACCGGGCGTGCAGCTGAGCTGCTTCGCTCGACTCCCCGGGGGCCAGCGCGCGTCTCCCGTCTGCTCCCCTCAGCCCCGCGGGGCTCCCCCGGCCCCCGAGGGCTCCGCGGGGCGGTGCGAGGCGGCGGTGGGGAGGTGACCCCGCCGCGGTTACCGGCGGGGTAACGGGGGGCACGTGGGGCCCGCCCGTGAGGGGCCGCGCGGCCCCTGTGGCGCGGGGCGGGGGACCCCGCAGAGGGGCGGCGTGTGCGCGTGTGTGACAGGTGCGGCGCGCGCGCGCGCCCTCGCTCCCCCCTCCCTCCCCGTCCCTCGCGCGAGCGCGCGCGCCGCCATGAATATGCAAATACGGGTATAATTGCCAGCCAATGGCGTGCGCGCTGGTCACATGGTGCTGGTGGAGGCTCAGGGAAGAGAAGTTGAGTCCGGGCGAGCTCGGGCAGCGCCGCCAGAGCCGAGCGAGCGGCGGGCGAGCGCCGCGCCTCCTCCGCAGGGAGCCCGCCGGCCGGGGCTCTGCCTGGACCATGCCGATCCTCCTCTTCCTCATAGACACGTCCGCCTCCATGAACCAGCGGGCGTACCTGGGCACCAGCTACCTGGACATCGCCAAGGGCGCCGTGGAGATCTTCATGAAGGTGAGTGTGCGGCGCCGCCCCGGGGGGAGCCGCCGCCCCGCTCGCTCCCCCCACCCTTCCCCGCACCTTCGCCGCGCTCACGGCCGCTTCTCTCCGCTCTCTCCGCAGCTGCGGGCCCGCGACCCGGCCAGCCGCGGCGACAGGTACATGCTGGTTACCTTCGACGAGCCGCCCTACTGCATCAAGGTAATGACCCCCCCCGGCCGCCCCGGTCCCGCCGCGGGGGCCGCCCTTGGCGCGGCGCGGCCCCGTCCGGCCCGGCGGCGGCAGCAGCAGCCTGTGAAGATGGCGGACATTTTGCTTTTGTATGGAGGAGAGAGGCTGAGGGCGCTGCTGAGATGGAGGAGGGGGGGGGAGGAGACGGGCGGGCCGTGATTCACCGCCCCGGCGCAGCGAGGGGCGGCCGCGCTCCGCCCCCCGCGGGGCGGTGGCTCCGGCGGGGCCGCGCCGGGATCCGGCCCCGCTCGGCCCCGACACCCCCGGGACACGCGGGCGGGGGGCGGTGGGTACTGCCCGATCCCGAAGGGCAGCGCTGGGGCAGCGGCCCCCTCCCGGCTGCGGGTCCCCGCTCCCGGAGCGCCCGCGCCTGTTTTCCGCCTCTGCGAGGCAAGAAGAAGCCACGGTGTTGGGGTCCCGTGTCCCCTCCATTCCTCCTGCTGCGCACGGTGACCCGCACCGGTACTGTGTAAGGTGCTCGTAATCGCCGCTCCGTGCAGGGCTGCGGTGAGCTGGACGTGGAGACAAAATCGTCAAGGTTGGAAGAGACCTTAAGACCATCCAGTCCAACCGTCAGCCCGGCCCTGCCACGGTAACCCCAACCCACCCAACCACATCACCCAGCGCCAGATCCAGACACCTCTTAAACACCTCCAGGGATGGTGACTCCACCACCTCCCTGGGCAGCCTATTACAATGCCTGACTGCCCAAACAGTGACAAAATTGTTTTTTCTAGTATCTAATCTGAATCTCCCCTGCCTCGGTTTGAGGTCATTTTGGCTAATCCTCTCGCTGCAGGCACGGTAGAACCCACCTCACTGCAAACTCTTCTCGGGTAGTTGTAGAGAGCGATGAGGTCCCTCTGAGCTTTCTTGAGACCAAGCTCCTCTCATCCCTGTTTTCTCTCTCCTCCAGGTTGAGGCAGGTAGTGCCATGCAGTTCCTCGTGTCGGCTGCACCACGAGGTTGTGGCAAGAGTGGAAAAAAAAAATCGCACTGTGGGCCTTACACTGTAGGCTGCAACTTGCTGATAGAAATGTCTGACTTAAAATATCTAGATAAAGCATGTCACAGAAAGCATTGGTATGGGAGTTTTAGAATCCTCCTGAATAGTCCTGGATTAGGACTGTGTTTGCCCTGACTAATACAGTAGTTATCCTAACTGTTGACCAGTAGAGCCATTCTGTGAAGGCCAAGGAGGTTCATGTAAAAATACACTGCTAGTCATCCCAGGGAAGAAAAGAAGACACTCTCTAGATCCCCCAGCTAGAACTGCTTGAGAAGTTGTAAAAATAAGTGCTCAGTGATGCTGTCTTATTCATATCTTTGATAATGAGGAAATGTAATTATCATGAGCTACGAATTTTGCATCCTTTCATGAGTAATAAATTTATACAGCTCTCTGAAGTGACAGAAGTGATAGAGTGAGTCAGTATTTATTGTTTGGTTCTGCACCTTTCGTTTCCTCAGAAGAAAGTGTGGAAGTAATTTCTGTGAGTTGAAACCATCCTTGAGTTACAGAAACCTACTGTCCAAAAACCATCTGCCTAGAAGAGGTGTTTTTTAGACATAATACACACACCCTTCTCCCCATCCATGTTTGTGGCTGGATTCAAACCCCAAATCTTTGCTATGCTAGTGTTAACTCTAGATTTCTTGAGTTTGGATTTTTTGTCTCCTAGTTTTGTGTCAAGTATTTTACAAATATATCTTAGGTTTGATGAATGAACCTTCTCCCTACAGTGATAGCAGACATACTGGTGATTTAATACAAGAAGATGACTTTTCTGCTGGAGGTCTGTGTGGTAATGCTACAGGTTATTACCACATCTATACTCAGATTTGCTGAGGAAAATCCTTGTGTTTAATGAGCATCTGTGTACATTCTAATGTGCTAATGAGCATCTGACTGCGTTCCCAGTTTAGGTAAATAGTAATTGAAATAAATGGGACTGTGTGATGCCCATCGTAGCGTTCAATCATGTTTGAGATACAGTAAATAGCCAAGGGAAAAAAGGTATTGTGGTTCTTGTAACTTGCTAATGTCACTTCTTAAAAATTTGTTTTTCTGCCTTTAGCTGGTTTTTGAATTACACCTGAAATAATTTTAAAATATTTTTTCAAAAATCAGTAGCTTTTGTAGGAACAGACTGCAGATCCAATAAATATCTCATTATAGTAATTACGATCACAACTCCAGTTCAAGTATTGCATGAAGACTTCATGGCATAAATGAGTGTTGTTGGGCTGTCACTGTGTCTGTTCCTCAAGCAAAGAAAGCCACACAGCAGCAACATGACTCTTTCCCTCTTCGAAGACATGTTCTCAAGACCTGTGCTGGTATTTATGATATTCCCTCTGTTGTGTTTTCTAAAAACCATAGTTATGCCAGGAAAACTTCCTAGTCTGGGCCAAAATCTGTATGTCTTACAAAACATGCTTGTAAAAGACATAAAATTAAGTTTCTTTGCTCATGCTGCTGCAGTTAGGTACTTTATCTCCCTTGATTTAGAGAAGGTGAAAACAAACTTGGCAAGTGAATGCGTTTTACGAGTTTGTTTTCCAAGTATGCACAGCAGCGGCTGGTTTTGGTTAGTGGCTGCTTTATCCTCTTGTTTTCTTTATGATTACACTAATTAAATTATATAGTCTCACAGATAGTTTACCAGTGGAGCAATTGAAGGAAATAATCTGGAGGTGGAGCTGAGACCACCTGGGAGGCAGAGGTATTATGAGAACTTCAGCTTGGAGCAGGGGTGGCTGAGATGAGCTCCTTGGGTTGGTTTGTTTCACAATTTGTTTACCTGCAGCCTTAAAGTATTTTAAACCAACAGCACTGGTTCACTTTTGATGGACAAGTATATCTCAAGCAAACGTCATGCATATGATGGTATTGTGCTAAGTGGAAGGATTGTGCTATTGCATGAATTATTTGATAAAATCTCTGGAAGTAAGATGATGTTCTTGGAACTGTCTTTAGTACAAAGGATTTGAAATAATTTCCAAGACCTGTTGCTCCTGTTTAATTGACTGCTCATAGCTCTATGTTTGTGCCAGTTTTTAAAAGTGGGATTATTTAGTCTCCCAAGTTTGCAGTGTGGCTCTGCAAAGAACTGTGGTGGCATATGTCTGAAGAGGAGGCAGGGTGCTGTCCTGGGAAGGCGGGGACAGGGAGATGGGGATGGCAGGAATCTTAGTCCCACTCCGACAGCAGATGCCTTTGGAATCTCGTTAGCTGTTTTGCTTCTGTTTGTTACATAATGTATAAGATGGTGATTTGTGACAGCAATTATGGTGCAGCCATTTACAACTCTTACTTTGATTCTAAAATACTCTACAGTAAGGGACAAATATTTAATATTTTAAAAGCATGTTATGAAATGTACTAACCTTGTAATTGTCAAGCGATGTGATCCTGTATAGGTCAGTGGAAAAATACCTGTAAGTTCCGTTGAGTGTTGGGTCAAACTGTAATTTTATGGACCAGAAGGGGAAAAATTGTATGTTATTTCAGGAAGTAAGAATGTTCAACCTAATGATTTTAGTGTGTTTTTTAGATTCAAATTGTAATAGGATACTGTCAAGTGAGTCTTGTCAGGTTGTTGGCATGTTAACAGCATGGCAGCGAGCCAGTCCATTCTGGTATTTGGGTATCTGATTTTGGGTTTTTGGCACCATTGGGAACCTAATGATATCTATGGTAAAGGACCTTTGTAACAGGTGTCTATTACTATTGAAACACCAGTGCTTAAATTTAGGTAGTGAAGGAGTTTACTCTCCCATGTGTATCCAATTGGGCAAGAAAAATGGGTTCAAGAACAGCCTTTGCTGGCAGGGTATTTGATGTTCTCAGCCTCTGGGATAAGAGAAGTGCATTATCTGATTCAAGGAATATAGTACCTGATGTGTCCTAAGACTTAATTAGTGGATTAATATATTCATGGATTGCTGGAACTCAGAGCTTGCTCCATCCCAGCCGTGGTGTGACCTGGTGTTGCAGTACCTCCAAGCCTTGTGTGCCAGCCACACCCTTCTCATCCCTTCTGCACAATGTGGCTGATCTGGAATGCCTGGGGAGGAGGGTGAGAACAGGCCAGACATGTTACTGACAGCTCTGCAGAGCCCTTCCCAGGCTCCCACCGTCTGTGGTTCAGAGACCCATGGTGTGCATTGGTACAGCTGTAAAGGTCTTATCTGGCTTTTTTCAGGTATTTGCCCAGTTACTTTTTCTGAAGTCACATAAATTTCGTCATCCTCAGCTGTGTTTTTTTCCCCTCTGTCAAATATACATGCTTCTCTACACCTAAGCATGTGCCATGGTATAAATGGACAGAATCTTAAGTGATTTTATTTTTTTTCCTGAAGTAATGGTGCCAGAGTAAAAGTATGAGGAGAAGGGAAGAGTGTTCTCACCTACACTTTCCCCCCCAAGCTTTTCCTGTTTTCTAGTGATGAGGTTTCAGTAAGATGTACCTAAATTTCTCTGAAAACGGAGCTCATGCCAAAATCTCAGCCTAAAAAGAGTTTTTGAAAGGAAAAGCAAGGTTTTAGCTCTTGATTTATTTTTTTCCATTCTAAATTTTTGTGAAACCTCACATCCTGCAGTTTGTGGTTTGCTTGTGGGTTTGGGCTGCAAATGGCTAGTTCAGGCCCAGACCAAAAACACAATGGTGGCCTTATGTGAAGTTATTGATTAACTGGACTGCCCTGTTCCCTTGTGACTGATATCTGGCTGCTGGCGGTGATACGGTCTTTCCTCAGGGCTTGAGGAAATATTATTCATGATCAGGTCACAGAAATATGGCTTTTGTTTTATGTTCTTGTGAGACTGTAGTATGACCTTCATAAATGATCTGGTCACAAATCAGAGGACTTAGAGAACTTATGCTCTGAAATATGTATTTTCTTCCTTCTGTTACGTGTTATGTTGAATTCAAGAGCCAGCTATGACTGCACTACAAAAATAGGTTCCCTGAATTTGAGTGGAGAAATATGTACATAGCTGTCTAAAAAGTAGCTCAAATTGCTTTATACAGCGTGTGAGAAACACTGCACTGAGATGTGCAAACTGGGACTGATGGATAGGATGCCTTCCAGTTCCGCTGCTGTTCCCCGCTAGCCTGAACATATGTTTCAGTGCTAAAGAGCTCCCTTGTGGAAGCAGCTCTTCGTGATGGACTCTGAGCAACCTCTTCTTTTTCCCTGAAATTCTGGTGTTGGATTGGGGTATCTTCAGAGGCTGGAATAGGAATTCATGGAAGGCTTTTTTAACAATCTGTCAAAGAGTATTTACTGTATGTAAATAACCTGTTCATGTATGATATTAAAATAGTGCTTCAAAACTGGGAGTTCATAAGGTCACACTCGAGGAGAGTGACTTTTGCTGTCTGTTATTTCAGTGGCACAGAGGCTTTTACCAGCATTTTTTAATTTTGCTTTTGCATTCTGTTGGTGCAGAATGGAGCCCATTACCACTGAGTCTGCAGAGGCCAGTGGCAAATGGATAGGCTGTGCTGCAGAAGAGAGATGGGAGATCTGTTTGTCTGTTTCTGGAAGAAATTAGATCAGAGCTCCTGACCCTGAGCTGCAAGGAGAGAGAGAAACCCAAGTGTGAAACCTGTTGGGTTTGAGGCACAGATCTGCAGGAATGCTGCCTGACGTGGTAGGAAATGCATTTGTGTGTTTTTTAATTTTTGTGAGGGAAGAAAAGCAGAGGAATACCAAGGAAGCTAGACCGTAACAAATCCACAGAATAAGCTTAAGTTGATTAAGCTTTTACAAGAACCTTGAGACACTGAAAACATCAGTTTAGTATGTGAAAGTTCTGACTTCTGGCAGACGCAAGTCTTGGTGGTCTGACCTGCTTGGTGATGTGAGCAGCTGGAAATACTGTTGGAGCTTTACAAGCTGGTAGTGAGTTCTGAAGGCAAAATTGTTGGTGCAAGGCAGATAGCAGCTGCAGGGGCAGGATAGAAGCTGGTATCAGAGAGATGCAAAGGGGAAAGAAAGCTGAGGTCAGTGGGAGAGGCCTATCTTTCTCTCCAGATATGCTGTAAATAATGTACAAACTTAGTGAATCTACGAGCCAGGCATTGGAAGGAGGTAAAGAAGTGCAGAATGTAGTACTGAGGCAGCATACACAGTGTCTGTTCTTGGTAACTAATTCAGGAGACTATATTCTGTGTTTATTTAGCAGAGAAAACCATTCCTATTTTACCACCAAACACATTTTAGGTCAGCAGTATTTTTATTTCTGAGCACCAGCATCTTCCATTGCCTGTGCAGTCTGTGCACACCTCAACTGCAGTCTTCCACAGTGCTTGGTTAGGATTTTGTCATGGAATTTGTGTATTTTCTGAAGGCTGTCTTTGAGCAGAAATGACTGGTAGATTAAAGCCAACAATTGCTCTTCCTCTGCTAAACACAGTGAATTTAAGAAAAGAAACAGAAGTCAGTTGTTTAAGGAGCACTCATGCAAATCCTGGTTGTCTAGTTCTTTTTGAAGACAAAACAAAATCCACTTAATACTATTTGAGAATAACCACATAACAATTTTTACATGTTTCTTTTAATTTAACTGCTTTATCACTTAAGTCTTTGACTGAAGGATGTGTGCTCTGAAAAAAAGCCAAACAAAACTTCAGTGCATGTCTCTCAGAATCTAAAAGCATCTAAAAATGTGTTTTACTAAAATCTTAAGAATTCTCAACTGACATCCCTTCAGCAAGCAGTGTAGCTCCTTTTAGCTTATAAAGATACTTAATTGGTTCCAACAGAGTGTATCCTTTACAAAGCATATTCCCTTTCTTGAGAACACATTGGGTAAAGCATATTAAATTGCTTTTAAACACACATAAGCATGCCAGTCTTACTTCTTCCTGTCCTGTTTGTGAGTTGTAGTGAGCAGCCTTTTGCAGGAACTGGTGTGACAGGACAGAGCATTATACTGAGGAATTTTGTGCATAGTAATGTACCTTTTGCTTTTAAAAAAAACAAAGCAATAATACTCAGAGTGACTCATTCTTCTAAAAGAAACAGTTTTGTGCGTTCAGAAATTGATGTCTCTTGTAAAAAATGGAGTTCATGCAAGAACTTGAAGGTGGTGATTAAGTTTTTGAAGGAATTGATTTAAATGGAAGGACATTTCAGAAATTAACAACTACTTCATAGATATGATGGACTGAACTCTGCTTAGCTGTCATTTTTATCATTATAAGTTTGAAGTTAGTTAAGTACTTGAACTTGTGCTTTCACCTGCTGCCTGCCTTCATTGAAAGGAGAGTCCATGTTGCAAGGTTAAATCTTAATGAAAATATTTTAACTGGTCCTGTTTCTACAGGAATCTGCGAACTCAGAGCTTGCTTTTTCATCTGAAATGGGTTGCTGTTTTGTTCTGTACAGCTGATGAGATGCCAGAGGCCTTGAAGGAAACCAGCATCTGTTGTTCATAGCCACTATAGCAATGTATATTTTCAACTTTTTATTTGGTTCTTTATTTGGGCTTGGACACATTCAAAGATGTAAGCCCTTAAGACTACAGGATAAACTAGACAAAAGTAGATATGTTTGCATTAAGAGGCTTAACTCATCCTCAGTGCAAAGGTCACTTTTATTTTAAAAATAGCAGCTTAAAATGTGGAATCAAACAGTTGAATTGGATCTCTCTAGTTGTATTTTTGTAGTGAGATGTTCTGTAAGTAGAAGGTGCTTTGCGAAGTTGGTGGTTCCTGCCACGTGGAATATTAAGAATCTGCCTCTTTCCCTTTGGTACAGTTATTACTCAAATTTCACAGGTGGGGTTTTTTGATTTTTGTTGGTATTTATGGAAGAAGGCATGGGCCTTGTAACCTGACATTGTGGTGTGGCTAAAAATATGCACAAAGTACTTCTGTGACATCTTCAGAATGGGCATTTATTCTTTTTAAGCTTCATGAGGACTATTATAGTGTTATATGCTGAGTGTCTCACACTGTAACAGTGGAAAAAAGTAATTAAGGTTGCAGACACTTCTATACTGTTCACCCTGCCATATTCTTCAAAACAGCTTGTCAGAAAGAACTGTGACTTACAGCAGTGGTGCAGGAGTGATGTTCTGAGCTTATTGTGCTCTAGAAAAGGCAAAACTTAGTGCTGTCTCCTGCAGTGTTCTCGTACTTCAGGCTGTTGGAATCAAATGGGAAAAGGCACGTTCTGTACTGTGTGACTCGTGTTCTGGAGATGAGGGATTTTGGAGGAGGAGCAGTGAGACTCCCAGGGCCCTGTGAGAAGGTTCTGGATGGCTCCAGTCTTCGGTGATTCTCTTCTTCACTGTCTCTGTATCCTTGATTTTATTTAATAACAAAGGCTAACAAAAAAAAAAATAATGGAAAGGGCAGTTGCTGCTGTTCTGAATTTTAAATGGAGATTGTTACTTAAGTAATGCGCTTCTGTAGGTTGAGTCTTGGAATTTTTTCTTCTTTCTTAAACTTTATTCTTACAGTGTACCACTTAATAATGTAACTTTTGTGCTTTTGCCCCCCTCAAAAGTGGAGCAGATAGTAATTTAAAGGAATTTTTTTTCCTTTGCATTTTTCTGGCCAATTTTAGAATAATTAGAAAACACTCATGTAGCAATCAATTTCAGCTGTAAGCAGCATGTTCCAGGGTTGAGGTTTAGGAAGATGCAGAGAAAAAAGTACATTTTTGTAATGATACTCTGTTATTGTGCAGATCAGAATCTGTGGTTGCCCGTAGGCTTGTACTGATGTGTATATTCACTCTGCAAAGTATTGGAAAGACAAAGTTTGTCTTGATGTAAGATCTGGTATTGACAAGGATCTGTGAAACTTGAACTACTTATTGTCAAACAAGTAAACAAGAGCCTTGTTTTATTTTTAAATAGCTGCTCCTATGATTATTATTGTTGTTACTATAAATTTCTAGCTCACAATCTCACAGTGTACCCAGTTATTATGATTCTTTCCTTGTGTTTCCACGCAAATTTCAGGATAAGCAGCTCTAGATTTATTAAATGGTATTGCAGGCTACAAAATCAACAGTTCAGAACTCCTTAATTTTGCTTTTTAAAGATGAAGGTGATTGTTAATTAGGCTGTGTTTTCAGAGATGCTTTAAAAATCTTAGATGTGTAAAATACTATTTAAAAAACGTAAAAATCTTGATAAGATGGATGTTGTTGAACAATTAATTGGACAGAAAACAAAGATCTACAGTGTGGTTAAGCTGGTGTTGCCATGCTCTGCTTCTAAGTGAGAATAATGCATTAGCACTGGTCTTCATAGCGTGTTAGCAGCACAGCCAGTGAGTTCTGATTGAAAAAAAAAAAGTTAAACTCTGCTTTGTGGGAGAATGTGCATCTGTTGAGGCAGAACACTCGGTGCCTTTAGCTGCTGCCAGGCCTCCTGGTGGTGCTCCCGGGCTGGAACGCGGTGGGACCCGTGGGATGGACTGGGATCCATGTGCCCTGGAGCTCGGTCTGCAGGCTCGGGCCAACCAGGCCTGGCTTGGGGGAGCCTCCTCTGATCCAAAGAGCAGAAGCTCAGGTAGTTATTTTTGAACCAGGTGACTCTAGCGTTAAAAAAACCCATCCTTGCCATCCTCTAAGATAAAAATCTGACCGTCGTAATGCTCCTAATGCCACCAATGTATTTTTTCCTGTATGAGAATGAAAGTAAAGTTGACATTATTTGTTAGGCTGGCTAGTTGAGGTTTCTCAGTTTGTGATCCCTCAGTGAGCATATGAATTTAGTCATGATCTAAAGCCTTTTTTTTTCCCCTCAGTGGTGTGTTGGACAGCATTTCAGACATGAATTGAGGACATCTGTTGATTAGATTACCCCTCCTAAATTTAACTTCTTGAGGTTCAGAGTAAGCTTTGGTGTGCTGCACTAGTTCTGTGGTGTTTTGGAAGGAAGAGGAGGAATGTGACAGTTTTCAAAATGAACATGAATCCTAATTGTGTTGTTTCAGCTCTAGGCTGTAGAGTGGCATCAGTAATGCTCTTCCACTTGATTCCCAAAAATGTGCCATGAAGCATCCCTTGTGCTGGTAGCACACACACTGTAACCTCTCAGCTGTTGCCTTTATTCCTTGCGACTTTTCCAGCCCTGCTGGCTGTAGGAAGGGACCGGGAGAAGGACAGAGCTGGGGCTGACTGGCATTGAATGCATGTTTGACAGGCTGGAAGGCACTGTGAGTAGATGGAAATTTTTGGTTGAAACCTCCCCATTTCAGCAGTCACCCTGTCGACAGTGTTTGGAGAAGATGCACCTGTAATGGTATTTCTGCAATGAGTGCTATGCTGCTGAGCAGGACCATGGAGCCTCTTGTTTTGCTTACTGTGCTAGGGCTGCAAACTGATTATTTCTGTGTTCCCTCTCCATTAAGCTGTTGTGTGAAATGTAGCTTGGTTTGGTTCAGCTCTGAATTGAAACATCCTGGCTTGTTGAGTGTTTCTTAGAAATAGGTGCTTTTTAAACTGGATTTATAGTCTTTTATTTAAATAAATAAATAAATAAATAAATAATGTCTTTTATTTAAATAAGAATGCTGCTTGGAACAGGGTAATACTGTGATCTCTTTGGTATTTATACTTTCCTTTCTTCATGTGTTTTCTTTCATCGTTGTGCAGGAAAAAGTGCAGTGAGAGTAGCTGTCAAAACACATGAAATACTGTTGACCAAAAAGCTAAATCCAGGGATGGATTAAAGCAGGAGCAGCCGGTAATAAATAAAAAGATAATGTAGGCTTTTTTCTTTTTGCATGGCATTGATTATCATCACTTGGTTCCAAGCACAGTTTCCAGCTTTGAATTGTTCATACAGCATCTGCATTTGACATTCCTACAGGAGAAAGTACTACTTCTCTTAACAGAGGGCTCCAGTACTCATTTTGTAACTGGAGCTTAAGATCCTCTGTGCTAGTGTTTTGCATGGGTACTGTACTTAAAGATTAATTTGAGTTGTTCTTACTTGAAGGAAAAGCATTTCTATATCTTGTTTGATGTTGAAGTCCTCTTGAAAGGACAGTGAACCACATGGTATGGTTTGACTCAGCTTGTTTCTTAAGGTGTGTGGGGTTTCTTTTAAGGTCTCCTGGAGAAATAGTTTTTTTCTATACAAGATGAAACCTTTTCCTGTGTAGCTGATTGTCTGTAACAACAACTGGCACTTACATATAGTGTTAAAATGCAGTTTTGATCTTGTTCACATTCACCAGTATGTACTTCAGAAAAGAAGCAAGTTCGATCTGTCTTTATAAGTGATTTAGTTTGATTGGAGCAGCTACAGGAGAGTTCAGGTTAGAAATGTGCAGTTGAAGGGGATCCCCTGGGCACTTCAGTTCACACACTGCAGCCCTGCCTTGGAGTGCAGGAACTGGGTTGCTTTCAGGTGAAATGAAACTGGAAGATGCTCCCCAGGCACTGAGAGATGAGTGTACAGGACTGTGCTGGAGTTGGCTGTGACCTCCTGAGGGGCATCTGCCCTGTTGGTGTGCACTGCCTGCAGGCCTGAAGGTTCCTGATCCCTCCTTCCGTGCACTAAAGCTGTTCCAGTTGTGGATGGAAAAATAGCGTGGGCGAGGGAAGGAGGGATTCTAAGTTGGTTATCACGGTACATAGTCTGTCCCAGAGAAAAGGGAAGAATTGTGGTGCCTGGAACTGTATGGAGATGGAGGGCACACAACCTGACAACTTTCTGATAAAAATCTGGTGTCAAGAGTATATCAGCTGTGTGGGGTTAAAGGAATCATCTACTCCAGCGTCTTCTTTTGTTTTAAGCTGTGTTTTTTGTAAAGATGTATTAAAGGAGTTTATACTTCTCTATTTTCTTGGAAACATTTTAGGTATATTAAACTTCTATTTGACTGGAACTTAATTACATGTTTTTAAAAAATAAATTTTCAAAAAGTGCCCTTGGGATTTAAAGAAGTACTTGACCAATAGGTTTCAGCTTGAGTGTCCTACAAAGCCAGCAGAAATAACTTGACAGGAAGAAACACTTAGCTTACTGTTCACAGTGCTTTATTCTCAAAACACTGACCTGATGCTCACCAGCTCTAATGTAAGGAGGACCAAGTGATGCTTTTGTAGACTCTTCACTGTACTCGACTGCTCTGTGGGCTTCTTGAGGAAGTAGTTCAAACCTGTGAATTCACTGTCTGTTAAAATACTCATGAGATGAGAACTGGGAAGGTGGAGTTTTGTTAGGCAGGTCTCATTAAACAGCAGTGTATACCTGCTTGAGCAACCAGGGCTTGTTTCTATTGTGCCTGCAGTGGGGTCATGCCTAAGTTTTACCCTGAAAGTGTGTTCCTGATCTGCTTTGCAAAACTAGACTTCCATGTGAAAAGCTAAAGATGGGGTTCCCTGGCTTGGTCACCAAGCCCTAGAATTTTGCTTTCTTACAGCAAATACTAGGGGTAGAAGTTGTCGGTGTTTCAAAACCTTATCTGAGGCAAGGGGAGACTGGAAGGGTGGGGAATCATGGCTAGGCTTCGTGAACGAAGATTTAGGAAGGCTCTAAGAAGGGTGGGGAATAAAAAAAAAACCAAAAAACTAATATAAATGATTGACTGTGTGCTGGAGGGCTGAACACAGTGATAGCAGTTGCACACAGCTGTCTCGGTCCCGTCAATCCTTCTCTTCCTACAAGCTTTGCATCAGACCAGTAAGATCTGCTGCTGTACCTGCACCAGCACTGGTCCTCCAAGCCCAGAACAGTACAGCTCAGATCCAGGCTGGCTCACTGTGTTCAGCACTGCCCCAGTGATGAGCTGATTGCAGGCCTCTGTGCCAGTATCATTCTGTGCTGGAGTTATGCTGATCTCATAGCTGAGAGGTGGGTGCTGTGATGCTCTGCTGTGCCAAGAACAGAAAAGAATTGATCTTGTGAGGTTCTTTGCTAAGGGCTGTTTGATGTTGTGCTGTGACAGGACTGATATGTTGCATAAAAGTAACTAGAGAGCATAGGTGCTGAAATGAGAGTAGGTTCTCCTGCAGCCAAAGGTACAGACAGAACCTGAGAGCTGCTTTGCCTCAAAAATGGCATTCATAAGGATTTGGAGGAGAGTCAATGTCTGTAAGTGTCTCTTAAAGCTGTTCCTTCTGTGCCATTTGCAGAGACAAATATTTGTGAGGATGAAATTGGTGGGTGATAGGTAGGGGTTGTGTGATGCTGAATTATTTTAGGAATTTTTAAATGTTATATAAAGATGTCTGTGGTGTTTTATAGTGTAGTCAATGCCTTTCTTCTCCTGTGTGCTATTCCTAGCTAGTAAATCTCTGAACATCAAATAAAACGAGGAGGTAGTGTGGGCATTGGCTGTTCTGTACTGACAAACAGCCTTACCCTGCCCTTCATGGGGCAGGGGGACACATGGTACCAGGACCTCTGCTCTTCTCCTCTTTGCTAAGATTTGTTGTAGGAAAACTGGGGTGACCAACATAGTCTATGTTTGCTAGACTTCCTATTCCAAAGTTGCTGAAGCTGAGGCAGGGAAGCTCTAGGCTGCATAGGAGGTTATTTCCTATTGCAGATCCCACTGAGCAATGCTGGGGCTGTGTTCAGGAGATCTGAAGACACTTTGGCATTTGAGAAGCAGCCCCTTGCATTGTAGGGAATCCAAAAGAATAATTCAGTACCCTACAAAAGAAATGCCTGCTCGGCTGTGGCACCGACATGAGCGGGTTTGAGTTATGTTCACAGTCAACAGTGAACAGAAAGGTAACTTAAAAATGAAGCATTGTGATGATTTGGAAGACAAAGTGCTCTCCTGGTTTCACTATCTTCCCACAGCACTTCAAAATTCTGTAGCAGGAGTGGTTTCAGATTTCAACAGCTGGATTTTTTTTCTTACCTTATTTTTTTCAAATGGAGGTCACTGACAAGCCAGGATGCCACAGGCATCCTGAACTAGTCTGCTTTCCTAAGATGGGTGCATTTAATAATAGCTTGAATTATTGAGAAACTCAAATACTTTTAACAAGTGGTAATATCTGAGATCCAGTTCTTCTTTCTAGGGAAACATCAGCAGAACTCTAAAAATCTGTATGTTTAAATAAATATTGTGTACTTACTGTAACACAGGCTGTTGTGATTGCCCTGCAAGATTGTAAATTGTCTTCTTGCTTGGAAGATTATTTTTAGTAACATTGCAGTTTTTGAATCAGATCTGAAAGCAATCCAGTGAACAATAAACTATACAGGTCTGTCTTTTGGCATTGGATGTAGAAGCACTAAAGATGAAGACTTGCAGCCTCAAAAGTACCAGCTCCCTTCATGGAGCTGATTAGGAGGGACTTCTTTGGACCTGGAATTCTTGTGCTCTAATGCCCAGCCTTTGGCTCTGCCCCTGTAGGCTGACCAGACTGTGCCAAGAAATAGTTGGAAGGAATAAAAGAAAAAATAAAAAAACAACACCAATCAAAACCAGAACAAACCAACAATGAATCAACCAAAAAAAACTACAGTAAAACCAGTAAACATGACAGTTAAGCCAGTGTAACTGAGATTACAAGACCTATGTGTTACACATATTCAAAACTTGATAATGTTTTATTTTTACTCTGATACTGCTCCTTTTTATGTGATAAAGGTGCGGTGGTGATTTGGGGTTTTTTTCCCCACTACAGCATTTTCTAAGATTCTCCTTCCTGCCTCTTGCAACTAAAATCTTCTATTTCTTCTAAGTCTTGAATGTCTTTTTATGATACTGATTCTGAATGAGATTTTCTTTTGCTGCTCAACTCTGTTCCTTTTGATGTTCAGTTAGTCCTTGCTCTGGTTGGTCTAAATAAGACCTCCTTTTCTTCACTAGATTTTTCACCTTGGTGTTTGAATTCTTGTTAATCTGGGCCTATCTACTACCGAAATAAGCTGTTTTGACCTTGCCTGATTCTTGAGGCAGCTGAAATACTTCCATAGCTGTATGATGAAATAGAGCAGGACACGGATTTGTGTGAAAACTAAGTCATCAGAAAAAAATGTTACTTTTTAAGTATGTTATTTTTTTTCAGTATGATTTTCTTGCAAAGGCCAAAGCCAGAAGCTGGAAGGTGGTGTGCTGCTTCCAGACCTTTGGGTGGTTTGTGGGATGGTGTCCAGAGCTTGCAGTTGTCAACCCAGAAAGCCAAATGACACTGCATTTTTGCCTGTTCTTGGCATAAGCAAAGAGGGCGAGATTTCTGCTTTTAGTACTTCTTTTTTTCCTCAGCTGTCTTTGAAACTCTTTTAGTATGTTTTTAGAAGATAAAATTATTTGTTCATATAAATCATCAGAGGAGAAGTTAGAAACATACTGGTGAGGCAGAGACTGCTCAGATTGCTGCTAATAAATTCTGGGCATAAAAGTGACTTAAGTAGGAATGTAATATTGAAGATTAAGAGAAACCACTCTCTATGTTAGAATTGGTTCATAAACAACTAAAATAACTAATGCTTAGTTCTGACTTCTTGATTACTGACCTGTAGAGGATACATAGTTTTGTAGAATATATTTGTGTTTGGTCCTTTAAGGTCGTGAGGTTTTGGTTGGTGGTGTTTTTGTTTTTGTTTTTGGTGGTTTTTTTGGTCATTAGTGTTTCTGCCGGGAAATGGAAGCAATGCTACATAAGAGCAGTGCTTTTTTTTCTGACAGCATTAGTGGCAGTATTTTGAATTTAGGAAGGATTATTATTTAATCACTTTAAAGTGCTTTGTTGAACTCATTATGCATATGCTCTGGGTTAGGTACTTGACTGTTTTGCAGAATGATCCTTCTGTGTATATGGAGAGGAGAATGCACAGAGTTCTTTGGGGTTGAGTTTCTGTCCATGAAATACGTGATTCTTTGTATATGTGGTCTTGAGTTCTTTCTGGAAAAAAAACCATTTTACAGAAGTAGAATTTCTTGCCATGGATGTTGGTGTTTTTGATTCAAGAATCTTGTTTTGAGGATAAGGTAGAAAATGTAGTGCATTAACTAGTCAGACCTTTATTTAAAGCTGGGTATGGAATTAGGAAATCTTGCGTTTGCTGCCCTTGTTCCCTTAATGAGAAGTTCTTCACTTTTACTCTGCTTATTTCGAAGGTGCAGCTCTCATTGGCTTGATCTTTAAAGATCCTGTGAGAGCCGTAAGATGAAAAATAGTTTTCTTGGACAGCAAACCAGTGATGATCAGCTGCTCCTTGTGCCTTCAGCTTCTCTGGTTGTGCCTGGGGAAATAGTACATATTTTATTTTGCAGGCAGTTGACCACACTTTAGTGAGATCAAACACAGTAGGAGCTGGAAGCTGAGCAAACATTTTCACAACGGGAAAACAGCAGAATCTCCAAATATCAGCGAAGACTCTTACTGTTTATTTTACAAAGAATACTCTTAAATTCGTTAGAGTTCAAATCAAGACTTGCAGTCTGGGAATAGTGTTTCCTTTGTAAATGTTTTGTTCCCCCATGTGCTTTAGCAACAATGTAACTCAAATGGTCTTTGCTGGAAAACACTTCTTGAACTCCGGCCTGGCTGTTCCCAAAAGCTGGACTCGCTGATGGCTGTTTTTACCAAGCAAAAGGGAGCAGTCTCACCTACATCTACGAGTCCACAGAATTCATACAAAAATATTTTGGTAATTGTTCACTTAAATTGTTTTAAGGCAAGTGTTTTTAGGATAACACAGATCATCTTGTTGAGGTTTGGTGCAATTTTACCCTGAAAAAGGGTCGTTAACTAAGTCACTTTTACTCCAAAACAGTGACTCTGTGTTCGCACTTTATTCTTGCCTTGGGCTGAGAGCAGATGTGGGAAGTTGCTGATGAGATGATGTATTTTGTTAAGTCCTGGTTGTGTGCGAGTGTGGCTGGTGTTTTATTGACAAATATCCATCTGATAAAACAACGCTGTTCCTTTGAGCTTTCAGGGCCATTTAACCTTAAAGCTAGACCAGTCCTGCTGAAAGTTAGTCCTTTCCTTTGCCCCACTGGGGAGTTTTCTCTCTGTCTCCCTTACATTAATCTGAAGCTTGAAGAACTGGTTAAGGAGCTAAACTTGACCAAGAAAAGTTTGTTGTTGTATCTCCTTAGGATAACTCCTTGTTCTGAAAAGAAACCCACCCAGCTTAGGCTGGTCAACTTAGCAGAGATACTGATTGTCTCATGTCTTTCTTTTCTACTTCCTTCTACTCTTTTAGAGCTCTAACATGTGTATTCTGTGACCACCTACACAGCCCACAGTGTTTACTAAAGGTTGGCAGTGGAATATGGCTGCTTAAAAAAAGTAAAGGAAAACCCTGTCCTCTCAGGTTCTTGCACAGCTTGGCACAGTCAGCAGGTGGCTGCTGAGCCCGGTGCACAGGGGAGGAGAACACACTTCACCTGCAGGATGTGTTGCTCAGAGGTTATCCCAGCAAAAGTCAGGCTGTCTGAAATGATCCTCTCCATGCCTGCGTAGCTAGGATTCCTGATGGAGCACGGAATGTCTCTGTGCCAGATGATAGTGAGCCTGGGTAAATAACTGCTTGCTTACTGCAGGAATGGTTTGGAGAGTACAGTGTAATAGCAAGGCTGGTAGTTGTGTGAATATCTGGGACTTATAAGCTTTGCTTGTTTTTAGGTGAGGCACCTTAAATCCTGCACCAGTTCCCTGTGAGCTGGTCTTTTCTAAAATAGCTTCCCAACTCTGCAGCAAACCTCCTTTTAAGGGGAGGGTATGTGAATCACACCTGATGCTGATGTGTGTTGGCCCTGCTTACCAGAGGGTCCAGAGTGCTTGCTTGGACTGATCCACCCACTTGCTGTTCCTTTGATCTGTAGGCTCAGTCAGCAATGACTTTAGGACCTCCAAAATTTCAAGCTGTTACACTGAGACAATTTAAACAGTGATTCAGTTCTGTCTTACGTGGGGTTTTTGCAGCCACTCCTTTTCTCAATTTATGGAAGAAAGGATGAAAGGGGATTGGGTATATGCCAAAAGAAGCAGTGATATTATTCCTCTTGTACCTTTGTTTAACCATTGTTACTTTGGCAGCTGATTTCCAAATTTGACAGTTTCTTCTAATAAAATATTCACATGCTAAATCCAAATACTTCCTTTCCTGAATCACCTGTACAGCAGTTTTCATGGTAAGAGATGGCTATTAGAAAACTTCTTCCAGTGCTTGGCAGTGTGTGTGTTTTGTGAGTCTCCCATTGTAGTTGTAACTGTGTTTCACATCAGGTTGTGCATACATGGATTAGGTGTGTGTAGCCTGTAAATGATGCAGTGCATCTGTTAATCAGGAATCTAATCTAATTTTTGGTGGGAAGAGAGATAAACGGCAAGTTGCAGTTGATTGCAGTTTGTTGCTAGAATAACTAATAAGTTTCTTTGTTTTCTGTAATAGGCTGGATGGAAGGAAAACCATGCAACGTTTATGAATGAATTGAAAAACCTTCAGGCTTCAGGACTAACAACCCTTGGTCAGGCACTCAGGTCCTCGTTTGACTTGTTAAATCTCAATAGATTAGTGTCTGGAATAGACAATTATGGACAGGTAACAAATCTGTTTATAGTCTTCTGTCTTCTGTTTTTCTGTGTTTTTTGAAATTATAGTGGGGGAAGGATTTTGGTGGTTCAAGTTTGGTTTTGCATTTTACTTTTTTTAAAATGTTGGATAGTTGTGTGTTAAAACTTCAACTGGGAACTTTTTTTTTCTTTTTTTATGGCTACTGAAAACACCCTGGAAAATACTTCCTTTTTGAAGAACAAAGCAGCAGAGTATAAATGCCCCAACTGTAGATACACAAGAGTAGCTCATCTTGCGCAGTTCCGTGTGGCTCAACACCTATTAAAAGAAATTACAGGGTTATTTTGAAAGATTGCTTATCTCACTGTTTATTTTGTAGTGACAAAAATACTGAGTGTTAATGTTACTCTTTGCATTCCTGTGCTTTTTGTCTTTAGGGAAGGAATCCATTCTTTTTGGAGCCATCTATTTTGATTACCATCACAGACGGAAACAAACTGACAAATACAGCTGGAGTTCAAGAGGAGGTAAACTTGCATTAAGTTCTTTCAAGTTATGATCTTGCAAGTTGGTGCTAGGCTGAGATGAATATTGTTTTTTTCCTGCTAACAGTACTTCTGCATCATTGACCTGTTTTATAGAGAACAGAAACTGTTCTGTTGCTGCCCAGCCCCTAAATTCATAGTCCCATAGGGGTTTTGAGACTAGAACGTCAGATAAATTAGGGATATCTGATATTAGGGTGTTTTACAGAGAAATTAATGAATTTGGGTGTGATGTTTTAGATGGTTTGTCAAATACTGGAAAATATTCTTCAATCTTTTTTTTTTACCAGCTTCATCTTCCGTTGAATTCTCCTTTGCCTGGAAGTGAATTAACCAAAGAACCATTCCGTTGGGATCAAAGGCTCTTTGCTCTGGTGCTGCGTTTGCCAGGAGCTGCATCTGCTGAACCAGAGCAGCTTGGGAGTGTGCCTACTGATGAATCTGCTATCACACAGATGTGTGAAGTTACAGGAGGTAACTGCATGCTCTTTTGCTTTGGTTCCCATTTGGCTTTTGCTTTGGTTCCCATTTGGCATTTGCATTGAAATATTTCTTTTCCTTTAATTCAGCTTCACCTCTTCCTGTTTTTCCATTTGATTTACTCAGTGCCCATATGAATCTGTGTGGTGCTTTCTTGGTTTCCAGTAGCACAGGAGAACTTTAAAGCAATATTCCTATTTCAGATCTAGATGTGAAAACATTTTCTTAATGCAGTAGCAGGGATAGGAAAATCTCTTAGATTGTCCTTCCAGAGGATGTCTTTGCTGCATCATGAGATTTTGATTTTTTTCTTATTTAAGTGTCAAATTGAGTGGGATGGGTATTAATGAGATGTTAATTCTGCTGCAGGGCTAGTAAGTTAAATTTAATCCTAAAAGAATTATATCTGGAGTCTGTTGCTTGATATGTTGATCAGAATTTATTTTTTTTAATTGGTGCTTGAAAAAGATGATGTGTGGGAGAGGGAGGTTCGGGTACGCATAGAAGCTGGTAGGGTTAGGGTAGAGTAAAGCAGAGTGATTGCATAGACTTGGTGAAAGCAGACTGTCTTAAGGGCTTTGTTAAGTTGGCCTTGGTCCAGCCTGATATAGCCCTAGGGGCCTCTTTTAGTAACAAGTTAAATCTCAGCAGGTTGTGGGTTTTTGGTATTTTTTTCTTAGTGGTATTACATTTTAGAAGTATTTTGCCTTTTACATAAGCTTGTACAGTTTGTTGCTATTATTTTGGAATAAATTGCAAGCCTTGGCACTGTGACTTAGGTAAGAACATCTTCCTAAATTAAGATTACTTAAAACCTGCATATGTATTTCCCCATGTAATTTCTCTCTTGCAGGTCGTTCGTACTGTGTTCGGACACAAAGAATGTTGAATCAATGTTTAGAATCTTTAGTTCAAAAAGTCCAAAGTGGAGTTGTTATTAACTTTGAAAAGTCAGGACCAGATCCAGCTCCTATTGGAGAAGGTACACTGATTGTGTTTTTTTTCCTTTAATGTTTCAGAAGAAATGCTTTGTTTGTATGTAAATGCCCTTTAGTATCTTTGGTGTCCTTCCTGCCAGCTTTTCCCTGTAGTGAACTGGATGCATCAGATGCCTGATACTCTCTAAAAAAAGAGGTTAAGGTTTAAAGCTTTTATGCTTCAGTGAGAGTGCTCTGGTATCTCTTTAAATAGCCTGGATCATAATGGATGTCCTGATTACAGCTTTTGGGTAGTTTTCTGTTTATTTATGTTTAATTTTGTTTTAGTTAAATTTTTGCAAGTGTTAGTTTGATCTTTGGCAAGTTAAATGGTGCCATATGTCTGCACATGTTTTTATGGATCATCTGTCCGCTGGCTGGCTCTCCTGTCACCTTTTTTGGGGGTCTAAGGAAAGTGAGTGTTTGCAGGAAGTGGTAAAGTTTGAATTACAGTGTTGTCAAAACTGTATTTAAAATAATTAAATCTAGCACTAGTGTATTTAAACACTTAAACATCTCTAAAGCAATCTTAATGCTCAATTTTCTCTACATTTTCGTTCTGCTAATTGATCACAGCACAGTAACTTGAATGTTCTTAACTGTAAGTGAAAAACTGTGTGCAAAGAACAAGGAATTATTTTGCTACTGGTAACAGGAAGGAGGAAGGTGCACTCTTAAAGTGGAGCAGTTCCTTAGATTTGCAGAAATTCATGGCTGAAAGGAAAGGGAGAGAGCTGACCAGTTCATATTTAGGGAATTAGGATGGTCCTGGAATATCAAAAATGCTTTTAGCATCACCTGGACATTGTAGCACAGCCAGCTTTATTCCTGCTTTCATTTTGGAATTACCTTTCTCTGTATTTGTTTTCTTCTTTTGCTTATTTAAATGTCATTTTATTGGGAGGCTTTCCTGTAGCGCTGTGCAGGACAACACGGCGGCAAATTCCTGTGTCTCTGTTGGCCCAAATGCTCTCTTCACGTGGCGAAAAACCTGGTGAAATGTGGGATTTGTTTGCTTTATTTTTGTCCCATTTGAGTGGTGATGCACTGTGGAATAGGAATGTATAAAAACATCAAGACTTTTCATCTCTGTGAGAATTGGGAAAGTCCTAAACTACAGAGAAATACGATAGGATTTACCAAAGCCATAAAAATCACTGTGTTTGTAATGCAGAGAAACCAAACTGATGTGTCCCTGTTCCTGAAACATGGTTTCCATAGTATTATTTGCCAGCTCTCTAAAGCAAGGAAAACTAGTACTGTAAAATCTTTTTAAAATGAAGGAGATTGTTTAAGTGGGTGATCTCTGCCGTGCTGTTTGCTTTGATGAGCAGTGTTTGAAAACTAATAATCACATTCTGTACTGCTGCAAAATTCCTTGTCCTCAGCATGAAGTGCACTGCAGTGGACTGGCAGGGAACACTGGTCTTTCCAGTAGGCTTTGGAGTTTAGGTGATCTGTGAATTAATTAAAAATATGACAAAAGCTGTTCCTACAAGATGTCATCCAGCTTCTCCATGAAACTTTCCTCCTCTTTCAGCTTCCACTAATGGCAGCATCGGTCAGTGAGCTTTGCAGCCCATGTAGAAAGACTAAATGCAAATTCTCAGCCTGTTTGGTTGCAGCAGAACTAAAAGCAGTAACTTGCTGCTGCCTGTCAGATCTGTGTCAGACACTGGGCTTAAGCAAATGCATTTTCCTTAATGTGTGAATGTGTCTTGCTGCACTCACTGTCTGATGGCTGGGCCTTCGGAGCAGAAGGGTAGATCTGGGCAAATGTTACCATTGTTTCTCAGATGATTCTGTCATATCTCTGGATGTATAGGTTATTTTAGCCTCTGATATAAAGATCTGTATGTCTTTGAAAGAGTAATGAAACACCTTATTGGCTGCTAATATGGAAATTGTGCTAGCAGACAAATGCATGCACGTAGCTTTTCATTTTCCTTTTGTTTGTTATTTTGCTTTCTTTAAATTTTAGATGGACTTGTTGATTCATCCAGGCCCATCAATTCATTTGCTTCTCAGCCGTGGCATAGTTGTCATAAACTCATTTATGTACGGCCTAACCCTAAAACGGGGGTTCCTGTGGGGCATTGGCCAATCCCAGAATCTTTTTGGCCTGATCAGAATTCACCAACACTGGTAAGTAAAACAAGAACTGAAAAAAAGGATTCTGCACTAGTAATTGAACAGGCTGAAAATGGATACTGCAGTAGTTTTTACTTTCTCTGTTTACTCATATGATGTGACTCTGCTTTAAAAGGTTAAAACTGGTTTTAGCACAAAATGGTGTAATCTGATGAGGATACTGTAATCTCTGATGCTTCCTCCATCTGGAATGTATGTGATTAGTTAATTTGGTGAATGGTTTTTAAAGGTTATAAAATTTAACTGTAAGTTAATTCACGTACCACAAATCATAGTGAGCCTATTAAATTTTAATCAAAGCTCTATAACATGCACTTATGTGGAAAAAGGAGTATTTGCTTTTGAAATAAGATCAGCCATGTTTTGTCTGCTTAGTATTGCTTCATGTGTGGACTCTTCTTTTGCTAGCAGGAAGAATTAAAACTGAAACAGAAGAGCTACTCCCTTCAGAAAATGAGGAGAAAACAGTATTCATTTCTCCTTTTCTTAATGAAATGATCATACAGTTGGCATGCCTTGCTAGTCTTTCTAAGCATCTCTCTTTTGTTAGGCATGTTCTGTTCCTGCACTTTGTAAGTGCTCAAGGTACTCTCTGTCCATTCCCCCTCCTCTTGCCTCCTGAATCAAGAGGAAAAAAAAAATCAGATTTATGGGGAATATCTTGAGATATCCCTTGTGAATTGAGTGCAGTTTCACATTATGAACATCAAGCTGGGAAGCAGAGGTGCAGTTTTCTTTAAACGTGTCTGTGTTATTATAGCTTGATTGACATGAAGGCTTTTAAATATCGAGGTAAATAGTGGAATATTAACCATGTTTTTCTTTTAGTGGGAAGAATGTTTGTATCAGTGTGTGAGCTTTTATTTTTTTCAATTAGAGAAATATTTAGTTATTCTATTGTGGGAGCTTGTATTCGATTCTCTTTTAAAGAAAATTGTGGAAAGCTGAGAGTTTTAGCCATACAGGATGGTAAAGTGATAGTTGATACACTTCTCTCCCTTCTTTTCAGCCTCCACGCACAGCTCACCCCGTGGTGAGGTTCTCCTGTGTGGATTGTGAGCCCATGGTAATAGACAAACTTCCTTTTGACAAGTATGAGCTTGAGCCTTCTCCCCTCACACAGTACATCTTGGAACGAAAGTCTCCCCATACCTGCTGGCAGGTACTTGCCCTTTATTTGATTCTAGAAATGTAATGGGTGATCTGAGGTACTTTGGTCGTTGTAAGCCTGGAGAATTGGGGTCTCGTTGCAGACTCTGCAGCTCATGAGAAGAAACATGTCAAGGTTTCACTTACCTCCTTTCTAAGAGAATTATCAGGAGTCAGAATGAGTGTTCCCTCCACAGGCTTTGTAATCTCATTTAATTCACTTTCTAGGTCCATCTCATTTTGCTAAGAAATGTGTCCCTCAGGTTCCATTTTTTGCTAAATTGAAATTCTCTGTAGGCTTTCATTTGCTTACAGGGAAAACCAAGCACTGGTTTCCATCATGTTACCTCATCAACAGCTGCAAATAATTTTCACTAGATGGTTGAAGCTGCTGATGGGAATTGAATGGAAGCTGTTGATCCTGTTGACTGGTTTGGCCTTGGAGAGGTCAAAGTTCTGTTGCTAAAATCCTTTGTTACGTGCTCCTTTTGTAGTTTTTTATAAGTTTCTGCATGCTCTGTAAAATAAGGCTTGTAACTCCCTTCTCAGTGGTGTTCTTGTAAATAATAGCTTAATGTGTACATCAGAAGTTTTAGTATGATATTTTAGCTGGAAAGATGGGTTTGAAGATGTCTGTTTTTGTTTCCCTAATAAACAGTTTAACTGAAAATATAACACGCGTATTCAGAAGAAAAATTCAATTTACTTTTAATAAACTAATTTTAAAAATGTCCTTTAAACATTACTAGGTACCTTATTTGCCTGAGTTTCTAAAATTACTCTCCTGGTTTTCAAAAACTGCTTTTCTTCTCCAAGCTACACATCAGACCCCTACAGATTAGAGAAATAGGCTCATTGTCATAGAAACCATATAACAAACCCTGTTCCTTATGCCCTGAAAAAACAGGGAAAATACTTGCTATGTACTGCAAGGTTTATTTTTTTCTAGGAAAGCTATTTTTGCATTAGGTGTGGGTTATTTTGCCTGTGTCAGTTAAGAACATGTACCATCTTTATCCCGTTGAAAGAGTTGTTTACATACATTGCTTTTCAGGGTTAATACCCTCATATGTGTGCACTTAAAAAAATGAAGTCAATCTTAAGATTGTTGGCACTGGGCATAATCAAGACATTTCTCGAATGTTTGCTTGTTTTGCTTAATTTCTATGCTTAAATTTCTTTTATCAATGTTGTTAATTTTAGTTATGCTATTTTGTGAGTCAGAAGACTAATTCCAAATAGCTTGTTCTTTTAACATACCTTCAACAAATGTCCCCATACCTATTATAAATAATATCAAAAACTCTTCAGGGTATCATTTCACAGTTGTTTTACTAAAGCACTAAAGATGACTCTGAAGAGCATTTCCACACTGACTGGGGGTACACTGAACCTTGCATGCCTCAGTTTTGTGACTGGGGAATATAAGTGCACTGTCACCCTGATGTGTGCAACCTCAGGACTTGGCTGTTCTTGGTCATTTACTGTCTTAATTAATACACTTGGATTTGGATTGGTTTGAATTTTTAAATGCTCCATGCTTAATATTCTTCATGTTCTTCTAATACTGTGATGTCTCTTATTCCTTGTCAGGTATTTGTGAGTAGCAGTGGAAAATACAGCGAACTTGGCCACCCATTTGGGTATTTAAAAGCAAGCACTACTTTAACCTGTGTAAACCTCTTTGTGATGCCTTACAACTACCCTGTGTTACTTCCATTGTTGGGTAGGTAACAAATTTGCCTCGGACTGCCAATGCAGCTGCTTCAGAGTAAAAGCAAAACAATAATGGTTGGTCTGCCTTAGTTTGAGACGTTATAAAATAATGGAGATCAGAGAGTAGAGAATGTTGCAAACTCTTTTAACGTACTTTGGGAGGAGAGGATTTTCATACCCCCTCTCCCTTTTTTTCTCTCCAGCAGAGGAGGAGAGCTACCTGCTTCCAGTGCATGTTTGATGCTGTTCACCTCCTAGACACGTAGCCTCTTCCTTAACCTGGAGTAAGCTTCAACCTCCATTCTTTTCCCTCGTTTAGGGTGTGGTGTATCCAGGTTTTACAGTTGCTCTTGTAGCAGCTTATTTTTTACTGGAAGATCAGATGCAGTGTTTGCCACGGGTGTTGGGAAGAGGGAATTCCCTAATGCAGTTTAGAGCACTAAGAAGGAATTGAGCAGTGAAACAGTCTGCATTTCTTCCCTGCCCTAAGGACGAGTTTTGTTTTTTTTTCACTCTCACACTGAAATCACTTTCTGAGGAAAGACGGTATGGAAAAGGTGCTGCGTGAGTAACTGCCACAGTAATTGTGGCTGTTAGGGATGTGGCATAAAAGTAGTGGCAGAGAGGAGTTTCCAGGTGCCACCAGCCCTTTTAATTGCAGATGCTCTAAGGCTTTTTTGTTCTAATTTTTGTGCAGGTATTTAGTGATGCAGAATAACAGTGATCAAGAGAATTAACATTGAGTCTTACTGTCTTACTCAAGATTTTTCCATTCATTTCTAGGAAAAAAACCACAATTCAGGAATGTTTTTTCATAATCCTGGTCATAACCAAAAAAGAAGAAATTTGTGCTTGCTGATATTGTGTCTTTTATAGTTATCTGTGTAGCCTGATAATTGTCGCAGTGTGCAAGGATACTTCTAGATTAAAATGGAGTTTCTGCAAGTTTGTGGCTCCTGAAATACTGCAGCAGATCCACTAGCTGAAAAGCCATCACTGATCCTAAATTAATTTCTCTGCTCATTTTGATGTTGACATTTGCAGTTCTGCTGTGTCTTCCCTGCCAGCTCTTGTCTTCCCCCTGCCTTTTTTGCAGGGGTGTAAAGCTCTTCCCACTCTTTGGAGAAAAACACTTTTCAGTGTGTGTAGAGCTATCCTGCCGTTTACTCACCTGGTAATCCCACATCTTAAATTTCTGAAGGCTGTTTAAAAGGAAAATGCAGAGCTTCTGCATTGCCGGAGTTGTAAAGCGGATGTTTTCTTCAGAGCACAAACCCTGTGCATTCCACATTGTTAACACAAACACATACACAATGTTACCTTCAGATCTCCTTCTAGGACTTTGTTTATCCTTGGTCTCTAAGGCATGATGGAATTAAGTTCTGTGGAATATACTTACAACATGAAAGCAGATCTGGGCCTTTTCTACTTAGCAGTACAGAAAATGACTGAGATGATAAGAGCATAACTGGTAAATGTAGATGTTTTTAATAATACTGACTTGGGTTTGTCTCTTTAGATAAGTAGGGATTGTTTCTGTTGTTTCAGGCACACTCCCCCTGTGTCTGTCTCAATACATACCAATACTGGATACTGATGGTTCAGCAGAGGACTGATTTGAGTGTGTAAAACCAATTTTTCATTACTCTCACTCAGATTAAAAAGGACATGAGAACTCCCAAGACCAGAAGTCTGTTCCATTCAGCCACTACCACCCATACTGACACATCAGTGTGTTCCTAGTGGCTCCTGCCCTGCTGGTAGAATGTTGTGTTGGAGAACTGGGACTTAGTTTGGGGTAGTGCTGTGGATAATATCTCTGCTCCTTCTCTGACTCTGTCAAAGGCAGAACCACTTTACAATTGTATATTTTTACTGTCAAGTGACTTATGTGTGTTCAATCTTATAAACAGAGATAAATAGTAAGATGCTTAAGAATTTTTTTCCTTTTGTTTTTCCTCCTACATTCTTGAGCAGGGAAAGTTTTAGTTCTGTTTTAGGAAAAATAACATAAGAGAAGGCCCTAAAAGACAGGTAAGGTAGGTGGGGATGAGGAAGCTTGCAGGTGATACTTGAGCAAACTGAAGCAAGCTTTGCTGGTTTTATGTCTTGGTTTCTGCAAGAATGGATTTGGGAATGCTGTTGCCTCTCCTGGCTTGTAACTTACAGGGACTGCTTTTAGAATCTGAAGTTTTGTAAGGAAAGGATCCAGTTAATAGGACTCGATAAAGAAGTGAAGCTGCACAGCCATGTGTTAACCTGACTCAAACCTTCTTGTAATAATGGGTTGTCTCACAGAAATGCTGCTCTCTGGTCATTCCCAGCAGTGACAGACCATGTGGGATGTGCTATTGCAGCTGAGCAGCTCCCTTGTGCTGTCCTAAGGCTGGAGAGGAGTCACGAGTAGCTTGGTGGGAATTTGCTCCCAGGCCTGAGGAGGTGGGGTGCAGTTCTTTGTGCAGGGTAAGGCAGCTGCTGAAGGCAGAACTTTTCACAGAGAGATGCTGATGTGCTTTGATGCTGAGTGCTTGGCCCACAGATTATAGAAACTCCTCTTGGAGGATTCTTGCCTGTAATTGATATGAACAAAGCTGTTGTACTTCAGGTTTTGTTATGCTTAATTGTACAACCAAGTTCATAAAGTAGAAAGTTGAAGGAGGGGCTTGAGGGAGAGCTAAGCAAAGAAGAGGTGTATTTCTAAATGCTTCTGCCTTGCCTAAGATGTTTCCTTGGCTGCTTTTAGCTGCATTGGTGGGAAGGCAGGCACTGCTGGGCAATAGGAGTGACTGTTCTTTGGGAGTGCCAGCAGAAGCAGCCATGAACAGCCATTATGAAATAGCATCAGAAGATGGTTAATACCCTTTCTCTGTGGGTCTAAATATGCAGGAGGATGAGCTTTTAAAAAATGTCTGCCTGTGAAGGGCTGCAACGTGGACAGCTTCCTTTGATGTTTTTACAGGCTCTGTGAGAGAACCTGCGAGTAATGATTTTATATTTTGGAAGCGAAGGGCTGTGTTTCTCACCAGCGTGAATACAGCATGCTGTGGTGCTGGGAGGGAGAGCTGAACATTTTGTATCAGTGGAGAAGGAGTGCCACAATACCTTTCTTGTTTTCCATTGCAGTGCCTTATTTTTGGCTAGGTGGTTTGCAGGGAAGGATCCTGCTTTCTGTGAATGTAAAATCCTGAGTCTCTACTGCTTAGAGCAGTGGAGTGTATCTATTAGTGCATAATTAGGAGAATTACAGGAGTCAATAGGGTATGGTGGTGTACTTGTTCAGGTGGAATTCAATATGAGGGGTAATTTAAAAAAAAAAAGGGTCAAGTTTTACTTTGAGTTATATGATGCATGAACTGTTCTTATAATTTAGGCTCCAGCTGAACTACTGAAATTACCTGCTGACTCTTCTCCCTCTCATGCTATTTTTTTTTAACTGTTCGCTGATCTTAAAGGTGCATCCAGTCCCCTTCTGTAGTGCTGGATGTTAAAGGTCTGTATTGCTGTCCTGTTTGTCACCATTCCGTTGTTTCGTACGTTAATCTGAAGTGGATAAAGACTTTGCAACATAGTTTTCAGTTCACTGGTGTGTGATTTTACCTGATCTCTTGAGTTGTTGCAGCTTGTGGCCCTTCCCTAGTGGTTTTTAATACTGTGTTCCTGATTATCCATTGCTTTTAGCTCCCTCTGAGTTCAGAAGTAAAAAATTCTGCATTAAGTGGACTATACAGAAAGTAGTATCTGAAAATTATTTGGTTGGAATAAAACAAAGTTATGTAAGGATTTTTTCCAATACTTTACACTTTTTTTCTGCAAAAGACATAGTTAACTTGGTTACTGTTAGTTTGCTTATGTATATAAATGAAACTTGTGGCTGTGTTTGCCACCGTGACTGTCACCCTTCCCAGGATAGGAGTTCCTGCTGTGGGGAGACTAATTTTAAGTAGACAAATCTTTACTGGAGCTCTACATAGATTGGAGAACTTCCTTCTTGGGTAGCAGAGATCGGGGAGGTTTGATGTTTGATGTCTGGGAGTACAGCTGAGCACGAGGGTGGTGCCTGTGCAGTTACTGGTACAACCTCACAGAGCAGGAAGTGAGACTGTAATAAAGTGCTGATAAAGGGGTTAAGGTTCAAGCTGTACTCACAATCAACTCATAGACTGTAAAATGTTAGGACCTACTGTAATACTGATCATTTTACATTTTAATTTTTCTTTCATTTTGAATTTTTGGAGGGGACGTAGTTTAATTTGCATTTTGCTGTGAAAAGGTAATAGGCCTGTAAGATAAGAATGGATGTTATTTTATATTTGCCATATGTCATGATACCATCACAGATTCTTTTGGGTAATAGTGCTAAGCTTGTGGTATATTGAGATCTTAAATGGAATTCTGAGTTGTCTTCTCAAACTCCACCCCACTTCCTTCAGGTCAGGGAAGTACAAGTAGGATCTGTAGTGTGGTTTTTGTATGTGATTCAGAAATCATTTAGATTGGAAAATACCTGTAATGCAGTGTGGTTTGACTGTGAGAACTTGGGAAATAGTGCTGTACTATCTGTTTGATTTGTGCAGAATACTATGCCAGTCAAATTTTCTTCTACAAATATATCTTCCTGAAAGCTCACTCTGGAGAAAACAATTCCCTTGCTGCATCTGTCTTTTGTGCACTCTTCTGTGCATCTCTGTCTCCTGCAGCTCTCCCCAGTTAATTTTTGGACATCCTTTTCTCCAGTCCTGCATATCCTTCCATTAGCTCCAGTTTTCCAGCATACTACCCTACTAAAAAACCTCTTTATTTCAATTCATAATTTCAAATGATAAATTGCAAGATACTGTGTTTGGTTTTGATTTTTAGAGATCACTGTTGCAGTACATAGTGTGCACAGCAAATAGGTGGTCAGTGATTCCTCAATGGCAATACACACACCTCTGGTGTGAGCACGGTGTTTCTAAAACAGTATCCAGAGGAAATAAGTGTCTGGTTGCCCCTTTTGTAAAGGGCAGCAGTTTCTGTAGGTAATTACTGTCTCTTGTGTGTACTGTGGGAGACTTTGCTGCCCTGGCATGAGGCAGGTGGTGTGGCTGGAGGAGACCCCTTCTCTGCCAGGGCACAGCTGCTGCTGTTGGCAGCAGAGTCCAGCAAAGCTGGCCAGAGGGATTCCCTGATTTGATATTTTGTTTTCCCCTTTCCCTTTGATGCCAGACAATATCTTTACCGGAGACCAAAATTCATCATACAGGTTGAACAGAAGAAAGCTGGTTTGACAATGAAAATTAAACCAAATTAATGTTGTTTGGTTTGATCAGATACAGGGACTCCTTTGATGCAAGAGAGAGGCAGGGAAGGTGAAAATCTTAACAGGTGGATCTGTTGCACCTTCCGTGCTGGTGGTTGTGTGCAGTGTTTAAGTCTGATGTACCTTGTAAGTTTGCTTATAATGGGGACTTGCTTTGGACTGCCTACTGCAGCTAGGGTGGGGATTCCCAATCCTTCACACCTATGGTTAAGAGCAGTTTTTGTGGGAAAGCCCCATTGGGAGATGGGTGGAGGGAGAAAAAAGGGGGGGAAACGTGGCACATGCAATTTTGGAGAAAGCTTATGGTCTGGGACTGTATAAATGACACCTTCTTTTGTTGTTTTCCTTGTTGCAGATGACTTGTTTAAGGTTCACAAACTTAAGCCAAATCTGAAGTGGCGACAGGCTTTTGACAACTACTTAAAAACAATGCCTCCTTACTACTTACTGGTATGTTCCTCTTCTCATTTCATCCTCCCGGGTATAATGGCTGGTGTGACCAGAGTCCTGTGCATCATACCTCTTCCTAGTAATTTTTTTTACATAATTATGATGACATTTTTAGGTAGTAAACATTTTGCTTTGCAGAGGTATGTAGATTAGGTCAAACATTTTTAAGAAATAAATAAATTTGTAGAAATACTGAGTAATAGTAATTATGTTAAGATATTAAATGTGTTTCCTCTTCATTAAATATTAAATGAGCTCTTATCAAAAGTACTTTAGATTGTTGAGGGAACCCAAATTTGGCATTATTTTTGTAACTTGATGAGGAAAATGCAGATTAGTTTGTTTATTAATGTGGGTGAACTGCTAGAACTTGGGAAGCTGGGCCAAATAAGGGGTGGGGGGAGGCACTGTGTCACCTTTTACGTGTAGCTTGGACAATGCACCTCAATATGGACTTGCATCATCCCGGCTATTCTGGACCTGAGCCTTTGAGTGGAAATTGCCAGCGGCACCACGGTGTGTGGTGTCTTGGTGATGTGGCATAACGTCCATTGTGAGCTAGTTAGACACCAAACTCATGTCACATGTTATCTGAATAGACTTGAATTTTAGTGGCCAAAAGTGGAAAAGCTAGAGCACTAATCTGCGTGCCTTAGCTTCCTATAATTGATCTTATAAATTTCTTTTTTAAATACTTATTCTCTTACTATTGTGTATTTTGTTTTCCTTATAGCCATTAAAGAAAGCCCTAAGGATGATGGGAGCTCCAAATCTGATATCAGATAATTTAGATTGTGGACTTAGTTACAGTGTTATCTCTTACCTTAAAAAACTCAGCCAACAGGTAGTATTGATAAAACCTTTGCAATTAGAAGTGCGTTGATTATTTAGTTTGTGGTAATCTGATTATAAAGCAGCTAATCCCTGTGGGAGTTCATATGGGTGTGCAGCATATATTATAATTGAAGATTGGTGAGCATTTCCACTGAAAATATGGATGAATCCAGTGTGGTTCTGTAGCCAGTGATTGTGCCTTCTGTAAGCAGTGGAGGGGAGTGCAACGAGGACCTCCTCAGCTATACTTCGAGTATCTGCTAGACTTTAAACTTCACAGAAAAATCACTAATTGGATTTGTGGCTGCTCTTGCTGTTGTTCTTCACAGCTGAAGTCAGAGGCTTGCTCTCAGCCTTGTGTTTATTTCCATGTGTTCCTTGGCAGTGTGCATTTTCCAAAAAAATTGTGCCTTCTTGTCCATGGAGAATAAAAATCATAGTTCAGGCTTTCTGTCTGACCTTCCTGTTTCCATCAGGTCAAATCCATTCTGTGTTTAAAGTGTGACCTGGTGGGAAATAGTCTTTTTATCTTTGTCGAGACTGCCATTCCAGGTGTAACTGCCTGGAAGCCCTTCTTCCTTAACATGAGGGGCTCTTAAAACAGTATTTTAATGTCTAGAAGTCAGTGAGGAACAAGTGCAGCCTTTAAAATTACAAAGAAAAAATCCTCCGCCTTAAAGAATGCACAAAGTATATCCCAAAGCCTCTGAATGACTGAGCATCTACTAGACTTAATAAAACTTCCTGTGGTATTTTGGTAACTTAATGATATGCAAATTCGTATTATTTATCTGTACTGTGGAGTTGGAATGACTTGAGATGGCTGCTGTGGCTTTCACAGGCATTCTCAGCACATGGAACAGTTTGAATGTGTTGAATGCATTATAAGCTCCTGTATAGGGACAGGCAATTCCAGACTTCTGCTGTGCTCCTGCTGTCCTTTAAATTCAGAGTTTCCCACAGATAATGAAGCAAACGGTGCAGAGGAGGAGATCTGGGGGAAGTGGGTTGCAATCACCGTGGGTTTGGGGGTTTTGGTTGGTTGGGGTTTTTTTCTGGAGGTATTGCAAGTGGGTGAAAAAAATAGTCTTACTTTGAATACAGTTAGAGCTTAATACAGTAAAATTCTCTGTAGCTATAATAAGAAATCTGTGCCCATTAGAGAAGTGATATGTTTTTAGAAGCTTACTCATAAAGCAAAATTCTTTTACAACTTTTCTCCCTTATGTTGTTGCAAACATACAGGGCAACCCTTAGTACACAGGTTGTTTAAAAAATAAACTGAAATTTTGTTACTGTATCTGAACAATACTGTTGTTTTAGATGCAACTTTACTGTAACTTAAGGCATCCTACATTCCATTATGTTTTTTCTTTCCCTTTAAAGATGATTCTTCAGAGACACAAAAGAGTCACAGTCTTGCAGTAAAAGCAGGGATTTTCACAGGCCTCCTACTGGCATATAAATTTAGATACACTGGCTAAATATTTTTCCAAATGCTAGCACGTTAGGATTTCTTTATGCTTGAGATCTAATCTATGTAATCCAGTATATCCCTGGGTAGGTAGTTGGGAACTAAATTTGTAGTTTTATTCTGCTAATGTACTGTGTGTTTCGTACTGGAAATGTGCAATGCCTGCTGATTCTTTAACTCATGGTGTGATTCCATTTTAGACAAAAGTAGAATCGGAACGGATAATAGGTTCAGTGGGTAAGAAAGTTCCACAAGAAATTGGAATAAAAGTGAAAAATCACTCCAGTGGCCTCTCCTTGGTACACAGTAGGGACTTTAAGCAACTGCTTCAAGGGATCACTGGGGAATCTCCACTGAGACTGGCGGAAATGAATGTTAAAGAATTTGCTGGCTTCCACATAGGACTTTTAAACAAGGTAAACAGCACAGTAATCTTGCATGACTAAGCAGTTAATCTTATCTGTTTTAAATGGGTAACTTCTATGGACTTGGTGTAGAAGGAAGTACTTTACTGAACCGTGAAAAGTGCAGCGTAGACATAAATAGGGAGATGAGTAAATGCAATTTTTGCGCTTGATTTTGCGACACTGTTTGAAAATCCCATGATAGTAAACAAAGATTACTGTGTTCTAAGTGCCAGTATTTGCAAAAGACAGCTAGTGTTGTTCATCCAGGAATTAACGTGCTTAGTCTTAATGGAGCTGAAATTTCAAACTAATGCTGAATAAGGTCTTGTTGAAAAGACAACCATTGAGCTTGCTGTATCCAGTTATGAAGCTCTGAAGTTACTTAAGGGTATTTTTTAATAGTTAACATTATTACAGTTCATAATGGAATTTCTCCATGCATGAGAACTAATGGATTAACTGAAAGTTACTTGTTTTGTTATAAAACTAGGATTTGAAGCCACAGGCCTTCAGAAATGCATATGATATTCCTCGTCGCAGTCTTCTGGACCAGCTAACCAGAATGAGAACCAATCTTCTGAAAACACACAGGCTTATCTTGGGGCAGGATGAAGGTAAGGAGTTAACAGTTCTTCTTTAATAGGTTGGAGAGAGTACAGCTTTTTTTTTTTTTTTTTTTTAATTTCCTTGAATAATGTTTTTTGTCTTTGGTGTGGGAGCAGAGGTGGCCATGGCATCTCTTGCTGAGTCAGTCTCCTTTGCCTGGCTCTGAAGGGGAAGGAAGGACATTTTTGCCTTCTGTCATGCAAGATGTCATGCTTGCTCTGAAGTTTAAAAATAAGTTTGATGGGAGAGCTTTCCCATTCATCAAGGTTCATGTTCTATGTAGTGATGGGGGCTTAAAGCAGGGAGGATCTCACTTTGCTGATGGTCTAAGGATGCAGTTGTCAGCATAGAGATCAAACCTACTTATTTTTCCTTTCTTCTTCTGCCAATTAAGCTCAGCTCTTGCCAGCCTTATTTCCACAGTTGTAGTCTTTAGCTCTTCCTCTGTAGTGAAAACAAATAGTCATTTCTAGTTCTTAAATACTAACACTTGCAATTGAAGGGTGTGAAGTTTGTATTGCCTTATTTTAAGGTAGACTAAATGAAGAGCTCTTGTTCTGTTGCAGACTGCCTTCATAGTGTTCCTGTTGCTCAGATGGGAAATTACCAGGAATACCTGAAAATGATGCCTTCACCTCTTCGGGAGATTGACCCGGATCAACCAAAAAGACTTCACACCTTTGGCAATCCATTCAAACAGGATAAGAAGGTAGGAGGGGCCGTGCTCTCTGCTGTGTCTTTATATTTGACATGGCTTGAAATAATTTGTGGGTAGAATTTCTTCCCCACAATGACAATATATTGCTGACCTGTTCAGCCTTTTGTTGTGTGGGAAGGAGGGATGTCTTCCACATGGTCCTAGAGAAACATGTCCTGAATCGTGCTGGTTTACAGAGTGGCCCTGGGTTGTCTCTGGTTACACTGGGTATCTCTGTTCTGAGAGCTGTCAGGTCTTTTGAAAGCCATTTGAATTTGAGCACAGAGGGACTCAGTTCATCAGTGAATTAATGAAACAGATCCTATCCTGTACTGTTATTTAAATTATTGGTTTTTTTTTTCAGGGTATGATGATTGATGAAGCCGATGAATTTGTTGCTGGGCCTCAGAACAAGGTCAAGCGTCCTGGAGAGCCCAACACTCCAGCATCACTGAAGAGGAGGAGGAGCATGTCCCCACTGCTGAGACGGCCACAGTCACCGCCCGTGGTCACCAACCATGTGGGTGGGAAGGGGCCACCAGCTGCTCCTGGATCCCCCTCGTACCTAAACCTCAAAGGTGTGCCAGGAAATAAAGGTATATTAGGCTGTAGTGCAGCAGCTTGTTTGGTGGGAATATCTGGAGAGGAAGGGAAAAGGATCCTTCAGCATGTGCCTGTCCTTCGGTGTTAGGTAGGAATGAGTTTCTTTTGTTGGCCCAGATAAACAGGCTGCTGCTAGAGCTAATGAAATCTGAAATCAAAAAAAAAAACCAATCTGGAGGTAGAAAGTGTCTCAGCTCAGCTTTTAGTTCTTGTTTGTGTGTTCTGTGGAGAAGGAAAGTTAAAATGTGGTTGTGTTCATTTCCCAAAAATACTAATTTTCATACCCACCTGCTGCAGCAAATGAAGTCAGAAGAAAACTTGGTTAGCTGGATTTGGGGGAGAGAAGAAAAATATTGGTTTACTTAGGAGTCATAACACTGAAATAGGAATACAGAAAATGGTGACTTGGTGATAGTGATATGAGATGGTAACAGCCCAAAGGGACGTATTCCCTTGATCACATCCAAAGTTGAATAGCAGTGGTGGAACACTATCCAGCACTGCCAAATTCACTGCACATCACTTCAAACAGAAACGATACCGAACTATTTCTTTTTGGGTTTTTTGGTACTTCACTTATACCATTAGTAAGATATGTGTTCTTCATTTGTAGATACCAATAACAGTGTTGTCCAAGATGGCAATGGAGAGAAGAAAGCAGAAAATTGTCAGTCACTGGAAAAACAAATTGATGGCTTATCTGTGCAAATGGCTCCTGCTGTTCCAGCTGCTGTGGGAGAGGATGAAATGCTACCCAATGACTTAGACTCTCTACCTGTAGAATTCAATTGTTTGAGTGAAGATGGGTTGGATCATAAACCTGGTACCAATGCACTTGTTCGAGGGCCTCTAAATTACAGCGTGAGTGGAGATGACCAAAAACGGGCCGTGGAATCTACGTCTGAATCTGTGCCAAATTCCTTTAAAATAACACCTACCATGCTGGAGGGAAGCAATGCTGACATCAAAATCAAAGTGATGAAAGAGGTTCGCAAACCTGGAAGAAGTAAGTTGTTTGGGTTTATTTATTTTATCAGTATATTATATGTGGTGTTAGAGAGAAGAGTTATTCCTTGAAGTAAGGAACTATTTTCAGAATACACTTAGCTCTGGATTTTGGTTAACTTCTGATTGCTCTCATGTAAGCAATGGAGGGGCAAAGAAAAGGAAGACATGTTGGGCAGGTGAGTTGAAGTTTAGATTTGTGCTTGAGAGGTTGAGTGCCAAGCCACTCTGGTTGCCCTCAAAGACACCTTAACTGGTATAAGAGGTGCCCTGTGAAAGCACCTTTAGATGTTTTGTGTTTGTTATCAGTGATCTAAAGACTGCCTTACATTTTGCTGCTCCTTCTGTATCTGTAGTGTACTTGTTGCTCTGTGTCCATCAAAACTTCCTTTGCAGAGCAAAGGCATATCTCTTGTAAGGATGCATCTTGGAGTGTGTTTGAAAAGGAATATTAACAGCTAATAGCAAAGTGAAGTTTTTTTTAATTTGTGAGACTGTAATTAGTGATGGAACACCATTGCAAACTCTTTAAGACTTACAAAGACTAAAAATTACTTTTTTCTGTTTTCCTGTAAGATTGGGTAACCTTACAAAATCTAAAATATTGTGGAAAAAAGTATCTTGCCACCTCAGCTTTTATTACATGTTTTGGCTGTACTTTTATACAGGATCAAAACCAAAACACTAACCTGAAAGTTAATGTCTGTGCTGTAGGATTTGCCACAGTAACTTATTTTTCCAATTTTTATTAAATGGCAGCTGTCCCTAATGTGGTCTGTGTCTGAGTGACTAATTTCTACAAACTAAACTGCTGGATATTTTTCTAATACATTCTCAAGTGCCAGTAATTAGTATAATGGAGTGTTCTTAACTCTTCTGCTTTTCTCATCCTGTGTTGCTTGTGGCACACTGAGGCTGTTGAGAGGTGAAACCTTTTTTATGCTGCATCTGTAATTTATTTTTAAACAGTTTTAAAACTTCCTACTTGGGGATGTCTTTGCTTTCTGTTTTGCAAAGTGGGCTCATCTAATTTTATGCCAAATTCACGACTGGTAAATGGTGGTGTAGAGTAAAACAGTGCTGTGTTCAGTGTGAGTCACCTGCCTTGCTGCAGAGTTCAGGCAGTCATCGAAGAAAGAAGCTAAACAGTAGTGGGTGTGGGTTAACTATGTACATCTGTCCACAGTTCTGACCATTTATCCTCTCTGTGCCTGCTGCATCGCTCTGAGCAGGCTCTTGGTCACAGCACCATAAATGCCTTTATACTGGATTCAGATGTGCAAATGTTGAAACAATGCTATTATTTAAATTGTTTTTAATTTAATGTGTCCAGTTTATTCTTTTGCAATGAACATATTTATCTTGTACCACTGAGATAGTGATGTTGTGCTCACAGTAAGGATTGATTATTTGTCCTTCTAGAGAACTAATCCTGACCTTTGCTTGCAGAAACAATGGCTCTGGGCCAAATCAGGGCTTGGTGACCCTGTGCATATTAACTGCTAATGCTGGCACTGTGGTCATGGAGGTGGGAGGCTTCTCTACCTAGCCTCCATTTTCTGAGGATAAATGTTCCTAGCTGCTGCTCTCGAAGAAAACCTTATTCTTTGATGCCACATTTGAATTACCTGATCATCAGTATCACTTCAAATCACTCTGTCACCTCTGTTCTCTGCATAATGCTTATGTGGGAGTTTTTCTGCCTTAGGTGTTTTATCATACACAGACAAGTGAAACTGGGCTTTGGGTTTCCTTTTGGCTGTTAAGTTTTAGTGAAATTGCATTTGCAGGATTGATTTTTAATACATGGTTTGGATTTTTATCTCTTTTTAGATTATGAAAAAATATTCTCTCTTCTCGAGGAGGTGCAAGGACCTATGGAAATTCAGAAGTATTTCATTGAATTTGCTATCAAGGAAGCAGCAAGGTTTGTATAGATATAAGTGACTCAGAGTCATAAATTAAATATTAATTTAGGTCATGGTAGTAAATCATAAACTTTTCCACTACTATTATTTTGTTTTCTATTTTGACATATTTCAATTATTATAGTTGTTTTAGTGGTCAAAATACTGTTATGTTTTTGTGGAGTGTAAATAGTCTTTACTTAAAATTTAAATGTGAATTACAGAGATGGGTTGATACTGAAGACCAGCCAAAAATTTGGGTGGGTTGGGGAAGGGTGACTGTATTAAATTAAATTAAATTTTCTAACCATTCTAATGCCAGAAATAAAAGAAAACTCCTCCATACTGGAAACAGAGAGCCTCTGGTATTACAATTTGTCATGGCTGAATACTCTTTTAAGTTGTTCAACTGTATTTTTAGCAGAAAAAAATTAAATTACTCTCCCTTTCTTCTGTAGGTTTAAAAAACGAGTCTTAATACAACACTTAGAGAGAATACTAGAGGAACTAGATTTCACCAGCCCACCCAACAGAGTTAATCATGTCAACAGTAGATAATAATGTACCAGCCAGACGAATGCGGACCAGGAATGAGCTTGCTGTGCCACAGAAGAGTGGAAGAGGATGTAGCTGCTGCCCTCACCATCTTGGCAGTCAAGTGATTTTACTGTCACAGTCTGAGAAGAAGCAGTGGAGCTTTAACTTTAAGAACCTGATTCGGCAGAAGCTGGGCTATAACCTTAAGGATTTGCTATGAAAGGTGTGGCTTTCTCCTGTGGAGGGTGCTGTTTGCTCAACAGGCGGAAGAAAATAACCATTGCTGCCCCTCCTGCAGGTGATGAGAATTTACTCATTTGAACGCTGTCATTAGACATTTACGTGCTATAGGCAGCAGGTTGCACTAAAATGGGGCACTGTCAAATGCACACACTTGTCTGCATCGTGGAGAGAGCCCGTGTGTTCCCAAAAAAACCCTCCCAGAAACACCTGCACTGGTAAAAATTGCATGTTGCCACCACAGAGACAAGGGTCTTGTTCCCAAGAACTGCTAGCCATGCCTTTAAACTTGAGATTCAGTGTAGATTGAGAGTAAAGAAACTGCTATTGTGTTAATGAAAGCTAAAGACAGCCCTGTGACTGTTACCACCCGATGGTCACTAAACAATCTACCTCAGACTCTCTTCTGTTTTGTCTGCAGACATTATGAAAGTGCACCTGAGGCTTCCCAGGTCCCCGACTTCAGTTCTCTTTCATCCTGTGAGGAGGACGGAGATTCTTCAGGTGGCCTTGGCACACGCTGTGCTTTGGAAGCACTAAAAGGAAACGCTTTTAAAAACGTGTATTTTAATGTTCATACAAAAGAGATTATTTTGAACAGTATTGTTACCAGATCACTAATTTGATATTTTAACTGTATAAATTTTTTGGAACATATGTATATATAAAATAAACCATTTTATTAATTTTTAAGAAGTGCTAATCTGAGGAGTCTGTAGTGGGCAGCACTGAGTTCCTGCAGTTGTCTGTTACCAACAGACTGATGATATTTTTGTAAAACCAGCTGAACCTGGTCTTGCACACCCTCACACAAAGCTTGTGGTGATAGTTGCTGAATGTGGTTGTACCTGGAGTACCTGCCCAGGTGTCACTCAGCTCGGCCTCTGTGGGGTGCACATTTTTATTCAGTTTTAAGGGCACTAAGTTCCAGTTTACCAAACCCTCAGTTACCTGAGCTGGTATCCCCTCCTCCGTTCCTCTTACTGTTTTTTTCCAAAGGTGATTTATATATCACAAAACACAAAGAAGACTGAAGCACCTGCAATTATTATTATTTTCTTTAAAGCAGTACCAATAATATGCCAGTAGTAAGTGGCTCTTTGGATAAGTGTGTGGTTTCAGTTGTTCGCGCGTAACATCCTCTGATCCTCTGACAGCTTTCTTTAGAAGACAGGTTGAAGTTGTGCTTGTGTTAACTTGTGCTCTTGACCTCGTATGGCAAATATTCCATGGATTCTGGTTGACTTGCCAGGCAGGGAAACAGATTTTCGTGGTGAGCTTGTACTTCTCTGTTCCTGCTGGTATTTTTAGTACTAGCCAGCCTGTGAGGCATCTTTTCCATCCACTCCGAAGCAGTGGCACTGACTCCTTGGAAGATGCAGTTTGACCATTGGGATTACACCAGTGAAATTCAAGAAGGAAATGAAATTCAAGAAGGAAATAAAATCCAGCGACAGCAAATCTGTCACAGTGTATATGAATGAAGTGACATAGGGGAAGGCATTACTATCGATGTGCCCTCATTCTTCTCTTAGAAGTAACTTTTACTCATCTGTACAAGTTGAACGTTTTTTAAAAAAAAACCCACAGAAATACCTTGGAATGACACAAAGGGGGATTTACTCCTTCAAAATTTTACATGGAAGCTGTTTGTCTGCATGATGGATCTCCCATTCCTAATGTTGGACTCTAAAGGGATTTTATTTGCAGAGGGTCGGATATACCATGCATACCTCATCATAAAATGCCCTGGTTACATGCATCAAGTTGCATGTAATATGCTATTTTTGAAATAGTAGGTGGTAAGAGGAGACAGCTTTCTTCCATATAGTTAATGGCTGTTTAATTTTCATTCCTGATTCCAGAGGCACTCGCTTGATCATAGCGTGTCTGAGCAGGGGCTGAATTTTTAACTAGTGACCTCGTTAGTATGTAAACCTGCTCTTCGGGTGTGATGCAGTTGGCTGCCAAATCAGCTACAGGAAGCTGGTGCATTTCATTCACATGTTTGGAATCTTATGCCTCAGAAGCTACAAAATATCCCATTCAAGTACAAACAGTGAGAATTTTTCTTTACGTCGCTGTCATTTTATCTGAATAAATTGAATTTGGGTCAGAATATTAAAAGAGAAGAAACCATATATATGTTTATATAGTTAACTGGACATGAGTCTTTCATAAGGAGGAAGGAAGATGTACCATCCTCAGCGGTTGTGTCAGTGCAGAGATGAAGAAGAAGAAGCAACAGTTATTGATCCAGGAGCACAGTCCTGAATTCCACATGGAGCTCAATGTGAACATGGTTCACTTAGGAAGGAGAAAGTGCTCCAGAGCCGGGTTAAGGAGGATCTTAACAGAGCAAATTCACTGTAAGACAGACCAAAGTGCTGGATGTGGGTGGAACATGCCTTGGGCAAACACAGCCCCAAGCTGTGCTGGCACTGCAGGGACAGCCAGGAGGGGTCACGCTGGTGTCAGGCCTTGTCTTTCTTGGTACAGACCACGACCCAGCAGCTGCAGCTGCCTTACAGGGCCTGTCTAGTCTGTACAAGAGCCCCTGCACAGCAGGAGTGTTCCTCAGGAGACAGGACGACTCCGTGATACATACAGGAATTGGAAGCTGTTTGTGCTCTCCTCGAACTATGTTTTTGAGCTCTTGCCTAAGGTTGAAGTAATGTGCCACATTTAAACTGGAATGTTGGGAACTAGGGGAAAAATTACAGCTCTGTGTCTCCTATAAGGAGCATTGTTTAACAATCAAGATTAACAAATTTAGTGCTTGCCTTCCTGTTGTGGGTAGAAAGGCTGTGTGGTGCTTTGGAGTCTGGATACCTGGATATATTCTGCTGCTTCCATTTTCTGACCCTCTCTTGACTAGGCCTCATTGTATGTTATCTTTATTATTTCCTATATAAACATCAAGGAGTTTTTTTCCTAAGCTAAATGCATTTATGAAGTGTATTCTTGCCCAGGTTTAACCAGCATCAGAAAGTGATTGTTGTCTTCCAAAATAACAGCTGTGGAGGCTGTTACTGTGCTGTGCTTGACTTTGCTGTGGTCAAGCAATTGTATGTCTCCCTTTGTAGGAAACTAAAAATACCCCCCAAACCCTGCTTTTGTTCTTTTTTTTCTTCTAATAGTTTTCTCCAGGTTCTGCCTCTAAACTGGCTGGCTGAAATGGCAGCAGTGTAGGGTATTGAGTTTGTTTCAATTTGTTCTGTTCTTTAAAATCTACTGAGGAACTTCTGATGGAAAAATACAAGAGGAAATGCATTGCCTAACAGAAACAAACTTAAAATAACTACAAAGCTCAACTACAGTGCTTCATACTAGGAACATGGCAGCATCACACCTTAAGCAAATGGACTCAAGAGCGCTTGTCTTGAAGAATGTGCAACCTATTTAAGCTGAAAACAGGGCCAAAGACACTTCAAGTCTGGCAGAAATTAGGTTTGGCAGAGATCTGAAGAAAGGATGTTAAGTCAGAGGATTTAAAAGGAGCTGCTGCTTTCAGGTTTGCAAAAACAAGTCTGTCTTAAGTGGAAAGAGAAGAAACTGGAGAAGAATAATGCCTTGGGAGTTAGCAACAATCTTGTGGCGTGCAGGAATTGTTAAGCTGTATTCTAAATCTGAATCTTGTGATCATTTCGAGGAGGGCAGACTAAACAAAAAATGCTGAACTTTCCTGAACTACTCCATTCCATTTTAGCTGCAACCCAGTGTGTTGTTTCATCCGTGAAAGTAGACTGCTGGCTTGGCTTTATCCACTGGTGGTTTTCTTCTCTCATTCTGTGTTGTGTTTGTTGCTGTTGTTGTCTCTTGGTAGTGGCTAAACCAGCGTGACAGGGGAACCCTGAGCTGGGAGTTCAGGCAGGAGTTGTGGGAAGAGTCAGTGGGAAAAGCAGCCATTGCTTGTGCGCTGCGAAGGTGGTCAGTGAGATGCTTCTCGGGTCTGGTAGCACCAGTCTGGTACCTTGAACAGCTGATTCCTGAGTGTTCAGAAGAAGAATGTGCCAAGGAAGGAGTTAAACTGTTGTACAGCCTCGTGGTAAATGCACTGGAGGGTATTTCCATAGGCAGTGGAAGCCAGATGGCTTTGCCAGGAACGGGGACTTCTGGTGCCATGTAAGGAAAACAGTATCACCCCAGAGCAGGAGTTGGGAAGCTCTCAAAACAACTGCATATTTAAGATTTTGAGCTTGGGCTGAAACTCTCAAACAATTTATGGTGAATTCCAAAAGAATAGTTTGGCTTGGGAAAGGCAGTGAAATGGAAACCTCTGATCAGAGTTTTACTGGAGATCTGTTTTTTTGGAGAGCTTGAGGAAGTTTTATCTTCACATCTGCAATGGGAATTTCACAGCTAATTCCTAGTCCTGGATCAGCTCCAACTGCAGTGGAAGTAGCTGGATCCTTGGCATTTATATATGCTTGCTGTCATGTCAGTCACTGTCACTCCTCTAATGCAAACAGTCTTGCATAATGTCCCTTAAAACATTGGACAACTCTGGCAATTTGCTGTATCCCAGTGCTCCACTCACCACTGCTGAGCAGCCTGGCAGGAGGGACAGAGCTATTTAGGAGTCATCCTCATGGTGTGTGCCTGTTTGAAAAATACAGCCCTGCAGGATGGTGAACAGGAGGAGAGGGTTATAAAGCACTTCAGTAGTTAAAAGGGCAAAGCATTTTTTATGTGGTCAGCCTGTTTCCTGTCATTTTCTCCAAACTTTATTTGTAAATGTTTAATATGTAGAACGTATCAGAGAGGTTCAGCCTTTTGTAAAGGATGGGTTTGGGAGACTTCCCCTCTTGCTTCATCTTGTAGCTGTGACCCATGTGCTTGTGCAGAGGTAGAGAAGGATGCTGGGCTGTGCTTGGGTTTTCCACAGGCAGGGACTCTGCTCTGGAACCATCCCAGGTCTTGAATGTGTGACAAGAGGCAGCTGGAGCTGAATTTTTGCTGGATTTGTGGAAATGCACTTACTGTTTCTTGCGGTGGTGGTGTCAGTGTGAGCAGTTACTGTCTGGGCAGGAGCCTGTCAGTGTGTTTGGGGTTCCATCATGGGCAGCCAGAGGTCTCTGATCAGCACACGCTGCTGTAGTAGCTGCCTGATCTCTTGGCAGTGGGTGCCTCAGGGCTCGAGGGTGCTCTCCTAAGTAGGACAGAAATAAAAATGAACCCTCTTCCCCAAGATTGCAAAGTGATTAAAAAAAAAGGCATTTTGCTGATTGCGGATGATTATAATGCAGCTGCTCAATAGTGACATCCCAGCCATGGAAAAATAGCATTGGTTCTTTGAGCTTTTTTCCAGTCTGTGCAGCATATTAAAACCCTTCATGCACAGCTGGCACATTTAACTTTGATTATGTTGTTGAAGTGACTGATCTGAGAGCAGCCTGGATCCCAGTTGCTTGCAGAATTTGAAAATAAGGTTGTTCCAATTCATATGCAGTTGGTTATTTTGGAAGAGAGACAAACTATCTCGAGCACTTTTAGGGCTGCTAATTAAAGTCCTGTGGCTCTCCTCTGAGAGAGTCTTTAAAGATGGATGGAGGGACTTACCCAAGGTCATATAGTGTGTCACTAGCAAAGATTATTATAAAACCTGTGCCCTAATTTGGTTTTGTAAACTTGAATTATTTCCCTGGTGTGGACAATCCACCACAAACCAGCACACTAACTGCTGGGCTCTTGTGTGTGTCAGTGGGCTCCTTCCTCCCTGAGCTCTTCCACCTGCCAGCCTGGGTCTGGCATGGGAGCAGCATGGGATAGGGACAGGACAGGCTCCCTGTGGCTTCCCTATGGCTTCCACACAGAGGTGGCTGAAGGAGGTGCCTTTTGCTGGAAGTGTGCTTGTAAAGCTGGAAAAAAGCAGGAGCTTGGAAAGAGGGAGATAGGAGTGATGTAGAGAAGCTGCCCAAGCCTGTGGGCACTGGTGGCGGTGCTGCCTCTTTAAAAAGAGTTCTGGCTTCTGATCCAGGCTGCTCCAGTGCCTTTCCTTTCCCAGTGTATTTTGAAATTGCACTGGCATCCCTGGATTCAGGGCTCCTCCCTCTGCGCTCAGAGAACAGACAGAGCTTAGAAGCCACTCTCCAAAATGATTGTTAGTGGAAAAGGGAGACAGGTGGGAGACTCGGGAGCTCTGGAAGAAGCTGCTTTAGGTGAATCACATCCAGCAAATCCTCCCGTGGGAGTGTTGTCAGAGAACAGGAACGCCAGTGTGCAGTGGCAGCGTTTGGCTTGCTGGGGGCTGGATGTGGGCAGGACGTGCTGGGGCTCGGTGCTGGTGAGGGATTAGGGAAGAATCTCACTGAGCTGCTGCTGCCGAGCCCCTGCAGCTCCAGCAGGTGAAACCGGGTCAGACCCACTCCTGGGAACGGGCTGTGAATTCCCTGCAGGAAAGGCAGTTGCTGGTGAGTCACGGCCCAGGCTATGATGGGAAATGGATAATAGGGTGAATGATGGCTTTTCTCACACAACAGGACCCCAGGGAGGTTCTGACCTCATGGGGCAGCCAAAAGCTGGTTTTTGTCGGGGTTCTGGGTGGCCAAACCCTGCGTTCCTGCAGATGTGAGCACAGCAGGCTCTCCTTCCTGGGGTCTGCCTTGCACCCCTGGACTCGGAGTGCCCACTCTGCTGAGGCAAGTGGGGGCTGTGAAAGCAAGGAGAGGAGAAGGGACAGCTCTTGTCATGATGGGAAACCAGTAAGAGGTTGAAAACACCCGTGAAAGCCTTGCCCTGTTCATCCTTGGGCATGGACACGTGGGTGGGGAGCTCTTCTGAAGGGTGGAGACTTGCACCAAGGTTATGTCTCTGGGAGGCTGGTTGTGTGCTCAGCACGAGGCTGGTGGCAGTGCCTTGCGAGGGGTATCGTGATGCTGGTGGACTCTGCTCTGTCTGAAGCTGATCTGATGTGACTCACCCCTTAGTACTCCTGTTTTAACTTGCATGCTGGCTGATCTCTGCAGAGTGTCCCATTGCTTGGCTCCCCAGAACGTGCTGGGGTTGAGCCCTCACTTCTGCCTTTTCAAGCTCTGCAGTTGCTACCTGAGCACAAGAAGCAAAGGCAGAGAGGAGAGCGGCTTGCAGGCCTCCCCTGCCCACTGCCCACATCATGCTGTGCTGGGAGACGTCTCAGCCTGTCTGTTGCCAAGGTTGTCCTCCCTGGCCAACCCAGGGCATCAGCGTGGCCGTACTTGCAGCAGACCTGGGTTTGTTAACCGGTCCTGTTGCACCCTGTAGGATATGTGTGTCCCTTCCACAGGAGGTAAATGTGGACCTCACTCTGCTGTGGCTTTTCCTTTGTGATCTGAACCTGCCATATTCACACAGGTGTGGAAGGAGCAGATGGCTCCTGCTTCAGAGTAATAGTGGTGACTTTGACATTGAAATGGCACTTCTTTCTCCAGGGTGCCTCAGCAGAGATCTGTGTGTGACCAGAGCCTGCAAATCAGAGCAGGGGGGTGGCCTTGGGGAAGGAGGGGACGTTATTTGGCCCCCTCTCTCCCCTCCATGTGCTTTGTGTTGTGCTGGGGAGGTGGTGTCTTACTGTGGGGTTGGGGGCTCAACCCAAGCCTGTGGATGCCTCAGGGGCTCTGGAAGTAGTCCAGAGAATGACAGCTTGGTGTGGATGTGGGGAAGAGAAGCCTCTCTTTGGGGCATGTCCCAGACTAGCTGCTCCAAGACTCCTTTGGGATACAAGTGTCTTCTGTACACTTCTGTGTCCAGAATTAGGGAATAAATTACCGTGTGCACAGGACGTTCTTCCTGCACCCTGTACTGCAGCAGAGACCTCCTGGGGCAGGGACAGGGGATGGGAGGACGTCAGCACTGGCCTTCCATGTCTGGCCCTGAACAGCTCTAAAATACCCAGCACAAATACCTTGGGGGAGGAGGGGGAGTTTTTCCCTTTCCCTGCTTTTTCTTTTTTTTGGCCTTTTTTTGGCCTTTTTTTTTTTTTTTTCTTAAATCCAAAGTGAAGTGCCCCTGCAGCACCACATGCCTCTGGCAGATCCCAGGGAAACTGGTTCAGCCAGCACCAGTCTGGGCAGGGAGGGCACTGTCAGCGCTGGGTGCTCTGCCTGGCAGCGAGGGTTCCACTGGGATATGAACTGGGAATAAAGAGCCACATCTGTCTGTGTGGGGGCCTGTGGGTTCCCCAGGACCATTGGCATAGGATGAGCCACTGGTTTGATAATCAAAATGTCACCTTTTAATTTATTTTTTTCCCCCCTCTCCCTTCCTATTAAAATGGCCTGGGAAGCCGTGACACTGCACAGCCTGGGCTCCTGCCAAGGAGCCCTGGGGCTCGTGTTCCTGCTTGCGCTGCCAGGCTCCAGCTGCATCGCTGCTCCATGAACTCCCCTTTCTTGGCTGGAAAAAGGATTAAGTTAGCAGGACAGGAAAATTAATTAGCTGCCATTTTAAGGATGTAGCTTTCATTGCAGTCTGAAGTGTTTTGAAATGACATTGTGTCACTGAGACCAACCTGGGGCTGATTAAAAGGCTTTTACCTGCCGGAATACCAGATTTATTTCCGCCGGGGTTCTGGCCCTGGTGATTATGGCTTCAAGGTGAACCTCAAGGCCAAATCCAAGGAGTGTTTTGCCTTTGCTGTTAGTGCCAGCCGTGGAAAGCTGGTACCAAAGTTTTTTCTGCTTGTTTAACATTCAAAATAGCCTTGCTTTGCCCTTCCCCTCCACAGGCAGGCTGCCAGCTCTGCACAGCAGTGCCTGGGACAGCAGGGAACTGCAGAGTGAGCTGCAGCTTCCCTGCCCTGCTGGGTGACTTCCCACAGGGAGCTCGGGGCCAGCGCTGTGGCCCCGGATGCTGCGGGAGCAAGCTCAGCCTGGTCTGGTGGAAAATGGCTGCCTTTTGGTGCAGGTGACCCCAAAAGGGAGCAGAAATGGTGCCACCTTTGGTGGGAAAGGGGGAGCTGTGTCCAGATGGAGGATGTCCATACAGCTAATGTCCTCACTGAAGGTGTCAGAGACACTGAAGGGCAGCTCTGCTGCAGTGTGGTGACGGGCGAGGGAACCTGGAGCATGGGAAGTGAGTGATAAGGAAGCCAAAAACACTTAGAAAGTCATCACCATTCCCTGCTTTCTCCAGGGTGGGTGGGTGCTCCAGAGCAGTGGGAATGGGGTGTTTTCCACTAGCTTTCCAGAGGAAAGCTTTGACCCAGCTCTGGGCAGCAGTGGGGAGAGGGCACGGGGACAGGTCTGGGTCTCAGGGAGCAGCGATGGCTCCAGTGCTCCATCTCTGCCGACGTGTGGAGGGGCCGCACGAAGCTCCTCCACAGCTGTCAGATGTGTGACCAGGAGTGATTTCCACACACAGTTGCTGCAGTTCAGCCCTCACTGACTCTCTAGGAAAACAGCTTTCTGCCAGCTGCACTTCCAGCCTGGCCTCTCCGACACAAACCATGGGCCTTGTCCTCTTGTCTGCAAGGGCCTAAACAACTCCCTCTCTCCTCAGATTTAAGCAAACAAAAATGCCCCACTGAGATCTCACTGGAGTAGTAGAAAAATCCAGCAAAATTAATGCAGATTAAACCTGCTACTTCAGCTACGAATGGAAATTACCAGCACATATTTTTTTTTTTAGTATTTAATGTAGTAGAAACATCATGGCCTGTAGCCAAAGCCATCACGTGGTGGCTGTAAGTGTGCTCTGGGTGAGGCTGAAACTCTTCTGTCTAATCCAAGAAGCTCTTGGCTGAACTTTTGCTTTACTTTTGAAGAAGAAAAGCTCTTCTGTGAAGAACCACACACTGCAAGGTAAGCATGAGATGGCTTTGGGAGCTGGTTAAGGTGCCCCTTCTTGAAACACTGTTGGTGTTTTACACCCTCATATTCTGTGCTGAACGTGGAGCTGCAGCAGTGTAGAAAGGAGATGAAGGGTGAGTCTGCTGCTCTCTGTGGTGCAATCCTGGTGGATGCTGTGGTTAAGCAAACTCCTCTAGTTCTTTGGCAACTTTTCAACCCCTTCCCTCCTCTTCCCCCCCCCCTCCCCCCCCCATCAACAGAAAAGCAGAGCAAGGAGTGAAAAGTGATCTTGCTCAAGTCCAGGATTTTAACTGTCACCAACCCTGGGAGCAGCCTGAATGTTTCCCTCAGTGACTGTTGCAATACCAGACCTTGCAGGAGCCTGTCCTGTGGGCTGGCAGGGGATTAGCACATGGTGGAAAAGCCTTTACTGTGGTTAAATTGAAGACAGAAAATATGTCAGCTCTGCCAGTTAGGATGATGGGGAGCCTCCAAGGCAGGCAGATCCACAGGCTGGTAGCATTTCCCTCCTAAATGTTTTACTCAGCTACTTGCAGCTATTTTGATCCCCCCTACTGATCCTATCTCCCAGTAATGAACACCAGGCCAGGCAGCACTTTCACACAGAGCTGCCGTAATTAAGGCAATCACTTCATGTCAGTGCTAGGCAGTTACTTTTAAATAGTCACTCACCAGGGATTTGTGGCAGCAGGCTCCAGAATGGTCAGAAATAAACAAATAAACACTTTAAGGATATCAATTTTTATTTGACATTGTGAGATCAATAAGAAAAAATAATTTGTACAGCTTTGTGATACAACCATTGCTGCTGCAGAGTGAGGCTACTCATCATGAGCAGGGCCCTGATGCAGCGCACAGGGTGTTCCCAGCAGGACCTGCTCCAAGCAGCAGGTGATGTTCTCCACCCCCTTGTCCCACAGCAGCACCTCCTGCCTCAGGCAGGTCCTCGTAGCCTTACAGCAGCAGAAATGGGGCTTCTTGGATGTTCTGGGTGAACAGCTCTGCTCTAAGACCCTCTGCGAACCCTCACTGCCAACCACGGCTGCAGGACCCGTCTGGCACAGTGGTTACTGACCTCCTGCTGTGCTTCTCCCTCCCTCTGCTAATTCTGTCTCTCTTCCGCCTCACAAGGTCACCCAGCCAATGTTCAGCTCTTCCCTCTGTGCAGCAGCTGCTGCACAGCAGCCCTGTTCCCCAAGGAAAGAGCTCTGTCCACAATGGAGAGATGACCTGACACCTATTATTTCTGAGGCCTTTGGTGACAGCAGCTGGCAGGAGCTGATTTGTGACACCAGCCGGGGGGAATCAGGACACTTTAGGAAGTAATCCTGCAGCTCAGACACTTTCAGCTGGCAGAGTAACCCTTTCCAACCACACCCAGATGCTTAGGAGTGATTGTAGAGCAGCAGCTATGGGTATTGCTCGAGCACTGGGGCACCCACTCCATAGGACGGGCAGAGCTAGAAAAAGAGGCTTCGGTTTACACAGTACTTTTGCCAAGCTTTTTGCCTTTGACAGTTCTTAGCAGTTTAAAAAAAACCAAAACCCAAACAAAAAAAAAACAACAACAAAAACCACCCAACAAGTAACCTAACGGATGCCAAGATAAAAGGCTGAGTTTCCACTGTGGCAGTGAGACATCCTCAGACCAGGCAAAATTCTCGTTGGCCCCACCAGTATCTCAACCCACCCTCCCTTTGCTACATCAGGGAGGAGAAATGCCAGACCAAGATAGATTTTAGCATTGATTCAGCCCCTGAGGGGAGATGAGAATTTAGATGTGAGTAAGAGTTAAGGACTGTATAATCTGTTCTAATACATGAAATCAAGACAGTAATCTTAAATCAAGGGCTCAGCTGGAGAAATCAAAGTGAAAGGCTGTGTTGGCAGAGAAAGGGGGAGTTGTCCCATGACCTGGACTACTGCCAGCAAACAGAGCAAAGTGCTGGACCACTGACAGAAGGGATAGTTCTTAATGATACTTAAACACTTCTCAGAGAAGATGACTTGGAGCTTGTTCCTGGTGCCAACACACAGTTCAGCATGTTCACAATGTTCAACATTGCCATGTCCACAACCGGGGAACACGGATACAGTGGGTGAAGACGGAGCGTGGTGGATTATCTATGTGAGCTGCCTCCCCAGCACAAGCACCAAAGCCCAGCCACAGCCCAGGCACATGGGGACAACATCAGACACTTAGATAAAACAAAGGAGGGCAACAAGGAAATTACGTGATAATGAAAAACCAGGGGAAAAAAACAACCTTCACACAACTGTGTTTTAGCATTGTAAAAAATATAAAACCAAAAGCAATTTTTCTGACTTCCCCTGCCACACCGTGCAGGTCTCCTACAGGCATTCTAGGGACAGGAGATGCTGCCCCTTTTCCTGCTGTTCAGTGAAGCAGTGCACACAGCATTTCCGAGGGGCTCCACAGACTGTAGCGCAAGCAAACCGAGAAAATAAATACACTCAAACATTCCCTCCTGTCAAAGGACACCAACTGCAGGAAAAACTAGCTTGCTTTTTGTTTTAACTGAAGTTAAGTCAGCTGCAACTCATTTTAATATCTGAAACTTTTGGAGATGTGTTTCACAGCATAACTGTAGAATTTACACCGCATTGCCAATCCATAATTCGGTCATTCTCATTAACAGTGTATAAAGAAGGTCATTAGTTTATATATATATATTTATATATATATATACTTTATAAAGTCTGGAAGATCAATATAAATACTGCTCCAGAAATTAAAAAAGTGTTTACATCCCCGACTTGAATATTACATCTCAGTGTCCTGGGTTATTGGTAGGATCTGTAAAAGTCTTAGCGGCGCAGAGGTTCAAGTTTTCGAAATTTCAGTGCCGAGCTGGATGACAAAGCATCTTGGTTTGAAGAAGAATTCACTGTGTCTGGGGACTGGAACAATACTCTACCACGATGATTAAATACATAAAAAGACGGATGGTTCCTTAATGTGTCAAATGTCCTTCAAAATAAATGTAAAAAGCCAAGGTTAATACTCTTTTGGAGCAGGGAGTTTATAAGAGTCAGTCTGGGGTTTATTGACTTGAGACACAGAAATACAAGCTTTCAACCCAAATCTGCTCATTTTCTAAGTTTCCTAAACTAAAACAGAGGAAATACAAAGCCAGTTGTGAAAAGTACCACAAAATGTCCACATCACACTTTCCCTTCCTTTCCTCGAGCTCAGGGGCAGCCTGTGGAGTGCTGCATGTGCACACCACATACCAGCCTTTGTTCAGCTGTCACTTGTGTTAACACCTTGTCAGCTTTCCATCCCTTTGGGTGCCTCAAGCTGAAGTCATTCACCTCAAGGTGAATGCTCTGAAATACACCCATGTCAACTTGTTTACTTTCCACACACTCCTGTGTCTTTGGAAACAGCCAGAAGCCACATCTGCCTGTCCAATTTCATATCCTTTTCAAAATCTCTTATTCTCTCAAAGCCTTTCAGATGTTTTGCCTTGAATAGTTCAGTGTAAGATTCAAATAACTCAGGCTCTTGTGAAGGAACAGACACAAACAGAGGGTGGGCCGGGCCCTGCAGTTTGTGAGACCATGTCACGACAGCAGTTTGTGATTCCTCAGCTCTACTTCCCTCGTACACATTTCGTTCCTCCACCAACTCTGCACAGCAGGATTTTGGATGAGGAAAAGCACAGTTTCTTTAATTTGTTCCTATTAGCTAACTCTCTCACTGTTGGCTTTCCCAGCTGTTCCTCTCAGTGCTCCTGACTACAACATGCATTCAAAAACTGAGCTAAAACCAAGCTATTTCAGTGTGCAGTTTGTACAGTGAGTAGCAGACACCAGTGTTTACAAAACGAAGACATAAAACATACTTATTTTTTAGTTCTGAAGTGGCATCCATGTCTTTGAACTCTCCTGCAATATGTGCTATCCCATAGCAGGTGACTGCGAAGGCCAGCAGGGTCTGCAGGACTATCTGCAACAGAGGGAGCACAGAGCAGCACACACATCACTGGGAGTTCTTCACGTTCACCCAAACATCTCAGCTCCCACACAGTGTCTCTCGTGCTTTTCACCCCATGACAGCACATGCAGGGGTGGGCAACCCAGCAGTGGAGAAACTGAGGCACGGGAGGATTAAACACCCCCCTGTGAGCACAGCAAAGCCCTGGCAGAGCTCCAGCTGCCCGAGCTTGGGTCCGAGCTGCACCAGCTGAATCGACCCACACGGCTCCTCGGTAACGTCCCGAGCCCAAACACCATGTTTCTGTGCACTCCAGGATCCCAACTCCCCTGAGGAACGTGCCAGCTGCCAGCACAGGCCGTGCCAGGCTGCCCCTGGCACCTGATCTCCCTGCCCTTCTGATTAAGCAAAAAGGGAACAGATAACTGAAGTGGAATTCAAAAACTGAGCAAATAAAGTAACTAAGAACCCCCCTTCCTGAAGCAGGCTGTGCTGGGATCAAACAGGCACATGGTCACAATGGATAAACACAAGCCAGAGGGAGGAGGGTGTTTGTGCTGCGAAGGAGGAGATGGATGCAAAAGCTCCCTGAGCTACGTTCAGGGAATCCTGGACAAGGTGCCCCAGGGTAATTCTGAAGAAAGAGAGGGAGGTTTGGACCTTGAGCTTCTTCTCTCTGACAAGTATGACACACCCAGGAAGCTGGGATGGAAAATGTGGTTCTTTTTGAGAGAGGGAGCTTGAATGAAAGTGCAATTTAAAAACTATTTTGACCTTGCCTACCACACTAAAAAAAAATAAAAAATAGAGAGAGACCAAACCATCCCCACAGCTACACCTTTCAAACACGACAAAAACTTACATCTATGGGCAACGTTTCATCTTCCTTCTCTGTCAACCTCATGTACGAACGATCTACAAAACAGAAACACACACATGCACCAATCACTCTGTACGCGCAAACACACAGCCCAGCAGCACAACCACCCCCAGGAGAACCGGCCGTGGCTCTGAGACACATGTCAGCCCGATCTGGGCTGCCCCCGGCCCCGCTGTGACCCCGCTGCTCCGGAGCACGACTGGCCCCGGCCCCGGGCAGACAGCAGGGAGCCGGGCTGTGGGGCCGGGAGGCAGCGGGGGGCCGAGAGGCAGCCACCCTTTCCCTCCCTCTTTCCCTCTCCCATTCCCTCCTTCCCTCCTCGGCTGCCGCGACGCCCGCAGGGGACGATCCCCCCGCTGCCCCCGGTGAGTCCCCAGCCCCGCTCTCCCCGCAGCCCGTCCCACACGGGCAGGGCCGCCCCTGCCGCCGAGGCTGAGGATGATCATGATGAGAATGAGGATGATCATGGTGAGGATGAGGATGATTGTGCTGCCGGGCCCGGTCACCGCCCCGGGAGCTCCCCGGCGGCCGTGTGGCGGTGCGGGTGCCCCGGTTGCCCCCGCCCCGCGGCCTCGGCGGTGACTCACGCTGCGCCGCCGAGAAGGCCGCGTGTGCGAGCGCGAACAGGCCGAGCCCCACCAGCCCCTTCCACACCGACCCCGCCGCCATCGCCGCCGACAGCGCGCCCCCGGCGCGCGCTGATGGCGTCACCGAGGGCGGGGCGGTGAGGTGCAAAAAGAGGCGTGGCTTCCTCCAGAAAAGGGCGTGGCCACCCCGCCGCTTTCCCACGCGTGGCCATTGCGAAAATCCGAGGGGTCGCGATGGACCTCGGGACGGTCCCAGGGGGCGGTGGAGGGACAAGGGAACTGTAGGGCCCGGGACCAGGCGCGCTCCCTCCACCGGATCCCTTCCGGGGCCATGGGGGTCCGGGGTAATTCCCATTTTCCGCGTGTTTGACCTCAAAGCTTGAGGAACCGGTGCAAGAAAAAAACGGTGTCAAGGGATGCACAGCACGAGCAGGGAGACGCTTCTGTCAGAGCCAGGCTTGGGGCAAAGCAAGGACGCCCGAGGGTCCCACGCAGCCAAGCATCCTGGTTCCTCCATGCACAAAGATAAGAGGCACAGAAGCAATTCTTTGAGGGCGATTCCTAGAAATCACCTTTAAGCTGACCACTGTGGCATTTATTGCAGCCCTTGCCCCATCGGCTGCACGAATCCTCTCTATTTCCTGGTAAACAAAGTGGGAAGTTTACCCTGATCCCACCTCGAGGCTGATGGCGGTTCCTGGCACCATCCACATGCCTCGGCACTGTGTGAATGCACCATCACCCTCCAGCATCCCCCCGGGTCCCGTCAGCCCGGGCCGGGGGTATCCCGCAGGACACCCCTCGAGCATCCCACACAACACCCGCTCCCGCGCGTGGCTGCGCAAAACTTCTTCCTTGCACCAGGTCTCGGGGATTTTTTTTTTTTCCTTCTTGGAAACCTCCTTGAGCCCCCAGCACCTCTCCCCTTTCTGCACCCTCGTCCCAGCCTCCCCTCGCAGCCCCAGTCACACCCAGGCGCCCCTTCCCTTCCCGAACCTCTCCTTGTCTTCGCCTCCGACCCCCGCTCTCCCCGCTCCCTCTCTCCCCTCAGCCCCGCTCGCTCCCGGCCCGTCCCTATCCGGGCTCCCCGCGCTGTTCCCGCCCCCGGCGCCTGCGCCCAGCGCCGCTTCCTGGTGTCGGCGGGGCCGGGCCGGTGCCGGGGCGATGGCAGGGCCGGGGCCGGGGCCGGGGCTGGCGGCGGCCGCGGGGCTGTGGGCGCTGGGAGCGGCGGCCGCCGAGGTGCCGGCGCGCCCCGGGGCGCTGGAGGAGGAGATCGTGTCGGAGAAGGCGGCGGAGGAGAGCCACCGGCAGGACAGCGCCAACCTGCTCGTCTTCATCCTGCTGCTCACCCTCACCATCCTCACCATATGGCTCTTCAAGCACCGCCGCGCCCGCTTCCTGCACGAGACCGGGCTGGCCATGATCTACGGTGAGCGGCACCCCGCGGACCCCCATCCCTGGGAAACCCTGGGAGCTGCCCGACCACTGGGAGCGCCGTCCGGACCAGTCCCGGCTCCGCGCTGGGCCGGCTGGAGGGGCTGGGTGGGCGGCCGGCCGCCCCCTCCCATGGCACCGCCCGTGCGGACCGGCAGCTCGCCGTTCCCTTCAGTTCCCTTCAGTTCCCTTCAGCCGAGGGGCTGCGACACGGCGGGTTTGGTGGGCGAAGGGGTGCGGGGGTCCAGGGGGGTCCCGGGGGACACATCCCGGGTGCAGCTGGGTGCTGCCGTGTCGCCCGGACCAGCCGGGCTGTCGCCCTGTCCTGGCGTGCCCCGTGCTCAGCCTTATCTGGGTGTTGCTGGAGGGAGGGTTGGTTGTTTTCCAAACCCGAGATACCAGAGGGCTCTCGAGGGCTGAGTTACTCTTAAGTCTCCCAAGACGGTGAGGAGCTGGTTGGGTTTCCACAGGCGGCCTCAAAACCTCATCACTGAGCACTGGCAAGTCCCACTTACCTGCTCCAGGACTTGGGGCAGCACAGACCAGTTCTTGCACTGGTCGAGGGTCTTCCATCCCAGGTTGGATGGGGCTCTGAGCAACATGGTCTAATTGAAGGTGTCCCTGCCTGTGGCAGGGGGCTTGGAAGTAGATGATCTTCAAGGTCCCCTTCCAGCTGAAAACCACTCTGTGATCCTGCTTGCTGGGGCCAGAGGCTTTGTTTCCACCCTGTGTTTAGAGCGTCCAAATTTCCAGAAGCTGTCCAAGAAGAGTGGAGAGGCCATTTGGGGGATGCTTCTACCCTTTGTCATGCAGAGCCAGCAGCCTTGCATTCTGCCTCTTGGGGACCTGTGTACACCAGCTTTTACTTTTGGGTTTCCTCCTACTGCTGTGACAGGACCTCTTGGTGAGGAAGCCTATGTGTGTTCTCACAAGAAGTGGAGCAGGGCTGTGGGTCAGGGGAGTGGGTCTGTAGCCATTTGGGTTTTAACAGTAGCCTGTGATTTAGTGAGGGTGACATGGCCTCGTGAAGTGGCCTGAATCGCTGTATGGAGGTGCCATATGTGGCTCTGCCTGAGTTATCCGGAGTTCAACCAAAGTAGGACTGGGAGTTGTGGGGAAGTGATTAACATGGTCAGGGATCCTTATCTAGACAAGATTTGTTGAGTCCAGGATTGAGAAGGCGTGTTCTACTGCATGCTGTGCTTAGTGTCTCTCCTCTGTGCTGCCCTTGCCCTGGCTGATTGTGGGTGATGTGTGACCACACTTGGTCAGAGCAGAATCCCCCGCCCAGCAGAAAGCTTTGTTCTGAAGGCTGTAACTTGACCTATTCTGGCTGTTGGCTTTTGGCTTTTGTGATCCTAAATTTCAGTTAATTTGAAGTGTCCTTCCAGATGAAGGGGTGGAGACACTTGCGTCAGCCCAGAGGCACAAAATCCTGGTCAGCCTTTTCAGATTCCTTCGAGCCACGGCTGAGGTGGGCGCAGGTGTCTGATGGCCTCCTGCCCAGGGCAGGGGTGGTCACCTCCCAGGACAGGAGCTGTGCTGTGGGGAAGGTCTTCCTTCTGCTGCCCCAGCGTTCCTGACACGCAACTTTCTATTCCTTTCATGCTTTCAAACTTGCCCTTAACCTTGTTCTTCTTCTCCTGGAGTTTTCTTCCTCTTGATCCTCCATTCTCTCTGACCTACCCAAGTACTCTCCGTGTTCTCAGAGCACAATCCAGGTTGTTTCAGTCTCCTGCTGATCCATGAAATGCATCTTTTCTGTCTACTGTTCTGCAGACTGTGCTCAGAGAATTGCTGGCAAAATCAGTAATGTCACCTGTTTGATCATGCAGAAAATCCCAAGTTTTTCCCTGATATCAAGGCTTCTCAAGTAGTGTCAACTGCCATGGAAAAAGGGATGTGTAATTTCCCAAGGAGTGGTGAGATGCTGTTGTTTTACAATGACAACTTAAAATCTGCAGGGAAGAAGGCAGGTATTGCTGTCCTGGCTCCCTGTGTTGCTTTCAGCCCCAGGGAAGTTCACTGAAAATGTGGAAGGGCTGCAAAACGGACTCTGAAATCTGGGCAAGAGAAGCAATTTGCAAAAGCTTGTCTTTTTCTGTTTAAGAAAACCGACAAAAACTAAGTCAAATTAAACTCTTGCATACAACTCTTCTGGTGAAACACATCAGTTTCCTTGGTGTCTGTGTTTTTACTGAAAGTTATAATCTCTTGCTCTGGGTGGACTTCTGTTTCAGAAATCACACTGTCAGTTCAAAGCTGATGTTCAAGAACTGGACACAGGCTGGAATCATTTCACAGTGATAGAAAACAGGTGTTTAGTACCCTTAAGCTTCATTCCAGTGTTTAAAATGAGGTTCCTACATCTGAGGTGCTCAGTGTTTAGGATGATTAATTGAATAATTTTGTTTCAGTTCTTCTCAGGGTCTGATGGTGGACGTGGCAGGATCTTCTCTAGAAGTTTAGTTTCCTTGTACTTGTTTTCACTTGGCCCCTGGACTGTGTGTGTCTAAACTGCTTGTTGTCAGGATGCCTTCAGTTGCTCGCTGCATTTTTCTTTCCTTTCGGTGTCCAGACTAATGCTCGCCTGGGGATCCTGTCTGTTTCCATTGTTGTTAAGTGCTGGGTTGGTAATATATTAGTCTTCATTTAAAACCTTACTTCGGAAATGTTCAACAGCACCTTAAAAAAAAAGCCCATGGGCTTTTGTTCTTTTTAATGAAGTTGGGAGAAATGCAATGAAAATAATCTCTTGCACTTCGCATAAAAGAACTCAATTAATTTACCGGTTTTGCCTTCAGCTTCTCTACTCCTTGCAGGTTTTGGCTGGCAGCTTCCTTGGTGTCAAGTTCCCTCTGCTCAGCTCCCTCCCAGGGCTCAGTTTTGTAAAGCTTTTGGCTGTAAAAGCATGTTGATACTGGTGGACTGGCTCACGGGCTGCTGCTTGGGCAGCCCTGTGAGTGCCAGGAGAGTCTGAGCCTTTTCCTAAGAGGCTGTCAGAGCCAGGGGCACCTACACAGTTCCCTGGGCTTGGTCCAGGTACCCTGAGCTTAGGACTGGGTTCAGTGTCAGGAAAACCTTGGCAGGTTTGTCCCAAGTGCCACCAGCGACCATCGTTAGTTGGAGAGGGTTCTTTTGAGGTCCACTGTTGGGCAGGAGGGGCTGCTGGTGGGGCATTTAATGTTGGTAGAATTCTTGGTTTTCAGTGGAGCAGCAGGATGCTTTCCCTGCAGGGAACTCCAGTGGTGTCTCTGAGTTGGGAGCTGCTGGGCAATGCTGGGTCACACTCGGTGCCTGGGAGATATTTGTGCACATGTGTGTTTGCACATGCTGCCCTTTCCCGCCCGGTCTGGAGAGCCCTGGGAGCCTCCCAGGCAGCCTGTTACTGGGCAAGATAAAGTCCTGATTTTGGGAGCCTCAAGCACAGTGGTCTTGGCAGGTATTGTAGGTTTATCTGTCCCTTTTCCCTTGCCCCATTCCTGGCCAGAGTGGGAATTTGGCTGTGTCTGGAGCACGGCTGGCACGCAGGGCCGGAACAGCTGCCTGGATAAGTGAGACAGTGAGGAGGAGCAGGGATGCTATCAGATGTAGGGCTGCTTTGGGACAGGGATTAAGAGTGGAGAGGCGGGTGAGTCAGGATCCCTTCTGAATTTCCAGCAGCAATGTCCTTCTGTCTGTCCCTCCTTCCTCCTATGTGGCCTCTCCTGTCACAGTGCTGAGCCCAGGCATTAAAGAGGTTGCTGGGTGGGTTTCTGTCTCAGCAAGTGCAGGCAACTGCTGCTACTGCTGCTGCAGGGTTCTGACTCCTGCATGAAGCTCTAAAATCAACTATTTTTTCCAAGGAAAGACTTTTTAAAGGCCATTTCAGGTAGCTCTGGAGGACTACAAAACATGGTGTACTCTAACAGCCATAAGCAGATGTAACTAACCCTTTGAAGCTCTCTTTGTCCCATTGAAGAGTTTTGGTTGTTTCCCATGGTACCTCAGGGATCATCATCTGGGTGAAAGGAAGACAGGGTGTTTTGTGTTGCTGCTGTGGTGCTGTGCACCCCCCTGCCTCATGCTTGTGTAAATACTGTGGTGTCCTGATGTGCTTGACATCCTTGCCTGCATTCTATACTTTTATTTCTGGATCATGGGAAGATCATAAGAACAAAGAGGATAGCAGAAAAGTAAGCAATAGAATTCCTCTTTGGTGTCCCCTGTAAGTGATGCTGATGCAAAAGCAGTTCTCACAGTGTGATGTACCCTGAAGCAGCTCTCCTTGCTGGAGCTGACCATGCCTGATGTGCTGAGAGTGACCTGTTCTGCTGCTGTTGGGGTGATTCAGTGCAGGATAAAGCATGTGTTGAGCACCTGGTTCATGGTGTGTGGCTTAAAAGCATTGGCAGCCTTTTAGCTCACCTGTGCTGCAGAAGTGCTGTGTTAGAGCAGGGTTTTGGGTGAAGCTCCCCAGTTTCAGTGCAGTCCCTGGGCAGAGCTGATTGTGTCACTGGGGTGGTAGGTCAGCAGTGCTGAGTCTGTCTGCAGACAGCTCCTCTGCCCCCGCTCATGGCCTGGATGTGTGCTCAGGTTGCCCTGCAGTGTGTGGCATCCCTTGGAATTGGAGGCGGGGCTTTTCTTCTGGCAAAGGAAAAGGAGCAAATCTTGTCCTGGAAAACTTCTGTCAAGGAAAGAGAAAGCAAAAAGTGGGTGTCAGATCAGGAACTAGCTGCAGGAGATGCTGAATGCCCTGGGACCCCATGGTGTCCTGCCCAGCCACAACTCCTTCCTAGGCTCTGCTCCCATGAGATGGTGGCGCAGAAAGAGTTGGGTGTTCCTTTCAGTCAGGGTTGTGCCCTGCCTGTAGGAAAGCACAGAGCAAGGTCTTAATTAAGGCAACAACAAGGAAGCGAGAGCGTCCTTGGAGGCAAATGGAGAAGCCTTCAGAGTGTTGCGGTCTCTGTTTACTTCTCACATGTCTGAAAGCTTTTCATAAATGTGTGGTTCAGAAATGGGGTTAAGATCCAGGATTTCTGTGGCAACTTGGGGCTGCCTTAATCAAGGAGTTTCCAAACCCCTTTGTGCTGAAGGCTATACAGAAAGGTGTCTTGTGGGACACTTCTCCTCCCCATTCTGCAGATGTCAAAAATCTCTGCCAGAAGAGCACTCAACACACTGTGGGTGACAATCTGGTTGTGAGACTTCAGAGCACAAAAGAAAAATGCTGTATAAATTGCTGACTTGCAGATTAACCCCATGATGCTCCTTTGTAGCAGCTGAGCTGGAGGCAGAGTTGGCTCTTGGGGCTGCCCTGGGGCTGCTGCTTGTGGTGCAGAACTGAAGCTTGCAGGGGCGAGGAGTAGGTCTGGGTGGTCAGCCTGGATTGGAAAACTCTCATGATTTTATAAAAAAGAGGAGAGCTGGTGTGGCAGGAGGCTGTATGGTGCTGCAGATTCTTGTCAGCCTCAAAGTGTTGTTGGTGGTTGCTGGGTATTGCTTTTAATCCCCTACCAAAATGAAGAGTTTGATGTATTAGTGTCAGGTTTTGGGGTGTAATGTGCATAGTTTGGGCACATGTGAGCAGCACCTGGCCCAGGTGCCCAGCCATGTGCTCACCCCAAGAGACCCAGTGTGCCCTCGATGTCAGCTGTTTGCTGCACTGGAGTGAGGGTCTGACTGATTTTTGGGTAATTTAAAGCCTCCAGGACCCATCCATGGCTGTGTTAGGAAGTCCACATGAGCATGGAATGTTTGCATGGCTGACAGGGGATGAAGATGGTTTGATTTCACATGGGCAATTATTTGGGTGGTGGTTGTGCTCAGGAGCTGAGCAGAGCATCAGGATCCCAGCATACCTGATGCTGCATTCATGCCCAAAGAGATCATCCCAGGAGTTTGCCATGGCTTGTCTCACCAACCTGTGTCCCTGCCCAGGTGTCCTGGTCGGAGTGGTCCTGCGCTATGGCATCCACGTCCCCAGCGACGTCAACAACGTGACACTGAGCTGCCAGGTGCAGACCAGCCCTGCCACCCTGCTGGTCAATGTCAGTGGGAAGTACTACGAGTACACCTTGAAGGGGGAGATCAGTGCCCAGGAGCTCAACAACGTCCAGGATAATGAGATGCTGAGAAAGGTAAGGGAGTTGGCAACTGGAGAGGTGAGCGGTGCTTCCCACTCGCTCCATGGGGTTAGTCCTGGCTCTGCTGGATTAAGTGATTTTATTTTGTTTTTTAAACTTGTGATTGTGATCAGCTATAAATTATAAGTTGAACACAATCTAACGAAACTCTAGTTTCAGCTGATCTTAATTTAAGCTGTATAGACTCTGGGATGTGTCTCCAGAAGATCCCAGAAGACACATCCTTGGCGTTGACCCAACAGCATTTCACCTGAGGGGGGTTCAGGGTTTCCTCCATTTATTACTTTCTTATTTGTGTTTTGTCTTGCAAAGTTTTAACAAATCATTTTACTGTTTTTTTTTTTTTATCTTTCTTAACAGGTGACTTTTGATCCTGAAGTATTTTTCAACATTTTGCTTCCTCCAATTATATTTTATGCAGGCTACAGCTTGAAAAGGGTACGTGCCTTTACAGTGCCGACGTTTTTAGTTCCTCTACCTCCAGAGAATTTTTAATACTTGCAAGTGCTTTAATGCTTGCTCAGCAGGCCAGGGTGGTGGAGGTGGGTATGGTTTTCCCCAGCACATGCAGGATTGAGGGAAGCAGAACTGAGTGCCCCAGTCATTCTCATCTGTCCCTTTGCCCTGGAAAGGGTCAGTGACTTCAACAGTTTCCAGCATGGGTTTGCATAGGGATTTTTGAGGTCAGCCAGGCCATTTCAGCCATCCCTGCTTTCCAAACACATAGGAGTGTGGGAAGCTTTTAGAAAGCAGCAGCTCTCTGAAATGCTGACTTGGAATGGGAGGAAAATGATGCTGTTTAGCTTGCGGGAGAAGGAAGGAGGAACGCTGCTGGGTTAGGAAATCAGTTCCCAGGACTTGAAACAGCATCTTATTAAATACACAGGTACAAGAAAATGGTATATTCATGTTTATTAATGCTGCTTTAACTGCTGTCTGGCAGTGTGCTGTGCTGGGCACCTCCTGCGTGTCCAGCTCATGATGCCTGAGCTGGGTCCAAGTTGCTGCTGACACTGTAGGTGCCTGTGCAGGCTTGAAATAAATTGTTAGCAAAATATAATTCAGTTTTGGTGTTTTTTTCTACTTCTAGAGGCACTTCTTCAGAAACTTGGGATCCATCCTGGCATATGCTTTTCTCGGCACTGCCATTTCATGCCTGGTGATCGGGTGAGTAAATGGAGCTGGTCAGGTTCTTCCACAGGAGTTTGAGCTGTGCTTGGAGGCAATGCCTGAGCCTGGAGCTGCAGATGCTAATCCCAGCTCTGAAAGGTCTCACAGGCTCTGCTACTACTGCTCTGCAGCAGCAAATAATACTATTCACTGTCCAGCCTGCTGCTGTGTGGACAGAGTGGTTGCTGTCTAATTGCAGAGTGCTCTCTCAGCATCCCATGGTAATAGTCATTCATGGCAAGGAAGGTTTCACAGTTCTCTGAAGATTATCTTGAAAAACCAGCAGCTTCACATTCTTGAAAGCATAGCCCTAATGAGCTTGAGACACAAGAGTAGAAAGGCAGGATCATAAACACAGGTGCCTGGTGAGCACAGATGTGTTTCAAATTATTTATCCCTCTGTGCAGAGGGAGCTTGATGATTCTTGCTTTGAGCGCACAGGCTGGGAAAACATAGCGTGTTTGCCATTGGAGTCCAGTGGATTCAGGCAAGCTCAGCATCTGCATTATCTGTTCCTCGCTCAAAGTTTTGGCCATTTCGAAGTCAGGCCAAGGTCATCCCACTGAATGGTGTTCATGTGAGCACTGCAAAGGGATGGTGGGATCCCACAAGCCTGGCTCCTGCTTTTCTTTAGCTGTGTTATGCTCATTGAGGAGTTCTGGTCCCAGTTCCTCTCTGGCACTGTGTTTGTGGTTGAGTGCAGCAGGTGCTTTGGTGTGTATGGTCCTGCACTCACCTCCAAGATCATGGCCCTGGGGTTTCACCAGGATCAGCTGATCCTGTTCCTTGATGTTCTGGCATTTGGATAACTTTTGAGGTTATCTGGCAAATTCAGGGGAATTGAGCCCATTTTAATGTTGTTTTAATGCACTGCAGAGATGAGTAATTGCCTCTTCTAATCACCAGTTCTGTTGTGTATGGCTGTGTGGCGCTGATGAAAGTCACTGGGCAGCTTGGGGGAGACTTCTACTTCACTGACTGCCTCCTATTCGGTGCCATCGTGTCAGCTACTGACCCAGGTATGTAAAATCGTTATGTTTCCCCTCATATTACCTGTATTTTGGTCTGTTTTGAGGGGAAGAAATTCTGAAACCTCTGCAAGTTCCCTCCTTTTGAATTTTGGAGTTTAATTTATTTGTGGGATTCTTAGAGATCCAGTTTGTCTCTGTGCTTTTTTATTTCCTTCCAGTTTTATGTGACATAGCTTTCAAACCTCTGATTTCCTGAATCCTTGTTTGCAGTGAAATCTCTCTTGACTTTGCTGGGTTTTGGGACAGGTCCACCGTGTTGCTGCCATCGTGTCCCAGCAGCTGATGCAGAACAAGATGTCTAATGTGGGGAGGGTTCAGTTTATAGTTTTAGTTAGTTGAGCTATTTTCTCCTGCTTCCACTGTGATAGGATTTAATCTAATTGAAATTAGATTAATGAAACACCTTAATGAGCAGTACTGAGGACAGTAGTAACATCTTGGTCTACTGATGCACTTTATAAATCAAAGCTATGAAAAACACACCTTATCTAACTGAATTGTACTTAGTTATGATTGCTTTTGTGTGGTAGCTGTTTATTTGTATGCTCCGACTTCATGTAAAAACACAAGACAGCAAAAAGGCCTCTCTTTGCTCCTGCCCTTTGCTGAGCAGGGCTTGAATTCCTTCCTTTGTAGACTGACTACCACTTTTGAGAGCAGCATGGGGTGGCAGCATCACCCCCTTCCTAATGCTACAGTAGTTTTGTTGGATATTTTTAAATGCAGATATTGGTCACTTTTGCTTGGAACGGAGAGATTACACACCTGGATAAGCCAAACCTTCTGCCCTTTTGAAACAAGTGTCATTTCCAGATGAATTGGGACTTTTACCTGTTCATTTTGACAATCAGTCATTTTTATTTTCAAAAGCAAAATGAGCAGCACCATATGTATAAGCATATATGCAAGAATAACACTGCAGAGCACAACCCGCAGCACAGTGTGGCAGTAGCCATGTCTGTCTGCCAGGAGGAGGTGTGAGATGTGCATTCCCCATGAGCTTGTAATAATTTATTTTTTATGTTTCCCTAAGATTTGCCAGGTATTGGTGTGACTATTACTGCTGCTATTTTTATTTTTTAAAAAGTGATTTCCCAGCTTCTTCAAACGTGCCTGGGTTGGGTGTTCAGTTGTTCAGGTGGGATCAGGCCTTCAGTTCCCTGAGCAGGGAGCTGTTCTCATGTGGCTGCAAGATGAATTTTCCTCCCTGGAACTTAGCTGGGGAGTCAACACTTAAATGGGGGCACATTTCTAAAGTGGGGATCACCCCACAGAAGTGGTGGTGGTGTAGAAGGTCTGATGGCAGGTGGGCAGAGGCCAGGACTGTAGGTAGGAGTAATGCTTAGAAATGCTGCAGGCAAGCTGTCAGCGTCATGTCCCTCCTTCAGGCTTTGAAATAGGAACAAGAAGATTCCACAGGTTAAAATGGAGCATCTCCCAGGGCATAAAGGGGTTAAACCCTACCAGTGTGCCCCAGTGAGTCCCTGAGTGCTGTTTGAAAGGACTCTCACAGAAGTTGATTGGAATTATCTCAGCCCTCGGCAGCAGCCTGGCCTGTGCCTGATTGATGACCATCTCTGTCTTGCTTTAGATGGTTTTGCAAGGCTCATACACAAAGCCTTCTGCTTTTCATTATCTTCATGGAGCCTCTGGATCACGGAAGGGCTTGAGGGTACTCCAGTATCTGCCATGTGGCCGTAAATCACAGAAACTCCCACATGGGGTCTGAGCCAATGCCTGATTTTTTTCCAGTCATGTCTGAAATGTTACACATCTGTGCTGGCACTTCCAGTGTGTCACCCTGTGTTGAATCTGCGGATTTATCTCGAAGTATTAGGAATGGAAGGAAAAGGCAGTCATTGTTCTGGACAAGCCTGATCCTCCCGGTCTTCTGCAGGTGGAGGAAGACTCTCCCTGATGCTCCAAGCTAACGGCATCCCAACAGCTGGATGGCTCTTGCCAGCATGGTACTGGGGTACTGGCACCATGAGCTCAGACCCCCAGGAAGGTCAGAGCAGAGCTTTATGTCTGCCTGTAAAAGATTCAGTAGACCAGGATGTGTTTTAGTAAAAGGAGGAGGAGGGAAGTGATGAAGCAAATCCAAATGTGAAATAGCAGAAGGAGGACTGTCAAAGGGAGCACGGGGGGCAGCTGGCACCGTCACAGCAGAGTGGCACAGATGTGCAGTGAGGCAGCTTTCTAATAAGGGACGTTTTGTCTTTGATTACACAAAAATAACAGCATCTTTTGAACATCTCTCTATTTTTCTATTTGTCAGTGACTGTCCTTGCCATATTCCATGAGCTCCAGGTTGATGTTGAGCTGTATGCCCTTCTCTTTGGCGAAAGCGTCCTCAATGATGCCGTTGCCATAGTGCTGTCTTCGTAAGTGTCTTCTGTTCTTATTTTTAATTGTTATGTATGTTACATGTCAGGTGTTGAGGGGGGAGCCACCTGACCTTGCTCCTGTAAAATAGGAGCAAGGGTGTTTGCAGGAGCATATTAAGTGTCCCAAAAAGCTGTAGTGACCTTCTGATGCATGTCCTCATTGCAGACTTGGAATTACAGGTTGTCCTTACAACTTCCCCCTGCACGATGGATAATTCTGTTTTGCTTTTATGGCCAGTTGAACCATCCATATGGGTCAGTTTTTATGTCCCTCTGAAACAGGAAAAGCACCATGTCTGCATTTCAGCCACAGGATCCCACTGAAAACCCTTGCTGATGGCTTTTCTCTTACCTGCCTTCATTCCCATCCACAAATATCTGCTTTTGTTTAGGTGGAAATAGCTGGTAAAGCAGCTGTTTCCTTTCTCTCCCCACTTTCTGTGAATTGAGAAGGTGGTGCTTCTTACAGCTGGAGTTAATGCCCTGAACTAAACACAGGGGAAACTTGCTGCCTTTCTAAAGGATGTTTTATATTCTTTAATATTTTATGTCCTCTGCATGCAGGATGTATTTTATCTGCTTCTTCACTGTGTTGTCATTGCGGGAATTTGTTTGGAAATATATAATATCTGCAATGGTGACAGCTTAACATATAGCTCAGACTAATGCAGAAAATATTTCTGGAATACTTGTCACTCCAGCGTGCTGGTTGTGTGGGTTTTACTGGAGGCAGCAAGTAACTTACTGTGAGCTGTGAATTGCCACCCGCGTAAGCTGTGTTTACTGAACTGAGTGTTTCTGTTGGGGTTTCTGGAACTGTTTGTATTGCTCACTCTGGCTCTTGTGCTGGATGTGTCACCGCTGGTGCGAGGGGAAACGCTGCACAGCCCACATCGTGTTTCAGAAGTGATCCTGAGTGAGGAAGGGACAGGGTCTCCCAGCCTGTGCTGGGAGGTTCTGGGTGGGAGTGGGTGGATTCAGCATCAGAGTAATGGAATTTGTGGTGGATCACACGTAGGTGATGGCACCGTGTGCAGTGATTTACCTCTTGCACTGTTTTAGTACCAGCTTTGTAGCTGTTGCTCTGATTTCCTGCCTTCCTCTCTCCACAAGCTGAGCTCAGTCCACCCCCTCTACAAAACAGGATAATTTGCACCAAGGCAGCAGCTCTGAGCTCAGTCAGCAGTTATTTAATTTTGCTGCAGAGTTTTTGGGCAGAGGGGCCTGGCAGCATGAGGCGCTTCTCAAGGGCATCTCAGCAGTTGTCCTCTCTCTGATTTAAAGCTTGCCCTGGTCTGTCTTCACTGTCAGCCACAAGCAGTGTAAGGCAGCCCCAGGCTGCACCACAGGTATCTCACATTCAGTGCAGGTAGTTCAGGTCACCTGCACATAACCATGTCTTGGATGCAAGGAGGAGGTGAGGGTCTCTTGTGTCAAGGAGGAGAGCTCCTCCAGGAGCAGTCCATAGCTCCTACTTATGGTTCCCCTTTTTTAAATTTAGTTTGGCATTTGCCTGTTTCACAGCAGTGGCGTAAGTGGGCGAACCACACGGGGATGGTTCTGCTCCCACAAGCACAGCAGGACCTGCTCCCCAGTTAGGAGCTGCTGGGAAGGCGAGGAAGTGGGTGGTTTCTGGGCAGGTGGGCTGTGCTGTTGGAGGAGCTGCCACCTGCGTGACAGATGGTGGTGGATCCCACCCTGTTCCATGGTGAAGGGGAGCTCCAGCCACAGCTGGATGAGTGCGTGGGATTGGTGATTGCCCCAGGGAGTGTTGTCAGCTCCTTGCACATGGTTTGTGCCAGGAGCTGGGTGCTCCAAGGCCCCTCTTCTCCCTGCTTTCAGCCCCAGACAAATGGCTGTTCCCGTGCTTAGAGAGCAGGATCCATGCCTTTCTGTTGCTGCCTTGTGCTGCCTTGGCCTGGCTTGGCTTGCAGCAGCAGGGAACTTGTTGCAGGATGAAGAGGAATTGAACCCAGAACTGAAAGCCAGTGGGCAGTGAGGTGCTGGGGCTGCGGTTTGGGAGCAGTGGGGTAAATGCAGCCACAGGGTCTCTACCTGCTTCTTCCAAAGGGAGGTTTCACAGAGACTAAACACCACGGGGATCCCCATGGGCAGCTGGCAATAAGGTCTTATTAGTGATGCAAAAAACAAAGCCAGAAGGAGAACTGTAAGAGATTAAAACACGAAGCCAACACCCAAAGAGTTGGTTGTGGAGGGGAAATGAAACCAGTTTGGATTTAAAAAAAAAAAGCCACGAAACCCCAAACCCCAGAACAAGAGCACATTGGTGAATGAGAAGTAAAAAATGGAGTTGATGAAAGGAATTAAATCACAGGGAGAAATCTGCAGCTTGCAGTGTAAAAGGCAATGCAGAAAAATGAGATGTATTAAAGGCAGGGAAGTTTAGCAAAGGAAGTGACCCATGATATGTTGGAAAGGGGGGTACTGTCATTCTTGTTGCAGGAAAATGTTAGTGTGTAGTTAGGAGAGAAAGATGCAGGGTGTGTAGTTAGGAGAGAAAGATGCAGGATGTGTGTGCAAGGCAGTAAGTGTCTGTTCCAGCATAACTCAGCAGGTTAAACAGTGTTTAAAGTTCACATACAGGGGTTTTAAGAGAGCCAGCCAAGGAATTGTTAACTAGGAAGTTAATGTTTTTGGTAAGTTTATATCAAAGAAAGCAATGTAAGGAGTCTATGAATGGGATTTAGGAGCTGGATAAGGGCCCCCCAGTATCTCAGCCTTTCCAGGTAAAACAGTGGAATTGCTCATGCGAGGCGAGGCTCATCAGGACTTGGCAGGGAGCAGATTCAGTAATGGGATCAGCGTGGCAGACCTGTTTGCCGTCTCATCACAAAGGTCTGCTGAGGTTTGGTGGGTGCAGAGAATAGTGTTCTGTTGTGAATGGCACGGTGCCATCTGCCTTGCTACCCTGTGATATTGCACTTCAGAACTCAGAGCAGTGCAAACTAAATGTAGTGCATGTTAAATGTGGCAAAACGGCAGAACTTACAGTTCTCCAGGGGATATTCACATGAGCTGCCTGGGTGGAGTCGATGGAGAAATTAAGGCTTCCCACTTGAATGGTTTGCGGTCCCACAGCGCTTGGCTTTTACAGAGAGCTGGTGCCAAACCCCCGAAATACCATCATAAATGACAGATCATTTGAGGGACAGGCTTTGGTCTGATGCTCTCTAAGAGTAAATGCAGAGCCATGCCTGGGAGGGGTGGCTGAAATGCAGACAGCCGGTGGTAGGGAAGGGGATCCCAAACTCCCTGGGACAGGGTGGGTGTGCTGCAATCCCGGGGGATTGCAGTGTCTCCCCGATTCCTCAGGCTCAGTGGCTTCAGCAGTCATGGCACTTTGCAAGGCTCATGTAGCACCATGAGGTGCCTCTGCCTCCAGACTAAGGAGTGTTTTGTGTGTGCTTTCCCTCCCTCTTCCAGTTCAATAGTTGCGTATCAGCCAGCGGGCGACAACAGCCACACGTTTGATGTCACAGCGATGTTCAAGTCCATCGGGATCTTCCTGGGGATATTCAGTGGATCTTTTGCAATGGGAGCAGCTACTGGAGTTGTGACAGCTTTAATATCCTTTTTGTTGTTGGTTTTTTTTTCCCAAGTGTTTGCATGAGAGCTTCTTCTTTTGCTGTGCTGCATCTCACCCAGGTGTTTCATGGGTTTTTTTCCCCTAAATTAACGAAGGGCAGTGCCATGGCCTTTTTAAGGGCAGACTGCATAGTGTTGATGGGATGCACAATTAGATTTGATATGCTCTTAGCCTGCAGTGTCCCTCCAAATTGTCCTTAACCATCTTCAACGTCACCAAGTTCACGAAACTTCGGGAGTTCCCGTTGCTGGAGACTGGCTTGTTCTTTTTGATGTCCTGGAGCACATTCCTGCTGGCTGAAGCCTGCGGCTTTACAGGCAAGCTGCAGCACAGCCCTGCCTCTGGGATGGAGATCTGCAGGGGTGATGGGGCCACTGAGTTTTGCTTCTTCCAGTATCAATTGCAGCCGGGGTTCTCCCTCTGCTTAAAGAAGTTTAATTTCTCTGGGTTCTGGGATTACTGCGTTAAGTCCCCTACACTACTGGGGTGTTGCTCAGCTCCCTTTTCATGACCAGGAGTCTAACATGATGCTCTGCTCCTCAGGTGTGGTGGCTGTGCTCTTCTGTGGGATCACACAGGCCCATTATACCTATAACAACTTATCTACAGAGTCCCAGCACAGAACTAAGCAGGTGAGAACTCCTCAGCCCCCTTCAGCCTCTCTGAATTTCAAGTTGAATATTTTTTCCTTCCCTCTAGCCAGAATTAGGTGCATCTGTCTTCCTACAGCTGGATTTTACTAGGGTTGCTTCTGCAGAAGTATTTATTGGGTGATGGATGGGCTGACGTGCTTTTCTTGTTATATGTCTATTATGTCTAACTCGCTTTTAATTTGTTTTTCTCTTTCAGTTGTTTGAGCTTCTGAATTTCTTGGCAGAAAACTTCATCTTCTCCTACATGGGACTTGCACTGTTCACCTTCCAGAACCATGTCTTTAACCCTACCTTTGTGGTGGGGGCTTTCGTATCCTTTGGAGCCCATTTTATAAGACAAAGAAAGAAAGGGAGAGGTGCCTCATTCCCTCTCATGTGTTTTTCATTCAAATGAGTGGGTTTGGTTTTTTCCAATGCAGTTTAGCTTTATTTTTAAAAGGGGATTTCTGCCACGTAGTGATGCCTTTGCTGGTTATTTTAAGAAGATAAGGAGATTCTTTTCCCAGTTTTTCTGTGTTTTTTTTTCCTTCCCCCCGTCTTCTCTCCTCTCGTGGGCATTTGAATGAGCTGCTGCAGGGACTTGTCATTATTCAGTGTGACCGTGATGCCAAATGCCAGGCTGTCATGTGCCAGTGTGGCACCACGAGTGGCTGGTTTAGCCATTTATTTCCTCTTTTCTCTGTTAGCCCACTTTGTTAACCCTGAAAAAAGCCTTTTTTTTGGTCAAACAGCACAGTTAAAGCTACAGTAGATGCCTCTTAATGATGTAATGAGAAAGGATTTCCACTTCTGCAGGCTGATGCTGACGGGGGCAAGAGATTGGCCCTGGTGTGTCTCAAAAAAACCAAGGATTTTGAAGGAATTTTTTTTCGTATCACAGGGAAGCCAGTTAAATGTGCAGAATTATTTTCACCCTTTGCATGCACTTGACACAGGTTTATACTGATAAATAAAACATTGTTACTTGCCAGTGTGGCCTGTGGGTTTGCAGCAGGCTCAGCTGGATTTCTGCAATGAGCTCTTGTGGGGTTGCAGTGGGGTAAGGGAGGTGTAGAGCAGGGAAATGCCATTTGGGTGGTTTATATTGGAATTTTGTGCTGTGGCTCTTCAGTGGGAACTGGCTAACTCGCTGATGAAATAGCTCATTCATGAGAGAGATCATGAAATACGTCTCTTATGCAAATTCGTGGTGTTCAGGAAAGAACATAAAAGCTGGAAGCATTTTCCACATTATTCGAGGCTGCACTGAATACTGGCTCCAAGATTATTTTTGCCATCTGGGTGCTGGTATTAAAAGACTCGGCTTCAAAGATAAAAAGCAATATGAAGGGGCTGGTGATTCTTGTATCTCACAGGCTATGAAAACAGAAAGAGTATTACTTTTTTTTTTCCTTCTGAACTGCTGCTGCTTTCATTTTGCTGAATAATCTTTGGGAATGGGACTTGGCTTAAAGCTTCAAACCCAGCTGTGAAGTGTGGCATGCCAGGGAATGTCAGAGGGGTCGTCATAGCTGTGATAACTCGAGCTTCACAGAAGACAAATAATTCTTGAGGTGGAAAATGGACCTGGCAGGGGAAAGCATACAGTGGAAATGGTGGTTTTTCTCTCCTCTCACTTGCCTAACACATCCTTTCATCATTTCCCTTGTTTATTTGTGCTTGTCTCTGTATGATACTCCTGAATTGCAGTGTGTGCTTTGCTTCAGTGAGGTGGTAGCCTGCTCTCCCCACACTGCTGTGGCACTTGGAGCTGGTTTATTGTCCTTGCAGCCCGACAACCAGCATTTCTGTGGCTCCCCAGCGTTTCCGTCAGGCAGCAGAAATTGGCTCTCCATGCAGGTGGGATGTGGTGGGAGACACAGGAAGAGCAATTTCCTTAACATGTGCAAATACAGCTTGCTATCTTCCTAGGAAGAGCTGCCAATATTTACCCACTGTCATTTTTACTGAATTTGGGGAGAAGAAATAAGATCGGAACAAACTTGCAGCACATGATGATGTTTGCTGGTATGTTACTGCATCCTTGCCTCCAACCTGTGTGGCCCGTTGGCACCTCCTTGCCCCTGAGAACCTGGGAATATTCCTTATTCAACTTTAAATCTCTTATGGGCAACATCTGGAGAGGAGGTTGGGCAGGAAAGGGCTCCCTTAAGCTTGGTGGTGTGAATGCCTTGGTTTGGGGGTGTGGGAATGAGCTCCTCCTGCCCCGCTTTGAGTGCATGGCGTGGGACAGGAGTGATGATAAAATCATCACCGTTCTTCTCTGGTTGTGGATGTGCCATCCGAGGGGCAGGGCCAGATGTGGGTCAGCAAGGTGCAAACCCCACTGGCAGTGGGGGTGGGCTGTTCTGACCTGGCTGCTGCAGCGTCCCTTCCCCGGCAGGGCTGCGAGGAGCCATGGCCTTCGCCCTGGCCATCCGCGACACGGCCACGTACGCCCGGCAGATGATGTTCAGCACAACACTCCTCATCGTCTTCTTCACGGTGTGGGTGTTCGGCGGGGGCACCACGGCCATGCTGTCCTGCCTGAACATCCGGTGAGTGCACGGGGCTCTCCTGCCACAGCACGTCCTCTCCCTCCTCCTGCTCTTCAGTTAAGCTGCTTGGTTTAAAGAGACAAGAGGAAGATCACATCCTTCCCCCCTGGAGCCCGGCCTGGACCCTCCTGGCATTGTGTGTGTAACCCTGTGCTTGTTTTCCCCTCCACAGGGTTGGTGTGGATGCGGATCAGGAGAACGTGGTGAGTGAATTTCACTCTGCAGAGGGATCTGCACTGCACCCATTGGGGCAGGGGTTACATCGAGACCCTGTGAATGCCCATCTGTGCTCCGCTTCCTTCCAGCTGTAGGAGAGTTTTTAGCTCCGCTGGTGAAAGTTTGCAGTCAGTGGGAGTCACAGCTTTTCTGTGCTGTCTGGGGTTAGAATGAGCCTTGCTTTGACTCATCTGGAAAGAAGAACACAGAAGTAATGCTGGACTGTTTAGTCAGTCCACGTTGCTGCTGCAATAGACTGATCTCTCCCTTGCTGGATTTGAAATAAATCCCAAAATGTCCATGACATGGAGGCTCTCTACCTCATCCAAGCATCCAGGGCAGTACAGAAACACCATTTACTGACTGCTTTTATGTAGCATCTTCTGTCCCACTTTTACCCCTGGATACCCTCAACCCCTCCTTTGCTCCCTGTTTCCTGTGGGGAGTTATGTGGCAGGCCCAGAACCACCGACCACACTGAGCTAAATGCTGGAGCCTAGGGAGTTTTCCTGCCTGTTAGCTCTGAGCTGTCTCACTCATGCATCTGCAGCCTGGTCGTGCTGTGACTGTGGCTCTCCTTGATTTCAGTGTGGGTTCTGCGCCTTGGAGGTTCATTTTATTCAGAGCCATTTATTGGGCTTTTCACCTCCTGGAGAGAAAGCATCAAATGCTCTAGGCAGCCCAGAGCCATAAACCTGTAAGCCAGATTTCTCTGAAATACATAATTGTATTCATAGTCCCCTCCAAACGGTTTTATTTTTTTTTTCTCTGACTAAAAGGAAGCCTGGAGTGCCCATAACACACAATTATTTGCATACAGAAATCTCAGGCGAGATCTGATGGAGGTTGAACCTGTCAGTCACTATTAAATATGATGTCTGGATGGAGCCGCTGGCTCTGAGGCACTTTAAACCTTGGGGCCAGATACTGGAAGGCTCTAGCAGAAAAATGGTCACTCTGTGCTTTGATATCACCTCCCTAAGGCTGCTAAATGCTGCTAAATGCAGAGTGTGAGCTGGAAGCACCTTCAGGCTGTTGTGGTGTGAATGCCCTTGTACTCACTGAAACCCAAAGGTTTCTTCTGAAGGGACAGTGGGAAGGTGTGTCTTCTTATGTCCCCTGGGGATAATCCAGTGTCCTGTGGGGTCTCCTAGCCCTGATCCAGGTCATTGCACGTAGCCCTGCCCCTGTTTAATGTTTTGCTCTTCCACAGGGTGTCCCAGAGAGCGAGAGGAGGAGTACGAAGGCCGAGAGCGCTTGGCTCTTCCGCATGTGGTACAACTTCGATCACAAGTATCCTTGGATGGCGGTCGGTGCGTGCCTTGTCAAATCCCACTGCCCCAAGCAGCCCTGGTTGACTTGGAGCATGACTTTCTCCCTGCTTAGCAGAGGAGCTTTCCCGTTACACTGCTGGATTTTGGTTTGCACCTACTCGTGTCTGTGAGAAATGACCATTTCCACCTGCCATCAGTGGGAACGCAGAGGCAGCTCCATTCAAAGCTGGGGTCTCCAAGGCTACAATCCCAGGGGCTCCTTGATCCCAGTGGCAGGAAGGGCAGTGGGGCTTCTCATTTGCAGCCCTCTTGCTAAATCTGTGCCCCTCCTCCCTTTCAGGTGCTGTGCTATGAATTAGGGGAGGAGTGGTGTCCGTCTGAGAGGCACAGGCTGATGGGACAAATGATGCTGCTGAGCATCTTACCAGGGCTGTGTCCTGATTGACTCATGTTCTGCTCTGTTTGGTTGCATTCATGTTTCTCATCCCTATAATTTTTGAGCTTCCAGGCACTTGTGTTTCTTTCTTTCCTGTGATTTCCTCGAGACACGGAATCCCTCGCTGCTGCCATCCCACCCCTTAACTTACCCCATTGCCTTGTTCCTGTTTCTTCCTTAACCCTCTCCATAGCTATCTAAAGCCTCTCCTGACACACAGTGGTCCCCCGCTGACCACCACGCTCCCGGGGTGCTGTGGGCCCGTTGCCCGGTGCCTGACGAGTCCGCAGGCGTACGAGGTGAGTCCATCGGTGTCCTCTCTGTCACAGGGTTGGTGGGTTTGACGTGTTTATCTTTCTGTGTTACTTTTGGATGCTGCTCTGCAGCATCGAGCTGGGAGCCAGAAGGGAGATCAGATATTGGGGCTGATGGGTGAGCTAATTCCCATGAGCATTTTGCTTTTCCAGCCCACTGTTTGGTCATGAAGGGATTTGTGGTGTATTCGTGGTGGTTTCTCAGTGACTGGCTCGATGAAGCTGCCATGGCTGTCCTTTCCCAGGCCCAGCTGGGAGGACACACAATTTATCATCTCCTGCACCTGAGCTATTTCTGCAGCCCCTCCAGCTGCATCACTCACAACCAGAAAGATTGCCAGCATTGCCATGCTCAGGAGCCCCTTGCAGCAGCAGCTCTCCATGGCAGGAGTTTTCTTGCCCTGTCTGCAAAGTATCAGCATCAGGTTCCCTGACAAACCAGAGGTGTCTGTGGGGGGTCAGTGATGGGGTTTCTGTGCTCACAGGTATTTTGGTCCTGTCAAAGCCACTCAAAACTGCATTCCCCATGTATCTGGGTATGGCACCAGAAAGAGGAGAGCTGGGAGAGCCCTTTTAGTCAGTGTGCAGAGAAATCAGTGTGTGGTGCAAGTCACCTGGGCTCAGAGATGTGTGTGTGGTGTGTACTGTTATGGTCACAGTGCAGCAGAGTCTGTGCTTCGGTGCCTCAGTCTGCTCCTTCACCATCACCGTGCGATTGCAAACCGCTGTTCCAGAGGAGTTCAACAGCACTTCCCTCCCGTTTGTTCCCCAGAATCAGGAGCAGCTGAAGGACGATGACTCTGACCTCATTTTGAACGACGGGGACATCAGCCTGACCTACGGGGACTCCACTGTCAACACCGACTCCGTCGTGTCCAGCGGAACGTCGCGGCGGTTCGTGGGGAACAGCTCGGAAGACGCGCTGGATCGGGAGCTTGCTTTTGGGGACCATGAACTCGTAATCCGGGGAACGCGCCTGGTCCTGCCCATGGACGATTCAGAGCCCCCATCAAACGTCCTGGATAACGCAAGACATGGTCCAGCATAAGGTTGCTCGGTTTAATTGACAGTAATATTTGCATATATGATCAAGAAGTATGTACTACCTAAAGTCTAATGCATGTCTCAAAATGTCTAAGCTGTATAAATATTATTTATATGGTGTCAGAAGAATATAAATATTCTCTGCCAAGCACTTGTAAAGAACAAGCTGCAAATTTAAGTTAAAAACTGTGTTGACTGCACTACGTAGGGTGGAACTGTTTTAGCGTAAGAGTCTTTTGCACACAGTGAGCTTCGTTAATGTGTGATTTGATGAAGGGTTTAGTTCCCAGCGGGTAGGTAAAGGAGCTGACTCCCTGTTCATCCTTTGAACTTGGGAGAGGAGGGTAGGGAGGTGCTGGTGAGCAGTGGAAATCGCTTTCTAGGCAGATGAGGATTGTTGGTTTTCTTTTTTTTTGGTCTCTGATTTTTGGATAGTCACATTTGAAATATCAGTAAAAAATCTGCCCACAGACCCTCTTGCCAGGCGGTGGATGGTGATAAACTTGTTCACTTTGTGGGAACCTGGAGACTTTCTGCTTTTTAGTGACCTTCTGCCCAAGCCCTGCTTTAGTGAGCTCATGGCAGACCCTGGCCAAAGCTGACAGCAAGGCCTGTGGGTGTCTGGCTGCTCAGATGGGAGCAGGAGAGAGGGATGGTTGAAGGGGGTGATCCCACAGAACCAGGCGTGCACAGATTTTAGGGCTGAGTCCATCCTTCAGTTGTGACTCAAGCAGCTTTCTAGAACCAGCCATCAAATCCTCAATTGGCAATTAAATTTCGCGTTTGGGAAGCGACCGTGTCCTTGTGCGAGCGAATCCCTTCTCCTGCAGCCACAGGTGTAGCCAAGGTGTGCAGAGCTACTGCAGCTGCACGTGGGGCCATGGAGCCCAGGCAGCCTCAAACATGAGCTTTATGGCTGCAGATGGACACGGTGCCTCCGGGGCTCTCCAGAGGCACTGGGCATCCAGGTGGTACTGAAGGGGAGCTGTCCGTCCGTCCGTCCTCCCACAGAGTTGAAAACCATTGCACTTCGTTTGGTAACTCCTCAGCATGCTGTGTGTCTGCAGAACCCACCCCACCTTTCTCATGTCTCTTTTACCATTTAATGAGAAATGTTTGCGAGTTGATTTTTTTTTTATTTTAATTTAAACTTCTGTTTTCCAGGAAAGAGCACAGAACAATTTGCGATTTCACGCTAGTGTTAAAGGATTTATTCTGTAGTTATAGGAATGGCTAAAGGTGCAGTGAAACTGTTAACCCTGACATCCTTTTTCTCCTGAAAAGGGGGAATCACAGAAATTTACTGTATGTAATTTTATTGTCTATTTTATCTACGGTTTTGCTATACAAACCTTTCAGGGTTACTAGTGCACTACAGGCCTGTTCTGGAGTTAACCCTCTCCAGAGGGCTTAAACAGAGGTGTTTAAAATAAAAATATATGAAAAAGAGCCAGGTGAGTTCAGGCACTCACAGCTCACATTAGCTGTCCTTGGAACAAACTCTGCATCGCTCAGGATCTGACCCTGAGACCTCAGAGCAGTGTCCCCATGCCTGTTTTCCCCAGCACCACCTGAGAGTTGGAGGATACAGGAAATCCTGAAATTTCAAGTATATATGTATAGTTGAGAAAATAAATTTACTTGTTTTTTTTTTTTGTTTTTCATTTTCTCAGGTCTAAGTAACATTGCCTTAAAATTATGGATGTGAAACCAATTATTTTGGCAGTTTATCCCCAAGAAAATGCTTTCTTTTTCCTTCAGAACAAAATGTGTAAGTGTTGCCATAGGAATCCCCTGGAAGGGGGGTAATGCTCTGTTTATATTTGGATAGGGCATCTTCCTTGCACCTGTAAATGGCATCCCGCTGTTAACATTGCTGTTGGATTAGCGCTGGCCTTTGTTTCCTACTATGCAGGAATTCCATAAAGTGAGTGTGCATTTTATATGATGTCTGTGACTTAACTTCATGTGTTTAAAAAAAATCAAAAAAAAAAGAAGAAAAAAAAATTAGGAACCTGTTGATTTTAGGTTTACTGCATCACTTCCACATCCTGTTTTTTGTTTGTTCTGCCTTTTCGAAGAGGTATGATAAATAACTACCTCTTGTTTTTTCCTGTATCGCCTGACTATGAATTCAATTTACAGAGTTGGTGCAGCTGGAGGTGCAGAGCAGTTCTGCTCCCCCTGACAGCCCGTGGTCCCATCAGCAGGGCCCAGCAATGGCAGCACTGGGCTCCCTCCCAGGCATCCCCAGCTGAGGTGCAAATTCCCACCCGAGGTGCCCCAGGGTGAGGTTTTACTGTTGCTGTGGTAGCATTCCTCTCTTTCTCTGACCTTTCAACTTCAATAATTTACCCACTCACTGTAAGCTTGCCAACACATTACCATAAGCCTCAACTTTTGACTGCAGTAGCAGCTCAGTTAGTACATTAAAGAAAAAAGAAAGTTACAAATTATAATTTTATGAGTTACCTGTGAACTCTTATGATCCATACATAATACAACCAGGACTGTTTTGAAAAGCCTTGGTGAATGAATGAATCTAAGCTCCAGTTCAGGAGACATTTAATAAATGACTCGGATTTGTCCTCAGCTGATTATTTTCTTTGCTCTGCTGCAGCAGAGCATCCACAAATGCGTGGCTTGCAGATGTAGAGCCCTGATGTTTGTGTGCTGCAGATGGAGTTAAAGGTACCTTGGAGAATTGGGGCCTGAGACCTATTGCCAAATAGATAAGACAGCCCCGAGGAGGCAGTTTACAGCACCCACAGAGATTTAGAGATGGTGTCCTTCTTCTGTAAATTGAATTTTCATGGTTTTTGCACATGAAAAAGCATTGTAGGTAAAGTTATAATTTGTACTGGTACTGTCGATTTGTGTGGTAATGGCATTAACCCCGTAGCTGTGGTGTTTGTGCAGCTGATCTGTGATAGCTGATGATCACTATTGGACCTTCTGTTTACACTGACTAAATCCTTTACTGTTGCGTTGTACTGTGAAAGAAGGATTATGGGCCTATAAAAGATTATTTTTTTTGGTTTTTTTTGGAATTGTGTGTACCGTTTCATTAATTCACACGGAAATAAATCTGTAGCAAAGTGACGACGTGCCACTCAACCTTCTCAGACCGGTTTGTTCATGGCCCTTGGCCAGTGGGGTAAGGAGGGCAGCAGCCACGGATGAGGATGCTGGACCCCAAGGTGGGCTGGGCTGCACACTCCTGCCTTCCCAGCTCCTGGGACACAGCCCAGCCCTGGGGCCATCCTCCCTCCCAGGAACAGAGAGGTGGACAGATGCCGTTTGCTAAAAGCTGCTGCAGCTCCCAGGTTCCTCCAGGAGCAGCAAACCCAGCTGGGGTAGCATTGCTCACTCTCACCTGCCCTGAGGCAATGGGTGGACCTGTGTGAGAGGCATCACTATGGGGTGTTTGCAAAACCGAGGCTCCTGAGCTTTCACAGGCTTTTATATCCCATGGGTCTGTGGAATTTGCAGTTGGGCTCATGGCTGGTGATTCTGCCCTCTGTCTCCCGCCCATACCATTTTTTTGGCGCTCTGCTGTTGGAGCAGCTGAAGAGGCAAGTTGTTCAAATGCTTTACAATCCTTCAGTACAGAGGGCACCTCAGAAACTTCAGGAATCTCTTTTTGAGGGCTTTGATTCGCAAAGGACAACCTTCGTGTCTTGAATGGTGCAAACCCACATTGTGCATAGCTCTGCGTCGCTGTGGGAGGAGAGCCCTGAACCCTACTTAAACTCCTGTCTCCCATCCATAGCAGTGAACGGGTGAGGAGATGTCTGTGCTGCTTTCCAAAGGGACTGTGGTCCTTGTGGGGGGTGGCACACCCTGAACTCTCCTGCTGGGCTTTGCCAAAGCCATGCCTGCAGCTCACAAAAGCACTGGGAGTTCTGCGAGTGAGAGGGGCTTGTCCAGCATTGCTCTGGTCGTGGGTGGCCTGTGCTGGAAGACACAGGAGTGGGACAGGAGACAATGGTGTTTATTTTCTTCCTATGAAATGATGCTAATTCCACTGGACACTATCACACTTAAAAATCCTGACAGTTGGAATAAACTCCACTAATTCCACTGAATACGTGCTGTCCAGCCCAGGCTTGGGTCAGACTCGTTCATGTAACTAAAACAAACAAGGACATAATTGAGCAATTGAAAAAGTGCCTTTTAGCAGCTCTTCACCTTCACAAACCCTCAAAAGGAGTGCAGCACCTCCCTTCAAATGGATTGTTTCCTTGAAATGAGGTAAGATTCAGGCCCTGGACCTGTATCAGTATCTCCAGTGCCCAAAATGTAGCCAAGACCATCTGGTGTGCATCCCCCATCCCCGGTGCAGGCAGCTGCAGACAGGAACCCTCTGGGATGGGCTCGCTGTGCCATGAGCTGCCATGGCATATCAGCCATGCAAAAATATTTTGGCTAGTTGCTGTTCAGAGGCACTGGAAGCAGGGACAAGGCAGATCCCTGCCTGGGGAGGGGGACTTGCACTGCAGGCAGGTGTGTAGAGCTGCCATTTGCTGATTAGTCCCTGTTTTATTAGTTCCGTTCAGTTTGAGCTGATGAGGGGCAGCTTTCAGTCAGGCTATCATACCATCTGTCCACCTTCATGTGGGGATCAGTAAAATGCTGGGAAATGGGCCAATGCTGGGTATCTACAGCCTCAAAAAAAATCACAGGGCTGTTTTTAGAGCAATCCCATATTCCCATGCCCAAGGCATGGACAGTCCTGTGCACTTGGCTCTCTGTCTACATGTAATGCTGAAGGAGCATTTACATGAAGTAATATTAAAAAAACAAGAAAGCAAGGGTTTGAATCTTCTTCCTTATCTGATTGTGGCCTGCAAGGAGCGCTCTGGTCCTTGCTGGGTCCTCTAGATGGCAATATTGGAAAGGACAGTAACTGTCCATCACTGCTGTGTCCCCGCAGGTCCTGGCAGTGCAGAGCCCAGCAGCCCACCCCGGCTCCAGAGACCCTCTCTATCCCCCACCATGCCTCATGCACCATCCAGCTGAGTCTTTATTAGCAGAAAGGAGAGGAGACCCTGTTGTGACACTACTGCTCTGAGCCCCTCTGCAGAAGCCATCACTTCAAACACCCAGGAGTCTGGATGTGTCGAGGCAATCTTGAGGTCACAGACTGTACATCTCTACACCTTGTTTTCCCCTTTAAGCTCAGCTGCTTGTTGGCAGATTTTTCCCTATTAGGCTTTCAGAATAAGGAGTTTAAGGCCAGTGGTCACAAGCTGGCTGCAGGATCAGTTTTGGTCAGAGATGAGCTGCAGCCCTTGCTGGAGCTGCTGACAAGTGTCTGCTTCAACCCCCCCCCAGAAATGAGAGCTGCTTGCTCTCTTCCAAGAGGACTTTCTGTCTGCTTGGCTCTCACTTGTTACAGCGCCAAAATAGTGTATGTCACCAGATGTGAGGAGTTTTCTGGAGGAAATGTCTTGGCGAGATTAAAAGAGGACAGGGGGTTGGAAGTGCCCATGGGATGCTAATAGGCCCAAATATATTCTTATAATGCTAAATTGCAAAAAAAATCTTTCAGTCACACATGTCTGTGGTTGGAGAATAATTGGAAGATGAGGCAAGTAAAATGGAAACAGAGAAATGGTGTCCTTGCTGACAACCATAACAAAATCTGCCAAGCTGGTGAGGGAACCCAGAGGCTGGGAGTATTTGTGTACTCTCTGTGTCCACTGTGAGCGTAGCAACACTGCCCAGCACAAACACTGCATGTGCCCTCTGCTTCCCATCTCCCCTGCATCCTGCTCAGCTGGGAGACGAGTAGGTGTCTCTTACCATGAAGGCATTTACAACTCACCTGGGACCACATTACCATCAGAAGCTGCCCTGCACCTTGCTGGCAGGGGCAGCTCTGGGGACAGTTTGGCTCCCAGTTGCTGCCTGATCCCTGCCATGGCTGAGAGGAGGGTGGCACAGCAGCACAGTGGGTCTGATGTCCCTGAAGCTCCTGGCCCTCAGACAAGCCAGATCAGAAGGAAAGCAAAGACTTGGTGTGTTGGCTGCTGCAGAGGTGAGGTGTCAGGGTGAGGCTGTGACTGGAGAGCCCAGAGCCAGGGAAAGCAGAATTCCAGCCTGTCACCACTCAGTGTTGCAGGAGGTCTGCTCTCAGAACAGCATTTGGGAACCAGAGGCTCTGGAGCATGTTACTTTGGGACTTGCAGCCCTCACACAGCCCATCTTGCTGCTTTTCCTTACTCCAGCCCTTGCAGTCCATGCACTTAAAAGAGCTTGGGTCAGAGGCTACAAGATCCATTAATGAGTACAGGAGACTCTGTAAGGTTCAGGACTCTGGGGTAGCAAAGTCTTGAATTTGTTGTCCAATATTTAGACATGCATATATACAAAAGGATTTGGTCTTTATTAATTGGCCTTTCATAGGAAATTCCACCAGCTGTCCTCCTCCCAGGGGTGCCAGCCATGCTCCAGCCCCAAGGAGCCCATATATGGTTGCAATCTCCTGAGGCTGCATGTGCCACAATAGTATAGTCATGGCTACTTTTAAGGATATGTGTGAACATTGCTCCCTTTCCTGTATGTATAAGCTCTGAGGAATGCGGACAAAGATAAAAAAAGTGCACAAATGAAAGCTGTCAGCTCTGTGCAGTGTGTCAGCCCTTCCACCTGCAGCAGCAAGGTGAGTTATTCCAGCCTGCCCGCGTGGGCGCTGAGCTGGGCGGGCACCGCGGTGCAAAGGATGCTTTGGGAATAGGAAAATACCAACTGGCTGAGCACTGAAGCATTTGGCAGTGCAAACGTGCCTAGGCTGAGACAGCAGCAGAGATTTTCCCTTGTCCTGCCTCCTCCTTCTGTTCTAGACTGTGGCCAAGAGCTGCAGCTACCCCTGAGCACTTTCTGTCCATGAGGGACTTCTGTAGCCTGAATTCTGCTTGATTCTTCTGCCCAGGACATCTTCCCCTTCCTCCTCCCTCTGTGGCCTGGTGCCCACAGTCCATGGCTAACTTATGCTGTGTTTATCCTCCAAACACAGCAGTGGAGCTATTGTCCCCTTCAGGGTTAGTAGCAGTCAATGTCCTGCAACCCATTGCCCACCTCCTGCTCTCCCCCATGTTAGCTGAAGGCCCTTTGGCTGATTTAGGCACAGGCTATCAGAAAATCCGAGGAGGGGTTACAGTGGGCATGTTCTGCATCTGCGTGCCACCTACAGCATTTCCCTTGCCCCTCCTTAGGCATTGGTCTGGACCAAAATGCACCTTTTCTGGTTAGTGTGGCTCCAAGGGCATAGCCTTAAAGATATCTAAGGACAGTATGTCTCCACATCCCTGCAGCATCCTCATCCTCTGCAGCACCTTGAAGTATCTCCTCTGCACACTTTGATGATGGATGGCTAAATCTGCTCTTCTGTGGTACGACTCACTCAGAATTCCCAGAGGTATAAGAGGAAGGAGAACAAGAGATGCAGCATTGCTTGCTTTTCCCCTTTCCCAGGTAGTTAATATTAATCACTGGTGCTTTTGGATGTGTTGTGTGAATTCTCCCAGCCTCTGAAGTTTTTGAGATCTGTAATAAGAGAGAATTGGAAATGCCTCTGTATCTCCATGACAGATGGGCCAGGTTTAAGACAAATTTCTTTCCTTCTCCAGGTACCATTGCCATTATGTTTTGGCTTTGGAATAGCCACGAACATCCTAAAGCTATTTAGCTAAATGATGATCTGAGTATTCTGAGGTCACTATTTGCGTTGGTGTCCGTTTCTCAAAGTGTAAAATCAAGGACTTCCCTGACAAGGCAAGTCAAGTGACAGTTCTGCAATGGTACAAAGTATGTCTGGATTATGTTTTCCACCCTGAGACTCCAGAGCTGTGTCCGCTGCTCACACAAGAATATCCAAATTCTTACAAGAGGCAAACAAATTTCCCTTGTGACTTGGTTTCTGCCCTGCATGGGCTGGGTCACCAGCTGGAGCTTTGTTGCTGAGATGTTTGCTGTCGATAAAATACCTCAGCTTGGGTCAGATGCCTAAAGGGCCCGAAGCTATTGTGCTGCCAGAGCGAAGCCAGTGCCATTTGGCACAGTGACATGACTAAACTCAGCTCCATCAGAGACTTGTTGCTTCAGCTGCAATCTCTGCTCCGATGACAGAGCTGATAATAGACTGATGATGCTCGTGACAAGGGTGCAGGAGCTGAGTAAAAAATCCCCTGGAAAAAATGGATCATCCTGGCTTTACAGATATTTAATCTGAAATTCCATAGCTAGCATTGGGCCTCAGCAATGCTTGCAAGACTAAATTCTATTGCTCTAGGGAGAAGAGCCCAGCTGGGGGTCAGGCAGTCACGCCAGGATGGCACTGGAGCAGTTGTGTGCACAGCAGCACGGAGCTGGCTGGGCTGTGAGGCTTCACTGATGAGGGGTGTGGTGGGCAGATGTAATGCTGATACACCAGCATCAGAGCAGCATGCACTGGCTCCTCAGGCTGGGAAAAGGAGCATCCACTGGCCTCCTCAGGAGTGGATCCGACTCAGGACACGGAGTCAGTGAGGATTATGGTCCATCTGAACGCCCTGGAGTGCAACAAGTAGGACAGTTAATACCTGGACTTCTGATGCAGCAGAATGAGTAAAGCTGAGGCACAGCGTGTAAATATTTATAGACCAGTTACCAGGTTTCATGTTTGGCCAATCCCTCTGTCCCTCCTGGCTCCTACCACTTGATGTTTGTGGCTCTGAGTTGCCAAGGACACTGGCAGGGGCAGAATCCTCTCTGCAGGGAGCTGGGGCATTGCTGCAGCACTTCTCCGAGGCAGCGGGGCCATCCGGCAGCACCCAGGGCACTGTGAACCACCACAGCAGCACCCACCAGCACCTGCATCCCAGCCAGCAGCTCTGGGAAAGGGGACACAAGGCACTGACAGCCCACAAAAGTCAGCCTGGCAGCATTTTTGCACTGACCAACTTAGGTTTGTATGAAGGAGGTGGAAAGGGAATGCACAGCACGCAGAGTCCTTTTTCTCTTGGGAGAGGGCTGTCACCCCTCGCTGTAGTGAGTCGTTCTCCTGAGGGGCTCCTTTATCAAAATCCAAGCAGTCTCTGCACAACTCATGTTCTTTTTCAGATCCAAAATATTAAATGCCAAATATTTTTCTTCTGTTTTTTTCTTCTGTTCCCAACACTCACTTGAGCTGCTGAGGGGAAAAAAATCCCAATCTGCTTTACTGAAGAGATTTATTTCAGTTTGGAAGTGGCAGGAGGACAGCTTCTCTGTATCCATGCATATGTCTGAGATTTTTCTCCTGGGTCTCCCAGCTTTGACTTCAAACCATCTTTAAATCACTTTTCTTCAGCAGAATTTAGCAAAGAAGTGAACTCTGCCATTTTCGCATAACAGATGATTCCCAGAAAATTTGGTTTAAACCAAAGGAAACACACCCATGCTCCCTTTGTGCCAGCTGAACTAAGTAATTTGAAAATCCCATCTGACTGGAAGGAGAGCAAAAGTCCAGGACAGACAAATCTTCTTCACAGCCGGGTATCAAGTCTAAAATCTTTTGTTTGAGAAAGCTGCCTGACAGCTATTTATTGCAGCTCCTTCAGCACACTGAGCTCAGGAAATTGCATTCATAATTTCCTTAATGCCAAATGTTTTATAATTTTCCCATGACTATTCCTTTTTTTGTTTGTGAAACAAAGCCTTTGGAAACCTTACACAAATTTATTTTTGCCTAACTATGAAGCTAACATGAAGCATGTATTTTATAGACTACATAGTATATTGAAGGGAATACTGTTCACTTGATTTGTTTGGCAGAGGGAAAAAAAAGCCTAGCCTTATTTGTGACTAAGCCTTCCATCAATAGTCTTTAAATTTTAATACAATCTTTATTTTAGCAAGGGAAAAATTGATCTGACAGAGAAATTGAAAATGCTCATATAGGCAATGCTGTTGGACACAAGGAGCAAGCAGAGAAGGTGGAAAGGTGTAACCTTGGTTTCTCCACATTACCATCAGTGTAGGTCTGAGCAGTAAGTATGATTCCCAGCGCATTTATATGAAAGAAAAGGACTTTAATTTATTCAGAGGCACTTGGTTCTGGTGATCTGGGTTGGAGTTCAGTTCCAGCCCGTGGGAGAGATCACATTCATGGCCTTGGACAAGTGGCTGCTTTCTTTACTTTGCCCCTGGTGTAGCCCTGGGAACCACATGAGCAGTTTAGGTTGGTACCTTGGAGCACACCTAATTTAAGCCTCTTCATAGCTTCAGCTGCCATTAATTATCTCACTAAATACAGCTTTCACTGGCATTAATTGTGAGTCACACAAAATCACTATGCAAAGAGCCAGCAGAGCGTTTATTAAGACTCCCCAGCTCTGGCTTTTGCATCTGGAGAGACAAGGACACACAGGCAGCAGGTGCCAGGTTGGCCTGAGGTGAGACTCTTGTGTCCCATGCCATGTCAGAGCAGAGAGAACTGGAAGATGCTATGGCAGCAGAGGAGGTTTGTGTGCCTCTTGCAGCGGTGCTTTGTCTCCAGCTCTGCTTTTGAACCCGAATCTTCTCCACGGGGTGCCTTTGAATCTGAAAGCTTGTCCTCTTTGTACCTGTCTGTTGTTGCAAAGTCTGCATTTAAAACAGAAGCCAAGCTGCTCACATGCCTTTGCCTCCCTGGGACACGTGTAGGGAGCAAAAAGCGCTCTCACGTCTTTTTGTACGCGCAGGAACCCGACGCACACGGAGCGAGCCGCTCCAGCTCGATGATACAGACGGGGCAAAGGCAGCCTCAGACAGCTGAACAGGGACTGCAGGCACTGCTCCTTCCTGGAGCGTGTCCATAGCGTTTCCAGCAGCCCTGGAGCCAGGCGGGTAGTGCCTGAGGGACTGATGTTGTGACTCAGCCTAAGTCAAACAAGAAGTTTGTACCAGGATGAGGAATTTAATTGTGGTCCCCTGAGCTGTAGGCAAACACTGTGAGCCCCAGCCCAGGCTGCGCCTGTCACCTCTCGTGTTCATGGCAATGATCTAATCCAGTTGTATGTGTTTCTTCATGGTCCTCAGCTTTCTAATTGATTTGATTTTAACTGCAGACTAAAGCAAAATGAAATTTGTCATGCTCTGAAAACCTCTTCTGCTATTAAAACATGTATTTTACTTATGTTAGCCTGTGGGTACCTTGAATTAATTTTTTTCTTAGACTAAAATCTAAAGCTAAAATTATTAGAGATGCTTAATTTTGGTCTGATGCCTGGAAGCCATCTTTTCAAATCTGAAACATGAAACTCCCAGTGAGCCTCACACCAAGGAAAAAGACCAATGTTAGGGTAATTATGTATAGTAAGATAAAGATATACATGTTTTAAGTTTTCATAACACATACCATCACAAATCCCTTTGCTCTGTTTGAAGGAAAATCTTATATTATATTGCTATTTCTTTACCTTATTGCTATTAGAAGCCTTTGTTAGATCTCTCTGGATGTGCAGAGGAACTGTTAACTGATGAAGACCAAGAACCAAACCTTGTCTCAAATTTTATCGGTTTGGCTTATGCAAATAACTCAAATATTTGATGGATTCCTGTTGCTGAGTGTCTGGCCAAGGTGTTTGCTGGAAGGGCCAAAATCTGGAAACACTTAAGCAAACTGTGACCCAGCAGTTGTTGAAGTCAATGGAAATTTACTTGACTTCAGCTGACGGCAGATGAAAAATTCTAGTCATGGCAGAAGTTCTGCAGGAGCAAAGTTATTTGTTTGCCCAGACTATTCCCCATGTTTCAGTTTGTGGGCTCTGCTCAGGGTTAGACAGGGTTTACACAGACCACAGGGCTGGACAAGGCTGGTGTGTGGGGCTGCAGAGGCAGAGCTGTGCACCCTCCCAGGGCTGCCACGTCCCATGGGTGTGTGCCCAGGTGTGGCGATGCTCGTGGCCACAAGCTGCCTGCTGCTCCCACACCCCTGCCTGTGATCCGGCAGGAAACATCACTGACACCCAGTGCCTGAATGTGGATGGCAATGCTGAGGTTCAAAGGACTGTAGAGCAGAAAACCTCAAGCCCTGTCCTTGGCAGAAAACCTGGAGAGTTTGAGTAGCCCCCTGCGGGCTGCAGATAAATAAATAGCTGCAACTGCTGCCAACATTCCTTGAAAACTTAAATTGTTACTGGAAAGACTGTTGGAAACCTTAGTTTCTGTTGCCTTTTCCAAATGTAGCCTTGCTACAGACACGGAGTCAACAGATGGGTCCATTTCTGTAGGGCCCTGGTGCATCATCCTTTATAAATGGGAGTCACCTTTGTAATTTTCCATGCCCAGAAGGAGCAACTTGTACTGGGAGAAGCATTTTGACTTCTGCCAAAGGATGCCAAGTGGGCTGACATGACTGCTTCTCTTAATCTGATAGCTGAGTCATTCCTGCAGTTGCTTTTTAAAGGTGGGAAAAATCTCTAGCTAGATCCCCTCTCAGTGTGCAGATTCTGGTGTCACTCAGGAAAATCTGAGTACTGGTGATGCCCTGAATAACTCAGCCACTGTAATTGGCCTATTCAATAGCAGGCTCTCAGCAGGTGATAGTCAGGCTTTTGGAAATCTCTTTTGATCTCTTGATCTGGGTTTGCTGATGGTATCAGAGGGTTATACTACAGACATATTTTGACACTAAACAGTGGAAAGCTGAGTAGTTTCGTGCATATCACCAAATACGATCACAATCCTTTTTTGTGTCTTACTGCTTAGCCCACTAAATTAGTAGAATCATGGAATCATTAAGGTTAGAAAAGACCTCTAAGATCATCGAGTCCAACCATTAATGCAGCACTGCCAAGACCACCACTAAACCACATCTCTTAGCACCACATCTACATGTTTTTTGAACTCTCCTAGGACCAGTGATTCCACCACTTCCCTGGGCAACCTATTCCAATGTCTGACCACCCTTTGAGTGAAGATATTTTTCCTGATAGCCAATCTAAACCTTCTCTGGTGCAACTTGAGGCCAGGACAACTTTGTCCTTTGCTGGTTTGCACAACCATTGATGAAGAGGAATCCACTGGTGCCCCTCAGCAGCAATTTAACCCCTCACTCCCATGCATGTGTGTGATTCCAGACTACACTGATAGGAAGACTTACAGGTTTACAGATAGATCCACAGACAGAGCTGACAGATGCCTGTTTTTTGGCAGCCTGGCTTCTCCACACTGAGGATCACAGTCCATGGTATGTGGCCAACAGGTTGCAATGCTCTCCTTTGCATCAACTTGGAAAGCAGCACGTTATGTATTTAAACTCCATGAAAAGGGATTTGCATCGCTGATGTTTTAACAACACTGTTTAAAACCTTCCACAACCCCTCCCTTACTTACTCCCAGAGAGGAATGACTCCGAAATGTTTCAGTTTTTCCATTACTTTTCCTGCCTGGAGACCTTTCACTAATGGCTGTGAGGTAATTAGCCCATGTCAGGTGAGTTCCAGCTGCCTGTAGGGCTGGGGCTCCATCTGGCTACCAGTTATCCCCCAGGGCAGCAGAATGGTGGGATGGGTCAGGGCGTGGAGACTGATGATCTCTTTCCCTATTTTTTTTGTCTTTTTCTTTCTCTCATATCTCTTGAGAAGACTCACTGCAGGGCACTGTTATCTGTGCACCTGGGGCTGTTATCTGTGCACCTTTGGAAAAGGCAGAGGACAGGTTGGAGAGAAAGCCATCACTGGGGCCTCAAGGAATCATCTTTCTGATGTGACACTTCTCCCTTCAGCTGGGATGCCCTTTGTGGGACACAGATGCTTCATATTCCAGTGGGAAAACAGCCCATCCAAAACAGGGCACAAGTGACTTTCACCCAGTCAGGGACACAGATGTCCCAGGAGGAGCCAGCGTGTGTGGCTGCCTCTGCTGGGAAGGTTTCCTGCTTGTGGAGGCTGGTGAAAGCAGGTGGTTGTGTGGTGAAAGGGGGATGAAGTCAGGCAAATAACAAGGCAGTGACTCCGAGAAGTCAGTGTGGACAGGGAGTCAAGAAGGTTTCTGATGGCACCTTGCACCCAAAATAGCTGCATCTCTCAGGCTGGAACTTTGGAAGGGAGAAAGAGCCCTACCCAGTTGATGCTGACAAAGGGGCCACGGTGCCTGTGAGAAAGGAGGTCTGTTTGGAGAGGGCTGATGAGGGGGAGTGATGATTACTTTCACCTGGAGCTGAGGGGAAGGGGTAAGGTGTTTGCTGGGAGAGGAGGGCTTTGAAGGGCTTGTGTGTTGAGATCATTCCTGTAGCTGTGGCTTGGTGTGGCTGTGGTGTCCCACAGAGGGCAGGTGAGTGGGGCAGCCCCATCTCCTTACACAGGGTGGCTGTCACCACTGTCAGCCCTGGCCAAGGGACACCATGGTTAAGTTATGTCACACCCAGCCCCAGCTTGGCATGTGGAAACCAGGACATCCAAAACCACCACAGAGGCATGGGAATGGCATTCTGTAAGGATTCACCCCAAAATGCAATGGCTTTCTTCCACAGAGCATCAGCTGACAAAGACAGGCCCCACTGTCTGGAAGACTTTTCCCCCCCCCCGTGGCTGCAGAATGAAAATAGCCTGGAGACCCAAAGGATGAATCAAGGCACATCTTTTTCCCCACCAGTGAGGATGAGCCCCTGCTCTGAGGTGAGCCCTTGGCTTTGGGGGGATGTCCTGTTCTTGAGTTTCTTGCAGAGCACTCAGCTGTAGAACAACCTCCCCACATCCCCTGTGAGCTTCACTATATCCAAATAAAGTTTCATAGCAGTTTGATTTGAGTGAGTAATTCAACTGACTTGGTTTTAAGTGCTTCTGCTCATAGTTCATTTTGTTTGGATAACTAGTCAAGGATATATTGGATCATTGGAGTCCTTATTTTTAAAATTTATTCGCTGTGTTTGCCAAAAATCAATTTACAGGGTAACTGATTGTCTTCCTTAGCAAGCAATGGTGGTAACAGGAGGCTGACTCAGAGTTGTCTCAATCCTTTGCAATGAGTTGTGTCATTCTTGCAATTTATTCCTGTTTAATCCCATGCTTTGGCAGAGGTTTTTATAATGCACTATCGTATCTGTAATATGGCAGTGCCCCAGTGCCTGTTCCTTGACTCTGGTTGCCTGCTGTCCTTGCTCTCTAAATCATCTTCTTTTCCAAACAGAATAAAGCTGCTGTTGTGATAAGTGCAAGCTTAAGAGTTCTTAAATTCTCTCTGTCAGATATACTGGTCATTTTAAGTTTGCAGATTTAATGTCCGATCCTGCACACACTCACTTGCTGTCAAGAGCAGCAATATTGAAGGTGGGGTAGAGCACTTGCTTTCTGCCTTTGCAGGCTTTTATTCTGCTGCCTTTTTTCTGGATGTGGAACTGTACACATGGAACTGGATGGGGGAACCAATGGGGGATCTGGAGGATGCAGCAACTGCAGGGTCAGGCCTTGAGCTGTAATCCAATGAGAGCAATTAATTACTCAGATAACCTGTTTTGCTGTTAACAGTGAGAGGCACATTAAATAGATTCATTTGTTATTTAGCTGCTAGTTTATTAGGCTGAGAGAGATGTTGCCTAAGAGTTACTTCTAATGGTAGCTGGTGTTTGGGATTTGGCTGTGAAGTCTCTAGTGAGTGGAAGGCATCTAATATCTTAAATAAGAGGCAGAGGATCCTGATAGAAGCCCGATGGCATTCCCTGCAGATATGGGATGCTTGTAATGCTGCTGGTGGGTTGCAGGTACCTGTTGTCAGGCTCTTTTGTTTACCAGACTACTTGTGCTTGTCTAAGATGCATCATGTGGTTGGGATCTTCCAAGGTGCAACTGCAAGGATGCAGTTAAGTCCCCAAATACTCCTGTGGAGGCAGGGCCATAGGAGGTAAAGGGGTTCCTTTCCTACTCTTATGTCCTCCTATTTCTGCTTGTGGCCAGAAGCAGAAAGGCTCCTTCCTTTGAAGGAAGAAACCCCACAGAAGCTGGCTGGGGGGTAACTTGCCCCTGCTGACATTTTACTACAGCTGTGCAACACCTTGTTTGTCTTTATATCCTCACATTCTACAACTCTGGTTTCTCCTGGAGCTCCTGTCTTGATTTATCTATTTGGGAATGTTCTGTATGAATATCCCATCCTTGAGGGGTCTCACTCTCTATGATTTCTCAGAAGTCCCTGAGCTCTGCAGCTGCAACTGCGTAAGCAACATCACACCTCAGGGGCAGGGGGGTCTTGCCAATGTTCTGGTAGGTTACAGCCATTAGAGAAAAGCTCTCTCTGATGGTAAGTAGGTTTTATGCTTGTTGGGAGAGCTGTTGGAAAAATGAGTTAGAAATGGGTATTTGGATTCCTTTGAAAATCAAATGTAAACTTCAGTCCATAATGATAGATGGTGTTGGTGTTCCACATCTGTGTTTTATGCATGCCTGAAGTTGTTCTTGGCAAGGGGTGGCAGCCTGAGCCTTGAAACTCAGGGCAACTCAGTGTTCCTCTCCCTGCTAGCTAGGGATGTTGTAATATGGATGATGCAGTGTTGGAAGAATCTGTGGGACTTACCTATTGAAAGAATAGACACAGAAAAATACAAATGCTTTTGTAAAGAGAATGTTTTTGCTCTCACTCAATGTTGGTTTTGTTTTACTAAACAAATCCCTTGGCCCAAGTATAATGGTCTGCTTTCCAGGGATACTGCTGGTGTGTCCAGCATGCCTACCAGCCTCTGCTGCCATTAGTCAGGAGCTCTGTGGCTCTCCAAGGCACCACAAAAGCCTGTTTGTAGAGCAAGAGCTCCAAACAAGCACCTCCTGTTAAAAAACAAACTTAGTTACTTGTTTGACACTGTATCCAGTAGCAGAAAAATGAAAGAAAGTGGGACAAACTTGGAAGAGGCAGAGCAGAACAAAAAAAGGGATAAGAGATGGAGAAAGGGAGAAAACTGATGGGATTGTCAGATTTGTCTGGTGTGTTGCAGCACAAACAGACAGATTTATTAAGAATAGGAATGACTTGCTACCTGACAGTATTTTTTCTCATCTCTGTTTTGACGAAAACGTTCCTCTTTTGGTATAATTTTTTTACGTGCTCTCTTCAGTTGAGTCCCTTCCCTCCCTGCAGGCTACTCACTTCAACTGCATCCCTCCTGTTTGTTTGCTGTCCTGGAAACTCTGCCTGTGAACCTAAAGGTGACCCATATTTTAACTAAGCTTCCAGGAAAAGCTTTAACTTTGAGAGAGGGTCGCTGGGACAGGATGGGAGGCTGGGGACACATCCTCCTGCAAACAAAGTTTTTGTGCCACATTTTCCACTGTGAAACAGCCTGGAGTGTGGCTGCTGACACTTTAAGGGTATGGGACTTTGCCCAGTCAGGAGAGTCCCACGGGTCCGATAACAGTGCTGCACTGCTGAGGGGAAGCAGGGAACAGCTATGCCGGCCAAGTGCCATGGCTTGGTTGGGGTTTTCCCCCCATGGATGGTGCAGTAACCCTGGGAGGAGCAGGCTATTTCCCCCCCTCCATCTTCTTCCCAAGCAGGATCGGTGCTATGGGCTGGACTAACTTTTTTTTTTTGCCATGCACCTCCCTGCTATAAGTGGGAAAGCAGCGGCTGTCCCGCTGGACACCCCAGCCTAGCGAGGCTGGAGGCACAGCCCTGGACCAAAGCGCTCCCGTGTCCGTCCCACAGACGCTCGCAGAGCTCGGTCCATCCCTTCCCTCCTCTCGGCAGCAGCCGCCCCGCAGCAGCTCCCAGGCTCTCCGGCAGCCAGTAAGAACGTGCCTCCCCCTCTCCCTCTCGAGCATCGTCTCGCTGAGCAAGGCAGGGAGCGTTTCAGCATCCCACGCCTCGCAGATCTTCGAATTTCAGGGCTTGTGCTGGTCTTTTCTCTGCCTTGTGACTGTTCTGCTGGAGAAGGGTTTGTGAGAGCAGGGATGGGGAATGGGAAGTCTGTGGGTGTGTAACCTACTTCTGAAACACTCTCTGGCAAGCGGTTTCTTCTTGGATCACTGAGTTAACCTTAGAAACCGCCTGTTCTATGGGGTGTTTTGGAAATGGGATTTATCTAAATTCTTGCTTCTGATTTCTCGTGCACCCTCTTTTTCTGATGCGCGTATTCTCTCCTGGAAGGTGGTGGTTTTGAAAGTTCAGGCAGACGCTGGGGTATAAATTCAACTTTTTCCTTTGCTTCTAAGCTGAGCTGATGTTCAGGGACAGTTTGCAGTGGTACCGAGATGTGTAAGAGCTGTCAGCTGTGTGCTTTCCCGAGCGGGTGATCAATGTGCCTGTTTGAAGCTTTTAATGACAGCTGGGGAGGAAACAGCTAAAGCAGCGGCTGTTTTGTGGGCTCTCAGGTGATGTAAGTAACAGTCCTGGGAGCAGGCTGGCAGTAACAGAGTTGGGGAATATGGAAATGAAAGCTTTTACCTCATAATTATCATATTTTCCTCTTTCATTCTGTATTATGGAATATCAGGCAGTTGCTGAGTTTCTGCAGCAGTCCCCATGGGAATGCAAACACCTTTATCTTTATACAAACGCTGCACCCTTGTATCCATCTAGATCTGGGGAGTCACTTGCATGACTGAAACTATATTCACCTGCTCACATATTCATGCATTTGCAAGATGGGTGTTTCTATTATTAATCTTTTCTTCAGTAACTGGAAATGATAAGTTAATGTGTGTGACTTCAGCCCAGTTCATGTTGTGTAAGCAGGATCCAGTTTGTGGTTTAGAAAGGGATATGGCTGCTTTTTAAACCACTGAAATCTAGCACATTTTGGAATCGGGAAAGTTATTAAAACAATCCACCTACGGATTAGTCTTTTACCCTGTTTTGAGAGGAAGAGTGTTTTTTAAAAATAACAACAAAAAAAACTTCCTAAAGGAAGCTGATTAAATTCTTAAGCCATGATGTACGAAGCAAATAGTTGATCCAGCAACCAAATATGGCTTTAAAATTTCAACTTTCTTTTGTAATGATAAAAGCACCCACATAGTTCACTTCAGTGACAACACCCTTTTTTTTCCCCCCAAGTACAGCATTCTTGAATACAAACCAGTTTGTAATTTCTCCTTGAGGAGCTCAGTCTATAAAAATTCCTTCTTGACTAATACCTGCTAGAAAAATGTGGGTAGCTGTTTCAGAGCTAACACCACAAGAGCAAGAAAAAGCCCAGCCCAAACACCTCAAGACCTCAGTGCAACAGAAAATTATTGCTGAGATTTTTGACTGTGGCTCTGAGGAACAAGTCCAGGGCTAGTGTTCCACAGCTGGCTTCTGACTTGCACTGCTCTTAGGGAATTTTGGCTGGAGGAGGTTTGTAGGATTGGGCTCTTGGACTGTTTCTAACACAAGTTATTCCCTGCTGTGAATGATGGCTTGTCTCTGTGTATGCTGGTATAATTCTCTGCCTGAATGTAAATAATGGCAGCTGTTCAAAAGGAGGCAACGTTTAGGGTACTCAAACACTTGGAAATAAACACTCTCCAGCCCATCTTGGCTGGCCTTTATTTCGGAAGCAGCCTTTCCATCGAACTGTACCATGAATGGAAAATCCAGGCATATGGTACAAAGCAGCTGGTGGGAGTCCTGTCACATTCATGAATAGGGGAATGATGCTGTAGGGTGCACTTTATCTGTAATCTAAATCCGTATGACATGACTATGACTTGCAGTCCACACCCTTTGCACTAAGATATAAAAAAAAGCTTTAAGGAACTGCCCTCCTTGCCCCCAAGATACAACTTCCTTTTGTAACATAGAATAGTTTGGGTTGGAAAGGACCTTTAAAGACCATCTAGTCCACCCAACCTGCCATGAGCAGGGACATCTTCAACTAGATCAGGCCTTGAACAGTCCCAGGGATGGGGCATCTACCACCTGCCTGGGCAAGCAGTGCCAGTGTTTTACCAGTTTTGACAGTATAAAAAAGCTCCTCCTTTATATCTACCCTTTATATCTAAATCTACCCTCCTTCAGTTCAAAACCTTTCCACCTTGTCCTATCACAACAGTCAATGCTAAAAAGCTTGTCTCCCTCTTTCTTATAAGCCCACTTTTAGTATTGAAAGGCTGAAAAAAGGTCTCCTCAGTGCTTTCTCTTTTCCAAGTGAACAATCCTGACTCTCTCAGCCTGTCTCCATAGGAGAGGTGCTCCAGCCCTTGGAGCATCTTCATGGCCTCCTCTGGGACATGGCTGAAATTTCTAGTGCTTCAGTGGAGACAACTAATGATGTGAGCCAGGAATAATATTGTGCCCTCAGCAGTAGCCTGTGTGAATTATGTTCTTGTAAGTTTACTCTTCATCCAGTGGCTGCACTGGGGGATTGAGGTGGAAAATTCCTTTGATCTTTGCTGATGAGACAATCCAGTCCAGCCTGCGTTTAGTGTTTCTCTTGTTGTGGTGCTGCTTAGCCCTGAAGTCCCAGTGGCAATAAATGCAGCAAGAAAAACCTCCCCACCAGCAACGTGCAGAGTTTGCTCAGGCTTTTGGTTGGTTTTGATTTGATTGCACCTAAATCAGAGCGGGTCCCTGGAGAGCAGTGGGCAAGTCCTGTCTGGCTGGTGCCAGGCTTCCTCAGGGGTCACCCTGAATGCAGATGTGAGGAGGGCTGAGCCAAGCAGCCTGTGCCTGCCTGTCACCCTCGTGGTCCCCAGCCACTGTCACCTTGTGCTCTGCATGGAGGAGTGCAAAGGTAGCAAAGCTGGGATTTCAGGTTCTATTCTGTAACTTGAGCTGTGTGGACTCACTTTTGCTTGAAAAGATAATGGAAATCACATCTATACAATAAACCTTCCCGGCATGGACCTGTGGTTTTATAATAAAAAATACATTGTAAGTCAAAATACTTCAGCTTGATTCACTGGGATCTCTTTTTATTTCATTTCTCTATTATAGAATATGCAGACAGGGAAAGTTACAAAGCAGAAAAGTCTGAGATCAGTCGTGCCATGCCTGATTCTGGCAGAGGGAGTGTGGGAGGAAGAAAGAGACCTCATATTTCATTTAGATGCCCTGTTTGGAGAGGAGTTTTAAGCAGATGGCTCTTGAGACACTGGAACTCTAAAGAATTAAATCCTCTTTAGATAAATGCATGCTTCCACTTCTGCAGTGTGGTTTAAGAAGGACTGTGCCACATATTCTGGCTTCAGTTCTTTTATATTTGAGTCCAGTAAAAACCCTGTTTGCAGCCGCTTGGCTGGGTGTAGGACCAAAGGCACTAGGGCTTCCCTGGGTTTCAGAGACAGGATATAGCCCAGAATGTTCCACTCCCTGACGTACTTTGACTGGATTTTTTTGTAGATGAGCAGCCCAGAGCCAGCTCTGGGGATATCCCTGCAAGTGGCTTCTGTGGGAATGAATCTGAGGGGCTGAGGCTGGTGTGTGATGAACATTTCTCTTTGCTAAGCCTCTGCCTGCGTCTGAAGTCCTGCAGACTCAGCAAAAATACAATGTGTAAATTGGTGAAATAAAGTCCCTTAATGAAGGATTAGGAGTTGCTCAGTGCAGGGAAGGGGTGTCTGGAGGCAGTCACAAAGTCAGGCTAAAACAAGATCTGGATGCTGGTGGGGAGCCCATGGGTGGGTGCTGCTGAGCCCTGCAAAACTAGCAGGGTGCAAAGAGGGGAAGGATAGCAGGAAAACACAGGCCTGTCTCAGTCTCTTACCCTCATTCTCAGGGGATGCAGGTGCTGTGCATACATGTTCACCCTCCCCAAACCCATAGCCAAAAATCTTCGATCAGAAATTGGCTTATTTTGCTGCTCAAAGTATTTCCTGCAAAGGCTTTCTCTGCTCCAAGGTGCTGTGTGGAAAGCCACAGAAAAGCCCTTGACAGAGCAGTGTTTACCCTCCCTGTGCATCCCTGCAGCAAGCACTGAAGCAGGATTTGGCCCTTGATACTTCCAGAGTGATTCAGGCACGTGTGGTGTCAAGATTGCCTACAGAGCAAATTCCCACTGTCAGAGCAAGAGATTGTGGTGTAGTCTGGGAAAAAAATGGCTGGATGGATGCTCTTATGATTCTCCAGCTTTTTCATCTCCCTCTGAAGGGATGGGAAATAGGGTTTGTGTCCTATGGCAAGACAGGGCTAAAATTACATTTAGGGCTTTGGAGATAATCAAAAGTAGGGCAAACATTGCATTATAGCCATGCTGGAATGGGTTAGACAGGGTCCTGAGGAAGCACTTTTTCAAAAAGGGCTGAGCTAAAGAGTATCCTGGAAGAATTTGGAAAGCTAGGGCAGGATTCCTGGCAGTGATGGAGCTGCATCCCAGGGTGGGAGGGCTGCTATTTTGCTGTGTGCCTGACTGGAAACTTTAAGGCAGAGTTACAATTTTGGTTTGGATGCTGTTACAGAATTGCATTATTTTTGTAAACAGAAAATTCAAAACCATTTGACTTCAGAGTGGTGTATTCAGGAGACCTACTTGTTCCACAAATGTGCCTAATTTTTTTGGTTCCTTGAGGTGACCCCAGTGAGCAGGGTGGAAAAGAGGAGACTAAAATCTGCTTCACAATAGGCTGCCTAACAGGTACAGCTTGAGATTTAATAATTTGGATCTAAATGTTTTAGAGCCAGTTTACTTATTGAACTGCAGAGTTACAGTGAAATGAGCCTGTTCTCATGTCTCTACTGTGATGTAGATGGGGAGGAAGAACAGGAAAAACAGCTAAAAAAGACAAAGTAGAAAAGTTTTCCCTCCTGGAAAATCCTCCCAGTTGTCTTCCAGACATCAGAGACCTTCATGCTTTATGATGCTCTGACATACGAGGGAGCTTCAAATCAAATAATGGCTGTGTGGTGTCTGTGTACTGAAATGATGGGTTTAAGAGACCCCTCTTCACAAGCAATTGCATGTGCTTGATATGCCAAAAGACTCCTGCATGGAGGCACAGTTGGAACAGGGATCTATAATTGACCTTTTTTGCTTCAAACTACCTTTAGCACAGAAGCAGCTGCCTCAATGTGTGAGGGTTCTTGTGTTACACAAGCATAGTGGCTGCAGAGAAGTTCAGAGCTTCTGTCAGAGCAAGAATTGCTGTCCACTGTTTTGCTTGGACAGAGCAAAAAAATCCAGTCAGTTCTCCAAAACTCTGTCTTATAAACCAGGGTGCTGGACATGCCTTTCTTCCTGTGCTAGGAAAAATAGAAATGGTTCATCTCACTAAAGCCATGGCTGGTCCAGCCCACAGTGGTTGCTATTGACTTTCCTGTAGGGAATTGGCTCCCAGCTTTTCCTCAGAGCCTTCATTTGGGAATATTAAGTTTTCATGTGCTTCCAGTGGTCTCTGACCAAAGATCCCCTTAACTATGACACTTCCCTGAATATAGCTCCCTAGCTCTCCCACTGCTCAGAGGATGCTGGGATGGGAGAAAACAATGTCCTTTCTTTTAAAGAAATGCCCCAAGTTGTGGGAACTATCTGGACTTGGCAGGCTGCTCCCAAGGCATTTGCTTTTTGTTTACCTTGGGCCTGGCTGCCCCTGGCAGTTGTTACCATCAGCCGCCTTCCTTATCTGTTCTTTTCTATAATAAACACTGGAGCAAAGGTTTGGAATTAGTCACTTCTGAGGCACTGCCTGCCTCCCCTTCCAGCTTCTGTCTTATCGTCTCGTTTTTGGACCGTTGAGCCTTTTCCACTTCGTTCTGTGCCTCTTGGTTTTCCTGTCTTCTCATTGCACCGACACAGAAAAGAGCTCTTTCAAATTCCCTGTAGGTGTGTCATCCCCAGGGCTGCCAGCATCCCAGGAAACTGCTGCCCTGGGACAGCTGTGTACACTCACGCTGCTGCTGCTGTGTGCTACAGAGATTTTTCTAGCATGACTTTCCTAATTCAGTGGATGGGTTTGATGAGTTTCTGGCTGATGCCTGTTCAGATGAAGAGCCCATGGGGGCATTGTTAGGATCCTGGGAGCATCCCGAGGACCTGGCACCATGTCCTGCTCTTCTACACAGCTATAACCACAGGGCAGTCAGTGGTTGGAGGGAATGCAAACACAGACAGCACCTCCAGAAAGGGTGTGTGGTCCTCATTCAGAGACTGAGTTATTCCTACTGCTTTTCTTCCACTTAGAGATTCCCTGGTGATCTCTAAGCATTGTCCTGACATAGATCTTGCTTCTGACAGTACCAGAGGAGAGGCAGCAATGAGCAGTCCAGGGTGCAAGAATTTCTTTCTGTCCCTGATCCCATCTCACTTTAAAAATGTACAGAGCTGTATATTTCATTCAACACATGCAAATACAGTTTCCTGTCTACCCTTGTTCTGCCCGTTGAAAACCAGTCACTCTTCCCCATGGGACAGCCTGCCAGGTAAATTCCACTTGATGTATAACATATTTCAGTCCTGCCTCTGGAAACAGCCAGGATGGCAGAATGGGAGCAGGATGGGAGAACAGCCCATGTTCACCTCACAGCAGCACAAAGGCATTCAGTGAGGATGCACATTTGTTAAATTCTGTCTGGATTTGCTTTGTTGGATGCTTGAGCATGTTGTCCAGCCCTTGCTGTATTATTCCCTTCTCTCTTATGCTGTTATCTCCATGATGATTTAGAGCCGAAGGTGGAAACTCTGACTCTGGATCTGTCTCTGTGGTGGGTTCTTGCAGTGGGTGGGGGGAAACCTGCCTGCTTTCCTTTCAGAAGGCTAGACTGGGAGCTTAGACACAGATTGTCTATCTTGACCAACATTTCAATTTACTGGATTGAGCTGGTTGGGACAGAATTCTTCTTTCTTGCAAAAACACAGTCAGTAAAAAAAAAAAAAAAAAGAAAAAAAAAAAGTATCCAACCAAGCCCTTCATTAAATGTAAAACAGAATTTGGGCAATTTCTGGGCTGTATCTTGGCACAGGTGTGGGTGTGACAGGAAAATGGAGCCTGCTGGTCTCTTTCAAGCATTCTGCAGGTTGCATATCAGAGCAGGAAAATATCTTGGGGTTAGTCCAGCTTTACTGGCTTCTCAGTACCCTTTCTGCTGGTGTCTGTGGTGATGAACTGGAGGAAGTTCCTGCTCAAGAGCATAAACAGGCAGCAAGTCCTATAACTGTCCTGTGCTCTCAGAGTACTGATATGTGAAATGAAGCTGATGATAGCTGGTGTTAGTGGATATGCCAGTGTCAGACCCTCCCGAGATCTGTTTTGGAGGAAGATATTTTGATTTTTGGCTGGAGAGGATTGCAAACAGCATCCCTGTGGTTACCCCGATGTGCTGGAGGAGCCTATAACACTTGTCTGGTGTTTGGGGTGGAAGGGGGTTGCCATACAGGGTCACCTGTGGTGTGTGTGAGTGAAAGCCATGTCTCACACCTCCTTTTCTCAGTTTCATGTCTCTGGGGTCAGCCCAAAGGCAGCTTTCTCTCTGCCCCGCAGCGCTAACACAGCCCATCTCCGCAGCACTGCCTGTAAATCCCGTCCTGCCCTCCCTGCTCTTCCCGCCCGCCGGGGTCGGTGCTGTAATGTGGTGAAACTCCCTTGTGTACTCCACTAGACACTGAAACAAGCAAACAATAAATCTCTTATAAACCAACGAGTAACTTGTTTTGGTTACCAGGGAGATTGCCAAGTGCAAATTCAACCTGAAATAGCGATGAGCTCATCCTTGGAGCAGCGTCGGTGCCTGAGCCGGAGCAGCCGGATGGAAAGGGAGCCAGCGCCAGGAATGCTGTCTGCTCCACCGGCATTTGGATGCTGTGTGAGCTGTTTTGCCAAAGAGCTTTTGCCTTGTAAATGAGGTCGTGCAGGGGATGGTGCGTGAGGCTGGCTGCTGAGCCTGGGCTTTTACAATTCCTGGAAGTATGGCAATGACATTCCTTGTGGGACTGTGGGCTGGAGAGCCCTGGCAATGGGTTAAAATGCTGCAAAGGTGGCCTCTGCCATCTCCCTCATCCTGGAAACCTCTCCCTGTGAAAGGATTGTAGGGAAAACTGAAATGCTTGACTTGTAGATAAGGGCTGTTTCTGAACAGCTGGTTATGCAGGTGCAGTGACAGGCAGAGCCTCTGCTCTGCTGCTGCTCCAGGTGCTGGAACAAGGACTTGGGAAAACCTCACCCTCTTCTGCAGCATACCTGGGGCAGGAGCTTGAGAATTCGTCTCTGCCATTATTCCACCTTAAAGTGTCCCCAGTTTAAGTAGATCAGGACTGGACTTTAGGAGTCACCTCCTGCCCGAGCACAGCAGGCACTGTGGGAGCAGCTGCTGCAAGCAGAGATGTCTTTCCTGCTCTCTCCTGCAGAGCTGAGACCAGGGTGATTGAGGTTGGGACTGGAGGGGGCTCTCGCTGTGCCAATGGGAAAGGCAGGACAAGGAGGCTGTGCTGCACTTGATCTCTTTGGCAGCCCAGGCAGGGCTCCCATAGCATCCTGCACCTTTCTCTGCTAAGGCAGACATGTTTCCAGATGTACTTGCATGCAATTTTCTGAACTAATACAATTTTTAACTAAAAAGGTCTGCCTGTAGGAGGAAGTACTGCCTGTCTCTCTATACTAGGGTGCTGCAGTGGGGAGGTTGACAAAGGGGTGGCAGTGGTCTCTGCTGCTCCCTTTTCTTGGGTGTTGTTCTCCATTGCTGAATTATCAATACATGATATTATGTAGAAATACATCAGAACATCACCTGGCAGCTGTCTTGATGAAGCAATGCATAAGCCCCTTACCAGGGGCCCACTGATGGATTTCACCAAATCTTTTAAGATGTAGTTACCAGTGACTGAAACAGGTATCAATTATCAACAGCACAAATGCAAAAGCTGAGCCCCTGAAATGTAATCTGTGAACCTCCTCACATGATGCAAAAACATAATCCTTTTTTAGATTAATCTCGTGCCTTTCTAGACCAAGGGATGAAGGTTGCATCTATAAAAGAGATCGGTTTCAGCAGGGGTATTTTGGAAGTCTTTTATTATAATTTTACAAGCATGGAGTGATCTGTAAAATTATGTCTTTTTGCAAGTCCCTGTCAGGACTGTGGGTGGATTTTTTCCAACTCTTTTCTGGAGCCATGTGGGAAATGCTTTGGTGGTATGTCCAAGTCCCTCAGCATCATGGGCAGCTCTGTCAGAGCCACCACTGCATTCAGCTGTCAGCTTTAGGGAAAGGTTTCATGAAAGTATAAAGGCCTTTTATAGCTGGCAGAGTGGGCAGTGCTCTCAGTGGTGTGCCTGGGTTTGACTCTGTGTGACTGCTGCGTAGCACAGACTTGTACCCTGGTCACTGTGCCCTCTGAACAACCCATCACTGAGCTGGACGTGATGCTAAACAAACAAACCTACACATGCCACTGCAGCCTTTTATCTTCTTCTTTCAGCAGCTCTTTGAAGACAAGACATCATTTGTCTAAATGTGAATTGTTTGCATGAAGTGTTTGATGGTCCTTTGTGTCACCTCTTTCCTGGGGGTGCAGCAGTGAACACTAACATTTGGGAGCAGGACAGACATCTCTGCAGGTCTGCAGGTCTTCCCCATGTCCTCTCCCAGTGTTTCACCTCCTTGGTATCGAGGAGTGTTTGCTTTTTGGCTGTCTGTGGACAAGCAAACATATTGCTGTGCTTTGCAGATCCTGGACTTGGCCAGGACTGAGCCTAACCTTGCTCAACACTGCCACAAAGCAGGCAAGGCTTGTTACCAGGCTTGCTCTAGCACAGCTGAGAAGAGAATTTGGCTCAAGAGGTGTAACTCTATCAAAGGGACAGCAGAGCCCTTGCTATTGCAGGAAAAGTCCTTGATGATTTGGAAACCTCACCCTTCCCCCATTGTTCTGCCGTATTCCCAGAGGGACATGGGTGCTTCTGGGCTCTCATGCAATGTAGTTGCACAGGCTGGTTTTAAAAGAAAGCAAACCACTGTTTCACATCTGCTTTAGCTTTTTGACAGTTTTGTTTGGCATTTGTGTGCAATTAGCACTGCTTTTCTGTTACACAGAGCTCATCCTCTAATAGCTGGATTTGGACAGCAGTTGGACAGCTTGCAGTGGTTGTACAGAGAAGGGCTGTTTCTCTTTGCAAACTGTGTTACTTGTTGTCTCTGAATTTATTGTCACGTTGCTACTTGAAAAAGAAAGCAAAATCATTTTTTAGGCCTGGATCCAGCCACAGAGCAGGGGAAGGCTTAATCAAACACATAAGTGCTTCCACCAACTCCAGTTGGTTTATTTTTATGTTTAAAAGCAAGCACTCTTCTAAGTATCCCACTTTTCTTATTCCAAAGTTTGTGTTTAATGAATGTACCAGCTCAGAGACTTTGCCCATCGCTCCAGGAGTCAGCACTGATAGAAATGCTGTAACGAGCAGTGCTGCTATAAGAGCCTTAGAGGAGCATGGGAGAGGAGGGGGGACCTTCTCTTGCCTCTGAATGCCTTGGCCGGGAGGTGGGGGATGAAGGATTTTGCTGTTTCAGCAAATGACAGGCAAATTAAATTTAGCAGTTTAAGTAACCTCTCCTCCCCACCCTGCTTTGGCCCTGACTGTCTCTTACCAAGTCTACTGAACTTAACATTTCCAAGACATTAAAGGAACTCAAATTTTGCCAGATTACCCAGAAACTAGAATGGGAGTGTGCTGGGGAAGGAGAATTCGCCTGCCTCCCTCTCTAAAACAGTCTCCATCCTGCAGATAATGACAACAGGGATGCCACAAACCAGGGCAGGGCTCTGAAAGCCATTCTAGGCTGGGACACTCTGGTTTTGGCTGAAGCTGAACCCTAACCCTGATGAAAGACTTTAAGATATTTGTTCCTTTTTTTACATTTGAAGCTGTGTTTTCGAAGCGGCCCCACAAGGAATGCTTTCCAGGGTAGTCCTTACCCAGCTCTGATCTGACATGATTTCCAGGGAGACTCGGGATCCTTATCACTTTATGAAATTTACATTGCCTTACAGGCACTTTGAAAATATTATCCCTGGCTCCAGAGAACTGGCTCATACATTTTAATGCCGTTATTAGAAATTGAATTGACAACACTTATCCTCAGTAGAAATTGCTGTGCAGCTCAGGGGGAAAAATGCAGAGAAGGCATTGTTGGAGACTTTGGAGAGCTCTTGTCACCCTGAGATGTGTGTGCTTCTGGTGCAGTGTGTCTGCTGAATGAGAAAAGCAGGGGTTGGTATACACCAGAAGAAGGGAAAAGAACAAGTGTGTGGGTCAGAGGCATGGGATGAGACAACAGTGGGACTCAAAGCATCCTAAACAGCTTCTGGACTGAAAGGGAGAGCACAGTGGTGGGGAAACATGGGCTGCTCTGGCTTCTGTGCCCCGGGATGCTGTGGAGGTGCTGCACACCAAAGGACTGAGGGGACACTGCATTGCAGTCTACAACTTCCTCAGGAGGGGAAGAGGAGGGACAGGTACTGATCTCTTCTCTCTAGTGACCAGTGACAGGACCCAAGGGAGTGGCCTGAAGCTGTGTCAGGGTGGTTTAGATATTAGGAAAATATTTTTCACCCAGAGGGTGATTTGGCACTGGAACAGGATCCCCAGGGCAGTGGTCACAACACCCAGCCTGACAGAGCTCAAGGAGCTTTTGGATGACACTCTCGGGCACAGGGTGTGGTTCTTGGGTCTATCCTGTGCAGAGACAGACTTGGACTTGATGATCTTGTGAGTCCCTTCCAACTCAGGATATTCTATGATTCTTTATTTGCCGTTTTAGTACTGTAGAGAAAATGAGCTGGGTGAGTGCTGGCTTAAACTGGCATGTGAGTGGAGTGCTGCTGAGGTGCTCAGATTGGTGAAAGGTGCCCTTCAAAGGAGAAGCAGCAAGGTACTGCAACAAAGAAACACACTGAAAACAGGTTGCTTTTAGAATAAATTCTTCTTTTTTGGTGTAAATGAACTTATAAGAACCAGCTGACCATGGCATGTGGTCTCTGAGGAGCACTTCACATTGGGCTGCAGGGCACTGAGGCTCTGGAGCTGCTGAGCTGGGGGTTCTTGCTATTGAGTGTGGAGGGAGGAAGAGGGACACAGCTGGCAAAATACTCCTTTATCAGGGCTTCAGGCTTTTAGGGATGTCTGGCTGACTTCTCTGGTTTTGCCTGAGTCTCTTGGAGGTCAGTTTGGGAAAGACCAGCCATGGCAAGTTCAGTAGGATCAGTGCAAGTGGTCTTCCAGTCTGGCATGGGCTCCAGCTTCCCTGTGGAAGGAGAGAGGCAAAGAGCCTGGCTGAGCAGCGTGATGCATGGCCACTGAATGAACAGGGCTGTAACAGGAGGCTTGATGAGCTGATTTGCAAGATGTTAATGTGAATGGTCGTTAAAATCAACCAGTCTGGGCAAAGGGGAAAGTTAAACAGCATCTGTTTTGGAAGAGGAAAAGTGTGAAAGTGCAGGACCCGAGTGAGGTGTCGTAGAAGGTGTGCCAGGCTCCATCTTACAAGTGAGCAGGTGCCTCCTCACCTGCCCTACTGGGTGACCTGGAGCACGTCCCCAGACTGCCCTGAGCATGTGCCCGGATTGTCCTGGAGCATGTGCCCTGGCATGGCCAGTGAGTCCCTGTGTGATGTGGTGCCAAAGTAACAGTTGTGAATCTGAAGCCACTCCAAGGTGAAGGGTTTCCACTTCTCCTGCCCTTGCTGGTGCAGGGCTGGACATGGCCCAGCCTGCCAGCCTGGCTGAGCCCTCATTGTGAGTGTTGGGGTGCAAGGATGTTCACCCCTTCTCTCATTTTAAAATGCACTTATCTGAAGCTGGACATTAAATCAAACATTCTCAAAGCAGAGGTTTATGAAAATAGCTCTTGTGACTAATCTGGCCCCTTAGGCCTCACTGGAGGGGACCTTGCAGCTTTGTTTTTCCTTGTAAAGAATGCTCAGCATATGTCCTGACAATTAGTCAGACTGCCCAAAAATACCCGTCAGCCCTGCAAACTGATCTCCTTCAGCTCTTGGAGCTGAGACAGACACAGGGTTATGCACTGTGGGGATTTGGGAAAGGTTATTTTTAAAATGGCCACATAACAAGGGGGATTTGGTCCTTTCAGCCACCAGTTCTGGCTAATAACTGAAGGTGCAGGCAGCCAAATGCTAATCTTGCTTGAGGTGACTGCCCAGGGTAATGGGCTGGTTCTCCTGCTAAACCCATGGGCAGGGCTGGCTCTGTCAGCTCTAAATCAGTGCTGAGGGCATGGCCTAGGGCCTGTGCCAAGTTCGGGCAGTGCTTTGATGGTGTGCTTGATGCCAGGGTGTCTTCCCAACTGGCATGCCAATGCTTGGAAAGGCACGTCCTCACTGAAGCGATGGCCTTTCCTCACCTTTAGCCAGGAAATGTGCTTCTGCCCAGCCCTTTTCTGAGTGCTTTGCTTTAGCCTTCTCTGAACACCTGAGCTGAAGTTTTCTATCCTCAGTGTCTCTAACGTGCTGAATTTCTGGAGGATGTTTTGCCAGCATCACAGTCCATCCACAAACAGCCCTGTCTTCTCCCCTGACAGTCAAGCTCTGAAACAGGTAACACCGAGGCTCCTCAGTCCTGCAGAGCCCTGCTGGTGTGGGGTTTTGGCTTGGCCACTGTCCTGTGGGGGCAGAGGATGGAGGTCTGCAGAACTATCTGCCCAGCAGCTTCCCAGGAACATGATGTTGTGCTAGGAGACATCACACAGAAAGCATTCCCAGCCTTCAGAGGCAGAGTTTGGGCATTGCCTGCAGAACTCTCCTTGCAAGTTTTCCTTGCTGCCAGGTCCTGTTGACCAAGGTGTCAGGGGAGGGTGTCAGAGCTACTGCAAACCCATGGGGGGATGCTGGAGAGCATGTGTGTTGTAACTGATGTCTGGGTAGCTGCTAATTTCTGACTCCTAGTGGGTAGGTTTCCAGGGAATGACCCAGCTTTCAAGGAGTGATGCAAACTAACAGCTGAACTTCCTTCCGTGCGCTCCACAGTGAGCTGTTTAACTTCACTGGAGCACAGCATCGCTCAGCCAGGCTGCCCATGACAAGTAATTGAGAGCAATTAAAAGTGCAGAGAGCAGAATGGAGGCTGTGAAATATTATTTCAGTGATGGCCCAGTAACTGCTCAGTGAAGTCCTGACATGAGCACTTATTGTGTGGGTATGGTAGGATTATATTGCTGTGCCTGTTCATCACACCTCATCTGTCCTGGAAAGACTGCCATGCTGCCTGCCTGAGATCAGTGTGGTATTTATTTGATGGGGACTTAAGTTACTTTGCTCTGCTATGAAGCCAGGGCTAAGCCATGAGGGGAAAGCTGAGACTGGCAAATGTTTGCCTCACTTTTGACTCCACTGGTCGTTCCTCCTGCATGTGAGTGTGTCTAAATGTGAAAAAAGACAGACCCAAAGTTGGCCAAGATTGCCCTAAGGAGCTTCTCTGTCCTAAGTGTGAAGTTTTGGGGTAATAAGTTAGGGAATAACCAAGTTGTGGTGCAGCCTGTTTGACCCCAGGGCTCTTCCCAGGACCACATCACCTGGTGGAAGTGCTGTTGGTGATAGAGAAGCATCACAGCCTGGCCACAGCACTGCTGGGTGGGTCTGTGCACGACCCAGCTGCTGGGGGGGGAAGATGCAAATGCAGTATTTGAAGCTTTTTAGCTTAGTTTTGGGCTTGATACTCTTAAAGGCAGATGAATTAGACCAGTCTTGGCAGTATATGTGGATCTTTCTCCTGAGAGGAACGAAAGAAATCGTGTCCCCTTAGGGTTGGCTGATATTCATGGGCACATTCAGACCTGCTGTTTTCACCTTGCAGTTTGTCAAGGGGGCTGTGGGCAGCCTGCTGAGCCTCCCAGTCTGCTGTCTGCACACTAACAGCTCCCCTCTGCAGCATGAGTTGAGGCAGAAAGACATGGGAGACAGAGCTAGGAAGAGAAACACAGCTCAGGTTTAACTGAGTGCATTTAAGACTAATACCTTTAGCTTTCTAAGAGATTTTTAAAAAATCTTCAGCCCTTTGGGACTATCCCTTTTTGAGCTTGTACTGAATGTCTAAATCCTAACTGTTGGGACTACATCAGGCGCTCAGTGTCCTTGCTGCTGGAAGATACAGTCTTGGCATCTTATCTGTAACACATGAAAGAGGCACAGGGAGGAGGGAGCAGGGATGGGGGAAATGAACTTTCTCGTGCAGTTGATTCAAAGCCAGCCTTGCACAGCACCTAAAGCTTCTGCAGCCTCTCCTCACCGCAGTGCTCTCTGGAGCCTCTGTGTCCTCGTGCTGCTGCCATGGGGTTGTTTGGTACCTGAGTCCCACTGCACTGTGGCTTCTGTTCTCCAATCCTGCAATAGCCAGGACAGGGAACAGGAGCTGAACAAAGCTTCGGGACTACAAAGTAGCTCCTGATTTATGTGCAGACACTCCCCCCAGGCCTCAGTCACTTGGCTTTCAGCAGCACTGAGAGGTCTGCCACGTCAGCAACAGGTGATGGGAAGAAGTGCCAGTCAGGAGCGTGTGTGTAGGGGAGCCACAGAGCAGATGGCAGCAGAGAAATAAATTTGGAGCTGCCACGGGAATAGTCCTGGAAACAGTCCAGCCTGTGGATCGAGGCAGATGGAAAAAAACTTGGTTTATATCTCTTTCTGGTTTTGCTTTTTTTTCAGATGCTTTTATTTCCAGTTCCATTATCTCTTAAGCATTATTTCCTGTCTGTTGCTTCACTCTCATTCCTATTTTTTTATCTCTTCTTATCTTGCCTTCTTTTCCCCCTTTTGTTTCTATCCTCACTATATCTGAGTTCACTAAGGGTTGCCCAGTCTGCGTCCGCTTCCTTATAAATCTATTCCCAGATCCTCTATGCCTGCCTCTACAGCTGATCCTAAAAGCTTCCCTTGGCACTGAAAGGCTCAGCACACTGGTCTGACCCAGCTGTGAGCTGGAGTTCAGCATGAAAGAATGAAAACCACCCTGTGTTCCTTTGCCACGTGTTGCCCTGTTTCCTTCTCTACTGTCCCCTCTGGAGCTGGTTCCCTGAGGGCACAGGGCTCACCTGGTGGCTGGTGTGTTCATCCCTTCTGTCACTGCAGTGATTTCCTTACTGGTTTAGCTCTGGATGTGAGTACATCCTGTGTGGACTCAGGTGTCTCTGCCTTGTGTTCCTGTGAGTGTCTGTGGGAAGCTTCAGGGGTGCGGAAGCACATCCTTGTACATGGAACAGGGGAACTGAGCTGTGTTTGAGAGTTCTGCATTTTTGGGATACTTCAAAGAAAAACTGTCCAGTTTTGAACTGGACTGGCTGCTTGAAACTAGTTGGAAACTCCTCATTTTTTTCAGGTATAATCCTGGTTGGAGCAGACCAGGGGCCATCCCCTGACTGCTCTGCAGTGCCTTCTGCCAGTGCTGGGAGAAGAAAGCATGTTGGATACTGAGTGCTTGGAGAGTTGGATCAGTCCCAGGTGGCAGTCCCGGTCCCAAACTTGCCCAGAATTTCTGTGGTACTGGGGGCTGCTGTCTCTTCTGTGAGAGAACACATGCATGCAATCTGAGAGATTTAAAATGGGAAAAAAAAATCTGCTGTGCTGTTACTTGAAAAGAAAGAAGTGTTTGTAGAAACCTGGATGTGGGGTGCCAACTCTCACCTGCCAATGGGACTGTGCTGGTCCTGTGCTATTCCTGCACAGCCTCCAGCTGGAGTGAGTCCAGGGTAAGGGTAGGGACAGGAAGGGTAGGGAGCAATGTGGGACTCTCATTTTATGGGGAACCTGGTGAAGGGCCAGTGTGCTTTTCTGTGCAGGTGTGCTGTGCATTGCTAGCAGTGTGTGTGGAAGGAGAAGGTACAGCATTATCTTAAGGGGTGGACAGGTGTCTGCTGCTGGTATTTACTGCTGCTTTCTTTGATGACGGTGACTAAATAGTTCATCAATGCCTGGGTTATAACTGCTCTATTTAGGACTTTCTGCCTGTTGAGTGACAGCAGGATGTGTGTGAGCAAGCTGAGAGGCCCAGACCTTTTCTGGCAGGATTCTTAGGGCAAGAAAATACTCTGGAAATCACAATGTGAATCATTTGTTTATCTGAGTGGATGACATTATGCCCCAGCCATGCTGCTTTGCAGTTGGACCCATGTGGTGGGATCAGGGTATCCAGGGCAGCTCACTGGAAAGCCTACAGGACAGGTTTAACATTAAAAACATAACATCCCAAGCCTACATGCCCTGCTGTGTACTCACTGATGTATTTGTACCACTCTTCTCTCAGGGTGGGTGCATGTGCCTGGCTCACAGAGAAGGGCTCAGACAGGGCTGGCACACCTTGTTCTGAGGCACCCTCTCCTTCCTGGAGATATCTGCTCTAGGTCATGTTTCAGAGGACAGCAATGTCCCTCCTTGGCACCTCTGCTATACACTGCACCACTGGTGTGTTTATTCATTTGTGGAGGAAGAGGGGCCTGGGAAGAGCTGGGAATTGTCCAAGCTCATATGGCTTAGACCAGCCAAGAAACCAAGAGCAGCTGTTGGAGTTGATCCCCAGTCTATTCCTGCTGTGTTGGACCAGGAGGCCACAAATTCAAACAAAGTGGCCTTTTTTGTCATAGACTGCTCTGGAGAATCACCAGAGCGAGCTGTGCCGGATAGTTTCATGGTGAAGCTTCATGGGCATCAGCAGGGCTGTGTCTTCCTCCTGTTTTCTGGCCAAGCTTTCTCCATCCCACCTCCTCTAGCCCAAACCTGTTGTGGTGCTGCAAACTCACGTGTGTTTGTGCACATGAAACAGTGTTATGGCCAAGTGTCCACCCCTGCCCTCCACACCCCTCTGCAGTGCTGCCAAACCACTGCTGATTGCAGCTGCCTCTGGGTGGGTGTGGCAGCTGCTGGCATCACACAGCAATGCTGTTCCATCTTTTAGGATGGAGAGCAAAGGTTTCTAATTGAAATGCCGGGGTATTCTGGGGGAAGTAGGAAATGAGTGCCTGGTGAGAGGGTGCCAGAGCTTTGTGTAGGGAACTAGAAAGGAATGAGAATAGTTAATGGAGTAAACTCTACGTGCATTGCCAAAAATGAACTCATGTCTGTAAATATTACACTGCACGCAGCAAGATTAGCACAGGAAAATACCAGTTGTTAGGGTTCCTGTTACCATCTGAATTATGCAAACAATTTGCTGGAGTTTATAGATGAGCTGGGGCAGAATAACATTGGGTTTTTCTCTGCCAAAGTGTTTCAGTGCATTAGTATCTTAGTGTGTTTCCCAGCCTCAATCTGCTACATGAGTGGATCCATGCTGTGCTCTTTTGGGATGGCAGGCTGTCAAGTGTGGCCTTTTCCAGGCCATGTTGGAAACTTGGAGATGTTGGGATGCTGGTGAGGTGCTGACCTTGTGCATGTGCTACATGGGGGCCCTAAGATGGGTGTGAAGGCCCAGGTGACATGCGTGGCTGAGGAGCTCTTGGGACCTCTGCAAGTGGGACGCAGAGATGCTCCTGGCTGTAGCAGGGTTGTTGTTCAGAGGCCAGACACCACCACGATGGGCTCCCTGGAAGGAATGATAAACATTGGCTTTTCCCAGTGGCTGTCAGGGAGGTTGACTGACTTTCCCACGGCCGTGCAGTGCGTCAGGGGTGAGGCAGGATTAGCAGCTGGGCGGCCCTGGCCCCCGGCCCTGAGTGTGCGCCGACACCAATTGCATAACCCAGAGTGAGTTTGGGGTTGTGGAGCTGCTGCTGCCTGGGTGTCCCCATGGGAGTGAACCCCGAGCCAGAGCTGCCTCCACCCTGCCATCACTTGGATGGAAATAGGTTGGTTGGAGCCATGGAGCTGGGATTTTCTAGGGAGCTTTGTGGGCACCTAATGGAGAGGACAAAGACATGAACCGGTGCCCTCTAAAGTCACGTTAGATGCTGGAGAAGCCCCATATCATGAAAGCCAGCTTTCTAAGTGCTGCTGTTCAGAGACTCACTCACTTTGAAGAGTTAATGCCTTGAGCTTCCTCGGGGTGAAAGCTGGGGAAGGACCAAGCACAGTAGTTTTACTGGCAGTAAAACTTCAGCATGACCTTCATGTTGAAAGCAAGTCCAACCCACCATGAATTTATCTGCTGGTACTTCTGTGGGCTGTCAGCTGAGTTCCCAGGGCTACAACCCACATCCTTCCATGGTCCTACATCCAAAGGACAGTCTCTTGCTGGTTCCTGGGACTGCAGCCCCTTCAGCCCCCATGGGACTGGAATCTCCCTCTTCCCTTCAGCAATGGCACAGCAGCATTAACGTTGGGTCTGTAATTTAGCTTGGGACTGTTGAGACACAATCTCACTCTAAAGCCAAGGCCAAATAGTACTAGCATGGGGTCAAGTTCCTGAGGCACACTCTGCCTTTGGGACTAATTTGGGTGCTGAGTAGCTGGGCAGGTATTTGAATGTTGCCTACAGAGACCTAGAGGTCTCAGGATCCTATTCTTCTCCCTTGGATCACCTAAAATGGTAAGAATTTTCCAGGGGGATTAAGGTTGTGATCTCTGGGGAGGGGAGTGGACATCTGGTAGGAGTCCCGTCCGTATTAATAGCCTCCGTTTAAATGTATGTTATCAAATGGGGCTGCTCCTTATCAGCCAAGAGACTGTGAACTCCATTACCTGAGGGGCTGCTGCTGACTTTGGGCTGCTTAGTCATGGCTTTCCACAGGCACACAGGTAAAGCAGATGTGCTGCCAGGCGTTGTGGGAATATGCCTGGCAGATGGGGAGGAAGGTTTTGCTGACAGTCTCCTGCACTAGAGAAATAACTCTTTTGAATTCAGTCTGAAGCCTCAGCAATTTGCAGCTGTAACTCCTGATGGCAAATGGGCTGATAACCAGCATGGGGGGACTGGTGCTGGGAGCAGGGTGGTGGTGGTGGTGGCCTCGTTTATTTGGAAAATGCATTGGATGGTAAGTGCTATTGTATCTGCTCTTGGTAAGTGCTGCTGTGGGAAGGCTGGGGCTCAGCTGCTATTTGAATAAGACTTGGTGACAATGGGAACAATGCTCCTTCTTACAGCAAGCTTATTGTGGTGAGCAGGGAACCCAGAGCTGTGGGGAGCCCATGTGTAAACCCCAGAGGGTTTGCTCTGCTCTGGTGGTTTTGTGATTGCTCCCCCTTCTCTGTGTTTGTCTTGTACATCAGATGGGCTGACTCGCCAGTGATAGGAAAATGTGAACTTCTCCTTCCCATTAACACTGACAGGAACCTTGAGACCATGTTTTGCATGTCCCCACGACATGCAGATGTGTGGTGTCTTCCCATCCCAACTAATCTCCTCTAGCCCTCCAGCTGAAGACAATTGGAAGCTCTTTAGGATTTTTAAAAGTCTATCTGACTCTTAGAAGCTGTTTTTGTGTGTGTCCAACATGCATTTACAGCCCTACACCATAATGATGACAGCAGTGCCATTGCATCTCTTGATGAGATCAAAGGGTGGACGTGCCTGGGGAGAGATTTGGGGTGCAGCTGCCATGGGCACCAAAGCGAGTTGCTGCCCCCTGGGAGCCAGGAGTGCTTGTGAGACTTGGGAACATAGAGCCTCCTCAGAACTGGGGAGAAAAGGCACAGCAAAGCTCAACTTTGTGCTGTGCCTCCCAGGACAGGGCATAAGCACGAGGCTGCTCGCACAGCCTGTAACTGCTTCGGATTTGCTTGTGTGATGAAGGTGTACATTGTGCAAGGTGCCTTTCTGAGTAAAATTTGACTTCTGTGTTATAATTTGATGTAAGATAACACTTATTTTTTAACTTCAGTCCACAAGATTGTCTAATGTAGCATCCTTTCAATATCTTCCCAGCTATACCTTTGTTTTCTTTCTCACCTTCCTCAGGGGGTGTTCCCTGGGACAAGGACTCACAGACTTGATGTTGTGCTGTGATGCAAAATGCTCAAGTGTCTTCTGAGCAGAAGCTGTGGTTGGAGGACAGCGACCACTCTGGCACCCCACAGGGAGCCCCAGTCCTGGGGAGAGTTGCAGGGAGAGTTGCAGGGGTACCATAGTGCCTGCTCTGGGGGTGGGGTGACTTCTCCATAGCAGGAGGAAGCTCACATTTGGCTCCCAAGGGCACCCAGGCATGAGAAGGGCATCCAGCCGTTGAGGTGGGGGCAGAGATGTTGAGGTGGGGGCAGATCTCTGCATAGCTGGGAACACAACTGAAGAATCTGAAAGGCTTAATGCAGCCACAGAGTTAGTTACTGAACAGGATTTTTGTGTTAGCTGATTTGGTTACTTTTGAAAGGTTTGGACTTTGCTGCTTAAACTCTGCCTAAGTACTCAGCCTTACTTGAGGCAGCTGTGCCTTGTTAGCCTTAGCTGAGCCCTGTATTGAGTGCCAAAGCAATCCCTGGGGGAAGTGTTTGCAGGGCTGGAGCAGTGGTTTTTAATAAATAGCACATCCTTACTTCCCTGGGGAACTGTGAAGATTTAATAGTGATTGGGATGTGCTCAGGCATGGTGGCAATAGGACCGTAGGGAATGTTTTTGGCCACCGCCTGAGGAACTTGGAGCTGTTCTTGTTCTAAATAAAGAAGCTTCCATTTTATCAACAGGCTAATTTTTGAATTATAGAGTACGAGAGTCGCACGTGCCCCCAGCCTGGCAATGGGAGAGCAGAGTTCTCCACTCAGTACTGCCAGCCCTCCCAGCGAAAATAACCTGCAAGAGTTTTCTTTCCTTCTTTTTTTCCTTTGGCTTAGCAAACGCTTGTTGTCCAAGGCAGTGTGCCAGTCCTGAGTGTCACTTTGCATTTCGGATTAACAGGACCCTTTCTTTAAGGGTTTCCCTGGTATTTATAGCAAACCATGCAACACTGCACAGAGGAATGCTGAGAATGGTAACTCAGGTGACAGAGCAGGGGATGCCAGGACTGAGCTGGAACAGGGGGTTGTAGCCAATCCTGGCAGTGTGGGGGCTGTGTACTCAATCTGCTGAGAAAAATAAAACTGACGGAGAGTCAAAAAGCAATTGCTCTTTTATTTCTGTATGCAACTGCGGGTAGGGCACAGAGTTAACAACTTCAACCTCATCTTCTTCCTTAAGTGACAGAATAATCTGTAAAGTATAAGTACAGTTTCTCTTGTTGTTTTTAGAGACCACACTTGAAGTTCTTCCTGGGTAGTTTATCACATTTAAACATACTCCCCAGAGACATTAACACATATCCTGTGCTAAGTGCTTTGCTTATCAGCTGTGCTTCAGCTCCCTTTGCTGAATGCTTTGGTTTTGTTTGCTGTGCAAACCACTGCAATGTTGCTCTGGGTATATAACTGAACCGGGATGAACCAGCCCAGGGGCGACGGGAGACAGAAACCCAGGGAGAGGCAGGGGGTTGTATGAATGCAGTAGCTTTTGTAGGATGGCACTTCTTGGGTCTGTACCCTCTCCATCCCAACCTCACCATGCTGCAGGGTGCAGACAGCCCTGACACTGAGCCTGACACAGCCCTGTGACAGCTCCACCACACAGTGTCAGGATGACTTGAGGTGTGTGGCAGCCAACGGGCCCCAGATGTTTGAGATCTCTGGAGGGTGGAAGTCATGGTTGCCCAAGGGCTGAGGAGCAGCTTTTGAAAAGCAGAAGATGCTCCCAGGGGACAAGTGGCTAACTGGCACCTCTGTGGTCAGGTAAATGTTAGGGTTGTGTTCTAGTGGATCTTTGTGCCAAATACCCTGATACTTGAGAAGGCCACTGGCCTGGCCATCTGCCCTTGAGCTGTAGCCAAATCCATCAGGGAGCTACATTTAGACAGCACCCTGCCAGGGCTGGTGGGACAGGGACACCTTGCTTAGAGGGGGATTAGTTTCTGGAAGTATTGCTATATTTTTCTTTATCTCTTATTCTTCATGGGGGTCCTCTAGGCTACTTAAGGATGGGCATGTACCCCTCTCCCCTGCCACCTGTGCTGTCTCTTTTCACTTGTTCCTCTCCAGCAGAACATCCTCCAGTCTGTCTGTACTTTTCTTATGTTTTCTAAATCCCATTCTGTGGCCTCAGTGACAAGCTGAAATGGGGTTTGGATTAGTAGATGTCCTCAGGGTACATTATTCTCCTGGAGCCAAACAAGAGACGCTTGACCAGGCTGTCAGCTCAGAGTTGCTGTAATTTGGTGTAAAAGTATAGCCAAAGAAACTGTGTTCAAATAACTCCCAAGCTCAACCAGCTGCATTACTGATCTTATTTTAAGCACAGCACTGTGAAAAGAAGCACAAGGGTTCAGTGCTTCGGGGTCTAGTGGTTAGTTTGGTGAGTCCTTACTCTGAGCCCTGAATTTTGTGTTGCTGTAGCGTAGTTGTTAATCCACAGTTGTGAATCCACAGTTGTGAACCTCCACTGTGTGCTCAACAGCTGCTGTACCACTTACATGGGGAAGCAAGACAGTGGGCACTAACATAAAGGCTCCAAGGAAGTAATGATTTTTCCATATACCCAGTGTGTCCTTAGTTTCATGACTTGCCTATTTTTCAGACAGTAAAGATAGGCCAGGGTTAATATACCTGGAAACTCTGGAAAGTTAAGCTGTGGAGACCGGGTGCAGCTGGAGGGTGGACAGGTTATTAAGTAGATAAACAACTCCAAAAGCATGACCTGCTGCCAACCAGGCTTTAGAAGATGTAATTATTTTTATACAGAGCACAAGAAATATCTGCTCTGTTTACCTTCTGTGAGAGGGGACAAGAGGTCTGAGGGGAGCAGCTGTAGGATACTAAATGAAGCTGAGCTCTGAAGAGTCCACCAACGTTTACTCCACTTTGGGAGAATGACCTGGTGGTCCCAGCACATCTGCAACTGGCCTGGGACCCTGTTCTGCCACACACTGGTGGCTTTTGGGGCTCTTGTGCACCAGCCCCTGGATGGGCTGCTCCTGTGGGAGGGTTGTAGGAGGTGGTCTGGCTGACATGGACTCTGGACATAAGCCCAGGTGAGCAGAGCCCATGAGCAGGCAGCATGCTTGCTGTGAGAATGTGCTTGGGGCATCCTTACTGCAGGCAAGGGGACAGAGGTGCCTTCCCTGGGTCTAGATCAGGAATGATACTGCTGAGGGCAGAAAGCTCCTGGAAAAACTGGAAGTAAATGCCTATGTATGAGGGGGGCTTTCTGGTCGGTGAGGTGGCACGAGGCAGGCAGATGCTGGTCTGGCTGCAGGCACAGCCCAGCTCCAGGAGCCAGGCCAGGCCCAGTGTGAATTTGTCTGTAACTCCAAAGCTGCTGTGATAAATGTGCCTCACATTAGCGCGTGATGCATTACATGGGAGCACAGGATTAGGTTACTCCCTGAGCCATACTTTTAAGATTATGTGTTCTGGTTGAAAGCAACCCTAAACCTGAGATGGGGAATGTTTGCTGTGGACTCCATGCAGTTGCATTTCTTCCGAATTAAACCCACCTGCTTGCTAAAGCTCTGCAGAGCTGGCGGTGGCTCACATAGTTTCCGTGTTTCCCAGCTGTTTATTTGTTTCATTTGCTTGAACTACCTTGGGGTAGTTGTCAGCGGGACATGGCCATCCCCTGGCCTTGGCAAGGTGGCATTTCCAGACCTTGGTTCCCCCGTAGAGTGCAGTTCCTGCCAGCTCAGCCTCTAGCCTGCCTCTGTAAGTTTTAGGGGAAGGAAAAGGGTGTGAACACAGCCTTTAGCTCTGCTGCAGCCTCCCCATGTCTCCAGGACTCATGGGCCCTGGTCGGGACCTGGTGGGTTGGATGTGTGCCCAGCCAGTGAGGTTGGGCCCTGCAGATGGTGGCAAATCTGGAATTACTGGGGTGGGCAAGTGTCCATGAAAATCTGTGTGAACAGGTCCTGAAGGTGTAACAGGGCAGACCCAACAGCATTCTGGGGCTGAGGATGAGCCCGACAGGGTCCCGCTGACCCTTCCTTGCTGTGAGGGCACAGCTAGGAGCGACACACCCTCTCTACGCCCCAAAACCCCCTATTTCAGTTTACAGACACTGTGCTGAGGCTTGGAGCAGCATGGCTGGAATGAGCACCAGTTGTACCAATGAGCTCTGTCAGGAACAGGCACCAAAGCAGCCCCCAAAACTCCAGGGCCGAGTGGATGTTCCGAGGTGAGGTCACGCAATGGAGGCAGCAGCAGTTTGTATGGCCTGAACATGTCCTCTCCTTCCTTGCTCTGTGCTGGCACTGCTGCTCCATCAGGAAAAGAGGACGCTTCCTCTTGGCAGCCCCCATTGCCAGACCACAGCCATAACTCCCATCCGGTTGCTGATGGTGCAGAATGTTCAGGGATGTGTCCCAGGGTGTTGGCCATGAAGGGAAACAGGGCTCTGCAGGGCTGGGGCTGTGGGAGAACGAGCCGGGATGGAGCTGCCTTTCCTGCTGCTCCACAGGCTTGTGTAACCCTTATGCCCCACCCCTGGAATTGTTCCAGGTCAGCTTGGATGGGGCTTTGAGCAACCTGATCTAGTGAGTGGCATTCCTGCCCATGGCAGGGGGTTTGGAAATTGATGATCTTTAAGGTCCCTTCAAACCCAAACCACTCCAGGATTCTCTGAACCCTGCCAGAGCCCTTGCAGTCCCCTCACACAAGTGATGATGACTTCTGCTGAGGAAGAGTGTATGGAAATGGAGGGAGCTTTTAGCAGGAGTGGTTTGGGAGGCTGAGGCTGGGTGTGCAGGATGGGATGGGTGTCTGGGGAGAAAGCATGAGTATGCATCTCTGGCCAAAGTGGAAAATCCTCTGGTCAAGAGCCCCCACACCCGTGGATGTGCTGGATCCCTGGCCATGGGCCTTGGCAGAGCCTCGCTGGCATGAACTGAAGCAGCATCTTTCCATGCAGGGAGATATTTTCCTGTTTGTTTTTTTTCCCTTATGATTTTATATCTGAAAGCCTGGTGAAAAGAGGCAGCTGGAAGCTGCACAACTATCCAGCACAAAAGGCCTTGGAGGGCTGCAGCTGGCTGAGGGTTCAGGCTGGAAACATGGAAACTATTCTGCTCTGCTCGTTTGGTGGTGATTTCTGCACACAACTGATGTAGTGCCTCAGCCAGGGCCTCACTGAGGCCTGCAGTAATGAACTAAGGGACTCTCGGGGAGTGATTAGGTGTCATTAACCTTGCTTGATGTGAAATATGTAAATACAACAGTCTAGCGTCCTTCCTGTTAAGAATGCGATGGGGAAAGGCTGGTGTAGGACTCAACAGCAGCTGTGCTCCCTGAGTGAGCAGCCTGTTTCTGAAGGACTGCACCTTGTGGAAGGGACACATGCTGGAGCAGTTTGTGAGGAACTGCAGCCCATGGGAATGATTCATGTTGCAGAAGTTTGTGGAAACTGCTGGAGGGACCCCACGCAGGAGCAGGGAGAGTATGAGAAGGAAGGAGGGGTAGACAAACTGTGATGAACTGATCATTGTCCCCCTTCCCCATCCCTCTGAGCTGCTGGAGGGAGATGGTAGAGGAATCAGGATTTAAGTTGAGCTTGGGAAGAAGGGAAGTGGCAGGGGGAAGGTGTTTTTAAGATTGATTAAGCTACTTTCCCCAACTGAATTCTGTTTTGCCCATGACAGTAATTGCTGAGTGATCTCTCCCTCTCCTTATCCTGACCAAGGAGCCTTTCGTATTTTCCCTCCTGCCCAGCTGAGGAAGGCACTCAGCCTCCCTGACTGTGATGGTTCATTAGCCTAACCTAGACCCTGGAGACACTGGGAAAATGCCAGTGCAGGTGGCAGAGAGGTGTCGTGTTTTGTAACTGCCTGAGCTATGTCATAGAAAAATTGCCTTAACAGTGCTGCCACTGGGGCTGCTATCTCTACCAGCAAGCCCTCAAGGAGTGTGACACCACCACATGCTCATTGCTGAGCCATCCTCCTCCTGATTTGCACAGCTCCAAGAAGCTGGAGCAGTTGTCAGGGCTGCAGTGCCATTCCCTCACCCTGTGTCCCCTTGCAGGGCCTGGCAGCAGTTACACCGTGGGCACCATGTCAGAGCGCTTTGACTGCCACTACTGCCGGGACCCCCTGCACGGGAAGAAGTATGTGCAGAAGGAGGGCAGGCACTGCTGTGTCAAGTGCTTCGAGAAGTTCTGTGCCAACACCTGCACTGAGTGCAAGAAACCCATTGGAGCTGACTCCAAGGTGAGTGCTGATGGATGATGAGGACAGGCAGATGCTGATGAACCCTCCTGCTTGTCTTGCTGGCTCTGGTCTGTTTGTGAGCTACCGTGTGAAAACAAGTTCTTTGTGGGTCCTGTGGCTGGTGGGCCATGTGCTCCTTGGGCAAAGAGCCAGTGACACTGGGATGTGCAGAGGGATGCTCATGGTGGGCTGCTGTGGCACAGGAGCCAATTTCAGGTTCTGGATTCAGCAACACAGACTGCTGCAAATGCTGAGTTGCCCTGAAGAGAGAACTGCAGGTAACCCAGCCTGCACAGAACCTACAAAAACTAATCTGGGCAAAGCACTGGGGAACTCAGGGTCTGATGTTGTCAGTTTGTCAGATGTTTATTACTTCATGTTTATGGCAGTAATAATGTACACCTGGACTAGAGGGAGTGTGACAACCTGAGAAGCACACACTTGCAGAACTTCAAATCTCAGAGCTGTTGGTTTGAAGCAACCTCTGCCACCCTCAAAAGTGATTGCAATTGTGTCAGTGAGTCTGGTTAAATGTCCTTCCCTTGACTGCTTGCAGAGGAGCTGCAGCTCCACCCACAGAATCAGACAGTGCTTAGGAACAAGGAATCTATCCTTGACTGCCCAGGCTGATGAGCCAGATGCTTGGCTTTAGGGCTGCTCAGTGACAGAGAAAAGCTTATCTCTCCCTTTCTGTTTGTTCCAGGAGTTGCATTTCAAGAACCGTTACTGGCACGATAATTGCTTCCGCTGCTTCAAGTGCTACACGTCCCTGGTCAACGAGCCCTTCATGCTCCGGGAGAACAACAAGGTCTGGTGCAGCAACTGCACTGCTACTGAGGATGCACCCAGGTGTAAGGGCTGCTTTAAGCCCATTATTGCAGGTACTGGTGCCAGTGAGAGGGGTACAAGGGCCACATTCTGCTCCAGGGCATAACCAGGGGGGTTTATCAAGCTGTGAGGCTGCAGTTATGGGTATGGGCATCACAGTGGAAGACAGAATCACAAAATAGTGTAAGTTTTGACTGTTGCTCTCACCTGTCCATTTTATTCAAGTACTGAAAGGCTTCTTTGCAGTTAACCCTCAAGTGATAATTAATAGTTAGTCTTAAACCATTTCTACCAAAAGCTTTGCTCTCTAAATCAAGCTATTCAGAGGCTTGGGCACCTGGTCTGACAAATATTTTAAGAAAATCTAGCAGCTCCTGGCTAAAATCAGATACAGAAATTAAGAGCTTGTCTCTTGTCTACATTCCAACTGAATCGTGAGTGTAAGTATGGACAGTTCTTGCCCACAGATAAGTTACACTGCACAGGGTGAGGGTTTGCCACAGGCCCGAAATCCCACATAACAAGTTATTTCTATCTGTTGCAGGAGACCAAAATGTTGAGTACAAGAAGATGGTCTGGCATAAGGATTGCTTCACCTGCAGCCAGTGCAGGCAAGTGATTGGATCCGGGAGCTTCTTCCCCAAGGGTGATGAATTCTACTGTGTCTCCTGCCATGAGCACAAGTTTGCCAAGACCTGCGCTAAATGCAAGAACGTAAGTCCTTCCCCTTTGCAAAGGGAGCTGCCAGAACCGGCTCTTGTGTGTCTTTTAGAAGCTGGGAGAGTAAACCAGAGACAGACCATGCTGAAGCTATACCAAGGCTCATGTTCTGTCCTTGAGATACTGGTGCCAGCAGCTGGTGGAATAACAGAAGAGCTGATGGTTCCTGTACATTATGGGATCTGGGCAGGGTCTGTTGGGTTATCTGATGGCACCAGTGCAGAAACCAAGAGGGCACCAGTCTTGCACTTGCTTTGGGGATAATTTAAGCTCTCTAGTAAGTCCTGTGTATTCAAGAAGTGAATGTTTTACAACTTTTGCAACTGGTCAGTGTAGAATTGCAGTTACTGCAGGTAAAAGAAACTATTGTGAAAGTGCAGGTACACAGGACTTCGGGCTAGAGAAACTCAAGTGAGCTGCACCATTTAATTGTGATGCAAACTTCTGACGAGTTCCTCTCCATGACAAAGCCTTCCTTCCCTCCACCCCATATGTCTGTGTCACCTCTCTTTTTCCCTACTGCTTCTAAACCACACCTCTGCTCTTTGCCTTCCAGCCCATCACTTCTGGAGGCCTCACTTACCAGGAAAAGCCTTGGCATTCCGAGTGTTTCATTTGCTCCAACTGCAAGAAGCCGCTGGGCGGGAAGCGCTTCACCCCTGTGGAGGATGACTTTTACTGTGTTGAATGCTACAAGGAGTGCGTGGCCAAGAAGTGTGCTGGCTGCAAGAATCCTATTACAGGTATGTTGGGTTAAATGCAGCTCAAGGGCAGTGGGTGCTTAAGGTCAGAACAGTGATCCCCAAAAGCCACGGAGCCCAGAGGCGGGTAACATCAGAGCAGGTCTAGTAACCCAAGCTCAACCCCAGCAATTTACAAGTGATCTGACTCCAAGACACGTGTTCTTGCTGGATGGAGTTTGAGCCAGTAACTGAGCTCTTCACCCTTTGCATGCCTCAAATTTACCTCCTTCAAAACTCCCCCAACTACAAGTGTTCCCACCTGTATCCTAGTTTGGGACCCTTAAGTCTAAAACATTCTACTGTCCCAAAGTGACATTTGCTTCGCTTCTGACGCATTTTACATTTAACAGTTACTGGATTACAGAGCTCAGCCTTGAAAAGTGGGCACTGTCCTGCCAGTCCTATGAGACTCATATTCCATTCTGCATTTTAGAGCCAGAATCTGAGACCATAAGTCTTTTCCTTGCTCTGCATCTCTCCTTCAGCTTGACTGCTTCTTGGAGCAAGGATCCAAGGGAAAAAGCTTATTGCAGAGACAAGCCATGCAAGCCTTATGCTAAGCTACCTGTTTCTACAAGAAACATCAAAAGATGCATCAAAAAAGGTGCTTCATTTGCTACTTTGACTAGTATTTGAGGCACACACTGTGGCCTGCTAGCCTAGAGAAGCACAGGAGGGAGTAAGAAGGGGATCTGCTGCTTGGTGGGCTGACCCAGCCAAGGCAAAGCTACTATCGCCGTCCTATAATTGTGTTCTCTCCTAGCAGGATTTGGAAGAGGAACCAGTGTGGTTAACTACGAGGATGAATCCTGGCACGATTATTGTTTCAAATGCACAAAGTGTGCCCGTGGTCTGGCCAACAAGCGCTTTGTTTGCCATAATGGAAAAATTTATTGTGCTGAGTGTCCCAAACGACTGTAATGAGCAGACAGCAAGTGCTGTAAGATGGATTTTAAAGCCCTGCTTTCCCAAACAGTCCTGGTAAAGGAGCAGGTTTTTGCATGTTGAGAATTTTATCTGTTTCCATTTTAGTATAAGAACTAAATTAGCCTCAATATACTGGGTTTGACTTTTGAAGCTCCTGCAGTACAAGAGCATGTAGCCTTGCAGAAATCTAACTCTGTTTCTAAGTAACTCTTAGTGTAAAGGCTTGAAATGCTGTTGTTAGATTTAGCATTAGAGATCCACACGCTACATCATCTGTGTGTGGCTTAACTAAAACAAATCTAGTTTTAAACTTGTCTGGAATATGTTTAAGCTTGGCACAAGTGAAGTGGGTTTGACAAGGCATGAACCTGGGATACAGAGATGCAAAGATTGCACCTGGGGTCAGAGGGATTCATTATTATGCTTTTACAAGTACAGGTACACAACATGCACTACACCATTAATAAATAATCATTAAAAACCTTAGCTTACCCTACCACACCAAATTGCAGCACATGTACGGAATGGCTTCATCTTACTTATAACAATGTTTTGGCAGTGCAATTTAGCTTGGTTAAGGTTCCATAAACTTGTTTTAGTCTTGATTTCCGCATGGTTTGTCCAAAAGTTTTGCTCATCAGCTTTTTTTATATCATTGTTTAAACAAGGCTGTCTATGTACAATTATTAATCCATTAACAAGTAGTAAATCTTTCACCTAAAACATGCACATGCATTTACAAGTGCCTTAAAAATAGCTCAGACAACGATAGCTCTCCTATCCTATCAGTGTATGTTTTGTGATTGAATAAAAGTAAGACTAGTGCCTGCTTGGAGTCCTACAGTCTGGAAAAGTTTTTTCTTTTTCATTTTGCCATCTTACATGATTGACACATCTTAAGGCTGAGCTACTGAAACCAAGTCTCATACACTGATACTGGCAAAGTAAAGAGTCAGCTGTGCTGTCACTGCACCCTTAAATATCTGAGGACCAAAGCAATGACTTCCATAAACTAATTAATTTTTTTAATATATTACTGACACCAGACCATCTGCCAGGAACAGCCTGTGTGAAAAAGCCCTTTGGAGAACATATGTACAGACACTGTTCGTGCACAGATCCACAACCCTTCAGCAACCTTAATGCTGGTTTAAGGTTGGTGGGGTTTTTTCCCACAGTACTGAAATACAGAAATATTTTATCAATTGGATGCTGCTCCAGCCATTCCTTTTCACCTACCAACAAAGAACTCTTGCCTTGCAAAAAAAAGAAAAGGCAGCATCTTGCTGTATTCTTGCTGGGCACTGCCCCACTGTGGCCACAGAGCACTGCTGGACTCACCCTTCGAACAGAGATGCTGGTGCTGCAAGGGAAAAGCAAAGGCTGACAGGGAAAAGCAGGTTTAATAATTCAAGAGTTATGAACACGCCATCATATATATGAGCATGTACAAACACAGCTGAAGGTGTTAGTGCAAATACCCTCCCACCCACACAGATGCAACTGCCAAAGAGGCCTCTAGTTTGGGAATGTGCAGTTGGGAGTAGTTAGAGCAGCACCAGGGTGCATCTCAAGGCAGATCAGCAGGGCAAGGGGTTGGAGAGGCCTAGTAAGGTCATGTTTAGCATTACAAAATAAAGCATTGTTCAACTGCAAAGTTTATTTAACAGTGCACACATATTTACACAGAGCTGTATCAGACCATTCAACAAATATCAGCACAGAAGAAAATACTGGCATCTTTGTTAGAATGATTGTCTCTGCCAGAATGAAACAGCTATCATACAAAAATACAGTTTTCCTTTTACCTAAGGCACTGCTCTAAAAGTCTAAAACAGTTCTATGGCATTTCTGAACAGCAAGAGGGAGAGGGCTGAGGGCTTCTTTTGCAACTGTGGTGTTGAGGAAAGAACACGTGTAGTTCCAGCAAAACCATTTGCATTTACCCACTGCAAACAGCTGCCATTTGGATGAATCGCTGGAATTGGAGGATCAGCCAGTGGTTTGTAGCAAGATTTGAGACAGCTATTCTTTAAAGTAACCACCTATCCAGTCTATCCTTACAGGAGACATCAGAACAAGGCTGCATTATTACTTTTAGTAGCAATTTTCAGAAGATGCTTCGTTAATCTCTTCATGCTGTAAAAAGCAGGCAAGTTCAGGTTAAATAGATTATTTAATGCAGGCTTTAGGGGAGGGAAAATATATATGCAACTGGCAGCCATTGTTACAAAGCTGGAACTGATACACTTAGAATAATGAACATGAACAAAACATGACTTCAATGGTCTAATACTGTTATGTACACAATAAAATAATACTTCCATAAGTGTAGATAAATAAGTAAATCAAAAGGAAAACATTTTTTAAAAGCATGACACATTAAACTGCACTGACAGACATATCTAGAGACTTGACATTTTTGCAATATATTAGTGCACATGCTGTAAAATGTTTTGATGTTTGCCAATAGATTAAAACATATTAGTGATGGTACAACACCAGATTTTGAAACTGTCAAAATTTTCACATTAGACAAGGAATTTTTCTTCTCCATTCAAAACTGAAGATAGTCAATTCTGCATTTTTAAATAGCACATGAACTAACAATCAACATTTTTCTAGACATTACAAAGGGAGTTCAGCTTTAACACACACTGAATGAGTCTTTTATTTAATCAAGGGCCATTTTAGAAATATGCAAAGTCTGCAGCTAAGAGGGGAGCCTCCAGTAGCCTTCTGCTGTACATGATACTGATATGGAAATAAAAAATCCAAAAGACTCAAACAGGTTACTGTAAAGTCTGTAAAAGGGAAACAAGGGATATTTGAACTAGGAAACCTTATCTAACAATAAGCTAAACGAATGGAAAAAGAACATCAGCAAAACAGTTTCCCTGAAATGTTTCAAGGTGCAAATTAGAACTCTTTCATCCCTCCCCTGGTGTTTTTTGCAAAGTTGAAGATGGATAAAGGTAAACAAGCAGCTTTTCAAAACAAGGCCTTCGGTACTTGAGAAAATACTGGATTACTGAAGTGCAATCAGATTATTTCCAGGTCTCTAGTGTTCACAGTTCTGTCCAAAGAGCAAAGAGAAGAAAACATGTAACCATCATAACTGTGTGTATGCCACATGCATCCATCATCACTGTCAGAGTCTACATCCAGGAGTGAGCACAGAACTTATGGTCCAAAACCAGCACAGTAGGGTTTTCTTTCTTTTTACAGGAATGTTAGTTTTCAAAGTTATGTACAGAATTCTTAAACCATATTAAGTCTAAACATTTTCAAAGTCAAAATTAGAAGGCAACACTTTCTTTGCTAAAAAGTTAATGATTTTGCTCACAACAAAATGTGGTCAGCAGAATCACATCAAATCTGTCTATTCCTGTGGCCCAGTTAGTCTTGGCCATGAGGGAGGCCTCGATCAGGTTGTGCCCACGGGACTAAAATTCACAAGACGCAGAGTGACAGAGGAGACTCAGGAAACAGTTCAGTCTAGAAAAGTGCTACACTTTAATCAAACAAAGTGCTACACATCACTGAAAGAAAATGTGGAGAGCAAGGCTCATTTCTTCCACTACCATTCATTTCACTGATCACACAGTCATTTATCTCATGGAAAGAGATCTCCTGCTGTGAATATGACCATTTGGGGTTTAGCTCCAACACCAGGGAATTCTAGTCTATGTTACATAACTACCTTCCTGAAGCCTCTCTGACACACTAGGCTGTACTGCATGAAGGTTTGCCTTCCCAAGTACATGTGGCTTGAGATGCAGCCCTGCTTCTTTCAGGAAATTCAGATAATTTTGTGTGTGTACAGCTTTATTACTCCTCTCAAAATGTAACACAACTGTCTGTGGAACTTCAGGTTGAGCTACCTGCCTCAGTGAAGTGAAACACTATTCTACAGCTAATACCTTGCTAGAGTTTGAGGACACCTTGTGAGACCACGCAGGTCAGCATCAAAAAGTTACAGAACATGCCTAGGAGTGGAAAGGTCTTGCCTGTAGAGTTACATCAGACACCTTTTAAACTGTTAGTATCTTCAAAAGTAACGTGTCATTTAAGATATCTCAGAAGAAGCTTAAAGTACAACAGATGAGCTTCAGTGCTGGTAGGAGATACTGGAGCTTCACAAGGGCTCAGCTGTGTCTTTGGAAGAGCCTTAATGTTGGGCCTTAGCAAGTCCCTAAAAAGGCATTGATTGGTGACTCCTTTTGACAGAATTCAAGTTACCAGCACTAAAGAAAGAGCTTTCCCTCTGGTCTACACATTGGAAAAAGTGCCTTGAAAATAAGAAGCTGTAGTTAAGGCAAAGAGAGCAAAATGCAAGGAAGTTAATTGCCTAGGCAGAGGAAGAGACAGACAGGGAAGTCAGCTTGGATTACCTGATGAAGCATCTATAGGTTTGGTCAATGAATTCACTGCACCATCTTCCTCAAAAGCCAATTTGGGACTAGGAGGTATTGTAGCAGCATCATTCAAGTTTTGATTACAGTTACCAGCAGAGATGCTGTCCGAGCTCAGTTTGGTTGACTTGGAATGTACTCCAACGTCAATGAACTCCTCAAAAGTCCATGAACCAGATTTTCCATTAAGATTCTGAATAAGTCCAGTTGTATGATCAGCTTCATTAACACCCGATTTCACTGAGTCATCGATAACCACTTCTTTTGCAGGATGGCTAGGAAAAAAAAAAGGACACTTGTATTACAATTTCTGCACGTTTAACCTTTAGATTTATTCCAGGCCAAACAATTAGCAGACTGAAAACTCTGCAAAGCACTGAATGTCCTGAAGGGCATTTCCAGACAAGCTCCTCCAGCTGCCACACAGGATGTCCCCTCCAAGAGCCAATGGGGAAGAACAACTCACCAACACATACCAACTTTTTACTGTACTAACAGCTCTCAGGTAAGGTCTGGCTGCAGAAATTTGATATAAGAAAGCAACAAGTTTACAGCCCTGAACCATTAAATCCCAATTTTAGTAGTGTGCATTTCTCCTTTTTTTCCTCCAGCTGTGACTTTTCAGGCACAAAACTAAGCCTCAGAAGACCAGAAATATTTAAAAGATTCAAAATCTAAACCCAAATCATTGATCAATTTTCATTCATTCTTTGAAGAATCATGAAAATGTCTTTATACTCCATCACTGGAGGAATGAGATTAATTTATTGTCACTTTAAAAAAGCATTCACAATGTCATTTCTAAATCATTAGCATTTAGATGAGCAAATGGAACAAGCATCAGAGGACAGATTTTCCAGGAGCTGATAGAAATGCTTTATGTTTGAAAAGATAAAATCTGAAATACCACAAAAACCATTCCCCACCAAGGGAGGCTTTTGTGTTGTATCTGGTGTTTCAGCATAACGTTGTTCTAGAGCTTTCCTGTAGGTTATTCTTCCTTTTCAGTGTTATCTCCCCTCCCTCTTGTTTAATGTTTTGTTAATGAGAAGAACTGCAAGCCATTTCAAGGGAGAAGATTTCAAGCCAATGCCACTCTTTATAAGTAACACTGCCATGTTGTAGCACTGGCTGTGTCTCACTTCTCAGCAAAGCCAGTACTGTTAGCATGGTGCCAACTAAACAAACAATTATCCTGAGCTAACTGTTCTGTGTGAGGCTCTGAACTGACAGCACACACACACCACATGTCTGGAGCAAGGCACAGACACACCACAAAGCCAGCGGGGTGCAAGATTTGAGGCAAAGCTACAGACAGCGCTAAATTTATTTTAAATGTAGAGAGACATTTTTTGTGCGAGGGATAACTGCTCTGACAGTAAAGCAGTTGCCTACACAAACTCACCTGGAATCCTTTAGTTCACTAACAGACAGAGACCCCTCATCACTTTTCAAGTCGCTTCCATTCATGAACACTTCACTGGCCTTCAACTCTGACTCATCTTGTTCCTCAGATTCTGCAGAGATCAAGCTTTGTGCAGTCTCTAAACAACCCTCTGCTTCCCTCTTGACTTCCTGAAGCAAGTCAATGCCATTTAGCTTTCCTGAAAATGGGGGAAAAACAAGAAATAAATTAAAAAGGAGAGCTTCAGTAACAGAATGGTTAGAATATGAGTGTCAAAATGACCTTTCCCAGCTAAAACTCAGGGCACTGGGCTTCAATCGGTTCATTTCTCTATAGATAAGCTGCCTATAACAACATGAAACTCGTTTTTCATCTTTAAAAATCCACTTGTAAAATGAAAGTTGCCTCCATTTCATTCTCAAATCATTTTGACTGTTTCTCTGTCCAAGCAGAGAGTCTCCCTGGCATTTCTGGGACTGGTGTCTCAGACCACCACAGTGCTGTTATGTGAGTGACCTTTTCAACAAAGCTTAAACATCACTGAGAGACTCACTGCTACTCAGATCTGACTCATCCACAGTTTCCTTACCTGGTTGATCAGTCTTCTCAAGACCCAACTCTTCCTCCTCTTCAATATCCTCTCCCTCCATCACCTCTGAGGCAGATTTCCCTTCATTCTGCAACTGAATAGCCGGAGTGTTACTTGGAATAGCTCCCTACCCTCCAGCATTTCACAAATGGCTCAATCACAGCTCCCACACAGGACAATTCTGTGACCAGCAGTGAGGCCACACAAGTCCAAAGGCTCACAGACAACCAGCTCACCCAGCAATATATGTTTACTGAGCCAGAGCCTGTGGGATCCACTTCCACCTCCTACCTATTATTCCTGAGTTCCTTTTCCCCTCATTTCTCCAAGGTGTGTGCTAAATTTTTACTGATTTTCAGCTATATGAAGACTTAGATCTTTGAATATTCAGACAGGAACAACTATTCCCCAATCAGCACAACTGACCACAAACCTCACTGCATTAACAAAAATACATCCAGCAATCCAAGGGGCATTTGCTTTAAGCAAACAGATGATGCCAGGAATGTAAATTTTCTAGGGAAAAACAATGCTGGCAGAATGTATACAATCAAAAAAAAAAACCCCTACTAACCAGTGGGGTTTTTTTAAACCAATCTGCAAGTGATAATAACAGATCACATTGTAGGCCTTGAACAAAAATACATCCAAGACTTTTTGTCAGAACAAGCAGAGCAGAAGAGTGTGTGCAATGGGAAGCCATTGGAAATTATTCTGGTACACCAGAACTTTGTACTCTACACGGAAGCCAGTCTGTGTAAGGATAACAGAGAAAGACAGGATACAAGGCAAAGCCTTCTCAAGGAAAGGCCTGTTCTGTTATCATACAGATCCAAACAAAAAAGTACCTTGGATTCGCTTTGATCCGATTTTCGTGTTCTTTTCATTATTTCTTCAATTCTCTGTTAAAACACGGAAAATATTCGCAGAGCTTTATATTTCAGCATTCTGGGTTAAATTTTCAATCATATTTTCATATTTCAATAATTTAATACTTTATTCACTGTTTTTAAAGCCCAGAAGCCAGAGTTTGCTTTTTTTAAAATAAACACACTACTATTTAAATGCATCAGAAACTGTTTGTCTGTTCAGTTTAACATCCCAACCACTATTTTAGGCTGAGAATTCAAAACAGTCTACCTTTTTTCTTTCAAGCCTTTCCTGCATATTTTGCTGCATAATTCTCTCTCTTTCCAGTCGCTGTCTTTCAGCCTCTTCTTGAGCTTTTGCTTCAGCTTCTTCTCTCTGAAAATAAAACAAGAAGAGGAGAGCACCCAGTGCACAGGTCATTCCCAAGAGCCAAAAGCAGAGCTGTTACAGAGATTCTGGTTCAACACAGACAGGCACATCAGACAATCACTATTTAATATGACCACACATTGTAGCTAAATGCCATTACCCAGCTACTGACATGAAATATACACTATCATGACATTCAGAAACTGAACGTCAACTATATTGATATAATGCAAATGTTCTGAATGTTGAGCTACTCAGAGCTCAAACTATATTTCAGGACGAACGTTTGTCTAAGAAGGATAATTTATAAAGTAACAAGACAGCAATTAAATTCTGAATGTGTCAAGATTAACTCAAAAATCTTGGCAGTCAGGTATTGCTACCAAGACACTTGGTGCAGAACATCTTCTGTTCCTTTTACACTGTAAAATCTTTTCCAGTATGACTGGAAAGAAGATAGAAACATAGTTAACACTCTGAATAATTGTCATAAACTTAAATAAGCTTATAGAGAAATGTTCAGACACATTGCAATGCTATCCATAAGATACGGCACTTTAAACACAAAATTTCATTGTAAAACTGCCTTAGCTTTCAGAATTAATCTACTTTAAGGAAAGTCCACTTTTTGCAGAACAGCTCCCTTCAGTTCAAAGGATGCCTTTGTAATGGTACATGGATACTTGCTGTGGAAGACTATTTAGCAACAGGAAAAGCGGACTTGGAAACACTACCAATCTTTCTTTCAAAGGAATCAGAGCAAGCCAGATGACTTTCCAGACAGACCACCTCCTTGTAACTCATAGCAGTAAGCTGGTAAAGTGGGCTCAGTACAGATATTTTATGTATGCAAAATGATGCCTCCTTGACAGCCAAAAAAAATTTCCAGAATAGCTGCTTCTGCCCACACTTGAATTTACCAAACGCTGGGGAAAAAAATTTTAAAAAATCACATAGACCAGGGGAAGGAAAGAACCTGCAGACATTCTCAAATCCATCTCAGACAGGATGAACTCTGCTTTACGTCATTCCTGACAGAGACCTGTCAAAACTGTTATGTGAAAGAAACAAAAACAGCCCTCTGGAAAACATGGTGGCAGCTTGTACCAGGAACACAGTTGGAGCCCACAGACCTGGTGCTGAAGCTCTGCGAGTTTTTCCTGCTCTTCCTGCTCCCGCCGGATCCTCTCCTCCTCAGCCTGTCTTTGCTGTTCTTCATACAGCACTCTCTTCTCTTCCTCCTGCTTCCGGAGCTCCTCTTCCCGTCGTGCTTTTTCCTCAGTTGCTCTCTTGGCCATCTCTTCCTCTCTGATTCTGGTGTTTCCAAGATACAGGTTACTGACTGGGTATTTATTTCTTTAAAAGTGTGCATGCACGTGAGACAGAGCAGGAAAGCATGGAAGTTCTAAATAATCCAGTCACAAAATTACTGCATAAAGGCACTTTCTGTGGGGATTTGTCACCATCCACAGTAGTCAAAGGAAAAATCAGAATAACTTGGAAGAAACTATCTGTGAGTATATGTTACTTGCTGATTAAGTCAAGGCCAAGGCAGGTTGTTCTAATAACGGAATGTTTGATTGAGAATGGGATTAAGCAACAACCATTTAATAAACACCATCTGCAACCATAACATGAATGAAGATTTTAATCACTGTCAAACATAAATTTAGTGGGATTTCCTAAAAAACTCTTTCTTCTATAGCCTGAATTCCAGAGGTACACTGCCAGCTCATGCAGACACACACAGCAGATCTGATGACATATTTCTGATAAAAGACCTAAAACAGATTATATTAAAGTTTCTGACAGCTTTACATCATGACCAGAAAACAGATAAAATCTGATATTCCACCATGTTCATAGAAGCACAGACAGGTGACCCCTGACCTGGAATAAAGTTATTCAGCACTAACTTAGCAATTTATTTTAACAACTTCTATGTGGTGAATCAAATGCACACTGATCTAACACTTTGAATTACTTGCCTGGCACATTACTGATCTAGATTTCAGATCACTAACGTGAGATTTAATGTACCATCAGACCACTGCCTGAGCTCATCAAAGGAAAAATTTAATACAGAGAGGTTTGACTATTTCAAACCAAATACAAACAAACCAAACACAAGTGATGTAAAAAGCACATTCTGGTTTTGAATTAAAAGCCCCACTGGTGACTGTAAGGAAAAAGAAGCAGCGATTTCACATGGACTATGCATTATATATATACTGAGATATAAACTGATGTTACACACAGCAACCTGTCCCATCTCAAATGTGCTAGTGCCTCCTTGCTTCAGGAACTGCATTAAAGATTTGCAGGAACTTAAGACTTGGAAAACATATACAGTTGGAATGTCCATTCCAACCACACCCCACCATTGAAAGCATCCCTTCCTTCTCTCAGCTGTTACCTTTCTTCTTCTTGTCTCTGAATTCTTTCTTGGTCTTCGCGCTCTCTTTGCTCTCGTGCCAGACGTCGCTTCTCTGCCAAGATTTTAGCGGCTTCTTCAGCTGTGGTGGTCCCTGCTACTGTTTTGCTACCTGATTCTGCAAAGGTTAAAAGAAACTGCTGTTAAAAAGCTCCAGTAAGTTAAAATTAAGAAAGATGTTATCACTGTCAGATGAGATCTTTCTCATGCCATCTGATCCACTATCTGTTCGAGCAGTGCTCATCACTCACTGAGTGCACCCTTACTAAGGGCCTGCCAGAGCTGAAGAGGAGCCCTCAAGAGATGCAGAACCACAATATCTCAGTGACAGTGAAACAATAACAACTCATTTCAATACTGATCCAGCCATATTCCAGATGATACACTTAAAGATACTCTCCAATTATCATAGCACTCAAAAACATGTTTCTGAAAAGACATGTTTTCAGAATACATAACTCTTGAAGATTGAAAAGAAAACTGAAAACAAATACTACTTTAGGACATATACTTCACATTCTTCTAATAAAACTGAATGCACATGACCCTAAAGAGGAAATACTAATTTTTGTATTTTTCATTTTTTGTAATATTAAAATTCATGCCTTTTTATTTATAGAGTACCTTAGAGTGCAAATAATCACCATTTTATCTGGCCCTGAAGGCACATACTAATGACTTCAGTAATTCTGTATTTCTACACATTAGTAACAAATCAATTTCCAATTTACATGGAGATCAAAACAGCTTCAACCACCAGGCTAATAAATATTTGCACAGTCCTGTAGTTTATGTTTCTTCATGTCCTGCCTGGTGTTATGGTGTCTGAACATCAGTCTAAACTATTATAAATTAACATTAGGAAAAACACCCAGAACCATGCTGCCATCCAGCTATTCTCAATATAAATATTGAAAGAACTCTGATTTTTATCAGTTACTAGTCTGTAGAAATATTCAGGAGACCTCATCATCTGAATATTCAGAGAATTAGCTCTTGATGTCAGGAAAGCAGTAAGATCATAATGTTGGTGAGGACCTGCCTTTCTTCTTTTTAATATTTTACAAAACAGCACATATACGTTTGCTTAACATAAGCCTTCAAGTCAAGGTAATTTTAATGAACAATGACATCAGGGTTTGACCAGCTATTTTGCTTCTGACCTAAAGACAAATCACTCAAAACACAATGTCATCATTAGGAACTTTAATACCTGAAAAGCTGCTTAAGCCCCATGGGCACGTAGTCACTACCTGCAACTGCAGGGCATAATTACACACAGCAAACCCTCAGCAGCTGAATCATGGCTGTGCTTTGTGCATAAAAATTGGTTCTGGCAGTCCTAGGTAAAGCATTTCAGCACTGATGGAGTGCAGGCACAGAGAGTTTTCTAATATTTAAATTTATTTAATGCTGAAAAAAATACCACTTCCCCAGAATACACATTGCTTCTGATTTGGGGAAAAAACTGCAGTCATGTTGGTACAAACGAAAATCAGCCATGACTGAAAGCTGAACAGGGTCCAAAGAGTCCTCCTCCTCCTGAGCAAGAAAGACCATTCCCCTGCAGTTATAAAAAGCATTAGCTGATCTGCCTATTCAAGACATGCAAGTGCTTTTCTTCCTATATTCTGTAACTTTACTTTCTACTTAAAGAAAAGGAGGGAGAACAATGAAGAAATCAAAATGTCTCTCTTTTCCTCTGCCATATCAGTGTCTTGCCAGTTCAGACTAGTCACTTTTTACAGCAGAGGCTGTTTTTTGTTGTGCACTTGCACAGCAACCAACACAGCAATCCTGTTTCAACACCTCTGGAATCTCTCTCAGTTGTATCAAATCTGGCTGATACTTAATGTGAGGTTTAACCTATTTTTCCTCCTCAAAACTGAACCTAAATAAGAAAATCAAATGCTCAGCAAGAAACCTAAAGGTTTTAGACTTTTAGGTTCTAGGGTTACAACATGATAATGACAGCTTGAAATATGATGAATATCTGGTATTGATAGAAGAAAATTAGTCACACCAGTTCAGAACACTTGTGGATATGGAAAGAACAGGGGGAAAACAACCAAAAGAAAGGCTTGGAGACCTCAAGCCTATAGGGGACCTTCCCATTACATTTTCACTTCTGAAGCTTTACTGATGCTTTCCACACGGTTACTTCAGTACTGTTTTCATCTCCATGCACCCCTTGTACAGTCTGTTTCCATAGGGCAGGACATAAAACTTCCCAACATGACTGATAGCAGGCCGTAAGAAGATTCTTCCAGTGTTTCACACTCAGCTTCCTTTTCCTTGTACTCCCAGACATTCCTGGTAAGAACTGTCTTTTTCAAAGAGCACCTTTTTGTGATGGGAGGGGAAAGAGGGAAACATGCAAGAGAACATCTCAGAACACTCACAAAGTGTAGTATTAGTTGGACGGAGGGAGGATTCCAACACATTTCAAGGCAAGTCATCTATTCACAATCTAGGAATCATATTCCAAAGCCTTCAGTACCCAGATACAAAAAGTGGGGCTCCATGATAGTTTATTACCTATCATCACGCATAAGGTGAGAGCTCAAGAAGGAGCACTTCTTATGCTTATAGTTGAACAAGCCTTTTAATTCTCAGAGAAGCTGCGAAAGGCTGCTGCCAGAAATGACAACTGCTCCAAGTCACTGAAAAATAAAAAGTGTTTTACTGTGGAACAGTGTATTTTAGTAGGAAGACACAAAAAAACAAGACAAAAACTGACAAAAACTTGATTGCTGTCAGCAACAGGCAAACAAGTTCAGTTTGAAGGAGAAGAGATGGGATGAAGATACAAGTGCACAAAGCTGAAATTAGGCTGAACCTAGAAGACCTGGAGACTGATTTGCTACATGCCATTCACTGGTGGGCTCTGACTTCAGAAGCTGTCAGGGATATGGAATTGCACCAACCCACAAGGTGAACTGCTGACACAGAAGTGTTAAAAGGCAAATTGCCTTGAAAATTGAAAGCAACTTTTTAAGAAAAAATATTTCGACTCACTTAGCAATATTGCAGTGTACCAAAACATTCAAAGAGATACATGAAATCATCTCTATGTTGAAGAATATGCCCACTATTTCCTTATCTTCTACATGTCAAAGAAAAAGACCTTCATCCAGCCCCAGTTTGAGTCACTACAAAGATGGCTAGAGCTTCCAGATTGGCAATAAACTAAAATGGAAGCAGATAAATTGGGTTAATACAGTTTCAGAAGTCAGTGTAGAGAGGAGACAGGTGGGGCATCCAAGAAACAAGGATGGATGTTCTTCTTCCAGAATAACTGGAAGTCACAGGACTAGGACAAATTGTTATGGAGGTTTCAACCAACTGATGACACTGATCACGAGTGATTGTGCCCCCTCTGAGGCGTGCGAGACACTTATCACGGTAACGCAGCACATCGAGGGATGGACATTCTGACTGCAAAGACAAAGGATGTGACACTGAAGATGGATGTGCAACTTCACAGGAACATCCACCTCTGACTGACATCCAGGCTTCCCTCTACAGGAACACATGCTCAGAGAACTGTATGATGAGTGAGTTCTTCAGCTGACTGACACTGCTGCACATCCAGCACTGGGCAGTGTCAGGAAGAGCCTCAGCAATGACAAAGAACTGCAGTAGCCAAGGAATGCACACAGGAACCACACATGCACTAACGTGCAGCAAGCACACATTCCCACTTACCTGGTGTCTGAAGGATTCACCCCCAGTATTGCCACTGGCTGTAACTTAAATTCCAGAGATTCCTCCTTTTCCTGTCAAGTGGCCCCTAAGTTCTTCTCCACAGAGAATTGCCTGCCAGACCTCATCAGAAGGCTCTCCCAGATTCTGGAGATGGCAGCTGGCATTTTTTCTGGTAAGAGGGCCAGGGGCTGTGCTCACTTGGCACAGTGAAGAGGACCAAGACACTAACTGCTTATCTGGTATATGGTTCTCCTTAATCTACCAGGATAATTTCTCAGTGTGATCTGTGAACTGATCACTTTTCCTTAGGCAACAATGATTATACACTCACTGAGGCAGCCTTCAAGCATTGTGAAAACTGTCTCTCAGCCTGTGATGCACCAGGAGCTGATTTCGTCCTCCAAGCAGGTCTCTACAGGAGCATTTTAAGAACTACCAACTGGACTGAAAGACCTCTGTGTAGTTTAACTACTGATTTTATAAACCTAAGCTAGCAGATCCCTCAGCTGGTACAGCTGAAGCCCAAAAGGCAAAGAGAACTTCTGCTTTTCTTAAAATTACAGTACAAGCAGCAATATTGAAAGCTCCTGACTTTAATCTCCAAGTCCAATAAACCAACTACTGCACTGAAATCCACAGCCCAAAGTCATACCATGTAAAATTATTGTATACTCAGCAATTAACAGCTTCTGCCTTTAAGCATCCTACCCTCTAAGTGCTCTGCCTCACAAACCCGTTGTTCACCAGTCCTAGCACACACTGGAGAGGCCTCTAATTAGAGTCAGAGACTGAGAAACACCCACCTTCTTTGGTCTTTGTGCTAGCTGCTCCCACATCCCTGTCCAAGGCTGGGGAAGCACCTTGTTCTTGTCCTGTTCCTTCTGTGCTCTTATCCTTTGGTTTGCTCTCTGCTTCAGTCTTCTTTTTGGTAATGTTTATAACACCTGGTGTGAGAGGAGGACGCTGGATGGGTGCTGGTTTAGAGACTGGAGTAGGAGATGGTGGCCTTTGTTTTGACACACCAGGTGAAGGGGGACGAGTCTTTTGCCTGTTGAAATAAAGAGTATTTTCAGGATTAACAATGAAAACCTCAAACACGCATCTGAGGACAGCAGTCTCCTTTGTTTAGTTTACATTACATACCTCGCTTTTTAAAACAAATCCACCCAAAAACTACAGTTGCCTTTCTCATAAAACTGAAATACAGGATTTCAAAATACCTGGACTCCCTCCTTCTGGGCTAAACATCAAAACAGGTACGCTAGCCCAGACCTCCGTTTACTCCACATCAAGGATGAACCCTGTGATTCCAACCCAAGAAACTTCCTACATTAATACAGGCAGATCAGCTTATTCAAAAGCTTGCAGGCTTCCCTGCTGGTTTTGGTGCACAGACTGTAGAGAAAACCAGGATGTATTTTTGTCTGCACAATAGAGACAAAGGTTGAAGTAAGAGCTGCATCTCTACTGTGAGAAAGGGAAACTGGACCCAATATTAAATCCCTTTCTGTACAAACAAGGCACAGTGTAGGTCATTGAAATTCTAACAGCACAGCTGTCTTGAGACAGGAAGCATCCTTCATTTTGTTCTGAATGAAAGAAGGTATTTAACCTGGACACGTACCGAACTGCAGAAGGTGACGGAGGACGCTTCACCAAATTAGCAGGAGAGGGGGATCTTCTATGGGCAGACACAGATGGTGAGGGAGGGCGCCTTAAACCAGATCCTGGGGATGGCTTTTCTGTCTCTGATTTCTAGAAGATACATAAAAGCAAAATACTGCTGACTCTCTAGAATACTTACAGTCAGAGGAGCTGCTATTCCAGCAAACATACATCTTCTCAACAACATGTACTTCACATTTCCTTTATGTTCCAAAACACAGACCTGGTCTGTGTTTGATTTCTACATACATTAAACTTTGGGAATCATAAACAGCATACAGTATGCCTTTAAGATACAAGAGAGATCAAGGACCATAAAATTCCAATTTGATTTTAATACTGTGTCTTTTTTAAACAAATGCTATTTAACGTTTCAATAATGCTTACTGAAAGCAACAGCAAACCTGATGAAACAGGATCCCATCCTGAGCTGTTCCAACCCCCCACCCCCGATTAACAGAAACCTGGTTGCTGTGGCTTTTCAACAAACCTGGGTTGAATCAGGTGAACTTGCATCAGATGAAGATAGAGAGGACTTCAACCTGTCGATGCTACGACTGCGCACGGGCACTTTAGGAGCTGGGACTGAGGAACTGATGGAACTGGCTGAAGCTGAACGAGGACAGAGGTGAGATTCTATAAAAGTTAGGAATTTGACAAGACAAAACGAGAGCCAAGTGCACAGTATAAGAACAAGAGAAAAGGAAGAGGGAGAAAAAGAGAAAGAAAGATTGTGTGTGTTAGAAACCATACAGGGAAACACTGCAGGCAGTGCACATTGCAATGGATCATGGACACAGACACCATCACCACACAATTAGTACTTTGGAAGCAACAGCACCAAGAATAAAACCATTCTGAAAGCAGCAGTCTGAAGTAGATAAAAATAAAATGCTTTTCCAAAAATTGACTAAATTTGCAGTACTTTAATTTTAGCCAAGCTGCATCTGATCACAAGCGCTTCAGTTTTAATGCCTCAGCATCTTTCCTGACAAGTTCTTCATGACAGGTTCAGACTTCAAGCATGTTTCCTCCATACTCAAGGAAGAAATAGTCCTTCTTTTCAAAGTGTATTTATAATGCAGCATTACATCAGGACTCTCAACATTACTATACAAACTTTTCTTATAAAATATGCATTGTGCACCATTATTTTATTCTACTTTCCCTCTCTAACTCCTTTAATACTACATATGTGTGCCCTTTGTTCACGTTAACAAATCAAAATAGGTGGTGAAAAAGAAATCTATCAAGAGAAAAAGGTTAATGGCTAAACTAAAATACCTTCCCTATCTGAAGTGTCAATCTCTTCACATATAAGATATTGAAAGAAATTTTATCTTAATTCTTTTTCCACTAACATCATCATAGATAGAAAAGCATACATAGATGCAAAAATCTACTTCTGAAACTAGATATTGGATTTTCTGTAATCCAAATAAATTGTGACAGATGCCAGCACTTAATTTCGTAATTTTAAGGAAAATACATTTTATTTTTTTATACTTGTAGCATTTGTGCAAGGAAACCTGCATTCTGTTGGTGCAGGTTGTGCTAAAGCACAGGTACTTTTCTACTGAAATGAAGAAAGTACCTCTAAGTAAACTTATAAAAATATATCTTTAATTCAGCAATAGTAAGTCACATGCTAAAAGTAAAAGTGAAAAAGATGGTATTTCCCCACATGAGATGAACTGAGATATTCATGGCAAAACAAAAGCAGCACATACATAGGTGTGCAAAAATATGACCATTGATTACACCCCAGAAAAGTAAGAACTGATTATTGCACAAGGGGAGCAGTGTAGAAATGTCACCATTACCAACAAGGACCAAGTGAAGTGGTGTAAGATAAAAAACAAAGACGGGATAACATACTTAACAGGAAACAAGCAGAACTGGGAACACAAATTGTAAGGTAAAAGAGGAGAAAGGACTCCACATTGGTTCCAGAGATGCATTTACTGGGGCATTATTACAACCAATAACAATTCCAAGACCTGTGGGATACAGCTACGGCTTGTCCACAATGCAGATTCCTACAATAGTACTAAACTGAGCTCCAGTCTGGGCTTAGCAGCTCAGTCTGGACTGATATAAAATTGCTTGAGTCAGCCAGGGTTTCTCTCTTCTCCTTCTAGGATGCCTTGACTTCTACAAACAGCCTGAACGAAGCCAGGCTCCCTGTACTTAACATAACCCCATAGTCACGTTCCTACATGAGTTTCTCCCCCTAAAGAAATTTAGGTTTTGCAGTTTGAAATTACAGGTTTGAGTTTTGTGCCTTTAATTTCCTAGTACTGTTCTGACTGGTATATCTTAGATTCATTTGAGAGTACGAATGCAGATCTCTGTCAGTTAAACCCTCCTCCCCCCAAAAAAATAACCCAGAACTAACACCAGAATCTGCTTCTCTGCAGAGCAAGTAAACTGGCACTGGAGTTTAAAATCCAGTATCATTCCATGGTTTTGTAAAGTAAACACGCAACACAGCATGTAAATTGGTTACTACTGACCACAAAAAATACTGGATAAGTAATATTACATATAACCATGTATTAACTGATTCACACTCAAGTGTAGCACAGTTAGCAACTACCATCTAAGTTCTTGCTTGAAGAGCAACTGCACAAAACTTTGAGGCTTTGCTGCCCTCCTGTTACCTGAGGGATCCTGTCCATCAGCCGAGAGGGTAGCAGCACTTTTACTCCTAGCTAGGGAGGCCTGTGTGGGGGCGAGGAGGCGACTGATTACGCTACTGTCCAGAGGACTGAGCTGGGAGCGACGAGCTAAATGATAGGAACAAATGAAAAAGGATCCAACATGAAATCATATAATGGAAAAGACAAGCAGTACCAAGCAAAGGAACACTGAGCATTGTAGCAAACTGTAACAGTTTTGGAAGAACAGCACTGAAGTCATGGAGAGGGAAATCCAAACCAAAAGTACAGAGGGATTAAACACTGCAATCTCTTATGTTGCACGTCTCATTCTTGGCTTGCTTAATAGTAGTCATTTTAATGTGCAAAAACTGGCACATGTACAACAGAAGTGAATGCTGAATTCAGTCAAAGTATGAGAAGGTTTTGACTGAGCTCTTCAGAGCTACATTCTCTGGATTGCAGGAAAGGCTGTTCTGACACAATGAAGAGAAGACTTGCAAGTCAAAGCAAGCAGTTATCATCAGGCATCATCTGCACACACAAATCCACATGGGCAGCACCCATCTTTCTCCCATACAGGAAAGGTTCTGAATCAGAGTGTAATTTCCACTGCTGGCAACAGCTGCTAAAGGAAAGTTTCAGAACTGTTAACTCAAAGGGAAAACGTGTCAGAGAAGGTGCTAGTCTTCAGCTTTAGGAAGAGTTCCTAAGGAAGAGGTTATTTGTAACCTAGTGGGGAATACACAGACCAAAAGAGATTGAGGTGAGAACAGGTTTCTTCCTTCATTTGCATGCGCAAGGTTTAGGCCAGCAGCAGGAACAGAGAAGTTGCTTTTAAACTGAGGAATGAAAGAGAGCTTAGAAAGCAAAGGTAAGATTTGACTAAGAAGTGAACAGATCAGTGACGTTTTTACCATTTCTTACATTTGAACCTACCAGCGTTCAAATACATCACTCTCTTAAGTGGAGAGATGTGTTGTTATATGCTTGCAGTGCCATTTAACAAAGGCCTCCTTAGAGGATTTCTTTTTTGTCCAAAGGGCAAAATTTAACCTTTACCATTTACAATTTTATCTTTAACACTGGGTAACTAAAAAACTAAAAAGCCATTAAAAAGTTTCACCAGAAAACTAGTGAAAGTAAGCCTATATAAACTTTACTATGAATGGCTTTAAAAAAAATATTCAGTTTTATGAAACAACCACCTGGTTTTTCTTCCTTTTTCACTTTTTCTAGTTCTGCAGAGGATTGGGGTTTACTACTCATCCTACTCAAAGATGTGCTCCTCTTCTTTTCTGTTCCTCCTAGAGACCAAGCGTAAGGAAAATTATTTTTAAAAAGATACATAAATATGTGATTTCCTAAATTGCCATCCCATGCTTTGCTTCTGCCAATTAGCTAAAAACACCAGTCTATCATTATGAAGCACTGTTGTCTCATGAGCTAAATGATTTGGCCACCACTTGTCTACTCTCCCCCCACCCTTCCACTTTTCAGAGGAATAAGGCTGGTTTACAGAGACAGTTATCCAACATCTGGCACTGCAATGAGCATAACAATATCTATGCCACAATGCACAGACCACATGAATGCCTGAATGAAAACAGTCACAATGGAACTGGGACATGGTTTAAAGTCAACTTCAAATATCCCATTTACTGCCTCCCAATTCTCAAAACAAACTGGTTTCTAGCACCTTTCTGTTCCCCCTGCGAACCTTTGAGTGCTGACTGCTGGGAATGTAGAGGAACTTTGTTACTCAGTCTGTTTAATGAGGCACTTCTCTTTGTGGTACCTGGAAGTGAAAGTGCATGGATTAATTATGTTGAAAAGCCCAGAGGTCCCCTCCAACACCTGCCCCACTTCCTTAAGATAGAGAAAAATGATTAAGTTACTTTATGATACTGAATTCTTCAGAAGCAGCAAAACTGGATCAGGGAAGAATCACTTTATATAAAGCATTATTTCTTATATTCCAGCATATTACTGATCACAGCAGCAGGATGTCAGTCACAACAGATTCTTGTTCGACCTTTGAGGCCATCCTTATACACCTTTTAAAATAAATGAGAATTTTAAAAGGCCATTGCTCACATTCTGTATGAGTGAGCTCAGAATTAAAACAGAACACAGCTGATGAAATACTCCACTGATCCAGGGGCAAGCTCTTCCTCTCATTTCTACATTCTTCTCCTCTACCTTCCCAAGCACACACAGGCACAACAGAAGCAATCTGGTTAATTCTGAGACTGTATTTTCTGTCCCCTGAATTTACCCATCCTGTTACCAAACAGCCATTTCTCCCTGAGCAACAGATCAAGAGCACAGGATTGCTCTAAGTCAACCTCTACATCCTGACCACATAGATCACTTGGAGTCCTGTCCAAATTTGTCATATTTCAGGCCACCTAAGAATTTTTCCTCCAAAGTGACTAAGGATTCACAAAGGATTTCAGGGTATGACAGTAAGTTTGAAAGCAATCCCAATTAGTTGATAATTAGTGACTTCCTTTGTTAGTAGCTTAATTTGTACTTTACAGACCCTGCTTCTGACTCATACTCAGAGCTGAACCCTCCAGACACATCATATATAAATATAATTTAAAGTCACAAGCAGCCTCCAGTGACTCAGAGCCCCTGCCAGTACAGATATAGTCACTGATTTCCCTACCAGGCACACAGAGTATGAGCACAAGTTAAAATGCTGCATCACCTTCCAACATGAACCAGTGAAAGCACCTTTAGCTGTGTGCCTGTGTCAGGAATTCTTCTGGCACAGCTTGTTTGATCAAAGGCTGCAGATTAGCAGAACACTGCAGCACAGATCTAGTTGAATCTGGTTTTGTATTAAACAGCTTTTAGTTTTTTCATGTTTTTCATCATTTTGTTAAAAAAAAAAAATCAAAATCAAACCCCCACACATTTGGAACACAGGCAGGCTCCTATGAAACTCTGGGAAGATTCTCCATGAGGAAATTTCAGGCTAAAACAAGCTGATATGTGCTCATACAAATGATTTTTATTTATCTTAACAAGTAGATTAGGACAATTTCTTGTGTTTCATAATTATTTTTTTCAATTTCCAGCAGGCTGATTGCCCTCTGCCCCATCCCAATACATTCTATAAATCGTGGTAGAGAGGAGACTCACATGCACAGGTTTAGCAGAATGCAAAAAACCAGAAAACTCTCTCATTCTCTACATGCCTGCTAAGACTAGTTGTGTGATGCACATTTTAAACATGACACGCTGCAGTCAGGAGTTTCATCCACTCCAAAGATGCAATTCAAAGTGAGACTGGAGGACACAGAAATTGGTAGATGATCCATCTCTAGAGTGCAAACACTTTCAGAAACCGTTAAAAAAAATAAGAAAACAGAAATGGCCAGGAAGCAACTATTCCCTGGTAGTCACTGGAACAGAAAATAACCCAGAATGCTTGCAAGCAGTGGTGTGCACTAACAGTTTAAGAAATACATAATTTGAGTATCAGTATCAAGATTACACTAAATTATTGGGCTAGGAAGCTGTGTCAGAGCTGCACACTATGGCTACAATCATGATAGAACTCCAGGTCAAAGCAACACCATCTCCTCCCACCCAAAAAGAACTCCCACAGGTGACATTATTTTTCATGCATCCTTCTCTATTTGGTTAAAGCAGAATTCTAATACTAAAAAGAAAGTGTGTCTACAGAGTACAGGCACACCAGAACTATGTCAAAACTAAGTTGATTTTTTCCTTTCTACAGGCAATCAAAAGACTGAAGCTGTCTAACAGAACAAGGCAAAGTTTATTTATGTACTATTTCTATTTTGCTGAAATTTTAGGGTGGGAATTAAGGCATGCAAACCTGTAAAGATGATGGGAAGTGATTTGTGAATCAATCATTTACGAAGATTTGACTTTAGTAACACAATTACAGAAATGAAAAAATAAAAAGCCAGCAATTTTTACCGTTACTCTTCTCCTCTAAGAGAGATCACATCAACTGGGTCAAAGCCCTCAACAGTCAAGCTGGATTAACAAATTGCATGAAATGCATTTGAGATCAAAATATGAAGTGAGTCACACAGCAAGGGAGGAGGGAGGACATCATTCCACCTCCTGTCTCCTCCCCAGTCCCAGTTCAGCAGTACCACACACACACTTACTTCGATCAGAGGCGTTCAGAAGCGCTGCAGACGACGACAACCGTTTGTTGACGGCACCTTCTGCCTGTTTGAGGTTGGCTGAGGACGTGGAGCGTTTGCTGCCTGTGGAGAGAAGTGCTGACTTTAGAACTCACCTTCATACCTGAGGGAGATACCTTTCACACATTGCTGAGAGCTCACTCTGGAAGCATTGCATCCTGAAAGCTATTTTCACTTCTGCTCAATGAGAAACAGAAATGATTCTGTTTTCCTTTGAACAGACTTGATACCATTAGCACCAGTTGGAACATGCACAGAAAAGGCAGAGTTTAGTGGAGTCGTGCCAAGATTTCATGCACATGTATGCAAACAAGGGATTTTTAAACCCTGTGCTCCTAATGTGTAAAGACAAAAGCTACTGAGGCTGTGTGTCGTTACTAGACTGGTAAGAAACAGAGAATAACAATAAAACCTGAAATGCAATAATTTCTTTCTTCATTCTTTCCACACAGGTATGTCAAAACAGTTTTTCCATCGCCAGTTAATAAACCAAACCAAACCAAATTATTTTGGAGGGATAAAATCAAGTCCTAAGGAAAGGCAAGAAAGCATTCCTGATTACTTCCCAAGGGTTTCTGTAAGTATTTTAGAAATTTCCAATTTTTCTCTAAAAAATATTTCTTAAGTTCATGTTTCCCATCTATTTTGCAACTCTTCTGAAAATGCCACAAGAAGCATTCTTTTTTGTATGTGTATATGCACAGACAGATATATGCACATAAATCACACCTCACATGGCAGAATTGCAAGTTTATTACAAGTCAGATAAATAACAGTTTTTTAATTTCAAATAATGTGCTTTCAGGATGAACACTATTCCAGAGTATAAAAGCTTTGGAAAAGCACGTACCTGTTGCTATAGAAACTCACTAAGCAGAAAACATTAATGCACACAAAGTAGTGCAGATCAGGTTAACAAACACACAGAATTCTATACATCAAACACAAATAATTGATTTCACTGTCATATTGGACAGCAAAAATGATTAATCTGAACTCATCAGTGCAGAAGTACCAAAGGATAAAGCAGCACTACTCACCATCTTTTCCCTTTGCCAGCAAGCTACAACAGCCCCTTACAGCCAGAGCCAGCACATAAGGATTGCTATGGACAGCCCTGTGGGAAGCTCTTGGGACAGTGAACAAGAGCAAAGTCTACACAGGATAAGAGGGAGAAAGGGAAATCTACTGAATCTAGTTAAGAAATGAAGAGCTGAGCTTAGTGGATATTTTCCCAACATAACAAGAAGAAAAAAAAAGGGTAGTTCATGAATGAAGCCTGAGAGCTGGGATAACTAAACAGCCTTAAGAGGTTTTATATACGAAAATCAGGAAACACATAATTCACGTATTTGGGCAATTTGGAAGGTAAAGGCTTCCCCCTAGTGTCTGCTCTTAAAAGGAAATCCAGTCTCCTGCTTGAACTCAAGAGAGTCCAAGGCCTGCAAACATCATGGACACTTCACACAAATTTCCCTTGGTTCAAACTCGGACTTCAGGACTTGCGTGACATCTGAGATTTGGTCTATCACCTACTGAGACCCAGATGGCAAAAAGGAAACTTTGCCTTAAGAAAAATTATATTGAACAAAGTTAATTCTTTTCCACCAAGGTTGCAAGTTCTGGAGGCAGGCTGTGCTGTTTTATAAGATATAAGAGGCAGTACTTCTACTAGAGAACTCAGAAGAAGAAGGTACTGGCTAAATATGACTGTTCGAAAAAGGAAAAAAATCAGTCTCTATATTTTAGGGGAACAGAGGTCAGTGGTGAGAGCATGAGCTACTATCTCTATTGATGCCTTGACAGAAAGAAATCTAATTGGTAAAGGGTGCTCATAGAGATATTTGAGTTTTCTTTTTCCAGAAAATCTGAGTTTGCATTAATTGCTTAAGATATTACGAGGTCAGTGCTTTTTCGATCAATACATCTGCAAATATATGATCAGACTGCCTCAACTTTTTCCTACCTCACCCACAGGACAGCTCCTACAGACTTTAAAGACTTGGATGATTCACTAGAAAAAAAGCCTTAGAACACAGATGGGATATTCTCAAGTCAGTCAATCTGGTTATGTAGCTATTTACAAAATAACTTTTGAAAAAGTATCTCAAATATCATTCTTTGGGGAAAGTCAGAAAACTTCCCTCATGGGATTTGAAATGGAAGAAGCAAACAACACTCAGCTCACATGATACCAGACTTCTGTATTTTCCTAATGGAAGAGGGAAAGTGCAGCAGCAGAGCCAAAGAAAGCACAGGGCTGCCATGCAGGAAGGCCCGAAACTGGGTAAGGAGCTTGGACACATGGTATCTTAATAAAATCACGATGAGAGTGAGCAGCTTTCAATCCTGGCTTCTCACAGGGTTTCACTGAGAGAGGGAGCTGCAGCACAGCCTATCTGAGCTTGGATGAAATTAGGCTACATAAAATAAGATTAGCTGTCTCTCACTTCCCTCCAAATTTCTACTAGGACAAGGAAGCTCTTTATTTAGAAAGGAGAGGCTCTGGCAGCCCCATTTCTATTCTAATAGCACATCTCCACTCCTGAAGCACCTGAATGTCCAGTTCTCCTCAGCAGTCACCACTAAACTGCCTCATTTACCAGGGCTCTGTCATCAAGGATGCTTTATTACACAGCCTGGCCATTTCTCTTGGCAGACCCACACCCTGCCTGCTTCATCTGAGCACTGACAGCAATGTCATCAATGTAACATTTGACTCTGGGGCTTTCATCAATTTTTAAATTTCAGGCCATCAGTAGGATCCTTGCTGTGGTCTCAATGAATCACACTCTGTACATCCTACAGAATGATGGCTGGGGAAATGTTCAAATTACATGGGTTTCACTTTTCAGAGCACACTGTATGACCCAAAAGCTCTGCTCTACCAGTAATATTCCTAAATATTACTGTTGACACAGCCAGTTCATGGAAGACGTGTCTGATTCTGTATTTTTTTTTTTTTTGCATAGCAATACAACACACGAGAAAGCCTTTTGTCCTAAAATGAATATTTGAAATCTGCTCCCCCAATGGCTCTCATTTCAAGAAATGGGGCTTTAATCTCAAATCTGCCACAGAAACTGATGTAGAAAAATACTACTGTATTGAAATTTGCTCTATACATGCTGCTAAAGACAGTGCACTTCTTGGCCCCAATGATGTAATGCAGCAGAGTTTATATGGTGTCATTTTTCAGAGTAAAACAAAAGGTAATTGTCTTTCCTGCAATTACGTAAATATAAGGTGAAATGGACCAAATAAGGATTTTTTTAGAGAGTCAGCTGGACTTAAGTATCCTACATGGCTTGGGTAGGTTTTTCATAATAATTACCTGATGGGCTCTCAGAAAGTTAAACAGAATTACCCTGAAACAGGAATAAATATGAGAAGTGTAAAACCAACCAGGGTTCCACATTATCCACCTCATGTATGAGGACTGCACGCTTGAAACAGTAACATAAAATGAAACACAAATTTTAAACAATGTGGAAGCACAAGGGTTTGACTAAGACACTGCATTATCTGTTTATCTCCATAGCAATTTTTTTTCCAAATTGGTGCCAAGTTATCCAAATTGATCTATTGTAGCTGAACAATCTGCTCCTCCTCTTGCTACATTATGATGCATAAGTTCCAGCTTAAGCACCTATTATTATATCAGGAGTGTTTGTGTTTGAAGACATTTTATCTTAAATGTGCTTCAGCAGCACTGAAGATCTTCCTTCACAATAAAAAGGACAGACAAAGCTCATTTCCTCACATCAATTAGGAGAGAGCAAAGAACGTTATTTTATGTTTTTTACTAAGTTTAGATTTAAAATAAGGTAGGAAAAACCAGTGATTTCTTAAACATGTAAGGCAAATGTGATTTCCCAGTTTCAAGGTTAAATGATAAATGGTAACGTGGGATACAGCAACTGGATCTAAATACGTATCCAAGGAACACATGTAAAACAGGTAAGCCAATCCAGCCAAACTGGCCAATTTTGGAGAAAATTAGGGATTTGTGCTGTGCAGAATAAGAGAAGAGAGAAGTTAGATAAAATAGACATGCTTCTACTGTGTTGCCAGAATAAGCCAGAGTAGTTAAATCATACTCAGTCAGACTTTCATTGCATTTTGGAGTCTCACTTGTCTCTGTTACAGAACAGCTGCATTGCATTAGTAATGCTGTGGGCATGCACAGACTGTCAGGACTCAGATTCAGCTGGGTCTCAGCTGAGAGTTATCATCATCTCCAATCAACTACAAGAAATAATTTTGCTTATTAAACATATAGCCTTGACAAATATATCAGTGATTCAAAGCATTTCTATGAATGGCTCAGTCTGTGCTCTGGAAAGTGCCAGAAATCCAATGAAAACACATTTAATGTATACAATTATCTTTAGATAATTGGACAGATCTGATTTTGCAAAACCCTTCATGGAAAAAGTATCAAACTGCACAAAGGATTCATTCCCTTTCAGCAAAATACCATTTGATTTTGCAAATGTTACTTCAATTGCTGGTAAAACAAAGCAAGAAAACAAACCAAGCCCTACCATGTACTTTTTGCAAATTAGGCAGCAATGAAAGGATTTGAAATTGCCTTTTAAAAACCCAGACTACTGAACTAATTTTTATTCAAATACTTGCCCCTAAGAATTTCTCTTCTCCTATCCATGCTGTATTCAGTCATCTTTAAAAACCCAAATGCACACATCCTGTCCCTGAAAATTCCCTCAGAATGCCATGACTTAAGCTGTAGTTGAATTAGCTGGGAGGGATAGTTAAAACAAGGAGGGCTGCCTTCTACTTAGGGATCACATTTGTTGCACAGCTGGCCAAGATCCAGGAAAAGATCTACAAGAAGCTGGTTTTCCTTAGTTTCAGAGAAAGAAGAACTCAAGTTTAAAAGGTTAGTAGTAAGTGTAAAACAACAGAAAAAGAACATTTTAGAAATCAATACCACCAGTTCCACCTTCATCTGTGCTCTGTTGTTCTGTAGAAGAAGAAGGTTTGTAAACTAAGTCATGAGGTCAAATAGTAAAAAATGCAAGTTAATCGAAAAATAACAATAACATGTCAAAGCACTTTCAAATGTTATAAACACACACTCAAGCTGACAGATGACAGTACTAAAACAAACTCAGTACAGTTCCATCAATACAGAAGATACGCTGCATTGAAGCACTTTTTCTTTTATTTTATTCCTTGACAATAACTTAAATTACTGGTCTTCCAGTCAGGTAGTAAATGAAAAGATCTCTTCCAATGCAATCCTGATTTGCTAGTCTGATTTTAGAATGTTTACAAGCAGAAACAGTTAACTGTGTGAAAAAGGAAATGATCTGAGCTCAGACTGAAGAGTGCTAAAACACATCACCTAATCCAGAATAGAACCCATGCTCTGAGAAGCTTGGGTAGTGCCCACTGAACCTCATCACCCATGACTGGGCATTCAAGTAACCAGTAAGCATGCTGTAGCTCTAAAGGTGTGTTTAAAACATGTTAGATGTGATATTACAATACAACTAGGTTTTTTTGTTTGTTTGTTTTTATCACCAGTCTTAATACTCCATTACATGTACTGCATTTGAAGGACTCAGAATTATTTTAACATTATACATTACAATTCCCCCTATCTGAGGGTTGGGGGCTGGCAATGCAATTCTGTCAGGTCTTGTATTTCCCACGGGGCTTCTCTCTAGCTCTTCTCAAGGTCAAAACCAGCTCTGAGCAGCATTTCAGGGCAAGCACAGATAGGATTCTTTCCCCATTAGCTATCCATAGATCCTGCTTTAAGATCCAAGACAGTAAAGGATGCCCAGATCCCTACGAATAGTGCTGCATTTGCCAGAGTTCACATATAATATTCTGTGATTTTAGGCCTACTAGAAAATGTGCTGCTTACCTGTTTTGCTTTCTGAATCTGGAGTTACAGATCCTCCCCATGACCATCTCTTCTGCCGTGTTTCCAGCCGCTGATTCCGCTCCAAGGTACGATGCATAACTGCTTCGTATCTCTCCTATCAAACAACATCTCCATGAAGCTGTAACCATGAAGCACAGCTACACCAGAGAAAATACAGACCCACCTCCCCTGTATGATTTATAATGTTTCACCTGGGCTGCCTGATTAACAAGCTTTTGTTAAAGAAACTATCATGTAAAGAATGTTGAGGGCAATTAATGGCTTCAAAACACTGCAAACATGATTAGGTTGAGATAAACCACAGATAATCTATTATACTCTTTACTTAAAATAGCCACCAAACAGATTTCCTATTCAGTAAACAGCATTATGTATTTTCTAAATAGGGATGAACCCCAAACCGAACAAGAGTAATTGCTTACCCTTTAAACTATTTATATTCTGAAGTTATTTCTAAAAGGTGATAAGAATTCTCATTATAGAATATCAAATAGAAGTTATTTGTTTTCTCAAAGAACTATACACACTCTGACCCAAGTCTTAACAGACATTAGGAGACTATACGATGAAACTAGAAACAGCAAGACAAAGGTAAAACTGCAAAAAAAAGACCAATCAACTCCAGAATCAACTCAGCAACCACTGCTGACAGGACAAAGGGGGCTGAAAGAAGCTTTTGCTCCTGTCTCACAACGAGTAACTGCTAACAGAGGAGCTTCAGCTCTTGTGCATAATGATGAACTGTAAGACTATTTCTTGCCAGCCAGGTTTCCACACGTGTCAACAACAGATTTCTCTTCTGAAATAGTTATATCCCAAGTGATCTTTTGAAGCAGTATTTACTGCTGATACACTGCAGTGAGATGCCAGGGGAACTCATTATCCAGCCACTTCTCCCTCTTGAAGACAAAACTTTCACCTTCTTTCTACACCATTTCACAACACAAACTAAAAGAGTCACAGTGACAAACAGACCATGTAAACTTGGAAGGAAAGGAGGAGGATTCTGCTCCCTGACAAAAGATAAAACTAGAAGTTTTTGTTTGAAATACGAAGTTTTCCTTCCCCTCTATTAGAGAAACCTGAACTAGAGTGCTAAAGGTGCCAAAGTACCCAGACATTATGTAATCTGTATTGTATTTCCAAGAATTACCTGCAGCGCGGTAATTCTTCAGTCACAGTTAAAGACAGAGGCTTCACTTTACTAACAGAACCAAATTCAAGACATCAACACAGAAAGTTGCACAGATGTACAGAATAACTGAGTAGCTGTGACAAGACAGGTATCTCAATCCTAGACATAGCTAGTGGTCTTCAAGACTTAGGCAGAGAACCACTTCTTCCACAGTATTTGCTACTGTGCTGCTGCTTCTACTCTTAAGAAAGATGATTAACTAAATGAGACTTGGCTGAATGTAAACAATAATGCTGAAGGCCATGCATTTTTTATATACTCTTATCTACTAAATTTACAGTTGTAGATGGTATCTTGCTGGTAAAATTGACCTAATTGACCTTAGCTTCTTTAAAAGTTATTCCTTTCTGCAAAGTAAAGATCTGTTTTCACTTTCTGGTTGAAGGCACGGTTTACAGGTCAAATCCACACTGTTTTCTCACCTGCCAGATTCTTCATGCATAAATCTCTATGTAAAAGGTCATCTTCAGGGACTTAGTAAAAGACAAGGTTAACAACAATCAAACTCATCAGCTAATCTTGCCTTCTTTGATTATTCACCCAGGTGGCCACTTAAAAATATATCCACCATCCTCAAGATTACATGAATAAATGTAATAAATGTAAAGGTGACACCTCTTGAGGTAGAAGGGATGCTTTTTGCATAAAGTAGTTGCTTAAAGAGATGATGCAGCACTGGACTGCAGTCACAGCCCACCCAAACATTTCTGTTCCCCAGCAATGTAAACTATTCCATGAAGTTCAAATGGAATATCAATTTGATCACACCCAGAAGCTGATTACAGAAAACCAAATACCATTGTACTGCAAGTCAAAAAGGGTAAAGATGGATTGCTAGAACAATGTAACAACAGCTGGACTCCAAGGGAGCAGCCAGCCAGGCTTAGGGGCTCTTCCCCAGTGACCCACAGCAAGTTCTTACACCCAGCTTACAAAAGCGTGGATGTGTGATGCCTCCACTGCTGACACCCTGGAAACAAACCCTCCCAGAACTCACACCACATTTCAAATGCACTAGCAGAGCTACTCATCAAAATGGATGGAATAACTTCATGTATTTATTTCTGCTTTCAGCCTCTGTCCATTTGCAATGAGCCCCAGAAATCAAATACTGCTTTGCTGGTCCGTGTGCAGTCAGAGCAAAGGCAAAGAGCCCAGTGACAACAGTCACTACACAGTTCAAAGCAGCAAATGGTAACTACACAGATAACATCATCAACTGCTCATCATATAGTAATGAGTTCTAATTTAGAAGAATTGAAAGAATGGGAGACTCTCAGGCCACATCAGGGCTCCCAGGAAGGAAGACACAGAAATAAGAGAAGTCTCAGACCTGTTGCCCACACTGATTAACAAACAGACTCTACAAAGTGCACTGAAGGAATGTAGAAATCTGGGAATACAAGGTAGGGTTTTTGGTTGTGTGAAAAATAACCAGTGGCCAAAGAGCAGCCACAGCTCCTGAAGTCCCAACTGCTTTGAGTACAGCTAAAGCTGTATGGGGAAGGAGGGCATAGGTCTACACAGCCCATTATACTGATGTGGAAAATACTTTCGTGTTCTAATATATTCACCACTTCCACAGTTTTCGATTTCCCACCACTTCAGACCATGATAATGTAGGAAAATAATGAAGGAGTTTCTTAAAAAGTATAGAACTTTGACATGTTGTACCTTTTCCTCCTCTATTTTTTGTTTCCTCTTTTCTTCTACTGCTGCCCTCCGTTGTTCCTCTTTCTGCTTCATTTCTTTTAGCTTTCTCTGCCTTTCTTCTAACTGTTTTTCATACTGGAGTTTTGCTTTTCTCTCCTTTTCAAGGATTTGTGTCTCTTTGGCAGCTGTAAATTTTTAAGAAAAAATGAAAATCAAATTTAACCATTCACTGATGCTGCAATGCAAGTTATAGGCAAAAGACTACCCAGGCAGAATTATTACCACTTAAAATGAAAACATACAGCAAGATGAGCTTGCAGAGCTGGATGACAATGCACGATGACATTCTGTCCCCAGGTTAGGGTGGAATCAGAACCTTGCCTTACACTAGACCTTACTGTCTAGACAGGACTATCAGGATAGGCATATTCCCTATGTTAAGCACATACTTTTCTTGTCAACATAATAGTGCAGTCTTTGCAAGAAAGTAGTAAGTTGAGAATCAATAGCCTGAATTTTCTGTGTTGCAATTTTCCTTTTTTTTTTTTTTTTAGAACAAAATATAATGAAAAGAGTTAAAGCACTGAGTGACAAGATGGGAAAACCCCAAGTTCCTGCATCTGAATTCAAAATAGTTCTCTCGCTATTCTCTGCAGTATCCACCAAGGAACAGCTGTGTGCAGTTTAACAGGAAGCTCCAGGTTCTGTGACACAAAGCTGGTGGCTGAATGCAAAGTGTATTTTCCATGGCTAGACAGATGAAATGAACCAAGAGATCAGATAATTACACCAACAATGCACAGGCAGTATCTACATAGAGAGCCCCCAAAATATTTCTGGATTGATATGTGTTTTAGTCCCACCCTCTCCCCATGTTAGGATAACACAATCACTCCTGTTATTTTTATGTTAACAAACAAACAAACACACAGGTCTGAGAGACACCACTCCCCTCAAGCTGGGAGCTCAAGACCCAGGACTGCAGGGCTCACTGTGACCCTTTCATCTCTGACTGCACACACATGCACTGATCCACATTGCAAACAGCATAAAGCTGGGCAAGACTTCTCTGCTGTTCTCTAGGTCTCAGATTCCCTGCTAAGACAAAGTGTATACTGCTGACACTTCAATCCAGGAGTCATTTCAGTGTGCTGGGAAACAAGGGAACCAGTGTTCAAGGCAAACAAGCCATTCAACTAACTAAATCCTTTTCGGTTTTCTCTGAATTGGCATTACCTAAACCTCAGTCTTCAGGGCTACAGGAAGCAGTTTTAAGCTAAAAGTTTTATTTTCAAAAGTGTTTTTGTTGAGGATTTCAGTAAGAAATTGGCTAAATTTTCTTGGTGGTCACTAAGAAACAGAAGGTCAAAAGTGATACAGAGCTTCAAGAAGCTAAAACTCTTTGCAGCATTTTCCTCTCAAATCAAATACTTCTTTATTCAGGTTCACAGATGGTCACTGATGCAAGACCAAAAGTAGACCTTGTTTCTTGTCCCCAGCAAGCTGGAAAAAAGTGACTGAACGAGGAATAAGTTATTCCTTTATCACAAACATTTCAGAAAACTGTATTTTAAATGAAACATGAAAATACCATGTTGCTTTTCCCGCTCTTCTCTACGCTCCCTGGCCAGTCTTTGCCTTTCTTCTGTTCTTAGAGTGGAGCCATCTATCACTGTCAAAACAAAAATTGAAGACACACAATTGTTAGTTATTTTGAACATTCAAATTTAAATAAAAAGTCAAAAGTCTTTACTATCAAAAGGAGAATGAAACTTCCTGAGAGATGCATGTACCAGCAAATCACTGCACACTTCATATAGAGATTAAAGTTGTCATCTGAAAAATTCATAGGAAGCTAAACACCCTCCCTTTCCATTCTCTCACAACAACCAACCCACTGTTTTTAATAAGTGCAGGAGAAAGCAGACACCATATCAAAGGCTAAATGTGTACAGTCAAAAGAAAGACTAAGCAGTAGCCAGATATATGTGAGAACATATCCTTATTCCAAATTCAGCTCTGATCCTCACTCTTGTACATACTAAATTCCATGAACAAGAATTACAGGAATCTAGGAAAATTTAACCTCAGAACAAATTGTTCACCTGTCACATCACAACCAATTCAGAGCACTGCAGGACAGCTCATTTCCAGGCTAAGCAGAACCAAGACTGCTTAGATCTTTTCAGGTATAAAAACTTGAATTTCTGCAAGAAGTGAACTGGTAGGTGTTGCCCAGTGCACAAAACAGTAATTTAATTTTGCTGTTATGCTCTGTCTACAAGACAGGCACCTTCAACTGAACTCTGAGCCAGTCAAGAGCAGAAATCTGCCATGAAAACCAGACCTTTAATGAATCTACCAACCATCTACCAGGTGGCTCTGGCCTCTGATGCCTCCTGAAGAGCACCAAACTCCTTTCTAAAATACATTCTCTTTGTTGCCTACTAACTCTCCCTTGTGAACCCAGCACTTCATGAGGGGCAATGACCAATAATTGTACCTGGTTTAGTTGCTGTCTTTATTGAGGTCTGGACTGCAAGAGGGCTAATGCCACTTTGGCTTCTTCTTTCTTCTGCTATGGCTTGGGCTGCAGCAACTGTGAGAAAGAGTCATTCCATATTAAGAAAAGCTTCACAACTGAAACTCAATAAGTAAATATCTAAAATACATAAAATTCCATTTGAGGTTGCTGATCTTTTTATTAAATAACTAACTGGGAGCTGCTTAACTTGTAAGGAAAAACTCGTCAAGTGAAACCTCAGGTCTGGCACAGCTTTTCTTTTTAAAAACCACAGTTACAAAACCTATGTTTTCAAATGTGCAGCCAAGGACTATAGTTTCAAAAAGATCAAACTTATTATATAACTCTTCTAAGACAAAACCAAGTATTTAGCACAGTTACAAGTCTGACTTACTAATAAAAACTCTTTGCTACCACATGTGCATTTTTGGGCTGGATATACTTATGTAACAGTCCATTAGCACAGGCAGAATCATATTCTGATGAGACCTGAGCAGGGAAAGGTTTATGAAGACCTGTCATTACTTGATCACATGAAACAGAAAGTGGATAAGCTGCATAAAGTGAACCATTACAGGATGCTTACACTGTACTTCTAAAACTGGATCTTCAAAAATAAATTTTAATTGTAAATTAGACTCCAAAACTGTAATTTAAGCATTCATTCACCTTATTCAGGTTTCAGCAAGGTGAGCACAGTAGCTATGACTCGCAGTTAGCAATACAGAAAGGAAATGCTACCAATATTAATGTTGCTAAAATAATGAAACCCATTAAGAAGTCAGAGAGACTAATTTACTGTATCACTTTCCACAGATTTTCTTTATTTTAGTGTCAACTTTCACTAATCATCTTGCAGGGTGTGAAGGTGAAGTGGTATAGGGAGAGCAGGCAGGGCAACCCGTAAGACAGCATTACCCCACTTTCCTGCACAGCTCAAATGGGAATGTTCTCACACAGTGACACCTTGTTCTCACCTTGGCTGACAGATACTGGGAGCTCAACTTTGCTCCTAAGAGGAGCCCAACTTCAGGGGATGCAAGAGAACACATCACACAACCAACCAACCAGAGAAAGTCAAGGCCTGTTTTACACAGAAAAGGCAATCCACAAAAGGAACGTGTAACTCCTGTGAACATGAAGGACCAACAGCAGAATTTGGCATTATATTTTAAAAAAGAAGACAACAGCTTTGCCAATGATCTCAGACTTCCCTTTAATATGAGTAGTGCAGAATGCAAAGGAGGAAGGAAGAGTCTCCCTCTTCTCCATGCATTGCCATGACAACTAGTTGTGTCATGGTAATAACCCTCCCTAAGGCTGTGCCCAAGAACAATCACCTCAAAGTGTTTAATCCCATGTGATGTCAGTGATAAATGCTGATTACAATACTTATTCAGCAACTCTAAATTGTCACCCGCAGCTGTTGCCATGTCTTGAATTAATTTTTTACTATAGCAGCAAACAAAAGTCTTCCTCAGTTCCATCCTATACATCTCTGAGGCTCTTTTCAAACAACTCAGAGACTAGATATATCACGACATGGTGAGATGACCCATGGGCAAAGAGAACAGCTAAAAAAGGGACTCACTGTCATTTCACCATCTAGATTAAAAGTCAGATAAATATCTGATTTTTGTACACTTTTGCATGCCACATGGATGGGAATCTAGTCCAAAAAATACCAGGTGGAGAACAACAAAATTATCTATTCTAACACAATTAAAAGTGAAAACAGCCAGAGGAAAAGCAGCCCACTGCAGGTGTGCTGAGAACAGAAATATACAGACAGGGCATTAGTATCCAGTGGCACCCTTGGACATCACAAAGGCTGAAGGAGCATAAGGTTCCTCAAATACCATTTAGATTTCAGACACAGAAATCCAGGTACATCTTCCCTTCAGTCTCCACCAGCAAAGGAGGAGACAGGAGGTGCCCAGGCAGCCTGAGCCAACTCAGCCCAGCTGGGAAAAGAGCCCAACAGAAGAAACTCACTCCTCTCCTACACCAGGTTTAGTTAAGACCACTACTGGAATTTTGTCTCAACTCTCAAAGTTTAAACATCTGAACATCTGTAACAAAGTTATAGTAAGAAGCAAGCTGCAATTAAACAGATACAACAGTCATCTTATTTTATTTGCAGAAATATTTTACTATTAGAAATCCTGCTGAACAAACCAGTCATAATGGATGTGGGAGATTGTTTATTTTCAAATGAATACATAAATACATAAACAGTTGAATAATGTTCATGATTAGAAGGCATTCATTTAAAAAGATTTAAAAATCTGCAAAGCAATTAGTTCATCTTAATTAATTAAGGTTGCAAAAGATTAGTTGAGGTTCTACAGAACAGGAAAGTGGGTTACAGAAACAGTTCAGCTTGCAAAGGACACAGAGGTGAAAAAAGCCTAGAAATAGTCAGCCAAAGGATTTTGTATGTCAGGGGTTTTATATGGCAGTTAAAATATTTTGTGTTTGCTGCTTCAATGCTTCATTACTTGCATAGAAACAATGTCTTCACAAATTTGAAATCAGCACATTTAAGGCACCATGAGTGCACCTTCGTGTCACACAGATGTGATCCATTCAACCAAGAGAAATCCAGAATGAAATGTGAACTGGGGATTGGAACAAAAGATCATTAAAAGGGAAACAGCCATCACATTAGATATGTCCCTGAGATGTGCAAACTCAGTTTCACTAAATCTCTGGTCAACAGACAGGTTTTATGTTCCTTGTAAATTTTATGGTAAACTTGCAATATCAAGCTGATTTTCAAAATCCCCTTTTTACTACTTACTCTAGGAGAAAATGACTTGCATATTGTTGCACCCTGCAACCTTTAAAAAACCACAAATTTATTTTGCTTTAATATGATAAAAGAAATCTAAATTATTAATAACTTTAAACGTTCTTTGGCACAGATACCTATAATGTCTTTGCCTATTTTTCCATAATGAATGTAGCAGTCTGCTATGGAGCAAAGCTTCGTGGAAAAGAATTTTCCACAAAACCTATCTCTGTAAAAGAAGCCTAATACTTCTGTAATGAATCAGGATACCCCAGAACAGGAAACCAGTTAACAACCATTTCACTAGAACTTGTGTCACATGCTGCATTAGTGGGGGGTGCCTTCATGGACATATTCAGCAAACTTCCTGGAGAAGAAAAATTCTCTTAGAGGAAAATTAAATCTCATTTCTATTCTGAGCTTCCCCTCCCACAGTAGTCACCAAAGGCTTTCACAACTATAATTTGTGATCAGTATAATGTATGTGTTTATTTTACAGTAGTCTACCTTTAAATGCTCCAGGTAAAATTAATAAAAGTATAAGCCACACATGTGGCCAATAATAATAATATCTGCATTCAGGCATAATAAAGTAGGGCTATTTGGAACATGAAATGGTTAGGGGATTTGGGAAGCAGTTTTCCTTCTGTGCCCTCATCACCATTTAGCACCATGTGTCTGGCCAAGGGTATCACAGATAAACCAAACCCACAGAAGCACCAGGAACCAGCCACTGTGGAAGACAACATTCCAGATACATCCAACTCTCCCAGTTTCACCTCCAGCTCAGGATCACAGAGTCTGTGCAGGTGCTGTGGTGCCTCCCTCGCACTGAGCACGACGGGACTTCCTTCGCTGATCAGGTTTCCAATATGCCCTGAGAAGACCAGTGCTAAAAATAAACCCTGATTTCTATTTCAACCCTTGCACAGAGCTAATACCCTTGGCCCCTGCCAAGACTGGCAAAGGACCCACTGCTGTTCTTAGCAAACCTCATTAGGGACTGGAGCGGCTCCGTCCCTTTGCCCAGCGAGGTTTAGGGATTCCATCCCATCGCCTCTCCTGGTATCCATGACCCAGCCAGATGCTGCCCCACTTGCTTTCCCAACCCGTGCAGAACCAGAAAGGAGAGCAGAATATGCCAACTTTCAAAGCAATCCTTCTGCTTCTTATGATTTAATGACAAAGCAAACAAACAAAAAAAAAATCCCAGACTAAGTCTTTGAAACAGGAGGTGTTAGAAGATGTCCTGAATGGAAGGCATTGTTGGAAATCTAAATTTTCTGCAAAAGTTTAAAGCAGGTAACAAGAAGCCAATAATTTTATAGCAAACTGTGCCAACTCTGCAAGATGCCATTTTTGTCTTGCTCCACTACAGGGAGCTACTGTTTGTCAGCAAGGGTTCTGATCCTTTTTCTTTTAATAACAGTTGCACATGCTTCCAGGAAAGACAAGGGAAGTTAGCATTTAAGTTTGAGATTTCTGCACACTGCCTTTTAAGCTGATTTCCACTCATTAATTAATACAGGTTAAGACAAATGGATGCAAGATCATATGCTTGATGCTTTAAGAAAAACTGGATATTGGTTTTACACCATTACCTCACACAAACAGGTGGACAACACAAAGTTGAACCATGAAAAGAAAGCCCTCTCTGCATGCACTCCTCTTTTCCCTGCTTTCCCCCTTCTTTCTGTCTTTCCCTGCTGATTCTGACATCCCATCTTTGGGCTGCAAGGACTGACAGGCTCCACAACCAAACACGTGAGCCTCCCGTAGGCACCTTCTGATGGACCAGCTGGAAGGCAGATGGTTCTCCTGTTTTGTCTGGGCAGTCACCAGATGGGAAGCACACAGATCTCCAGAAAGCAGTGCATGCTGTCTCTCAGCTTCAGCAGGCCAGAAGAGCTTCCTATTGTCTTATCCTTATCCCAGACTGTATTTGCACTCTTGGTTCTACATTCATTCCCTATGTGGGATACCTATTTTATTACTTTTGTGTGTTTTCCTCCCTTTAAGACCATTTCTGCAGGTAATTCTGTACAACAATCTGGTTGTACAATCTAGTTTTCCTCCCAGTCAATGCTTAAGGAAGTTTAGGATGATTTCTTCAGTTCACTACAAGTATTCATCCCACTGGAAAACTCTTAACACAAACATTCCTTTGCAGTATATGAAATTAGCATCTCCCCAAGTAAGTATTTGAGAATATATTTCAAGAATGTACGTTTTTATTTATCCTTAAGCATCCACACCCAGACTAAGAGCTAGAAACATTTTAAAAAATATCACATAATTAACAAAACACTACTTATTTCTTAAAAGGAGACCTGCAAAGATACAGCTGAAGTAATCTCAAGGACAGGTTGTTCAGCCTAGGGCGTGATCAGAGAGGCACCAGGAAGGCTGCCGGTTAATTTGTGGGTTGATCTCTGTACACTTTACCCTCGGGGAAACACATAATCTAAACCAAACTTGAATGTAATACAAGCACAGACCAAAGAATCAAAATTCACCCTTAAAAGAACTGGCAGCCACCTCCAAAAACTTTCTACAGAGATGCTACACTGCTGTGTGACAGCCATATCAGAAGTGTACTATCCTTAGTCTGAAGCCTACCGAGAACGTATCTGCTATGGAGTCTCACTGATTCCTGCTGCCACTTGTATTCTCTTATTTTAACCTTGCTCCCATTGCTCAGCCACAAATTATGCTTCTCTCTACTTAATGGGAAAAGCAACTGCCAGTACAATGCTTAAAGACAACAAAGAGATGTCACCACCTCTTGCAGAAGCCAGTACGAGGTTGGGAAGAAGCACTGTCTGTACTGCACACAAAGGGCTGACAAGCTAAATCCACCCTCTTCTCTGGAAAAGACACCTGGCTTCACAATTTGGGGTTGTTAGTAAGGTATGTTATTATTCACCTCTTGAAAGAAATTAAAGTGAACCACAGCAGATACTGACTTCCTGCTCCTTTCACTATCCCTTTTGCCACATTCTTCTTCGTCATAGTTCTTCCTCACCTTCCAAAAAAAACATGAAAAAGATTAGCATTCTGCACAATCCACCTTATTTTTTTAAAAAACATAATCTTTCACCATCTCTTTTGATATGATAACATGATTTGTACAAAAAGGCCCTCCAAAGGGGACACTTCTCCAATTCACACGTCCCCAACTCTCTGCAAGCTCTAATGCAACTCAGATATAGTGACTAATGCTGGGTAGAACACAGAAATTAATCTGTTTATTGCACTGTGCTGATCTGCCCAGTAACTTCTCTCCAGAGGTGATGCTTCCTGCATAAAGGATACACAGGTCTTACAGCCCCAACCATGTTCTTCAGCAAATGGCCATGCCTTGCTGTCTTGTCTTTGCTGCCTGGAAGCACTGTCTTGGTAACACTCAGCCACAGAGAAGCCAGAGCTTTGGAAAGGCTGGAGTGCTCATTATGTTTTTCAGTGAAAGAATAAGGCACTAAGGTGTTTGTACTCACTGAAAAATTCTCCACCAGATTACAATAAGGCTGCATTTCAGATGTAAAGAGAGTATTTCTGCACCATTTCTGTAGATTGGCAACTGTAAACTTTTCTTGCCCACTGCAAAACAAATTGCTTGCATCTACCTTGACTGTTTATATTAGAGATATATTAGACAATGACTGCAATGCTGATGCAATAAACTATGGCAAAGAGTCCCTTGTGAACCTTCTCAAGTGTAACAGAAATCAATATTTACCTGTTTCTGCATACTGAAAATTCCAAAGTACCCAAATACACTGGACTAAAATGAAAGCAGTCTATGTAATAAATATGCCCTTACATCGTTTCATGTAAATTCATTGTGAAATTTAGTAGTGACATAAATGCTTACAGGTAGGTGTATACATACAGATTAAACACTCCAAACTGAACAGAATTAGACACAGCTTTAACAGCTACGGAAGGACCAAAAAAGTAAAACAGCAGAGTTTTAAACATAGAGTGCAAGATTATTAATAACTGCTCTGTTTATCTTACAGATAATTCTCTTTCATTAATAACACCTTCCAGTGCCTCAGGAGTATATGTGTTGTTCCTCACACTGGACTGGCTTCAGAGATGCCAGAGCAGTCCCGCTGTACCCTGCTCTGAGCAGTTTAGTTCCCACTGGAATTCTAGCTCAAGCGTGGGTAAGAGGCACAGAAATCAGCTCTCTCTGCTTTACTCCTCCAGTTCTGGAGGCTGCCTAAAACTGACTCCTCTTCACACTCCTGCACAGCCACAGTAAAAAGTAACTTCAAGACAAACTTCTGCTCTCTTATTTCACATCTGTTTTTCTCATTGTGTTATTTCTTTCTTTTACAGTGCACTATCCCTAGTGCTGGCAATAGCTATCTTCTATCCACTACTCCCCCCTTTCCTGAGCAGTCTGGTTTCTTTTGCTTGCTGGAAGCACGTCCTTGTAAACGCTTTTGTCCTCGTTTGCAGGCTGTGGCCATTGTTTAATACACCCAGGCAAACAATGCCAGCAAAGAACACAGCCTAGCACTGCGAGTCACAACTAACTTGAGACAAACCCTGTGAAAACACCATTTTGAACTTTCTTAAGCTGGAAGGATAACAGCTCCTTTACACAACAGCAGGGAAAACTACTGCTTTTTCCTTTTACACCCAATGAATCTCTTATGGCAACCTCAGAGCTCATTCAAACACTGTGTGCTTCAGAAGAAGAGAGACTGTGTTGGCATTTACCCCCATGAGAGCAGCCTCCAGCCTCAAATCAAGTCACTCAATACAGTGCTCTAGGACAGTGACAGGCCCACAGTGTGTTTAACACAGCAAATCCACTACACTCTGCTGTACATCTACAGCAGAACAGGGTGGTGTAAAATGTAAAAGGAAATAAACTGCAAATTTTCTTAAAGCTGTACAGTTCACTCAACTAATTAGAAATGAAAGCTCTGAGACATTCCACTACACCTAATGTAAGATCCCAACAAAGTAACCATGAATCAGTCCCTGCCCTAAAGAACTTGAAGAATAGATAAGTGAAAAGTAACAAATGGCTGTAAAAACCCCAAACAGGACAAAAGGGCAAAAGAGACCAATAAAGAGACTATGTATTTTTTTAATTCATTACCTAATGGCAGAAAATCTTCTAGAGAAATCTAAAAGTGAGTAAGGTGCCACTCACTGTTCTACTCTGGATATGACCGTCCTTGGTTTTCAATGTCCAGAACACAATTCACATATTATTGATCAACACTGTGCTGCAAAAATATGTTCCTTTAAGAAATTCTCTTGGCAAAACTAAACAGAGGATAAGCTTTCAAATTAATAAATGTGTTCTATTAAATTATATTAAGTATAGAGATCTCTACAGGATTTCTCTATTCTTGTAGCCAATCCTTCTTGGACTTGGGGGAGGAATTTTGACACCCAGGAGGTTTAAAACACTTGCTCAGAGAACAAGCCACTACAGTATCTTTGCTCCCTCCCAAGATTCAGGTCAGTGCACTTAAACAACAGAGTGTGTCTGTAAATTAAGAGTCAGTTAACTACTCATAAAAGAGTATTTTAAAAACTCCCTGTGAATTATGGGGAAAAAAAAAACCACTATGAGGAAAGACAGAGGTATTCTGAGCACAACTAATGGTAATTGTTTTCTTCAAAGGCAGCTCCAGTTGTGGATCCTTCACCTAGAAAGAGGAAGTTCCAAACTGACTGGAATATACAAATAATTTAGATGAAAACAAATGTCAAGCAACTAGGTCAGCCTTCCTTAAAAGCAAAGGCTTGTTTCCACTTATGCACTCTCTGAACACCACAGATCCGGGGGGATGGCTGAGGTTTCTGTCTCTTTCAAACAAAAACACTTCGAGCAACATTTGATTTCTCTTCCAGGAACCCCATGCACCAAACCACCCAATCACCAGCATCTAGAACAGTTTTAATTATTGGACAAGTATATGAAAACACACTGAAAGCATATCATCAGTGAAGAACTACCTGGTTGTAAACTGCATAATTGGAAGCCAAATGGCATTAATTTATTAGTGGCAGACCAAGAATTTGAAGGCCCCACTTTGTTTTTAAAATATCACAAGTCATCTGATAAGTCATATTAACAGAAGTCATTAAAATTGCATGCTCAGAATTTTATTTGTCAGAGTATCCTTTTACAAGAGGAGTGCAAGAATCTCCAATTATCAAGTTTAAAGACAACCAGCAGCATTTGATACCCCTAAGATTACGATTAACCTACATTATTTCTTATATTTATCTCACAGCAACCCATAGTAACCCTTCTTTACCCTCTTATCACTTTTAAGAACTGACAATTAATAACAGTGTATCAGTACTTTAAATATTCCTATCTGTTTTCTTTTTGAAAATCACAAGCGTATGAAGAAGCAGCAGTCCTTAATTCCAGTCACATTTTAAGGCTATGCACAGCTAGAGATAGTGTAAGCCACAGGATCTCTGCTCTCACCATCAGTTATGACCCTTGCAAGTCATTATTGGCTAAATACTTGCATCTGAATTGAAGCATGGAATCCAAATTTATCTTTTGTAATTTTAACACATGAAGAAATATGTAAAGAATGGAACATCCTGTATAAGAAACTGAAAAAAAAAATTTGCCATATATGCATATAGTTGGGTTGGGTTTTTTTGCTTGTTTCTTTTTTTCTCCTTACAGCAAGGAGGATCTCAAATGCATTTTGAGAAATCTCAAGAATTTAAAGTTTTAAATTAGAGTAAAACCTTTATATAAACCACTTACAACTGGAGGTAATCTTTAGAATGTTAAGCACCTAATATGTACCATTCATCTTTGTGAATCAGCATGAAATTATCCTGTATGATTGTATTTCCATGAACAAGAAGAAAATGAAATTAAGGCTCACAGCCATCACAATTACATCAAGTTCTCAGCCTGACTTGGAAATGTTCTCTCTCACCACTGGGATCTATGTGAAATCCAATTTCTGTGCAGTTCTTTGCATTTATCACCCTGGCACTCTGCAAAGCAGTGTTACTACTTTGATGCAGGGAAAAAAGATGAAGCGCAAAAAAACCTTAAAACTTTCTCCAAAGTTATGAGGAGTCTGACAGAACAAGAACCTGGAGGCAGCCCTAGTGATCACCAGCTGAATGCCCCAGTCACTGGGCTGCCTTTGCTCCACACGTGGAGTAAGCACGAGGCATTCATTTGAACACCATCGAGTAAGACAACAACTGAATGCTTGGATTTTGCCACCAAGACTATACATAAAAGCAGTACTTCCACAGCTATTGGTACAAACTTGTGTTCTTAAATTATGTTTTATAACTATTACCCAGAGACCAGACAAATCTCCAAGTGTTCCTGACTAATTGCTTGAGCACTTTAGGTTCACTATTAGTTATCCATCCATCCTTCTTTACATGCAAATTCTGTGTATCTTGGTAAAGCTGTTACCAGTAACTGTGCTCCAGGCAAGAAGGAGAAAGCCAGACAGTGTCACTTACACAGGCAGAAAAAACCTGATTAGACGGAAGGAAGCTGTTATTTTATCAGACAACTTCCGACCAAGCTGGGCTCAGCCACGCAGGTCATGGGAATTATGCCTGCAGCTAGACTGGTTGAAAAAGGTACTTCATTTTTGTCCCATGTCCTGAGACAAGTTTCCCAAAAAATCATGTAGGTCTTGGAAAGGAAAATACATACAAACAGCATTTTAATACACTGTTTTGAACAACCTTCACAGCAGCGATTCAGTACAAGTGGAAATCCTGACAACAGCACAGCCAAGCTCTGGTAAAAACAAACACATATTCTCTACCACCCATACTAGAAAACACAGGAGATTTTAGTATTTCAGTGAAAATGAAAATAAAATAATAACTGTGGGATACAACAGCTTAAATTATAGGTATTTTTACTCTGATTACCCACACGAATCCAGGAAAACCTCATATGCTGGGTAAACCACAAGTAACTGATTATTCCCCTCTTCTCAAATCTTAACAAGCTCAGCAGTGCTTACGGTATTAGAATAGGAGCAAAAATTCCTCTTCATCCCTGAAGGATGACAGCAGCAAGCATGGATCACAAGAATGGGGTAAGCAGCTGCCATCTATGCACTGTTGTTTCAGTGTACAACCACAATTCACTTCTAATATTAAAGGATGTTCACACATCACTGATGGAAATATTAACTGCCTTCTAGTTGTAGTAGCAAATTCTGCTCTTTGTCATCCACCTAAAGGACATAAGATTGGACAGGAATGTCAGGGCAGAAAATTATTACAAAGGAACTGCAGAACTGACACTGCAGGCATGATTTGGCCTGCAGAACCTTAACTACCGTTGATACTCAAAGAAAGAGAAACAACTTTTCCTCACCTCAATACTAGCCTGAATTAAAGAGAATATTTTTCTAGCCCAACTTAGCACATTGATACCGAAGTTAGTTAAAAATGGCACTGTGGGATTCTACACTTTAAAGGCTTAGAATAATTAACCAGCACCAACCAACCACAGATGAAACCAATATTAAGAGGCTGGTAACAGAGAGCAGAAGTGGGGAACAAGAACCCAGCAGTCTTGCCCCCAAAAAGGAACCCATGCAAAAGGTAACTACACAAAAGGTATACATACAGCTCCTAGCCAGGCCGCCAGAAAGAGCTGTAGTTTCTCAGCAAGATGCTTCTGATTCTTACTTATTGTCTTTAAAACGTGAGATTCCCAACCAGAAGTTCACTGGTAAACAACTAAAGATGCACAGCACTGTATTTATTTTGTCTAGATGTTTGCCCTCCAGATTGATTAAGACAGCAAAGCACACAATTGCCCACAGAGAGGCAGAAACTGGGCCCAAGTACTCTAGTTAGCAGGTATTTTGGAACAGATGAGTCCCCCCACGCAGCCAACTGAGCTTAGAAAAGCAGGAAGTTATATCCCTCGCCAATCTGCCCAAGGGTAGCATGGGACTAAACAAGGTTCTTTCTGGTGTCTCTTTTTTCCCCTCCTACATCCTCTCCAAACAGTCGCGATATCAGACTTGGTTGCTGCTCACAACTTCTCCAAACAGCAGCAAATACTGTGGCAATTACCGTGCCAATTCCACTGCTAACCACGGGATTGCAAGGATAATTTCTAAACATCATTTGCTTTCTCCAGGGAGCGCTACTGACAAGAAGTCAGGAGCAGAGCTGCAGTGGCCTGTACACTCAGACAGCATTGATTCAATGCACATTAGCAATGAGTTTATCTTCAAGTACACAAGTGCTAGAAATGCATTCTATGTACACTGAAGTTTAGATTCTGGTTCAGTGACTTCTACCCCCTCAGGGAAAAAAATTTCAAGGTCTAGTCTTTCCGGGATCTAGTGAGAGGGTTTGTTTTTTTAACACCATGTGCATATTAGAACATGTGCATATGTTAAGGGAGATGGAGCTGCCTGGCTCAAGGAGCATTTCCCCTCTGGTTTTGGGACTAAATCTAGGTCGTGACAGCTACCAGAAAATGTAGGTGCCCGTCTTTAGAAGAACTTAGGGGCCACCGTAGAAGTGCATCCAATATGCAAAATAAAGTGCAGCAGCTCTAGCAGGAAGCTTAAGGATCAAATAGACACCGCCTGTGCAGGTGAGAAGTGCTATCTTTCGGCAGATCGTTATCCTTCTGGAGCACTAAACTGTCTTGATTTTGAAACAGAAACGAAAAGTAATTAAGTAATATTTCTGACACTCAACACACTGAAAAAGAATGCCAGAAGAGAGCTGTGCATTCAGGACTCTTTGCCAGCACTCTTCTTTGTGTAATTACACAGACACACTGAAAACAATCAAGCGAGAGGCTCTCAGAGTAGTTTTTGTACCAAGTCCAAGTTAGTTAGCTTAGATCAAGCCACAATTATCTTTCCTTATCTTTTTGTGTCCGGGATAAGAAAATGTTTATCTTTTCTAATGGATCACCCACAAAGCTTTTGCGTGGAGATGTGCCATGAAATTGTGCTGCAAACGCACACCATGCACGCACAACGCTGGTTTCAAAATATGCTATTAAGGACCGTAAGTATTAATAGGCACGTAAATACAGCCAAGGACAAACCCAAAGCAGAGCTTCTTTAGCCCTCTGAGAACAGTAGATTAAAAAAAAAAAGAAGAAATAAAATGAAATGAAATGAAATTAAATAAACGGGGCTTTAGCCAATCTTTGATTAGGAATCAACTCCAGGGACTTCCCTGCCTTCTTCACTCGGGACCGGACACACCGCCGGGGCAAGAGCCGCCGCAGAGACACCGACAAGTTCAGACCGTCGAAAAACGGTGAAAAATGGGCGGTTCGCGTAACGCCGCCCTCCCGCAGCCTCCTCTGCCACTGCCCAGCGGCTGCGGGAGGTCCCGAGCCAGCAATTCCCGCCCGGGGCTGCGGGAAAGGACGGACCCGGCCGGGCGGCCTCCACTCGCGGTGCCCCTTCCACGCCCCGGGACGGGGGCCGGGGATGGGGGGGACACCCCCCCCCCAGCCGCGCCCTCGGTCCGCCGGATCCCCCACACCGCCGCGCTTCCCCCTGGCTGCCCGCTCTCACCCATCTGCTCCCGCAGCCCCTTCAGGGAGGAGGAGGAGGAGGCAGCGCAGGACGGGGGCGCCGCGCCGCCCTCCGCCATCTTCAGCGCGGGACGCGGCAGTGCCGGCGGCGGCGGGGCCGGGCCGCTCACTGCGCACGCTCCGCCCGCCCCGCGCCCGCCCCGGCGGGAGCCGCCGGTGACCCCCGAGCGCTGCCCTCAGGCCCCGCTGTGCCCGGTGGGCGTAACCGGGGCTGAACATCTAACCGGTATAAGTAAAGCCATACAAGTGATACCGTTAGAACTAAAGAAAAATTACAGTTATGATTAAACTATAGGATCAATAAAGAGTCCTGTGTTGGTGAGATATAGAATACGGGGTTGTTCAGAATGCTGTGTTTTGTGTATACACAACCATAGCTACCGCTGGCTGCTTGGAATTCTCTTTAACCCTTCCCATCTTGGTCTGGGTGCCACGGGTACCGATTGGTAGAGATAAATAGAATTAACCCGTGACTGTTTTTGAATAAAGATATATGATATATGGAACCAGTCGTCGTCCGAACAGCAGTAGGACAAGAGGGCAGAGGAGGTTTAGGTTAGACATTAAGAAGAAATTCTCTACAAAGAAAATGATCAGACATTGGAATGGGCTGCCCAGGGACGTGGTGGATTCACCGTCCCTGGAGGGTTTTAAGAGACTGGATGTGGCATCAGTGCCATGGTCTAGTAGGTGGTGTTGAGTCAAAGGTTGGACTTGATTTCGGAGGACTTTTCCAAACTAGTTGATTCTGTGATTAGCTATAAGAATAGGCTTATGTAACAGAAAAGAAGTATAAAAATTAATAGAAGAATGGATTTATATTTAATCCATGAAATAGCAGCTAATGAGCGAGCTCTAAGTGATGTCTGAGTGTTAGAGAAACAGATTAAAGTGTAGGGCTTTCAGACCTGGGGGGGGAAGTTATCATGGCTTGGGAAGAGGGATGTACCGTTGGTAATGGACACAAAGGAATGCGGAATTTATGGGCAACCAGGACTGCCAAGATAAGGAAGAAACTAATAAAACCAACTTGGTAATTGTGCTGAAATCAGCTCCAAACGGGTAAAAGGTGATTCTGGCGGGGGAATCTGCGACCACCGACACACAGACCATTGACTCAAGAAACCCCCTGAGCCAAAGGAAGAAACTGAGCCTGCAGACAAATTAGCATGAGAAGTGAGAGAATCATTAATGAATAGAAGTTAGAGTACTAATTAATAAGAGAAGTATGTAACTTGTAGCAAATAATCACTAATTCCTTTGTTTGCTACAATGTATAAATAGTAAAAAATTTTGATAACTGATGTACATGTTTGGTGAAGTGATACCCACATACCTCAGTGCTGAATAAAGTGATGTCAGCTTTCTAACTTAACAAACTGGTTAGAGAGTTTATTTCCCAGTTTTTGGTGACAGCCCCTCACTTTAAAAAGGACGTTGAGGTGCTGCTGCATGTCCAGCAAAGGGCAACAAGGCTTCTGGAAGGACTACAGAACAAGTGTGACAGGGCTGGGAGCGAAGTCTCGTCTTTCAAGTATCCCTGTTTTTGTACGTGTTTCCAAAAGAAGAGCGGGATAAGGGTGAAGGGGTCCAGCCAGTCAGGGAAAAAAATTATTGAAACCCTATTGAATGAATTCCCAGACATTGCTCTATGTTAACTTGAATTTGTCGCTTGTTTCTTATTTTGCTACCTAGTTGATTATGGATAAATTCAGGAATAATCTTTTCTTATTTTGCCTCAGGGTTTACGCCATGAGAAGAGTGAGGACAAAGCAGCATCCGTGGTCATACTGAAGGGCAGGCTCTTTGGGCCTTATGAGGAAAATTCCCTTTGCAATCATAAACAGAAAGTTTGCTTGTCAGTGGGCCAAAGAATCATCCCATGAATGTGATGAATGCCAAAAAAGCAGCAGTAATATCATGTAGTATTTCGAGGGAGTGAAAAAAGGAACCTTACAAATATTCTGAGCAGGGCTCCATTTTAACTTGAATATTCAAACCACGGACTTGCCCTATTCTTTGTTTCTTTTTTTTTTGTTGTTGTTATATTGGCTATATGTGTGTGCAGAGAATCCTTTGTCTGTTGTTTCCTCTCTGTGTTATTAGAATGTCAATTATTAATATTTAAAACAACAGGGCAGCTAAAGGGGAAAAAACCCCTACACATTTGGTGCCAAATTTCCCAGGTTTATATTTATAATATGTAGTAATAGCATCTTGCCACTTAGCAATCTCCACATGCTTTATACACATGCTGAAATTAAATTTCACCATTCCACTGAGAGACATTCAAATGTTACCCTTGTTTTACAGATGAGAAAACTGAGTCACTGAAATCAAAGTCTCTAGTTATGTCATGAACAAAGCAACACAGCAAAAAGCCCAGCCCAGATTTCTTGATTCCTTGTTCCATAGTCCTGTTTTTTTCCATCTTCCTTTCATCAGCAACCATCAGAAAATATCATCAAAATGGTTTGTATTGATTCTTAACATAACAAAGTACACTTGGTGTGGTACAAAAAAAATAGTCAAACTACCTGATAGACTGTAATTTTTATGTTTTGCAAGCTCCAGAAGTAATATATAGTTAGGAAGATGTAAGAATAAAGTGCTCATGCATGTTTTGAAGTGCCTCTGAATTTTTATTAGGTTACATATCTCTTCTTTAACTTCCCTTTTCCTTAACACACTTTGCAATAAAAGAGGTCAGAGTCTATTTATCCATTTTTGTTCCTCTGAGAAAAATGAGACAATTGGAATGGGAGGAATCACTCTGCTGAAGGGAATGCTTGCAAACAGGATGGGCAACCAAAATTAATTTTCAAATGAGGTGGCATTTTCTGCTCTTTCCATTTCAACAGATACATATACAAGTGGTCTCACTGCTTGCAATTTACCACGCCTGATATTCTGCACATCAGAGTAGAAGGTATGAATTACAGGAAGGGAAATAAACCAAGTGTTGCACACTCAGGATGTTTGTGGTGGTGCAGTGGAGGTTGTAAACTTAAAATAAAAAGGCCAAGCACATACAAATTCATGAGACATAAAAGGACTCTTGAGGTAGAAGTGGGGCATTGACCCTCCCTGCTCTCCATACATCTATATACTGCTTGATAAGCATGTCTTTTATCTTTAGGCACACAGGAACTGAACTGAGAAAAATCTGTCCCAGTGTGGAAAATATGTTATCTTTTTCTCTGATGAGCAGTTAAGGAACGTTTGAGCTAATGTTTCAGAAACTGCAAATGTAACATCCATCTTATTTCCTTTTTAACCTTGTTTCTCAGATTTTCAGTTCAGTCGTGCAATTACTGCTTTTAGTGCATTTTCAGTGGAACTTCATTAAAATTTTGACCTCGTGTGGCTTCAGCAGCACTTGCAATCGCCCTTTAATTTTGCAGCATTTGCAGATTTGATTGCAGTACTGATTTATTCTAATCCTTTAAAGACTGTCCTTTTTTCCATCGTCCCCATGGAAAAATGAATAATTTAATTCTGCAGTCATTTCTTCGTCCTTTTAATTTTCATGTGATAGTTCCTGACCAATCTTTCAAAAATGTCTCAGGCCAAATCACTGATGGATGCATGTTGGCATTATGAGATGAGAATCAATAAAGCCCTGGCACTGCATGCAATGTGAAATTCCGGGAGGTTTACACTATCCATTTTAGTTTAAGGAAAACTGAAATTAGTTGAAATAACAGTAGCTGAAATCAGTCAAGTAGAAGCTTGCACATGTGATGACTCAGATGCAAAAAGAAATGCTAGCTCAGAAAATACTTACACCATTGGTAGAACTGGAGAGGGCATTAGAGGAAGAAGCAATCACCTACTAATCTATTTCTTACCCTGTTTCCCACAGTATCCAGTGTTACACAGTATTAGATGTTGCACTTGAGTGGACTTATTCTGAAATCTGTTTTTACATTCTAGTTCAAAAAAAACCAGCCCCCAAATTTTCTGTGAGCCTACAGGTCATAATTGCTTTGATCATTGAGGTATCTAACTATAAAATATTTGTGTGTATTCAACTTTATTTATGTCAGAGTCTTGCTGAGTAAGAGCTAAAACAAGACACCAGGAAAATTAAATGTATCTGCACATCTATATGTGGGATTTTGAAAAATTATTAAAAAGTTTCTCAAAACGTTCTAAATCCAAAAGCATAAGGCCTATATTGTGACAGATTATAGTGGGTTTCCTGTGGTGAATGTAACTGCTGTGGTGATGGAAAGAAAATTGGTGGCATGAAAAATACTGTAGCCTGTTCAATCTTCTTTCCAAATGGGCTTTAGCTGCACATTCTTGTTTATTACTCTCCTGCTGGGAAAAAATACCTGCAACCCTCTGTGTTACTAATACATCTGTACTCTAAGGACCTCATTTCTCAGTTCTGACTCAAGTTCACTTGTATTTATCTAGGTGAATAATTCCTTAGATGTAAAGTTATCAGACAATATTGCTTAATAGAAGAAATACAGAATGAAGACTTCAGTTTGTCCTTGGTTCAGTTTGTTTATTAGTTACCTGGATGATGGAGTGGAAGGCATTCCTGTAGCATTTGCGTGCACTGCTGATACGGAGACAAGCTTAGAGGACACTGCTGATAGAGGACAAGCTTAGGATTCAAAATTATCTTGAAAGTTCGAAATATAATCCAGGAGAAAAAGAGGATAAATAGGGACTGATGCAAGATAAAACATTTAGACAAGAACAATTAAATGCAGAAAGACACGACAGAGAACAGCTTGCTAAATAGCAGATAGAGCAGAAAATAATCTGGGATGTCACAAGCTGAGCATGAGTCAACAGTGCCCTGGTATTGTGAAAAGGGAAGCACCCTGGCTGAGAGCAGGGACAGAGGGTGGGCTCTGGGACACACAGCCTCCCTCTTCTCACTCATCCCAGGACCACTGTTGGGGTGTTGCCCTAGAAGATACAGCCCATCTGGAGAACATCTAGAGGAAGTCAGCAAAAATAATGAGAATATAAATGAGGAAAGGTAAAGAATTGGGATTTATATATTTTTTTTTTTAGTCTAAAGAAGAGGTAAATGAAGGTTGATAGTCTGCTTTCTTTGAAACAGAGAGAATAAAACACAATAGAGTTGATTTTAATCAGGGAAGGTTGTTTTATTTTAAGGAAAACATCAGGTAGGGATAGGGAAGTATAGTGAGATAGATTGCTGGAGAAGCAGTTAAAGCTCCAACATGGGAGATGTGTGGCTGGATGAGTGTCAGCCCAGGAAGGCAGGTCTGATCAGAGGGCAGGAGGAAGGACTGCATGACCTCTCGAGGTCTGTTCCAGCTCTGTGTTTCTGTGATTCTAGCATTCCTGCTAGTGGGGTTTGGGATTATTGGCCAGAACAAGTATTATTCAATGCAAGGATTGCAGAACTGCCTTCTAAATTTAGACAGAGTGTTCTAAGCAGTGACAAAAGACAAATGAGTTCAAGGGAAGACTCGAGGATCATGTGGCTGCTTGGGTGGCTGGCAGAAAAGATTTGATGCTTTCGTGTATGACACCAGTTCTGTGTCTTAGATCATCCTTTGTATAATAGTTTTGTAAAGGCAGGAGACATATTTATACAGAAAGGACTTAAGTGAGAAAGAACATGCACATGTAATATATGTGGAAACAGGTCCACTCCTTTCCTGTCTGCAATTCTGTGCAGGCCCATTAGTTCTCATTTCATGAAATAGCACTTATGTGTTGCCTTAACATACATATTTCCATTCAAATTTTAGTTCCTGCAGGGGTCAAAATGGGGATCCGTAAGTCCGTTCTCACCATCTCTTGTCTTTTCAGCGTTTATATATCTACTTATTTATTCTGTGGCTTTCCTTCAAGCACAAGCTCTCTCCAAGGTTGACAGTTGCTGTATTTATGTCTCTGTCTGGTAGGCTGAGCACACTGAAGTTAGTAAACAAATAACAGTAAATAATAAACGTTAAAACTCTTGGGCCAATTCTTGTGAAAGTGACTACCTAACATTGTGTGTAAAAGCTGTGTCTCTTCAACCAAACTGAGATGCTCTGTGTTCAAGTGCTCACTGAATGTGTCATCACTGGCTATTTATTTATGTTGCCACAGGGTCTAGGAGCCTGCAGGAGAAGTGGCTAAACAGAAACTGCAGTAGGCTACTCCCTGCCCCAAAGAGCCCAAATCTGGTCCAGAATTTGCTGCAAAAAAGCTGGCTTATTTTTAAAATAATTTTCTTACTCGTTTGTCTCCTGTCCTGCTCTGATTTGGAGCAGTACAATTCCCAGAGAAAAGATTAAGGGGAACCAGCTCAGTCAATATTCTTAAGGTACAAATCCCATCACACTGAGTCATTGTACAAATTTGGCACTGACTGTGCAGATTCCAGCATCTCCCTTTGCCTACAGCACAATCTGGTAATTATTACTGAATCATTTGAAATTATCCAGAATTTTGATGTGATTACCTTCAATAGCACTAGGTAATATCATTCCAACGAGCTGAACACTGATATGGTAATCCTTATCACTTTTAACACCAAACAAATTAATCTTATCATCATGTGCTGATGAGATAATATATTCTAGTAGTGCTTTTTTATGAATATTTTAGCGTTCCAAGTGGTGTTGAGATAAAACACCAATGTGGAGAGTTAGAGTATTATGCCAGCAGTGCTGTGCATCTGAGAGGACATTTTTTAAAGACTCTTAAATGACTCCTCAAATCTATATAATGATCTAAAAATCTGTCTGATTGATCCCTGCCTGGAAGCAAGCACTTACGGAAAATATGAGGATTACAGAATAATTTTTCAGTTATTTGAGCATGAAAATATTTCTCAGTAACTCAGCCCTGCTCAGATGTTTTTCTTCCTCACAGCTCAAAGGTTGCTTCTTTTGAAAGATCGGTTCTACAAGAAGTCTGCTGGAACAAAGAAGAGCAGTCGGTCATGCTAATTTTATTATGTGCAGAGCTCCTTGGCAGAGCACGGCAGAGTCCCTGAAAAGTGCCTCACTGCCTTGGGAAAAAGTAAGAATAAAGAGCAGGTTGTAGTGATGATGGGGAAGGTTCTTAGCACAAGGACAGAAACTTTTTCTTAAGTGTTTGCTTTCCTAAGTTGATGTAAGATGTTTGCCTGGAGTTTGAAGAGTGGCTCTGCCTGCAGTAAGAATGAGATTTGTCAGGAATAGCTCCTGTTTCCCAAACTCTGTGTAGACCTTCTGCTTCATACTGCCACCTGCTCTCCCTAGATTTCTTGGCAGGCCTGGATTTAATAGCCTTGTTACATTGTCTGGATTCCCTACACAAGTTCAGTACAGGCAGTGTGCAACCTTTTGCCTGGCCATTCCCATTCCAAAGGAAAGCCAACTCAAGCCAAGGAGAACCCTGGAAGTGATGGTTGCACTGTCCCACTCACAAAGAAGAGGAAGAAAAAACAACTTTTCAGCAGAAACAGCAAAAATCCATCAAAACACAAAAATCCATTAATAATTTTATGATTGCACTTAATAGCTGGATCCAATTTAATCAAAATTTCAGCTTTCTGCAGTATTTTGGCATTTACCTACCTGAAAATCCCTCCTTTATCCCAACACCATCAAGCTTCTGTTCTAAGCAGCTCGTAAGGGGACCCTTGCTGGCTGCATTCATCATTCTGAGAAGCTGTGGCTCCATTTCTTGCCTGGGAATTACAATCTGTTAATTCTGCTGCTGAATTTGCCTCTCCCCATTCAATTAATCCATCCTTACCAAGTTCAATATGGGCTGATGGTTTTGGGTCCTATTCAGCAGCAGTAAGGAAGGTTTTGTTTTTCCATACTGAAATAACGCTTAGGTGAACACAGGGAAGTTTCTTTCTGTAAGAAAAAGTATTTGGAGAAGAGTTTTAGTGGTGTAGCTGTTAATGAACTTTACAATGTTCCTTCCTCTTTTGGCTTGGAGATTTCTGTTTTGGCAATTCCCACCGGCTTCTTGCATGGCTTGGAAAGACCCTGGTCTCACAGGCTGCTTCACCATAGACCCTACCTTGTCCTCCCATGAAACGAGCCCTCTCCTCCTGACCAGCTGAATGAACTGAAGTGGGATTCTGCAGGGACAGCGAGAGGCCCCTGACACGGTTTGGGACTGTGTAACACTGTGAAGCTCCTGTATTCCAGCACAGAAAGAGGGCAAGGAGATAAATGACTCCAGTGTTTGTTTGTTTGTTTTGCCTAAAGAAGGTTCTTTGTAAGCGTATTCCACATGAGGATTCTTCTGTGCACGTAAATAGATCCCTTGTGCCTGAATTTAAGTCTCTGTATATTGTTTCTTGTGCAACGGCTTAGAAATACTTTGGAGGCATTATCTGGGGGCCTTTATGGCTTCTCTCACATATTTCCTCTGCCTCCCTGCACCCACACATCCATGCACACACAGTAAGAGAGGCAGGCTCAGATCCTGATCAGACTCCTGCTCATTTTACACACACAACACTCCCTTTTTACACTTTTTTTATTTTCTGAATTTCACTCATAGGTCACTTTTGGACCCATTAGACAGTTCTTGGTACACACCAACCCAACAAGAGCTGCGCTACTGAGGACCTCAGACTCCAGAAGGAGTGATAAATGGCCAGTTTTGGAGCTGAGAGCATTAAAACTCAAGCATCAGCCCATCTGTGGCCAGTTTCCCTGCACAGTAGGGTTGTTTTGTGAATTTGTTACTGCAGAATCACAGCAGTGCTATTTATTCTTGAAACTGTGGATTGCATTGCAGGGACAGCCCTAACAAATCACGAGCATCTGTCATAAGCAGGTTTCCCATGTGGATTGCTCTTCATTTAAAGCTCTCACTGGTGGCATGGAGCAGGAAGAGAAAGGCCATATGTTTCTCAGCATTTTCTAACTCAAAAGTTAATCGTTCTATAGTTCCTTGGCCTTCACATTTTTATTTAATGTTAGTTTTGGGAAGTCTTCAAGATTAAAATCTAAAGAAAGCATTTGCTAGTTTTCCTAGAAGAACATATTTCAAATTGGGTCTCCAAGTTGCAATTAAGCTTTGCATCATAGATAAAGGACATGTGTTTATGAAAAAGGAAATTAATAAATCAAAATTACTATTATAAAATTATCTGTTTTAACAGGTAGGTAACAAGAAGTCCCTGCATGGATTCTGTGCATGTGGTGTATGTGAGGCCTGTCTATGTATGTGAGTCTTTTTTATGGTACCTGGCATTTTCTAAGTCAGAGATACAAATCATGCAGATGCTAAAAGTCTGGCAGTGCCACTCTGCCTGCAGGACCAGTTATCCAGTCCCTCCAAAGCAACCAGGGAGGTGCTCTGCAATTAGGCCTCCAGGGTAGCTGTCAGTAATGAGCAATGGCTCAGTTCTTCAAAGCATTGTGAGTGTAAAATAATAGGTAAGTGCATCATGATAAATAAGTTGATGCTGGGGGCCGTGGGTTCAGCAACATGCAGGGTTGTAGCCCCCCATGAAATCCACTCTGTCCAATCTGTTGCCTTCTAGATTTACATTTATTTATGTCTTTGGCAAGGACAGCCACATTTGTTCCTTCTAGAAATGTAAGGGCCAAATCAGCAAGACATTTAAATATTTCTGAAATAAATGAGACATAGTAGTATAGTTGGGTAATTCTCTCCAGCTGTACCCAGGGACAGTGAACCATGAACAGCATCCATCAACCACTGAACACAAAGTACCCAGCAAAACAGCTTCAGTCAAGCACTGAGCACGTGTACTGTGGGCTTTTCCAGGCTCTTCAGTTTTGGTACTCTCTGACCCTCTTACTCTGCTAACAGAAACCTCTCAGGCTCTTGTTTTCTGTGAGTTAGCGGCTTTCAGTATGACTGCTTTAGCACAGGTCACAGCACTGCTAATAGAGTTTCCACTGGTTTATTTGCCACGACTTCTGCTTCCATGTGTGAAGGTTTCTGTCTCCAGTCACCAGCAGTGAGCTCTGAGTGGTCTGAAATCTCGTGCTAAGTGGCCTGGTATAACTGACTGTGAACACAGTGCCATAATACCCATCTGTGTATAAACTCAGCTGTAAATGTGTTCTTGAGGTTGAATGGTTTGTTCAGTGAAGAAGAAAAAGGCAGAGAAGTTTGTAAAGCCCTAAAGATTTTCCTTTGCCTTACAGTGGTGAAGCAGCACCTGCTTTGGTATCCAAGATTCCCACTTTCAAGGTGTTTTAGCCCTGGATCAAAGCAGGTGGCTGACACAGGAGTTCTTTGAAGCTTGTTCTTCTATAGGAAATGAAAAAGAAAAGCAGCCAGAGCCTCAGAAAGGTTGAGCATGAGGTGCTGGCTTTCCACCAGCAATACTGGTTCTTCTTCTTAGTAAGACAACAACCTGCTCAGCCTGCCAGGGCTGGAGCCTTGTCTTTTCTCAGGCAATTCCCAGGGGCAGGATTTTCAGCCAACTTGCACCCCACTGCTCAAAGTGGTGTCAGGGCTGTGTAACTCGTGTGAAAAGAAGTTGTAACAAGTCCTGTGATGGCAGCACTTCAGCTGTACAAATTTGGCTGGTGAGTGGGTGGAAGAGTGGATGGGGGTGGGAAGTTTCCATTTGAAGTTTCATTTAAATACTGATGTTTGCCAGTTATTACTGTACAGTGACATCTAAGCAAACTCAATTTTTTTGCTGTTCCACACCTGGAAAAATAACTACTGTGGTTCAGACCTTAGGGTAGTAAGTGTTGACTGCTGCTTACTTTTCAGTAGTAGTTCCTTATTGCTTAAAGGTGATGACATGAACCTCAAGTAGTTAGTGGTTATACAGTGCTTTGAAATTATGAGACACCGTCTACCTTTTAAGTATTAAAATGTTTCTATAACATATTCTGACAAGTACATGGTTCAGTACACAGCGGCTCACTCAGTGGTAGGTCAGAAATTCTTCCTAAGGGGAAATAATCTGGGAGTTTCTGCCCCTATGGCACAAGGGAATCAAGAAAAATCTTCATCAGTTCTAAATTTACCATAGACTTGGTTCGAGCTGGTGGTTCACTTACCATGGGGATCTTGGAAACTTAATAAAAGGATCAATTACCACTTATTTCTGTATTGAGAGGCGAGGTTGGATATTTCTCTTTTGTTTCCCAAACAATGAGAAAGAGAAGAAAATCAGAGTAAAATATTGTGGAATATAACAATAGTTGGTGCAGTGCAAAACCTCTGTACAATTTGGGCAGACTGCAAAGTCCTGTGTAGAGCAGGGCTGGAGAAGGATGGAGCATCATCGATTTCCAATTGTTTCCTCCAATGTTCAGCCCAGGAGCTCCTGGTTGCTCTGAGTGTGCTGTGAAGTGCTATAGATGTTCTTTTATTTTGATACACTGGGGACAAGGATGAATCTGATTTCCTCATTTTGCTCTTCAGCCAGTGCTGCCAGTGGTGAATTAAATGCCTTGCTAAATTAATAAGTCATTACGTTTTTGGGCTCGGGCCACTGAGCTGTCTATCTCTGCTTTGCACGTGAGTATGGGAGATATGTTAGCCTGAGGATAGAGTAACAGCTCCAAAGGGCTGCAGTGAAATGCAATCTGATTTGGACACAATGCAGCCAGTTGGGCCATCTGTGTGAAGGAGCACCCAAAAAGGTGACTGTCAAAGACGGATAATCCCCAACTGAGCCTTGCAAACTCAAAACACCCGGACTGAATGTGTGTGTGAGCTTATATTTGGCAAATCTGAGAGTTGTGACTGTGGCATTGAAGTTTTACAGTGATGGCAAGTGGTTAGGAATATGGATGTTTAGTTTATATTTCTTGACCAGGATCCACTTTAGTCCTGGATCTTTCCCTGTCTCACCAAATCATTGTGGGGTGAGGATTAGCCAGAGCTGTCATGGAACAGGACTCTCTGGTGTGGTCTGAGCATGCAGCTCTGCAGATTCCACTGCTCAAAGGTTGCCCTGGATGTGCAACACCAGCCCTTTGGTGTTTCTGTCTCTAAAATCAGCAGGAAACCAACCCTGTGGAAGGGACCTGAGGGTAGAGCTGCCAGCTGCCCACAGCAGCTCAGACAAGCTGGGTGGGTGGTGCAAGGCGTGGGTAGGACTGCAGGGCTGGGACAGGGGACTAGTCAGTGATATCCCTTCCAAGCTGCTGGATTGCTTCAGCTGTAACCCCATCCGCACTCATGCCACTGGCTTCTGTCCAGTCTTCCCCCTGACTGGGGCTACCCATGCCTCACACCTCGATTTCCACAACCATCCCAGAGACAACGAGGATTGATGGGTGAACCACTGACCAGCTGGTCCTGGAACATGGGCTGACAGAGCTGCAGAGAGACCATGTGCAGCCGCAGAGGGTCTGCAGGGGAGCAGGATATTTCACTGCAAGAGGCTCTGCACAGCATAGCACTAGCCTTGCCTCTAAATGCCCTGGTTGTGACATGGGAAGGGTTGGTAGAATAGCACAGAGACCACCTTTTAGGTATTCAAAATAGGTTTAAAAGAACAAATATGTCTCAGAGCTAAATGCTTGGTGCCACCTGCAGAAATAAAAGGAGAACTACTCATGCTTCTTTGCTGCTTTTCAGACAAATGCCTCAGTTACAGAGAGAAGTGGTACAAACACAAAGCTTTCCTCTGCATTCAGATTTCATCCTGCTTTTGTGGAACAATTTTCCATAAAAGCCTCTGATGCAGTACAACCCTTAAGAAACCATCCACTTGAGCACAATGCACGGTTGAACACTGGAAATGAAATAGGGTGCAAGCCTGTGTGGAGAGACTAAATGTAGGATACAGCACAGAAGGATTCTATGTAGCATCTGATCTTAAATTTATCTCCACTGGGCTGTGGCAGAATGGAATAAATCAGGAATTATGAATGCTTCATGTGAGGTGGAGGGTGCTTCGACTGCAGACTTGGTTAAAGCTGGTGGTTCACTTACCACTGGCATCTTGGAACTGAATAAAAAGACCAATTACCACCTATTTCTCTAATGAGGGTGAGGCTGGATATTTCTCTTTGGTTTCCCAGCCAAAACAATGGGCTGCATGTCAAAGCTTGTACTTGCAAAGGTAAAGGGTAGAGGATTTGAGGCAAGCTGGGTGGTTTGTGTGTCAGTGAGGAGTAATTTAATGAACTCCTGAAATAACAGAAGGAGAGACTGTCTTGGGTGTAATGACCCTGTTTTGGAAACAGTGAATAGGTCTTGGTGCTCTTCTGTGTTCAAGCAAACAAGGCTCAGTATTGTTAAATATCTGACTTGTTTTTTTTTTCCCAGTGGGAACAATCCAGTGAGGCCCTGGTTACCACCTGCTATAAATCAGCTGAACCTACACACTTCTGACTCGAGCAGCATCTCCTCCCCTTCAATTATCACTCCTTCTCATGTACAAACATTAAAGCAAAATTCAATTAGAAGTGAGCTGGAAGAGCACAGCTGAAAGCTCGCTCCAGCTCCCAAACACCACGAGCAGAGGAGATGGGACGTTTTGAGGGTACATCCCTTCAGTAGGGGTCAGATCAAGGTTTAGATTTAAGCACCTTCTGGGCCCCAGGAATTTCAGACACACGTTTGGCCACAGCTTGTTTCTGCCCATGGCAGTGACAGGCTGGATGGGATGTTCCTGGCAGAGAGGCTTCCTTGGGTGTTCCCAGAGGACGGGTTAGACCCAGGAACAGCACAGGCTGGGTTCTGCCAGCATGGATGGCAGTGGCATAAATGTCACTAGCTGTCAAGAGTGATGTTTTTCATTTCAGAAAGGACATTTTGTTGGATGTGTAGGGAAGTCTCATATTTAAGCCTTATTCTCCATGATCTGAGCAAGGCCATTGCCCTGAACTGGGAGAGGGGCACTTTTTCCTTAAAGCAGTGCTACTGCAGTTGGTAAATTCCAAACTCCTTCTTTACCTACAACCAGGGCTTCCCCCCCTCCCTTAAATGATCTTGCTTGTCACAGCACAGATTGTTCCACTGAGTAGTTACAGGGTTTGGCCTTTCTCATGCTGGAATTTTGGTATCTCTTTACAGCAAAAACTAAACTCATACTAGGACAGTTCTAGGTGATAACTAATGCAAACTAGTGTAGAAGAGTATATAAAAAACCAGTATATACAATATTTATATACATGCCTATAGATTTTAGATCAGATATTAGGAAAAATGTTTTCACTGGAAGGGTGGTCAGGGGTTGAAACATTCCAGGGCAGTGGTGGAGTCACAATCCCTGGAATTGCTAAAAAAATAGGTGGATGTGGCACTTGGAGACATAGTTTAATGGTGAACATGGCAATGCTGGGTTAATGGTTGGACTCAATGATCTTAGAGGTCTTTTCCAGCCTCAGTGATTCCAACCTCTGTGATTCTCTGATATCCTCCAAGCATCTGGTGAAAATGGAAAGATAGCAAAAAGCTTTTGTCCCATAAGTCTGGTTTTCTTACTCTGGCAAGATTGTTAATGTCAGTAGTTTTTCAGTAGTGCTTCAAAACAAAAATCTGAATTTTATTGAAGAAGTTTATATGTTCATAAAGATTTTTTTTTTTTGGTAGGACCACTAAAATGCAATCTTTCTCTTGCCTCAAGACTTAACAGTAATTATACAACTGAAAATGGAATGATTCTGAGAAAGGGCTTGAAAAGATCTCTGGGGTGGTAGTATTGATTTTACAAACTCACAGTGAAATCCTGTTGCTATTTTTAACAGCCTGCCTCAGCTAAAAAAGGCAAAATATCAGAAGATGTAGAAAATGTGAAGAGGAAGTGCTGCAGAGTGAACCCAGAGGATTGCTCAGAGAGGAAATGAGTCAGGCAGTTGCTAAGTAAAGGCAGCTGCTGTTTACACAGGAATCAAAAGAGTTAAAGGAGAAATTCCTGATCAAAATATTCTGAGCAGAGTGTGGATGGCATGAGGATGCACTTAGAATAAACATGTCTGAACAAAACCACTGAATTGCCTGAGGTTTGCCCTGTGCCAACAGAGATAAAACAGCCACAGTCGAGGGCAGGAGCCAGAAGCCACAGAACAAACCCATTGCTACCCTCAGCAGGCACTGGTGATGTGGGCACTGTTGTGGCCGTGGTCTGGATGTTGCAGGTGGGAAAGGAATCCCTCTGGCAGCCAGGACATCAGCCTTCCCAGTGACCACCCCTGGGGCCCCTCTCCTGAGCACAGTGGTGAGGTGGGTTGAGATACAGCTGAAGAATATCCAACCACTCTGGACTTCATCCATCCATCCTACAACGGGGTCCCTTTTTCAGCTTGTGAAATAGGGAGTCACTGGGATCTGCTGGCAGAGTTTGTATGTGTGGTGCACAAGATCTGCATGAGCGGTACCTCAAATTCCCCAGCATCTTCAAGCAGGCCACAAGGCAGTGTTTCCATCTCCCAAGCTCTACCTCTACATGAGTGTGTTTCCTTCTCACCAGATACAAGCTGGAAAGGAGAGAAAACAAAAGCCCTTCCTCCCAGTCACATCATGTGCCTATAATTAAAGGGCAAAATACATTTCTCTCTGGTAAACAAGTCATCAAGTAAAAAGACTCCCAGCATGGCATGTTAATAAAATGAAATCTTGTAGTAATTCATAGCCTGTAAGACGTGTTCCAGAGAAAGTATCTTAGCAGCTGTCTGTCCCAGGGGAGGCAGAGGCTGACGTGACTGTTCACTGTCCTGTTGGCTGGTGACAGTCCCTATGGTTTGGGTCCCTGACTGCACAACCAGGTCTAGTGGAAGGGAAAAATTTATATCTGCTTACGTGAGCTATGACTCTTACCTTATTATATGTAACTGCAAAGCTTTTACAGGGCTTTTGTTTATATCTAGTGAAAATGTTATTATCACTTTAAGAAATTCCCCAGCCACAGGGAATGAGAAAAGCAGCAATGATGTGACACACTGAATTCAGGCTGTGGAAAAAATCTCGGCTATGACATTTCTCTGTTTGAGTTTCTGTGTCATTGGTACTTTCCTGGCAGAAAAGTTCACATTGTTCAGGCAGCTCAGACTCCCCAGCTGGATGCAGTGCCTATGGAGGAAATCCTGCCATTGATGTGCTGCTCTCTCTTCCACATCTGCAGCCATATATCCATGGGCTATTATGGAACAAGATTTTTTCCTCTTGCTTTTGTCTGTTTTTGTCCACAGTTGACTGAAATATTTAGCCTGTTTTCACTGCTGAACCACCCAGTTTTGGTGGCTCTTGGGAGTAACTGGAACTTTCATATTTTTGCTGAGCATCATCATAACCATGTAGAAATCCTTGAGTTATAAACAGTAAGTTTCCAGTCTTCAAGTAACTTCTAAATGTAGATGCATGTATCAGGAAGCTTGAGATCAGAGTTTTCCTCCATTTCATATGCATTGAGGGAAGCTGCAAATTTAGGGATCCCATTGTGACCCCTGTTTGGGAATGCTACTCATCAGAAGCGCCTGTTTACACTGTTGATGGAACAGACTCAGTGAAAAGGGAAAGAGGGAAAGTTCCATTGGACATGGGGAGGAAGAGCCAGAGTGTGTGTCTAGGACAGGTTTCCAATGCAAATGGTCCAATGCAAAATTCAGAGCAGGGTATCATTTTTCCTGAAACCACAACCACCAGGTGTGAAAGAGTCAAAGAGGAGAATCAGACATCTGTAGCTTCAAGGAAGCTCCTTCTACAGACTATTCTGGAGGTCCTCTTCTTTCTGAACTCCTGCCTGGACAGTGGTGTTCAGCTCAGATGAACTATTACTCCATTGTTTTTACATGAATATCACAAAGATTTTACCAAAGAAGAGAGATTTAAAAAGTAGCACAGATTAAAGGCACAGGGCCAGATCTCTGGTTTGTAATTTTGGTGGTCTTGTGCAAGAGGGACCCTGTCTCACTGGCACAAATGATTTTAAATGTAACTCTAAGAAATATCTGAGAGCAGCTCATGGTTCTTACTCCTCTTCCAGAAGGTGTTTCTGGCTTGTGGAAGAATGGCAGTGAAAATTCTTAGGCACTGGACAGTATTACTGCTATGTTTGTTTTTCTGGTTTTGTTCCTGCGCGGTACAGATGCCCAGGATCTGGAGAGGAGCATATTTAAAAAGGAGCTGGAGGTTAGGTGGGGGAGTGCCTGCTGCTGCAGCTCAGCTCTCCTGTTCTGCAGATGGATTACAGCGCACCGTGAGCTGGGCTTAACAGCCTGCTCAGCCCCTCAGGCTCATGCATTAAGCAGTAATGCGGAGGTGACAGGGACACAACCCGTGTCTCATTCTAGCATGTGCCAGCTCGGCACATGTTTCCTCCTGCAGGCTGTGTGTGAGTGTCTGGCTGAGCTCTGAGCTGGCGCTGCCGCAGACCCCAAGGAGAAGAGCTTACGTCACCCTTGGGGGACAGCAGTGAGCCCTGAGCAAAATTCACTCCCCGTTTCTTGCAATTCTAGTCTTTCTATTATATGCTCTGTTTGAAAAAATAAGCAGCTTTTTGCTTTTTATGCTGCTTCAATGCCACCGTTTTCTCTCAGAGCCACCTGCTGTGTGCCCAGGGAAGGCCCATCAGCATCACTTATGTGGGGCAACAGTGACATCCAGTGGTCCCAAATCTGCCCATGATTTGAGAACATCTGCATGGATCAGTTTACCAGGGATCAGCTCGGACTGTATGATGAGCAAACTTTAATAGAGTCATTAAATTAAGGCCTAATATCTGGAAAGGCACTTGGCTGGGGGGAGAGGAATAGCCCTGAGTTCAGTGTGTGGACACCGGCTGGAGATCCCAAAACCAGGAGAACTGGGAGGATCCCAGAGGTGGAGTGAGACTAAGAATAGCTGCAAAACAGATGTCCAGGTCCAGTTTTTACAGCCTTGTCTTTTGCAGTCATGGAGAAAAAAATTAAGGGCTGCTAAGAGTGAACAGGTCCTGCTCCTGAGATGGTGAGTGTAGGCAGCTGCACACTGTGCCCCTGCTCCAGCTGTAGTACCTGGGGAGCAGAGTGGTAGTAGCATCTCAGCGAGTGCACAGCTGGATGCAAACACAGACAACATATAGACATTCAAAAACCTGTGCCCAGGGAGCTCTGCTGGGATATTTTTATTCCTGCTTGGGATGTTTTGAGAGAACAAAACATATGTCATGCTAGAAGTAGCCTGGAGCAAAGGACCTGGGTAAATCTGAAGGCGTGGTTATATTCTTCAAGTTTGTATTTTCTGAATGCCTACAACTTCAGGTGGATTTTACCCAGTTTTCTAAAATACTCACTACAGGATTCAATAACTCATGGTCAAAAAGATTTTCTCCTAGCTTTGAAATTAAAAAGGAATGAAAAAAAGTCAAGTTTGTATTGAAATCAATTTATAACCTAGAAATTTGTATTGGCTAGTTTCCAGTTGTCTCAGAAAATACTCCTTGATGTTTTCACCTTTCAAGGTTTTTAAAAGAAAAGATAAACACCCCGCTAACTTTTCCTGCCCTTATTTAGTGAACTAATGTAATATTTTACAATAAAATTTGCAGCTTTAGGATTTATGATCTGTAAATGATATATTTATCATGATTTTATGATGATATTTACAGGTCAGTGTCTGGAGGGCAGTTCCAGCCCTCCCTCTGCTCAGCCAGCTGTCCTGTGCAGCCAGGTCTCTGTGCTGTGTGACTGTGCAAGGCACCTGATGCTTCTGTTTTGAACAAAACCAATTACAATTGTGTTTTGAAACATAATATTGGATCCCTTTGCTGTTCAATATTTTATGCTGTTTATTTTGAACAACAGTGTTCTGATTGTTTCTGATTCAAAGGATATGTATTTTGGACCTTAACTCTTTTTTAATGGTGTATTGTCTCAGGGGAGCTGTGCAGGACTGGGTAAGTCTGTTGACTAGAAAATGTGGATAATATTTGCACAGCCTCTGTGCTTTCAGTGCTCAGTCAGTGACAACTGAATTAAATAACAAAAGCTGAGGAAATGCAAAAATACTCATGTCATTATGCACTTTTTAGTTCAGGGACCAAATTGAAATGTGCAGTGGTATAAAGAAAGCTCAGCCCAACTGGGAGATAAACATCCTCTAAATAACCTTTGCAGGATGGAGGTGTTCTGAAAAGAGAACCCCTTAGTTAAAAATTATTCAAGAAGGTCTCAGAGGATGGCAGCCAGTGAGGCCAGAAGGGTTCATAGAAACTGTAAGCAGCTGTTAAAGGCACTTTTTGTTTTGTTTTAGAATAAAAATGTCTGGTTGACAAACATCCTGAAGAGTCAGCCACCCACATTCTTCCTCCAAAGAATCAAAGATTCCCAGCTCCTGGGCTTGGAGATGTAATTACAGTATGAGGAGGTTTGGGAGAGCTGAAAAGTCACCATAGCAACCTCCCAGCAAAAAATCTTTGCTCATCCACTGTAAAGCAAAATTTCTTTTTATCTCAATGGCCCTAGTGAGCCTAAATGTGTTCTGTCTTCACTCTCTGCTTCTCTCATTTCATTGTACTCCTCAATCACAGTCTTTTCCCGCTCTGAGTCCTAAGGGTCCTCTTCTAAATCTTCCTAGGAAAGTTTTGACCAGACATGGATGCAGGATGCTGGTTATTCAATCAGGCTCTTCTTGTGACTCAGTGTTAAAGAGGAGGTGCCCTGGCATGGTGTTCCAGACCCTTTACAATCATCTCTAGTGAAGCTGATAAACAACTTGTGCTGAATAATTACAAACATCAAAGTAAACTGATAAACACAGAAACAGATCGAAGAAGATGGAGGAAATGGAAATCCTTGGAAAGTCCTGCACAGTCCCTGTTTCGGAAAGAAAGCTCCATGCAAGGGCTTATGTGAATGCTAGAACCTATGTAGCATGGATTTGGTGAGATACAGTGCATGCCTAGCAATTTTCATGGATATGATCTGCCCATAAGAGAAGGAGACCAAAACGTTCTGGCTGAGGCTGGTGGATGGCAGGAGGGTGCTCGGCCATGGGTGCTTGGATGTGAGAGGGTTTGTGCTGGTTCAAAGGGAGAAGACAAGGCAGGAGAGGAGCTCCTGAAATATGGAGCAGTTTGGCTAAGTGGTGCTGCCATAGTTTTTTGGGGAGAAACTTGAAGTCTGGGGCATTTATATGGGGGAAACCAAGAGGAGGAGACCAATTTATCAGGAAGAAGGTGAAGATGGATAAATAGATTATGTAGGTAAGCAGAAGACAGGGACATTTCCATCCTGTTTGGAGACTGTCTGGAGGAGCAGGCTGCAGTGTTCAGCAGCCTTGGGAGCTTCACACTCTCTCCACTTCCTCTTATCTCTGTCCCTATCAGATCCAGTAAGGGAGTCAAACTGCTGGAAGCCACTGCCAAAACATTCAAGATCACACTCTTGCAGGAGACAGCTGCAAGCTCCCCAAGTCATCCCTCTGGAGCAAACTCACAGAATTCAAGACTTAACCTCTGGCTGGCCAAAGTGACATTCATGCAGGATCGTCCTTCCCTGGGGTGACTCACTCCTTGATCTCACTCTTTCTCAGCAGGAATCAATAATTAACATTTTTTGAACTTGACTAATTAATATCTTGCAGGAGGGAAGAAAGATACTGGTGTAGATCTCTACATTATAGTGCTACATACTACAGTCAGAGGCTAGAGAGCTGTTGTGGGGAAATTACAACTGATGTTCTGTAACGCAGTCACTTTTGAATCAGAAACAAGGGGATCTCTTCAGTTCAATTGTTTCTTTCTAATTTGTGTTTTATAATACTTCATGTTCTGGACTTTGCTCTGGACAAAACCGAATATGACCCTGTGACGTGCCATTGGCTGGGAGTGTAATGATTTGTTTCTTAAATATTATTGCAAAAGTCAACAAATCATTGCTGGAGTAATAAAAGAGGCGGTTGGGAGCAGAGATTTGTTATCACAGCAGACTTTTCAGGACCTAAGAAATGTGGTTTCAGAACAGAAATAACTTTTTCTTCATTTCCTGACCTAGTGAAAACATCACAACATCCCACCTGATTTTCACTTCATATCCTCTTCACTGGTCTTTTGGCGCCTGACAGAAAAAAACAGGAGCAAAATCTACCTTGATTTCTGTCCTACACAGGGAGGTGAGTTTTTGAGCAGCAACTTTAAATAACTATGGTGTTTTTAAAAGAAAGTATGAAAATATATAATAAGTCCTATTTAGGTACTATGGGCTGGGAGCATGCTTTTTTCCTTAAGTGTTACTGCAAAAGTCAGAAAATAATTGCTGGAGTAATAAAGGAGAAGCCTGAGAGAAGAGATTTGTTGTCACAGCAGTAAATGGACACCTGGATGACATTTCCTAACCTTGTAAGTTTTATAAGGTGCAGTTTTTAAAGGAAATGGAGGCAGTTGTTATTAGCTCAGGGGGGGTTGTAATTTTCTATTGTTTATTTTACATGTCTGAACACAAAGGGACAATTTTCATTTTGTCAGTGGCCAGGGTGTCATAATCTTTTGTGGGGAGCCCCAGGTGAGGGTTCTGTCTCATGTGAAGCCAAGTGACTCCACTGAATGAACTTGGCCAGCTTAGACTATCTGAGAATCTAGTTCATCCCTCACAGCCCTTTTATGTAACTCATTAATAGCTGAAGATTTAATCCAATGTGGTCCCAAAACAAGAATAATCCCTTCCCTCTGGTGCCTGGTAAAGTTAGTAGAGGACAGAGCACCAGGGGGAGCGTGTGGGGCACGGGGAGCAAGTCTGGGGCTCTCGGGCATCAAGGCTCCCTGTCCATTCCACTGCTCTGGTTTAACTGTAGTCATTTTGGAAGCAACTTTAGTCAGACTGAAGCACACAACAGAATAAACTCCTTTCAGTTTAGAGTGGCATATTTGGATTTTGCTTTATGTGTTCAGTGTATGCTTATACTGGAACTAGCCCTTCCCTATGTTCCCAGGATTCAATTAAGCTGCTGAAAATTTGTTTGTAGACAGAGCCCGGGGTGAGAATAAATACTTTTTTGGCTGTGCTGTCCATAAGCAGCCTTGTGTCCTGTTTCTCCGTGTACCTCTTGCCCTGTCTGCTGCTCCATGGTCTACAATCCCACAGAGTCTGTGGGGTATAACCATGGGTTGGCACATCCAGCTGAGAGGCACTGGCAGGGCTTTCTCTTCTTGTTTTCCCTTCGTTTTTAGGAACTTCACCACTTCAAACAAGGTCTGCTTTTGTCAAAGCAGGTTAGAAGTTGCTAACAGGTTTGCAGAGTTGTGACAGATGAACAAAATGTTTGCAGAGTAGTTGTGACAGATGAACAAAACATTCACAGTGTAGTTGTGTAAACCTCATCTCTTTTAGAAACCAGCAGAAACCAGCGGGTTTGTGAGGCTGTGACCTTTACAGAGAGGACTGATATAGTGACTCAGCCCAGTCATGAGGAGCAAGGAATTCTGGGCTCCTGGAATACCACTCCAGCAACTTGCAGGAGCAGTTTGAATTTCTTAGGCAAGTGTGCAGGAAAGGGGTGCTCACCAACATCTTTCTTTCAGAACACGCACAAAAAATGAAGAGGTTCCTGTGTGGCCCTGGACAGCACTCTGCTGACAAGGCTCTTTGCATCTTGGTGGTTGCTGCTCATCTTTTCTTCCTTTCAGGTACAGTAATTTCCCTCAGAATTAACCATAGGGATGGTTAATCCCACTACCAGTGGGCTTTGGGCATCCCCCAACCCAGGGGATGTCTGATGGTGTCTGCCACAGATCTTCTGCAATACCAGCACTGGCCATGGATTTCATAAGGCTTTAAACTGAAGGAGGTTAGATTTAGATTAGATACTAGGAGGAAATTCTTCATTCTGAGGGTGGTGAGGTACTGGAACAGGTTGCCCAGAGAAGTTGTGGATGCCCCACCCCTGCAAGTGTTCAAGGCTGTGTTCAAGTTGGATGGGGCTTGGAGCACATGGACCCTACACCTGAACTCTGTGTTGATTCCTATTTGTCATGTCTTGAGGACTTCAACTTTTCCTTTGCAAAGTTAAATTCATCTTCTCTTTACTGGTAGTGTGGGTGGTCTCAATTAAATTTCAAAGGCAGTAGAAACTAGAAATAGAAGAAAGTTTTAATTTTCTTAATCATCATTCAGGGAAGAACCCAAATGAGTCCATATGGCAGCTTTTTCTTTGCAAGTGACACTTCATTTTCCTTCTTTACTCTTTCCCAATGCCGTTTTCTTACAGAAACACGGGATCTGCATGAAGAACGACTGGATTTACTAGGAAGAAATGATAAATATGTATCCCTGGTCAACTTCAGCATCCCTCAGCTCTGTCAGTTCACAGTGTGCATTGACCTAAACCGGACAGCCAATGTCAGCTCGTGGGCAGCATTTTCCTACGACACTAACACCACCTCCACTGACATAAATGACTTAGAACTCGGGCTCTCTGGAGAAAACAAGCACCTGAGACTGTATCTTTTTGGCACCAAACGAGACATTGAGATTGACCTGGCCCTTTTTGTGTGGTATAGTGTATGCTGCTCATGGGACTCTGGGAAACAGCTGCTGGAGGTCTACTGCAATGGGAACCTCGTGCACAGCGAAGCCCTGGGCAGCGCAGGGTGCCTGAAGCCCAACGGCAGCCTCGTGCTGGGCCACCTGCACAAGAGAAGGGATGGCTTCATCGTGAGGATCAGCAACAGCTTCATCGGCAGCTTGTACTACTTCCAGCTGTGGGACCGTGTGCTGGCTCAGGAAGAGCTGCTGGGCTGTGCCATGGGCAGCACTGTCAGCTGGAAGGAGGAGTACTGGAATTTCAGCGGCGTCCTCCCCGTCGTGGACCATCGGCTGCGCTGCGGTGAGTCTGCGATGTTTTATCTTCTTGGGGCTTGTGTGTGGCTGGGGGTCACACGGAGCAGGGAACTCTCCACTGCTTGGGGCTGTCTAATGGCCTCTGAGTCACTGCTGCTGAGATTGAGACCAGGATGGGCAGAGCTGTGGCCGTGCTTACGACATTGCCTGCTCACCCCACGCAGGCTCTTCCTGATACAGAGGTTGTGGATGAGGTAAAGCTGGCAGGGACAAGCTCTGCCACTGAGATCCCCTGGAAGCTGCTGGCAGGTGGCATCTTTTGGATGAGCCTTCTAGTGGTTTATCCTTTTGCTGGGGCACCAATCTGCTACTGAGCTGGCCTGACAAAGAGTGAGGTAGGTGGGACTCTGAAATTTTCTTTCTTCCAATATGTTTAAAAATATTTAACTCAAGCCATTAGTGAGATGATAGTATCATAGAATCACAGAATCATTTGGTTTGGAAGGCACCTTAAAGATCATCCAGTTCCACACCCCTTGCCATGGGAAGGGACACCTTCCCCTAGACCAGGTTGCTCAAAGTCCCATCCAGCCTGGCCTTGAACAATTCTGGGGGCATCCACAACTCCTCTGGGCAACTTGTAATGACAGTAATCACTTTCCTGCAAGGCTTCTGTGTGTTGTGTGCCCCAAATGGTGCTGCTTCACGGACAAGCACTCTTAGCAGTGTTTAGGGTCAGCCCTGCTGTCTGTATGTACTGCATGGTATTTAAACTACACAGTATTAAAACAGGAACCCAAGACTGTCTAACTGACTGATAGACTGACTAATTTCTGTAAAACTAATGATATGTCACAATGTTTAGGTGCTCCACAATAACAGTGAATTCATCTTTGCTAGTTGTCTGTAAGCTGATAGCTTCACAGGGAAAGCAGTCACAGTATGAAGTAATTGGTATTTTTGTGTCCACTTTGAGAACACAAGGAGCAGCCCATCAGACAGCACATCTCCATCACATGCAGCACTTCCTGACTTCACTGCAGTTTTTTCCATCTCCTGCTCCAGTTTTCATGGGACCAGGGCCCAAGGCAATGAGATCATTAGGAAATCACCGACTGCGATGAAACCTCTGCTCAGAGGGATTCCCCACCCCTCCCTCATTGCACCCTCCCTCACTCTCCACCAAAGCACACCGGCACTAATAACAATTGCTGTAAATTACAACCTTCCCATCTGTCTCTTGGCTCCCTGCCCCACTGCCTTTACCCAAGCACTCCTCATTCTGCACTGCCTGTCACTAGACCCATTTCCCCACTTGTGTCCCTGGATGGTGGAGGCATGATCTGATGAGGAGGGAGGAGGAAGGCTCAGTTTCCCTTTTCCAATTAATACCTTCGCCTTTGGGCCCATTCATTCTGTGGGAAAGGTGTGTGCTTGGCTTGGCAAGGAGTCATGAGAAGTTTAGTCATGTTTGATGATGAAAAGTCCAACACCTAAGATCAAAGCCCCCATTCAGTGTTCCTGGGCTTTGATTTTTCAAGAAAAATAACCTGGATGAATTTGAGCATCTTTTTAGTGGGACAAAGCAGGTTAGAGAGACGCTTTCAATAGTCAAAGCATTCTTTCCCTCTAAAGCAGTCCTCAAGAACCAGATGATTTTCTCTAGTTAGGATTCTCCAGTGCAGCCTGAATAGGACATTCAGTCTGGAAAATGTTGAGCCAAATATTTAAAGGTTGTCAGCAAATAGAGACAGCAGCATGTCTCACAAGTGATGGACTACACCAACAAGCACCGAGGCTACTTTTGCCCATGGTGCCATGAACTGCTGGATCCACTTTGTGATCCACACTGGGAGGACGCTTACTGCAGTCTGACATCTTGCTAAGAACAATAACCAAGATGACTGTTGTGAAGTAACAGAGATGTTATTAAAATTTAATCATGTTTGAGAATTCGTCGTGTGTCAGATCTTTGCAAGACCTTTGCTTCCACTATAAATCTGCTCCTTACTTTAATTAACTGGAATTCATGAGTGAGCTGTAGCACTCATGCTGATGATACACGAGGTAGGGATAACAGTGAGCAGTGTAAACATGTATTGAGATTGATGTCCCATCTGTCAGACAGGGGAAGCTGCACCTGGCTGTAGTTCATGTGGATTGTCCATATGGGATCACACATATTGAGTCTACGTGAGACAATCTGAAGCATCCACGTAAGAAGTAGTTGTGCCAAAATGTTGCTGTGTAATGAAATGTTGTGGGGAAGTGCTATGTCAACACCAATGTCATGTCTTAGACTGTTATTTATGCCCAATATCACTCTTTAGCAGCAAGGCTTGCCTCTTGTGTTTATATGTGTTGTTTATGGATGTTTTATGTTGCATTGCTTGGTTATGCAGTTGCAACATGAAGTTGGGCAGCCTGCTTTGTTTTGGAAATCCTACATCATCTTTGGAAAGCCAGGGCTCATTTAGGCAAAGTGAGTGAAACTTCTCACACGAATATAGCCAGAGGAAGCCTTAAGAAGGTGTGTTGGCTTTTGTAAGTGCTATAATTATTGTAGCAATTGCACTGGCTTTGCTTGATAGTAGAAGTAAAGTTATTGTTCTACCTTTGCTTTTTTCCCAGGGATATTAAAGATAATCCTTTGTTTTTCCAGCTCAGCTGGGTCTTAGCTAAAAGTGTAGAAGTAAAAGTGTGTGTTCTCATCCTCTCACTGACTCAGTCTTCATCTCTTCCTCCCCCTACCTCACCCACACACTGCTTTCTGATTTTCTTCTTAATTTTAAATAATCCTGGAAAGGGCTGAATATTCAAAATCTGAAAATGACTGCCAATAATACAGAAATATATTTATTGCAGTTCTCATATTGGCTAGTCTAATTTTTGCTGCTTGTCTATTGGAAACAATATATATTTATTTACAGAATGCCAAATAAACCATTTATTAAATTATCAAATGAAAATCCTTGATGAGGACTTAAAAAAAATCAGTGGCATAGTATTTTTGTAGCTTCAGATCTCATCTGTCATCATGCCTTAGCCCTCATTTCGTGAATGGAATTACATACATATTAATTAAAGCAAATGCAGTTACAGGATGCAGGTGGCCAGTCCCACACCTGCCTGCTGGTAATGATCCCTGACATGTGAGAATAAACAGATTTCATTTTTCTTCAGGTGATAATGAGAAGGAGAAAGAAATAAATTATAATCTGTGAAGCTGTAATTATGCTTCATTTGTCAGGAGATGGAAACAGCATTCTGAGTTACATCCCTGGTAAGAATGGGTTTGGGGCTTTGTTTGGCCCTTTTTCTGTTGTTTTTTTTTCCCCTAGCAGATTTTTCTGATTCATCCTGCCTGGCTCTGGGAGCTATCATACATCACCCTTGAGGCAATGGTTTTTGAAGTATTACATTGATAATAACAGGAACAGAAGCCTGTAATCACACAGCTCTGTGCAGTTTTCTCCTACCTAGGAGAGGGTCTGCAGCAGTGGAACAGTCAGGGGGACAAGTTAAACCCCAGATGTTCAAACAGTTTGGGATATGGCTTGATAAATCACAGCCTAACATCGTGCTTATAGTTCTGTAGGAAAGAAATATTTATTCCACTGATAGATCATGTCTGCACAGCATTGGCCCTTCTGTGTTCTCATCAAACTTCCTCTGTGGCAGCGGTTCTTAAAAAAAGCTTGGAACAAGACACTCATTTTCTGTCAGCTTGAAAACAGGCACTTATTATTTGTAACATTGCACTGGGGCTCACAGAACCGTCTCTGCAGCTTTGCACCACAGGGAGGCATACAGATTTCCATTGGAAGTTTAAGCTGCTGAATTACAGTCCCCGAGGATGCTGGAATATCTGCATCTCTGCAGCACTGAGGGCCAGGTCCTCTGAGTTTTGCTCTCTGGGTATTCTCATGGTAGTATGATGTGAGGATGGGGAGGGCTTGTGCACAGGTGCTGGAGGAAAAAGCACATCCCCTTAGTTCCAGGTTCCTCTGTTTTCTTTTGAGGAGCTGGTTTCCTTTTTCTCTAGGACTTTTAATTCAGTAAATGCTTCTGGCTTCTTGTCTGTCAAACAGTGTTAGTGTTGGTAAGAGCTCTGTGCATGGAACATTGAGGTCTGTCTTGCAGCTCAGTGAGCTAAGCCTGAGGATCTTTTTCCAAATAAAGAATCAGCAAATGCCCACTATGTCAGGTTATGTTTCTGACCTACTGCAGGCAATGGATTTGAAATGGCAATGTGGCAGCTTGCTCCTGGACTTGCTAGTGTTTTGATGGAAGAGTAAAACAAAGTAGATTAGGTCTCTTATTTCCAAAGTTTACTACTATCTCAGATGCACACGGCCTGAGTAAAGAGGAGAGATGTCCAAATGCACACCGAAGATTCATCAAGCATGGCAAAAGCAGGCTTGCTATTTTTACAGCTTTCTGCACACCCCGGCAGCAACGGGGACTGTGCTCTGCCAAAGCAGGTTGCTGGATCTTGGAACAGCTGGTGCATCATTCCTGCTCCCCATCCTTCTGCCTCCAGGTGTGGGGGAGCCTCCTGCCTCAGCTCTCCACCAGCCCTGAGCACGTTACCTCTGCTGAGGAAACCACAGCGGCTGAAACCACCATCTCCTAGATCATAAGGTGACACCAAAACACAGACTGGCACCTCAGAGGAGCATTTGGAGGTTGAAGGTCTGAGCTGAAGACTGAAGGGTCTGAGCTTAGTCTGCAAGAGCCAACCTTGGAGAGACAACTCGGAGCTGGACTTCAGTTATTTTATTGTCCCCTTGCTCCAGTTTGACTCTGTGCTGAGTTCACAGCCTGTGGCTTAGTGCAAAGGGGAAAATCAATTGTGTGTCCAGGAAGCAGAAGCCTGTGTACTGTAGGGTGCCTGCTCAGAAGGGGCTTTTGACTTTGGACGTCCTTTGAACTTCACAAGATAATTTGAAGTCATTTAGGATAAAAATAGGAGACTTCAAGTTGTTAACAGCCCCTGTTTCTATTATTGTCTGTGGATATATCGCCACTGATTTGAGTGAGTCAGAGATGGGCTGTTGTATTTCAAGCATGGGTGAGTCTCCTTACCTTGAACTACTGTGGAGAAAAACAATGTTTTATGAAGCATGGTCTTATACTGCTTATTTCTGACCACACTCTTTATTCATAGACATTTGGCTTTGCATTCATATGTTAAGTTTATTTCTCTTAGTCAGAGCTAGAATGTCAAGTCTCTGACAGTCATTCGAGTGAAGTAAAAAACACAAATTACAAGCCTTGTAAGAAAATGGTACTTCTAGGGCAAAATGTTGTGATCCTGCTTTTCTTTCAGCACCAAGGCCTGTAATGTTACACAGTGATTCAGTTCACTGCAATTTTCTGTAGTACATGTGACAAACATCACCTGTTTTGTCCCTGTCTGCCTGGTGATATGGCAGATTGCATATGAAATGAAAAGTCATATCTGGCTTGACAAGGTGATTCACTTCAAGAAAAATTAGCTACGAATGAATTCTTGGAATTCTTTACTTTGAAAACAAATGGGAATCATTATGTCAGGTTACCATTTACCCAGAGACCACGAATATCAGTGTTCCTCTCACAGCCATTACTGCCTATAAACCCGTTAGCACTCAGTGTCTGACCAGTGCCTTTCTCTGAAGGCTGGCACAGCTTACACAGGCAAGAAGGGAACACAGAAAACTGCCCTTCAACATAAGAAATGAAAAAAGATAATGGTGCATAGCCTCCTGTCTTCCTTGGGATCTAAACCCTGCAAATCCTGTTTTCTCCCTTGTTATGCTGTAGTTACCTCTGGAGAAATAAATAAAAACCCAGGTGTTTGTTTTCCCTTTTGCCTTCATCCTGCAGAGGTCTGTGGAACCACAGCAGCTCCTTGTTACGATGACCTTCACTGAAGGGCTCAAACCTCTCTCTCACCTAGACCATTCTCTTCCTTACGCTTTTGCCAGTGTGAATTCTTAGGCCTTTTATTGTTCTTTCCAGCAGGCTTGAGGAAAGCATCATCAACAAGGGCTCCTACACTGCCCCCTTTACCTCTGACCAGTAGTACCAATGGTGTTGTTCCAGGTAAGTGCTCAACAGTGGCATTTTAAATGCTGTTGTGGTCATCACTGACACTGACTGACACTGTAGGGGTGACACATGTTTGAGCCATTGCTGCTTAGCAAGGTGTCCCGTGGCAGCAGATCCTCCTGTTTCTCCTGAGCACTCTCAGCAGACAGTAAAAGCCAAGACCATGCACACTCAGATATGAACCACAACTCGGTTGTTAAGCTGTGATAACATGACCACGTGTTTGGGCCCTTGAGCTCTTCAATAAAATTTCTAGCAATGCAGCAGCAATCAAAACTTGGACACTTGCAGTCTGGGATATCCCAAAGGGCTTTGGTGAGCAAGGGAATGGGAAAACAACTGTGCTTCTGCAGAGGGGTATGGACATGGGAAGGGGGGCAGGCGCCTGCTGTGCAAAATACAGGATTCATTTCACCTGTGTTCTCTCCTTACAGTCACCTTCTTTAATGTCCATATGAACTTTTCTCTTTTCTACAAAACCAAGAGAGCTCCTGATTACTACGATGCAAGGAGGCTTCTTGAACACTGGGTGAGTAGCTTGCTTTTCTCATTTTCATGTGTTTCTAGCAAGTATCAAATGAGGAGGAGAGCTGGTAGAATCATAGAATAGTTTGTGTTGGAAGGGACTTCTAAAGGTCATCTAGTCCAATCCTCAGTGTACAGAATGCAAACTGTTGGGACAACACAGAAATGTAACAATATTGTGGTGTTTCAGAATCATGTTATCCAATACATTTTTAACAGGACAAAAAGAAATTCTGAAGGAAGGGAAAAGTGTTAAAACTTTGCAAAAATTCGTAGCTATTTTCATCAGGATTTAGAATTTTGATGACAATTCTAAATTTACAAGCAGCTGTAGAAAAAGTATTGATAAATCAAGTTAATAAAAATGTTATTGTTTTTTTTTCCAGTTTAGTATAATCTTTATCGGAGAAGAATTTGTTGTGACAAACTTTAAAATCAGGTAAGGTTCTGGCTGTGTAGTGATGTCACCTTGACCTTCTGTCCTTTTAGCAGCCAGATTCCAAATACCCATTTCACAACTGACCAGCCCATGACAAGGGTGGAAACTAAACCTCCAGGTCTGCACAACTTCCAGCATGTTGAACACCCACATCTTGTTACTGCTTGCTTTACAAATGACAATACACTAACCCATTGCACTGTTCACATGGGGTGAATCCAATTTGAAAAGCCCTAAGGGAAGGGTGGGTCCCATTCTGGAAGAAGAGTTTTTTGTCAGGATGCATCTCTGTTATACTTGGTCTTGGTGATTTCTGTAGATATATCCATGCTGAATTCAAGATGACTTCTCTGCTGCAAAGTCTGGCTCATTGTGGTCAGAAGGTATTTTAGGTGATGGCAGAAGGGGGGGTGTTATATTTATATGCTACTGTGAAATATTTTCTATTCTCTTTTTCTTGCAGGGGTAATTATCTACAAAGCAGTGCCTATAGGAGGACTCGTGTATGTAATTTGTTATTTTCTGATTTAAATAATTACTTTTTCTTATCCTCTGCATAGAGGATATAGTAGTTGCAGGGTCTAAATGCTGACAGTATTGTGTTTTGTTGAAATTACTAAATCATCCTGATGGACCTGTAGCAGTACTGTGAAACAAAGGCTGCTCTATGGAGTCAGGTTCCAGTAACACTTAAAGCAACAGGCTCCATTTTAATGAGAACATTGAATTTGTGCTGATTACTTTCCTTAAAATCCAATTTGTGCCCATTGATTCTAACCAGCTTCTAACTTTCTGTGTCCCTCTATGTGACCTGAAGGGGAAGGTAAAGCGGATGTCACAAAGGTAAGATCCAGGGTTTTGAACTGGGTTTCCATAGTTCATGTTGATTTCATATTTAGGGTGAGGAGGAATTATACCCCTCCATGGCTGTTTGAGTTCAGAGTGACCAGAAAAGCACACATGGAGTAATGCTTGACTTGGGGAAATGCATTTGAGCATCCAAGGTTCCCATCTCATACCCTGAATCTTGGGAGACTCAAAGTGCTTCCATGGCAAGCTGTGAGGTTTGTGCTGCACCGTAAGAGCTGGCTGTGAGCAGTGTCCTTCACTGGGGCCAGTAAGTGGACAGTGCCCCAAAGGGATACCAGAATGAATCCTGCACCTCTCCTGTAGGAAATCCAGATTGCCTTCTGACCCCAGGCCAGGAGGAGGGGGAGCTGGGTTCCCATCACCTTCAAGGGGTTGCAAATGGTTTAGAAAAGCCTTGAGGAATGAGGGACCACTGTGTGGAGATAGGAGTGAATTAGAAACACATGAAACATCCCAACCCTAAGGAAATCTCACTTGTTAGCCCTCAGTTAAATTAGAAGTCCATTGAGGTGATCCACTCATGGCTTCTTGGAGCTTTCTGCCATGACTGAAGCCACTCAGTGAGAGGCACTGTCTTTCCAAACCTTCTAGAGTCAGCCAGCCCAGTCACTTAGCACAATAGCTGTTCTGAGGAGGAAAAGCTGAAATCCACCAGAGATACTGAAAGTGGTTAGTTAGATAGTTTTCCAGGGAGTCATGGAGTCTTCTACCTCTGGTGGACACAGGGTTTTATGATTGGCTCACTCCAAACTTTAAACATTGTGAAATGTTACTAATATGGCAGCCTTGTTTGTATGTTCTATTTGTAGCTACATCTGTAAGGCAATTATAAAGGCCACCTCTCTGGAAATACAAGAAGTGCTGAGTCTCAGGATCAAACAGCTGTTGAATGGCACATACAAAGAGGGACCATTATCCTTGTGTGTCAAACCTGAAGATGTGGCTGTGAAGTCAATAGGTATTATTTCACTAAAACCTCGTTGGAAATCACATGCTTTGTAATTCTGGCTACAAGTGTTTTATCAAATTTAAATTTTGTGGAGACGTTAGGCTAGAAAACACCCTTAAGAAGTAGCCAGACTGACCTCTTCTGATGCACAAGCTGTAGAATATCATGCAGTGACAGCAAGATAAAAAACTTGGGTTCCAGACAAATGGAAGTAAGTTAAAACTTGAATCCTGGTCCCAAGGCAGGTCTGAGCACCTTTGCAATGAAGGCAAGGTCAGGCTGATTCAGGTATAAATCCAGGAGCCCCTGCTGGTAGCCAGTGCTCCAGGGACACCAAAGCCAAACACTCAAACCAAACTCACTGCCATTTGTGTAATGTCTGTACATATTGGACCAAACCTCAGGAGGTAAACAAGTACTTTCTTGGTTTGGTTACAATCTCTGCTGCTCCTTAAAATACAGAAGTAAGACAGAGGTAAGAGCTAACAGACCATACCTGAAACTTAAAACATTTTATACCAGTGACTTAAAAAATACCAGTTGCAGAGGATAACACTACAAGCCTGGAGGAAAGACATTGATGGGATAATGAGGGGCAGTGTGAAAGCACCTTCAGATAGATTAGAGAAGCCTGCAGGATGTGCTGTCATTGAATATGGTTTGCGATGCTGGAAACTAACACTGTACCTGAGAACTGACCTTGTCAAACAAAAGAGTAAAAAAGTGTAGAAGAAGAGACCAAATATCTAAACAAATCTAAACAAAATGCTTTCTTGCAGATAGTAAACCTGTAAAATACTCCTATGCAGTCTGCAAATTACAGCTCATTCCCATCAGGAAACAAGGTCCACAGAACAGTTGGGTTCCTGTGTGTCAGCGGGAACTTCTTTTTGACTATTAAATCTTTTTAAAGAGCTCTTATGTATTTCCTCCTCAGCACTGATGGATTGTCCGGAAAGCTTCTCACACACAAGGTACAAGGGGAGTTATTCCTGGCCACTAACAAGTCCAGGCTCCGAAGCAGAGGTCAGCTGCAGGAAAAACCCTCTGCAGTCTGCTCAGAGGAGCTGGTGAGTGATGAGATCATCTTGTTTTGGTTCCTCCATGGAAAACAGGAGGGATCACCAGGCTTTGTCATGGTAAACCAGGTGGTAGTCTGTCATGGCAGCAGTGCCATGCCAAGGAGGATGCAAAGGATACAGGGCTGCAGGAAGAGGGAGTGTGGCATCATTCCCATCACCTGCAGTGGCCTCAGGACTTTCTGCTTGGGCAGGGAGGGGAAACACAAGCACTGTAGCATTTTGTGCCATCCCTTCATGGCTCCCTCCCCTCCAATACCTCCAGGTGCATTTCAAAGGGCTCTGGCATCTGGGCTCTGCTCCCACTCTGCTGAACAAGTGCTAAGTCAGATCTGACTTGCAAGTCCATTTAAAGTTGGGCTAATGAATTACATTCTTAGTTACCTGAGTGGGAAATATGAGGAACATCATTATTATGTATTTTTTCCTGTAACAATGTACATTGTTTTAATTTTTCAGTGCAATTAGTATTGAACTAGAGCAAACTTTTTGGAAGGAACCAAACATGACTAAATGTAAACTACTGGAAAAACTTCCAAATAATATTTTAGGCCTCCAAGATATCACGGTAACAGAAGGTAAGGCACCAGATACTTCAGTGACACAGTGAGTCACAGTAAAATAGTTTTATTCAGATAATGCTTATGTTGGACATCTGAACAAGGGAAGTGATAAAATTGCTTTATGTGCATCCTGCTCACCTGGTCATCTTAAAGATGTTTTAATGCTGATTAATTTTGCAAGTGCTTCAAAATTCTCTAGCTATCACTTTGAAGATTTGTCTCAAATTCTACACTTTGATTTAGAACTAAGAAAATAACCAATGAATAATGTCACAGGTTTTGTCTGTCCATACCGTCTCTGTTACCACATCAAAGTAGTTCATAATATCTGAAGCACAAATCAGTATTTGGAATTGAAAAGTTGGTGCTGCAGTTCACATAAGTGATAAGGTGACATTACCACATGGTTATATCTTTTTTAAGCTATGCCAAACAGTGTAAGCTGTTTGAATGGTGAACAAACCCAATACCATATCCACCTCCTCAGCAGTGCATCAAATAGTAGATCATTGAAAGATATCTGCAGTTGCACACAGTCTCTCTGACTCCCAGGGTGTAAAACTCTGCTTCTATAAAAAATTACAGAAGGATGATGAGATGATCAATGGCAAATACATTTTTTCAAATGATACCATTCAGAATTTGCTTTTGCTATGGTACTAGGTAAGCAGCATTTGGGGAGAGGGGAGGATCTTGTCTAATTTGAAACTCACAAATGCTTGTAAACATGGCAAAAGTTAAAGGTAAATATTATTTACAGGTAGTATTTATAAATCCAAACGCAAGTGACAACATTTGTTTCATTGACATGTTGAGGGCTTATTGACTTATTCTTAGGAGATAATTTTGTAGTAGATCAGGAGCATTATGACCATATGGAAAGAGAGGAGAAGGAGATTAACTCCTGCATTTAACATAGACACATGTAGCTGTATAGCCAGAGTGACAGCTATGCCACATAAATCATCTCTGCTTCCTTGTTTTTCAGAGAATGCAGAAGATGTTATAGATCACATTTTATACCTCTTGCCAAATGCAACACTGCATGTGGAAGAATTAGAAATCATTGCAAGTAAAATTTCTGGTATTGTACAGCTTGCAGATGTGAGTGTGACACTTGCAAAGGCTGCATTGTCTATACTAGACTATATTTCACTGCAAGAAATAGAAGATCAGAACATTAGAAAAATAACCAATACGTAAGTAAGATAACTTGCCCAGAAGAGGCTTCCTAATTTGAAATGGCACCATGGACTGTTTCATTCACTCTATTAAAATATCACCATGGGATTTAGCAATTTCTGTACTTGGATCTTAAACATGTTTGTGGTTATTAGCAGCAGAAATTGGTTATTGTGTTGTCAAAGGTGCTTTTACCAGAAACAGTTCTGCAGAAGTCACCATCACAGTGTTGTTCCCTGTGGGCATCCAAACCTGGAGGCAGCTCAGGGACTGCCCAGCTGCCACCTCCTCTCATAGGTGATCTTTGTGGCTCAGCAGTGAGGTCTGTTGACAGGTCAGCCTGGAGACACAAATCTCTGTCACTCCTCTACCTGTGCTGATAAAGACTTTTCAAACACAGCTATGCAATGATAAATTAGAAGTTCTGGGTGGAGCATGACTATGCCACAGCCCAGTTGTTTGCAGTGGACAACTTGGCATTGATTTTCCAAACCCAGGAGTCTGCAAGGAGGAGTAACCAAAAACAGCCTAGAAAATCTGTCAGAGAGAAAGCACTGGGTAGCTTCGTGATCGTTTGGGCTGTGTGCTCTCTCTTCCAAGCCTGTCACACTGCAGTGTGTGGGGTGGGGGCTGTGATAGCTGCCAGCACGCACCACCTCTGCCTTCTCAAATAGGCTGCGGGGTTCTTAAGGGAAATATCCATTGCTTTGAATTCTCCTCCCATGAAATGTAAGGTTTTAGGGACAAGGATGTTATTCTTGATCCTTAATGGAGATAGAGTTGGTATTTTGGGGAAGCTGAACTCCAGGCTTTGCAGCTCTAGGGCAGCTGTGGCTGAAAGGGTCCTGGTGTGTCTGGGGCTGATGATGCATGAAGGTAATGCCAGACCAAAGGACAGGAAGATTTTCCTTCAGTCTGTCTTTCACATTTTCAATAGAGTTTTATCCCTCCTTGCATATTGCTGGATAGCCTTAAGGGAGCCAAACAAGCTGTGGAGCTGTCCCTGACTCTTAATACCCATGAGTATTAAACAACCCTAATTTGCTGCTTCCTTTACATTCCAGCCTATTCTGTCTACTTAGAAAAAACCTCACTGATAGTAAGGCCCAGAAATGTCTGTCCTCAGAGATAATTAGAGTTTTACTGGATGAGCCCTTGAGCAGCAGCCCTACCTTTAGAGCTTGGGGCGGTGGGGATTTGGAGCACAGACTTCCAAAGGTTCCTTGCAGACTAACTTATCCTGGCTGTGATATTTTACCTGAGGGTACAATTAAATGACTGAAAATAGTCAAATTAGCAGATTTTACAAGTCACTGCCTTCCAGATTTGACTGGGCGTGAATTTTGACTCAGGTCTTCCCAGAACCACCTTGTGTGGTCCCTGCAGGAGGGTATCTTCCACCTCCCAGACTTTCGGGCCACTGAAACATGCTAACTCAAGTGCTTGCCCTCACCTGACCCTGTGGAGACAAAATGCATCTATCCCAAAACGGACCCATTCTGCTCTAGGGCTTGCTCCTCGTGGTCATAAATCACAGCAGAGGGTTTTAGCCGATTGTTCCCTGGATGTGTGTTATGAAGCTAGGAGAACATTTCAAGAGAAGTATTTTTTTTCTCCCTGTTCCTTTTGTTGAAGTATCCTGCAGACAACTGAGGAGATAGGCTACAAGGTGACTTGTGCAGACAGAAATACGTCGGTCATAACCAATTCCTCGGCTCTGTTGGTGTTGCGTCCAGATCCCAGCACGTTTGGAGGACTGGCCTTTGGCATTACCTCCTACAACAGAGGTGTGGATCTCCAGGTGAGAGCAAAGTATCACTCAGAATCATGGACTAAACCAGACAACCCTCCTGCTCTTCTGTCCCGTTGTGCATTTGACCCGAGGACAGCAGCTCTGAGCATGTCATCTCTCTCCAGCAGATCAATGTGCAAGAAAACCCTTTCAAAAATGCCTTGGCCTCAGTGTTTTTGCCAAAATCCCTGAAGAAATTCCTAGGGATCGAGCACTGTGACCCAGACAAGCATTCGAAGATCCAGTTTAAGTTTTTTGGCACTACTTCACTTTTCGCGGTAACTACGACTCCCAACAAACCCAAACACAGCAGGAATGGGCTCAGCTGTTCCCAGTGCCTACAAAAGAAATCCCAACAGTGTCGTCTGTTCCAGGCACAGTTAGCATCAGCCTGAGAGAGAAATGTGCAGGGAAAATGTGCTCATGCAGCAAAACCTTGTCTGTAGCAAGGGTGCTCTGAGAGGTGTCTGTAAACCTTAGACTTTCCATTCATTTTCTGTAGCTGATGTTATTCTAATCCTTCTGTTATGCAGGAAAAGAACATACCCTGACCTTCCTCTGATACTAAACTCTTAAGGACTTGGGATATACCAAACATCATGAAAATAACTTCAAGATTTATGTCTCCATTAAAATAATAGCAGCACTGATGTGCAGCATTTAGGATTATTCTAGTAGTTATTATGTTTTCCTAACTCCGGGAGGGGTGGGTATAACTTAAAAGGGAGACATTTCTTTGGAATGATGGTGCATACAGAGTGCTGAGCAATACTTTTCACATAGAAGAAACATTCACAGTCGTGCCTACTGTCTAATGAGCTTAATGATGTACAACTGGATGTTTAAATGTACTGAAACAATTATACAGCTTTCTCCATCCAGCTGATGCATCTGAGACTCAATTCTGCTTCAGCTGATGTGGAGACTGTCCTGGAATTGCAGCTAAATACATTTTCTAATGAAGTAGCAACTTTACATGCAGCATCCCATGGGGTTTAGCTGATCACCATTTCCAAGAAGTACAATTGAAAAAAAAATGGGAGCAGGCAGAGCCTGGATTCTTTTGGCATGCATGTGTTTTTCCACTGCAGGATGACAGTTTAACGATGAAGAAGTTGAACACTTTTGTTGTGAGTGCCAGTGTTGAAAATGCATCAATTCAGAACCTTAAAGAGCCTGTGACTGTCACTCTTCGGCACATAGACCAGAATACGGTAGGATGTGTTCCTTTCCTCAGGGATGAGATGAAGCAGAGCTGATTTCACTCACCCTTACAGTAAACTGGGAACAGGAAAAATAAGCTTGAAACGCTTTACTGCCTGACCTCTCAATGTTACATCAAGACCCAAATATTGACAGACCACACAGGTCTCGGTGTTTATAAATTCCTGCAGGTTACTAAAGTTTGTGTCTCCGCTCTAAAGCCATGCTTAGCAGCACAAGAGCTTTTCATTGTTTCCTTGTTATGATCTGGACAATTTTTTTCCAAGGAATAGCTTATTTGCTAAAAACCAGCAGGTTTTGGATTGGACTGAAATGATTTATCTGTGCTCTGAATTCAGCAAATTGGTTTAGTCACCAAAAAAAGTAAACTTAAAAAAAACCCAAGACATTGCAAAGATGTTTTCAAGATTAATATGCTTTGTTTTGTTTCAAAATGATGTTTCAAAACTGAAGTCTATTTTATTCTAAATGGGCACAGGTCAAACTTGTTGACTGAGTTTCACCTTAGCATTTCTGGGTTGTCAGTGTTTAAGGTTCAACCTCCACATGAATATATTACAAACCCAGAGCAGAACAAAATTATTCAATAAGATGAATTTAATTAAAGTTCAAGTCAATGAGAGCTTGGAAATGCTGCTTTTATGGAGATATGCTCTTTCCATTCAGTTCTAGCAAATATATACCCAGAAATTTTATCTAGATATCCCCTCTCTTCTGTCATTTTTACTTCACCAGGCCATCTGGCATCTCTCAGATTTTTTCCCTCAACCTTTTAAAATTATCTTAATTAAATATTTAATGAGTTATCATCCAAACCTACATCTTTGGCTCTCTGCCTAATTATATTTGACAGTCTACAGATCACACATCTTAACAGCTTATCTGTTAGGCTGGCTTCCTGTAAACTCTCTGCTTTATTAAACTTTATTAATGATATAATAATAATAAAAGTAAATGAATCTGTGCCCTGGGAAAGTTTGCTGCAGCATTATGAGTAATAAACTAGAATGTCCCCAAGAGAAAACATTACATTGAATATCCATTTACATCTGTTCAGTTCTTACATGTCTTCCCTGTCTGGTTTCAGAGAGAGGAATCACTGAAAATCTAAAATAAAGGTTTCTTGTGGGTTTTGTTGTTGTTGTTGGGGTTTTTTGTTTTGTTTTGTTTTGTTGGTTTTTTTTTTAATTGTGTAAAATCTCAGGTTGTTATTCTAGGTCTTAGTCATAACTTTTGAATTTCACCAGTAATTTGGGGTGACATCTCAGACACCACATGAAGCCAATGAGATTAGACACAGGAATTGGTCTATGCTGGACAATATGTCAGATTTTCTGCTGTCCTTAAAAGACTACAAGGTACTGAAAGATACAGGTAAAACTGGGAAAATCACTGACTCCCAGGATTTCCCTTGGTAAAGGGAGAGGCAAAAATCAGGACTCTGCTGGTTCAGTGCCATGGATGAGATGGACAATATCCCAGCTGGCTCTACAAGCCCCAGTGTCCAGCAGCCCCTGACCCACAGACCCACTGCAGCACCACCACGCAAAAAATCAGAGAGCAGTGCAGGGGAAATCAAACCCAAATCACAGCCTTAGTTATACACCCCAGTCAGAGCAAGATGCACCTTCTGCAAGTGCAGAGGGCATACAGACATACTGGATAAATGTCACAGCCTCCTTTTCTCTGCTTCCAGGGCAATGCAGCAGTGCACTGCGTCTTCTGGGACTTTGGGAGGAACAGTAAGTGTTATTTGCCGAGCTGCCACACTTGCTCTGTCCCCAGCAGCCTTTGGCTCCTTGGTGTGGCACCTCTGAGACTCGGGGCTGTCCTGTTGAGTTGGTGTTGCTGCTTTGGCTTGATGTTGGTACCTCAGTAATCAGTGTTAGCCCTAGGGATACATGTATGGCATAGTACAGAGCTGCAGCTATATCAGTAAGAAGACTTAGACTAAGAAAAAAGCAGAAATTATATGAAATGTCTGATGAATTCTCACAGTTTCTTCAGGGAGGTCCAGGGGGGCTTCGCTGGGATCAGGCCTTGAATGTGTCTCATGCACTCAACAGACACAGAAAGATAACTGTGTATTGGGTTAACTCAGAGCATGTGGGAAAGGCTTGTTCTGCAATTATCAGGGTTCAAAAATATATACTTTTTAAAATCAGAAGCTTAGCTTCTGAATGTGTCATACATTCCCCATAAATAATCTTATGTTTCACTCTTTTATTATTGCTTTCAAGCCTAAAATAGACAAAGGATAAGTGGACACAAACACACGATGAATATCAACCCATTAATTGGCTCAAATAACTCCTAAAAATACTGCTAAATGTTAACTCTTCATGCATTGCAATAGAAGATTAGTTTTAGTTTGGTATGTTGGCTGCTACATATTTGAAAAAGAAGAAAAAGATGGATAAAAGTATAGCACAGCCATAAGGCACCACTTCTAAATTCAGTCTTATCAGAGAAGATCTGGCTTTTTCAGTGCTAAACTCTGCCTACATAAATCCTCTGCCCTGTACATACATCTTTCTTTTTGTGTTTCCACATCCTGCAGCACAACCTCACCCAGCACTAGGTTCTTCTTGCTTTTTGTGTGTGCAGACATGTAAATGACTTTAAATATTTCTTCATTCCACCAAAGGCTTTCATCCAAATTTTGAGGTTCTCAGGCAACTACAGAAGATGTGTTCCTGTGTGAAATCTCACTTGTGTGCTGCTAAATGACCCTGCAATCTGTACTAACTTGAGCTCATCTTCACAAACCCTGCATGCTGCAGAGCTATAAATGACTGAGCATGACTAACTCTACTTAAAAATCCCTTTTTCTCTATTACACAGATGGACTGGGTGGTTGGAATACATCAGGGTGTGAAATGGAATATACAGATATGAATTACACAATCTGTTTTTGTAACCATCTTACCCATTTTGGAGTCCTACTGGTAAGTACTCTGTGAATCATCTCCCAAAAAGTCCCGTGGCACTAAACAAAGTCATCTTTAGATTTGGGGAGAGATGGGAGATTCATATCTATGCAAGCTGTTAGATATCTGCAATTTTGCCAAAATCAGTAATAACAAATAAAACAGTTATAATAATTTAATGATATAAAGTCCTCTAAATGTCACCTGCTTCAAGGCAATTTCATTTTACAGATGTAGTTTGTACTTCTTTGCAGTGTAACTTAATCAACCTTAATGTCTTATTTACTGCGTTGGAAATACTGTGTTGAATTTATTACCTGCCAGTGGCAACTAATGACATTACATCTTTTGGAATGTTTTATCTATGCTCCATCAGAAACTGAAGTTTAATACAAATGTGGGAGATGTCATTATGTATCACCTCTTATTTCTCTGTAATACAGAGAAAACTGCCTCTAAAAGTAAAATGTCGAAAGCTGATATGACTGCCTGAGAATGGGCTGCAACAAAGGCAAAGTGATAGGCAAGTTCTAAGCAAACTGAGTAGATTAAAGTTGTCTAATCCCAGTAGGATACAGCCCACAGGATCGGGTATGGCCCCACCTTTGCCTTAGGATGCTTCCCCTAGAGGTCAGCATCACCCTGCTCCACCAGAAGCAAAAGCCCTCTCCAGGAGTAAATATGTGACATTACAGGGAGGAGTTGAGATGGTTCAGAGTTCGGACACTTGCTCAAGTTCCCATTCAAATGAAGAGAATTCAGTTTGATTTTAAGATCATACCTCTCACTGCCACTTTAGTAATCAGCACACCTACAAGTATTCAACATCAGAGATGTGGGTTACTGGTCTGAGGTTCAAAGCTTCACCAAATAGAAGAGAAACTGTGTCAGGGAACAACAAAATCCTCTCAATATTCCTTCAGCAGCTGTGGAGAAGCAGAGCACAGCCTCCTAGCTGATTTTGCAGAGGGATGCTTTCTGGACAGGGAGGATCCTCCCACACTCCAAGACATTTAGCAGATTTGTGCAGTTCCCAAGCATGGCAGCTGCCACTGAAACAAAATAGTTTCTCTTACAAAGCAAGCTCCAGAGGAATAATTTTGTCAAGAACCTGGAATCCTTATTGAATTTGTGTTTCCTGAAGGACAGCTTTTCTAGCTTCACAACCTATTGCTGGATACTTTAAATACTGCACATTTTTACTAGTTTGGATATCCTGTAGGACTATACAATAAGAAACGCATAAAAATGTTAATGGAAACCCTCCAAAATTAGCAGTAAGCAGAACAGGAATTGATTTCTTTTCAATGTGAAAATGTGTACAGGAATTTTCTTAATCTGTAGTGGCAAACAACTGTGATTCTTTATCTTGTAACACAGGACTTGGCCCGGACAGAAATAGATGTCACACATGATCATATATTAACTGTGATAAGCTATGCAGGATGTGGTGCTTCTTCCCTTTTTTTGGGAATAACGCTGGTGACATATTTAACCCTTGAGTAAGTCTGATCCTTTTTCTCACATGGCTTTTAATATTTTAGCAATAATGGATTTGCAGCAACTATAAGAACGTTTGTTAATATTTGATGCTGTAATACACAGGAGGGGAGATTGAGAGCTGACATTATAAAAATTGCTTTATTTTGACCTCTGGTGAAATTAGAAGGATTCAATCACTTAATGCTTTAATACAAGCATCAGTCAAAACTGTTCAGCAACTTCTATGTTCCTAAGTTTCACAGCACCATAGAATGGCTGTACACTGGATGATGCAGAGATAACCTTGTGGACTTTCCCCTTCTTTTTAGGAAGCTGCGGAGAGACAATCCTTCAAAAATCCTGCTCAACCTTTGTGCTGCACTGCTGATGCTGAACATGGTCTTCCTCACCAATTCCTGGCTGTCCTCATTCAACCAGCCAGACCTCTGCATCACCATGGCCATGCTCCTTCACTATTTCCTTCTTTCAGCTTTCACGTGGATGTGCCTGGAGTCTGTTCACTTTTACTTGGCTCTTGTCAAAGTTTTCAATGTTTATGTCCCAAAGTACATCCTAAAATGCTGCATTGCTGGCTGGGGTAAGCAAGCAGATTTCTTCTCCACTTCTGGGCTTGTCAACTTCTCTAAAGTTGGGGCATATTTGCAAAAGCAAGTGAGAACACTGAGCTAGCAGAAATGACCTGAGCTGTAAGGATGGATCTCTCCCCCCAGGCAGGTTCAGCTTAAATTTCTTCTGCTCAGGGAAACATTAGCATAAAGTGCCTGTTGCTCCCTGCACAGTCAAATGAAAAGGTGAAAGTGAGTGTAAGGAACTGCTCTCCTACCCCTCCTGTTCTTACAGGAATGATTTATCAGGGTACCTCACATCTGTGTGTGTGCCTGCAACAGTATGAGCTGCCCACAGCCTTCACCCTTGCACTGGGGATGCTCAAAGGTGTTTTTAGTTCCTTCTCCAAGCCCTGTGTCCAGAATACCTGGCATTCTGTTCATGATTACCCCACACAGGGGGGATTTGACTTTCATTCATTGCTCTCCTGAGGACTTCCCTGGACAAGCATCAGAGGCTTATCTGGGAGAAATACAACAAAAATAGCCCATAGGCTGGTTCAGCTGTTAGAAAAGGTGTTATCAGAGGCACTGACCTAGAGCAGAATTTGGTCTGCATTATTTGGGTCACCATTAGATGCTGTTTTAAAGTGGGGGGAGGTTGGCTCTTGAATAGCGTGAAGTGTATTGTCTTCTCTACCCTCAGATCTGACGTTGCACACAACTGTTCTCAGGGGCAGCCATCCATGATGGTGTTGGCAGCAGCTGTTCTCCACAGAAAAGACAGGACTGAAAAAAATGTGGGAAATGGGAAATGAGTGGAAGGGAAGACTGATAAAACACTGCCTGGAAAACGTCTGCCTCTATAAGCTCTTAACACAAAATGCTGTGGTTTGCTTATCTTTTGACACTCAGCTTTTGTAATAATCAGTTGGTTTTATTTTGCCAGATTGGATCCCTTCTGGAGATGTTTGAACACTCACAAACATTTTGCAAACACGGATATTTTTATGCCTACTCATTTGTGATTTACATAAATAGGGAGATTCGACCTGCTATGCCATATATTTAATTACGCTTGTCTCAGAAGGAGATTTTGGGGGTAGATTTTGATCCTAAGATGCATATGTCTGCTGTAATTACTCATCAGAGATTATCTGACATCTTTCCATATTCTCCATTTTTTTTCTTTTAAATCAAAATATTTCTTTTTCCCTTGCTTTCCACGTTAGGAATACCAGCTATTGTAATTATTCTTGTGCTCATTATAAACAAAGACTTCTATGGCAATGGGTCGCACTCTGAGAACAATCCTTACAGCAATTTGTAAGTACAATGCTTTCAGCTTTTTGATGGTCACCAGAGTATCTGAAAGATACAAGAGATAACCAGAAGGCAACAACTTCTCTCTTGCTTTTGTCTTTTCTCCCCATCTTTACCCTCTCCTTTTAGTGGTTCTGGTTCATTGAATCATTTTGGATGCGTGGCTACTGCACAGAGTAACTCTCACATCAGTGAAATGGGCTTGAGGACAGGGAAGGCTTCTGCCAGTCAACTCCCTGTTTGTTTTCTGTGAAATCTCTTTCTTTACTTGACATTAGCTCGGTCTGGTGGGACATTGGTATATGCTCCTTTGTGTTCTGGGTTTCTGGCAAAATGTGAAGGTACAATAATTGCTCAAAGATTTTGCACGTTTGCTTCTGGGGTTTGTTTTGTTTTGTTTTGTTGGTTTTTTGTGTTTTGGTTTGGTTTTTTGTGTTTTGATTTGGGGTTTTTTTGTGGGGTTTTTTGTGGGTTTTTGTTTTGTTTTTTTTTTAATGTCAGTTCATATCACTGTCTCATCATAATTTCAAATTCTTTTATTTAAATCATCTCAGCCTCCTCTCTTTTCCAGTGGGAAAACACTGCATTCTTTCATCCTTTTTAAAAATGGTTTTATAGCAAAAGTGCTTCCATTTTTTTCACCTGTTTTCTGTTTAGCACAATCTGATCACTTGTTGGTGAAGATTACCTGTAATATTTGAATTTTATCCCATCAGAGAGGCAACACACCCCTGTGACACCTCAGAGGGAAAATTGTTATTCATTGTTAGCAAAAAGACACTAGTTTATGTCTAAGGAAAAGCTAACCAGTGGCATGCTATTATTTAGACTCCTAATTAAGTCATATTTAACTTGGTTTTCCTAAGGCAGTGTGTCTTTGTGTGTATACATCATTAAGTTGTGAAACAATTGTCATGTTTATCTGAATTTGGCAGAAATAGTAACATCTCAAAGTTAATGAATATCTGTAACATCCATCAGAAAAGGCAAGCAGAGAGATTCCATGAATGTCCTCACTGGGTGAAAATAATGGGCATTAGGGTATGCCCTGAGTGTTGGAGAAGCATACAGGATACTTATTTGGGCAACCAGGCTTCCTGAGTTTCACTCTCACAACTCCTTATATTGAATCCATGCCTCCCTTTCTTGCAGCTGCTGGATTCAGGACAGTGGAGTGTTCTACATCTCTGTTGTGGCCTATTTCTTCTTGATATTTTTGACAAATACAGCCATGTTCATCACTGTTCTCCTCCAAATCCACTCTGTGAAGACAAGGACACAAAAGAGATCCAGATTCTTCAAGCGGAGTGTTCTCCAAGACCTCAAAAGTGCTTTCAGCTTGATGTTCCTTTTGGGCTTAACTTGGGGCTTTGTCTTTTTTGCCTGGGGAGAAGTGAGGATATTTTTCTTGTATCTTTTCAGCATTTTTAACACCTTGCAAGGTAATTTCTCAATGGAGTAGTGCTATAAATACAACAATTTAGGGCTGCAAAATAGAAATAAATTTGTAACATCATGTAATTCAATCATAGGGGAAGAGGAGAGCTTCTGTATTACAGGGTTTAGCTATTTTAAAAGGAAGGCTCTGTTGCAATGGGATGACAGTGTTGTTTAGACAGCATTGCTGTTATAGACTATTAAAGACATGAATTCATTCCTTGGAAATATGGGTCCCAGTAAACACACCTTTTTAGGAGTTGGCACAATCCTTTTCATCTGGGCATAAAAATGGTTGATAAAATCCACAGTGACTTGCAGATTATTCTTATAAAAAATCTGCAGAAATCTCTTCCTATCAGCCTTCCATATGTACAAAGGACTTGGTGCCACTCTGGGCCAATAGAATCATAAAATCACAGAATGGGTTGGGTTGGAAGGGACCTTAAAGATCCCAGTGCTGGCCCAGGGACCACCTCTCTGCCCATGCAGAACATTACTAGTATCAGGGGCATGCCAAACATTTAGAAAAGGGACACTGGGTTGGACAATACATCTGAAAACACATTAATCTCTCTTCTTGCTTCTCTAGGGTTCTTTATCTTTGTGTTTCACTGCCTAATGAAGGATGAGGTAGTGAAGCAGTGCCGAGTACACTTCTGCTGGGGAAGATTCCGTCTGAGTAACTATTCTGGTAAGCACTGAGGGGGTTTGTTTAGCTTGACTCATGAGTCTTTGTCTGCTACTGGTGCCACATTTGTTCTACATTAAGAAATAAGGCTCCCTCAGTAAACTTTCTGCATTGCATTGGATGATTCTTCTTTAGTAAGTCTTTATCCTCTCCCATTAACTGCTTATATGATATGATGATGGGTTGGCAGCATGCAGTAAAAACTGCAGATTTACAAAAATTATTTTAGCTTGGTCTCTGATTCTGTTCTCACATGCCATTCAGTGTTCCCTTATGTGAGCAGTGTTTTTGGTGACTTTCCAATCTTCATAAAGCTGAGATTCTGAAATTTATGCAGAATATTGGGCATGCTAGCAGCTATTTCTTATGTGCAGGAGCTGGGTTTGCTCAGCCTGGGAAGGAGAAGGGAGATGTCTTGCTGTCTCTGGCTGTCTGAGGGGTGGTTATTCTCTGGCTGTTTGAGATGTGACATCTGTACAGAATTTTGTTCCTGTGCCTTCCACTCTCTGATTTCAGACTGGAGTGGGTCAGGTGCAACTGCAGGATCTACACCAAAGCATTTAAACCGCAAATCACCATCCCAGGCTTTGCAGAGTCTAAATTCTAATGGAACAAGTTCAACTTCCAATGGTTCAGATTTCCTTCCCAGGTCTTCTCCAGATAGGAATTTTAAGATTGGTAAGAAAAACAGTGTGCACTGCACAGACTGGAATGCAATATATTCCATATGGTGACTGTCAAATCCCAACCAATGGAAATAAATAGGAAATCTTTCACTGCTTTGTCTGTGCCAGAGTGTGGTTTGGGGTTAATGGCTACATTACACGTGGCTTCTCTTGTACTAAGGAAAGTAAGAAAGCCCTTAAAATCCTGGGATGGCTCTTCTCCAAAAGGAAGGGAACCCTGCTCAGCTTCCATCTTAGGCATCTAAGAGATATTCTACCCTGGGCCAGCTGGCTGCTACTCACATGGGACCTACTTCCAGTTAGGAAGCATCATAGTCTTGAGATAGACGATAGTGCTCCCTAACTGGAATTGCATTCCCAAAAGAGTTGAGATCTTGGGGATTCAGAAAGCTGAACAAGACCTGCTGTGAGTCTTTTTAATCCAGAAGAATCCCAGCAGAAGGTTTTGCCTTCCAAGATGAAGAAATTGTTGTAGAGCCATTTACTGAAACAGGAATAGCACCAACATTCCTAGTTGTTTTTGGAAACATGCTGATTTGTGTTATTTCCACAAAGGTGTTAAAACAGTGAGTTCTGCATATACTCTTACAGGATTCCTTCTAAATACATTAAACCAAATAATTATAATGGAAATTTTTTCCCAATTCTTTCCCATAGCTGAAGTCCATTACAACCCCAGTGCTGTATCTCCAGAAGATGGTGAGACCAAACATCCTTGTTCACAAAGAACACTAACCATGGATACAGCACTGCACTATCCACAGAAAGCAGGATTTTTACACTGATACTGAATTTGTTTTCTTCTGATTATCTAGTGATGGTTCTCCTCTGTGTATGAAAACAAGCATTGTTCAAATAATTACTTCTAATGTACAGTTATCACTCTGGACACAGTTATCCCATGACTCAACTCTAGGCTTCAGTGGAATTTCAATCCTGACCACACAAGGATTTGCTGCCCCCATGTTTCCAAGATTAGTCCTCATGTTAAACAGGGACTGGAAACATTCTCTCCCTCATCATTAGTCCCTCCCATAGTTCATCTTTTTTTTACCCTTTACACCCTCCTGCCATTTCTCTGTTTTCTTCTTCATCTGATACTTATTGTCAGAGCCTAACACACATAATACTGAGTTTCAAGTGATATTTTTTAGCCTGCTGGTTGACTGCCTCAGGCACAGACATATCTTTCCTTACTTTTTCTGAAATGGAGTTTGACCAACTCGGACATCAAGAAGTTGGACTCAGCCTCCAAGATGTATGTTTTTATTTTCACATGTGCTGGCTCTGATGATCTGGTTTTAGATCTCTAAAGAGATGTAGATGCATGTTTAAATGTTTGAAAATGTTGCCCAGTACCTTCAAATGGAATGTGGAAACAATAAAAACTGAAATTCCCACGTCTAATGGGTATCTATGTGTATGAAATAAGTTTCAGATTATCTCTCCTGAAAAAAAAAACAAAACCACAAAATAAACAGAACAATAGCAGATAAAATCCTACCATCTTTGGAGGTGGCAATTAAGAAGTTTGACTTTTAGTATTACTTTGTTGTAAATACAGCAAGAGTTAAACTCCATTTCATAACATCACAAGAGAGACTCAACTTTCCTCTCCTATGAAGGAGAGGCTTCCTTTCAGCAAATGTGTCTGAATTGGTAACTTGCCTGTTCAACCAAATCCTAGTTTCAGTTTTGAATGCCCTTGTCTGTGTATCATTGAAGTAAAGATTTTTTTATGATTGATAATATAGTGAAATACTAACCTGTACCAGTGACAGAGGAGTAAAATAATATAATGGAGCCATGTTTTAGAGCTGGTATGTACAATAGAAAATACAAAAGGTTCTTTCAGTCTGTGAATAACTCCCACACAGCAATTAGTGGAAAAGATGAATATTTTAATGTACAGTAGCTACACCCAGCCTACTTGAAATCAGGCAGATCACCTTCAGTTCCTCATCTTTCTGTGAGAAATGTTGACATTAAAAACATGCAAACAAGTTCCACCTCATCCCCACTTGTTTCTGACTTGAAATTGCTTTCAATGGGAAAGAAATGTAATATAAAAGGCAGTTCAGTATGTCAGACACAGAGTATTGTGGTTTTTATTTTCATAAGTAAACTCTTTGTTTCACAATCTGCTGGTGAATACAAGTTTTCCCTCTTTGCAAAGCAAAGCAGGACACGCTGTGGTGTGGTGCTAAAGCTCTGCCTGATCCCCTCCTGCACCCCTAACCTGGCTGCTGCACACCCCAGGGGGGTCCTGAGAGGGTAAGGAAGGAGCCTGTGGAGTTCTTCAGCAGAACTGGAGTTTAATCCTCCCACAAGTCCCTTTTATACTAGTTTGTTTCTGCCACAATATCAGTAAGTCTAGGTGGGTGGACAGTCTGACGTGTCTCTACCACCCAGCTTTGACCCTCACTTTCTCCTTCATGCAGTAATTCTTTCTGCATCCACTTCAGAGGACAGAAAATAATGGGCTTACATTTTGGCTAGACATTAGGTAACAATTTCTATTCTTAAGGACTAAGTGGTCTAGAGAGCACACGGAATTGCCATCATTGCAGGTATTAAAAAACACTCACAGTGATGAGACAAATATCTGTCAGAACTGGTATAAGTATATTTTGCCTTAGGGCAAAGGATGGACTGGAAGACCTGCTAAAAGTTCTCCCAAATCTATTTTCTATTACTCCAATTTAAAATAAAAAGGCAGTAAAAGAGGATCAATACGAGAGCAACGTGACACTGGCCTTTTCTCCTGCATCCTGTAATTGTTTAATTACATTCCTGATAAAAGGAGAAATGTACCTTGATTTACTAAAGTCTTAGCAAAATGCCTTCATAATATTATTAATGGATTAAGACCAACAAAGATTCGAATAAAAGCTGGACAAGGAGTAAGAAAAGTGCTGGAATACTGAAGACTTGTCTGGCTGCTGAGAAATGGCTGGAAATTTCTTGTGTGGATCCATCAGCATGTTTCCCATTTTGGAGGTGTACCAGCAGGAAGAAGAGCAAGCTGCACTGTGTGGAGCGATGTCAGGTCTCCATTCTTGCTATTGAGTTTTTGTTTTCTATTCAAAAAGCAAAATCTGGAAGTAAATTTTTAAAACCCTGTCAACTTGCTTATGTAAGATGCAAAGCGTTATTTGTTCTGGGAAGGCTGTTAGCTCACTTCCACTCTCCATCACATGCCTAATGGCTTTTCCAGCAAAACAGTGTATCATTTATGTTTCAAGCATGGCATTGTTTAGGTTGTCAGCCAGAATGAGGATGTGTAATTTTCCTTGGGCTGAAATAATATCTTCCGCGCCGGCACCATTGCATCTGCTCTTCTCCAACGTATCTACGCTGACATTCTGTCACAGAATTGTGCATTGATGGTTTTCACAGGGAGAGGACATGCACAAAGAACAAATCTAATAAAATCTGCTATGTGCCTGTGATTCACATCCCGATAATTTCCAGTGATGGGAACAGCTTCCACAGCTCTGGCTGGAGCGTGAGCCGTGTGTGACTGATACAATCCCATCCTCCTCCCAGTTTGGATTGTATCAGTTGACTCCTGTGCATGGCAGGGGGTCAGAATGAGATGATCTTTAAGATCCCTTCCAACCCAAACCATTCCATGGTTCTATGACTCAATGTAAAAGCTCCTCTGATTTCTAAGTCATCCTCATTTACTCCTAGATTGCTTATTTTTAGTGATACATACACCAGGAAGTGTGTGCTCTGTTTTAAAGCAGTAAAATAAGGATTTCAGGAAGTATATTTATCTGTGAAGACAATTATTCAATGTCAGATCTCAGTGGGTTGCTAACAATAGGTTAGATGATACAAAAGAAATAAAAAATGATAGTAAAGTCACTGCAGCAGTTGTGCTGAATTGAACAAAACACTCCCCACTCCCATCTTGCTATTTAGACTGGCACAAAACTCACCACCCTCTGTACCAGCTAAGTCAGGGGATGCAGATCCAAGGTGTTGGCAGCTCACTCACGGGTTCTCAGAGACTTTTTATGTCCCTTCATGAACAAGGGGCTAAAGCTGCCTTCTAGCTCAGTGTATGTACAGTGCTTTGGTAACCCTGGGATAGATAAATATTACGTAGGATGACAGCTAAAGGTCAGTACAGCTTGTTTAAGCTTCCTCTTGAGAGTGTCTGAATCTGCAGTAGTGGTTGACAACACAGGGTAGCAATGCTTACACCCAAGATGTATAATTCTTTCTAAATTTAGCAGACAGTTATTATTAGGACAACAAAAGAAGTGTCATTATGGGAAATGATTTGAGATTAAAAATCAAAATACTGGGAAGATAATTACCTATTGCATAAGATGATTGTTAAGTCTTAATGCACAATTCACTGTGCTTTTAGGTATCAGAAAGTATTTAGCATGTAATGGCATTTTAATGGTTCCAAATTAAATGTATCATTGAGAGTTTCAAGGATGCCCAAAAGAATTATGCTGCTATATTACTTCCTTGCCTGGTTGTGCATGTAACTGAAGAAATTCAAGGATTGAATTCCACTGTTTATTTTTCTCTCTTTTCTGAGAAATGACACCAGTATTTCACTGGCCATTCCCATACTGGAACTGGCTGAGGAAACTTTTGGAAAAGGGGGCTGGAAGGAATGCAAGAATAGAGAAACAGGATAAAAGGTATTTGGAGTCACAGATTAATGACAGCATTTGAGATCCCATTGCAGGCAGAGTTTGTCCCACTAACTCCACTGAACAGTCTGGAATTGGGCATTGCAAGAAAATCAGAAGTTCTTTTCTCATATTTTGACCAAGAATTTATCTGTCTTGTTGCTGTATCACTGAATGCTCCCCCTGACAGCTCATCCAAACTGACCTTCTGTCTCACTTTCATAACACTGAGGGCTGGGATGGTGTTATTTTTACTCCTAGACATGCTGATAAGTTTTGTGGCATTTGAAAGTTTAATTGGATAGCCCATCTTTAGTTTCAAAAAACAGGGACACTGTTCCAATTAAATATTGCTGCAGGATTCAATGCCCTGAGTCTCAGTGCCTGCACAGCTCCCTCTGCCCTTGGTGTAAAATCAACTCCACACTGACAAACCCAGTAATAACCCAGTGTGTTATTCTCCTAAATGGGTAGTCTTTAACAATAAATGGTTACACGCTGCCATGAATGTGACGCAGACAAGGAAATCATCATTAAAGTGTACTAAAAAAACATTTTCCATTTTTATAGCTCAGTAGTTGTTTAGTCTCCAGCTGCTGAGGAGATTGGGAAATGGTAAAAAAATCAAAATACAAGACAGAGAAGATGTTCCCAATCAGTGGTAAAAAAACCACTGATAGACTGACTGACACTGAAATAAAGCTCTTGTGCTCACAAGTGAAGAAATCCAGTGTGGGCAGTGCCCTCTGCAACATTCCTTCCCTTTGCCTGACACTCGTAGCTCTGAAATGGATGTCTGGTGAGATGGGAAGGTGATGTTCTCTATGTTTAGGGAGGCACTCAGATGTGGTGCATGGAAATGACTCATTCCCATTGTCCCAGGAGGACAGAGCAGAACTGAACATAACCCTGGATGTGTTAATAATCTGCTCTAAACCTGGACCACTATCTCTGACAGGGATGCTCACTCCAGGTGTGCATTCAGGCTTTTCCATTTAATACCTGCCTTCCTGAACACTAGAAAATGGATTGGGAAGAGTCACACAAGTTACACAGCCATGAAATGGCTCTTTGTCCCCCCATCTTGCCATTACTTGTCACAGCATTGGCAATTTCAATTTAAAGAGAAGACACTAAAGCTGAAACACAGATGTGAGTCAGAAACAAGGCAATTACACACAGCCATCCCTTAGGATGTTGTCTCTAGAGCAGAGATTCCTCTTCCCAACACTAGCTTTGTCAGTTCAGAAAACACTAGGAAGAAAAATGTATTTCAGATAATTCTAGTTACAACTGCAGAGTCTAGTTTATAAGCTAGAGTTGTTGAAGGACTCCAGGCTGCTGGGCTTCAAATCAGTTTTCCCCATCCAGGGAGGAGTAGGAGGAAATGTGCCTGGGGTGACTCGGTAGCAGAGTCCTGCTCTGCGCTGAACAGTCTGGGCACGTGGAGAGCAATCAGGCTCATCTCTTGGAGAGATCTCAGTCTGAGAAGAGCCTTTTATAAGGGAGGATGCTACAACAGAGTCTACCAAAACTCAGGACTAGGATAGACAAGCTGCTCAGTATCTCTCTGCTGTTAACACGAACATAAACGTCAGTTTGCTCAGTGGAGACAGAAGGCTACACCAGCCAGCAACAAACAGATGGTGGAATTGCTAGGAGAGACAATCAAAGCAAGGGGCTAAAATGAGCTTGAGACATAAAAGAAGAATTAAGACAACTAAATAGTTCTATGCAGAAATTATACAAATAACAACCTAAAAAAGACTGAGTTAAAATAATCCTAAAACCCCCAGGCTGGCTAATGTAGCTGTAGTACAGTGTGTATCAGTTTGGTGTTCCTAGCATTCTAACCACAAAGCAATTTGACATATCTGTATAAATAGCAATCAATGCAGCATGACCAATGTACATCGGAATAATAAAAATATGCACTACAATTTTGGAAAATCAACTCCTTAATGGGAGCTAAGTTTTGGCTGTTTTCTTCGTATTTTGGCTTGGTGCAGAGCAAATGGTTCTGAAGGATTTTACTGAGTGGGTGACACTATGCAGCACATGGCAATGACTTAAGTAAACAGTCACACTGCATTAAAACAGAAAATCTGCATTAAAAATACAGCTAAATTATATACTCCTGAGTATTTTACTCATACCTTTTTGCAGCATGGAGTTCAAAAAGGAACATTCATTTTCTGTGAAGCCTGGTACTTGAAACAATAGCCAGAATTACCCAAATTGCTTTTCTCTTTGCACCAGGAGACAAAGCTGTAAAATAACACCTTAGAGTACTTTACAATTTGGAATAACAATGCCATTCTCTTCCTTTTCAGCTGGATTTGAACAGGATTTGAACAACTGAAAGCTACCAGAAATAGCTGAAATTCTACCATCATAAACAAATTGCAGATGTGCTTTACTATCTGGCTTTTGTTGGGCCTAGACAGTGTTATTTTGTGTGCTTTTTCAAAATAGTATTTTTCACCTCCTATCAATCCACTAAGACAGTATCTTATGCTCCATAAAGAGAGAACCTGGCCAACTACCTAAAACCTGCACTCATACAAGGACTGAAGGAATAATTGTGAGAAATGATGGAGCTTTCTTCTGCCACATTTCCCCAGGGAGGAAGAAAGATGGGAAAAATGCAATCTCTCAGTGGAAAGAGAAAACCAAGTAGACTTTCATGCTGCTGTGAGCTGGGTTAGACATACGCACTGTGCCCTGCTAGAAAAAGAGCAGGGAAAATGTGTCTGTGTATCCTGGTAATGAGGGCTTCTGAAGTGCAAAGCATAAAATTGAGCATTCAGGTCCAGACACATCAATTCAGGTCCAGTTTGGGATAAACAGCACATGAAGTATCAGGAGTAAAGAGAATTTTAAGCCTCTGCCCCTGTCTGGGGTTGCTTTCATCTGTGGCACATGTTGATGTCCTCAGGAGGTTTTAATATGGGTCAGGAGGTCTGTCAGCTTTCCCTTCATACCTGAATCCTCCCCAAACCAACTGCTGGGAGCAACTCACAGCTCATGAGTCCAGTCCTGTGGATTATGTGTCACACAGAGGGGTATGAGTTCAGATTCTCTGTCCCAACATGCAAAATGGTTGAGTGAACTACTGAGCCTCAGAGTTCACGTTATCAGCCCAAATCTTTCAGATGGCTCTGGAAGCTCTGGAACTGTAAGAGGCTAAGATCTGCTGCTGTCTGAGCTTCGGAGCATCAACCAACCTCTAGTGCAATTCAAGGCAAGTGATGAGTTTGTTTCAGCTAAATCCCAGTTTCAGCTAAACACCTGATGCTTCATTCAGATGCCACCCTTGAGTACTCAACACTTGGTGGAGTGCAATTAGTTCCCAATGTTTGGTGACACCCTGCTTCTCCCATACAGGAAAACTAAACATTTTATGTAACTATCTGACATTAAGCTGTCACAATCTGCTGCAGTCAGTGAACTCTGTATTAAATATAATGCACAGTGCTACGCCAGTGTGGGTGGACAACATAATCAGGCATCCTCAAAGATACCTAAATCTGTGAGCAACCTACATACTGTGCCTGCATGAAAGGACATATTATGGTTGATCGTGACAAGAGCTTCTCTTCTAAAAGCACTTTCAAAAAATGTAATCAGAATTTTTAACCCATACGTCCTCTTTGCATCAGTGAGTCCTTCTCCCACCACTCCACAGCACAGGTCCTACATTTGCTCGAACATTTACCACCTGGTCTGTCACCACCTCATACCTATGGCATGGCTGTGTTTGAAAGGATTGGGACTGGGAGAGGAAAAGTTAAGATTTCTCACGCTTAGTACTTAGAGAAGGTTTTTTGAGTAAATGAAACAAACTTGCTTTTGTGTGTCTGTGTGTCTGCAGCTACAGACAAAGGGACGCTGCTGGGAGATTGCTTTCATGATTTGAGCAGGGTACCTTGTCCATTAGAACATCACAGCTCAAGAACAATCTGAAGGAAAAATAGCTACTGATTTTCATTTTCAAGGCATAAAGATCAATCCATTGATAGCTTTTCCACTTGCACTACTCAGAAATTAGACCATGGCTTTCTTAATTTCAGGAGATTTAACTCAATGCACTACACTCCTTGTACCTTAGTTTAGAGTAAAGTTAATCAGGAGTTCATTACAATGTACAGTTTAAGATTTGACTGTTGACTATCTAAATATAAGAAAACTCATATTACAAATATGTTTGATTGAGAAAGCATCAGGAAATGTTATTTTTCTCCCAGAAGATTTGAATAATCGGTTTTACCATCCAAAGCCAATACATACATGGATTATTTTTGCAAGATACAAGGCTTCTGTCCAGCACCTATCTATAAACCTGTTCAAACTTTAGCATAAGGTGTTGTTTTGATGGCAATGGGACTGCTCTAATGGAAAAACCTAAGCTTTAATATACATGTTAGCAGTATCATGGCCCTAAATTTTGATTTTATATTGCCTTTTGGAAGGTCACTGCATTGCTGTGATAGAAAGACTAATCAGAACATAGGCAGTCTCTACAGCTTTTTCAGCAAATACTATATATGTTCTATTTTATCCGTCATTAATGTATACTGAAGAGTTTTGTGTTAAGTTAGTATATTCTTTGCTTACCTGTACTACTGAGAAAAGTATTTCAGGTTTCCATTTCAGGTTTTTCCTTTTTAGACTATTTTCAACGACATTAGGAAACATTTGCTAAGTAATAAACAAAACCTAATATCATAATAGTCATCCTATGATATTTACTTGCCAGATGTCTCCAAGAAAAAAGCACCTCATTTCAGCTAATGTCTTTAAAGAAATTCTGTTCCTCTTTTCCTCCTCCCTCTCTGCTCCAATAGCTGAAAAGCCAATAAAAAAATTCTCCACCTCCTCCACAGTTCAGAACAAGATCTATGTGCATTTCTCCTAGGCATGTTTTGAGATCCAGAAGGGGATGAAAGTAGCTAATGTGCAACGGGAATCCTGATTTCAGATACAAACCTTCACCTCTCCATTGACCTTGCTAATATGCTGCAAGCTAATTATTTAACAATTTTTTGGTCAACCTAAGTCCAGCCTGGGGAGAAGAAACAGTTAAAGAAATGTCTCAAGCATACTTGCATTCAGCTAATCAGACTTTGTGTGCATCTATGGATGGTACAGCACTGAAATCAATCACTGACAATGAAACAACAAATGAAAAATGGACCGAAGACTCCTTTCCAGGATTAGAAATACTGTGCACAATTTACATCACATATGCTGTGATCATTTCAGTGGGTCTCCTTGGAAATGCTATACTCATCAAAGTCTTTTTCAAGATTAAATCAATGCAGACGGTTCCCAACATCTTCATCACCAGCCTGGCATTTGGAGACCTGCTGCTCCTCTTAACCTGTGTGCCTATAGATGCAACACGTTACGTTGTGGATACCTGGCTCTTCGGAAGGATTGGGTGCAAGCTGCTGTCTTTTATCCAGTTAACCTCAGTTGGAGTGTCAGTGTTTACCCTGACTGTTCTCAGTGCTGACAGGTGGGTCTGTGCAACTGATTTGCCAGGAGATGCTGCAGGTGTGAAGTTAGAAATGGGTAAAAGAGCAGAAGTTATTGTTTTGCACAGTATTAAATAGCACATTGTAATAGACTAAAACCAAACCCAAAACTGACCAGTCTCCCATGTAATTTAAAAACACGTGTTAGTAAAATTGGAGCAGTGCTTTTTATTGGAGTGAAGTGAGAAAGACTCTTTAAGTCTTTTGACCTTTTATTAGTTTGAAGTACAGTACAGGGGGTTTTCTCAATTGCACAGAAAAGGGAAATTGCTTAAGTTGGGGAAAGGACAGTATATTGGTGCTATCTAGTGGTGCACTAAAGTAGTTAGGGAAGACGAAAAAAAAACCTGTGAAAATGAGTGGAAATCCTTTGTCCTATGCATTCAAGAAATCCTAGAACATGAAAGATTGACATGAGGTAAAAATACAAAAGAGAACACAGAACAGAGTGAGGACAAAGGAATGAATCCAATAATTTGATGGCTACTGTAATTTTCAGTTTCATAAGTGCATATATATATTTTTATATATGTTTTCTCTTGTAGTTCTTATGTCATTTACAGAAACATTTTAGCCCAGATGTCCTGAAATTAAACTCAGGTTACAATGACAGCACTGCTAGTAGGGACCACTGCTTTGACTGCTGTCAGGAGTTGCTGAACAATCAGTTTTCCAAGTACTTCTTTCCTGAATGAAAAAAGCTAAGATGCAATTTCATTTCAATCAGCAGGAGCATGTCAAGGAGTAGAAAAACAAAAAATGAAATTTAATAGTAAGAGAAAAAAAGATTTTCATCTAGTATGCCAGCAATTGTGGATTGTATGTAATAGCAAGTGATTCATGTGTCCAGAATTTAAGCAATGGTGCTGCTACTGTACTCCAAAAATAATCATCCAACACAGGAATGGCCACAGTGGGGCAGATCAAGGGTCTATGTAGGACAATACCAGCATCCAGCAGTGGTAGTACAAAGACAAGAAAAGACACGTAGGAAGAACAAAAACCTCTATCCAACACTATACTTAAACCCTAAGCCTTCAGATGACCCCCTAAGCAGATGTGGTTTCTGTCTATTTAATAACCTCAATGGGTTCTAGATCCTTGTCCAGCCTCTTCTTGAACTTGTTCAGCAATGACTTTCAGTGCCTGTTGAATAAACAACGTGCCTTCATTTGATGGCACTGTCTCTTGTGCCAGAAGAGAGAGCCCTATCCATCTCTCCCAGCTATTCATGTTATATTCCATCCTTAGGATGTTTGTGTTTCTTTTAGTTATTTTTCTAATAATACCTAACATTTTGGGGTTATGTTGGGGGGGGTTTTTTAAGGGTTTGGTGTGGTTTTTTAACTACTGCTTAATATTAAGCTAATGTTTGCACTGAACTATCTATCATAGCTCCAAGGTCTTGGTCCTGTATGACGTCAGTTTGGAACCCACCATGGAGTAAATAACCTTTAAAGGTCCCTTCCAAACCCACCTATTCTCTGATTCTACAGTTTAGACACTTGCTTCTGTATTTAATGCTTCATGGTAGCTGTTACATAAATACTCCATGCCACATTTTCACAGGGTAACTACATGGTAAACTTACTGAGAAGGCTCAGATCAATCACGTGCTCAGTGCCAGCCTGTCATGTTCCTGTATGCTAGAAGAGCCCTAAGTCAATAAAAATGGTATTTGATAAATAGCAATCCAGCTTCCAGTCTTCTATTTGAATTTGCCTAGCAGAGAAAAAGACCACATCCTTAGCTTGTGCAAAATGGTACAACTAAGCTGGCTTATCCTCTGGGTCATTTTCCACTGCCTTTCCTTTCATGCCAGTCTTGTGCCCTGCTGGAGGCATCACTTCTTTCTGCCTTATGGAAAATCCCTGATCCTTGAGGAACTGGATATACTGTTGCTTGTGCTTCACCCACCTTCATGGGAGTTGGTCCTCTTTCTGTGTCCCATTTCCACACATATTGTCACATATCAGTAGATTTACCCAGATTTTTCTCGTCTGCCTGACTCAGTCCACATTCTGCAGAGTCACAGGCATGAATCAACAGCAGTGTCCACTCCTGCTTTATAAATATGAATGAATCCTGGAGCATTACTTTGAGTCAGATCACTGCACTCCACTGAGAACTTAGGAATATGGAAGAAAGGAGGGCTGTACATGCTTGGGTTCATGATTTATAAAATAGCTAACCTGTTTCACACCTTTACCAGTTTTGCATACTAATTCCATCATTTACCTTTCTAGGCAGTGCCACAAAATTAGGAGAGATGATTGCCCTTACTGATCCCAATCCAAACTGAGTAAGTCACCTTTATTTAGGAAGGCTTTAATGGCAAGTCCTGCCAGACAATCCATTAAAATACATGTTTAAAATTAGTTTTTACATTTCCATCTTAATTCCAAAGAGCTAGTATCTGTTTTCATTTCTAAGACAATTCCAGCAACCTTACTTTAGCAGGAATAGAAATGGCTTTAGCCTTAAGAAGTTTGCACTGTCAGTGATTGCATTATTTCTGTATTTCTTCTGACAATGATGTTGGTGGTTTCAGGTACAGAGCCATCGTGAAGCCCTTGGAACTGCAGACTTCAGATGCGCTCCTGAAGACCTGCTGCAAAGCTGGATGTGTTTGGATCGTCTCCATGATATTTGCTATCCCAGAGGCTGTTTTTTCAGATTTGTATTCTTTCAGCAATCCTGAGAAAAATGTAACTTTCGAGGCGTGTGCCCCCTATCCTGTATCTGAGAAGATTTTGCAGGAAGCTCATTCCCTGGTTTGCTTCTTAGTGTTCTACATTGTCCCCTTGGCTGTCATTTCTGTCTACTATTTTCTCATAGCCAGAACTTTATATAAAAGTACATCCAACATGCCAGCAGAAGAACATGGTCATGCCCGTAAGCAGGTAAGCTACAATCAAGCTCTAAAGTGTCCAATTTCCCAAAGTCTATTGTGATGATTAACTCTGAATTCTTGAGTACAAAACTTTACCTGATAGTGGAGTAAAAAACTCCACAAACTCAGCACACACTGGCAACCCAGACTCAGCTGTGCTCTTACACACGTGCTCATGACTCACCACTTGTGAGTGTCCATGCTTTCCTAAAGAGGGATGGGTCTGTCGTGCTTTATCATGACCCTATAAACTCAGGAGTTAAACCATTGATTTGTAAACACTGGGACCTCATCCATGTGAGCTGACACATTAACTACAGTACATTTAAGTCCTAGTCTAGATGAGAATGCCACGTGATTTATAATGGAAAGGGAATGTGCTCTGCACTGCAAACACTTTGTTAAGAAAATTATGAAATAGATTTATTTCCCTGTTTATTTCTTCTGGTTTGGTGTTTGTTTGGTTTTTTTTTTTTCATTTTGGTTTATTTGGTTACTAATGCAGTTAGACTTTTACACTCCTTTGCCAATCAGCACCAACAACACAAACATGTCACTAATTGCTACTAATACCAGATACACGTTATTTTTTTCGTAGATTGAATCCCGCAAGAGAGTTGCAAAAACAGTGCTGGTGCTTGTTGCTTTGTTTGCCTTTTGCTGGCTGCCTAACCACATCCTCTACCTGTACCGCTCCTTCACATACCACTCTTCTGTAGATGCTTCCACCTTCCACCTGATAGCGACGATTTTCTCCCGCGCCTTGGCCTTCAGCAATTCCTGCGTCAACCCCTTTGCCCTTTATTGGCTGAGTAAAAGTTTCCGGCAACATTTTAAAAAGCAAGTCTTGTGCTGCAGGGCAGCGCTTCGTAGAAAGCCTCCCAGTGCCACCCAGAGCAATTCTCCTACCAGGGCCCTGTCAGTCACGGGCAGCACCCACGGCTCGGAAATCAGTGTCACGCTGCTGACAGATTACAGCATCACCAAAGAGGAGGAGAGTGTTTAGTTCACGTGGGACGAAGGACAGAAACTGAGCCTTTACAGTCAAGTCACTGCCACTGGGATCCTGGAAAGAGGTGGCTTGCCCTGTCTGTGAAAGTGTTTTCATCAGGAGTTTCTCATTTTAAAAAATAGACAATAAAGAAATCAAACCAAGTGGGAAAAGAAGCTGCAACAGCTGAACTTTCCAGCATAAGCTCAAAGGGATGGTTTATGTTCCCAACCACGACCATAGATTCCTAGATGGAATTCCTGGACTGGGCAAGAGAGGAGTTAGCAGAGTTGGTGCGAGAATTGGCTGTGAGGATGGTTTTATTCTTGGTGACTTGCTCTTTGACTTGTGACTGAGAGCTCCCTCTAAGTACTTGCATCTACAGCAAGCAAGGAAAACCACCTGTAACACGAACAACCAGGCAGAATTTTGATTTATTTATTTTCTTGTCCTGATTGTTACATATAGGTAAACATCTCAGAAAGAATGTTAAAATGAAAGAAGGCTAAGGTTTGTAGCACTGTGAAGTAAAAAAAGTAAAGCATTATGGGCCAGATCCACAGTAGCCTTTGCTCTGTCAGTGACTTTGAAACTCTGGCTAAGAGCTGACTGCTGTGTAGTGAGATGGATGCTCTTCACTGTTCCTGAGGAAGTCAAGGGAACCAGCAGGTGATCATCTCTCTGAGAAAACTATAATAATCTTTAACAACACTTGTAAAATTCTTTGTGACCTATGGGTAAAACATCTCAATAGTGCAGAGTTCTTCATGGTTTAACATCAAGAATTATCGATTTAACATCAAGAAATTGGGGTGAATCTGTATCAGAGTTCTAGCTGGGATGCACAGTGAATGCTCAAATGTGCCCTCCTGCCTTATTTTGCTCTGTCTCCCAGAGTGGTCTTGAGTGCACAATCTGGATTTCTCTCAAACGAAACTGTGTGTCCAGTCCATGGAATCAGACTAGAACAAGTTTGAAGTAGAAACTGTACAGTGTGGGGGGCCAGACCAACCCTTTACCTGCACTGATCCACTCCTGCCGTAGTGTACGTGGTTGTATCTAAGTGGTCTGCACATGTTCAAGCATGCTGGGAGAGCTGGATTTTTCTATCTTACTAATTTTCTATTCTTCAAGTTGTATCCCTTTTTAATATTAGGATAGACTGTCTTACTGAGATAGGCCTTCTAATCTCAAATCCACTGATTTTATGGCTCGGCTTGCAGAGACAAGTCAGGACAGCCTGTCCAAGCTCAGCAGCACTGCTGGCAGGGACTGCCTTCCCATAAGGAAATACAGGAGGCAAGTCTTCCTATCCCATGTTACAAAACAGTTGAATGACACTTATTTTTATGAGTTTTGTGTTCCCTGAACCAAAATTTTGTTCTGTGGAAGTTGTTCTGCGGATAGAAAACACAACAGATTTTCCACCGCTTAAACTAAGGGGCTCCTATTTCAAAATAATTTGGGTGTTGAAGTATAGAACAGAAGCTGCAATGTATGAATTAAAATAATTCTGTCAGCCACAGACGCTTCCATTTTAACTAACCCTTGAAGGTATAAGCTCCCTCCAGATGTACAGAGCCCCTAACAACACATGGCTGGAAATCCATCCACCCATGCACCATTATCTGAGTTCATTATAAGATGAGAAAATCTATTTACAGTCTCTCTCTGTTGACTGCCCTAATCATAAACTATAAATCCCAGGGGCATTGGAATACAACCTCTGTAGTCATCGTAAACCAGTTAATGACAGACCAGTTTAGTCCCATCAGGCCTGGCCTTTTTTTACTACACTCCTCATGTTACAAGCTGAAAGACTAAAGAACTAATTTTCAAATGCATTCTTCCTTTTATTGTACCAATTGTACAGCAGGATAGGATCACTGAAATAAATGGAAATATAATAGCATAGAAACACAATTTATGTCAAAGCAGACTCCAGAGACCTTATTTTACTCTCTTTGTCTTAATGTAACACATTCCTGGTAGTGAGCTAGGTACAAACATAACAAACATATTGCACTGATATTTTCTCCTTCTCTTTTTTTCTTCATGGAGCTGGAGGGTGAGACTGAAATAAGTAGATAAGCCCACACACTTATGAACCTACATTTATCTTCCTGGATCTTACTACAGGGAATTCTAAACAAAAGAAAAATCAACAAACATTATGGTTTTACAGCTCCTTACATCATTCTTTATTCTAGCTTAGTAAAGCCTTTGGGAAACAAATCTGCTACATGTTTCTGGACTTCACAATTTGTCTCTGTTGGAGACCAAATTTCCCACTGCAAAATCCTTGGCTACATCTCAGAGCAGCCGTTAAAAACCAGGGTTTCCCAATTCACCATTTTTCTTGCCTTGCATGCAGCTACTTTTTGCTTGTGTAACTACTCCTCTAGCTGGGTGGTCTATCTATTGCTAATATATCTTGTTACAAAACTGATGGTTTTGCTATATCCTGCACATGTTTTTGTTAAAGACTGGTAACATTTCAAGCCATAATTTAATTATTCTGTGTACTTTATGCTTTGATAATTCTGTACTTTCAAATCTTCATGACATGTTGTACTCGAGTAATATATTGGTCAACATATATTTTTATCTAAACAATCTGATATTATTCATTTCATCTACTCCCCACAATATAATTATCCCTAAAATGTCTCCACATCACCATAACTGGATTTAGGGGAAAAGGGTTGTTTTCTTTGCAATCTTTTCTCAGTGTTCCAAAGCCAGGTTCTTTCACCCCTAAGTAATACAAGTGGAAGAGCATGTACAAATAACTTCTATTTACAGTAATACTAAGAGTTATTTAGTGAAGAGTTGGGATGAATAATTAGGGGTTCACTATTTATGTCCACAGTATAAGAACGGGTAGAAAAATGGCACAAAATACTGAAAAGCAAGACTCCCTCAAAGGTCTTGTTCATGCAGAGTCTTACTGAGAAAATAAATACGATTTCTAGAAAATAGGGGGTTTTATAGTTTGTTTTGTGAATGAGATATACACATTTCATATTCACATCAGCAACAGTTTTAAAATCAGTACTCTGTGCTGTCACAAGATGCCAGTGTAGTTAAAAAAACCAAAAATCCACAAAAATTAACACATCCATGTCAAAGCAGTGCCACAGTGTAACTGACTGCATCTCCAGCAAATGGCACAGGGTATTAAAGTCAGTTACACAGTTATAGCCATTTTAAAGCTCCCACTTCTCATAGAAACAGCTTTGTTTTGTTTTATTTTACAAGGGCTGCCTGCTGACACTTGTGTGTTTATGCTAAGGATATTACAATTAAAGAATAAGCCAAAGTTACACACAGTCACAGTACGTACACATTTCGATCAGTGGCACTTAAAAAATATAATATGGGCTCTAATCAGTGTTTAGTTATAGGCTCTGCCACAGATGGGCCCCTCAGTGCAAGGTGAACCGTGAGGTGGAATTTCTGTGCATAGGACAGGATATTGAATTTTTAGCACATCTGTACTGGTCCCGTAATTTTTCACACTGTGAATTTTTCACACTCTTAGTCACTCTCACTAGTCTGTGTAACAGCTACAGGTTCCGGCCCCACGGAAAGTCCAAACAGGAGTAACCTCTCTGTACTTAACCACTAATTACTGCCTCCTTAATTTAACATAACAAAGCAGCTCAAGGAAAGAGTGTTTACCTAATTAAGCATTAGCTAGTGATTTGCTGCTTCCCCTCTAACAGAGAGCAAAACACCACTTCAGGAAAACCAAGGTATCCCTACTTTTAGTGGATGGCATCTCTAGACCAACAATCAGCTCTGATGAGCCAAGATTGTCTTGTATAACACAGAAGAGTCAGACACAGATACAGAACCATGCTAATGCCTCCTTTTAATATTTACTTTGAGACATTTTCTTAGGATTTAAAACACCATTTCTTGACAGACTGATCCAAGCTGTAGGACACTCGAGCCCATCCCCAGAACATGCAGCTTGGAGCAGCAGTGCTTGTGCAGCCATGAGTTGTATCGTTTCGAGGATGTGAGTGAGAGGAAAGCTGTCTCGACTCCCAAAAGTGATGCGTTTGCAGCCGAATCAGCTCCCTGGGCTGGCCCTCTGTGCTGTCTTTACCAAGGAGGAAGGGAACAGACGGTGGTGACTCCGCACGAGGCAGTGCCGCAGCAGCTGCCGTCACACATGCTCTGGTCTGCGGGAAGTGTGAGGACTCGAGGCACTGTGTCCTGGTAGCCTCGTTAAAGTGTGCAGATCAGATTTACCTCGCACTAACCCTCCTGCACACAAGCACGCTCTCATTCCCATCGGATCGAGATTAAATCTGGATCTCCCGCTCCCCACAAAAGTGCCTCTCTGTAAGCAGATCTGAACACCAGGGAAAGCTGTACTGCCTGGGCACAGACCTCGCTGCAATCACTCGGGTTATAAACATAAAAACCCCTGCCAAAATGAAACAAGCAGGTTAAGACTTAAATTGTGTCTCTCTTACAATGTCGAGGCTGTGATTATCTTATTTCCCAACATATATCCAATTCCAAATTTTATAAGTAAGCACAGTTTATGTCCAGGCTCTCACGCTCCTCTCCACAATCTGTTTGAAAGTGAAGACAAATGTCCTTTAAGCTGTCAGTTTATAAGTGATCACAAAGCAATCTTTGGACAACTACCGTAATAGCCCTGCCAAGAGAAAATTCTTGAAGCATGAAAGATGTCATTAACTAGGCTGGATGTTCTTTGTGCGACAGCCAAAGGTTACTAGAACTCTATATTTATATCCTCAGCAATTTCATCTGACAGCCTGTTGCCCAGGCAGGGAGCTGATGTTGGTCTTTCCCTACAGAGCTTCATGATCTTGTGTCTTTGATTTTATTATCATTCCAGTCTGTATGACAGTAAAGATATATTTGTTCCTGGAATACTGATTTCCAGAAAATGTCGGAATATCGTTTGTATTTCTGAGTGGAAAGATTGCTTTGCCCCTGGCAACTGGCCACTGCCAGCTTTGATGTGGCTCAATTTTCATTTAAAACAGGTGGCTATTTTAATACCTAGGGTTTATAGCTCTAGGTTAAATTTTGCAAAACAACCTAATCAGTGTGCTTCTTCATCCTCTAAATAAAACACTTTTAAACACAGCCATTAAATTTGGGTTTGATGTAGCTGCCTGGGCTACACTGTGAAAACCACTAGATGGCACTGAATGAAGGTCTTTTAAAAATTGATTCGCGTGAGAAAATTGTATTTAAAATATTTAAGTGTTCACAGGCAGAGTACTAATTGCAGACTTCATTAATGCAAACTAATTCCGTGTTTTGAAGCCAAGCCTCATCCCGCTGTCCCAGCGTACCAACCCTTTCCAAGGGGAGCACAACAGCCATGGCTGGACAAGGGAGGAGCAAGAAACAGTGTGATTTCTTGACATTTCGCGTGCCATTTTTGTTTCATTTATCTTTTTGGTTTTGCCTTTGTCTCTAGCAGGACACGAGGACCTGTCACTGCCAGACGATGGCCAACACCACTGACAGAAGCAGCTTCACTGACCAGCGTTTCCCAGGGCACAATGGCGAATGGCATCGCAGCAGGAAGTACTTTTATTCGTGTCCCAAACTTTTATTTATCACGTAAGCAAAGCTGCAGCAGCGCCCACGCAAAGCCCATCAAGGCACAGCTTCTCGCCCACAGCTGTCTGGCGCATCAGAGGCAGCCGCCCTCACGCCGAAGCCCTGCCTGTGGTGAAACAGCGCTGCAGCCGGAGGCAAAGAGAAAGAGAAAGGGAAGAAGGCGATGCGGGAGTCTCACCACCCCCAGCCACCCTCGCCCTCAGGGCCCGTCACGGCCGCGCTCAGGGCCCGCCCACAGGCGGGAAAACACACCCCGCCCCCTGCGCGCGCCCGCCCCTGGACAGGCTCCACCCCCGCTTCTCATTGGCTCCGCCGTTCCCCGCGTGACCCGACAGCGCGTCGTTCATTGGCTGCGGCGCGGGGCAGGAGGCGGGGCGGGCGAAACCACCCCGGTGGTGGCGGCGGGCGGGGCAGGGGCGTTTCCGGTGCTGTGCGCGCGGCGGGGCCCGGCACGATCGCGGCGGCCGCGTGAGACGGGTGGGGGGTCCGCGCGCGCTCCCGCCGCTCCCGCGCGCTCCCGCCGCCCAGAGGGGCGGGGCCGGCGGGCGCGCGCCTCAGGCCGCGGAACGAGCGCGGGTTGTCCAGGCCCGGCGCGGGTTGTCCAGGCCCGGCGCGGGTTGTCCAGGCCCGGCGCGGGTGCCGAGTCCCGCCGAACGGGGCAGGATGAGCGGCGAGGACGGGAACGAGGAGTTCTACCGGCAGCTGCAGCTGCAGCAGCAGTACGAGGCCGAGCCCGGCGAGGGCGAGGGCGAATCCGACCCCTTCACGTACGTGGACCCGGCGGACGGGGCCGCCTACGAGTGGGACCGGGAGAAGAAGGCCTGGTTCCCCAAGGTGGGTGCGGGGGTCCCCGGAAGGGTGAGGAGGAGGAGCAGTCGGGGCTGGGTCCCCTCGGCACGGAGGTGTCCGCGTTCTGCCCCACTGGTGTCTGCTGAGGGTTCAGTGGCACCGAAACCCCCCTTTTTACAGGCAGAACCGTCCCCGCCTGTGACCGACTGCGATTTTGCTGCGAAGAGCTGTGTCTCAGCTGTGTCTCAGCTTCTCGCCTTGGCTGAGGATCTGCGGAGTTGCTCGAGCCTGGCATGAAGTCACAGTTATATTTGTAGGTCTTGGTCCGTGCTGCCTTTAGATCTTTGTCACAGTGGCTGTGGTGATCTTTTTGTGGGCAGTGAAGTGTCTGTTAAGGTGTCTAGATGAAAATATATCCTAGATGAAAGTATATCCCTCTTTCATTATTACCTGAAAATAGTGCCTTGTACAGGTGCGATCTTCCATATGCTTCAGTCACAGAAGTGCACTTGAAAATTAAGTGTATTTGTCTTACTTAGTGGCATTCCACAGCATGGAAACACGTCACAGTTTTTCATCTTGGTTGTTTTTTTATTAAATATTTTCAGGATAAAAAATGATTTTGCCATAACACTGTGTTTCTTCAAAGGGAGAAGGGACATAGGTTTAATTAGCTGAGCAAATCTGCTGATCTGCAAGTGAAATAGTGGTTTTGTTACCGTATAACAATGAATGAGGGCAATTAATTTAGTATTAAGACATTTTATGGGGTCTGCTTGATAGATGTAATGTGCCAGTTCTAGTTTGTGACTGTGAGTTCATTGCAATTCAGAGAATCTGAGTGAGAATGAAGCCTGTAGTGCCAAGTTTGAATGTGTGTAAACCTAGGAAGGTGTCTGCAGCAGATGGCTTATGGAGGGGTAAAAGCATTGAGAAATCCAGACTCACAAAGTGGAGCACTGAGTACCCCTGGCTCCCTGTGGAGTGCTATATCCAGTAAGCACAGTAACTTGTAAAAAGGTTTTTCTTTTTTTTACCTATTTCTTCCCCTCTTTCTCAACTATTTTTTTAAATTTTTCTCCTCTCAGTGTCATTTGACTTTCCCAAGTGCCTTTCTTATCTCTTCTGTCTTGGAGAGGAGATAACATTAAGGGTTGGACAGGTTAAATAAGAGCAGCGAAGTTCACTAGTAAATATGATGTGTAGGAGAAGTTGGTGACCTACCAGTGACCCATAGAACTTCACAAAGATTCTTTGCTGAGCTAGACACCAGTGTCTCAGGTTACTTCTTCTGCCTGATGATTATTCAACAGAATGTTTTACCAAAATAAATTGGAGAGACCACCGGAGCCAGAAGTTGGAGTACTTTCTCCATGAGCAGTAATAAAATTCTTAATCTCTGTTTCTTGACAAAAGATGAAAATATGACTGGTCTAACCATCATCTACAGACTGGGACTGCAGTGCTGCTCTGCTTTGGGAGTAGTGGCTGCTGAGCTTCCACTAAAGCATATTTCAAAGCCGTGCAAAAAGTGAATGATATTAATTGTCAACATTCCCCAGAAAAACTTGGAGACAGTCAAATATTTAATAGAAGCAATTGTAACCTCGTTTATTACTTAATTGCTTTTCTTTCAATGGTACTGTATTGATGAATACCAAGTTCTATAGTCCTTCATGGACATATCACAAAATAGCACAAGGAATTCATCTGCTGCCTCCATCAGTTATGAAAATACAGATGTTGGCTGTCATCTGCAGGCACAGGGTATCTGTTCTTCATTTGGTTAATCTATTCCTTTCCATTTCAGTGGGACCAGCAGTTAATTACATGCTCACATGTCCTGTAGTATTGTATTTCTTCTCCTATAAGCTTGATCACCCCAACTGTGAGGGTATGCAGATAGAACTGATCTCTCTGTGATGTTTTCCACCAGAACTGGATTGAAGCCCCAAGTAACAAATTCTGATAATTGGTGTTTGTCATACAGGCACAGTATAACATAGTTTCCAATAAAAGTCTTTATATTTGTATAAATTCCTTTGTGCTTGCAAAAAACACATTTTAAAATGAGGTAGTTGTAGTGGTTATATGGTAGGATGATATTATGCAAAAAACATCTTTGTTATTGACTGGTAAAATTTGATAGTCCATGGTAGGTAATTTGCTAAGAATAAATTGAGCTTTACACAAGAATACAGTTCCCCCTGAAGCTGAAAAATAATCCTGTTGCAGGAAGGTGGTTGTTGCAGGTTTAATCACTAATTTATCAGTAAGTTCTCTGATGAAAATTAATAATCCTGTTTACCAGAAAGTACAAAAGCTTCTTAATTCTCTGGATCTCATCAACTGTAACACTGAGGATTGCTAAGGTTGCTTGTGTCAAGTATGATGAACCTGGTTAGAGCACAGTGTCTTCTTCACTAAATGTGGTTGTACTTTTTCTTTCTCTTGACATGACATTGTGTTGGGTCATGTCTGTAAGAGCAGCCACTTACATTCCTTATCGAGGTGTGTTGCAAGTCTTGTTTAGCCTGGGAGCTATTTTGTGCTAAACTTTAAAGTTATATGGGGCTCCATGGCATCTTGCATTATTCCTGACGAGCCTGTTACTGTCAGTTCTGCATTTTTGATTTGTTATAATAGAAGTCTAGAGTTGAAACGTGAAGCTTTGAACCATTAGAAGATGGGAGATTGCATTATCATCATTGACACAGTAGTTTAATGACATCAAGTTTTGTTCTCTATTGAATACAGATGAACCAAGTGCAGCACAAGTCAGAGATAAAATTTTCAGAGGTTAAGGCTCAGCTTTGGGAATAAATCCTTTCAGAGTGTGTAACTTCAGAAAATCCTTCCTAATGCAGGGATGTTGGCAAAAGCAGCTCTGATACATATCTTTGCATGGGATTGCTAGTGGCTAGTATTAAAATTGGTACTGGGTGTAATTTGTAGGGATTTTTTTATTTTGACCTCTAAAACATAGGCATTAGCCAATCTTAAATTTTATCCAAGTGTAGTCTCTCTCTAGAAAAGAAGAAGCTAATTATCTATTAGTAGGATATAAAGTAAAACATGTGGCCTTAGAAACAGTGTGTTAAGATACATCTCTGCCTAAGTGCAGTATTTACTGTCTGTCAACACAAATATAGGTCCTCCCTGGAAATGATTCCATGAAAAGGCAGATGCCTGCAAATGTCAGTTGTTCATCATCTGTGGATAAGTTGTTGACTTACTGTCAGTGTCACTTTATCTCTTAACTATGACCGGGAGCATTTGGTTTCTGTCCTTCAGGCAGGTCCAATTTAAGTGGAAAGCAGAAAGCTTGGTTTGAAAAAAGTCAGAACTTGTGAAATGTTTGTGTAAAAACTTCATGTGCTGTACAGAATTAGTGTGTTTGTCCAGTTGAGGTAATGCCTGAACTTGTTATGCATATGGCTTTGCAAAGATGATTTAAAACCAGTTTTAAAATACCAGATTGGAAAATGACCATCACCTAACTAACATGAAAACACAAACCCGAATTTGTAGTTCTTTGAAATGTTTGATTAATTTTCCTAATTTCTTTTCAGATAACAGAAGATTTCCTGGCAACCTATCATGCCAACTATGGCTTCCACGCAGATGAGACAGACACTTCATCTGCCTCTGGCACAGCCACTGAAAGTAAGCAGCCAGTAAGTTCTAAGACAGCAGAAACACAACCATCAGCAAATGAGAAAGGACCAAAACAAACAGATCCAAAACAAAAATCAGAAAAAAGGAAGCTGGAGCCAGGTAAGTGACAAAGTATTTCCCTATGTTTAGCTGTGACGTGTAGTAACAAGTGAAAACTGGCAATTGTTCAGTGTTGTCTGGTACAGCAAAGATATGGGTTATGCTGAAAATTTCCAGATAGTTCTAAATTGTATGGTGCTTCATAGATATCCTCCTAAGTCGGGATGCAAGGTGGAAAAAAGCAAATTAAGGCATGTTCAGAGCTTCCCCTTGAGCAAGCAAAAATTGTTAGAAATCTGATAGAATATAAACATTACTGTATGCTCCCATGTTTAATGTATTACCATAACTGAATTAAAACTCTTGTGTTTAGGATGGTTTCATGTTGAAGAAGACAGAAACACAAATGTTTATGTGACGGGTAAGTGTTTATTTATCTACTTGGAGCTAAAGATGGTAAAAGAGACTCGTAAACGTCTTTAATATTCTCTAGTCAATCTGCCACTTGCAAGCTGCTTAATGTTATGTTCCTGACTGCATAATGTCTTGGTGACCTTTAAATTGCAGATGTGGGAGAGTAGTCAAAGGGACATGCTCTGTGCTTTTGTCTGCTAAATGTGATATTCTGTGAGCTGTGTCAGCCAAGTCACTAATTTGTTTGGGTTTTTTTAAGCAAAACAATTTCTGCAGGCTCTTAGGGGATAGAATAATGACAAGTTTATAACCAGATAGTGCATCAGCTATAAACATCACTTAACCTTTAATTTTTATTTGATTTAATACATGCATAATTAAGTTACTAGGTAAGAAAGAGGAAAGAGTGAAAGAAAAAAGGCTGAGAATAGAATGAGGAAATAATGGGGAAACTTAAATGAAATTATCTGTGCCCTTATTATGGTGTTTCTCGACCTGTTTTGGATTGTGGGGAGCTACCCTTAGATGCATATACAGAAGAACATTTATATATGTATATGCTTAGTGGCTCTGAGCAGTCACAGAAGTGCACATACTTGAATTCTCAAAAATCTTCATCCAGATCAAACTGGCATGGAACATCCACATAATTTTCTTATCCATTTTGGTTTTTTTTCTTGTCCTTAGTTCAAAGTTCAGACCTTATAAAGTCTATACATTTTCAGTTGCTCTTTTTGTCGAATCTGTAGGTGGAGAAAATAGTTGTCAGTTTATAGGTTGGGGGGTTTTTTTGTCCATAGACCATACTCAAGCCTTCTGTTTGAATTTATTTTGCAGGTTTGCCTCCAGACATTACAAAAGATGAATTTGTACAAGTCATGTCAAAATGCGGTATCATTATGCGAGATCCTCAGACAGAAGAACACAAAATCAAACTGTACAAAGATAAGGAAGGAAATCTTAAAGGAGATGGCCTCTGTTGCTATCTGAAGGTCAGTGGTGCACTGAAATGAAGTTTTCCTTCCCACTGAAAGTACTTGTGGCCACTGTTTCAGAATCATATTCAGGAGACTGTTGAAACATCCGAAGTGTAACTTGAAATTTAGGTCTCTCTTTTAAAGGTTTACTCTAGAAATGCCCACTTGTGCACCTCTTATCCAACCCCACCCTCTACCTGAAAGTGGCCATAATAGCTGCTGAACATGTCTCCCTACACGTTCCTCTCTTGGGTGACAGTGATTATGGGGTGAAATGGGGGACTGTTTATTTACCTTTTACTTTGAAAATATGCTACTGTGTAACTGAGGATACTGTATACCAAGGACTGTAGTCCTATATATACACTTTTAGTTGAGAACTGGTTGATTTCAGAACTCTGTTACATTCTTTATTAAGCCATAAAATTTATGTTTAGGCTGCAGTACTGTTTCCTTCATGTGTTTCACTTGTGAATCATTTGGAAGGTTGGTGCTTCCAAGTGCAACCTGCTTTAATTCTGCAAGAAAAGCACCAGGCAGTGCTAAATCCAATGTCCTGTAGTCTGTGCTGGTTTTGTAATTGGAGTAGTTAGGGCTGTTCAGTGCACAAATATAAAGACAGGTTCCACTCCAAAGGACTTTCAAGAAAATATTAAAAATTACATGTGAGAGTCTCAACATCTGCTGTTCATGGAAAAGTGATACAAGCTTTATAGGAAATTAGTCCCCTGAAGTCTTTTTATTCTTTAGGTTCATCAGCTTGCCTGATGGTTGCAGTTTAGTTTCTGTGACATATTTGAATAAACTGTGTGCAGTTGCTTTTGGGAGCATTAATCAATTATAACAGGAGTGCAGAAATACTGGATTTTGATCAAGAAAGCATTGCCAGCTGCGTGTCAGGAGACTGGGAAGAGAAGTGGCCTTTTCAGTGACAGGGACCTGATGCTTTGCACAATATACTTAACACCACGTTATTGGGATCATTTGACTGTGCTATGTGCTTTAAAGCTTGTGCTGTGTTTTATTTTCAAATAGAGAGAATCAGTTCAACTTGCATTGAGGCTTCTGGATGAGGCAGAAATCCGAGGCTATAAATTGCATGTGGAAGTTGCAAAGTTCCAACTGAAGGGGGAGTATGATGCAAGCAAAAAGAAGAAGAAATGTAAAGACTACAAGAAGAAGCTGTCTCAACAGCAGAAGTTTGTATTTTTTATTTCAGTAGAATATTGCTTGAATTCTAAGTGCTATTAGTAAAGTGCTGCTTTCTTTCAAATGCAGTGCTAAGCTATGCAAAAGTTAAAGTCTTATCTGACAGTGAAATACCTTAACTAATGCACATTTAAAGGGGAAGTACTCCTAAATTAAATGTTAATATAATGAGCTTCTTTGTGACTTAAACATTGAAATAATACATAGGGAGCCATGGTCCTTTCAGGTGTAGAAGAAAATATTACAACTCTGGGGAGATAAGACACTTCTTCTGAGTGTGTGAGTGTGCAAGATATCCTGTCAGGATATTTGGGCTTGCTGTTATAAGGTCATAACACTGACTGCCCACATGTATTTTGTACCATAATGTAGTTAAAAAAGGGCAAAAGATGCTTGGCTGCCATAGGAGAAAGTACTAAAATATCTCTGTAGATTCCCCCAGACATCAATCTCTGGTATAAAATATACTGATTTTTTTAATTGTACCTTGATTCATTGCTTTTGTCGCTTAAAAACTGTTTTTCTGCCTTTTGGAACCAAGAAGATGCAGATTAAAGAAGAAAGAAGTTTGAACTTTTGATATTTTATTGAAAGCAACATTCCACTGAACGTTGTAAATAGTAATGCAGAAGTGTTTTGCCATAGTTAAAGGGAGCAAAGGCTACTTGATATCTTATCTATTGAAAACAGAAGTAGCTTGACATGTGTCTGCCCCAAGGATGCATTGGCAATTCTTGTTGTAAGAAGTCTCCCATGTGGAGATGATGAATGAAAATAATGAAACTGCATTTGACAGCAATTTGTGTGAATAAAATGACTGTGTTCCTTTTGAGTTGAAGAGCATAATTTACTGGTAAAACTACTCTCATTGGGAATCCATGTTTTCTTTAGCTAAAGTAGGAGATATAAGAAGGAATTTAAGATTTTCCCCCGATATATGAGTTTGAGATTTAAAAGTGTGAGTATGTGGGGTTTATTTGTAATAGGATATGAAGTAGGCATTTCTATGAGAAGTAACATCTGCTGTGAGAAGGCAAAGTCTTAGAACAGGTGCCCTGAGTTACACGACTAGTTTGTGGCACTGTGGAACAAAACACATCTTACAGCAGTGCCTGTGTAGGAGTCAAAGTCTTCTTGCATGTTTGTTTAAATAAAAGCAGTTAAGTTTTACTAAAGGGAATAGTGGATCTCCTTTTTTACAAAATAAGTTAGGAAAAAATGGCAAAATATCAGCATTTTAATTGTACTTGGCAGCACCTGATTCCTGTATCTGAGCTGAATCTAAGGAATTAAAACTTCAAAATTATTTTCTTTGTGTTTAAAAAAATGCTTTGATTTTTACAATAATTTATATTCCTTCTTTGAGCTTTAAAGTACCTTAAAAGACCAGTTGCTTTGTAGAAGTGGTAAACCTGGGTAATTATTGTATGTTTTAGATGAATAACTTAACACTTTTTGTCAAAAATACGTGTTGATGTATTGCAAAAAATGCCAAATTAATAATTTTTTTTCAACAAATACTTGTAGAAACTGAAGAGAGCCGCAACAATATCTTCTTACTGTTGCTTCATTTCATTAGACAGCTGGATTGGAGGCCGGAGAAGAAAGATGGTGCAACTCGAATGCGACATGAACGCATCGTTATTATCAGGAATATGTTTCACCCAAAGGACTTTGAGGTAGGAAAATGCAGTTTGCTACTGTAGGTTGGGCTGTTAACAGTTAACATTGTCCGAAGTTTCTGCCATACAAATTTTAGCAAAATTCTAAGCAGATGAGAACCAGATTTGGGCAGGGCATTCTCCTGTACCAGACATCTGCTTGAAATTCATTCAGCTCTCTGAAAAACAAGAAAAAGATGTTGGTAAGAATGTATTTTTCAAATCAGCCTTTTTCACTGTCTGTATCCTGACAATATTCCTTTTTGGGATGGAAAGAGGAGTAAACAACAGTAACTGTTAGGATGGAGAAACCAGCACAAAATAGCTTTGTTAATAAGTAGCATTTATAAAATTAAAATAAGAGCTGTCTGCCAACTCTTAGGTGGCTTTGAAACTGCAGCATAGCAGCACTTACTTTATGAACTTCTGATGGGTTGGCACATGGCTTCCATTAGTGACTGAGCAAAAATAAAGCTGAGAGAAGTGAGTGCTTGTGTTTAATTAAAGCTGTGTGACTGCTTTGCAGGAGGATCCCTTAGTGCTAAATGAGATCAGAGAAGATCTGCGGACAGAGTGTGAAAAGTTTGGACAAGTAAAGAAGGTTCTCATATTTGATGTAGGTATTTTTACATGCTGTGTTGGCAGAACTGATGTAATGTGCAAAGCTGCAAAACGTTTAGGCTGCTTTAAATATGAGTAGAGTGTTTATTTGGTTTTGTATGTTTATTTAATGGAAACTTGACTTAGTCTTTTAGTATTTTAAAACTGCTTTGAAACTTAATGTCTAAGCACCCATCAACTTCAGCCTAAGTGAAGGCAAACTAACTCTTTTGAAGAACTTGAATACAAGTCACAAGTTTGAAAGTATATAAATACATTTAATTGTATCTAAGCTAGCTGAAACATTTCCTGTTTCCTGTGTTCAAAAACTGTGTTCTGTATGCCAGTAGAACAAAATATGTAAACTTGGAAACTGATATTTTCAAACAGGACTATGTATTATCAGAATGGAGCCATAATTGATTTTGTAGCACAATCTAAAAGATACTGGAATAAGTACACTGGTTAGAATATTAAATGAAAGGTGTCTCTCCTTACAGCGACACCCTGATGGCGTGGCTTCTGTGTCATTTAAAGAGGCCACAGAAGCTGATCTGTGCAAGCTCACTCTAAATGGAAGGTGGTTTGGAGGCCGTCAGCTCAGTGCTGAAACGTGGGATGGTGTAACAGATTATCAGGTAACCTTTCCTGGTCCTATTTCATCAAATATTTCTTCCAAACCATAAATCTGTTTTAACTCGTGAAGTGTTTGGCATCCCCTTCCCCTGCCCACCCCTGCACTGTCTTGCTTCTCCTCAAAAACTGCTAGAATGTCCCCCAAAAAATCATTCTGAATTATTCAACTTAGCAAAAAATTAAAGGACCTGTTTTGTGTGTTGGAGATGTCAGTTTGGAGCATTATCCACTGCATGTACAGATTGTTAGTTCGCAGTCAGCAGGGCCTTCTGAACTCTTGAGATAATTTTGTAAGATAAGTGTTTGTATAATTCTATCTGTGTAAATACTCATTTAGACAAGGATGACTTCGAAATTATGTGTATTAACATCTCTTTTTAATAGGTGGAGGAGACTGCAAGAGAAAGGGAAGAAAGGCTGAAGGTGTGGGAGACATTTTTAGGGGATCCTGATGCAAAGGAGCAGCAAACTACATCTGGTTCAGATTCCGCATCAAGTAGCGTTAAAGCGCCTGAAGGCAAACAACCTCCAGGAGTTAATGACACACCTAAGGAGGGTGCAAATGATGAAGCTCCTAAGAGGGAGAATAATGGTGAGGGCATTAATGAAGATGGAGCTCCATCCACAGACAGCAGCCTTGCAGGCAGTGATGGTGAAGCTGATACATAGCACCTTTAATGCTTTATGAAAGCATGATTTTTAGGGTGATGTTTGAGTTGATCCCTTTCTTCAGGGTGACTACAGACAATATTCATATGAATATAGGCATATTAGAATGTCATCAACTGTGTGCTTTGAAGTTTTCATTAAAAGCAGTATTTAATGAGGTTCTAAAAGTTTGTATTAATTGGCTGTTCAGGTAAAGTAATTCAAGTTGCCAAGAATGCAGTAAAACTCATCAGGCTTCTTTTGTTCTAACTATGCTTGTCAATGTTCCATCATGTGAGTGTGAAATACATTCTAACCCTTAAGTTTATGTAACTGTATGTAACTTAAGTAATGCAAAGCTATTACAAGATTTGTGGATTTTACTGTTAATTTTCCTGTACCCCTTGGAACTCAGTATTTCATCCTTAAAAATGATTTGTGTCCTGAGTACTTTGGTTCATTTTATGGAACAGATGCTGTGATACATATGGGGTGAATGCATAGGATGTGTTGCTATTCATTAGGTAGCAAATGATACGAGTAGTACCAAGTCACAAACTTAAAAGAAGTGGAAAACAGACAGCGTTGCCATAGCCACCCTCAGGCAAACCGAGTGAAGACAGATTATTAAATCACAGCATTCAGTAAATTACTTTTTTCCTTCCCCTATTTAGATCTTTTGTTGATGTTAGATAGAGGCTGGAATTATGTCAAGGAGACTAGAAATGCATGAGCACACACATTCTAGGACATAATGAAATAGATAGATCTTAAACTCTCATGGTCTGTATGCAGTAGGTATCAAAATAGGCTTTCGATTTTTGTGGTGGCTTTATTAGTTTTTGCTTTTATATTAGAGGTTTTTGTTCCACTTTGTTAGCATGATGAGTGTAAGTTCTCAACATTTTAGTTTAGCCCTGCATGCTCTTCAGAGTGGGGAGGATCTTCCATATTTCATAAGATTTAAAGGCTTTTGGCAGCTCAAACTACAGTTTGTTGTGCAGAAGTTAGAAAACTTGAAAACATGCTTTCAAATAATGCTCTTAAAAAGCAAATGCTAGCCCTCTTAGAAATATTTCCAAAAGCAAGGATTTAGAAGACATTCTAACTTCAGGTATCTTAATACATGGCAGGCTATCAAAAATAACTGAGGGAGCTGTTTTGGGCATAGTCATTCTTAATTTAGAATCCTGTTATTTTGATAAGTAAGGGTAGAAGAATATGGATTTAGGCACTAAATAATTAAGATACTGGTGCTAAATTCATAGCACGTTGTTCATATGGGTGGTAACCAGTACACATTTGTAAGGAGGATCTGCTGAATTGTTTTAATTCATATTGGATTGCAAGAAACTATAGATGCTAATTCCTGTATTTCCATCATGAGGTATTTGGAATACTCTGAAAATTTGTGCTCTGAGATTACCATATATATTTTTTCAAGAAGTCTATATGGTTCTCTTATTTTGTTGGGGTTTTTTTAATAGATAATCAGTATGTGTGGGTAGCTATGCCAGCCAGGGCATCTAAGTTAACACCTGCCACTGTGGTTATAAGGTACATCTTTTTTGTGACAAAAAATACCTGATCTTACAACAGAGATTATATTTGAATTCAGAGGTTAAAAGTCGGGGGCTCATTATAAGCTGGGATGACAAATTTCCTTTTTTGAGTCGCATTATAAGGAAGAGCTGTAGCTCTTGCCAGCTGAAAAAGTCCGTTTGCTCCTATTTCCAAGTGTGAGTTGTACGTTTCAGCAAAGCAGGTCTTTGAAGAATTCAGGGGATCTGAAACACTGCCTGCTTAGTAGCTGCACGTGGTGGCATGTTCTGATACATCTCTGGGTTGTGTTGGTTCTGCCTTAGTTATTTTTACTGGTAATAAGCACCACAGACCTTTGAGAGCTGGGAGCGTTTGCGTATGAGGAGTGGGATTTAATGTGATGGGTATTGCTTTCAGTGCTCCTTTTTTTCCTTCCAGCTTCTAGACTCCAGGCTTTAGATCAATTACTCTTGTGTTTTGTTTGCTTCATTTTTTTTTAAAGGAGCCCCAGTCATGTAACAGTACACAGTTAAATCACCTGTTTTACAGTGGAATTGCAACTGATGTAGGGAAACTTGTGGACAAATGTATAAAACTTGTACAGTTCTATGAAGCCTTATTATGGTATCAGATATGAAAAATAAGGTTAGTGTAGTGTATTATTTGAGAAATAAAGAATCATTTTATGTGCAGTGACCTTCCTCTCTCCGATTGATGTACACATTTGACTGGCTTGCTGCAGAAGGGCAGTTGATGTCAGTCCTTTCACCTTTCTCTCTAGACCTCACACCGAAATAGAGCACCAAGAAAGACTGAGACCAAATGCTTTACTGGCTTTCCTATTAAATAGGGTTCTTAAGGAAATAAAAACTGTTTTTTCATGCAAATACGTTGTTCTGAAGTGCGACATTACACTCAAACTGGTATTTTCCTTTTGTCTACCTCTGTTTTCCCCAGTAAAATGTAAAAATATATTTTTATAAACTACTCATTGAGTTATTGCATTTAGTAGTCCAAGGAGAGGTTAATGCAGCTGTAACTTTCTTTTCAGCAGATTTTCATTCAGACTGAATTCTTTTGACATTTTCCTTTTTTGAAATGATGCAAATTTTTATAAATTAATCTGAACAGAAATAAAAAAATCACAAAAGTTAAAATTACTATTTTGAAGTATGACTGTGACAATCTTGTTGTATAGAGCAGTAATGTTTAATACCAAATTTTAACAAATCTGAGGCTGAACAAGGTGAGTTGCTTTTTAAACTTACATATTTTTCTGACTGAGCATCATCATACATAAGTTGGTAAGAAGTTAAAACCCCCATGGAATTTTCAATGTATTTGTTCTTTAATTAAAAGTGCTGTTTAATTACTTGCTCACTAGAAGTGACAAAATCAAACTTTTTGTTTGATTTCTAATGTAAGCTTTTGGTGAGAGGTTCATTGTAAGAGAATCTGTCTCCTTCCCTCTGAATATGATGAAAACAATAACCAGCAGGAGGCTGAAACAATTTGTGGATAATCCTTGTTGCTCAGTTTTGAACTGGAGAAATACTTGTTTCTATTAGTTCACACAGTGTAACAAAATGGATGTGAAGCCACTTAAACACAACAGCAGGGACAGAGTATTAACTGATCCTTCAGTATAATTCAGCAATAATTGCTTTTTTAACCATACCATCCAAAATCATTTCTTAGCTTCAAGATACATTGGTAGTTTGCTTTACAGTCAGCTGCTCTTTAGTGCTTTGCTGGCAAGGAAGTTTTATGGGGTTACAGGTATTTGCCAGAGATGACGTGGCTTGAGGAGCAAGGCCAAGGTAGACACCTGGAAACAAAAAGCCCCAAAAGAAAAGGGTTTCTTGAAGGCTTTCTCTTTTTCTCGCAGGTTCTGGAATGTTCATATACAGCTGTAAAGAGAGAATTAGTTTCATTTTGCATCAAAATGTTTATCTGTTTCTCCTGCTTTTTTTTTAATTACTTTTTTTAATTGAATTTCAGTCCCTCGTACAGCTTACATTTTGTATAAGGATTGCAATTCACTTAAAATCATTAGTGTGTTAAATGCAGTGCATTTTAGCTAAATGTCCTAGACATTATTCAGTTAAGGTTAACCTATTTACAATTACAAATAATTCACTTAATTCACTTAACTTGAAGGTATTGGATGCTTCATAGAAACCCAAACTTGCCTTTAAATTTTCCAGTAAAATCGATATTCGTACCCTGAATTCTTGAACCTAAACAAAACAAATTGGAGAAAAAAAATTAAAAATACTTACCTATAGATGTTAATTGGATTTTAAGTTCTCATTTCTGAATTTGAGGAAACATACTGCAGTGTGGGAAATGAATTCTGTGAGTTGTGTACTTGTGTTGATTTGACTTGTGTGTATTTTAGTGCTTATTATACACGGCTTGAAGTCTTACTGTCAGGATACTCTGGAAGTTCTGTAAAATATTTATAGAATTATGAAATCTTTTGCAGCAAATTGGTTTTTTGCTCATTCTGTAATAAGAAAGTATATTGTTAGATTAAACTTTTCAGTAAGTTGACTTGGAATTTTTTCTGACTGGTGATTTTTCTTTCGATAAATTGACCATTTTCATTTATCCTTTAGAAAACCAACATTTAAAAGCAATGGTAATTGAATAATATCTAGACTTGTGACAGCATCTGAGAATCCCTTGGTTTGTCTTCAATTTGTTTCTTAAAGGGGTTGTGTTTTATACTACCTTTTTAATAAACAAACTGGTGAACAGAACAAGTCTTTGCTGATTCGTTCTGAGATAATGTATTTGTCTTTTTTCCCCTCGGTAGAAGATACAGTAGCCTTTGGTGCACAGGGATTTTTATAAAATACATGTGTTAACAAGCCAGAGCTTTCCAGCCGGATCCAGTAGACGTGTTGCTGGAACTGTAAGTGGGATATGGTATCTGTTCCCCCTTTGTGGGTTTTGTCTTCTTCCTGGCTTGGTGTGTTAATGGACCTGCACAGATATAAAAGAAGTAGAAGGGATGATTGCAAACACCATAGTTATAAATGAGATTGTGGGGTTTTTATTTGTTAAAGACAAGTAGAATTTCAATTTGGATTCTCAAAAATAAAGATTTTTTTTTTTTCAATTTTGTTTTCTTCAAAGCTTTGACACTTCGCTTAAAAAGCACTGGAAATCAGTTGCTCAATTCCTGTACTGAAGAACAGGGATTATAATCCCATTTTACCCAGTAGTTCCTTGTAGGAGCTTTAAACTGATTCCATTTTAACAACCAGCCAAGTGCTTTAACTGCCAACCTGAGAGGGAATTTTTGAATGAGGTCTTGAAAAGCTTTAGCAGAAGAAATCTCTGCTGTATGAGCTAGTTTAGAAAAGGGGATCAAAGAAGGAGTGATGGAGATGTTGAGGGCTCTTGTCCTGCTGATGGACTGGAATCCAGTGTGTCTCACAATGAAAATGTGTTTATGCAAAGAGTGTGTCAATAAAAGACTAAGCACCATCACGGGAATCTCAGCCTGGTAGTTAAGTTGGTCTGGGAGATGGCAGAGGGCGGATTCATACGTATTTAGGCAGAGGGAATTGAATTGTGCTCTCCTGCTTTCTGGATGAGTAAACAAACTCCTAAACTGCTCTATAAAACATATAATGTCACCAGTTTGGTGACTCTAGTTCCCAAGGTGTTTTTTCCAGCTGAGACTGGCAAGTTTGACCCTGTTTCAGCATTTCTGGAATGACTGCAACTGGGTAATTTTGGTAAACTTGCTATTAAAAAACCTCCAAACTCTTATTTCCTGCTATAGCCCTTGAAGAACAAGAATATTTTTATTTTCTGAAGCTTTCTGCAGTCATTTAAACAGATCCAGTGAAGAAGAGAGAGAAAAACAGTTATCAAGTTTTTCTGGATTGGAGGCAGGTCCTCCTTTCCTTCTTGTAGATGTTGCCCACATAATACTGAATATGTCCTAGCCTGGCATAGGAAAAACCTTTATCATCCTGGCTAAGTTTGGCTGTCTGCCATAACTTCATCATCCTACTCTAAACTCTTCCAAAGTCCACAGTCCTCTTTATTGTGTACACATTGTCATTAAAAAGAAAAAAAAAAAAAGAAAAAGAAAACAAACCAACAAACCCAAACCTACTTACAATCCTATTTTCCTCATTCCTGAAACCTCCTAACCTGGTTGACTTGTTGGAGTGCATTTCATGCATTCTTAGCAGATAGGCTGAAGGAAACGCCTTGTTCGCGCGCAGCTGGAGGCTAAAAAGTGTGTGAGGAGTTCATGAACGTGGCTTGTCTCCTGCTGCAGTCGCTGCAGAGCACACAGAGCCTGCCGGGCCCCGGGAAGGATCCCAAACCTGCTGGACACACCATGACCATCCCGCACCCGAAACATCTCCCTGGTGTGACACCGCTCCTGACAGTGAGTTAAGGTAGGAGAACTCAGGGATAATTCCAACCCACGGTTCACTGACTTTCTCAAATGTTCCCTTATTTGTTCCCTTATCTCTGGATGAAAGAGAATGCCTGCTTGTTAAGTTGTTGCTTAATACTTGGGAAGTGGAAATTTTTTTAATGTTTTTAAAACTGGTTTGAGCTACATGAAAGCAAGAACAGAGAGAGTTCCCTGTCTGATGCTCCAGTGATGGGCAATCAGTACTGTGAGCAAGGGTAGGAATGTGAGAGAAGTTGTAAAGTATTGTCACTTGTGATGAGCCATCAACAACCATTTCTCTAAAGCCTGTGTTGAGGACACCTCCTTGTCCACCTTAAGGACAGGTAACTTGGACAATTGCTTGCACTATTCTGCCGTAATTAATCCATTCTGAGATCAGTGTGAGGTGAGCTGAGTCTGCTTCATCCTGAGCTCCACTTCTACTCCACTTTGACAACAGTTTGTGGCAGACACAGGTTGGAAGGATTTCTGCCTTCTTTTGAAGACTTCCTGCCGGAAGATGGAAGAATAGGAAGTTCAGGTAATGAAGACAGTGCCACAAATTTAGATCCTGCCTCATGGGACATTAGATTCTTCATGTGCATATGATCACTGAGGGACTGAGATGTAACCTAGGTTATATCCAGCCTTCCTATGGCTATTTGTTGGAAAGAACAAGAGGTTTTCAAAGGAAATGATAAAACAAAAAAGAGAAAGATGACCTTTCTTCTTTAAAATATATTATTTTCGCACAAGCTGCTGCTAAAGGAGCTCAGAATTAATGTCAAGAGCCAGTTAATGCATGTTAATGAAAGTGGTACAAAGACTGAATGTCTTGCACTGAGTGAGGAACAGGAAAAGTGAACCTCTGGGCCAGAGCTAATGCTCTTTAAATTGTATGTTGATGTGTAGTGTTAGAGCAGTGTAGGAAGAGCTGGTTTGCTGCTTGCTGTTGGGATGGCCTGATGTCCTGTCTCAGGCCATGTGATCACTGATGTCTTCACCAAGCTTTTGCCACTTTGGTTGGAATTTTCAATGGCAAGTGCTGGCTTCCAGCTGAGCAATCAGAAGGTTCCTTCACCTAAACAGTGGGTTGCTTTCTAAAACAAGATTGGGGAAAAAACAGTGCCTCTTCCTGTGCCTTGAAGGTCTTCCAGTTGTTTGGCTGCGTTGTGCTAGTTCCTGCTCCCCTCACAGGCCTTGGGAAGGTGCCTGTAAATTAGGAAGAAGTTTTTTTGGTGTAAGTTTTCCATGTCTGGGAAAGTTGGGTCAGTTTTAAAATTGTGAAAGATTATCTTCTGAATCAGATGACTGTTAAAGTATGCCCTTGCATTTCCTGGCTGGTGACCAACCTGAACGTGTCCTGTTCCCATCCCTGTGTTTAGGTGGATGTGAGGCCGGAGCTGGGGCAAAGCAATAGAAATCCCAAGATAAGGACTGAGGAACTCTGGAGTTTGAACACGAGTTGGCATTGATGGCAGGGGATTAGGGCTGGCTGAGCAAGGGACTGTGAAGCAGGGAGAACTGAACAGAGCACAAGGGAGAGGGAGATGGAGGTAACAAGCAAAACTAGACATAGAAGCAAGTGATAAACATGGACAAGAAGTTTGTAGTTGAAGGATTAAAATGGTGATAGATTGTGGTTTGATAACCTTAATCCTCATATTTCTTGATGCCTGTATACTTGGTTTTGCAGCCTGAACAGTATTTTCATGTGTAAGAAATTCTGAGAAACCATCTGAAGGCAGCATTCACAGGCTCTTCGGGGTGTTCTTTGAGACACAGATGAGTGCAATGTTTATTGGGAAGCTTCTGGGGATTGGGGGGTTTATGACTAGGAAAGAAATCAGATAAATGCTAGGAATAGGTTAAGCAATGCTGCATATTGCAGGGTTAGCTGGATGGAAATATAAATCAAATGATTCATTAGGTTTTGCGTGGTACAACTGGCTATTGGCCAAAGGTTTGCCTGGTCTCTGAAAAATAGCAGGCTTCTTTTTGCTACCAAGGTAAATTGATTATGCTATGCAGTGTCATGAGCTGACAATGAGTCTGGAAAATTGAATAGAAGCAGCAGCAGGCACTTCTCATTGCATTTGTAGCCTGAGCGTTGCTAAATATGATTCTGATTAAGGCAGGACGTGTGAGCCGTGGTTGGGGAACTTGTTCCCCTGCGGCCAGAAACTGCACAAATGCATGAAAATGATGCTTCTCCAGGGCAAGCAGTGACATTCCTTGTCCTACTCTTACCATATCTGGCAGCAGATATTTTTTAAGGAGAACAAAAAGGACTCTTATAGTCTTCTGGTGACTTCCTGCAAACTATTTTAGTGTAGTTCCTGCCTTAAATCTGTAACTTTGGGTTGTCCCACAGTGTGTGTTTCAGCAGTCTTGCTACCAAAAGTTTTAACCAACTGGCAGACCCATCATATTCTGAGGTAAATTGTTTCAAACAAAAAAGATTATTTGTTTGGCTTTGGGTTTGTTTTTTTTTTACTTGAATTTGTCATGATTTGAATTTCTAATAATTTAATCTGACTGTCTTTTTCTAACAGGTGAAGCAACGAGTTACTCTCAGAAGTCTTTTTGTTGTGGAGGTCTGTGCTGACAGTGATCAAGGTACTTCAAACTTTACCTTATCTAAAATTATTATTTTCAGCTCTAATTAGTGGTGGAGTTTTGGGTTTTTTTGTTCTTCTTGTTTTGGTTTGGGGTTTTTTTCACTGTGTCAGTATGTTTTTGAGCCATACAAAACCCAGAAATGGACGAAGCAATTTTGATATGTTCACTCTGAACTTCATTCAGTGACAGTGCCACCTCTGAATTACTTTTTAAGTGCTTCAGTTATTCCAGCACTGCTCTATCCTGAGGGCACATTTGCACAGCAGTAGGTCCTAAGGCCAAGGGTCATGGTGAGAAATGACAGCTGGTAGATAGATGTGCCCATTTTACCCAAGTATTCCATGTTAAAAGTATATAATAAGGAAATCAGTAAAGAAAAGGTGCATGGAAAAAGCAGAAACCCAGATAGAGAATCTAATCCTACTAGCACAGTTCTTCTGGCCCTACCATTTTCAGGAGGAAGATGGGCTCACCACTGACTGGCCACTTTAAGCTGAATATTATCGCTTTGACCTGTCTGGGTTTGTTTTGTTTGGTTTTTGTTTTTTTTTTTTTGTTTTGTTTTGGTTTGGTTTTGTTTTGTTGTTTTTTTTTCCAGGAGCGATTGGTTTGTAAAAATGGAAGAAACAAGGAAGCTCTCTCCAAAGCCATGTAAAAGCAAAGAAGCTGTGAAAACAGAGTGGGGATCTCAGAGTGTTGTGTTTACCTATTTCCAAGGGGATATTAACAGCGTGGTAGATGAACATTTTTCCAGAGCTCTCAGCAATGCCAAGAACCCACAAGACCTGAGCACAAAGCACAAGGGTGACAATGTTGTTCTGAAGAATGGTGAGCCACTTTCCATGGTGTTGGATGGGGGTGACTTTCTTTCACTAAGGAATTTAAGATCTAGTGAGCTTAAATTTGGAACTGTGTGCAAATAGAAAGAATGAAAATCATACTTGTAAAGTCCTGGATTATGTAGCAGGGACCTCCTGGGTAAATCCCTGTGCTTGCTGAGGTGATTCCCAAATTCTCCACAGGCCTGTTGGCAGGACTAGGTCATCATTTTCCAGCCAAGTGTGGCCATCACTGTCAGATGCATTAAATGCATTATGACTTAAGTTGTTGTCTTTGCAAAAATGTATTTGTTTAAGCATACAGTTGTTAAAAAACCTGCCTATGCCAGTGATCTGTAAGAAAACACATGTAATACTTATTTGGAAGTATTGGTGGTGGTGGTTTAGTCTGCTTTTAATATTAATTTAGGGTTGTTTTTTAAGATAAGCAACACTAAAGTGAATATATCTCTCCGTAAAAATGAATATGCAATCTGGTGGCCTTCCCTTAGAAGTCCACTGGAATTTGCCTTAGGAAAAAGTAAGAATTGATGAGACTTCAGATGCTTTCTTTCTCTTTTTAAGCAGACAGCATGTCTCCCCATCAGTGGAATTTCTCATCACATTGCTACAAACCGTATCCGTCATCTTCCGCCACGAGCATGTCAAATTCCGGCCTGAATTTTCCTGCTGCCGGTCTGGGAGGCCAATACCAGCCACCAGCTCTGCGCAGTCACCCAACTCAACCCGCAGATCTGTGGCCCTTCCCTTCCATTGGGTCTCCCAGTGTCACCAATTCCATGTATCACCCTGCCCTGCCCAACCTGCACGTGGTGGATGAGCCCATCTCTGACAGGAAATACGGTTCTCTCCTTGGCCTCCTGCAACAGGAAAGGTGCCTGACATCCATGCAAGAATGCACCGTGAAGCAACACTCGAGTTCTGCTTGTGTGACTGGACCTGCTAGGTTACAAAATATGAGTCAAAGTTCAGCTCCTGGGGGAGGTAAGAAAATACTTACTATCACTTTATTCTTTGACGGCATCTTATGTAAAGAGTCAAAATAATACAGTCTGTTCCTAAGCTTCTCAAATTTCAATAGGTAACCATGATGTGAGCTGTGGTACTTGGGATTGATTAGCTGCATAGTATGGTTTAATCAAACAATGTGCATTGCCTACTCGCACAGTATTTTACCTTCTGGCTTACACTGGGGAGATATTTGAAGTGAATATAAACGTTATTCACAGTGCTATCAGGATCTCTGCCCCACAGGTAGCAGGTATGATGGGTAACAAATGCTCCCTTACTGGGACCAGAAAGGGGTGGTCAGGAAAGATCCCTGGACAGCGTCACTGTGCAGGGTGGTAATGATGTTCTGAATACAGGATGGGAAGCTGCAGCCCTTACCAGCGTGGTCGGGGGTTTTCTGCCTCCCAGTCTCTGTCTGTAGCTGGAATGACGAGGGTACAGGGGCTGGAGGGCCAGCCTTGCCTTGTCTTGTCTCCTGGCTAACTGCTGCCTGCCATGAAGCACTGCTGCCCTGCCTGTCAGAGTCTGTGTTTGCTCCCTGCAGATATCCCAGAGCTAATGCAATTCCCACAGAAGTGATGATTGCTGGTTATTTATTATCAACAACTAGTAGGAATACCAATCCTAGATACCACCAGCACACAGCAGAAAGATGGTGGATGACTGAAATCCATTTCCCAGGAGCTTAGGTCCCCCCAGCAGCTAGATCTGCTGGATGAAATTGCTCCCTTGTGAGTAATTTCAGCCTTTGAGAAGCTGTCTGGGATCAAGCTTCCTGGCTGGAGCCCTGGTGCCCTGTGCCTGCGTTGCTGTTCCTGGGCGTTCCCCAGTCAGGCAGCTCAACACTGGCCTCCAAGAAAAAGGGTTGTGAAATTGTTTAGGGAGTCTGCTGGAAAAATACAGCATGTCCTACTTGGTGCTTCTAGATAAAAAGGACCAGGCATGTGAAGGAGCAATCCTGAGGCTTAGGTTTTGAAAAATAACCAGCTGTGAAATACCTACTGGTTACCCAGTTTCGAAACTGCACCAGCAGTAATTTGGCAGAATGTGAGCTAAAGACTGCCTGCAGGTACAAACAGGAGTTTATCCACAGTTTCTCTTTTGAGGATACACCAAAGCTGTGTTGTTATGAGGACCCCAGCTGTAGGTGTTTTGTTAACCCATTCCTGCTCCAGTGTCTGATGCCTGTCTGTGTCTGTGCATGGAAAAAGGAGAGTGCTCTGTCTTCAGCTGGAATGCAAACTTTCTACTCATGGTACATAGGTTGAGCTGAGGCTTTATGTATGTGTTGCACAGGTACTCATTCTAGTCTTTTTGCCTAATAAATGACAGTCTAATTGCTTTAAAGACATTGCCTGTACTTCTAGGATTTAATTTAAGAACAAGGTTAGGGTGCCCTCTTCCCCCAAGGGGGCAATGTGAGCCTATCAAGGCTTGGGAACTTCAAGAAATGACTCTTCCAGAAAAGAAGATATTTCATGAAAGTAGTCTTGGGGTCAAAACAGGGAAGCACTGTTAAAAGAAGTGGACATTTTTCCCCAAAATTTCAAAAAGAAAATGAGTGGGGAAAAACTGAAAAGGAAATTAAACAGCTCAGTATTCCCCAGCCATGGCCTTTTCTTTCAGGATGTTTACAGGGCCTTTCTGAATACTCAGGGAGCCTCTTAACACCACATGTGTAACACCACGCATGTACTTATCAAACAAGAAGGATTGATAAGAAATGGCTGATCCACGTTCACAGGGAGTCTTTGGCAAATCCCTCAGATGTGTGCATTTAGTCTGGCTGTGGGAGTCCCTGTTTCCTGCCTCTATCTGTTAAATATACTTCTTGTGCTGTGTCATGTTTCAGAACAGCTGATATTTATATTTATGGAAGTGTATGTTGCTGTGCCAGACAGCACAGAGCTCCCCAGCACCTGTGCTATAGGCTGGGCTGCAAAAGCACAAGGTTTCTTTAGGAATTACTGTCTACTTTTAGCTCTGTGTTGAATCTCTGCTCATCCCTGGTATTTTTTATGATTTTTTTTTTTAAGAGAGGAAAGGAAGCTCTTACCAAGATTCAGAAAATCCCAGCGTAAGCCATGCCACTGCAGGTGAGTAATGAAAGCAGCAGGTTTGGAACAAATCAGTGCTCACCTATGAAGGACATTCTTAAATATTCTGCTTATACATGCAGAATTAAAGCTGTTTCCTTGTTTGCTTCCAGGCTGTATTTCAAAAGCTTGTTTTTCCCCAGATAGACACATCACCTCCCATATCTACATTAACAAAGAAGAAGAAAAAATTACGTTATATTAAAATGAGATACATGATTTTTTAACCCCATGTACTTTACTTTTTATATCATCAGGCTACCACTTCGTGATGCCTGTTTTTCACTGGTTGTCCAAGTTTCAGATCCTAGAAAGATAGACTACCTCTTGATTTGTACCTGAAGCACCTGGCTTCAGGTTGAGGTCTCTGTTGGACCCACGTGCTGGCACTGCTGCAGTTTGCACCAACAAACCCACCACACTGCTAGGAGAGTTGGGCTAAGAAATTACTCCCAAAGCCTTCAAGCTTCCATATTTTTATTAGTCTCTTGAGACTGGGTCATACCCTGGTGTTGGTTCCTTGATGTGCAATGTTTTGGGGATACTTAGGATGGGTCATTCTGGTTATTCTAGTAAGGGCTCTTTTGCACCAGACCCAAGGGTGCAATTTTGTTTGCACAACGCCTTAGGAGATTGCATGGAATGTGCTGTTTGACTCTACTGATGCTGCTGTGTCTTTCAGGTATTCAGATTCATGACAGAAGACAAGACTTGTACTTTTAGCAAATGGATGTTTCTACTTTATTCTGAAAGAGAAAGTTCTTTCTGTGAACTTTTATTATTTGCAACTGTGAATCAAGAAGAAATGAATTGCAGCTATCCTGTGCTTTTTCTCTCAGCTGGAAGAATACATGTACTATTTACTATTTGGGGAATGAAAAAATCATCTTTTTCTATACAGTAAATAATTTCTAATAGCTGTGGTATTAAACCTGACGGTATGTTCGTTGTGAAGAAATATTGTCTACTTAAGGCTTTTCATGTAGCCCTCTTGAAAGGACTCTTAGCATTTTTTAATCTTTCTGTGTTTATTCATTTGCCCTCTCTTGATAAGAAGCACAATTATTATCAATGCAGTTGATAACTGATAAGTGCAGGGTTGCAGTTTGCATAAATTCGATGCTGCAGCTTCTTAGCTTGACTTGATACCTCCGGATTGTTTAAAATAGTCTTAGGTCCTGGGCAAGAGACTTCAAGACAACCACGGGTCAGCAAAGCACGTAATCATGTTTATGTTTTGAAAGCACAGCAATTTGTAACTGTACTTGCAATTCCCATGGATATTCTTTGGAAACTATATAATATGCTTATGTCTGAAGGCTCTGGTTTGCCCTCTCAGTGTTGTATAATCATCCTCTAGAAAGCAGTGAATTCATGCTGGCTCTGAGAGGCAACCTGGATCCTCATTGGGTGCAATTAAAATACCATTGAGCAAAAAGCTGGAGGTAGGAATGCTCTATCTTCTCAGCCTCTCTGCAGGTGGAAAAGGTTCTTTTTCTAAATAAACTCAGTGGAGTTGAATTTTGAATTACCAAGCATGAAGGACTGGGCCAGCTGAAGAAACAGGAGTCAAACCCTTTGTGGTGGCTGCATCCCCCAGACCTCAGAGCAGCTGAACAGAGAGTCTTGATGCTCCTCTGTGCAGCACAAGTGGCAGATTGAACTGTGCATCAAGACTGAAACACACATTCAGATCCCCCCTTGCTTCATCACTCACTCTTGACAAATACATTTGCAGAAGCTACTGTGAGTAAAACCTCCTGTCTCTAGTGTTTAGGTTTGTGTGTGTGATCCCTGCAGTCAGAGACATTGCTTAGCCTTTATTGTAAATCCTAAGAATAAAAAAGATTTGGGTTTGGTTTTCTCCTTCTCCATTAGCTATATATTAATTTAATATAAAGGAGCATGATTAACTTTTTCAGACAGCTCTTTGCAGTTGCTCAAGGAAATTTGACCTTTGAGATCCTGGAACTTGTCAGTTTGCAGGACAAATCCTGAGCTGGTATAAGTGGTTGTGACTTATATCACATGTCTCTGCTGCCACTTCTCCAGTTATAACACCTTGTGTAATTTTATAAATAATTTTAGTTCAGCAACTTCAGGTGTTTATGGAAGTGACTTAAAAGAAAAATTTTTTAAAATCTCAGCTTGTATCTTGCAAGTTTGCTGTAGCAGATACATGCTCTAGACCAACCTGTGATCACATGCAAGAGGAACAGTTTTAACTAAACCAATAAAAGATAGAGCAACATCCTGTCTCCCTAGAGATGAGCACTGAAAAAAAATTACTGGGTTTTAATATTTCTACAAAATTACCTTTTTTCTGTTTTCATTTTATGAATAGCTCTCCAAGTAGTTTTCTTTTTGTTATCCCAAATCACTTCCCTGATTTTTAAGGCTGTGCGGTAATATAATCTATCTGACTTCCTCTATGGGCTGAAGCCAAGATTTCCAAGCTGTACTTTATACGTCTGCCTTACTGGCATGTGCTATGATTCCATTTAACTTACTGCTTCAAAACAGTGAAATATTATTTTTTTCTCCCTCTGCCATCCCTTCTAAATGAAAATGCTTAAATAATTTCTCTCTGAGGTCTTAGAAGACATATAACAGTGTATTTAAATACTCTTAAAATGTAGTGCTTCATTGAACAGTTTGGCCCTGTGCATGTTACAGCTGGGAATATTCAAGGTGACTTATTAATTCTGTGTTTCTGGTGAATCAACCAAGTGGGGTTGGACAGTGTGGGGGAAAAAAACCATTGTTTTAAAATGCATGTCCCTTATTGCACACACACAAGGCATCAGTGCTTCTGCCTTGACAGGGTGATGCTGTGAGCCATTGCTGCAAGGTTTGGCAGTACTGTGTCCTCACTGTCCAGCTGTCTGGCAGTCCTGGAAAAAGGGAACAAACGTCCAAGAAGCCCAAGGGTTCCTGGGCCCCTTGTCAGTGCAGGCTCCACACTGGGCACATGTGTGCTTGCTCTCTGCCCTGGCTGCTAGAAGAATGATGACATGGTGGAGGGCTGGGGGACAGAGGCTCTGCTGCTCCTGTGTTTTGTCTCACACCACCACAGCAATGTGCTCCAGAGCGTGCTGGGCTTTGTTGGCATCTCTCTGTTCTTCTGCAATAAACACAGTTTTAACCCATCAGCACAACTTGCTTTACGTTACTTAGTATGAATAGGGGTTTGAACATTTCACAGCAGTTCCCTACATTAGGTAGGCTTTTATTTTTATGTGTATATAATATATATATATTAAAAAAAACTCTAGATACACACACGTGGTCCTCTAGAATACTTTTGTCCAGAGTGGAGTGTTTCTTGCTTTTCAGCTGAGGCTGGTGCTGTGTTCCCACTGCTGTCATGCTCCAGTGACCATGCCTTCATTCCCATTCCATCCATGCGCTCTTTTGCTGGGAAGGACTTGGCAGCCAGCTCGCTGTATTCAGCAGCTGCCATCTGGTACTTCCCACAGTTAGTTTTGATCCCTCCTCTGAATGCAGCAGTCGTGGTGGTGATGGGAGAAGGGATGTGGGATGTATCCACTTCAACAGCTCCCGACTCCCCGAGTGCCAGCGCACCTCTGCAGAGACCGCCCAGAAGGACAGGCGGGGGCCGGGTGTTACATCCCTGGAAGTGTTCAAAAAGCATGAGGAGGTGGCTCTTGGGGATGCAGTTTAGTGGTGAATGTGGTGATGCTGGATTAATGGTTGGACTTGATGGTCTTGGGAGGTATTTTCAATCTTAATGATTCCACGATTTTGTAGTAATTTACTGACTTAGTGATTTTTAGTAATTTACTGATTCAGTAATTTACTGTGAGAAACCACTATTTGCCTTCCTTTGGGCATCCTCTAGTCCAGGAATGACTTGTTTGCACAGATGGCTTTTCTTCTATCTTTTTCTGATGGGCAGGTGAGACGCAAACTACATGCTTTGTGGGCTCTGGTCAGAGATTGATGCAGAGAAATACTCAGGCACTGGACGTGCCTGCCCTGTGAGGAGTCTGTGCCCTTTTTTAATCAGCAGGAAGTGGTGTGCATTTTTTCACCATGCGTGTCCCAGGACACAGACACTTTGCAGGCGTCTTGCTCTGCCTCCTCACGAGGGCTGGCCCTGCTCCAGCTCCCCCTCTGATGGTCAGATAAACCCTGTGGGTGGCTGGGAGCAGCGAGCTGGTTTAGCTACTCCACCCCACTTTAGTCACTCATTACTAGTGTTAAAAATAGTCCCAGACTGCAGTGACAAACGAGATATTCTTTTGCTATGAAAAAAATACCTACAGGTTATATAAATAAATAAATAAATAAAGACAGGAAGGATCATCCCTTTCAGAGAGGGGAACACAAGCTGTTGTTGCTTTCATTTTTGTTCAGGTGTCAATTAATTTGTCCCACCCCAGGTGAGCAAGGGACACTTCATGTACCCACGTGGCATGTAGCCTTTGGTAAACACTCACTCATCACTGGAATTTTTTACCATCTTGTGGTTTTTAATCCTCTTTCCTGGCAGGCTCTGCCAAGCAAGACAGTCCTGCTCCTGGGTAGAAGTGTTGTTGCACCACTTTGTTCTGTGATCTGTTTTCCTGTACTGTCTGGTTTAATACATTGCATGTTTTGGATTCAAGGCCCTATTCCACTTAACTGCTGATCCACTGAGAGCTTGGTACTCCCCTGAGTTGTCATATATCATTATTCTTGGAGGATTTCAGCAGAAAACTGGTGCAAACTGGTGGTTTTGGTGCCTTGTTTGCTGGGAGAGGGATGCTCCCTTGTTTCAGGGACATCACAGGCTGTGTCAGAGGGCTGCGTGTCACTGCACTGACAATATCGCTGCACAAACAACACTGTGGTTGCATCACACAGATCAGAATTTCTTTGCTGAGGGGATGTAAAGGTGGCTGAGGGGTGGACAATCAGCAGCTGGGCTGTGACACAGGGCCAAGGGCTCTCTGGGACAGCTCAGAGGATGTTTTCATGGCTGGAGCCATAACGGAGCTGGCTGAGCCAAGCTGGCTGTGGCCGCCTCAGATGTGGTATTCCCCAAAACAAGGTCCAGCAGGAGACTGAGTTCTCTGTGAGCCACCATGAACCTGGCTGAGCCCAGTGCCCCTGCTGCTGGTTCACCCTCCCCCTCAGCCTGCTTTCTAGGTGGGGATTAAGTTGGGGGCTGCAAACCCCTTGGAAAGGTGGCTGCTTTGCCAACCGTCATCCTCACCTCTGTACCCTCATCTCCCCCCATTGCCCCAGCCTGGACTTTGCAGATTCTGGCTTTGTGTCTGAGGGGGGAAATTTGTGTTTTTCCCACTTCTCTTTGTCCACATGGCTAATTCTGGATACAGTACAGGGTTATAAAAAATATTATCAGGCAGCATTTCATTCTGAAATACAGCAGTATTGCATCTCCTGCTTAAGACCTTTCCACCTGAGATAGGGATAAAACAACAGCTCTTTCCCACACAGCACAATTAAAACAAAAAGTTTCTATGCTCAGAAATACAAAGCACTTGATTAGCTCCCAATACTGTGTTTTACCAGAGAGAGGTGTCACTTTAGGTGAATCCCTCTACCAAACAGAAACAAATGGAGTGGATGGCAGGAAACGGAATGTACCAAACACTCAAAGGGCATCTCTGGTAACTGAGCACAGCCTAAAATAATCCTGTACCAGCTGCCTGTTGAACAATGTCTACCTGTGCCTGGACAGCAGGGGGGGAAAGCACCCCTGCACACACAGGCTTCATCTGTTACCCTGTGTTTGTAGGCTCAGAGATGACATTCACTGGTAATGAATGTGTGGCCAAGTGATAACCCTTTGATTTAACCTTGTAGAAGATAAACCCTTTCTTAGTCTTTAAAGATTTAGTTCCTGTGGAGGCCTTGAATGTCTGATTATCTTGAAGTTTTGTGGACCCCAACCAGCTACTGCAGCAACCCCCAAGTCTGACTGGATCTGGTTATGGCTCTGGAAACCAAGACCTCCAGTTCTGTACAGGTTGTAGAGCAGTGTGGACTAATGCAGAACAGCCAGGCTCTCTGCAGGGCAGGGAAGGAACGATATTGCTTCTTGTAAACTGCCCAAATATTGTCAAGTCTCAACCGTGTGCCAGATAAATGATATTTAGAGCAGTCACTATGTGCAGCTCACCAGCACGAGGAACACTGTGTGCAGTCTGGGTACTGCACTCAAGCCACTTCAGGGGAAAACGCAAGGGCTAATTAAAAATTATGGGCAATTAGGAAAGTCCTCTAGCTGGACTTTTTGATGCATAAAGTTGTTTGTTTGTGTTTTTTAAGGTAGACTAAGTAGAGCCTAAGGAAAGTTTCCTGGCTTTAGTCAAGCTGTCACATAACCAAGACATTTGAGACGTGTGATACTATCACAGTTCCACCTATCCCACATTATTTGTTGGTGCTGGATTTGTGCCATGTTTTAAGAAAAGATTAGAATCAAAACACTCTTTTTTTCCCCTTCCCAAGGCTGCACCAATGACTGCTGACTGTAAGTGTGCAAAGACCAGCCAGACATTATCCTGCTTTGCTAGAAAAACAGCACCAAGGACTGCACCACGTGCTGGGTGCACAGGACCTGAGGTCTCTGCATAGCACGAAGGTGAGTGATTTACTCTGAGTTAAAGGGCAGGGGCAGGAGGGGCTGGGGATGTTTCCACTCTGCTCCATACAGGATCTAATCACCCTCTTGCTGACCTCTTCATTTGCCAACAGAGCATGAACTGATTGCCCAACACTTGCCCTGGGCAAGTTGGACTGTTTTTCTATGTTTATCCAAATATGTAGGATCAGCATCATGGTTGCACCATTTGTCCTTTTTCTTGCAAAAAAAAAATATTACAGAGAATTCCATTTATTAGATGGATTTAAGGCATAAAATCCATCATCTACAAGGTGGTGTCTTGAACAGAGCTGGTCAGTGGGGCTCCTCTGCCCCCCAAGCCAGGGCTGAGCTGCTAACAGTGCATGACTAACTCCTGCCTGGGCAGGGCTGGAGGATGAGGTGGGTCTGATGAGGAGGCTTCTAGGTCTGTTGTTCAAAACACGCTGTTGTGGACCTCATGTTTTGTAGGAACACCCATGGGATGGTGCAGTGATGGGGAAGATCAGGAGGCAAAGCCACAGGCATGGGCAGACAGCGAGTCCAGGGATGCAGCACACAGTCATCCCTCAAGGCATCCCTGTGCAGAATCCTCCCAGCACAGGCACAAAAGATGACCCCTCTGCCTGCGTAGAAACCCATTGTCTGCCCACAGGCTGTGTAGTGGTATCCCAAAAAGTAGGTGCTTTTGTTTGTTGGGTCTTTTTCCCCTTGCTTGACAGGAAAGCAGCCTGAAAATACTGTTGAGAAATGACAGTTTGTGAAGCAGCTCTGGAATCATCCTGCAGGGTGCTGGTGCTGTCCAGGCTGCAGCAGGCTGGCAGCCTGCTCTGATTCCAGGCAGATTTCCCACAGTGACAGGCTGTAGGGCACAAAACAACCTTGTAACAGTGACTAATGAGAACTCCTGCCTGTCTCCATGCAGAAACGCTTGGGAAGGGAGGGGTTTCAGGGAAATAAGAGCCTTCTCTATTGCCCCTCCTTGCCTGGGAAAAATGCTTTCTGTGGCTTTGCAAACTGGGGAGTGCAGGAACCCAGAGCCAGATTTATTCCCCTGTGCACATCCACTCGCCTCGTCTCTCATACAGACAGCTGCAGCATGCACAGAAATTTGCTTTAATGCAGACTAAAAACTCGAGGATTTCCTGGCCCAATTCTGGCTTTTATGCTTACGAAGACAGGCACAAGCTTCCTCACATGCAGCAGAGCATCAGGAGCTGAAGCTGTGGCAGTCCCGCCCGTGCCTCTGACTTTGTTTATGTCAATAAGAGCAGGAATGTTGCACATCTCTGTAGGCACAACCAAAGGAAAAAATTAGTGTCTCTAGTCTCTCTGGCTCAGTTTGAGCAGTTCTGGGATTGTGTTCTGAATCTTTTTTAGCAATCTTGAAAGGAGGGAGAGAAATCTGTAATTAAATCAATACATATGTAAACGAGCATCTGCCACAGAACCAGTTTTACTTCTTTGTGTTAAACATGTATTTCTGTTGACTCGTTATTTGTGACATATTCTTTGTTTATAAGGGTATCATTAAACTGGATTTTGGCTTGATTTAAGCAATTAAATGAGTCAAATCATTCTACGCATTTGCAGGATTTTTTAAGCTGTTATGTTGGCTCTTGATGTGTGTTTTGAGGCTGCCTGGTGGCCGACAGCTGCTTTGATGATTTATGATTATTCAGAAGTAGTTTTGGGTAAATCGTTTCAGGTAATAAACAACCAGTATTCAGGTTTTCACAAATGTTATTGGATGTGAAACTATGAGCCCTTCTCTCGAACCTGCACTTGGATCTGAGTTTTTTTCTGGGCTTTTCTAAGAGCCCTTCTGAAGCAATGGCTTCAGTCACTTCAGTCTAACTCCTTGGTGGCTCTAAAATCAGGTATTTCTATTTCAGCCATCTAGTATACAGGAAAAATACTGGGAGTCTGAAGTCCTTATGGTATGAAAGAAGATACTGTTATTCCCCATGTAGGAAACTTCATACATTTCCTGAATGCTCAGTGCTGCCATGTAAATGAATATCCATGGATAATGATGACCCATTATTCTTTGTTTCTTTTCAAGGCCTGGTTCAGAGCTTGGACCTCTCTAAATCTCTCTTCAAAAAATTAAACGTATTTCCTAGCTGATCTCTTTGGAAAAATAACAGTAGTGGTGATTGTGCTGTCTATCATCACTCATTCTGCAGTGACCTTGCAGGGTGTGCTGGGCTTGTGTGTTGCAGTTGGGTATTGCTGGTGGGTGGCAGGGTCAGAGGATGAGCATCTCTTCCTCCTGAGAATACTTGTTTCTTCCTAAATTAGGAAGTCCAGCTGTGTCAGTGTGGCTCAGTCAGGATGGACACTTGATCTCACCTGTGTGTTTTCTGCAGCAGGTTATCATGTGCACAGTCAGTCCCCAGTGTCATTGGATCATGCAAATGCTGCATCTCTCATCCCTTTACAGGGTATTTCTCTTTATCTCCTGCCTTGTGTTACTTCCACCACTGTGATGGAAGGAGAATGGGAACAGTCAAAACAGCAAATCCAAACCTCTGGCTGTTCCTGCACATTCCAGCACTCAGCACTTCTCGGTGCTGTCAGCGGCACTTTGTGTGCCTGAGGGTGTGCAGTGTGTTTGCACAGATGCCACTGTGTTTGCCTCTGGTTTGTGGGTGCACTCATCGTGCTGCTGGTGCTTGTGAGAGATACATGGTGCAGCTCCCGAGTGACAGATGCCATGTCATGATGCTGGTACAGTAATTCCAGGAGGCTCATCTGCTGTGGAGATGCCCAGAATGAAAAGATGCTCAGTGATCCCAAAGATTTTGATGTTTGTCACACTCTGCTGCTGCAGTCTTTGAACAGTACATTTGCTGTATAAACAGCAAAAGACCTAAAAATAAGAAATGTGTTGAGACAAGGAATGCAAATACTACCCTTTTTCCTGTTTATAAAAAAGGAAGACATTTGGAAAAGCCACCTGCAATGCCCAGTGGAAGAGGGTTAATGCAAAGCTCATGTCTGCTCCAGTTCTCTGCATGTGCCTTAGTCCTCAAAATGTGACAGTAACAGAACACAGGGAAACCAGATCCTCTTCCAAAGGGCCTGGCTCCAACAACTACCACTGCTTCCTGGGGAGCCACACTGTGTCCCAGAGCTGCTGTCAAACAGTGCCATCTGGGAAGCAAACTTCCCACTGGGTTTAGCTTGAAGAACTGCCACATAACTGCATTGCATCAGTAAAGCTGCTGAATTCCCACTGCTAAGGAAATAGAAACTGTAGAGCAGCTCGGTGAGCATCAGACAAGGTGGAACAAGGGAAAACAAGTGTTTCTGTCACAATGTGTGACCAAACTGTGGTGCTGCCAGCTGAGGGATGCTGTGGTGGACAGCAGGAAGCACAGGTCTCTCCTAAACGCAGCCCTCTGGATGCAACCCCCAGTGTAGGAATTTGCAAACTTTGATGGGCACAAGGTAGATCCTTAATTTCCTTGGTTATCAGCTACTATTGGGGATGGGCACTGGATCTTTGATCTTAATGTAGGATGGTTTTTATGCCTTGAGACTCCTGAGCTCCAGCTGGGCTGGGCTGGAATCATAATCCAGTCCTTGGCCTGTGTGATGGTGTGTGCTGAGCATCATGCAACCTCATCCTGCATCCTCTAACACTGTGTTTGTGCAGACCAAAACCACTGGGCAATGTGCTACCAATCCAGGTGAGACCTTCTGCCACCAGCACACCCTGCAGGGACACAGCAATTCAGGACTCACATCTGCTGAGTGCTTCCTTGGCCACAGTTTTGTCCCAGAGCTGCTGAGTGCTGGGGTTTGGTGTTCACCAAGGCTGTACACTGGGCTGATGTACAAAACGCTCAAGGGCTCCTCATTAGTTTTGTATGTTCATATCCCCAGGACAGCCATGTAATTTCAAGAGCATTTCATTTCCCATGCAGAGCTCTGGCCTTTTTCCTACCTGAGGCATAATTTTATGAATGACTTGCTGGCACTTCACCACCCAGCAGAAGCCACCATGCAGCAAAGTGTTGTAGTGGTGGCTGTTAGGGAAGAAATTTCCTCCTTCTAGGATGGAGGAGAAAGTTGACCCATCCTGTGAACATGTTATCCACAGGCTGGGAGGAGGACATGGGAGCAGAGGTTTCAAATGCCCTGTGATCCTCCAGGGAATGTTGCTGCTCCTGTGCTGTGCAGGGAGGGGAAGGCATGGCCCCACTGTGCAAAGGGATTGTAAATTGTGCTTCTTCACGAGTCTGGAGAAGGTTTTGGTAAATCTGCTTAGAGGAAGGGGTGATTACCCACCCTCTCCTCTGCTGGATGCCATGTGTGATAGTGCTTTTGGCCATGACCAAAGAGAGCCTGGAGAACCCAGTCTGGATTTTGGCAGGGACAGTGCTTGGCAGCTCCAGAAATGAGCTAAAAGGACACAGTTTGTCTAAGAGATGCCCACCCATTGCTATTAATCAGATCTGTCCTTTCCATATGGTTCTTTCTAGGCACGATGAACCTCAAACTCCATCTTCCTGGGAGATACCTGTCCATCCTTGCCATGCAGGGGAGAAAACTTGCTTTGCATCCTCTCCCTTTGATCTCAGATATGTGAAACATGGTGATATGAGAGCTCTGGGTTTGTACCAAAATAATTCCAGGATTATTTGAAGACTGAGACTCATTCTTAGAGACCTGAATCATATGCTTCTACCCTTTAGGACAAGCTTAGTGGGTTTTCTGACTGTTGGTGACCAAGAGGTCATTTCTACCACCAAGCTCTCCTGAGGCTGTTTTCAACAGCAGCCAGTGCCCGGAAAATGAACCTGGTAAACATTAGAAGGAGATTGTGTAATTGCCTGGTTTTGTGGTTCGTGATAGTTTTGCATGGGTGGGCTCTGTGGTGTGAACCTACTTTCAGTTCTATTGATCTTCTTGCCCTGCAAAGCTAAAAAAAATCCATCTGAGCCCTCTTTTCAAAGAGCCTGAAGACCACCCCAGAGGCTGCACACTCTGCTATTATGAAGGGAATTGGGGGAAATTTTCCTTCCTGCACCAAATCTAGGCTGTCACTTAGAGACTGTCTCTGCATCATGTGTCACTGCCATGGAGCTTCACAGACTAGGGGCTGGTTAGTAGGGACAGGAGATGGGTGCCTGTGGCAGCACTGACACTCACCATTTCACTGTGTAATTATTATCTATAGTGATTCAGCTCAGTTCTTTAAGAATTAGGGTGAATTCCTGGGTCAGGGAGTCAGGAGGGGCAGTGATGTTCCTCAGGAGCTGCATTGCCTAGTAGGAGGTGAATGGGGCTGTTGTAGGGCTGGAACCTTGTGGTGGGTTGAATTTGACTGCCAGATGCCCACCCAGCTGTTCTCTCAACAAAACAGGGGAAGAAGGTAAGATGAAAAAGCTTTGAGATAAGGGATCACTCAGCAATTACCATCGTGTCTGAAAGAGACCTGGGGGAAAAAAAAAAGGTTTTGCTAATCCTGCAGCCTCACCTTGAGAGACAATTCACTCTGAAAAAGTTATATTGCTCTGCAGATTAGAGCTGGCATAGTGATTTTTTTTTTCTATATCCACTCAATCTGTTTTGGGTATCTCTAGATCTTCACCCTTCCCAGCAACAGAGATGCCTCATTTCACCAGTGATGAAATTGAGACCAGCTGACTTTCTAAGGTATCATAAGCAGTTGGACACAGGCAGCAAGAGAAAACGAGTGTCCTGCCTTCCAGATCTCTCCATCTATATGCCCAGGTGGCAAAGGCCCATGTGATCCACATCCTGACTAGCTCATGGCCTGTAATGGGGTGTAAGGAGGCTGATGCTGAGGGTACACACTGGAATGTGCTCTGGGTTTGCTTTCCCTTCTCTCAAACCACTGAGCCCAGTTTCTGTAACTGTTTCCCCAACTGACTGTCATGGGGATGACAACACTCACTGTTTCTGTGGGTAGCTTTTCTTGTGGCTCAGCAAAATGGTGATAGTTTCTTGACTGTTGTGCGTTCATCTCCCACACCCTGAATACTGGGGGGAAATAGTCCTTTTTTTCTGTCCTTAGAGTTAGTGTCAGTAGGGTGTTTTCCCTGAACAGGTTGTTTGGGGTTTCCCTTTCACTGTGTTTTGCAGCAAGTGGCCATTCCAGCTTGCAAGCCTCCCTGATTGCATCACATCCATGTAATACTTCCCTCCAGGTGTGCAGGGGGGTTTTAGGCCAAAGATTTTCCACTTTAAAGTAAAAGTTGCTTTTCTGCTAAAAGGGAATTACAACCTCTGGCATTTGGTCACTCATTCAAGTGAGTGAGGAGAAATGTGTCCAGCAGACTGGGCATATGAGGAGCTGCTCTGGAAAGAAAAAGTGTGCCCTGAACAGCATCTGTGTGTCCCCAGGCCAGCTCTCATCAGCCTAAGTAATGGTGTGATGGCTTCCAATGGGATGTGGAGATGGGCTGGATGGTACTCTGGATGAGCCTGGGCACCAGCAAAGAAGCTGAAATCCCATGCTCTGCAATCTGATGTGCTAATGTGTCCCTCAGTCCCGTAATTCACACTCACCCATGAGGCACATAGCTCTGTGTCTGGTTTATTATACTTGAGATATGTTTGGATGAATCTTCTCCATGAGAAACTTGTTTCTCTGATATGACTGGATCCTGGGGGAGCTGCATCTGGAAAATCATCCTAATTTTTGTTTTTCAGCCCCATCATCCCTTAAAACTGAGTGCTTGAACAAGCCATGTTTTCTGTAGCTCTACAGCATTTTCTCCACACCTTATGGGAAACCTCTGGGAAGGATGAAGCAGCTGACACACTCAGTGTGCTTCTCAGGGGGTTCCAGCCCATCACAGCCTGAGCATGGTTGGGAGAGGGGCCAGGGCTGGGTGTGGGGCTCCCAGCAGGGCAGCGACTCTGCCAGAGCTGCCTGCGTGTGTCCCTGGCCCCTGTGGTAAATGTGAGATGAGCTGACGTCTCTCAGCCTCTGTAAACAGGCTGCAAGCTCCGAGAAGCACCGTGTGTCTGCTGGTAGGAGTGACTTGTACCCAGAAACTGCAGCAGATTCACTCCCAGCATCAGCAGGAACAGGAACCAGGGCTGCTGCATCTTCTGATGTCACGTTCCTGGAAGGATGGGACATGTCCTGCTTCTGTGTCGGGCTGCGATTCACCCAGGCTGGAGCAACTTCTTGGAAATGCCACTCCTCCAGGCTAAAAGGGGCAGAGGGGAATGCTGAACCAGCATATCCAATGCCATACCATCACCAGGTACTAAGAATGGACATTTCTATTGACCTCAGGCTCATCTTTAAGCTTGCAGCACCCTTTAGAGACAGGACAATTAGTACAGACAGCTCAGAGGGTGTTTGCAGATCTGCATCTCTTTGGGCAGTGACCAAAAAAAGTTCAAAGTGGGGCTGTGTTGGTAAAAAGGAAATATCTCCCTTGGGAAAATAAAGTATTGGTAGGACAGCTCATTTACACAATTACCATGGCTTTAATTTTCTCATTGTTTTGAAAGAGAAGCATCTTAAAGGCCTCATGTCAGTCCTTCTGGTCACACTATCCAACTGCAGCACTGCCATGGGGAGTCTCCATCCTCCATCTGGTGAATACCTGGAGTGCTACAGATGCTGACCTCAGGCCTGGAGATACAAGCTTGACATTTGCCATCCTGCTGCCACCATTTTCCTCTGCAGAAGCCCCCTGAGCTGCTGGGACCTTTGGTGTGGAGGTGGGATTTTGGGGCTGAGGCTGTGGTGCTTTCTCAGCAGTGTGGTGCCTTGGCCCAGTGGCCACTCCAGCCTTGGAGCTCCTGCACCCCCATGCTCTGGGACACTGCTGTGGAGGAAATCAAAAGAGAAAATGAATTTCTGGTGTTTCATACTCCCACTTATCACACATAGCTGCCTCTGCACTGCTTAGGCATGAACTGAGACTGGGAAGCCAGTGATGTCCTTGTCCTTATGGCTGGGAGTCTTTCCAGATCTCTGTAGCCAAAACTTTGCTTTGCAGTGCTGGAAAGAGGGACCTGCCTCAGTGGCCAGGATTTAGTCCAGGAAGTACCTTCCCACACTGGCAGGATGGTTTCCACAGCACCAGGGAAGTTGTTCTATTTCCACTTCTAAATGTCTTGTTTCCTTTTTATTTCACTTAATGAGGCAACACTAAGCTGATCGTGCTGCTCAGTTTTCTGTGCTCAGCCCACAGACAGGAGTTCCTACAAAAGGGGTGACATCCCTTCCTGCCTGGGGGTTGTCTCTGCCCCAGTGGCCATCGGCAAAAACCGCTGAGCGAGGTCAGAGCTCAGCCCAGACCCAGGCTTTGCACCCCCTCTGGTCATGGTGTAGGGGCTGCCAGGCTGGCTTGGAGCTGTCACCTGCTCTTCCCCACTGCCACATGCCGAGCCAGACCTGGGCTCTGCACCAGCCCTGCTCCCATGGGCTGTGGGGAAAGCAGTGGTGGACCTTGACAAGACACTTGCCAGCCACGAGGTGCTGCTTCCTTGAAAAGGAAACCTGCCTCTAAGATCTGCTCAGATGGAGAAGTTCCTGAAACATCAGTGCTTCATGGAAGCCAGACTTACTTTCTTCTTTAAGCTGGTCTTGTCCGTGGCCTGAGCACTGAGAACGTTGTTATGTCAAGAGCAGCTTTTGTAGCTCTACTTTGCTCTTCTCCCCACAAAGCCCTTTGCTCTGCAGCCTGAGCTGTGCCCACATCTCTGGGGCACAGGGCAGGTGAGGCAGGACGTGCTTGGCTGCAGGGCTCCTCTGGCATCGCCTGTGTCATCATGTCCCAGCATGGAGACCCTTCATTTTTAACAACTTTCCAGGTGTCTATGTGAGGCAGGGATGGAAGGATGGACAGGACAGGGAGAGGAGACTGAGGAGTCAGTAGATGGCAGAGTTGGTTTAGCGTTTGCTCTCCTGTGCCTCCCACAGGTTCACAGGGAATTTATGATGGATTTGTTATCAAGATGACACCCCAAAGCTGGGTCTGTTGTAGCGTGGCCTAGGAGCAAGCTGGGGCTGGGGTTGGGGCAAGCATTCCCACCAGTGCGCTGCAGCAGCAGCAGGGCTGGCAGCATGCAGGGAGAGGGCTCCTCATGATACCAACATGCCCTGCTCAGAGCATCATGGCAAGGAGAAGGGGCTGTGAGATAGCACTGCAGTGTCTGTCACACACCATGGAAGGTGATGCTGATCTGTCTTTGCATCACTTCCCAAGAGATTCAAGATTGGTTTCGCTGCCTCTGACTGTGTGTGCACTGCCTTGGTTGGGCTCCCAGAGTGAGCATGGCTGCATGTGCACCTAAGCACAGCTTCCTCCTGCCTTCTTCATGGGGAGAGTTATTCCCGGGTAGGGGCTGAGGATTTCCTCCCCAAAGCCCTCAGGTCAGAGAAGTGTTCCCTGTCTGCCCTTTGCCCCTTTGGCTGCCCACCCTGGCTGGCTCATCTCCTGCCACTGACAGCAGTGTCATTCTTGCTCCCCTTGGGACTGTGTGTGACCCCAGTGGGATCCTAGTGATCATGAGGGATGAGCATAGCCTCCCAGGGGATTCAGAGATCAGTGGGGAGGGGGGACAAATGACAGCAAAGGTTGAAAGGGTATGACTGAAGAGCCACAGAGGTGATTCTTGTAGTGGTGAAGAAAGCCCTGTGATGAGAGCCTTATGGAGCAAGAGGTGCAAAAGGTTTTGGAAAAGATGAGTAATTTGCATTAATATTGCCTTGGCAGGGGGATTGTGGTGTAATGAAGGATAGAAATGGGGAAGATTGAATTAGTGGCTGCCAAATCTGCCTTGGGAGATTGCCCATCTCTTGATAATTTCCAATCAGGATCCAGATGATTTACTGCAGGATGTGTCAGTGCCCAGTGGGATAACCAGGCATAGCCAGCCTGGGGCTCAGCCAGTGCAAGGGCTCACTGCAAACCTCCAGCTACAGAGGGAGGGAAAGGAGGGAAAGGCTGAGCAGGACAGCAGCTGATCCAGGTTGTGTCTCACCCACATCCCACGACAGAACCCGCACAAAATCCTTGGCATCCCATGCATCTCAGTGCTACACGTGGACTTTGGCCAAGAGCTGTGAAACCCTCCATAGGGCACAATGCCTTGATCCGTGGGTACTGTCCCACCCTGTGGGGTGGTGGGAGCCGAGGGCTGGGTGGCTCTGCTGTGGCAAGGTTGGGTTTGTCCTCGTGGAGCCCAGCGAGTGCTTGGAGCCAGCTGCAGATGCGGCTGCCGGGGACTCAGCTCCGTGTGGGGAGGAATGTCAGCATCCCCCGTCTCCTCCCAAGCCTTTTGTTTTGTTTGTGTGTCCCACACGGATGTGGAAGACGTGGTCCTGTCTGTCTTTTGATCCTGACGGGGCAGGTGGGGAGGAAGGGGCGATGCAAAGTCGACGCTGGGACCCTCCCCACCCACCCATCGCACCGCGCCGTGGGAGGCGGCCGCGGGCATCGGCAGCCCTGCAGCCTCCCGCGGGTTTTGCTTTTCCCCACTCCTACCCTCTCCTTTCGCAACATGAAAGGGTAGAGCCTCGCCGGGGCGTTTCTCTGAGGCTTTGATGGGCGCAGCCCCCGCACCCCGTGCCGGGGAGAGCAGCTTTCGGCTGTTGGCCGAGTGCGGGGGGACGCTCGGGATGCTCTGCTCCCTTCCGCCGTGACTCAGGCAGCAGGGGCTTGTTTGGCAGGGCCGGGGCCGTGGGGGCCTCCGCACCGGGCTCTATTTTTAGGAAGTCGGGAGAAATAGGTGCAGCCTTCACAGCAAGAAGTTTCTAGTGCCATTTGTGGTTTCGCAGCTCCGGTAAGGCTCAGCATCAGCAGTTTGGAGGCCAGGTGCTCTCTGTGGCTCAGCACAGCAAGGCTGGCACTGCCACCCTGATGTGGCACGAAAGGCACGTGCCCTTTGAGGCCCTCCATCCTCTGTGGGGTCACTGGGGCTTGTGTTTTTGCTGTTCCCTGCTCCTCACGGGGTGTGCCCATGGGTCATACAAAAGGCAGGAAGGTGAGGGGGTAAGGAGGGAAGTGGGCACAGATGACAATGACCCTTGGAGCAGGGAGGCTCAGAGGGACAGCAGCACCCCAGTGCCATCCCCTGTCGCTCTCCATTGCCCTTTGCTGCTCTAGAGGGTGGCAGAGAAGGGGCAGTTGACTGGAGGGGCAGATGTCCCCTCCTATCTGTGAGAAAAATGCAGTGGAGATGGCACTGTACACCCTGATCTGATCTACCTGCCGGGACCACTTGCGTTTACATCTGCTGGAATTTTGAACTTTTGGTGACCTCCACATGGGTGTCTCTGGCTGAGGGCCCTGGCGAGCGATGGGGCTGCAGCCTGCCCTTGCCACCTTAGTGGCTACAACCACCATCTTCTGCTCTGTTCTTCCACAGAAGAACATCTTTGTCTCTACCTGAGGCTGCTTCCTGCTGCTCTGGTCTCCAAGACTTTCTTTTTTTCACGCCAAGGTAGAAAATTAACGGAAACTGCAGCGCAACTTTTCGTTCTCCGGATGCTGGTGATGTTTTCTGTGGTGTTCTGGCTATGGCTGTCCCCCCTTCCTCTCTGATAACAGGGTGATGATAAGAGCTCAGAGGATACAAGAGAGCGAAAAGTCTAAAGAAGTGACAAAGCAAATGGTGGAAAAGCTCATATTTCCCTTTTGCCCATGGCTCTGTGCTGAAGGGACTTAATTTAGGTTTCTCTCATAGATTCCCTTCTGCATCCCTCCCACGGCATCGCAAGCAAACTCCTTTTCTGACTCAGAATAAAATCTTCTTTTTCAATGTATTGTTCTTAGCACTGCACACCACTCAGATTTTGTTAATTGTAAAGAGCATGTGGGGTGAGCAGCACATTTCAAAAAGCTAGTCACAAAACCGCAGCAAGCACACCAAAAGAAAAAATCACTCTCTTACCAGCTTTCACCTTGTTGCCTTCAGAGATGCTCCCAGCCTTTGACAGATCACAGGGGCAGGCAACCGGATATTTTCTCAGTAAACAAAACTCAGAGCGCCGAGTACAAGTGGAGACAATTTGCTGATCAGCGGAAATACCACAACTAGGTCAGTAGGAATGCAAGCGATGGATCACATTTTCCCATTGTCGCACCCGGGGGTTGTCTGGCTGGAGGAACTGTGCCAGTCTGGGTTCACGAGTGGATGGGCATGGTTGTGTTCAGAGGGTTTGGGGTGGGAAAAGAAAACCCAGTTAGTTTCTGAGTGGTGGGCTTGTCACCAAGTGAAGGTGTAACTTCATGTTCCCTGGGATTATCCCATGCAGGCAGATTCTTCCTTCTGGTACTGGGTCCTCTCTCCATTGCTCATCGTTCCCCTGGACCATGCCCCTCTTTCTCCAAAGCTGTGTTCCCCCTCTGCTACGCTCCCCTGTGTTCCTACAGCAGGTAAACAGTCAGGGATGTGCAACCGTGATGCTGCCTGGCCCTGGCATTGAGGTAACACAGGCTTTGAGGGTTTTGAGTCTTTCCCCCCATCCCTACTATCCATGTGAGGAAGTGAGATGGCAACAGAGCATCTCCCCAAGGCCCAACACCCCCACCCCCACCCCCCCCGCATCAGTTTTTTCCTCCTGGGCTGCCTGATTCTGAACAGCAAGGGTGACAGAACAACCTGACAGGCACCCCCTGGTCACTCTGACACTGGCATAGCAGTCACAGTAGTCTGGCTTGAAGGACCAGGTGGTGCAGGGTGGATGGCTCCCGAGGGCCTGCTCCCCGCCAGCCAGGGCAGCAAGGGGCTGGATCACTGACGTGCAGCAATGGTTTCCAGAAGAGGAGCTGCCTCTAATGAACCTCTGCCACGATCCCCACTGTCACATTTTCCACTTAGTCTCTCCCATCAGGGTGCTGGTGACTACAGACTCAGTTTCCTGGTTTGCAGCACAAGCTGGCCAAGCCTCTGGTGATGTTTTGTGCTGGGTACCCAGAACTAGAGTCTTTCCCCATCCTCCTCACCGAACCCATCAGCCCCTCCGAGGATTCTGCCGGCTCCAGCCTCCCCAGCAAGGTACCTGCAACGGGGCCAGTGGCGTGCTTGGGCTTTCTGGCATTACCTACAGGTTCTTCTCCTTTCGGTGAAGCAGTGACAGGTGGCTATCCAGAAGTGGCTTTGAAGAGGTTTTGTCTGCTGGGGACAGCCAGGGCTGAGGAGTAGCTGTGCAAAACCTCTCTGCAACACTCAGTGCTGTGGTTTCACATGTTATCGGCTGCCTCTGTCTCAGCACATTCAGGAATGGTATTAAGTGATGATTTCTCATGTCATTTTGTTTCTCATCTAGCAACTTCCCCCATATGTGTTAAATTCAGAGGAAACTCTGAAGAGCCCTGGAAAGTGCTGGTGAGTGTGATGGGGCTAAGGCACAGGGTGAGGGCTTTGGGGAGTGAGGGCTTCTCCCCACCATGACCTCATGGGCCTCAACTGTCTGGGGTGTTCTTGGGAATATCCAAATGTCTTTCTGCCCGTGGCAAGCTCACTATGGCAGGGGATGTGTGCAAGAGCTTGATGTCAGACCAGACTCCTGTGAGGAAGCCAGGGCTGGTCTTTCCAAAGATGATGCCAATTTTAAGATAAAACAGAATAAAAGCTGGCACTTGGCAGTGGTCCCAGGCTGTGTGTGGGCTTGGTCCTTTGCACAGCAGGGCTGCAGGCCCTAGGGACCAGATCCAAAGCCTGGCAATGCTAAGGAGACCCCTTTTGGGAACACAGCATAGTGCATCCCCAGCACTGTTTGGGTCACCTTGCTTCTGCCAGGAGGATGTTCCTGGGGGGGGTGGGAAGCCCTGGTGAGCTGAACACCAAGGCACCACTTGGATGGTCAGGGTGCATGGGCAGCCCTCAGGGTATGGGTCCCAAGGGCAGGGACTCCAGGAGCCAATCTGTCCTCCAGAAGGCAAAAGTGACCTGCTGAGGTCAAACTCTGATTCAGTTGCAGAGATGTTTGTGCTTTGTTACCAGCTTTTGCATTTGCAGTTCACAGTGCCCTAACCACACAGGGCAGGATGCAGGAGAGAGGGCAGAAAGCAAAAGCAACGCTAGACTCAATCCTGCAATGCTCTGAGCAGCCTGAAAGGCACTGTGTGCCCTCCTCTCCTGGGACTGGTGGCGAGCAGCACCTGCTCAGCACCCACTGCCTCGCCAGGATCCAACCCTTTATTTGCTGTGTGCACATCTGATAAGAGCATTGCCTCCAGCATCCCTTCTACACTTTCAAAACAGCTCTACATGATGGCTCGATGATGCCTTCAAACCTCACAGTCCTCCTCCTCTGCACCCCAACAGCCCCCCAGATTTATTCTCTTTATATGGAGAAAATGAGGTCTGTCCCCTGTTGAAAGCAGTGAGGACCCCTCTGTATTTACCCTAAATTATTTTAGTTACATGTACACAAGAATGTCGGATGCCTGAAAAGCTTGGGGGCAGGACCTCACCTCCCTGCTGCCAGCTTGAGAGGGGTAAGGGCATAGAGGGGACAAGCATTGCCCAGAGTTGGTGGTGATACTGGAAGGTCAGCAGCTGACAGGAGTGCCTGTCATCTCCAGCAGCACTTTTCATGCCCCGATATGCAGATATAGGTAACATGGATAAGCAGATGCAGGGACTGAGATGGCTGGTGCCTTTGGGTGCAAGGTGAGCACCTCCCAAAGATACTAAGAAAGCTGCTTAAAACTTGTCTCTCCAAATTGATTTGGAGAGGGAGGTTCAAACTTTGGGCTTCAAAGTCCTACTATCTGTTGAGGATCATGAAAGCTGTGCCCACACTAGGGTCACTAGGGTGCCCATAGAGATGATCCCTCCTCCCAGATCATCCAGCCTCCCCAGGCAGAGACTTCACCCCTGGGGAGCACAAGAGAAGGCAGAAACCAGCACAACCCACCTGCCTCAGCCAAGTGTCTTCACTGCCAAAAATCGTCCTTCTCTTGAAGGAAATGAACAGCAAAAAGCCTTTCTTCCCCTTTTGAGAAACAACCAACTTTCTGAGTGCTTCCTAGCCCCTGGCAGCCCACAGTGCTTCTCAGCAGCTCTCTACCTGTCTTCATTTCTTTGAAGACAACTTGCCACAAAACTTTCATCAGCAACAGGAAAAAAAACCACCAGGGAATAGTTTGGAGTGATTTAAGGGCAAGTATGAATATACAGAATAAGAACCTCTCTCTGTTTCTTGTAGAACAGTAGGAAAAAGGCATGGAAGTGCAACAGAGAGAAGAAAGTCTAAGCAACCTTTTTTTTTTGTTGTTGTGGGAGATGGTAGTGAACAAACCTACCCACTACGAAGAGGTTTTTCCAGGAAGTGTAGGTTGCTGCAACCTGTATCCCTTGAGCAGTGGGCGCTCGCACAACAGTTCTCATGCTACTTGCAAGCAGCTCATTTGAAGGAGCCCCAGCCAAGTGCAAGGAGGATGAATGAACCCTACAGCCCTGAGACACCCCGACCCATCAGCAGCACCTCACCTGGCACCATGAAGATGTTCATGGGCTTCCTCACCGTATTTATTGTCGCACAGATGATCGGGACCGTGCTCTTCTGTTTATATCTTCACATGAAGATGGATAAGGTAAGTGGAGAAAGAAGGTTGCCTGTTTCTGCTGGATTGCTGGCACGGTTTGACTTCAGCTGTGGTGAGGCTGCTCACCAAAAGGATGAACATGGCAGAAGACGATGCTGACCACTGGAGGGATGCAGCAGTAGCATTTATCTCACCCGTGTTCTCATTTCTGCTTTAGTTTGACGTGAAGATGTACACTGGGGAAGGGATCTGTTCCATTTGTTAACAAAAAGAGAATGGATCACTCAAGAAGAGCCGTTAAGAGCAACCCTGGCAGCCCATGGCCAGTCCGGGGACGGGAGAGTGTGGTTTAGGCGTTCAAGTGGATGTTTTAGGCTTGGTGGTGGTTTTTCTGGGTTTGTAGCACTTGGCACGCACTGTGACACTAATTGTGAAGATGAAAGGTCCAGAAATGAAAATTTTTTTAGAGTTTCATGTATGAATTTTACCAACGTCTCACTTCAGATGATATCTTTCGATTCAGGGAAGAGAAGACTGGACCTTAGTAGTTTGTCATTTTTTGAAGAGACGCGGTATCGGTGATCCTGTCCCATACCTGGGACAATATTTACCAAAAAGTTAGAGTCTGAAAAGCTGTTTTTGAGGTTGCCATGATTGCAGCCACACTGCATAATGCTTACAATCACCAATCTAAAGCTACTTTCCTCCAAATCAGAAAAGACTGCCAGCTAAAGAAATATGTGCCTAAAACCCAGACCGAGTTTTTCTTGCCAGATGCACCAATAAGGTCGTCATTACTGATTTTTAAATGTATTATCTCAACTTAAATTGAAATTTAAGTGGGTGATTTCTGATCTTCAAGGATGGAGAACAATCCTGAGCTAGAGGATCTTAAAGGGGGGTGGCAGGGAACTTTGCTGCACAGAGTTTGCAGCTTGGGGCAAAGGAGTGAGTAGAGGGTCCCCAGCAGAGTGAAATGTGACTGCATGGGGTCACCACAGAGGATTAGAGGCAGCTGAAATGCAGTCACAGGTGGCAGGAGGATTTCAGCTGCCTTCAGAGCTTGTGGCAGGACTTCAAACCCAACCCTCCACATCCCAGTGCTGCTTGTGCTGAGCGCTCTGCCCAGCCATCTGTCTTCGTGTCCAGCTGCATTTTCTCTTTGCCATTTAGCTGACTGCTAGGTTTAAAAAGAAAAAAAAAAAGAACAAAACCAGGTATAATTTCACAAATCAGTATTTTGATGCATTTATTTGTTAATTTATTGGTTTCTCATTTTTTTTCAATCTGAAACTCTTGGCGCAATTCAGCCCCAACCCACAAGTAGTTTTGTTTTCTTGGCAGCTCTTTTTAATCAATAAGTGAGTAAAAAAATGTCAAGCCCCCTGTGTGGGCAGGGAAACAAGGGGCTGAGCAAGCAGCCCAGCTGCTGGGGCTGCTGGGGCTACTGGGGAAGCAGCTGCAAACCCTGAGTCCCTGGGCTTTCCTGAGATTTCTGTGCCTTTTGGAAAAGGCAGAGAGAGACATTTAAACTCATTATTAAGGTGATAGAAAAATAGATCCTGAACAATCATCCTCTCACCCAGCATTGCTGATCAGGATGAGCTCTGTGGGTGCAATTCCCAGAGGAGGTGCAGATGCTGTGTTGGGTGGCTGGTGGGAGCTCTCGGTACCCACAGTTTGTCTGCTCAGCTCATCCCAGTGCTGAACGTATGACCCTGAGCTTCCCAGGCTGTAATTTATCCCTGGCAGGAATACAGCATGGCTCTGCTGGCAGCTGTTGCAGGTTTCCCACTAACATTCCATTCACCCTCTCTTCTCTCTCCTGTTGGCAGATGGAAGAGACGTTGAGCTTAGATGAAGATTACATCTTCCTGAGGAAAGTACAGAAATGTCGGACGCCAGAAGGTCAGAAGTCGACATTACTGGACTGTGAACAGATTTTAAAGGGTTTCCAGAATCTCCAGTACAAGGTACGTGCTGCTCTGCGAATAAAGAAAGGGTCTCTGTTTAGGAGTGGCTGTGCTGGCCAAAGCAGGCAGGAAGGGGACATTTCTTCCTCGTTGTCACTGCGTGATGACAACAATGACCTCAGCTAAACCTTCAGGTTTGCATCAGTGCCTGACTGACTACCAAAATTGTGTCTGAGATGAGCCCTGCTCAGCAGCCCTGAAACCCCCTGCTGTAGGGGCAGGGATGTGCCTGGCAGCACTTAAAGCTCTCTGACATGTTTTTAAATGAAAAGATGTTTGTTTGCTTCTTTCTTTTTTTTTTTCAAATAGACTTTGCCCTTGACATAATTTTAATTGCATGAAAACTAAGATCATAAACAAACCCCCTGCTGCAAACAATGATGCTAGGGGAGGAAGGGTTCTGTCATTTTTGACACCTTTGCTAGGAGATGTCAGGGCCAAACAGCACCAACTCGAGCAGTGACCATACAGAAGCTTTCAAAATCATTTATTTGTACATCTTCAAAAAAATATATATGTTTTTACTGTTGTTACAGGACGGAGCCATCGAGGAGCAGCCCAAGTATGACATGCAGAGAGGTGAGTTTCTTGCTGTCACCAGTGCACCCATAGCTTGGTCTGGAAAGGGATTTCCTTCACCCTGCAGCAGCTCAGAGTATGGCATGGAGGCAGGGGACAGATCAGGGTTTGATGCATCCCCATGGGGGTAGGACTGTGCACAGCATGGGGCTGGTGGAGGGGGGCACTGGGCATGGGTGTCTCACCAGGGCAGGCAGTTCTGGGTGGCACAATGGCTGAAGTTGATGAAACTGAACCCAAAACTAAATTCATGGTCTTTCTGCATTGCAGGTCATGAGCACCATGAACATCCCCATTTGACACACAAGAATGAGACGTCTGTGGCAGGTGAGGTGTGGGCACATCCAGATCCTGTCCCAGCAGTGGGAAAGGTGGCACTGTCTCCTCCATGGGCTTTATGCCTCAGAGGCTCTGCCTCAGAGGCAACTGCATGTCTCTGCTGAGTAGAGGCCAGGTCCTGCTTTACTCAGAGCTGGGGTTGGAATCTGGAGACACTGTATCTGAGCTGGAATTGGACTGTAGAGAAACATAATAGTGGGAGGTGCTGCAGTCCCTGTAGAGGAGCTGTGCTGCCCAGGGGGGACAGGGTGCCAAGGCGTTAATAACACTGGCCTTTTGGAATTGCAGCAGAGAAGAGGCAGCCAATTGCAGTCCACCTGGCAGTTCAGCAGAGCAACAATGCAGGCTCAGGTAAGACAGACCCGCTTGGTCTGACCTCGGCCAGGGAGCCAGTGGGACATGGCAGTGTGCATCCCCAGTCCTGCCCTGTGGCTCTCTAGAGGCCAGGGACAAAGCAACTCCAGCATGAAAGTGTGCCCCCAAAGCACAGCAAACCTCTCTGTCACCACCTGCTCCTGTGCCACATGGGGTTCACACATCCCGTGCCAACTGTCCTCAGTAGCTGTATATATGTGCCTTCCTAGCAATGCACCACAACAGCTTAATCTTTACAAGTGGTAAAATTTTTCTCATCATATTTAAGGAAAAAACTTCCCACTTTTCTTTTGTTCTTCAAATTGAGTTCTTTTGCTCTCCTGGCCACACCTAGCTGGGGTGGCTGCTGAAGGAGGGCTCTGCTGGCATATTGTATCTGCTGATTTAGGCAAGCTGCACTTATTCACAGCCATGGCCACGCTAGATTTGCGAGATCTCCCTGAGTCCATTTGCACTTGTGTGTCCCTCTGTATTGACCATGGGGGCTCTCACTGCTCTGTCCCCCAGCATACCTTTAGCTAAGGGACATCCCTCAAGAGCAAGGATTACCAAAGTGAGTATGAGCTTGCAAGGCCACTCTCTCCATCTGGCAAGGCTTTCACAATCTGAGCACTTCTGATTTAATTCTGGAGTAACTGACAGCAATCAGCAACTGCTCTTTCCATCTCTGACGCAGCATTTCACCCAGAGCATAGTTTATCTGTGGAAAGCTAAGATAAGATCAAAGAAGTGAGAAACTTGCTGCATTTTAAAACTCCTTGCTCAAGCACTTGTTGAGTCCATAAAGCAAGTTGAAATAGCCCAGAGAGCAGCAGTTGCCTGGTGCTCAGCTCCGTGTGGGCAAATGTCCCTGTGGGATGCTCAGTCTTGGACTATGGGCTACGTGGCTCCCCCAGGATCACCCAGGTCACCCTGCAACAGGGACTGGGACTCTGGGCTGGGGCAGTTGAACTCATTATTTCTCTTGGAGCCAGGTTGCTCACCCTGGCTGCTCTTGCAGGTGTCTCCGTAGGCTGGGGAAGGCAGAGGTTCAAATTCCCTCCCGGAGGTCAGAGCTGACCTCAGTCCCTATGGTTTCCCCATCTCTTTATTGGCTTACCTGCATCAGCTCTGTGAGCTACCAGGATGACACCAGTAGTGCCCCAAAAGCCACGGCAGCAGCTGGTCTGTGTGAGCCGTGGTCCCGGTGGTGGGAAGCAGCACTCACTGTGCAAAGCCCTTCCAGCTCTGCACCCAGGCAGGGATCAGAATTGTGGGGTGTTCAGTTTTGTGCTTCCTTGGTAAAGTCTTGCCATCTCCAGAGGCCAGGTGGAGGAGGGACTTTGGAGGAAAGGCTGTGTGCCCTGGGATGGGAGGTTCTGAATAATGGAGTTGCAGTATGCTTTGGCAGCGCTCTGAGGGCTTGGAGGTTGTATCCCTGAAATCCATGGAGATAGCAACCCTACAGGAGTTGACACAGGAGTGTGTTTGGTCTGTGGTGGTAACCATGTGCAATCCTCCTCCCTAAGCATTTCCACTTGGCCTGATGAAGGAAGCAAAATGCTCCTCCACTTGCATATCAATTCAAGGGTGTCAAGGACAGTGACCAGCAACATGGGTTAAACCTGCCCTGGCCCTGGGGAAAGGGACCTGCTCCCATGGGCTGGAGTTGGTGTCCTGGGGTGTGAAGGACCCACCCCCACACCCCACAGACAAACAGAGGCTGTGAGGCCAGATGTCTGTGGGGGGTCCCCGCAAAAACTGGATGTCTCCTTCTCCCAGCTCACCTGCAACACTCTCTCCACAGTGCTACAGTGGCAGGAGACCATGTATGGCCCCACAAACATCTTGATATCCAACCACGAGGGGAAACTGAAGGTGAAGGAAGCAGGGCTCTACTACATCTACTCCCAAGTCAGCTTCTGCACCAAGGAACCATCCTCGGCACCCTTCACCCTCTTTATTTACTTGCATCTCCCCAAGGAAGAGGACCGGCTCTTGCTGAAGGGACTAGAGACACAGGGCACCCGGAGTGACTGCGAACTCCGGTCCATCCGGGTGGGAGGTGTCTTCAAGCTCCGGGAAGATGACATGGTCTTTGTCAACGTGACAGACTCCACAAAACTGAACTACAACCATGGCAACAACTACTTTGGCATCTTCAAGCTGTAGTGAGGAACCCAAGCTGGGGTTCCAGCCCAACTTTGTTGAGCAACGTGCCTTTCCCTGTTTCCCTTTATTTATGTTCCTCTGCCTCTTTGTTTTTCTTGTTTCTTAATTTGTATATTTTGTTATTTATTAATGAGGGCCAGGGGGCCCTGAGAACACAAATGGAACAAAGTTTGAGGCTGTTGTTGTTTGCTTTTAGCTTTCTTCTGCCACTGCCAATGATTTGGTACACGATGGTGCTGGGTGTCTGGGTCCACACACCCCACATTCCTGGCAGGGTCACTGTCCCCATTATGTCACAAGAGCTTTGTTTAGCAAACTACCATCAACGTTTCTTTCCTAGCAACTGTAGGATGGCTTGGGGCACCTCAGCCAAGCTGTGTTCATGCATATCTCCCGTACCAATCTGCTTACCAAACATCAACGGAAAAACATAAAAAGGCTTAGGAACGTCTTCTCTAAAGGAATCAGTCAGCCCAGCACTGCCCTTACGTTCTAGCTGCTGGTGATGCATCGTTGCCACCCTGTCTGCTGTATTTTGAGAACCCTCTATTTTCCATCCATGCCTACCTATGAAACTCAACCAGTCTTCCCAGTGTGTCACTGCCTTGGCCGGGTTCATACTTGGTGACAATTGCTCCACATCAGAGGAGTGATTGGTGGCTGAGGTGGGACTGCTGATTTCAAGGCAGAGTGAGGGTAAGGCACCAGTGGTGCTCTGCTCTCGGTGACCTGAACCTGCTCACCAGACTGTCCTTCCTCCTGCCTCTGCAGGTAGAAAACCCTCTGCCTGTGGACTGTTTCACTCCTCTGTGGAAGGGGCATTGGGCAGCGCCTCAAAATTGGACCTGCATCTTCTCCTGAGACCCCTCCTACCCTAAGAGGAGGACCAGAAAAGCACAAGGGTGGCAGGACCAAGCCCTCCCAAGGGGCATGTGCAGAGCATCTTCTGGCTGTCCTCACTGAGGATGTGCCAACAGTGGCACTTTTCCTGAGCTCCAGGAGAGCAGGACCCTGTCTTTGGCAGGGGGTGGGGTACCTGGTGAACACTGCACACTGGGGTCTTCCAACCCTCTTCTGCAGCTTGGCATGTGGGGAAGGTGAGCAGGGCACAAGGATGCTGATGCAGCATTTTATTAAAGTATTTGAAGATTACACAGGTGGCAAGCCCGGGGCATTGTGTTATACTGGTGACACTTGTCAGAGTCACAAAATTTGGAGAGACTCCTAGAAATCAACAGGAAGAGCTTCCAGATTTTGGCAGTCCTTAGGCTTTTCTTTGCTCGAGGCTGCAAGTCTAGTCCTAAGTGCCACCAGTGATGGGATGGACGGGGCAGTCTTTGCACAGCTCATTGCAGTGCTGGGTGCCCAGCACAGCCCCTACCATACAGCTCAGAGACGGTCTGGTTTCACTATAATTTAATATGTATTTTTTGGCTGTTCTCCAAAACTGCCTAACTTCATCAGGGAGTGGACAACTCTTGTCTGACACCATGCAGAAGGAATATTTATTTAACTAAAACGGTCTTATATTTGTAACCAGAGAGAGATTGCATGCTAGGGGACTATGCTGCAGCCTATTTCAATATCCATGGTTTCCCCTTCCCCAGTGTGGGGTTTTGTCCACTGATCACCCAGCTAATACAGTTTATGAATTAAGAGATAGGTGGCCTTGTATGTTTCAAATGCTGCTCAGCCTTCCCCATCCCAGGCTGGGATTTCCTGGGGTCCTGCTTGGAGCCTGGGGACTGAGAGTGGGGCGGCACTGGGGGCACACTGGGGACAGCCAGTCCCAAAAGCCTCCAGGGGCAGCCATCTCACCATGCTCCTTGGGGCATGTTGGGGTGCCAGGGCCAGGCATCACTGGGGACATTTTGGCTGGAGGAGGAAGAAGGGAGCCCCTGCCCTGGGAAGGCAGCAGGGCACTGGAGGTGCAGCACCAGGCACAGCTGTGGAGCAGAGCGGTGGGGAGTAGTTTAACAGGATTGAGGACACCTGACTGGAAGAGGATTATTCCTGCCTGTCCTAAGGTCATGGAGCCTGCACGGATGTCTCTGCTTTGGAGCAGAGGATGGATGCTGCACAAGCTGGGATCCTGTGGCTGCTGTGTGTGGAGCTGGGCAGCTGCTGCCTCCCCTGGCCTCCTGCGGTGTCGAGGGTCTGACCGCATTCCTGCTGCTGCTGAAACACAGCCAGGCAGTGCTGGCACGGCTTGAGAGCCCCAAACCTCCACAGGGGAGGTGGAGTTGCTTGGTCACGGTGGGAGTGTGTGGGAGCCACAGGAGAATCCAAACTGGCGTGGTCTGAGACAGAAAAAGCTGGGAGTGAGCAGATGGGGAGGGGAGGGCCATGAGGAGCATGTGTGTGGCCAAAACCTTCAGGAGCAGAAAAACTGTTCGTCATGAGCCAGGAGAAACTGTGATCAGTGCACAGCCCTGGAGCCCCTGCAGCCCCCAGCCTCAGTGGGTAGGGGCACCTGCTGGAGACTTTGGGCTGGGCTGTGATCCCCAGCCCAAATCACTGACAGGGGATCCAAGAGCTGCAAATCACATGGTTGGGGGACACAATTAAAGAGGGGACAAAAAACAGGCATAAAACAAGTCCATAAACTCTGCAGCAAGGGCAGCAGGTGCCACCTACCCTGCCCGTGGGCTGCCTGCCTGCCCCTGGCCCCTGCCCATGCCGCTGCTTTTCCCAGGGCTTTTGTTTCTTGCTTCTGTTTCTTTGCTTGCCAAAAATAGCCTGTGGGATTCAGATGTGAGGTAGTGTGTGGGAGGGGAGGAGATTCGATTGCTGCCATCCAGCTGTGCCCTTCTCCCGGGTGGTTTGTTCTCCTCCACTGCCCTGCCCGGTGCTGTAGCAGGCACAGGTTTCCTCTCCCCATGGAAAGTTTGAAGGTTGTCGATTCACTGACTGTTCCCTTGACGTCGGGCCTCTATGTCAGTCCTTGGGCTGTGGATTTTACGGTTTCCAAACTGATTTTTGTTCTTCTCTCTGAGTAAAGAAGGGGAAGAGAGGATGATGATTATGTGGGACACATCAGCAGGACTGGCACAGGGGGTGATAGATGAGCAGTGGCAGGAGTAAGCAGCAGCACAGTCATCTGCTGAGAGAGGTGCTTACATGGCTGAAGACACACTGAACTTGCTGGAAATACATATACATATACTGAGTTTTGTACAAGAAACGAGATTTTGGGCTTTCTTTCTTCAAAAAAGATTTGTATGTGATTTTGCAAGCAGGGTCTCTCCAACTTGGGCCACTGAGCTCAGAGCTGACAGGCAGCAGGAAGTGAAGGATGCCTGTCCGGGGCTCTTGGGTCTGGATGTGGTCCTGCTCTGCCTCTGCAACAATTCTCCCGAGTGCCACTTGGGTTCAAGTGGGCTGTCTTGCAGAATCCTACAACAGTTTGACTTGGACAGGATCTTAAGGATCATCTACTTCCAACCCCCTTGCATGGGTAGGGACACCTTTCACTAGACCATGTTACCCCAAGGTTCATCCAACCTGGCCTTGAACACTTCCAGGGATGGAGCATTCACAGCTTCTCTGGGCAACCTGTGCCTCACCATCCTCACAGTAAAGAATTTCTTCCTAATATCCCATCTAAACCTGCCCTCCATCAGTTTCAGACTTGAGTGTTTTTCCATGATGCACCCAAGGCCAGTATTTCTTTTTTTCCATGTTCTATTTTCCACTCCAAGTGCTGTTTGGAGAGGAAGAGCAGGGTCCAGTCCTCTTGCTCTCAATCCTTGTGCTTTGGTTGCACACTGAGAGTGTGGCATGTCCTACCAAAGAGTTAAAAAAAACCCCAGTGTGCAGGAGAGTCTTGTCCAAGTGGTAGACCAAAGGAAATCCTGTCACCACACCTAATCCCCAGAAAAGAACACACTAAACTAAAAAAAAAAAAATAATCTCAAACAGGCAGGAAGTCACTTATCTACAGCAGCTGGCTGGTGCAGCAGAGAGCAGCCTGTTCTCCATAAAGCATCCCTGTGAGCAGAGTGCATGCAGGGCCTGAGGGATGAAAGTGTATCTTCTTCCCCTGGGAGCAGGCGCCCTTCCCTGCTGCAGGTCTGGGTGATGGTGGGAATAAACAGCCCAAGTGCCAGCATCACCCTTTGCTCCTGTATCCCTACCAGCATCCAGTAAATCAGAGGCAGGACAATGCAGCCATGGGCATTTTGAGCAAATCAGCGATGCCCAGAGCAAGTCCTGGCTTTGCTTTCGCAATGGAAACAAAGGAAGCAGCACCGAGGGCTAAGAAGAGACTTTTATCCTTCTTTATTTGTTGAAAATGTCAATTAAAAAACTGTTCAAAATAAAAACATGTTAGAAAAGTTGAACTTGCATAAGTAGTTACAGTAAATAAACCTACATGACAAAGATAAACTGGAAGGCAGCTGACACAACATCCATCTAAAGACAGACTCACTGGAACCTATTTACAAAGCACTGTAAACAAAGTAAATATGGAAACATTGCTGTCCATCCGGCATGGCTTCTTTTCCTTTTTATTTTCTTGTCTTTTTTTGGCTTCTAGCTCTTGACAAAACGCTTGATCCAAAAAGTCCCAGTGTGCCCTCCATCACATAACATCTCACAAACATGCATATGTACACAGCACGGGTTTCAACTAAACCTGGGGGCAGTGAGGACACATTTCTACCCTCTCCTCGGAGTGTAAAGGGTCCTTGGTTTGCTTCCTTGCACTGGCTGCATGTTGCAAGCCCAGTTCCCAGCCCAGCTTTGGCCAGGCAGCAGGACCAGATAGTGCTGAGGTGTCTGGGCATGGCATCCCAGGGCAGCAGAATGTGCAGCAAAGGTCCTTTTCCTGGAAAACGATTAACAGGAACACTAGGGCTCAACTGCTGACCAAACCACTCAACTGTGTGCCTGGGTGGGGATGTGGGGAGCTGCCATCCAGCTGGGATGCTCTGGGCATGGCAAATGAAGCCAGACCTCTGTTTTGTCCTAGAAACAGCTTAAAGAGCATTTCTTATTACACTCCTTATGATCTTCTTGAGTCTATTTCTCCCTAAACACCATTTGCTATGTCCTGGCTGAATTTTAATGGCAAGGAGGGAGTTGTAATTATTGCCTCTGTTATGTCCTTCATGACCAACGTAACGGTGTGACTGTAATGATCTGTGGTGCCTTTGCACACCCTGGGACCATGCTGCCCAGTGAGATAAATAAGACTTATCATTAACTTTAACAGAAGGTTATTTTTATAATGCTGTTAAGGAAGGAAGGAAAACATCAGTTCTAAACTAGGGTATAACACCAAATAAGATGAAGATAGCTGATACATATGCATGTTGCCTGTGTGCTGTGTTCGAGGAGCTGTGCAGGGATCTGGAAGGGTGTTGCACATCCTTTTCCCAGAAGCGTTCCAGCTCTTGTCAAAGCATAAATACCTTTCCTATTCCAAGAGAAAGTTCCTTTTCTCTAGCAGAAAGCCCCTTTGGGGCGATGGGGGGAGAAGTGGCCATTGGCTACATTCCCAGCCTTTGGGAAGGAGTGATGGAGAGCCTAACGTGGGCAGGAGGGAGCAGGAACCAGCACATTTGGGGTTGTTTTGTTGTTGTCAAGCAGTGTTTACATTTCATACAGAGAAAAGCACATCCTGCAAGGGGAAGCGCAGCAAAACTATAATCTCCTAGGATACCTGGACACTCAATGTGAAAACAAAGCAGGGGGGTAGGAGTTTTAGGTCATGCATAAGAAACGGGATGGGGGGCAGAACAGCGGTTACCTGTTGTGCTAATCACGAGCTGTAAGGAGGCAGCACTGTGCAACACACCTTCCCATGCGCTCTGACAGGTGCTCCAGGTCTGACCTCCCCAGGGAGTTCAAATGTCTTCATGTTAATTGCACATTTTAATCAGTATCAAGGCCACACAGGAACCACAGTATTGCTGGGCTCTAGTTCGCTACAGTCAACTAATGGGGAAAAAGAAGGTGAATGGGAAAAGCTTCCCCAGTTGTGATTATCTGAAAAGAGGAGCATGGTGCTTTTTGGTTTCTGCTCAACGCCACCTCAATAATGTTTTCATTCAATAAATAGGTACCGGTGCTTTTGAAAAGAATGAAAGCATTAAAAAGTGCCTTAAGCTTCCTCTAGGAAACTGCTGCCCAAGCCTTTGTGAGCAGTAATCATCAGCAGAGTTTGTATTTGCTCCCAGTAGCAGGTACGATGAGGTATTAGTTGCTGCAGATGAATTGTGAATCATGGACCGCTTGCTTACTGGTTTACTTGTTTGTTTTTACTTGATTGTTTCTGCTTTATTTCCTTACTGGATGGAAGAAAAACTATTTTTTTTCTCTATGACTTTTTTTTTTTTTTTTTTGGTAACAAAATTCCCCAAACCAACAAAATAAGGAGCAAGAAGAGGCAAAGGATCCAGTTCCGCTTCCCAAAAAACACCTGAGGTCACACACCACTGCCAGCAGCTTCTCCCCAAATTCAGGCGATCAGGGACGACTTGCGCCCCGTGTCCTCCCTGCCACACTCGTCTGTCTGCTTCAGCAGCCTTCTAACCAGCTTCTCCAAGTCCTTCCTGGATTTTAGCTCTTCCTCCAAACACTGTTTCATCCTTTTGTTCTCCTGCAAGGTGAGAAATAAAGGAATAAAGACACAGTTAATGCCCAGGCACTTGATGCAATGAGGTCCTTCCACGTGCCTGCCTAGTGCCTCAGAGGTGATGAAATATCAGGGACATTTGGTAGGAGCTTCTGAGGATGAGAATATAAGTGGACTGGACCACAATTAACCCAAACAGATCCTTACTACCTCACAGACCTGCAAAAAAGTCTCCTGACTTTAATCAGGAAGAAACATCCTCCCTAGAAATGTAATTTTAGCCTGGGTTGAAGAACTCTCTTCTCCTGGGGTGGTTTCTCCCACCTCCAGGCTTGGTGCTGGAGGGTGGAGGACATATTTTCTCTGAGTCTGTAAGAACTGGTATTCACCAGACCCCTATATGGACAGTCAAGTTGAAAGAGCTTTTAGAATAGGGGGAAAGTTTCATGTTACCACAAGAGCAGCTACTCCTTCCCTCCTGTGGTTTTTGGTGCTCAAGTAATTGCATGGAGAATGAGAGGAAACAGCCTCTGGTTGTGCCAGAGGAGATTTAGATTGAATATTAGGAAAAATTTCTTCACAGAAAGGGTTGTCAAGCACTGGAACAGGGAGGTGGTGGAGTCACCATTCCTGGAGTTGTTCATAGAATGTGTGGCTGTGGCACTTGTGAACATGGTTTAGTGGTGAACGTGGTTCTGGGTTGACAGTTGCACTAAATGATCCTCAAGGTCTTTTAAAGCCTTGAAGATTCTATGATTCTGTGATTGAAGGAGCTAAATCAGAAGAAAACTAATGTTCATTCAGGGAGCTGCAGGGTGGGACCAGCATCAGCAGGACTTTTCCCGGGCACTGACCAGTCAAGGATGACCCAGCACAGCCTGACTGGCTTTTGCTCAACTCCCAGCACAAACAATCCCACTCAAATTACCTGCTTTAGCTCTTTGACTTCATCTTTCAGTGCATAAACTGTGTCAACAAGGCTCCTGAAAAAAAATGAAAAGAAAAAAAAGAAGAAGAGTTGGTGTGCAGGAAAACAGTGACAGCACAGGAGCTGTCATGACCCAGGCACTGACTGGGAAGGTGCTTCCAGCTTCTGCTTCACAAGCATCAGGTTGCTGCCTGTAAAGGGACTCTGGAAACACAGCCCAGGAGCATTGATAGGCCACTGGTCCAAAACTCAGGGCTCTTTTCTCAAACTTCAATACCTTGTTCTGCTGTCTTTAAGTTATTAACAATGGTCTGTGGTTTTGGCTTCCTTGTTTATGCTACAGCAATAAATAACAATGTCTTTAATCATGGACATGCCTGAGAATCTTTTGTAAAGCAGCTTGATTCCTTGAGGTTATGCTGCAAAAAAACAAACATGAAAGGAATGCACCATCTGGGTTGGAAAGGGAGCAGATCAACAGAGTCACCCAGATGCAGAAGCTCTGGAACAGGCTGGGAGCACTCACAGGCAGGGTGCCAGGCAGGCTCCCCCGGGGCAGCAGCAGCCCAGCATGTCAGTAGTTAAAAAAAAAAAAGAGTCACTTGTTTGGTTCTGTCCTCCCTGACCCCATTAGCTACATCCGGATAAGTCATAAACTGGGGATCCAGACTCCCAGAGGGAGTATCCATAGGGATACAGCCAGGTCAGGGCAGTTGGGAAGGCAGCTCTGCCCTTAAAAGGGACAAAACAGCAACTGAAATTGCCCAGTGGTTCTTTGCCAGAACTAAGGCAGCAGTCAGGGACACCAGCCCTGCTCCTCTGTGGGGACACAGAAGGACAGGGCATTGGTTTTCAATGCCTTTCCGAAAAGTGACATGGAGATCTGCAGGTGGAGGGCAACCACACTTACTTTTCCTCTGTCACTGTCTGGCCATTGCTTCGTGTTTCCTCTATGATGATTTTCTCTTCCTCAGGAAGAAGGACTTGGGGGATGGAGTCTTTACGGGAGCCTGTGTACAAGAATTGTTCATCAGGAAGAAAAAGGGGGAAATTTCCCTGGTGCCCACCCTGCTCTGGAGACAGGAGCCCTCGTTCTCTCTGCTCCGCTGTGAGCCTGGGGCAGCCTGGAGACATCAGCTCCCTGCCATGGCTAAGTGCAGGCTTGTACATCCCCGAGCTACAGCAGCAAGTGGAAAGTTTTCAAGAGTGCTCAATGCATCTAAAGTTACATCATGACTTATAAATGAAACCATTCAATTAGGGGCAAGAGCTCCCAGAAGAACTGTGGCCTCCCTTTTTTAAATGTACCATTATTTGACAGGTCAGTGATTTAATTTGACATCTCAGCAGCAATGATAAATAGTTATATTTCCAGAGTTGAAGATGTTAGGTTCTTATGAAGCTGCTTGTTCTTAAACATGCAGCTGATTGAGAGATAATATTCATGCTTCCTTTCTAAAGCTATAAGCAACCTGAGATTACCATCAGGTAATCACTGGTGAAATAGCAGTGTCTCATCTGCCCTCCTACCTGCTTCTTCTCTGTGTTTAGAAGAAAAACAATGGCAGCTAAACCACCAGGCAGATAAAGCTCCCTTATCTCGAAGACTGAGCACCACACAGTTTCCTAGCATGAGCCTCACTGCTGTATGATGCAACATCTGTTTTTTCCCAGAGGGGTTATCAGTGTTGTGGGCAGAGTATGAACTAAATAATGTGGTTGTGTGCCCACCTGAGCTGAGAGCTTGCTGGAAGCCTGCCCCAGTACAGTATGCCTCGATCACCTTCAGGATCTGAGCATCTTCCTCCAGCGCAGCAGTACCTGTAAAACATTGCAAACAGCAGCTCACACAAAAACCAAGGTGCTCTGGCCTCATCTCTCCCAGCCTTTGCTCCCAAGCCCTTTAAGAGAAGATTGTGTTGTTTCTGTGGCTGACACTCTATCTGGGACTTTGTTCAATTCTCTTTTGAGGTTCTTTGCATTTTTGGGCCTGTGTGGCACTGAGCACCATGACTAACTGGTATGAAAACGCACTTCTGGCTGATCATTTCATCAAAACCCAGGGGGTGATGCCTGACTTTGGGTGCAGGCAGTGCTGGGAGATGGGCAGGCAAAGCAGCCCTGGTATGGGGGCTCTGGTACATCAGCACCAGAGCAGGACTTGGAAACACGAAGACTTAATTTCCAGCTCCCTCTCAGTGCTGTTTTTCGAGGGAGAGCTGCACACTGCAGCTTGACCATGGCCTGGGTGCCCATGGCCCTTCATGTAAAGCCCCGGAAAAATGTCCCAAGTGGGCTTCAGGGAGCTGTCAGGACATCCCTCTTTGCAGGTGAACACCCTGGCAGGATTTGGGCTTTTTTTGTTCCCTGATTCCCCATGTAAACTATTCTAGGACTTGCTGGCGTGGCCAGGTTTGCCCCAGCTCTTAGACATATTTTGGCCACTTCTGATGTGCAGTTTTACTACAGTTTTTAACTACTTGGGAGTAGTTCTCTGGCTTCATACCCAGAACAAGACCACCCACAACCTGTGACCTTGTGGTAGCAATCACGAGGAGGGTGGTGGCATGTGTAGCAGTCATAACTGGGAGGGGAGGAGGGGATCTGTCAGAGGCTGAGGACCAGTGCACCTCCAGAAGCCTCCCCTGCTCAGCAGCATGTGGGCTCATCACAATGAGAGCACCCTGCCTGTAAAGAAAGGGTGTCCTCAAAGTCCCATGGAGATCACTGAAAACACAGAAACCTCCAGAGATAAAAGAAAAATAGAATCATAGAATGATTTGGGTTGGAAGGGACCTTAAAGATCATTCAGTCTGAACCCCTGCCATGGGCAGGGTCACCTTCCACTAGATCAGGTTGCTCCAAGCCCTGTCCAACCTGGCCTTAAACACTGCCAGAGATGGGGCAACCACAGCTTTTCTGGGCAACACTTACTTTTCCGAATAACAAACTCTTCATCAGATGGCTTTCTTTCAGTTTTCCTTTTTGGAAGAAACTTCTTCATTGTTTTTGGGCTTTTGCTGGAATCCTACAGAGAAACAGACACTTGTGTGTACCCAGACCCACAGGCAGCTCGGACAGCGGAGCAGCGCAGCCGGTGCAGTTATCTCTGTTACACACAACATGTTAGAGAACTACAAAGCAGACAACGATAAAGTCGGGGAAAATGATGGGGTTTGCCTTTCCTGTGTGCCAGTTGTGACCCACTGCTTCCTGGAACAGCAGTGGGAATTGTACCTGCAGGGTTGGGCCAGGACAGGCTCCTCTAGCAAATTCAATCTGTGTCTAAAATCCTTTAGCCAAAGAATTCAAACACATACTAAGCACTTTTAGTCTGCTTACCAACTCTGTGGTCTGTGCTAGAAAACCCTAAAGTATTGTTTATTCCATTGACTTGATTTCTAATATAAGAGTAGGCAAATAACACTGTTTCTAAATGCCCACAATTTGTTTGAGATTATAAATCCCCCGAACACATACACAGAGAACGCACAAACACACACAAAGTTAGTGTTTGCTATGACTCCACGAGTAAGAAACACAAGCTTTTATCTCCTTCACTTTCACAAGTCTTGCTGATTTGGAGAGAATTAGTGTATTAGTAGATTACATGCAATAGGGATTTAAAGCAGGAGAAGAGGCATGCCAGGAAGTTTAAGTACCATAATACTAAATCCTTCTTGAGAGTTATCACAAAATATATTTGCCAGTTGCTACTGACTCTCACAATAACTTACTGATACAGCCAGGCAAAATTAGGGTCATGCAAGCATAAGAAGCATGAACAGGAACGAGCATTCTTTGCCACGATAAGCCAAAGAGATGTATCTACCCTTACCTTTAAGATATAAGACATCCTCTACAATGAATATGCAAAGAAAGAGAAGATGAGTGTGAGAGACTGATGATTTTATTGACCAAGTCCATTAAATTCACAATTCTAAAACACATTTAAATGTTAGTCTTGCGATTAATGCGGCAAACCCTCCGTGTACTGGTTTTAGAGCACTATCAACATGCAAAGGAGCACGGTGTCATGCAAAACTGAAAAAAATTACATGTGAAACACATGGTAAGTGGGCATTAATACACTCTAAACACATAGAGAACATGCCTCCTGTTAGTAGTGGGTGTCTGTGGATGTTGGTTGCCTAAAATGATGCTTACAAATGCCAGACCCCCGTGTGTCTGGCTCCATCCAAGCCCTGGGGAGCAGCTTGGGGTCTGGTCCCGTGCTCAACACCAGTCCTGCTGGCCTCAACCCCAGCCAGGATGGCAGGATGCTCTGCCCACCCTGGTGACAGCCTCCCAGGACTGCATCTTCTCAAAGGGGACCTGCCAGCCTCGCTGGAGAACTGACTACATCAGGCATCAGCGCTGCAGCATCTCCCTGCTCTGCTGGAAGGATGGGGAGCTCCCTACACACCCTGTGGAGGGTCCCATCCCTGGGATGTTCTGTCCAGGGAGCCACACAGCTCTCCTGCAGGTCTGACCAGCAAAATCCTGAAGTTATAAATCTTTCACTTAATGCAAAGCAGCCAGTTTAAAAAAAAAAAAAAAGAAGTGGTAGAAGAAATTATTGGTAAATCTTTTTTCCTTTGCTAACTTGAATCCATACACATTGTTTTACCCACAGAACTTACCTGTTCTGTTATTTCAAATGATTACTGGAAACAGAACAGGAAAAATGACCCAATTTCAATGGAAATAACAAGAGTGAGGTGCAGTACGCAAGCAGGGTCTGGGGTTTCCTGAGCACAGCAAGGTATGAGGAAATGCACAAGACTATGCCATCCCATCCTACACTACCAGAAGCCAATTAAAGTAACATGGATGTCTGAAAATCTCTAACCTTTTAATCAAACTCTCCCACTCACTTCCCTGCAAATAATCTTTAAGTTTGTATTTCTTTATTTTATCTTCATTATAGGAAGGTGACTTGCATGGAGCTGTTTGCATAGTTTGTTTTGTGCCCTACTTTAAATTAAAAAAAAATAAAATACAGTGGAATAGGGATTCCCCTTAGTGATTGAGCACCCCAGAGAGAGGGACGAGGCAGATGAGGATCTGCTTGGGACAACAGAACTTATTTCCCATTTGTCATCACAGACTCATGTCCATGAGTCCCTCCCCTGAGAAGGGGCCTCAGATTGGACTGACTGGGTACCAGGCTGTGCCTGCCCAGATCTGCTGGACATGTTGGCCTTTGGTTCTCCACCAACTGGCCAGCACAGCCTGTTCCCATGAAAATGATATTTTTGGTCCTTTGACAACTCACAGGATACCATCCAGCATTCCGCCCCTAGGGGCTCCCCGCCTGCTCGGCCTCTATGGCAAAAACTTCTCCCCTGGTTTCCACACAGAGAGTTTAACTCCTGCTATGTGTGGCAGGGGACAAGAAACTGCAAAGGACTGTAGTATTAATCATATCACTCAATCTGTGGTTTTTCACACAGAAAAATTTCTCCTCTACCTCAAGCCTCTTCATATATTTTAATTCACCGCACAAGCAAGAAACGGTTTAGTCTCTGTTTGGGACTTGGACCATGCAAAGACTACAGGTCATTTTCAGTCTTCTCAGTTGGTATTTGAACAATTTAATTCCCAAACTGAAATGCGTTCCTTTACAAATTTTAAGAAATAAAATGCAACAAAATACGATGAGGCTACCTAAAATCTCTGCCTGAATCAGTGGACCCACAGCCCCCTGGCTACTGGGCTTTCCATCCCTGAGTGCTGGTGGGGTGAGGGGGTCCAAGACCCCATCCCCATCCCCACTGGGAGCACGGGCAGTGACGCTCCCAGGGCTGCTGTACCAAGAAAGGCAGCTGACTCAGATCCAGAGTGCTCACTCAGTACGGGGAACATTACCCAAGTTACTGGTGAGTAATCCCAAAAGTTTAACATGAGGTAGGGAAGAAGAGCACCACATTTGTGGTGTGGGGTGAGAATCAGAGCTGGGCTGTATTTTGGGTTTCCCCACACCTCCTCTGAGCTCCGAGGCTTGGGGTTCCTGCAGGGGAAGTGATCCCTCAGGCTGCTGCCTCCCAGCAGGGCATCGCTGTGTAAAACATCGGGTGGGTGGTGAAGGAGGGTCAAGGCCCATGGCTGCTGCAGAGAGCCTTGTTCCAGCCACCAAAACAAGGTGAAAGACACAAGAAACATGAGCAGGCTTTTTGCCTCTTCCTCTTGGTGCAGCTTTGCTTCTCAGTCCTGCAATGCTGAGCCACTGGTACGGCTAGAGCTGGAACACATCCCGGCAGGGAGACAGTTCCCAACCCACAGCTCAGATCAAGGCAGGAGGAGGAGAGGAGACAGCTCCACCATGGCATTGCCAAAGGACAGCGCTTGATGGGACACCCTGCTGCAGGATTGGTGACATGCAGCAGCTGAGGGCACTGGCTACAGCAGCCAACAGCAAACATCCAACCTGCAAACACACGTGCTCATGAGTCCCTTGTAGCACAAAGCCCAGTGCAGCAACCAGCATCCATTGCAGGACTGGGGCCAAACCTGGCAGTCATTTCTCCCAGCATCCCCAAGAACCCATACTTCTGTGCCCTCGCTGTGGCATAAGAAAACTGGACATAAGCTCTAGGGATTGTGTGAAATCAGGGTCCTGCACAGGCAGGTGAGATGATTACCTCTTTGTAACTCAACGCTGCCGACGGTCTGAGCGGAGGAGCAGGACGGAGGCAGCTCAAGCTCCAGGGCTTGAGGATCTTGGGCGGTTCCAGAGGTCCACGGATCTGCCCAGATGAACTAAATGTCTGAGAAAATAGATGAGAAGCAAACAAAGACTGTTAACCACCAAACAACGTACAGAAGCAGAGTGGAACGGACAAGGATTCACTGTGAACTCTGAGATGTCTAAGTTGCAACAAAAATAGGGCAGGATACATGTAAAATGGTACAAGGGTGACATGGTTACAAACAAAACTGCAGGACGTGTCTTACAGCCGTGATGTTACCTCAGTATCAGAGTGCATTGCTGAAACAGAGAGCTCAGCCTGCACTGAGGAGCCCGGGCAGCAGAGAGGGCGGGGAGGTGACACTCACCGAATGAGGGCTCCAGGACTGCGTCTTGGAGACGGTGCTGCACGTCCCTTTGGTCAGCCTCTGCAGGTGGTCAAGCCATTCGTGCAAGTCCTGGCTGGTGCTGCAGGACACAGTGATCCGCTCTGTCATGTTCCCTGTGGCAGAGGGTTAAATAACTGACTTTATCAAAGGGTAGAGACCCAGGAGGAAACACGGGGTGAGATCAGCTCAGTGCAGCAGCAAGCGGCTCCTCAGTTTGCTCAGCCCAGTGACTGCAAAAAGGCCAGGGCAAAGATAGAAACATAGAATCATAGAAATATTAAGGTTGGAAAAGACCTCTAAGATCATTGAGTCCAACCATTAACCCAGCACTGCCAGGTCCACCACTACATTGTGTCCCTAAGCACCACATCTACAATGATGATGTGACTGCCCATCCTGCTCCAGGCAACCACTGAAAGCCAGAGTGGAAACTGCACAGAAAGGCTAAGGGAACTGGTGAGATGAATGTTTGAGAATTACATTATGTTGAAAGTAAGAAAACATGACATTTCCCTGATTAACAGAACTCTGACACCAAATGCCACCAGCACAGACAGCTGCACTGCAGCTCAGGCACTGAGCATGAATGACTGTGTATAGGAACAAGATACATTGAAGAGTAAAAATGAGGAAAACTAGGAAAGCTTCCTGATGATCAGAGCTGCTAATCTGTCAATAAATGAGGTGCTCAGAGCAGCACAGGACCAATGCTGGACACAGACGGGCACACAGCCCAGAGCAGAGCTACTGGGGTGGGGCATTTGTCCCATACAAAACCCTCCAGTCTCCAGAAGCAGCCAGAGGCAGAGCACAAGGGCACTGGGAGGAGGCTGCTCAGAAACTCAGACAACACATGGTAAAAGAGCAAGAAGAAGATCATGATTCCGGAAGGAGGACCAGTACTTCCAGTAGCAACTGTTGTTTGGACTGGGAGGACGGCTCCAGGCAGGGGCCCTACTGACCTGCAATTTCAAACATGTGCTCGTTCCCTTCAGCATCTTCCAGCTTTGTCAGCGTCATTCCTGTCAAAGGCAGCTTTCCCTGGGAGAATTGAAGAGGAGTCAGTGCCTGCATCTGCTTCCCAGCAGGTGTTGTTCTGCTTGTTCCTGCTGATTCCTTTCTCTTTGGGAATCGCCATTTAAAACTAATTTGTGAAGCCTCAGACTGCAGGAAGAGTCTCCTTTAATGTATGGATCTAGATTTCCCCGCACAACTAGGTCAAACCCCGCAGATGCGGCTCCCATGACAACTGAGTCATCCCGGCTCATCTGCCGCCCTTTCCCTTCACTCAGAGCAAACCCTTTTTACAGTTAAGTCAAAAGGATCAACTTCCCCTGGTTTTTCTGAAAGCCTTCCCTGTCCCTCTGATTTGCATGCTGAACTGCCTGCTCACCTTACTCCCACTAGTGGGTCAAGTCAGAAAACCCAGCGAAATCCTTCCCAAATCTTTCCCATCTCCCTTTCTGTGACAAATGACACATCGACACAAGAACAGCCTTTTCCTGACAGTACTGATGTTTTCAGACAGCTGGAGAAAAGTCAAGCTCCCAACAGCCTGATTCCAGCCATTCAAATGGTAAAACATGAGAAATGCAGTTTTGGGGTACCTCATGGAGTGGAAACTTTGGGCTCTTTACAGGAGGCTTTATAGTAGTGAAATATTCGCTGAGAGTCGGATGGCTGGTTGTGTGGACAGCTGGATTAGGACACTTCGCATTCACAACAGCACAGAGGACAACATGCGGGTTGTTTTTTCCTAATTTCACAGCATTCACTTACCAAATGCTGCTTAACCACTTGGCAGGACAAAGGCACTGAAAGTCCCCATGGTAAAACCAAGCCCTGGTTCCCAGCATTTGCATCACAACAGAGAGTTTGAAGGATGCAGAGGATTTGAATTTGATAAGAGCTATCTGATTTCCTTTTTTTACACCAAATGCCTTGCAACTTCAAATTAAGCATGCCTACCTGATAGATGAACCCACTCATCCGTGGGCTTGCAGACAGCATCAGCAAAACGTTGGAAAACAACAAGAAATACCGCTCTTCTTTCTCCTGCAGGGATAAGAATTTAGGTTAGTCCAGTCTGCAATGCATCACAAGCACCTGCCTCCAGCAAACTGAACCTGTTGCAGCTGGAATCACAGCCTGTCAGATCACCCCCAAACCAATTATTTGGGCTTTTTTTCTTTACAGCATCTTATTTCTGTACTAGTTTTTCCTGCATTAGATTTTTGTCTGCATCCTGCTAATCCCCTTCCCATCATTGCAGAGCATCTCAGAAGACCTTATGTCTCCCAGCATCTCACATCCCAAACCTGTATTACAGGTCTTCCCAGGGAAAAGTTGCTACACCAAGAAATTCAGTGATAACAGGCACTTTCCCACACCAAGCATGCAGCATGCACGGCTTTAACACCACTGGTGAAGGTGGTGGCAAGCACTGGTGCGACACATTAGGATCAGTAGCACAGGAATCCCTTCAGTTAGTTCCAAAGCACATTCAGCTCTGGACTGGGACATCACAGCAGCCACTGTGCTGTGCACAGGATGCTTTCAAGTCACTCTCCTTTCTCAGAATAAGTCATGGGGGAGAAAGAGGGAAATTAATGTGCTTTATGACACTGAGATACTTTTTTTGCTTCAAAAGTGTGACACTAAAGGCCTGAAGCTAAGCTCCCAGGGTGCCTGACTCACTCCAAAGATGTGCACAGTCCCATTGCACAGCTCTTCTCCAGGTAAAATTATTTATCACCATTATTTGTCAGCAGTTTCCTGGCCTGGAGTGAGAGGAGCTGTTGCCCCACGTCACTGATCCTGAGAGCAAGGGGGTATTTGGACACAATGCCTTTAGTCAGGAGAAGGACCTGGCTTCACTCACCTCACTTCCTCCACACTGCACCATAACCTGGGACATGTAGATGATGTTTCCCATTGTTTTTATGTCCTCTCCTTCCCAGCGCTGGATGGATTCAGAAAGGATCTGCAGCTCGAGCTGTTTCCTCTTCCTCAGCTCCTGGCATTGTGACTGGGAATCACAGCAAAGCCTCATTAGCTGAAGGGCAGGCACAAACCCAAACCACTCCAGTTTCAGCAGCAACACTCACACAGCCCTGTGGGCTCAGGGCTGGTCATGTCAGGGATCAGGAAAGCCTCTTTTGGCCCTATTACACAAAGTTTGTTAAAAAAATCACACCCTAGTGATTTATGAAGTAATGACTATATTCAAATGTCAAAGAAATTGCAAACTGCACTGAGTAAACTTTTCTTTCCAAACCAGCCCTACCTATGAGAGTACAGGGTCACATTTTCCAAACCAAGACAGCTGCAGAGTTAAATGTCTCTAATTTTGCTACTGCTTAGAGAGATTTTGCCCATTTTGTCCAAACAGCAGAGTTGTATTTGCAGCAATGCAAAATCCCCAAGAATCAGATGGGTGGATATTTTCTAACCAAAATCTGCAAACCCAAAAGCAGGACTTGGTGGTGCTGTAGAGTCACACAAAAATAATCTACTGAAAGTGCTGTAATTGAAAAGACCACACCAATGCTCTGCAGCTGGGGACTGGAGGAGCTCCATGGAGTGGCCAGTCCCCCAGCAGCTCTCAGCAAGCAGAGGACAATGCTGGCTGAACAAAGACAGTCCTGCAAATCCAAGCAAAACTTCCTTTAACTGACCACTCTGCCAACAGGGAAAACTGCTGCAAAGCCAAAACTAGGCTCAGTTTTCCCCAGCTGATTGTTTTTTTCCAAACCCCTTTTTCTGACAGAGGTTTTCCTCCTTTCCACCTTAGTTTCATACAAACTCTTTGACTATCCAGGTCTTCGAAGAGAGAGGCTGCATTGGGTCTGTTCTGGAAACACACACATTTGAACCAAACTGTGGGGGCTTCCTCTGGTTTTACAACTGTTGCATGTTTTGATGGTGTCTCAAGTGTCCCAATCCAATGTTCCCAGGATGCAAATCCAAATAAAAGCCACAGCAGTTTGTTTCAGGGGCACCACTGTGAATCACGGTGGCTCTGTGGTCCCTCCCTGCCCACGCTTGGGAGCCTCCCTGGTCCTGTAACAGGACCACGTGTCCATGGCAAGGGGCATCTCTGGCTGTGTAACCTCAAATCCACACTGAACCTCTTCAGTTGTGTCATAATGACATTAAATTACTCATCACCCAAGTACACATTTCAAGTAAACCCGTTCATCGCTTACGAGATTTCCTAAAGATTAATGACACCTTGTAATTTAACTGAGTTATTCCCCTGTTAGCTACCAGAATAAATGGAAAGGGAGACGAGTTTTTCTAAGTAAATGCAACATGATCGCCCTTTCCTGTTTTCTATGAACTTTCTCCTCTCCATTTTTCATCTGCACTGCTAAACACTGAAAAATGGCATCTGCTGTGCTAAGGAAGGAAGTTGGACCACATCTGGAGTGGTTATAGTGAAAGGCAGTGGCTACAAAGCTTTAGAGAGAGACTAAAGCTTTTTTAATAACCGAAAAAAGCTTTTCCGGGTAAAACCTTTGTGCACATGGATGGCTTTCCCCCCTCTGTTTCATCTCAGTGCAGCAGGACTTTGAGGGGTGCAGGTAACACAACTCACAGAAATAGGTTTGTCATCTCTGACTCATCCCTGTGCTCTGTTCCCCACCAATGACCATGGCACCCAGAGCCACAAATTACCTGCAATGTGGTCAAAGTATCCCAGTGCCCGTGAGCAAACCTCAACAAAACCAAGAGTTACTCAATGGCCTCAGAGGGGAATTTCCTGCTGCACCAGCAGTTCAGTCAGTCACAGCCGTGTTAACCTTTCCCAGCTCACCTCAATGAGCAAGGGGTGGTCCAGTTTCAGGTGGAAAATGATTAGGGAATGGAGGCAAAAGGAGATGAAAGGGACCCCGCTGCCACCATTGCCCACACATGGCTTTCAGCAGTGGAGAAGAAAGTCAAAGATTTGCCATCTCTGCTCTGGGACCACAGAGCCAGAGTGCAATTGCCAAAACAGACATCCAGAGGAGCAGCTCTAGGCTTGAAAGTTGAAATTAGTATTCTTTATAACCCATCTTTTCCATTCCAAAAGACCTTTCTTTCTAATGAGGAGACAAATGTCAGGCTTGACTCACTCTTTGTGAAATGCAGCCCTGAAATGGAGCGCTCTATTTTAAGAATTGCCACCTACCACAAGGGACTTGAAGGATGTGACAGCTTTCAAAACCTCTTCATGATCTGGATGCGCCTCCTAGTGAAGGGAGAGAAAATACCTCAGCCAGCAGCAGCAGCAGGACCCACTCTGAGCATCAACCCACCCTGAGCATCACATACCCTGAGCATCAACCCACCCTGCGCAGCACCATTGTCCCAGTACACCAGGGCTGTGGGGCTGAGGGTGCAGGCAGCACAGGCTGCAGGAGGGGGCCACAATCCCCCAAGTACCTTCCCCACCATCCACCTCAATGTGACATGGCTGAAAGTAGCTATGCAATTCAGCAATACCAATTTAATGAGTGTAAAGTGGTCAGAGCAAGAGCAGATATTATTTTACTCATAGCAAATTTGACTTGGAAAGAAAATCAATGAAAACGGGCAGAGGTGCAGGGTGGATTTGTGGTTTCACCTTCAGAAAGAAAACCATTGGTGTGCAAGGTATTCCAGCCACTGCCCCATCAAGGGTGGAAATCCATGAGCATCAACGGGAGCTTCACCACCAGGTTTAAGGGAGGGCATGTTTGAGCAGAGAGCTCAGGAAGGGGAAGTGCAGGATGCTGTCCCTTGTCTCTGACCACAGCTGCATGTCCAGGGCCCTATATTCTAAGCTCCTCGCCACCCAGTTCTCATGTCAAGCAAATCCTAAGGTATCTAGGTTGTGATGGAGCAGTCCCGCAGCCTGGAATTGCTCAGCCTGGAACGTGGGACGGGGGCTGCCCTGAGCGTACCTGCCCCATCACCAGCTGTGCAGCAGTGCAGGGAATGCTATGGTACAATACATCCACACTGCATACATCTATACTGCATTCATCCATGCTCTTCCCACGGCATCACAGCTTAAACCTCAGCCCTACTGATTCATGCAACAAAACTCCCACACTCATCTTAGAAACTAAGAGAAACAGGTGATGTGTGTGTCCCCAAATCCACTGCTGATTCCCATACAGCATCCTGCAAAGAGCACACTGTCCCTGCACGGGCATGGTGGCTGCAGCTCAGCTAAGCCAGGTGAGAGTGGGACAGGTAGGTCTGTGTGTGCCTACCCTGCAGGCTCTCATGGCCTCTCCTATGCAGAAATACCCCTGGCTCAAGCACAAAGGTTTTAATCCTTTGGCTGGGTTGTGGATTTGAACGGTCACGGATAAGTGTGCTGAGTAATTAACTGGTAATTAAAACTGGAAGAGGGGGAAAAGCAAACCTGGTTAAAAATAGACTATTACTTCTGTTTTCTTCACCCCCTTGCACCACCCCTGAGATCTGGAGAGCTCCAGCAGCAGAGATCTCTACATTCCCTGGGGGAAGAAATGTCCTGAAGCCAACCTGCCACTTGCCAAGGAAGTCTCTGTGCCCCTCGGCTGCTCTCCCTGCTCCCAGGACTCGCTCCTCCGCCCCCGTGTCTGTGCTGGCTGCCAGATGCACGTCTGTCTGTGCAGCTCTGCCTCCACCCAGGAGCACAAGCCTGAGGCGAGGGGTAGGAATGTGCCTGTGAGCCGCAGGAACGAGTGGCCAGGCTTAGGAATCTCATCAAACGATAATAAAACCCCTGATTTATTACCCGCTGTGCAAACAAATACCAGCTGTAGCCCAGCCCTGAACTCTGCTTTTACTTGTGCTGGAAATGGCCCATCTTTGAGGAAGGGCTGAGGTGAAGAGCAGGCAATGCCTTCCCACAACATCCCCTGACTCCTCCACTGCTTTCCCACTTTTAACCTGAAAGGTGGATAATGTCCCGGGGAAGTGGGACATCTCCTTGGAGAGGTGGTAAGCACTTTTAGCCACATGGTGCTTAAATACCAAAGGGCAGATGTCCCTCTTGCAGCTCAGGGGGCAGCTCTGGCAGCACCAAGGGGCAGAGTCTGCCCAGCAGCCCCACATCCCACCTACCTCCATGTGCCGCTCCAGCTCCTGCAGAAGTGTCACGTATTTATCCAGCCTCAGGAAGGGTTTGCTGAGGCTCGTGGTTAGGATGAGAATGCCTGGGTTGGCCGCACCCTGGCCCTCCATGAACTTCTCCAGCTCATCACTATAAATAGAGACAACAACAACGACAAAGACGAGGAGGGCTCGCACCACTGAGGGCTGTGTTCTGCTGCCTCCCACACTCTCTCCTGATGGCCAGGGCTCTGCTCTGAGCTGTGCCTTTTTAAGGGCAGCCCAGCCTCCCCTTCGAGCACCCCCCATCAACCCAGCAGGGCAGGCAGAGAGCTGTGAGCTTCCAGCCAAGCAAGACCCTGCTCCCCAGGGATGCAGGGGAGGATGCTGTGTGGCTGCAGGTGTTGGAATGCACAGCCCCTGGGATACATCAGTGCCAGCAGCTGGTCCCTAGGCACAGTGAGATGGCACAGGGCCAGGTGTCTGGTGGACAGTGCAGACTGCAGAGGCTGGTGCTGTGCTGGAGGATGCTGCAATAATATGCTGGAACCCTGCTGGGAGCCATGATGCAGGTGTTAGCACATCCATTGCTCCAGAAAACATGGCTTGTGTGTGTCAGCACATTTGCTAAAGCTGATTCTTTGACTGATTTAAGAAAAGGGGTCAGACTGAGGAACTACATGAATGAGTCATTTACTGGAGCCAGGCTTTTCGTTACGCTGAATTAAAGCTGGATTTCACCACCTAAGTTCCCATTACAGAATGGGAAGACTTAAACAGTGTGGATGGGATCCTGGCTTTCTCCTTGCTGCAGGCAGGACAGCTAAACTGCACTAGGCATGACACAGTGGTAGCCTTTTGGCTTGGCACATCACACAAATTTGAGTGTCTACTCAAGTGGGAGAAAGATGCTGTTAAAGTGATCTACCAATGACCATGCATATCAACCATTTGGTTTAAGATCAATTAATAAACTGGGTAACTCTGGGTGACTTGATGACTACCCTCCTTCTCCAATAAAGTGCCCCTCACTGTGGTGCCACAGAGGAGCACCCTCCCACCTGCAAGTGTGTGAGCAGGTGGGAGGACACAGCATGTGGAGGAGCAGGTCTGAAACAGCATCTTGGTCCTTCAGCAAGTAACAATCACAGGAGATGCTACTGCCAGGGCTGGGGTTGCCTGTTTTACCTAAGGTAGGATCCTGTATGTGCAGACAGGACCAGCCCTGAACACAAGTGGCAATGAGTTGTCTCCATGCTGGAGCTGAAAAGCTTTGCTGAAGAGCCCAAAGCCCTAGCAGTTTTCCCAACAGCAGGATCCCATGTTATCCCCTTGCCCTGTTGTCAAAACACATCTCAACATCCGTGGCAGGCCAAGTATCAATAAGAAAAGTAACTTTTTAAAGGAGGGATTTCAGTCTGAAGCTCCTCCTCCACCACTCACCTGTGCTGGGTGAGCACGTTGACGGCCGACGGGTGGTTCGCACAGTACGTCAGGTACAGGGAGCGGAACTGGGGCATCAGGTTGGTGAAACAGCCTCCCACACGCTGCTGGTTCTCGGGGAGCCTACAGACACCAACACACTGCCACACTGAGCCTCTTGATCTGCACCCTGCAGCTATGGCAACCTCAGGGACCTGTCCAGGAACCACCCGCTGCACGGGGACATTCCCAGGGCACTGCAGAACCCAGCAAAATACCCACACCTGCCACTTGGGGAGGAGGAAAAAGGAGACCCTCGGATGGGTCTGGGTTTCTGTGGTACAGACAGTGAGAATCACAACCCGTTATCAGCCTGGGGCAAGGTGTGACCCAGCCTGACCTGTGCCACCAGCAGAGCTGCAGCTGGGATGCTGCAGCCCATTGTGTCTGATGAGGATGCGCTGGAAGGAACTGGGGGCAATGTAGGGATGGTCCCACTCTCTGGGCTGCCCGTGAATATGACAGAGGAGATGAAGAGAGAAAGAGAAGCTACAGCCTGAATATATTTCTAGTATTCAGTTTTTTCTCTGTCTCGTTTCAGCCCTTCCAAAAGACAGGCTGGGCTAAGGCTAAACATGTCTGTCAGCTCCCCTGCAGGAAATTAGCACCTCTAATAATTTGCTCTTTGCTTCCTGGCAATTCCCATCTTCATGTCTGCCAGATCTCCCACCCTGCATGTGCTTGCATCTTTTGTGTCAGGTCTAGTGACATTCTCATTCAGCAGATGCCTTAGCATTAAAAATGTTGGAGTTCCTTCTACCTTCCCTCCTGCCAAAGCATTACCTGCCACCTTTCTTCAATCCTGTTATTTTATTCTATATTTAAGAAGTCTAAGACAGCACCCAGGAGGAAGATTAATGAACATGTCTCTCTATTATTTTTAGCTGCAGTTTAATAGCTTAACAACCTCAGTGCTATGGCAGGAACTTACTTTGCAACTTCTTCCAAGGCTTGGTTCAGCGTTTGCTGGAATGCAGAGATTTCTTCCATGTTTCCCAGCAATGCTGCAATGTCCACGGCGCTGAGCCTGTGAGAGTCAAATCACCAGTCAGCATCAGAGATGTTGCTCTCAGGAGCACCCCCTTCATATTTGTAAGTGGTCCTTCCAAAAAGACCCGAGAATTTCTCTTTCCCCAGATATGGGACACAGGAAAACACAAAATTCATGATCTGTGAGCTACAGACCACAGACTCCTGGAGAAGATGTCTGCTGCCACAGATTATCTTAATTGGATTTTAATCACTTAATCACACTAATCTTCTCAGACGTTTAGCTGTCTAATAGGCACAGACAGATGGGATTTCAGCCAGGGGTGGGGAGGGCTGTGTGTGCACAGACACAGAGACAGCTTTGTCTTCAGGGATTCATTCTGTGGGTTTCCCTATGGGAGGAGGGTCCTATACAGCAGCACCTCAGGTAGGGACTGCTTTGTTCCTCGAGTGAGGCTGGATTTTTCCTAGCCAAAGCTAATGTATTTGCTTCTGTAATCCTCAAAGCCATCCTCATAGTCACCCTCATACCACCCTCATTTAGGCCATTTGCTGCCTACAAGGCTGAGAGCATGAGAAATTTTCCCACATGAAGACTTGGGGAAGGGAGAAGTGATTTAAATACAGAGGCCTTAGGACACCACTCTCCCATCTCCCCAGACTGGATGATGTCTAAACACCAGCTCTCCACCAATGACGCCCCAAGGCTGCCCAGTCCTCCCTCAGAGCACTCAGCCGGAGGGACCCCAGCCCCAGACACAGTTCATGGACAGGGCACCGCTGGGAAGAGACAACTGCAAAGCTGAAGCAGCGAGCAGGAGGTGAAGTCAACTGCACTGGGTCTCCTATGCAAGGTGAAACTATCAAGAGACCTGCTGACAGGCAGCAGTGTGCTGGATGGAAAACACGTGGCCTTATTTCCGCGGGTAAGCCTGGACAAACCCCCCAGTCAGCCCAGTGTTGCTCAGGCCACAAGGGATGGCAGCGTGTTCTTCTCAAGTACAGAGGTACTTGGTGCCAATGGCTGCACAGACAGGGACACAGGGGAGCCACTTTTTGCTGAGCAGCACTTTGGATTCCGTGAGAGGCAGTCTAACCACAGAGGATACCTGTCGTCAGGCATGAAATGAAGAGATGACTGGGGCTGAGAAGTCACAAAAAGGCAAATGACAAGGGGAGAAGCCATGCAAGGCACGCTGCCAGGGAACACACATGCTGGGACAGGCACACATGAGCTTGCAGATGGGTGGGAACAGCCAGCCCTCTCCCAGATGGAAATGCCCATTTCTAACATAGCCCAGTGTCTGCATGACCACTGAGGAATGGGAAAGAGCAGAAACCTGCAGAACATGGGCGGGTTTTCTGGTTCACAGAGAAGTTGTGAAGCTTTGTAACAGCAGCAATAACAGTCCCTAAACATTCAAAGGTAGGAAAGTAATGAACTATGATGGATTTTACGGTGTTCTCTCCACCTCAGATGCCCTTATATCTTACTTATCATAAGACTGGAGGGGTCTTAAGTAAGTTCCCAGAAGTGACTGTAGTTCCTTCGCATAATCTCGTTCTGTTTCCAGAATATTTTGCAACACCTAGGGTGAGAGACAGAGCACTGAGTAGATCTTTGTACTAGAGACCAGTCAAAGGAACATGACATCAGCTTCCAAATGTGGAAGTGCAGGGAAGTGTATTTTAAGTCCAGAAATTACACTTGTTAACGCAGAACCCAGAATGCTCAGCAAAGTCCTGGTGGGCTAATTTTGGGATTTTACTTCGCAAACTCGGCAAGGCCTGGAAAGCAGGTGTTAAAGGCTGCTCCTTGTTCTCTGGCAAAGCATGAAGACAATGTCAGGTCCAACCTGAGTTTAGTATCTGACCCTCAAGAGGCTCATGACCTGGCCCTGCACGCACAACTGGCTGCCAAGGTGTGCAAACAAACAACCTGTGCATGCACTCTGGGAGCACTGTTTGCACCAAGGCAGCACAATTTAAATGCAGGAGTGGCTGCACCAAGGATGGCTCCTGTAGCAGCTCAAGCCAGGGCACAGCTCACTTGCCACTTCAGGGATATGTCAAGTTGGGTTTGCTCCTGCTAATCCACCTCAGCAGCCAATTCACCCCTGGCTTCATGGCAGGAAAACCCAGTGCCTGCACCCTCCCAGTCAGCACTCCAGTTTCTCAGTGTGGATGAGCTTTGGAGACAGTGGAGGTGGTTCCCAGCTCTCTGGACATACTGTTACTGCTTTGCTTTGCTTGAAATATATTTAGACATGCTGATGAGCATGATTTAGCTCCAGCACTGAGAGCCAGGGATGCTCACATGCAGGCATCTTCACTCTCTTACACCACAGGGTTTACTCCAGCCTGGACACAGGGGGAAGGCACCTGCCCCACCTTTACCAGACCTCCTCACTCTGGCAGCAAGATGTAGAGGAGGTGATGTTTCCCCACCCCTTCTATAGCCACAGTTCATGGCCTGGCAGGCTGTGAACCTGCTCCAAAGCTGAGCAAGTTACAACCAGGCTGTGAGCTGCAGTGGCTGCCTGTTCTCCAAGGGCTGCAGCTGCTGGCAGAGGCACAGGGCAGGCAGCTCGGGGTGTAACATCTCCAGCCAAACCCAAGAAAGGGATCAGAGCCCTAATTTGGCTTGCTTACACCATGACACTATCTCCCCATCTTTATCAATGGGAGACAGTCCCAGTCCATGGTAAGGACTGGACCAAAGACACTATGCCTTGTTCCCCCACACTGATCTCAAAGCTGCCACCTCTGCTGAACTATCTCAGTCACCCACTTCAAGTCTCTCCTTTTGACATCTTGCAGCAACTTCCATTTGTGGTTTATTGTCTCGACAGCCTTGAATCAAGGGAATGGAAACAGCTGCATTTAAACACAGAGTCACATCCCCGATTGTTACAAATTGCTTCAATGATTTTTAAGGGAAGAAGCCAGTTCAGAAGATTAATAACATGCTACTTATTAAAATGTATGATCAGCACTTTAAAACTTACCACAGGGTAATAATTCTTTGTCAGCTGAGTGCTTTCAAGTCCTTTTAATGCTTTGGGAGAGAGTGGTTTATCTGTACAAAAAAAAATACATCAATAAATTACAATGCACAGCTCTCATTATTCCAGGAGGAAAAGACACTGCCACATCATGTCCAGCAGACATAACTTCATCCCTGTGAACACAAAACTTCAACTGCAGAGTTTGTTTCCCTGCTTCATAATAGCTAGGATCAAACCAGAGGCACGCATGACGCTGACAGGGGCTGAGCGAGTCACACCAGAAGCTCTGTGCAGCCTCTGCCAACCAACTTACAGGTTTGCTCCAAAATCCCTGGCAGCAGCCCAGCGTCTAGCACTGTTTGGAGCTACAGTGTGACTTCACCTGGCCCACAAAATTTGGGTTTTAAAACTGTGTGTCTGTAAGAAACGACGGTTACCATGCTTTGCTCCAGGTGATTCACAAGGCACTTGAAGCCAACCCCGATCAATATGCTGAACTGTGATCGCTGCAGTCACTGGTGATGCAAAATCCTTCTCTGAATGAAGGTAGATTTCAATGAAAAGCTCCCACAAACCTGGAAGTCAATTCTCATTTGGCATTTGCTAAATCCCTGTGGATGCTTCCAGCACGGTATGTGCGCACGCACACACACACACACACACACACAAGTCCCTGCTCCGTTTTTCCTTCACTAGAGAAGCCCATTCCCTGCCAGCAGCACAGCTTTCCCAGCTCTCCCAGAACCACAGTGGCACCATTATCCCCTCTAGAATAGGCTGCCCAGGTTAGGCAAGGCTGCCCAGCCCTGGCCACACTTCACACCACCTACTGAAACCCCTCTGTGCCCTGCAGAGCAGCCAGGCTCTCCTGTCTCCCTGCAGTCACTCACAGAAGGCAATTACTTTCACACCGATAGCAGGGAGAAGCTTGATATTGATAAATTTAGCCCCTGGAAGCTGCAGTTTGATGTACTGTCTAATTATTGCTCTTGTAGTGCTTCCTGTCACTTCCAGCCAGGAGCTCCGTGCCTCATCTAGAGACTCAGAGGAGCTTTCCTCCACACAGATAGCTAATTCCACCCAAAGGGCACATTTAGGACACAGTGGAGGTACAGATACTGCTGAAAAAGAAGTAACTCCATTTAGAGTGATAAGTCTCACACTGTGGAGGTGAGGAAAGCAGCTCCTCCCCCCTGGCAGTGCTCCTGGGGAGGGTTCACTGATAAGTCTCTGCATATATCACTTGGAATATGGCCACATTTCCTGAGCATGGAGACACCAGGGGAATGAACCCTCCTTCCATGTGAAAAGGATGCTGGAGAGAGGATTTGGAGAGAAAAGCTCTGTAGATGTAAAAATCTGATGGGCTCTCACATCAGGATCTGTGGGAGACTTGCCCTTCAGTGAGGTGCTGTTATCTCATGCAGCTCTCATCTAATTTTCCCCATAGGACTGAAGTTTTCTTTCCTTTGTTTAAAACATCTCTCTTCTCCCTTCACTAAGTTAATTAGCAATTCCTGGGTTGTGCCAGACAAGCCTTCAATCCCTGCTGCAACGTCCTGCTCTAGCTCAGACATCATTTCCCAGAGGGAAACAATGGGAGATGAGATAGTCTAACAATGATTTTTTCATTTAGAATTAAACAAAAACTGACCTAATTCTGAGCACTCAATCATTAATTTTTTTCTTCCCTCCTTTGTCTGTTTTGGGTTTTTTTGCAAGTGTGGGAGCAAGGATGTCTAATGGGGGCTGCACATTTTGCAGTTCTTTGCAGACCACTGCTGGCATCTCAGTGTTTGAGGCCAGGGCTGACCCTGAACCATAAAACCAGCACCAAGCACACAACTGGTCTCTGTCCAGGGTAAGTCCTCAAGGCACATTAAGGAATTAAGTTGCTTTTTGTAAAAAAACAGTTCACTGTCACACCATGGTCTCTGAAGAACAACAGGCTGAGCTACTTGAATGGATGTGTAACACCACGGGGCACTTGGCCAAGGTCTTCATGTCATTCCCCCCCATGCCTGGGTATGATCACATCCCAGAAAATGTTAAGGACACTCAAGACAAAGCTCAATAAAGGCAGATGTCATCAGATGGATCGTACCCTCCCTCTTCCTTTCTCAGTATCGCAGCAGAAGAGGCATCAGGGGCAAAATGTACCCTGAGGAATCAGCCACCACTATGGACAAAAACAGGCACTGTTCCCTGTGGCCATGCAGTTTTTGTTGGATTGCACACCACAATGGTGAGCATCCCTTCCAGTGCTGCCAGAAATGGCAGGATCAAACACAAACACATCGCCTGACCGAGGTCTCTAACAAAATGCTAATTCTGTGCTCAGACACTGGAACGACCTGACAGCTCCTCAGAACAAAGAGGAACCAAGCAACTGGTCAACCTCATCCTCTGGCAACATCCCTGCTTCCGTGCTGATGGGGCTTGGGGGAGCAGCAGAAAGGCACGATGCACTGGGAAGAGGGTGAAGCAGCTCTCAAACAACTCATCCAAAAGGCTTTACCCTTCCGGCCTCATTCATCCTTCCATTAGCCCGGCTGCTGTAAGAACACAAATGGTCCTTAATAAATAGCAGCAATTTCCCAAAGGCACAAGGGTCCTCACTGCATTATACTGCTGTCATTCAATCAGCCCTTGAAAGCAATTTGCTTACCGGTGGATTTGATTTCTCTGACGTAGTTGCTTGGGAACCAGCCTGTTTTTCCATTCAAGGTCCCTTCCCACCAGCCCCCTTCTTCAACCCGGGTGACATAAATAATGTCTCCTTTGTTAACGGAGAGTTCATCCTCATTGGTCTGCTTAAAATTGAACCTGGCCTTTACCACCAGCTGATGACTGCCATTCTCGGTCATCTCCTAAGGAAAGAAGCATGGAAAAACATCAGTAAATCCTCCAAAAAGGCAGAAACCACTAGGACAAGCCATTGTTCTTCTTTGTTGTGACAGCTGTTTTTTCAGTATTGCTCTGTATAACAAGCAATAATGTCTTGCTGTTGTGTAAACACTCCCTCCAGAGGACCACAAGGTCCCTCCCAAGCATTAATTTAGTTTCCCAGTGCAATGGATGGCAGATAAGAATCGCTCTCCTCATGTCACACAGAGGAGCACTGTGGTTTGGAGAAGCTGCAAGACTCCCTCCAGCCGAGGCAGCAAAGCTGTGATGGAGATCAGGGGAGAAAAAGCTCCTCTGCTGTTCTTGACCCAGAGGTACCACTCATACCCCTCTACTCCCACAGCCATCAACCCCATAATCAGATGTTAAATAAGGGATACCACAGGCTTGGATTGCCTCCGTAACACCCTCGCTGACTGTGAAGTTGTGCCGTTGGACTCAGTCTGGGGGTCTCCAGCCGTGGAGCTACGAGACGACAGATGTGAACATGGCCCTTTGGGTGGCTGATCTGGTGAAAGGAAACAACATCTGAGTTTTACCCAACTGTCCACCATCCCTCCACATCACAGCAAAGCAAAGAGTAAAGCCTGTAAAGAAAACAACAGGGCACAACAGCTGAAAGAGCAAGATGGTATCTCCAGCGTGGGTACTGCCAGTCAACAGCGAGGATGTTTTTCTGGGCTGGGATAACCCTTCCATCAGGGAAGAAGTTGAATTCCATCCTGAGGCACTCCTAGGTTGTGCCAGCCACACATCCAATTGCAGGTTTTCTTTTAAATCCCCCTTAAAACTGTAGAAAAGTAGAATAATACTCAGCCCAATGATGCCCAACTGGGACTGCTTCTGGGATCCAAGTAAGCACTGTTGAAGGTGTGTCACAGTTTAGCTCTCAAGTGCTCTTAGGTCACCTCTGCAGCTGCAGCGTGGGCTGTCCCACTGAGTGGGGAAGAATGCTGAACAGCTGGTCAACACAATCGCTCCTCTATTTAGAGGAGTCCTTCTGGGTTCATTATCCAGCTGAAACAGCCTAGGCACTATTTTGATTACTGTTCATGGACTGTTGCCATTAGCCATGTGAGAGAGGGATTCAAGCCACACTGAGGAAGGACAGGAGTGTCACCCCCAGGAGATGGACAGCCCATGGAAAGGCTCAGATTATCTCAGCAGCTCTTGGAGTTGCCTCCTTCACACACTCAAAGCTCCTTGCTTTGCAAACCAGTCTCCAGGCTTGTTCCTGCCCCCACCTGCCTGATGCTGGAGGCAATGCTGCTGCTCTGACACATCTGTTTTTATGATTAGTGATTTGTTTCTATATTAATACATGAAAAGTCGCCAGAGGGTAAAAAATTTCCTGGTCACAACTACGCAGAGGCTGAGTCAGTGTCCTTTGTCACTAAGAGAAGTTTCAGCTCCTGCAGGACCTGGCAGTGCTCAACCCCAGACTCCTGCTTGATGCTGCAGAGGGGTAAAACCACGGCATTCAAGCCACCCAGTAATTTCCAGTACTTCTCTGCTACTGTACCCCACACCACACTGTGGGACACGACTCAGATCACCTTCTTTCTATGTGACATGGTGGTCAAAAAATGCAACAGCAGATATTAGCGTTCCAGTAAACTGTGAAGGACTTTTAAGATGCGCCTTATAGCTTTGCTTCAGATTTTAGAACATTTCTGTGTTCCAGAGCTGCTGGTTTCCACCTGCAGTGTGGACCTACCATGTCCATGGACCTCAAAAGCAGGACAGACAAAAGCAGTCTGCAGGAATCACTGTGCTGGGTGTGCAAGTCCCTGGGTCACGTTTGGAGCTCTTCCTTGAAAATGCTGCAAGAGGAGAGGGTGATCCAGCCACCAAGTGTGCACAGGAATAAGAAAACATAAACTCTAAGGCTGCTGTTCCCCCATTCTCCTCCTGTCTGAATGTCAACATGGAAAACTCATTCCAAAGGGGAAGTTTGGTGGGAGTTACAGGAACTCAGCTGGGCTTTTATTCTCCCCAGAGGATTTTTGTTTCAGTAGGAAAACACCTCATCCTTAGACTGGACCTGGAGCAACACAAACTGTGAGCTCTTGGGGAAAGGACTTGCTTTGTCTCTCTCCAACCCCTTGCACAATGGGGACCAGGTCTGTGACTATGACTTCCAGGTGCTGCTGTCTTACAACTCCCAGCCATGCCATACCCACACTCCAGTCTGCCCAGTCCGTGCTCTAGCGATGGACAACATCCATGATAAATCCTGTGTGCTGTCAGTGAGTCAGTTTTCTCTTTTGCCCTGCTTGTTACACAACTGCCTTATGACCACATGGTGAATTCCCAACTCCCTGGGCTGCAGCAACAGCAAAACCCCTCCACATGGAAAACCCACTTTGCCAACAGAGTGGGTTTTTCTCTCTGAAGCATCCCGGGATTTGAGCAGGAGTGGTTTTGGCTGCTCCTGGCGACTCACTGGCCAGAGGGGTGGCTGGCTGCCAGCCTGAGATGTTCTTCCCCTGATTCCTTCTGGAAAGGGAGGGCGTAAACCACAAGTCCAGACTTCGCTTGTTCAAGTCATCAGCCACAGTCCCACGGAAATGACTCGGTTACTGTAGATTTTATGCTTCTCCCTGCCCCTCCCAATCTTCCAAAGCTTTTATAAATATCTGCAGCAACCTAGAAACAAATGTAAAACTGACTTTGACAGTTTGGCAGGGAAGTGTATCATTTATATTGCATCATGACAGTGTCCTATTTTATGCCTGGTCCAGCTTGGAACACTGCTGCCATATGTTGCTTAAACTATGGTTAAAATAGCTGGGTTTTCTGCTCACATTCCTACACTATTTTTGGCAGATGAGCCTTGTCTGATCCAGCACAGCTGGTTTTCCTCCCCTGCCCTCTCTTGCAGATAAAAGCATCAAGCTCTGTATTGCTGTGTTTTGATGGACAGCTGCTGAACTACGAGTTTATCAGCTACAAACGATGCCTCCAGTTATTTGCATAACAAGATCCACGAACACACAAGGATTTGGACTTCAAATGGATGCTCAGAAACACATTCCCACGGCGTTTCCTTAGCTGACACCTACTCCCCTCTGCCTCTGACGAGGGTGTTGGGATGCAGCAGCGCTTCGAGTGCCGGGATGTGCAGGCATGCCAGAGCCTTGGCCATGGCAGGAACTGCAGTAGCCAGCACCAGGCTTGTCCTGATGCTCCATTCAGCCCTTGGCCTCTGACGAGACGGACAAACCGGACCATCTGCAGTGGCGGTTTGTAGGACACAGACTCCTGCTCCTCAGGAACTCGGCCAAGCCACCAAAAAGCAAACGTTTTAGACATGTATTTATTTTACCCTGTACTTTTCCCAAGGGTGCTCTCTGCCTGAGCAGCTAATTATATCGCAGGCATTGCGCTTTTTAACATTTCAACAGAGAAAGCATATGTTCAAACAGATGTTTGCCATGAAACCAGGAGGATCCCAGCTTCCCTGTAACCCTGTCAGTAACATATGACTGGAACTATTTCCCAGAAGCCCTGTCTCAGGCTGAGCTGGGACATGGGTGGCTGCAGAAATACAGTTGGGGCTGTAAATAAGGGGACTTTCTGAGAATGGCACAGTGGCCTTGCCATCCCATCAGCACACACCCATCACACCCCTCTGGTCCAGCAACAGGCAAGCACAGAGGCAGGAAAGCTGCTCATTCTTTTTGCTTTCAGAATAATAAAGCAACTGTCGATCACAACAGCAGCACTTGCAAAGGTTGCTCCCGGTCGAGGTAACCTACATTTTATATCCCCATCACACTGAACTGCAAGAGCTTCCACACAGGGTCACAGGGTGCTGTGGGAAATGGAGCGGTGGGAGGTTGTGAGAGATGCTGAGGCTGGGAGGAGATGATGTGCTGAGGCCAGATTACCATCCCCAGACTTCTAGGAAATGAGCCGTGGACAGAGCCGAGTGCTGGCTGTAGAATGGCAGCCTAAGAACCTGAATTTCTTCAGAGCAGCATTACACACACTTATCTGTGTGTACAAGTCATATGTGTGTGTGTACATATAAATACTACTATTATTATACATTATATATTATTACTATACACATATTATTACCTATGTTGATGTACAATACATGCATGATAGTTTATACAATAGTTTATATAATGTATAAATATAGTATTTATATATATATGATTTTATAAGGCCTTGCATCAGAACAGAAAAGAGGAAAAAAGCAGGAGAGGGTCTACTCCCAGCAAAGAGTTTGTTTCACTGAACACCTGAGCAGTTTCTGTACTAGCAATAAAGAATCCAAAAGCAAAAACTCAGTTGAAAGAGAAGTAAAATAAGAGAGCAAAACAAACCAAAAGTAGCCAAAATGCAGCAAGCAAAGAGGAAAACCTTCCCATGAGAGGAAAATAATGATTTTAAATTCTCCTCTCTTAAATCACCTAAAATGTGACCTGCAACAGGGAAACTGAACTCTTCTCCTAGGGCTGGACTTCAGTGGGTGCGCAGGACTCTGTCCCAGTCCACCTGTATGACAGGGGGCTATAAATGCTTTCCACCTTCATGCAGATCTGTTCCTCATCCCCTCAGAATGAAGGTATTTTCACCTCTTCCCCAGAGCAGCACACTGCCATTGTCCCCCCCATTGAACTTCTCCTTTCACAGCCTGTGTGACTGAGTATCAGTTTAAAGCAGCCTGCAGGGAACAGTTACACATCTGGGATGGAAACAAGATCAGCTGATTTGTTTTGCTTCAGCAGCCTACTCCTGCTCCCAGGGATGCAGGACAAGCTATCAGCTTGATTTCCAGATCCAGGAGCCTACTCTATGGAACCCGGGAGAGGAGAGAGAGAAAAACATCAATACAATTGACTGAGCAACTGGCAACAACGTTTGTTTTGACATTCAGTAAAGATATTATGCAGATGGAGCTGTTTTTCTCTTCGGCTTTAAAACACACTATTTAAAATCTGATATTTGCATTTTGGGAGGTGCATGCTCATTTACACTGAGGCTCCCTTACAATGACCTACTTTAAAGTCCCTTAATACTGTCAAAACTGAGCAGAGGTCCCGCAGTGCAAAGTGATAATCGAGCTCTGCAGAGTGCACACAGCACCTGTGAAACACCACGTTTAAACACAGAGTTGGTAGAAGCATGAAATGCCAATCCCACCATCCACCATCAGCCATCAGTGCTGGCAGAACAATTTGCCAAGAAATCATCATAAACTAGGAATTAGCAAAAAAATAAAAACCAGCCCTGCACACACACGAGAAAGAATTTGAAAGGATGACAGAAAAAAAAAACCCTTTTCTCTTACCTTCAGTAGCTTTATTTATAGTTGTTAATGTGCTCAGGACCTTGGAGAACTGGTCTCCGGTGTACAAGTCATGTGGATCAAACACCTGTGAAAGAGGAGCTTGGTCAGTTGAGCCCAAAACATCTCACTCTGGCTGCCTGAGCCACCCACGCTGCTGGAGGATGACAGTGAAGATTAGGCAGCCCGTGTGTCTCTGCAGGGAAAGGGTGATTATTCAGGGCTGACAAGTCCCATTTCCTTTACAGCCAGAGAATTCCTGGGGCATCTCTGCGTGGGAAGGGCAGGGGGACCCGGCAGCATTCGGAGTATAACGCCGGGGACAGGGAAGGAAGGAACTGGTGCTGTCTGCAGAGCAGGGACTCCTCTGAAAATCACCGAGAAGGTTATTGCTGGCCTTGGGGGAAGGAAAGATTTTGTTGCTATTTTTGTTATCGAAAGCTGAAGAGATTGAGGCTGTACATACAGATCTATGTATAAACACACACATATTTTCCACAGTAGGATTAACACACAATTTTCTGCTACTGCAATATGGCATATATAGAACACTTACACATTTCTACAGGAAGCCAAAACCAGCTATTTTATATACAAAAATTCCACCCTAAATAATTTGGTGTTGCTAAGCTTCAACAGCAAAACAGAAATACAGAGCTAGCAAGGGCTTATTTTCCATGACTGATAGCCTGGACCTTGTACACTGAGCCCTTCAGAAATCACCACCTGCACAATGAGGGGCATCCTGAGTTTCCAAAACACTGCAATCCCCTCTAACACCTGAGAAATGCCCTCAACTTCACGCAGACTGTACAAATCCTACCATTAAGGAAGCAAATATAAGAGATACAAAAAGTCCCTGTTAATGGTACCACCATAGCACCATCTGCTAATCCCCAAATACATGTTGTCTTGCAGATGGAGACCACAGATACACAAATCCAATGAACACGGAAGATGATTTTAAAGCTGTCCTGGCAGACACCATCTAATTAGAAACATTTCCAATGCACTAAAGAGTGTATCCTGCTAAATAAGGACACAAGTCTTAATTACCTTTAGGGTAATTCAAACTGCCCTTTAAAATGGCCCTTTCTTGCTTTCCACACATAGCTTCTTGAGTACCCTTGTCATATTTCAAACAGGAAAGGGACTGGCCTCTTCCACAGCCCTGGATGCTCACGGCATCTCCTCCTCTCGACAGACACACCAGTGCAGCACCAAAGCCCAACACAGGCAGCACAAACACTGCTCTTTGTTGAGAATATATTCTAAAATTGAGTCAGCCACTCAACACCAGGAAGAAGCCTTTACCCAGAAGAAATTTAATCCACGCTCAGAGGGGGAACAACCTTGTGTCACCACAAACATTAATACCAGTAGCTCCGCAGCTTCGATCATGTCCACTGCTCTGCACACTTTGGGGACACCCCCACCTACCTTGGGCTGTTTTTAAGCTGATCTGTCACCTGCACTTGCTTTGGTTTGCTCCTTTGGACCACGCGGACCCCATCCCCTCTGCCAGCTGGTGCGTGAACTAGTTTTGCTGCCCTGCAATTGCAGGCAGTGCTATCTGAGCATCGCCTCCAGCCCTGAGCAGCAACAAATGTTTGTGTCGCCACGGAAAGGGAGACGGTAATGGAGAGCCCCGGCGTGCACTGACCCGGCTGGCAGCTGCTGGAGGATGCGATGTTACAGTTGCACAGGAGGAAAGTAAACAGCCGGGGTGGGATGTTTGCGTGCATCTCTCTGGTGTGTCATTTTCTCAGTCATACCCTTTTTCTTCCACTTCGGTAATTCCAGAAAAACAAGTCCTGCCTTGAATGAAGGGCTTTTTTTTTTTTCTAAGGACCAAAGTAGTAAAATACATCCTGAATCCTTCACTGCACAGAATAATGCTGTAAGTTCAGAGTCATCAGGCTGACAAAGTCCACAGAGAAACGGTGGAGAGAAAGATATGCAAAAAATTCGAGCACAAAACCAAGCAATAACATGGAGAAACTGTCTGGAACAGCTACTGTGTAACAAAGACAATGTGGAAAACTCTTCTGGATCAGCTACTGTAATGTAAATATATTCTACAGCTTGTTCACAAATAAATTCAGTGTACAGAAAGGTCCTCATTTACGAGCTAAAAATTACTTTTTCCAGCACAATCCATCCATAATTCCATTCCTAACTAAAAAACAAGCTGCACCTAGAAGAGAAATAAAGGGAGAAAAGCCTTTTTTCGCTTTTAACTCGTGGAAGATCTGGTGGATGTAAATAAAACCGCGTTTAAATCTACGTCTGTCATCTGAAGATCTCCATTAAAATGCGTTCCTGACTTTCAGAATCCCAGACCGCAGCTCCCCTCGGTGAAAGGCTCCGGCTGCTCCGTCGGGAATCGCACCGGGAGAGGGAAGCCCTGCACTGCCGCACCGCCAGCGCTCCGCCAAAGGCAGCGGCGGGGCGAGCAGGGGCCGGTGCTCCGCGACCAGAAGAGCACCCGGCTATTCGGGAAGGGCGGAAAACCAGACTCGCGAGCAGCCAGCAAGTTACCAGCACCCAAAATCCTGGTCTCGGCATGGGAGGTGCATAAAAGTTCGGGGAAGCCGGGCTGTGTTTCGAGCCCGAGCCGTCCACAGTCAGACAAAAACCCTGGCAAAGCCCCAGCTGGTGCCAAGCCCGGAGCCCGGCGCGACTGCCCCCGACCCGAGGAAGGAGCCGGAGCCGCTCGTCCCCCACCCGCTCCGGCCGCCGGCGATGCTCAGGGCGCCCGCTGCCCTCGGCTGCTCCCGCCGGACCTGCCCGTGCGTTCCGCGGCCGGAGCTCCGCCAGCCCCGGCCCCGCGGAGCCGGGCACGGGCACGGGAACGCCGCTGCCCCCGCGCCGGCTCCGGACCCCCCGCGCCGGTACCGCGCTGCCTTCACCCCTCCAGCGCGGACACCCGCGGGGATAACACCCCGTGGGAGCTGCCCGGGGACACCCCGGCTGGGGACCCCCGCCCGGGACGGGACGCGCTCGGTACTCACGGCGGCGGGCGGGCGGGCGCGCAGCCCCGGGGCATGGCGGCGGCGGCGGCGGCGGCGGCGGCGGGCGCTGCTGCGGGGCGGCCGCTGCGGCTCTGACCCGGAGCCGGATCGCGGCGCGGGGAAGGGAAGGGAAGAGAAGGGAAGGGGAAGTGACAGGCGGTGCCGCCGCCCCGCTCCGCCCCGCTCCGCCGGGCGATGCGGGACCCGGGCGGGCCGTGCGGCCGCAGCTCCCTCCGCCGGCCGCGGGCGGGAGAGGGGGAAAGTGGAAGGCAAAGGGGAAAGGGAGGTGGGGAAGGGAAGAAGGGAAAGGCCGGGGAAAGGGAAAAGGGTAAAAGTAAATCAGGGAAGAGAAGAGAGGGGAAAAGGGGGAGGAATAGGAGAACAGTGGATTAGGAAAGAGGAGTAAGAGAAAAGAAAGAAAAGAAAATGATAAAAAGGAGAGGAAAAAGGAGAGGAAAAAGGAGAGGAAGAGGAAGAGGGAGAGGAGAAAACGGAAGGAGGAAAGGAAAAAAGAAAGGGAAAAGTAGAAAGGGGGGAAGAAAGGGAAAACAGGAAAAAAAGGAAAGGAAAAGGAAAATTAAAAAGGACAGGGAAAATGAGGGGGAAAGGATGGGACAAGGAAAGAATATCCAGGCTGTTGAAACAGTAATTGCAGCAGGTTTGCAGCACTGGGAAGAGAAAAGCTGCAGAAGGGCCCATGGATGAGGCACAGTTAGTTTGAGGCAGTGAATGTTCGGAGACGGCATGTCCTCGCCGCGGCGAGCACGGCGCCTCTGCTGCCTGTGCCCATCTGTTCGGGGAACATTCTCCTGCAGGGAACATGAAAATCCCCAGACGCCTCAGCACACCAGCGGGCTGCAGCATGAACAGGGAATGGAGCACTGCACTGACATCCCTGGTGAAGCCTGGCCGTAGATCCCAACTCCATGCAGGGACACGGGGGTCAGGCACACACCCCACACCTGGACCTGGGGGTCTCTGGGACACTGCGTCACTCTGAGAGTTCAGACAGACCCATTTCCCAGTGCTTGTGCTGGTCGCTGCTGGCCAGGAGCTCTCGCTTCTGATGTTATCCACCTGGGAAAGGTAATGCTGCTTTGGAGTGAAGCCAAAGGACAGCAGGTTTTGGGAGAGCATGGATGGATGGGGAGCCAAGAGGGTGATGACTTTTTATCTGCTCTCCCACACCCTCAGTCCAGGTACAAACAGTTTGGTGAAGGTTGCAAGCACCTCCAAGAGCAGAAATAGCCTCTGTGCTGCCCACGAAGGCAACAACCCACGGCAGGCTCTATGATCATTTGGGCCAGGTTTAATCCAGCTATTGATTTATCAGGCAGATACCGTTCTTAGCTCACAAAATTCAGCACCTTGCCAGAAGTTTTGTGGTGTTAGCAATAAAATTCTGCTGCTGAATGGAGATCTTGTGCTTCTTCAGCAGCAAATGATGCTTAGCTATTGAGCTGCTGTTACATGCACGCTGATGTCAAGAGCAAAAGCAAACAGTTCTCATTTGTGTCCTCAAGAAAAAGCTAGGCCAGGAGCTTTCTATGATTTTTCTCTCCTCGTGATCTTTTCCCTGTCTTCTACACTAGACTCCACGTGGTCATCAGGACAGAATCTTTTGCCTTCCGCTTTTCCTCAACCCACTTGCATCCAGTTGGCACTGCCTGAGCAGTACTCACTGGACTAGCTCTTGAGTCAGATACACAGCTCAGAGGTTGAAGCCAAAGTGTAAATTAAACACAGATTATCTGCACTGTTCCTCAGTCCAAACCATGGAAGAATCCTCTAAGGACATTTAAACTCCAGAGAGGTGCCCATGTGCTTTGCCTAGTCTTCTGGCTCAGCAGAGCTGGATTAACAGACATTCTCATAATTTAGATTAAATTCTAGCACTGAAAAGCAGTTGGAAAATTTTGGACATGATTTCATTGTTTCATCTCATTACAGCACTTGCCTGGTTAGAAGGAGGTGGTGATTCCCCTGCTTGTCTTCTCTTTTAGGACTAACACAAGCGAAACAGCAAACGTTCGCAGGCTTGGGCTGGACTGAAGCTAAGGAAGAGTTTGGTTATTTACACCCTGCCACAAGATGGATTCTTCCAGCTCACACCACCAGCCTGTACAACTCCTTCAACTTAATGGAGCCAACTCAAAACAGGAAGGTCACACAGTGTCCTTCTTCCCCTATGTCCAAGTGTCCACTATGTCCAAATGTTTCACTGCTCCTGTAAAATGGGAGAAGTTGCTGTTTGCCTCACTGTGTCTTTCTTCCACTTCCTAAGATTGAGTTACCAGGACAACAAAGAAGGGTGGGAGGGAAGTGCATATGTGTACCTCTTTGCATTCCCTCCTACTGGAAGAGACTGGCAAGCAGTATCTGTTCAGTGGAAGGTGAGACTTGGGTTTCAACTAAAAACTGCTGAAAACCTTACTTTCCACACTGACCACCTTCCCTGCATGCCAGCAATGCCTAGTGAAGGGGTGTGTATTCAGTTCCAAACAGCAGCTGCACAAACATCTACTACAAAAAAAAAGTTGAAGGCAGGGTATGAAGGTAGCCACTGCTTTGGCAAAGTACAATAAAGCCACGGGATGATAGGATGGGATGCTGATATCATGTTTGAGATTCCCCAGGATGAGGCTGTTCTGTATAAGTCAGCATCCAGGGGAGAAGTTGTGAGTTCTCAATTTCCTCAGAACATCCTCTTTTGCTCACATCTGCAACAGGAACAGAATCTTTGACCTTAACATGCACTCGTCAGTCTCAAGACAGGAGAAGTGGCTCAGGTCCAGTCCCAGGCTACTTCTTCATATCTGAGGAGTGAGAGTTTCCTGTGGTGTTTGGAGAGGGGCAGAATTGGAGAGAATCAGCAGGGTTTTATTGTCAAATCCAAGGTTTGGGTAAGCAGCAGGATGGCTGTCAGGGAATTCGAATGTATTAAGCCAAGATCTTTCCTGATGCTACTCTTTTCTCAGGCTAGGTTGCTGGAGCAGAAAAGATTCCCTATCTTATGCTCATCATCCTTAGATGTAATACCCAATCTCTGCAACTTCAGTGCTGATAGATCTTGGAAGCAGAAGGTTCCCTGCCTGTTCTGATATTCCAGACTTGCTTCCAGAGTAAATGTGCTGCAGAGAACCCCCCTCTGAAGGACAGTGGCCCTTCCCAAGGCAAACTAGGGATCAGGCATGAGGGAGGAACATCTGTAGGTATGCTGCTTAGAGGCCCCTTGCCAAGGGGGTCCAAACAGGGCAGCTTTTAGAAGGAACAGATGGCAGAGGGTTTTCCTGTCTCCTCCTGCTTTGCCTGCAGAGGACTCAGAAAACCTGGCAATACAGGAGAAGAGTCAGAAGGAAGCACTCTGCCTGTGCCATGTCTTGCCCACCATCTCAGCTGTCCTACCTCAAGCCTTCCTCTGCCTGAGGCTACAGAGAGGAGCCAGGAAAAAGCAAAATTCCTGTCTTCACTTGGCATTCTAATATAACAGTATTTTGGGGGGGGAAAAAAAGATGAAACTGTTTTCATTTCACTGCAAAATTTAAACTTGAGCTCGAGAGATTTGAGCTTTTATTCAGCTTTTGAGGTCTCCTCTGACAGCAAACAAGACAGGGGCAACCACATGAGTGTGAAGGAAAAACTCACTAAGGGCTCAGAATATTTCAAAGATGAAGTAGGTTATAAATCAGAAGAAAAAAAGAAGTCAGAAACCTTTAATTTATTAAAGCCAAGGAAGAAAATGCATGTGGAGGACCAGAGCAACACCTAGAGCTGGACACATAATGCTGCTAGTTCTGTGTATCTGAAAATTGTGGAGTGCAATATTGCAGAATGGACTCTCAAAACTACGAGATGTTACAGCACAGCAGTTGAGGACTGTTCCTTGTCCTATGTTTTAGCTCTTTAAAATTCCTTTTTTAAAAATATTTTCCACCACAGCCATTTTATGATTAGTTTGCAAATAGAAAAATAAACTCTCAGAAAAATGGAGGAAATCACATGGTCAATACCAGAGGACTGGCAACAACTGATTTTGGATGTGATAGGCCTTCAGGGATTCTATATATATCTGCACTTAAAACTGGGCTGCTGCAGCAGGCTCGAGAAATGCATTACTGGGAAACAACAGGCTAGAGAGGCACTCCTGGAATGAGCACATTCCCATGCTGGTTAGCTAAAACCCTCTGAAGAGAAGAAAGGCTCTTTGCTTTAGACCTTCAAAGAAAAAATGCAGGAACAGAGCTACTGTGGGATGGACTTTTCTCACAGTGGTGCATGAGTATTCTATGTAATGCCCAAGGATGCTGTACCTGCTTCTGGCAGAATTTGTATTCAGAATATACTTTTTCCCACAACCTTGAGCATATTTCAAAAAAGACAGTGATGATTCTTAGTTACAGGTTTCTTTTTTACTGCAGGAACTTAAGTGTGATACAAAAGTCTTTAAATTTCAAGTCTATAGGCAAACAGTAAAAAATTTGATGGCAAAATTAGCTGAACTCTGAAGTGATTCATGTAGACTGATCTTGCAAACACGAGCTGTGCTTAAGCATAAGAATCAGCATAGATAGGATTAGGAATAGCCATTGAAAAGGTGTCTTTTCATTTCATTAGGATTGTTTTTACGTGTAAGGAACAATTTATTGTGTGTTTGGCAGAATCTCACACAACAGTTGCAAGGGGATGAAAAAATACTGCAGTATTGAGTATTTCACCCTTCTATTAAAGCAAGGCTAAAATCTGCAATTCCTTCCCTCTAATAATGAAAAAAACCCTACATAAACAGGTCCAGGTTTAAGTCTGTTTAGACAGCCCTCCTGTTATTGCTGCACGTATGTCTGCTTGAGCATTTAGGTTTGTCTCAAAAGACAAGAAGGAATCTGTTAAGCTCACAGTCAATGAACTGTTTCCAAATTCCCTAAGCAGAATATTAAACTACCTATGCTTTGATTTACATTATTAATACAAAAGATGAGGAATGGATACTGACTTAGTCCCTCTGATATCTGGCTCCCTTTCCCAAGGCTGATTAAACAGTCAAGTTAAGACAACAGAAGAAAGGACCCAAGCTGACTTACCTCCACTTTCAGGAGTGCGCAGCCTTTCAAGAACTCTTGAATATTACTGATGCAATCTGCTTCATTTTTAGGCTCCAGGCAATACTAAAGAAAGAAAACCCACTGAGCTCATTGCATTACCTCCCGTGTCTCCTGTGTGGAGAGGGCCTGCATGAATATTGACATGTGCGTTTTATACTGAATTAGGGAAGCTTCTTCAGGGGGCGGGAGGGGGTGGCAGGCAAGCTGTCGAAGCAGGAAGAAAGCCACTGGAGGAAGTGATGAATACATCGAAATGGTCGGCATCTTGTTTTAAATCTCCACATATGACAGTGCCCTGAAGTGACAGTGGGAAATTGATGACCTTTAACAACACACTGCCCCAAACCATCACATGTAAACAGAAGATAAGGAGCTGGCAAAACTGATCTTTGCATAATTTAATAAAGGCTCCTGTTTTATAGGGTGGATAACCTGTTGTGGTGGTGGTTTTTTAAATGAAACAGCTTCTCTTTTGTGTTGCCAGTTCCTATCTGTCATTGGACTCCTTTCCTTTTTTTCTCCTGCAGTTTCTTATCATGCTTTTGGACTGCAAATACACACCTCATGAAACTGTAACAGGAGGCACTCACATGGCTTCAGTACCAATGGATTTGCTGGCTTTGGGACAGATCAAACAGCCCGGATGCAAGGGTTATTGTTTATTCCTGCCCTAATCTGCTTCTCCAGTGTATTTCCTGACTAACAAAGCATTTTGCAGTAAGACTTCTGAAAGAGTGAATATATTTACAGTCAAAATTAACGATATTTACGTAAATACAGACAAACTGCATATCCTTCTATTCAAAGCCAAGATATTCTGATCTCTGGTAGGTCCAGTATTTCCTGCCACTGAACGAACACGTGTAACCTGGCCAAGTGCAACCTCGTGGGGGTTTTTTTCTGGACGTAGAGACAAAATCAAAGAACTAAATCTACAATCACACTTTACTGTGTTAGAAACTTAAATGTAAAACATTTATCCCCCATGAAGCTCCTCTCACCAAAGGAAACCAGACCCGAAATGCCCAGGGCAGTGTTTCTCTGAGCAGGGCTCTGTCTCAGGACAGTGAAATGCATTGGAAAGCATTACCTTTTCTGCAGATCCCGGAAGAAGTCGGTTAATGAGTTTACAAAGCACTGTTCCATCTTTCAGAGAAGTTTTCAGGAACTCCTCTGGATCATCTACTATTTTCTTGGGGGAATTTAAGACTCCCAATGAAATAAGCCACGTTACAGTTTGTTCTTCTGGATTCATGGTGGAGAGTTGTGCCGCTGGCGCCGTCCTGTGCAGCAGCGCACTGGAACCCACATCCGTGATTGCATCTTCCTGCCTCTGCTGCTGCTTGCACAGCTCAAGTGTGAAACTACTTTTTTTTTTTTGGCTCGGCACAGAAACTCACCAAATCTTAGGAACCAGTAGTTCCTCTAAGGTAAGAAACTCTTTTAAAAATAAAATAGTTCTTTGCACTCTGTTAAGAGACAGAGCAGGTAGATTTTTAACTACATTTTCAACATTATTGAGAAGTATTTCATGTGAATACTTATTGCACCAAAAATATCTCATCTCGTGATGTGGCAGCTGGCACCTATCACCTGGTAAACTTGGTCTGAACTTGGGGTTATTACCCAAAGCAGTTTTGTCAATACCGTAAATAATGAGGTATTCATTGTTAAACCTGAATTCACAGTACTGATGATTTGAAGGAATGTCACACTAACCTTAAGTAAACATTTTCAATTTTATGTGGCAGCCCTAGTTAATAAAATTGCCTTTTACAACAATTTTTGATTATCTGGTTTTTAAATTCTGATAATGCACTTTATACACAAAAAATGTTTTTTTTAACTATTGTGTACAAGTGCACAGATAATACAAAATGGTTTCCTTGGAAGATCTTAATCTCTCATAACATCTGGACAACTTCAAAAAGATCAGAAATTTAAGTGATCCAAAGCTGAGAATGAAACTTCCCAACTATTTCACTTGTCCTATGAGGATGTCCCTTTCCACCAGCTCTTCAGGATCCATTGTAGGCAGTACCATCAGTTTTCTACCCTGCTCGGGGCAGTACTAACCATCACTACTTATCACAGCAATTCAGAACAGTCCAGTCATCTCAACTGTCCTTTCACCACAACAGATGGAAAATGAAGCAATTCTGTTGACGATGCCAAAGAAGTTGGAACATCATGGATTGAAGCAATCCAACAGGAACAAATTATCCTGGAGACCAGAATTTCTCGGTGACAATGTTCTGAGCCAATTCCTCACCCTGTTACTTGAACGAACTGTTTTCAAGGCATCAGTGTTCCCAAATTGTTTAGGCCTGTGATTTAAAGGGTAGGGAGAAACGGAAGAGCAAAAGGATAAGCTGTACACCGTGAATGTGCATGGATTTGTGTCTCTGCTTTCCAGGTGTTATGATTGGTACTGGGACCTACCTAAGGGCCATTTTTAACAGCCACCAGTAAATCAGAACTGCCCTTTCAGGGTTAGACACACCTCTGACCTTTTCTAGGACTTGAGATGAATTCCAGTTCTCCATTGTGTGGAAATACTCGTTAGCACAAGGCTGCACCCAGCACAGCATGAACAGTAACACTGGATGCGGCTCAATCACAACTCACTGCTCTCTCCTGAGGCACATCTACAACTATCAGTGTGTGCAAAACACTTCAAAATTATGACTAATTGCAACTTTAGTTGTTTTTTCTTTTTCCAGTTCTGATGAGCACTACTGTTTTCAATGTTTTAGTGTTTTGCAAAATGGAGACATGCAGTTTCAGTTTTCATAGTTTCTTTTTCCAAAGCCGTAGTGGACAAGGTAACTGCTAACGCTCACTGATCAGCTGGGGACAAGCACTTTGATACAGAAGACACTTCAATCACCTCATCAGAACACAGCAGTTTCTTATATAAAGACCAAGAGAGATACTTCCAACACTCAGAAAACTGCACACCGGCTTCATACCTGAACACCAAAGCACCTCACCCACCCCTTCTCTAAAGCAAACTTTTTGTGTTGAAGGGCAGGTTTAGTCTCAAGACTGTTTCACATTCAGCTATCGCAGATGTTAGTGGTTGCAACCACAATTAAATGAAAATACTTCCCACATCTTGAACACTTACCAACTGCTTAAAAGACCTGCAGATAGGCATATTCAGACAGCCCCAAAATTTATGGGGTTTGTGATTAGCCACCTGAAGACCAACCTTCCATCTTCTATAAAGGACTCATCTAAATACATTGCAGCTTGTTCACCAACTTCCACAATGAAATTAATTGTGGCAAACCCAGAGTATGAAGGTAAAGCAACTCGGGAAGGAACAGTGCCTGGTCTGGTCTTTGGGAAGGCTTCAACTTTGGTTATTTGCTGACAGGGACAAATCAGTGAATTGTCAATCATCTCTTGCAGAGTCAACTTAGTTATGTAATTTGCAGCCTGATTTACACCAGTGATGACTAAACAGCACAGTGTTATTTATAAGGTAAAAATAAAAGGGGGCATGTGTCCTATAGCCAATTACCAAGCAACTCTGACAGCACACACATCAGAACAGCACAGCAACGGGACCAAGTTAAGAACAACAGTCACACATTCAAAACCCATTTTGAGTGGTTCTCCTCAAAGTCACTCATGTTTATGTAATTCCCCCTTTTTTTCCCAGCACAGAGAGAAAACACCCAGCACAAAGACCATCACTGGAGTTATCTGTGTGCAGCAGAATCTACTGATACATTTCAACTCGTGGCTTTCAGTGATAAAGTTTGACATGCACCACTAATTTAAATCAGGGGCACATCCTCATTATTTAGCATTTGAATCAGGTATTATTTTTTTTACGATAGCTGCCATGTTGCCATTACATTTTACATAGGATGATCCACCTCAGCATAAACAACAGCATCCAGACTATAAGCTACTGCTGAAATAAGAGTCTCTTAACAGTACAGCATGTTATTCTTTCTTGCAGAAAAGACACAGAGACCACTTTAGAGCAATAATCCTCCAAGATGGAACCCTCGGAATCTTTTCCACCATAAGTCTCTGAGCAATACATATTTTTTTTACTTTAGCAAAAAAAGCAAAACTGATGCTGGGGGTTTTTTTTAAACAGTAAATTTATTAGCCCTGGCAAGTACTGCAATTCTACCCATCTGCTACGTACTTGCAGTCTTATTCCTAAAATCTGCAGCCCATAACTGAAGTATAAAGTGATATCCTCATCCCAAAACCCAAAGACTTAAATCTGTAGACAACGTATGCATGCTTTTTCTTCTTTAGCTACGCGTTATGAACTGAGTATTTCTTAAATGAGATCACTTCATGTCTATCATGAAAGTCAGTATAAACTTTATTATCAGTGATTAAGTACTTCAGTCAATCTGAAGTTAAGAGTTTTCTACGTGAAGTACCAGTGCCTGAGCATTCTTCTCACATACACTGGCACATCAACATGTATCCAAGACAAAAACACATCAAAACCTAGGCAAAGTTTTGAAGAAAGCACCTACTTGCAAGGGATGCAGTGCTGTCTGGAGTACATACACCACACTAATTATTCTGGGGATTTATCACTAACATTGCCTCAGTACATCAACACCTCCTTCCTCTCATCCAGAAGGCCTGGACAGAACTGTTAATGTAATAATATAGAACTTCTAATGGTTTCTTGGTGAAGAAGCACTTGTAACACTTTAGTCCTCTGTGTTTTAGAGGACCAAGACTAATTTCTGTACAACTTGCTCTTTTTTCAGCATTAAATGGCAAGCACACGTGTGAAGGGAACCCGAGTACGTCTCTGCTGCAGAACGTACTGCCGTGTGGGCGCTGACCAGCCCGTGGGCTCCCTCTGGACTCTGGGATGATGTCAGCTATGGCACACAGCAGTTAGCTTCCACCAGAATTTTTCTGTATATCCAAGAGTTTAGTAGTGCTACTTTCAAAGGCAACTCCTGAATGCTAACACAACCCTCTAGAACCAATGGTGGGCAACACCACACTCAAAATCCAGGCTGTAGCAGTTGTGTTTTGTTATCCTTCCATTTTCCAACGCATATCCACTGCTGCACTGCCACCTTCTAGTCACCGTAACTGAAAAAAGGAAACACAAGTTAGTCTCCTCTTGAGAGGCCAGGAGACAAAAAAGCTAAATCATTTTTAAATTATTTTTATATACACAATGAATTCATTTGGTTTGTATTCTAGCTGTCCCAAGAATATGAAAGTACATCAACAGCCATCTCACATCCACAGTTTTAAACCATTCCAGAGATGCCTGAAGTCTAATACAATCCAAAGACCTCTGCAGAGATCAATTCCTGATCCAAAATTATACTCAGTATAACTGCTCACCCTGCACATTTAACCAGACTGATTAAATGTCTATACTGACACCTCTTATTAAAAATTCATATTTTCATGGTCTGCTCTTGCAAAAATTCATAGACTAAGTACTCTCTGCATATGATTTGAAGTGCATTTGTAAATGTTTTTGCTCAGCTGCACTCAAATGGGACCCCTTTCTGCAGATGAGTAGTCTCTCACTGCCATTCCTGACTGGTCAGCTTATAAAGCCTACTTAAACCTCCCCCTGCAAACTTCAAACAGAAGTCAAAAATATTAATTAGACATGAAGATGTTCCATCCAAACCTACAAACACAATCTTTCTTCCAGCTACTACACTGCTGTAATATTTACCTTATGCACTGGCACAGGCACCACTCATCTCTGCCATCATCGCAAATGAACCAGCATTATTCCAGTGGTATCTTCTGGAAGTTATCACCCTGCAACTAAGAGAAGATATAAAAAACTGAGAAAAATACATTTTACAGCATATGTCAACATATAATGCTTCCCCCCATTTCAAAAGATGACAAAAGCTTGGGTTTGCAGATTAGTCTGTTGCAAGTTTTACTACTTCTTTAAGTGGTGGAAGGTTCACTGGCTTGGAATGGACTGGGATGCTTTAGAGATAAGTTGCATGGCTTATGGATTCTCACTCCTTTTCAGTGGTGCACTGCCATGTTAAATCCATAAGTTGAATGACAAAATTTACTGAGGACTAAACAGTAGTACAAAGGTTTTGGGTTTGTGGTTTGGTGGTTTGGTTTTTTTTTTTAGTTGGAGGTCTTCATATTTACTATAGTCAAGAGCATCTTTTGAACTTCATGGCTTTACCAGAGCCATAACAACTTGCCACAGGTTCTGCCACATGTACCGGGTATCCCTGCCACGCAGTGTCAAACTAAACAGAGTCAGGCATCCAACTAAATGTCAAGTTTGCAATGGCTTGATTCAAACTCCCACTAGTCAAGCTGGTTGTCAATCTAAACCAATTTCTGATTTCACAAGGCTTTAATTTTGCTAGAATACTGTATATGCAGCCTCTTTAAGCATCTTCACTGAAACATACTGGGCACAAAATACCCCCTCCCAACCCTACGTGGCAATATTCTTTCTACAGCGAGCTGCATTACACCTTTAGTTTCAAAATTGGTGCCATAAATGCTTTTATCCAAGAAGAAATGTTGAATTTGGAGAATTTCTAACGCACTGGAGCATTTTTTTTAAATCTAGACAGCACTTCCATTGCCATGACATGCAGCTTGTCTTACTGTACTAGAGGAAGGTAAATTGGTTTAATTTTGACTTAGACTGAAAAACTAGTTTGCTTTGCTTACCATCTTTGCTGTTTCACAGGCATTTGATGCTTTAAATCAGCTGTGGAATGCTGAAAGATTCACTTGTTTTTAGGAAGCCATAAGCCTTTGAGAAGTTGGAGAGAAAGACTTCTTTGCTTATCTTATTTTCTCCTTTGGAATCAAAGATGTTCCTTTAAAAGTGAAACACTACAGAGTTGCAAAAATTTGAAACAGTATGAGTAAGCATCGTTTTGCAGCTTCTTTGATGGAATTGGTCAATGGTTTGTGGGGTTTGTTTGTTTTTTAAACAGTAGTCTGTAGCTGACTTACATGTACATGACTTATTTGGAAGGGAGATCTTTTTAAACTCCCTATGAAACAGGAGGAAGGCAGAAAATAGTATTATCCACTTGCTTTTTCAGATTAACTGAATGAAATCCTCTTTTCCTTTACACAAGGATCTGAAGGCATTTAGTACTGGGAACACTGTGACTTCAAATTCTAGGCACAACTGAGCTTTGTGTGGAATCATCCCCACCACCCTCCAAATCACAAGCAATACTTTCAGAATGAGATGCTGAACATGTAGAACAATCCATCTCCATGTCAGATGGCTGGATGTTGTGTGGAAGATCTTAAGAATTGCTTTTTCCATTCATGACGAAAATCAGATGGGAAGTGTGGCATTTCAGGGAAACTTTACTTTGAAAATTACAACACTAGTACACAGCTCAAGTTTATACATTTAACATCTGCTTTCTGAAAGAAATGTTAACAATTTTGAAATGAAATTAAACATTGTTTGAACTTTGCTTCACAAAAGCATAAAGTCATGGAGGGGAAAACTTAACAGGCAACAATAAAAAAAGGTTAAAAACAACTTTTTGTTTTAGTAGTCCTCTGGTAGTAAAGATAGAACAACTTCCACGTTTGAGAAGTAATCTGTCTTGGTCCAAAAGTTTAAGAGTGTTTTTAGTATCTGCTTCTGCCTCCACCCCTATCGGATCTGCTTCCGCCACGGCCACCGCCTCTGGGTGCTCCGCGGCTTGAACTACTGTAAGAATCTCGAGGAGGTGGGTAGCCCCTTTCCATGGAGGGGGGCAGACCCCTGTCTTGTCTTCCGACACGATCACGGCCACTTGAGTAGACATCACTTCTGCTGCTTGAGTAACTTTCTCGGCTTCCATATCCATCTCGTGTGCTGCCGTAATCATCATACCGACTGCTTCCACCATATGATGGCGGGGGCCCTCGTGCAGGTGGAGCACTACGTGAGTTACCTGCAGGGTCAATGGTCAGGTAATACGGCAACACCATGAGTTATATAGAACAATTTCAATCTGAATTTACAGAACTGCTGTATTTAAATGTTTACTGCTACTCTTTTGTATGTATTGAGATGTTCTTAATAGAATCTGCCACATTAATGGTACTTAAAGTGGGGACTGAGTATCAGGCAGTGAGTGGATTTAAAGATTCTGAAGGAATGAAGACGGTGTTTGTTTATTCAGGCAGGCTCTTTACTGGGATTTCCAGAACAGCTTGTTATTTTAGAGAAGAAACTCAGCCATATTTTCCAGAGACAGTTGTAATTCTGAACTGTAGACTTTGCTTCTTTAGCTTACAGCTTATTTAACAAGATGATCAAATGATAACCAACAACTGCACTTTCACTGTAGGGGGAAAAAAGTGTGCCACTTCCCCCTAAAGCAAGCAACCTAGTAAAAATCAGATTTTATGACACCTGTACAATTACATGATCCTCAAAATGGATTCTTACCATAACTCTCATATGAATCTCTGTAGGAGCCTCCACTTGGATGATCCGAGTAGTCTCTGTCACGTCCACCACCGTATCCATCACGATCGCTATAGGAGGAAAGACTACTAAGACTTAGTACAGATCAGTAACATAACAGCAAGAATAAAGTGACAAGGAGAAAAATCCAACAGTAGGTACCTATATCCCCTGGAGGGGTATTCATCACGTGAACTGGAATGACCATAGTCACGGTAAGCATAGTCTCGTGGAGGTGGTGCATAGTCCCGTGTGTCCCTAGAACTGGGGTAATCTCTGCTTGAATAACTACAAAGAACAAGAACTGACACATTAGCCATGTCACATTGCAAAAGATCGGGAATCAACATTCTTCTCTGAATAAAAAAAACCACCCCACCAAAAATAGGAAAAGAATTTACCCATCTTTAGTGCTATAGCCATCATCTCTTGGAGACATGTAGACATCTCTCCGTGATGGCATTGGTTCTCTGCGTGGAGGACCACCATAACCATCTCTTCCACGTGACACAGGAGCTGAAGAGAAGCAGTCCAGATCTTTAAACTTAATTAGCATTTAGTCAGACAAGAGACTCTTGGCAAGTATTAGCAGATTGTTTAGAGCAATTTAAAAGTATCTCTGTAGCCCACATTACAGCACTTTACATTTCTGCTTGTACAGTTTAAAATCAGCACTAAAAGGAGCATACTCAAATCACACCAAGTTGTTCCCAACAGCTACAAAATTATATTGGTATGAAATGAATTAAAAATTAGAAAAATATACCAATCCCACTGTAGGCTGAAGTTAGAATCAGTAATTTGCATCAGCTTCTGAAGGAAAACTGGTGCTACAGCTGACCAAGCAACTAATTAAGTCAAAGTCCTTACCTCTTCCTCCCATGCTACTGCTACGCACTGGTCCCGAAGGTGCCGATCTTTTAGGTGGAGGGCCTCCACTTCGTGGAGGTGGACCTCTCTTCATGGGAAGTGGCCCTCGAGAAGACCCTAGAGGAATAAGCCATGAACCAACTTATTATTTCTGTGATACTCAACTGCATGACCCTAAAGCCTGAACTACAGTAACCTAAGTGCCATTATTACCACTATGTGATCAACAGTAAACCGCTAAAATTAGATCTCTCAAAGCCTTGTCTTCTAGCCCATACTAAATGCTACTGGCAGAATTGAGAGCCAAACTTTCCACAGCCTAAACTCCTGTCAAGAAATTGTCTTTTAGAACTTATCCAAAAGTCACAGGGTGTGACAGAAGGGGAAAAAAGACAGCTGATATCTGTAATCAGTCATAGCTTAAATACTAAACAAGTTACTGTTCTCAGAAGACAAGAGCCACCTGGGAAGATGTACTAGGTAAGAGCCTACAGAGAGGGAACAGAGGCACTACCGAGTCTGTAGAACCTACTACACAGACTCTGCAAGAGAGAAGTTTCACTATTTCCAGGGTTTTTTTCTGCATTACAGCTTTTACTGTTATACCTCAGGCGCTGCTTGCTTGTTCTTAGAGAGCTTTGTTTTGATACTGAAGTCTGAATCAATAGCTATATCTTAAGGAATATCCAGTATCAAGTAATGTACTATTGTTCCACTTCAGAAAGCTTCAACTCAACACACTATTTCGTAACAACAAACAAGGCTTAGCTGCCCTAACTCCCAATATGATTTAGAATGATCAGCCCTAGAATTTTCTAAGTTCAGTCCTCTTGCTAGTAAGAATGAAAGACAGTTCCCTTTCCCTGGTGGAAGAGAATCACTTTTTCAACTTGAATACCAGAAAGCTTCCTTTCTCATGTGCAAGGCAGGAGTTTTGTTTTTCTTTCATAGGCAAAAGTCAAGTGGAGTGTTAGTTGTAGAAAGGAATCTTCATATTTGAAAGCCTTTTCTTAAGGTGTACTTGCCTAATCAAAAATTTTACTAAACTGTTGAAATCATATTTCATCATTTTAATACAGAACAAGGAGTGCACTATTTGGCTGTTTGACTTTTTTTTTTTCCAGTAGGATTATTGTCATCTTCCAATGGGATTGTCTTGTATGTTGTCCAAGTATATAATGAGAGAGGTCAATACATACCCAAGTGACTCCCTCTTGAAGGTGGTCCTCTCGCGCCACTTCCGCCTCTTCCGCCTCTAAGGCCCCTGGGAGGACCTCTGCTTCGGGGAGGGGGTGGCGGCCCACGCCTACCACCACTCTCAAAGGATGGCTTGGTTGCTTGTTCCACTTTAATTGCTTTCCCATCTAATGACTAAAGAAGAAGCTGCTTTACTTACTGCTCAGTCATGTTTGTATTTCTTAAATCAAGCCCCTCTTGCTTCACTATTATAGGGCTTCCATTTTATAAGTTAGAGCAACTCTAGAACTGATTTCAGTCTTCAGTATTAGTACTCAGCAGCATGTTGGGCCTAATTTCAATTTCTACAGTACTTCATTCTTGTTGTATTGATGAAAAAAAAATACAGAGCAGCATCAGAAAGGACTTTCAGTGAAAACACAAGTGTCCAATGATTACGGCAGCCCCACGTCATTTATTCTGTAAATGAAACATGATATATGATCTACAATTTACTTTCAATTGCCACGTACTTTCGTATCAAACTAGGACTGCACCAGTAGTTACAGGATTAAGCTGAACGTAACTTTAGCTTCAGTTGGGATTTCTGGCAATGGGGAGGCCGTTTAGTACATTTTCTTGATGTCCTGATAACACGGTGATCACTGACGCATTTAGAAGTAATTTCAGCATCTACACAGCAGACTGAGTATGACAATTCACCCCTTCTTTCTAGTGTTTCAAGTTGGGTTTTCAAACAAGGTGACTGTCACAATTTACTCTATTACTTGCTTTCCATGTGGTTGGGGTATTTTTGTTTGTGGGTTCTGTTGTGTGGTTGGAGGGCTTTTTTGTAGGACAAAAAAGGGAGCTTTTTCTGGAATACAGATCTGCAATAACAGGACCTCTGCAGCCTGCTGTTATACCTCGAAGGTGAGCAGGTGGTAACACATGTTGAGTAACTCAATTAATCAAATTTCTGTATAATCTTTCAGGCACCACATGTTTGGCAATTACGGTAGAAGTAAGATCACAAGCTCTGCTGAAATTAGGTTACTGCACACCTATCCTGGCAAACGTGGTTTATTTGCCCCTTTTAGCAGTTAAATATTTAACTCTGCCTTAAAAACTAATTAATTATCAGGCAGAAAGTTTTGTTTATTGCACTTCTTTGCTGCAATAAATTAACACAAAGAAATGCTAGTAGTGTCTTAATCTGCTCTGACAGTATTTTATTGAAGCACAGTATCTTTTTTTGTTCTCCACCAAAATCTAGCCCTCTCTGAAACCATCCACTGTAGTAGCTCATGTGTTTTGCCACCACATGTAGTCGTAGCTACTGTTTGAAAAATCTGTGTGTATGTACACAGGTCCAACTTGATCCATTTGAGGGAGAAAAATAAGGAATACTAGCAAAATCATATTGGTCCTGTCTTTGACTTAATGAAAATATTTTACTTACAGAAGGTTCCTCAAAAAGCCTTTTGGCATGGCAAGCTGAAACATTTCAGCAGCATTAGTACCTCTAATCACTGGAACTTCTCAGTTTGTATCATATTGTTTTGCCATCATAATTCATACTGAGAGATGTCTCATTGTTCAGGATGAGACAGGAACAGTGGGCTTGAAGCCTTAAGCTTTGCCATCATGTCCACTGCCATCCTCAATGTCACAGCACATTCTTGACAGCTTGTTTGAAGTTTAGAAAGCAAACACCATCCCCTTCTGCTAGCATGGGTTCTGAAAACCTGCATGCTAGGTTCGAGTTCTTTTTTTTTTTATGTAGGAGGTACAGTTTTACTTATTTCTCCTCCTATTCTCTTCTGCCTTGCACTTATGCATCTGCCTTAGGCAAAGATGGGTTTCTTTGCAGACTGCTTTACACAAGCAGTTTTAAAAGGTATGCCTTAGGTCCAGAAAGACCTTTCATTAGGTCCAAGAATAATTTTTTTGTTAACCAGAAGTTGTCAAAGTTTGTCCTATTTTAAAGCAGAGGGGACAACATTTTACAGGTTCTTAGCTCAAAGACAAAAGGTCTTATCTCACCAAACAGATAAAACACAGTCCATCTCAAAATATGGAATTTTTTTCAATGAGCTGAAAGCAACAGCTGTCAACACGAACACTTATTAATTCCTGTTTAGAACCCTCATTCAGAGTGTTACAGTAGCATTTTTAGTATCATATGAGCACCAGAAAGTTGAGTCACCTTGGTGCTAAAACACATGAAAAATAATTTAAGATACAAATCGTTTAAGGACAGTAATAGATTGGCAATCAAAGTCTCCTATATGTGGCATGAACAATCTGTACAGCTTTGTAAGGTGAGCCAGGGAACCTTAACCAAACACAATTAGAGAACTGTCCTGCAAACTGTTCCACATTCCAACAGAAAAGATGAATGAAATTTGTAAAATTTTGGGAGTGGGGCAGAAATCAAAGTATTTCCAAAAATTTAGATGAAACTGGACCTAACACCACACAGGGCTTTCCTCTCCAATGGATCATTTCATTGTGATGCTGCAGTGACTCCACCATTTCCACATGTTCCTTGATGCCACAGAGTGGGTTTCCTTTCACCATATATATTCAAGAACTGAAGATCATCTCTTATCAGGCTAAGCTTCTACATTGTATATCACTTCTTCTCCAAAGGAAAAGGAAAGTCTGTCCAATTAAAGGAAGACAACCTTCTGTAGTGCTGAGTACATGTTACACTGTTTGGACTGCAGTATTTGCTTCCATCCTTTTAACAAGACCAGCTGGCTTGACAGGTCTGCACTAGAATTAAGTCTTTGGCTTGTCCTGCAGCTTTCCCTTAAGGTCATATCCTCTCTTTACTTATCCATTTCTTCCTAAGGATTTAAAATCAGAAGACTGTGAGGAACAGCCTACTGCACCAAATGACTTGGGAGTATCCAGCACACTTGTGTCCAGGTAAGCACATGCATTTCGTGACATCAGGATGCAGACTGCCACGAATTAAGCTTCTTCTTAAAGAAGGCAGATAATCTGCTGTGATAAAGTACTTGTAGATTTCTTCTGTGCTGCTCAGACATGCTAACATTGATCCAATTCTGCAGACAAAGTAGTTGAAGTGAAAAATCTCCATCACACCTCCAAAATAATTCCGCTGATCTTTTTCAGCAGGACTGAAATGAATTCTTCGACAAGCAAGCTTTGACTAGTCTATGCTTGTCCCAACTGGGAATGAAACACAACCTCCTTCCTTTCCCCCCCACCCGGATAGGTGCAAAATGCTGGCTATACAATTTTCATGAACACTTGCAAAGTTAAAAAAAAAAAAATCAAATGCCAATTCACTCTTGCAGAATCTATTGAGTCAGTCTCTTCGATTGGCTACAACTTTGAATTCCCCTGGGATGACAGATTGAGCACGCAGAACGCTTTCCCCAGGCTGGACAGGTCATCTAATTCCTTATAGACTGCTTGAACTGCAGTCTGCACAGGGCTTCTACTGCTGCTTCTTAAGTGCCTGAAATCCTCAAGACTGCTCCAATCCATCCTTTCCAAATGACCAGAAAAACTTCAAGTTGTGATGTATGACAATGCTCTCTTCCCACAGCAGGCCTCAAACACTACTCCTCCTCAAACTTTGAATGCAGAGTCTTTTTAGATTACAAGCAGTATCTGTTGTCCAGAAGGCTTTCTGAAGATGAGTGTGAGAGACTGAGAGACCACCTCATGAACATCTTTCATATCCATGGCCAAAGCAAGCCGGACCAGAGGACATTCTAGGCCACATGCCAATTGAGAATGTTCTTTTCATACATTATTTGCTGTTCAAACTTCATGCAGATGAAGATACTTCTAGATTTATAGTGTTGAAAACAAAACCACAAGAACCATGATCCACAAGGCAGTCCTTTGTAGCATTTCTTGACAGTGATGCAGATGGTGCATTCCAGAACAAGCAGACATTACCTCAGCCACAAACACTGTCTCATTTAGCTACTTTGCTAAGCATTACTTCCCCGAATGTTTCCAACGTGACCAAACACATGGCACAACATTCAAGAGGTAGAACAGTTGGTGATTATTTTCAAAGGGATTTTCATTTGCAAGCTGCACTCCACAAACACTTAGGATTAGTGACTGAATTCCTTTCAGTCTGACAATTACCTATTGGTGCTTAAAGTTACCTTATGTGAGGATTCAGGGTAATGACTATTTCAGAGGACATTAAGTGTCTGAACACAGCAGTAAACGAGTCTTGAGAATTGCAGCAAAGTACACGACGGAGAAATAAATTCAATAAAAGGAGCACCTTTAAGGATGTTTAGAAAGAACATTATCTGAATTTGTTACTCTCTGCCTTGACAAAAACTACTAACTTGTTTAAAAAGGAAGCAAGTCTTCAAGGAAAGTAACACTGTCATGAGGTTGTCCTAAAGCACCCAGAAACACCAGTACATGGAGCAGAAAGCCTGCTATAACTCAAACCAAAGAAATTTTACTATTTGTGTTCACCATTAACACTACAAGCTCATTTTCTTATTCTTAAAGTTGCTTTACTTACTGACTTCAGTAACGGACATTTTTCTTTCACTTCAATGTCTTATGCTAACCAGACAAACAGATATCAAAATCCCAAGAGTTATTTAATCAGTTGAGGCTTGTTCACCTTACATGAATGTCATCTCAAGAGACACTGCTGAGAAGGCCAATGCAGTCAGACCTCAACACAACCATTCAGATTACGCATGGAGGACCAGAGTCTGAAATTCAAATGAACTAAGATGCCTTTCACTGCCTGAAGAGACAGTACCTCTATGAAGATAAGGAGCTGATGACCTTCAAGTTGCCAGCTTACATCTACCTTTTCAAGCACATGCCACAACAGACACGGATCATAGCAGCCTACAATTCTTTGACAAACTATCCTGGTATTGATCTCAGAACTTTTGCTCCAAATTCCTGTATTTTTAAAAACATTACATGTACATTACGCTTTTACTTCCTTTTAAAGTCATAACATTGCATTTTAGGGTGTAAACAAACAAATATAGTTGCTGGCTAACTGCAAAGCTCTTTCCCATTAACTGGAAAGATGCCCCTCACATGTGCCAAGCAGACTGATGATGCATCTCACAAATCCAGGTTATCCACAGAATACCAGAGAGCTCATCAATGCTCCAGCACAGCAGAAGTCATATTCAACCCATGTTAAGGGAACAATTAACAGTTTTCAGGTAAGTCACTTCCCTGAAGTGTATTTTACAAAGTACTGCATTAAAGTACGATTTAAAACAAACAAACAAACAAACATTAGAAACACACAAAAATGGAGAGCTGACTACTAAAAAGCCCTTTATCAGGGACTAAAAACAATAAACAGTGTAACTGACAGCTAGACTTCACTTTCTACTGTCAAAGCCATGACCAGGAGAAAGCAATTCCAGCATCATAGAGACTGGGACAATTTGCTAAATGTGACATTCTGACTTGTCTCCAAGATCTTCTAATCCATTGTTTTTCCAGCTTTTATTACAAGTTAATTTACCCCAAAGATTTATCCTGCTGGACAGTAGCAACAGCAACGTGTTATTGTAAAAGGTCTTAATTCCTACCTTTCCATTCATATCTCTGGCAGCATCTTTTGCATCTGCTGGACTCTCAAATGTGACAAAGGCAAATCCTCTGGACTTGTTCGTTTCCCGATCTTTCATCAAAAGGACTGCAGAAAGAAAATCACGTTACCCTTTCCCAGAACTAGGCAGGAACATTTCAGCTTTATTTAATTTTTTAAGCTCAGAACTTCTTAGAGGACATGTAAGCGCCATCATTTCAGATGATCAACGCCAAAAAAAGTCATCACAGCTGTGCTGTTGTTCATTTTTATTATCTTAATAAAAAATTTCTCTTTACCTTCCACAATGCGTCCATATTTGCCAAATACAGCCTCGAGAGCTTTCTCATTAGTCTCTGTGTTCAAGCCCCCAATGAACAGCTTCCCAGGACGATCTGCTTCAACCATTTTGATGCCGTAAATGACCTACTAAAAGAGTAATGATGTTATTAACAAAACATCACACTACAACAGAGATTTCCATGCAACTTCATGGAATATAAATGACTTTTTTCCTCAAAAGTACGAGCAAATTTCCTTGAAGGAGATGTTAATTAAGAAGTATGACATATAAAGTACATGAGAAAAATTTAATTTTTTTCTGAAAGTAGTATTGCCCTCAGTTACTTCTTCACATTATACAGTGTCTTTCAAAAATATACAGTTAACTTTGAAAAGTGGAACAAAGTACTGTTAAGATCAAGCAATATTGGTGAATATGAAAACTCTGTTTCAGAGGTGCTGTTCTTTTTACCCTTGATGTCAATCCTACCACTCCTTTCCTTTAAATCTCATCGTGGATTTTTCAAGAAATTTACTTAATCTGTCCAAGTAATATTAAATTATTAACTTTTAAAGGCATCTTGGGCCAGTATTCCCAAATGAAGCCCATCCTTTGTATTATTTCAAGTATTTCGAGCCTAGGTCCCGGCCTACACAACGTATGAGCCTGAACAGACACCAGACGACCACTGCAGTTCTACACAGCAATGCCACGGCTAAACCAAGGCGGGGGCGGGAGGGCTTAAAAAAAAAAAACCAAAAAAACGAGCCGAAGACAAAGCCCAAGCTCTCAGTGCCTGGCAGGGCGCCCGGCGCCTGTGGACCAGAGCTGCGCGCTTGGCTCCAGGCCGATGGAGGGAAGCCCCCGGCACAGGCGCAAGGGGAGCGCGGACAAAGCGCTGCCGGGAGCGGGCGGCCGGCGGGGCCGGGCCGGGCCGGGCCGGGCCGCACGGGGCCCGTGTGGGGCCGCGCTCCGGGACACGGGCCCGGGGGGCCGCCGGACCCTCCGCGGGCTCGGGCACCGCCACAAAATGGCGGCCGCCGTTGGCAGCAGCTTCTCTCCCTCCCCGCGCCCGGCGGCCGCCTCGGCCCTTACCCACCCCACGGCTCGGCCCCGGCCCGAGTCACTGGCCCCGCGCTCCCGCTGTCCCCCACTCGCCCTCCCCGGGGATGCGGAGGGACCCCCGACACCTAAAATGGCGGCCGCCGCGCCTCACGCCGCCGAGACCCCCCTCTCCCGCCGCCGCCGCGCGGACCCCGCCGCCCCACGCGGGGCCGGGCGAGCAGACAAACGGGCGCGGCCGCGCCTCCGTCCCGCAGCGACGGGCGCGCCACGCGGCTCCCTCCACGCGGACCGGGCCTCTCCCCGCGGGTCCCCGCATGGCCCCGCGGTGCCGCCCGCAGAGCCCCCAGCCCGCACTCACCTCCGCCCGCGCCGAGCCGCAACTGCGCAATGGGGACGAACAAAGGCGCTGCGGCGCTTTATAGCGATGACGTCACTCGCCCGCCCGAGCCCCGGATGCGGCGGCGCCGGGCCCGGCAGGGGGCGCGCGCGGGCCAGCGGGGCCGGGGCTGGGTAGGCCGGAGGGGGGGCGCTGAGGGGGGATCTCATCAATGCATGGGAATATCGCCAAGAGGATGGTGCCAGACTCTTCTTAGTGGTGCCCAGCGGCAGGATGAGGAATCGTAAACTAAAACACAACAAGTTTCACCTCAACATGTGGAAGAACCACTGAGAGTGGCAGAGCACTGGAACAAGCTGCCCAGGGAGGGCATGGAGTCTCCCTCTCTGGAGGCGTTCCAAACTCACCTGGACATGTTGCTGTGTCACCTGCTCCAGGTGACCCTGCCTTGGCAGGGGTGTTGAACTGGAGGATCTCCAGAGGTCCCTTCCAACCTCAGTGATTCTGTGAAGGAGCGGATCTGTCACTGCTTTGGAAGCAAAATCACTCACAGTACTGTCAGAAGTGTCTGTGCAGGAGCTTAACCCAGTTCAGCTGAAACAGCCTTAAAGGCATTTTTAATTAGTTTGATCAATACGTGTCCATGTCAGTACCCCTTCCTTGGAGACTTACAGCAAACCAAACCAAGTGTGATTTAAAATGAAATGTGTTTGTTGATAGCACAAAGTTTTGCACTGGTTCAACTAACTCCAGTTTTAAATTATTTATACCTGAAGTTCAGTTGTGGAGATTTTCTTTGGATGGCTAAACCTGATAGCAGAAAAGTTAGGGGGAAATACATGCATGCAAAAATTGGCTAAATTTTCATAATATGAACTTGTAGATTATCTAAACATATTAATAGTTATCAAGGCCTGTTTTCTTGGTCACCCAATCTAATCAACACCCAGTCTTCTAAGTTCTCCCTTGCATGTTCTCTTGATGTTTATTTCTGGGATGTGCCGCAGGGTCTGCACATCCCACAAACACTGCCCAGTGCTGTTACAGTCACAGAACTGCATAATTGCTCCATCCTGATAACAGAACATCAGACTCTATTCCTATCTTCAGTTTTTCAGTCTCCTCTGTCAGCTACTGATACTCAGCTGCTCTTTGTGTTAGGGAAAGCAGGAAGCAACATCGTTTCAGACTCGCTCATAGTTGTGTTGAGAACACAAAGGAAGGGAGCTCTCAAACACTGCTCTAGACTGCAGTACATTCTTGAAGATGATCTCCTTTCCAGCGTGGATGTTCAGAGTTTCTGGATACTGTTACTGTGCATGGGAAAAGGGAAAGATGACCTTCGTAATGAAGTGGGCGAGCACTGCCCGTGATATCAATGCAGTTGCTGAAGAATGGCATTGCCAGATTCTCATCCAATTATCATATGAAAAAAAGCTTCAAATTCTAGTTTCAATACAAAAGAATTTAAACTTCAGAGGCTCCCTGGGATGCACAGTGAAAACTAAAGCGAATTGTTAGTCCTGTAAGAAACACGGTAAAAAAGGTCTCTATGTCTGTGTGGTCTCTGTGTGCTTCTCTGACCCACAGTGTATCTGCTGACTGCCTCACAAGTAACTGGAAAGATAAACATGTGCAAACTGAAGTCTGTTTCTCCTTCTGTGATTACAAGAGTAAAATATTTGGTAACTCCAGGCTTCATTTTATTAACATTCTGTACATGTAGCTCGTGTATTACCACGTACTGTACATGTAGCTCAGTGGGATCAGCATGAACATAATTATGTTTGAAACAGGATTTGCACATTACTGCTGTAATTGTATCAGGGCCTAATTCTTCTGTCCTTTGTCCTAAGAGATATTTTCATCAGGATTTTCATCAAAACCTAGGTGCATCCTCAGTGCAAACTGGAACAGAATTTTACCATGTCTCCCTGCATAGAGCATGTGTAGTCTCACTCCAAATTCAGTGATACAGATCTTTTCCTAGAGGATTAGAGGATACATAACTCTTTAATTCTTACAATTCTTCCCCCTCCTTTCCTTTTTTTTTATTCCCATAAATTGATTTTTTTGTAGAGGAACTACAGAAATCATCAGAGAACAAACTGCAGTCTGAAAGGAAACTAATCCCTCTTTAGTAAGAAGGTCAAGGCTGAAGAGCTATGACAGTTTCTTTTGCAAGTGATTTCTCAACTTTGAATTTTCTAAAACGAAATTAAGGTAGTAATATGAGGTCCTAATACTGGCCCCTATGGAATGGGAAATGGACTCGGATGGGACAACTGGGGAGATAGAGACCCGGAAAATTCCACCAACCTTTACACAGAGGACAGCTGCTCTCTAACTAGCACAGATATACTTGCCCATGCATCATCACAGCTTAGGAAGTTTTCCTTACATTTTCCAAAGCAGAAAAAATGCAATTAAGTATGTTACTTATGTAACCCTAAAAATGAGCCCACTAGATGGGAGGGGTGGACAACAATCCATGAAGGGTAGCATTTGCTGGATTTTCATGGTAGCTTTTGACTAAAATGTCACTTTCTCAAATGAATCCTAGGATGTTTAACAATGTGGTTGATTTTAAACTACAAACTTTTTCATGCAGAGGACAATATTTTGGATTTCCCTTGTAGCATGCTGCGTATTATCATCAAACATTGGCCTTTTACCAAGTTCATCATACTTGTGGTTTAAAATGGATAAAGGGTTTAGGAGAGCTAGATGATGGGGACTAATGAATACATAAATAATCTGATCACACAGGACTCACTCAGAACGAATAAAAAAGGAAATGTAATTCCCTTGAGATATAGTCAAAAACTAATAACTGAAAAGATCAGTTTAATACTTTCGTGACAAGGAGCAATTTTGCAGGCATTGTCAGTTGATTTATAGAAATTCAGCAAAAGTGAGAAAACGCAGACTAGAGTGAATGAGAGCAGCACAAAATAATTGTTTCTGGCACTGACTTTCTCAGCCATTTCTAAACTGGAACTCCCTTATGTACTCCTCCCAAATCATCTGTTTGGGATCTCATTGTGGCCCCTTTCAGTTCATCAGTATGAGGTGGATCACAAGTCCCTAAGACATAGCTGGAGCTGCCTGAAATGACAACACAAATTTTCCAGGCTCATCTGAAGAGGCACAAGATCATCTTGTTCCAAAGCGGCTGCCACGGGCAGGGACACCTTCCACTAGACTAGGATGCTCAGAGGGCCGTCCAACCTGGCCTTGAACATTTCCAGGGATAGGACATCCACGGCCTCTCTAAGCAACCTGTGCCAGGGCCTCACCACTCTGACCGTCAGGAATTTCTCCCCGATATCCCCCCTAACCGCGCTCTCTGCCAGTTTAAAGCCGCTCCCCGCTTGCCCTGTCACTCCCGAACCTCGGGGTGCCCTTCCCCAAGATGGCGCCCAGCGCCTCCCGCCCTCAGCGCGCAGGCGCCGCGGCCCCGACCCGGCCGTGACGCGGCCGCTCCCGCCTTCGCCTGGGCTGGGGCCGCCTCCGCCTGGCGCTGCCCGGGGCTGCAGCCGCCTCATGGTGCCTTGGCCCCTCCAGGCTGCAAGATGAGGCTCTTGGCTGCCGCGCTCTTGACGGTGGCGCCGCTCTGCGCCGCCTTCTACCTGCCCGGGCTAGCGCCCGTCAGCTTCTGCGAGGAGGGCGAGGAGACCGAGAGCTGCAAGGTGAGAGCCCCCACGGGCGGGCCCGGCGCGGGCGGTCCCTCCTCAGCACCCGCTCGGGGCTTCCGCGGCCAGGGGGGACCGCCGGGTGTCCCCCACCCCGCTGCTGGACGCCCCGGGTGTCCTCCCGCAGGGACAGCCTTTGCTCCGGGAAGCCAGACATCCCCAGCGCGTATTTCCTTGGTTCTCTTTCTCCCGCTGAACTTCCCGGGAGGATCCTTGGTTCCTTGTTCCTGGAGTGGCCGGGGCCTGTCAGGAGCCAGGGGTAACTCCGCTGCGGGATAGCAGCACTTGCCACTAAGCTAAGCGTTTCGAATCAGCCACGCGTTTGTTTCTGAAAGTCTGTGTTTTCATACTTTTTCTTCTTTCCTGTTTCAGTCGCTAATTGAGCTCTTCGTGAACAGGCTGGACTCGGTTGAATCAGTTCTGCCATACGAATATGATGCGTAAGTACACTACAGCAGGCTTCCAGGAGTGTTTGGAAAGGCTGTTTTCTGTTCTCGGCTCCTGATACCGTACAGGTGTCAGTATTTTGGCTGTAGGGATGGAAGAGTAAATCCAGGTCTCAGCGGCAGGAATGAAGTACAAGAGAGTGGGAGGGATGAAGGCCACACCTGTGCCACCTGACCATCCTCTGGTGTTGTTAAAATAAGGCTGCAGGGTTTCTCATGGGTGCATTCTTGTGAGCTGAGTACAGGATTAAATGTTGGCAGTTTAATATATTTGAAAGTTCTTCCTGTTATGCAAATCTAAGGAGCTTTGAGTTTCTTTTTTCTGGTAACTAAAGCCCAGAGACTAGTCACTGTTAGTTCTCATTTTTACACCAAAGCTCTATAGCTAATTCTTGGTTTGTTGTTTTGGTTTGGTTTTTTTTTTTATTCTTGTCTGTGAAAATTGTTACCTGCTTTTGCATGTATTTATAGGCCTACAAAGCAGTGATACACATGATTTGCAGTCTTGCTGTTGGGCACACAGAAAAGAGAAACTTGCAGGTTGTTGTAGATCTTACCTTGTGCAGTGCAAGACCAGAGATTAGCTCAAAAAGCCCACAACGTCTCTATTTACATTAAACTCTAGGAAAGCTTGTGAATTTAGGACCACTGATTGAGAAAAAGTACTTATGCACCAAAGATGTGTGGGTTTGTTTTTTGTTTCTCCACAACCTACTGCTGCCTCTGTTTAATGGAAATCCAGATATTTGGCATAATTTAAATACTGAAAACATCTTTCTCATATTCAGCAGTTTTGGGCTGCATGTAATTGAAAAGAATTTGTGAATGACGTTTGACAGGTGATCTCAGAGAAGGCATCTCCCTTCTTTGAAATGTTTCACTTTAAATACTAGTTGTAAAGACTCCTTTAAAAGGGGTGTCGTTTTTCAGAAACTTTTTTTTTTTGCAAGAGAAATGAATAGTCCGTAGCACAGCCTCTTTTTTTTTTCCACCAATATGAAATATTCTATTATTTGTTTAAATTGCCATTTGAAAAGGGTGTGTGGACTGAACATTGTGTATTTTGTTAAAGATACTTCAGCTATGAAATATCTTGGTTGAAACTGATCTTAAAATAGATGCCAGATTTCTTTGCAAAGCCACTAAGATTTTTTACTAGCAGTGGATGAACTGTCAAAAGAATCATGAAAACTGCTATGTTAAGGACATAACTTAAGAATTTGCTTTAGGCTGATATTTACAATTATATGTCAATAAGAAATAAAGGTAACTTTTGCTGCTTTTTTTCTAGTTTTGACTTCTGTCAAGATAAGGAAGAGAAAAGACCCTCAGAAAATCTTGGACAAGTGCTTTTTGGGGAGAGAATAGCATCATCTCCATATAAGGTTATTTTATCCCTTGCAGTTGATCCTATTTAAATTTGATAGCTGTCATTCTGATGGCTGTAATCCATAGACATAGCTCAAGATTGATGACTGTGTAATTATTTTTGTTTATATTTTTAATTTAAGTTTTACCGTGTTTATGTAATAAAAACAAAAGTCCTCCCAGCCCAGAGGCATCTTGGGGTGGTTAATTAAAGTTGGGAAACTGAGCCAGTAATCATCCTTCTTTCCTATTGCTCTGTGGTAGAGAAGTCCAGAAACTGTATCTTAGGCAGTTATTTAATAGCTGGATTGTGGTGTGTTACATGATCTGAAATCATTAGTTTATTGAGTGTAATATTGGAGGCTGTAAAGTGGTGATTCAGGAACTGCTTTATATATGTGATAGTACTATTGTGCAACTTCCAGAGTAGGAAGGGGAAGTCAAGTTGGGGCTCACTTGCAGCTTTTTCCTGCTTGGACACACTTATCATCTGTTGCCTAAAACCGAATTCTTCATTATTGATGCATATCACTTGAAATCTTCTGTAAAATGAGTGTATGCAAATACTTTTTAGATTAAGTATGTGATATTTTTCTGTCTCATGCCCTGCATTAGCAATGATTAAATGTAGCATCTCCAAAAAGCTCTACTATCAACTTGAGACAGCTATTAGCAATGGAGGAGCTGTGGTCAAACAGTGGCTCTTAATGTTTGAAAGCTGGGTACTGTTCAAGTGCAGTTGAGACTGGGATTTGCCAGTGAAGCTGAAAACTGGGCTATGTTTGTGTGTGATGGTTGCTAGATGCTCCAAATCCCTGTGAGGAAAAAGAGACAGCAGTTTCTGAGTCTGCTGCTGCTCAGTCATTAGGGACCTGGTCACATCTCATCAGTCTGCTAAGCAGGTGATGCTCCCTCCCTTGTGTAAACTGCTCCTGGAAGTCTCCTTTGATTCTCTGAGCTAATATAATTTTAAGTTTTTTGGCTGCTGGTCACAAGAATCTTAAATTATGTAGCATGATGGATCATTTGGACTGGATACCTATGGAATAGGTTAGTATTATAACAATTACTTGTTTGAAATGGCTGCACACTACAGCAATTAGGAAATGCTGTTCCTCGTTAGCACTTAGGCCTTGATACCATTACAATTTTCAGTTGTGTTTTAAGTATGTTTGCTCAGTAGCAGGTAAATCCTAACTGGTTTAGAAGTTGAGATGCAAATGCGTGCATGTTTGTGTTAGGTGGTGTCTGTGCTTGAAGCTTAGATGTTGTGCAACTTTTTAGATTTTTGGCAGCCTTGTCTACTAACTTAGTCATGGGGAAAACCAGCTAAAATTAACGTGAAGTGTTCAAAAAGGATGTAGGGAAAGTCTGGTTTAGCAGATGATAAAATAACCAAAATAAAACAAACTGGTAAAAGAAAAAAGCTATAACTTTTCTACTAATTTTACATTTTCAGTCCTCGGGGTTTATCCAAATGTAGTTTATCTGGACTACTGAAGAGATTTTTAGCAATGTAAAATGGGATTGCTGCTGCTGGATATATGTAAATCTTGACATTGAAGTTAAAGGCATTGTATGGGACTTTGATAGTCAGGAAGTGAAGCAACAAAAAAAAAAAAATCAGCTTTACCTGAAAAAAATACTCTAAAATACTTTTGAAGCAAAACTGGAATGACTCTTTTCGTGTGCTTTTTTTAACAGTTCACTTTTAAAAAGCAAGAAACATGCAAGAAAGTTTGTACAAGGTCATATGATCCAGGAAACAGTGCTGATAAAAGCAAACTGGCTTTTTTGAAGAAAGCAATGCAGTTGAATTATCAGCATCACTGGTAAGCTGAGATGTGTCCTTGAGGTTGTTGTTTGGGGTTTTTTTTCTGCTTTTTGACGTTGTTATCTATGTTCTAAGTGGTTGCTTTCTTCCTTCTATGTGATAGTTGTCCTCTGCTATGCATCTTGTGGGCACTGGTGAAAACTGTGTGCGTTACATGAATGTGAAATGTCAGTGGGAAAGCAGGTGCATCCCTTTCTGAGGACGTGTTCTTTGATGATTTCTGTCTAGGATTATCGATAACATGCCTGTAACGTGGTGCTATGATGTGGAAGATGGACAAAAATACTGTAATCCAGGATTTCCAATAGGATGTTTTGTTACTCCAGATGGTAGAGTTAAAGATGCTTGTGTTATAAATGTAAGTGATGGAACTTTTCTTGTTAGTATAGATGTGGCTTAATTTGTGGTTTTATTTTTAAGCTTTCTTTTCCTGAGAAAGAACAGGTATGTTTGTAAACATGGTTAGTGTTCAAAATGTGGGCGTTGACAGTGCTGAGTGCTGCTGCTGTATGCTGTGTCTCGCTGATACAATTGTCCAAATAAAGTGTATATCTAGGTCTTTTGACCTATTTATGTTTTATAACTGGTGTGGGTGTTTAAAAGCCTTATAAAATTGTGGGTTTGTTTTGAAATTTCATGTGTATACATCCTTGTACCTATTCATTCTTTGTCCATGTCAGTGTGCAAGACCTTCTTTTCATCACTTTCAGATGGAAGCTTTCTAGTGAAGACCTAGAAATGAGCACAGTGTTCTAGTTGCAAAAGTTAGGTCTAGCACAGTTTACAAGTTAAATGTGTCAGGGTTTTCCCAGATGGCTGGAAGATAACAAACACAGCTGTGACAGGGAAGATTATATTGACAACAATTGGAAATGTGTCAGTCATCCTGGGAGTTCTGTGGTGAACTAGTACAGTTACAGATAATAGTGATAAAGTTTTATCTGTCCTGGAGGAAGGGACCACACTCCTCAGGGAGGAGGGAGCTCTCTATGACTCTGCTCTGCCACGTCTTGCTGCTTGTGTGCAGTGCAGTCAGTTCATTTGTGTGCAGCAGGTCTGACGCTGCTTTGAAGTGTTGCATTTATCATGCATGCTCAGTGTACTCTGTCTGCAGTCACCTTCCAACTCAGTTACTCCTCAGGCTCCCCAGGCTCTTGAAAGTGATCTGTGGATTGAATAACCTGTTCCAATTTGGTGTTTAACTTCATTATTTTGTATGTGAGGTGTGTGTTAAATTGATACTGGTGTATGTTCTGTTGGGAGCTGTCTGTTACACAGAAAGCAAAGTCAGCAACGTGGATGAAAAGCTGATTTTTTTTTTTTTACTGGGAGGCCTTCATACATTGGTATCAGTGACTGAATTTCCTAGAGAGAGCCTATGGAGCTTTTAATGGGTATCCATGAAGTGCTGTGCAAATTGTGTGTGCTGGCAGTGGTGTGGGGGCTCTGCCAGGGTACCCAGTGTCATTTTGGTCTGTGAATTCTAATTCCAGTGGGAATGTTGCATGGCGTAGTGCCAGAGGGATGGCTGGCCCATGGGCAAATAAGAAGGTAGCCCCATGACTGTCATCTCTGGGATTTATACTTTCACAAGTATACCCAAATACCTCTTCCCACAGATATAATTATCTCTTTAAAATGGGGCCAGGAGAGGGGTTGTTAACATGCAGTGGCACAGCTACAGTTCATCCTTGCAGTTATGCAGCTGCTGAGCTACATTATTACTTCAACTGCTGCTTTGGAAATGGAGGATACAGAGACCTAAAGATGGGGTTATAGAATGACATGGGGATGATTCCAGTCTTCTCCCAATGAGAATCTTGATCACAGTGAAAGAAGAAGAATCCAGATAAATTTAATGCAAGACACCTTCATATTTTGCTGCTAGTGGGCAAAGAATGGAATTTGTATGCCAATTGGAAAATGGCTGATATACACAATAAATATAGGGATTTTTTTACTTGGAAACTCAGCTAGCAGTCTGTCATCCTGGTCCTCTAATTCAAATTAAGGTTTTTTTTTTAAACAGGACAGAACTGAGGAGAAAAGAAAATCCAAGTCAACTTAATTGACTCTGGTATCACCTCATATTTCTGAAATCTGAAAGCACAGGGATGACAAAGTAGAAAAGCTGCTGAAGGTGAAGGGTAGTTTTTTGAAGCAGAACATGATTTGTAAGCTTTGGTAGCTGGAACACAGGTGTAGAAATGGTGAATCTGAATTACTTGTACCTTTGGCAGCTTTTTTGGTAAAGACATTTAAATTTTAGTAGTAACACAGATGTGATAGTTTCTTGTGTGGGCTTTTATTTATAGAACTCAGTATCATATATAGAAAAATATATAAATATTTTATACAGATATATTAATGTTGAAGTGTTTCCTTCATCCAGCATCAGTCTCATTTTAAAGTTCTTGACTGCTTGTGCCCTCTCCTGTTGGAGAAGTTTCTCAATCTCTTGGTAATGTTTTGTAGTCAGAGTTTAACAAGAAGAACACTTTCTACCTCTTCAACCACGTTGACATAACAATCATGTACCACAGCGGGAAGGATGAAAACTGGCCTGGTGCAAGACTGGTGATGGCAAGACTGAGGCCACAAAGGTAATTGTGCATTAAAGCAGCAGCTCCTGGTACTCAGGAGTCCTGACAGCACTTCCAAACTTAGGGATGATATTTGGTGTTAATAAGTTTTGAGGAAGTCGTTATTCCGACTTCTGGTAAAGCTTTCCTTATGCTGCTTCATATCTGGAACTGTAGTTACAAGGACACTTACACAACTGTAAATGTCATTTAACTTTGTTTTTAAAATGTTCCCTAAAGTCCCTCCTGATGGAAAAGCTGCTTATGCAGACTCTTAGAACCTGACACAAACAATAGTCTTGTTCATATGTTGATTGATTCGTGTCTGAGTGTGCATGTTTTCAGATACACTGAGAAACATCCCTTAACTGAATAAGTTTCCCATGTTGTGTCTATGTGTCTCCCAAATGTACTGTATGAATGTACAGTATTTGTGTACAGTACAGGTGTACCTTTTCCTGTGTAAGTTTGGATACTGAGGTATGGGTGAAATACCAAATTTATACTGGTGTTCAGAACAGCAAATGATGACAACTGATATCTTAAGAAGACTAACTGATTTTCTTAAACAGAAGTTTAATGGTTTCTGCATTGACCAGAAAGGAGGTGCAACAACTTAGAGATCAGGAACAGACTGAAGCAATTACTTTGGCCTCTAGTCAGTCTGTTTATGCACAGTTCATACTTCCCTACATTTGAAAACTGCAGTCCAGTTACAAAATTTCAAAGTAGGTTGGTTTTTTTTTAGCTAAGCTATTCCCTCTTTTCCACAGAGGTTAAATACACTCTTAAATTATGCTACCAGAGTTTCTCAGTCATACAGACGTGTGGTACAGCGTGACTCAGATTCACTGGTCTTTTCTGTTGTTATGGTATTGTGTGTTTTTAGTGAATTATAATTGCTATACAGGTTTATTCCTTCCATTTACATTTGCTCTGAGGTGGTGGCAAGAAGAGTCTACCAGCCTTCTCCATTTTTTATTAAAGCTTTATCAGTTGCATCCTAAATGGGGAGGTGAAAGTAGCTGATCTTTGAGGTCCCTTCCAACCCAAACCGTTCTGTGATTCTGTGAGTGATTGAAAAAAGTGAGCATTTGCCTTTTCCCTGGCAGTGCAGACCACAAGGGGGCACAATTAGGTTGCACATAACCTTAATTTTGTCATTCTCTGTCCTGGTGTTTTACTTGGTGCTTTGCTTCAACCTTGAAGCTCTCCTCACGGGGCAATATTTGTGGTTAGAGGACCCTAACCTTGCATGGAAGTTTTTATTATCTTGTGGCTTGGCTTAGTTGTGGACATATAATAATGTATGGTAGAATTGTTAATCTAAATTGGGTAAATACAACTTGCCCAAGAGGGTATGAGAGGAAAGCTATTTTCCAGTGTTAGAGGGGGTTTACAGGAGTGAATTCAAGAAAACCTTCAGGTTTCTTAGCCTTTGTGCTTCTATAGCTGCAGTGTTTCTCAAGTACTGCAGAGAAGGTGTTTCATATTTGAACTTTTAAACCCAAATCCACCAAAATAAAATAAACCCCCTTCTCCCTGTGAAACTTGAGAGGTGAGAAGCTGTGGGAGATGGAGAGATTCTCAGCCTTCCTGGCTGACAAGCACACGCTGAGGTTCAGTTGCCAGTAATGCAGTCTTGTTAAAATGTGCAAGGGGGGTATGATGGCAGAGAAGGGATATTTTGTGTTAAAACCATCTTTCCAGGAAAGGATCTCCAGACTTTGCAGCCCACCATTTTATCTTAGGACCAGGATTCATTCTGATCATGGCAGAAAAGGGGACAGGGTGGAACCACATCTTGTGACCTTTAGAGGTCAGCGGTTCTCATCCCCCACATGTTTAGCAAACAACTTCACCTGTAACCTCAAATTGCATAGGATGGTATATGCAATTTATTTAACTTTTTTCCCCATTAGCTACAAACATACAGATGAAAACAACTTAAGTTGTGAAGGTCCACCTATGGAGATTCCCGGAGAATTCACCAATAAACTGAATTTGATCTACACTTACTCTGTGACATTTGAAGTAAGTATTGAGTCTGTTACATGAATATGTATTTCCCCAAAAGAATGAAATCAAAGGAATTGAATAATTTGCTAATAGCTGTAACTGGATTAGAGCAGTGTAAATTCCATGAGGATGGTCTTGTGAAGTATTTTTCTTAAATTCTTAGTAGGTTTTCCATCACTGTAGTTTAAGTGATGCTTTGAATGTATAAATAATGACTTTGCCCTCCTCCCCCCATTTTATTACTAATAGAAAGGTAGTAGATTGAATAAGTGCAAGTGTTATCTTCCTTGAGGTAAACTCTGCTTTCAGAGTTTAGTCAGGGTGCTGAGAGTCTCATGTTAAAGAACAGTTTGTATTATATGTCTGGGGACACTTTTGTGTTAAACGTTGATTGTAAAGCATTTTTTCTTCTAGTGAAGTTGAAAGGTTTGTCTTATTTTGTGTTGCTTTTATTTTATTCACAAGGGGGTTTTTGGAGTAGGCAGCCATTTATCTTTTAAAATTAATACTCTGATGATTACCAACTTTATTCAGCCTGTAATGACTTAGACAGGAGGAAATTTACTTTCTGGCAAATGGGTGTTTACCCCAGCATGGAAAGTGAACCTTCTCTGGGGGTGACAGTAATTTGATTCAAGGTACTTCAGACCTTGGTACCTTGGTTCCAGTCTGTCCTGAAAGCGTGGTTGTTTCTCTGATGTCAGATGCCAATCTTAGAGGATTTGGCTTGAGACCACCAGCTTGTTTTGTACAGGCAGTCAGGCAGCCATTGCAGGGGAACAGCTTTCATCCTACCAAATTGAATTTGATTTGAACCAGTGACCTTGAGGTGCAAGACTCCATATCCTGTTACTTTTCCCTTGAGACACCCAATCCTCCTTAGACTCTCTTAATTTTCCTACATGAATGAGCCTTCTGTCATTAACATTTGTGTTTAAATCTTGATGGTAAACTGCAGTTTAGAATTTCAATGTGAACTTTGTCTGGTTAGTCACGCAATGTGTTGGGTGTTTGGGTACCTACTCCCTCTTTCTCCAGCATGGAGCAGGTAGAGCTCAGATCCTGTGAGTTTAGATGCTTCCAGCAGATGGCACTTCAAAACTGCTTATTCTGTCGGTTATCCCTTAGCCTTGATTTGAAATAATACCTCACGTTTTACTTTTTATTAGTGGTTTCAGAATAACTTAAAAGGGAGTGTTTATCAGCAAGAAGTGTTTTTAAATAGGAGAACATTAGTTTCAGTGAGCCTGAATACATAAAGCAATTAAATATGTAACTGTTTTGTGGTCCTTTCCAATTCGGCAGCTGACTTCTGGTGAGACAGTGGTGGTGTCTGCTTTAATTAGTTGAAATGGGCAAGGTATGTAGCTCTGTATATGTGAAAAGTATACATCAGCATGGGTCTAATGTTCAGTACACAGGTGCACAAAAATGTAAACATGTAACAAACTTCAGCACCACACTTCTGAAACCCTGGATCAAGTAGCCGTGAACTACTGATCCTCTGCTGATTGGGCTGACAAAGAGCAACTTAGGGCAATTTTGGCCACCTTGTTGTGTTGGTGCACTTCTTCATTGTCATGTTCTTGATCCAGAACTTAAAAATTCTAAGCTGGTGATACAGTCTAAAATTTTGAGAATGAACTGTACCAACTTACCACCTGGTAAATACATGAAAAATTCTGCAGAATATTATGCCAGTCAGGGGATGAAGCTTGGTAGCAGGACAGAAGGTGTGTAAGTCCCATGAGACCAGCTGTGGAGGACAAGGCTTGTGGGTCAGAAAGAGTCCTCACTTGTGCAACTTTCACATAAATTTTAGAGAAGGGAGACAGAAGAGAATAAAAGCATCTTTTAGGGTGAAACTTCTTAAATCCATCACAGCACTGTCTGGAAATGAAAGTTATCTCTCGTGACTCAGGGTGGAAAACAATGTGTATCAGCCAGTGTTATGGCAGAGTGAAGAAGCCTGTGCTAAATGCATTGAAGGTGATGAGAAAGAAAAAGTTCGAGGGAAAACTAGAAATATGTTTATGGAGTATGTTTGACAAAGTTGAAGTTTCAAGATCAGTGTGCTGTACTGAGGGAATCTCGTAGTAACGGCATGATAGTTTTTCAGCCTGTATTTGGGATCTGCAGGCAGCTACATCCTGAATCATAGAAAGATGAGGCTTAGTGAAGCCTCCGTTGAAGGTAGAAGACATGAATAGGGAATTTCAATAACCAAGGTACTCTTTTAGAGGCTTAAGAGATGAATTAATGCAAGAGGGAGGTCTAACATCCAGGATTGATGCCAAGCTTAGATATGAATGCTGACTGGAAGGTTTATGGGAAAGATTTGGTGTGCTTATTCCTTCTTGGAGACTGCAATGAACTTGTACTTCTTTCTATTAATTGCTGTTTCATTTCTTTGTAGGAAAAGAATAATATTAAGTGGGCTTCCAGGTGGGACTACATTTTGGAGTCCATGCCTCATACAAACATCCAGTGGTTTAGGTAAGATCTGCATTTTTTGGGGGGTGAAGTCTTGCTGGGGAGCACAGAGATTTCTTAGTAGTGCTTCTAGGGATTTACAGATATATAAAATGTCTGCTGTGGTAGAACAAAGTCTGTAAGTTTTTAGGCAAGAAAACTTTTGTTTTCATATGTGAAGTAAATTTCCATCTCTTGGGAGCAACTGTCATGTTGAATTTTGTAAAAGGGTTGCATCATTATTGTGTTTTACTCTTATCACCTCCATTCTGGAGAACTTCTGCTCCTTTGCAGTGTTCTTATTGTCACTGTCTGGGTTTCTCTGACTGACAAGTGAGAGGTACATAAGTGTAGTGTGTGTTTTGTACTCAGCTGCTGCTTACAGTAAAAAAGGAGGTCTTTTTTTATGAGTAAAAGATGTATGTGAAAAGCTCTTTTTTATTTCCCTCCTTACCATGCAAAAGTAAGCACATAATTTGTGTTGAAGTGTTAATGTTTTGCAATGGAAGTGTTTGAAAAGGCTAATCTGATTGAATTGATCTCTACAAAATATTAAATGGCATGATGTCAATTTAATTGGTTGATAGATACAAAATCTATGTGACAGTCTGCTTTAAGAGCTGTAGCTGTTTCACCAGGGAAATTACTTCTGAGGTATATAAGGAGGAAAATAGAGAAAAGCAATATGTAACTGTCTTGAGAATTAGCAATGTATCATGAAATACTGTTCTTGTCACTTCTGTCACCTAAGAAATCATACAGGTATACAACTGAGAACAGTTTCTCTTCTCTGGGTGGGAAAACATTGAAAGGTCTGAATATCTAAGACGTTTCATCAGACCTGAGCTGTACATTTGGTGTGAACTGAGTGCATGTCCTGAAACCTGAATAACTGGATTGAAAGTTTGACTTTTTCTTTATTTACAGTATAATGAATTCCCTCGTAATTGTTCTCTTCTTATCCGGCATGGTGGCTATGATCATTCTGAGGACTCTTCATAAAGATATTGCAAGATACAACCAGATTGACTCTTCAGTGAGTAAAATTTACAGCTTTTACATGAGCACATTGCTCTGGTGATAGTGATGCATTCTTTCTTACCCTGCTTTTTTGCATGCTGTAATTCTAGTGGTAAGCAGTCCTTTGACCTGAACTCAGTATTCCTGGGTTGAATGAAACCTGTAGCTTTTAATTTTATGAGGAGGAGAGTGGTCTTGTGGTCGTGTGTTGGTTTTGGTTGGTTTATTGTGTGAGGGGCAGTGTCTGTTTTGAGTGACTCTATTGAAGAGCCTTGTTCTTCAGCAGTGGTTCCTTAGGATCCCCCTGCCCATGCCATCCATCTTTTCACCTCTGGGAGTGGGACAGAGTGTTGGTATTTGTCCCTCATGGTTCCAGGGAGCAAACTTTCTTTTGTAGTACAGAGACAGTTTCATTCTTTCCCAATATTGTCATTGAGACTGATGTGCTTTGAAATGGAAGCAGAAAAAGATAAATGCTTGAACTAGATTGAAGTTGAATTAAATGGAATGCTTTGTTTTAGTTTAAATTTAGAATGATGTTCTGTGGTTTGGCTAATTACATTTGGTTTTTTCTTGCTTTAAGAGATGAGGATTTTCTTGATAAATCCTGCCTTTTTCACTGAACCATTAGGGGGTTATGAAATCAATGAGTGATGAATCAGATGCAATTAGTCTGGCTTTGGATCTTAACTGGAAGTTAATCAAACTTTAAATATGTATTTTGCATCTTGTTTGTGTTAATTCACTACTGCATTATGTATCTTTGCTAAAGACTTTGTTGATTTTATACAGGAAGATGCCCAAGAGGAATTTGGCTGGAAGCTGGTTCATGGAGATGTGTTTAGACCTCCAAGGAAGGGAATGTTACTCTCTGTCTTTTTGGGCCAAGGAACGCAAATTTTCATTATGACATTTATTACTTTATGTAAGTAACTTCATTAAGGTGATGTGTTTGAAGCGTAATAGTGATAAGAAAGATGCAATATTATTAAACAAATGACAGAAGCCTTTAAGTCCTTCCTTTAGTAAAATAAAATATTAATGCAGTTTCATAACACTAATCTGGATAGCTTCAGTAATGCTGTTGTGTTGTCATTGAAAACATTGTGCTATCTGGGCTAATTCAGATTCTTCATGAGTACAGAAATCAAACTTCCTTCTTACAAGTTTCTTTTTAAAAAACAGAAACAATTTGTCATGCTGTAAATTATATAAGGGTCCAGTAATGCAAGTTCAAAGACATGTAATCAAAGCTTTAATATTCTGGGAACACTTTCTATCCAATATGTTTGATATGACAATCTGCAGCCGTGCAGAAATAAGAGCCAGAGTGCACACCAATGAAATGGTGCTGACACAACACTGAGATAATGAGAGCCTACCTCAGATAGCTATAAATGCATATGATGATGTCATCTGTTACAAGATGGTGTTTTCTTATCTGTTATCTGTAAAGTTTATGACCATTCCTTTTCTTACTATATAATTGATTTAGAAGGTACACTGATACTACACAAGAAGCATTTTTCAAATTTTGTTCTCCAAGTTTGATTCAGTTTTCTGATCTTTCATAGAGGAGCTGCTTTTTTTTTTCTATTTATTACATGATGCTTTAAGATTAGTAGAATTTTCTTGATAGGCTTGTCTTTCAGTGTTGGTCATAACTCTGTATCTTAGTTAACTGAGATAGTTTCCTGTGCAACCAGTGTAGCATAGAAAGAAATTGGTGGTGAGAGAAAGTCCTTTATAAAACCAACTGTACACTGGAGATTACTGACAAACTCCTTTTTTGCAAGTATCTGTAGGCTGATCTCTACAATTGGTTCACACTCAGGCAGCCTTCTCTGATTAAAGAGGCTAATTTTCAAGATAGAGTGTTCTTAAGTCAAACATCATGGTCGATGGTGGCATTTTACTTTTCAGCCTTTTGGCTTTGAGAAATTTTCTTCTGAAGAGGCGAGGTGGAAAGAATGCTTTTGAATGAAACGGTGCTGTTAGAGGTATGGTCAAGCTTATGCACACAGTCTTCATTTAAATGTCTGGTAGTGAAAGGGATAAACCTTCACAGTGATTTGTTACAGGGGAATTTTGACATGTGTCCACAAATAACTAAATCTTTTTGTCTCTCCAGTCCTGGCTTGCCTTGGTTTTCTTTCCCCTGCCAACCGTGGTGCTTTGATGACCTGTGCTGTTGTATTGTGGGTCTTGCTGGGAACTCCAGCTGGTTACGTGTCTGCTAGAATGTACAAGAGTAAGTATGTGCATTTATTTAATGTGACACAACATGTTAAATTCAGGATTGCTGGGCTCAATATAAACCTCAGATAGGAGCTGGTGTCTCAGACAACAAATCTGCTTCTTGCTGCCATTCTGTAAAACAGTTGGAAAAAGTCTTGAACTTGAAATTGTTTTTACTTTTTCCCCTCAGCATTCAGAGGTGAGAAGTGGAAGACAAACGTCTTGCTTACAGCTCTACTTTGCCCTGGGTTAGTATTGTTTCCCCTTGTGGGAAGGAGTTGGGGAAAAAAAAGTGAATTGTTATGAAGCTTGTTTGTGTGATTTTGTTTATGGTTCTCCAAACTGCTGTTCCCTTTCTGTACTGCCTATGTGTGAATATGAAGAAAAGAAAATTCTGAGGAGTTGGAGCCTGGTACTCTAGAACACAGGTTCTTAGCATCTTGTTTTGCAGTCAGCTGTGGGGGTAAGAGGAATGATGCAAGGTAATGTCACAGCCTTTGAGAGTCACTGCACCAGAACATTAGACACAGTGATGGGGTAATTCCAGTCTGGTACCATAGCACTTGGTATGTTCCAGGTGATTCTGGTTGTCATCTTCATACATAAATGTAGGTAATGTCCAGTTCCTTGGTTTCAGCTTTGGGCACTGCCAAATGTCCTTGGCAAAAGTGGAGGAAAAGATTATAAATTTCATAAGGTATTTCTTCCCCCCAAGAACCCCAGAATGAATAAAACATGGCTTGGTTTCAAGTAAAGTAGAATTTCATCAAATGAAAGGCAATGTCTTCGATAACAACCGAGTGTAGTATTTCTATAGAAATCTTACTTCTAAACAAAATGTGCTTCAGTCTCCCTGCTGTCATTTAGATATTATCAGGAGGGAGAAGAAAATATATATCGATGGGAAAAAATATTGTGCTGGTCATGTAAACTCCCAAATAAATTGAGTTTCACAGAGGAAGTGAAATGGCTGGGGCTGGTAGAATAGGAACAGATGTCCTGATTACGCTATGCTAGTTCAGTGAATTTGCATAATATCATAAACAGCCCAAGGTCTTTTTAGTCTCAGTAGACTGATGGGAGTTCCTATTTGCAGTAATTTTTTTTCTAACTTTGGAGGGGGTAAGTGGGGTCTGTGTTACGAGCTTGGCTGGATGATAAAGATTAGCAAGACTTCTAAAATGGATTTGATTTCTATTTTTTGTTCAACAAGATGCTTACAGCAGGGGTCGCTTGGGTGTGCTTATTGAACAGGTCTGTTCCCCCAAACTGTTTTGGCAAGTCTCAGGCCTCTCCTAGGAAAAAAAAGGAGGCTGTCTATTGCTCTAATCCTCCTTCCTTCCTTTTTAAATTTCAGTGGAGGATGCATGTTCACTTCAGGGCAGTTGAAATTCTTCCTCTGGAGCACCTTTTTAACAAAACCCAGACAATGGTGCGCTTTGCAGGGGCCCTTCCTGAGGCTCAATTTTCTGTGGTGCATCGTTGAATCTATGAATAATGGCAATTCAAGCAAGCTTTTATTTTATAGGGGGCTCTTTTGCAGTACATTTTGCTTTGTTCTCAGATTGGGATGTTTGGAATCTTCATCATATGTTTCAGAGTTGTTTTCTAGTGTTTTCCTAGGATGTTTAGAAAATGAGGCAGATGTGCTTAACAGGGGAGGAAAGAACAGGTCTGGAGACATGTCATGACTGAAGCAGTGTCTATTTAAATTCTCCAAAGGTGTGGGCTCCTTAATATGTGTAAGTCCATGCTTATACAAAGGTTTCTGTGTAGGGCAGAGCCCTCTCTAATCCCCCTTTTCCGCTTGTGACACAACCTGCAGCAGCACATACATTTATTGTGAGAGTGACATGTGGCTGCCTAAATATGAGATTTTGATATCACTGTATTTATTCAGAAGGAATTTACTATTTACAAAGGACCTAAATAGAGAAAATATATCTGGTAAGAACAGGAAAGGTGGTTCAGATAAGAGGGGTTTTTATTTATTTATTTTCCATTTTTTTATAGATTTTTGCAATGGAATGTTTCTGTTACTTTTTGATTTTGTGTGCAGAGTCTATTTAAATATTGGCTTTGCCATAGATACCTGTATTACAAGCATTGGATGGTGCAGGCATTTTTACTTCAACTACACTGTTGGTGAAAGGAATTAGGACTGTTGGGGGATTGGAAAATTGCTAGAAGCTACATTTTTCTTGTGCAGACTTTCAACTGATTTATGTTTTTTAATACTAACTGATACATATATTCTTTTCCTGAATATTTTAATATCTTTTCTGATCTTTCAGGATTGTCTTTGCTGATTTCTTCATTATGAATCTCATTCTGTGGGTGAAAGGATCCTCAGCTGCCATCCCTTTTGGCACTTTGGTTGCTATCCTAGCTATGTGGTTTGGAATTTCAGTCCCACTAACCTTCGTTGGTGCCTATTTTGGCTTCAAAGAGAAGGTAGGGGTCCAAGTACAGATCTGAAATACACCTGTCCTCTGTAGTTGAGCCACTGAATCTCTAAGCATACAGGAGCTGGTCAAATTGAGACATCTATGGCCCAGTGATTGTAAAATGATGTTTCACTTGGTCATGATTTTGAAATCAAGTATATGCTTGTAATGTCACACTATTTTTTTTTCCTGTCCATTCACTAGAATCAGAATTTCACAGTGCTCTTGGAGGTCTTGCATGCTTTTTTTGCTGCAGCAATACCTCAGTAGTTTCATTTTTGAAATACTACTTCAGAATGTCTTCAGTTTGTACTTCACTAGTTTGAGATAACGCCAGACAACTCAGAAAAAGGTGGTGGTGTTGGATTTTTTTAATTTTAATTAAGGACTGAACAGATTTATTTCCTTCATGTTCTGACTTGCTTACTGGCCAATAGTTGGAATGTCTAAAGCACACGTGTTTTTTCCTAATGACAGGCATCACATTTGTAGGTTTTTTTAATTTGAAAACTTATGATGGCATATGAATGAAAATACAGCTGTGTTTATCAAATCTTTAGATGCCAATATTTGGGAAAAGTAATGTTATTTATGGTGTAACAACGAATCATTTGTTTATGTTGTTTTTCTCTGCAGCCTATTGAACATCCCGTGCGTACCAACCAGATTCCTCGCCAAATCCCGGAGCAGTCCTTTTTCACAAAGCCATTGCCTGGTATCATCATGGGCGGTATCTTGCCCTTTGGCTGTATTTTCATTCAACTGTTTTTCATTCTGAATAGCATTTGGTGAGCATCACTATTTTTTTTTCCTCTGGTTTGATAATACACACAGTGAGTTTGGACATCCTGAACCAATTAGTCTAAGGAATAGTCCAGTTCTAAAAGTTTTGACCATCGTGCAAACTTTTGTGGAATTTCTGGAATCTGTATATTTACTTCTGTGCTTAGACCTTATGAAACTAGTTCTTTTTAATGACAGCTGCAAAGTGTGATGTTAGAATCCTGTTACCTTGTTTTATCTTGCTGGTTCAAACAGCACAAATGTGGTTTCATAATGTTGTGGTTAGGTAGAGCCTAATCCACTGTGTAACTGTATTATGATTTATGAAACTAATACGATCTAGCAGGTTCAGCTGTTAGATCAGAATTGGGTCAAGATCTTGGGATTCCATGTTCTGCAAAACAAAAACTCTGCTCTCCAGGAACCATCCACTCCACTCCAAAATCTTGTCAAAACCTAATCAAGCAGGTGCATGAAAAATTAAACCAGTGCAATCTTTCAAACTTTCACAATGTGAAACATGAAATGTCAGTACATTGTTGTTCAATGGAAAATGTTGTCCTGAAGGTGCCAGGTTTTCATATGGTGTCCTCTGTTTATGTCAAGAGATCTTACAAAACAGTTTTCTAAACCAGCTCTAAATGCAAATATATTAGTTTAGCTTTTCGTATTTGTCTTCAACAAAAATAGAAACGTGTAATATAGCTGTGCTGATAAATGTAATCAGGTGACAAACTCTAGACTTTTGTAGCTGAAATTAGCAAGTTCCCAAATTGTTTCTCATTATTTATCCTACAGAAGGGAAGTATGGAGGGAATGTGCAACTAATACTCCCTCTGTCTAATCCTGTACTGCAGTAATTGTCACCTTCACCCAAGAAAGTTAATTTGGTTATTTCCCTTATCCCTTACCAGATTAAAAATAAATTAACATATTTCCCTCATGTTTATTTTTGTGAGTGATTTTGTATTTGGTTAGCACTGGAATTGGAGCCAGACTTGGCCTGGGGATAGGCTGGGAGGGGAGGAACATCTGATTGGATGTAGTGATGAGATGCAGAGACACCTGGAAAGCTTAGCTGCAGTAGGAGGAAGGAAGTGGGTGTTGGAACTAGGGAAGAGTACAGGTGATGCAGGAGTCAGGGAGGCTAAAGGTCCTCCTAACAAAGAGACCTGAAGTGATAAACATCTCTGGTGGAAATTGTCCTTAACTCTTTTCTGTGAAAGATAGATGCTGATTTCAGGGGAAGTATAATTGAAGACTGTTGCTCTGTAGAGCAGAGGTTTTATAACTGTTACCTTAAATAAATGTGTATTTAGTGAGTACATTTGGGTAAAGAAAACTTTTTATGAATTAGTCAATAAAGTTACCCTAATGGTGTGGGTTTTTTGTGTTTGGATTTTTTAGGGGTTTTGGTTAACTTAGCATCTGGCAATGTGACACTGTCAATTAACTCAGAACTTCAACCAAAAATGGGACTCTTGTTTTCCTTTGTTTTTCATTTTAGGTCTCATCAGATGTATTACATGTTTGGATTCCTGTTCCTAGTTTTTATAATTCTTCTAATTACATGTTCAGAAGCTACAGTTTTGCTGTGCTACTTCCATCTGTGTGCAGAGGTAAAAGTTACAGTTTTGCTGTAGATGCCACTTGTAGCTGGGAGATGTTAGAGGTGAGGTATTCACATGTACTGTGAAGGGCTGGACACTGAATGGATTGCACTGTCAGCCTTGACATGCCTGTCTTAGCCACTCTTCTGAAATGTGCTTTTTGCTTCAAAATCCACCACTGGCAACAGATAAGCAAAAATAAACAGGCTTGATCTTAGAATAATTTCATGTTCATAGTGGAAGCAATCAGGTGACTTGTAGGAAAAAAAAGTACCTAGGTGCTATGTAGGAATTTTTTTTAAGATAAATTTTGCAGAATCAAATGTGTTTCAGAAGACAATGTTATTTTTTAACCAGCTTATTTATATTTTGTTTTCTACGTGGTGACTCTTGGTGACTGGTTTATTGTTTCTTTCAGGATTATCACTGGTGGTGGAGGTCGTTCTTGACCAGCAGCTTTACAGCAGTTTATCTCTTTATCTATGCAGTTCATTACTTCTTCTCCAAACTCCAGATAACAGGAACTGCCAGCACCATTTTATACTTTGGTTACACAATGATCATGGTCTTGATTTTTTTCCTTTTCACAGGTAAGTACGGTGTTCAATCTAAAGCGAATGCAGGGGCTTCTGCTTTTGAAATGAGAAGCACTGGGTGAAATTTAGACTCTCTGAACCATGAGATACAATCTGTGACTCTTCAGTCAGTGTTACTTTTATGGTTTGTGACACCACACATCACAGGAAGGTACTCTTTATGGTTTTTTCCTAACTTGAAATTACATTTATTTATAGCATAATTAATTTTCCTTTATTGAATATTATATTAGCAATGAGTTCAAACCATTATATTTTTCAAAGGGCTGTTCTTGTTCACTTTGATATCAAGTGTTAACTTGATTTTGGATTTCGTAATTGGTTCTAGAAGTTGTGTAGTTAAAGATAATTGCGCTCTGCATATGGCGGATAAAGAATGTTTTCAGCTTTCACTCTCAGCAAGTGAAGGAGGCTGGTGCTGGGGAAGAAGTGGAGTTTGAGAAGAGAAAGTTTTAGTATTGTTAGAAGTGGCCTCACCTGCTCACTAAGCACCACTTCTTAATGGCAGGAATTTACCTTAACTGGAGGAACCTGTTTGAAATAGGGCTCTCCAGTTTTAATTGTCCAACTTCTCTGCTGTTACTCGTGCAGACTACGTGTCTTCTACAGAATTACTCCCTCTAACATTCATAATCACTTGACTGAAACTATAATTTCGAGGTTGATTTGATGAGAAATCTGTGCCAGATTTACCATGTGTTAGAGGAAATTAGAAGCTCTTTGAAGGGTACTGGCCCTTAAAAATAGCCAGGAGCATTTTATCTTGGTGTTCATCGTACTGCTGCTGTTGTATATGTAGATTTAACACATGAAGTCAGATCTTTTAGGTATCACTGCTTGGCATGAAGTACAGCAGTGGCAGAACTGGAGAAAATGCTGGTTCATATGACTGGTTGTTCGTAAAACCAACCTTTGTAGTCACTCCAAAGACTTGTGATAGAGGATTTCACTGTGGATGTCCCGATGGTTTATATTGTTACTTCTTAACTTCTGACTGATTGTTGAAACCTGTTGTAATTGCTTTGTGTTCACATTATGAAATGCATCCCTTAACTCAGTTAAATGCAGTTAAAAAAGAGTGACTAAAATAGGTAATGAAGGTAAGTCTTAGCTTCAGACCAAGTCAGTGCAGCAGTGAGAAAAATCTCTTTCATCTTTCTTTTTTCTAATGCTGGTTGACACGAGAAGAAAAAAGCACTGTTCATGATAAACACTGAAGAAAATTACTGTATGTGTTTGAACAAAGCAGTTACTCTGTAGAAATTGTATCTAATAACATTAACTGGCACTTACTGATAGGTTTTTATTTGTTATTTAGATATGTGTCTCTTCAAAAGAAAGCCAAAAGGAGTTTTTAAAAGAAGTGGGTGGGGAAAAAAGGGGAGGATTTAATTATTCTATTTTTTAATTATTAGAAGACAAACATAGAAGTTGGCATATTGCCAGTTAAAGCCCTGCCTAAATCCTGGTGAAACAGACAAGCTCCAGATGTCTTCTATAATATATCTCTATCTATATGAAAAGAAAAAAAAAACAACCCTCAAACTATAGTCTAAAATGTTTTAATTACTTTTAAACTAAAGCAATATGTTAATATGTGTCTGGATTTTAGCATAGGTTAGTTGCTATCCTGCCAATTTCAATTTCACTTACAAGATGCAAATTGGTAGAATTAAAAATATCCCTTTCATATATAAAATGATAATTGAAATTGTCGTGGCAGCAGCTGAAATGGCATTAAAAGCTTCAGATGTGCTGATCCTGGAGTTCTTGATGTGGAGGCCAGTGAGGCCCTAGAAGTACAATAATAAACTGTGCTGCAGTGTCTTCTTTTTATTTTGAAATAAACCCACAATAGTGCTGACTATGCTGCATTTGTAGTTCATGAGGAAAGCTACTACATGGTCCCTTTTTTTTTTAACATTTAATAGAACAGCTACTCACTAGAAAGGTAATGGGTATAACAGATATGGAGTGTATAATAAACCCTTGATAATGTAAAATGTTGTGATAAAATTTTCCATATTTAGTTTGATGATAGATTTTTGGATCTGAAATGCAAGCTATTCTAGACAGATGGTACAAGCAAAACACAGCTCCCTTTGCTTTGTTTTGTAAAATATTCCTTAATAGCCCTTGCTTTAGAAAATAAGGGTTCAGTCCCTCATGAGTTTCTGGAGGTGAAGGAGTTTGCTAATGTAATTTTACACACTGTTTGCATTAATAGAGTTCCCAAAATGGGACCTTCATCTGTTCCACTTAAGTTAGCACTAGGTATTTTGATTTTCTCTATTCTTGCCTGTTAGGTCTCAGCAACTGTGACAGAAGTATAAAGGGCAGTGTTAATACGTCCTCGGTGGCAGCATGTTGTGTTACCCTGGGCATTACAAAAGAGATCATAGTGAATAAGTAAATAGGAACTGAGTGCTTGTATGGCAACAACGACAATAATACAATCTGACCAGTGAAATCTAATAATTAGTGTGCACCCCCAAACCAGACAATTTTGTTTTAATGTACAAAGTGCAGCTAATCTTTCAAGAAATAATAAGGGTGGGTGAATGGGGATGGCTACATGATTACATGCATTTTATTCTCAGAGACGAAAAAATGCTGAACATAGTCAAAGCATGTTGCTTTACAGTGACCTCTATTTTTGAACATCATTTTCACTTGTGAGTTAATGCCATTTTCAAAATTGAGTTTTGATCTTCTGGGTAGATTGTGTTTAGAATCCGAGATTCTGAAGCACCCACCACTGAGCGGTGATTGAAACCAGTATGATACAGAGAGCTTTTAAGGTACATAAGAAGTATCAGCAAAGTGCAGAGTGCTTTTCTGTTTGCTTTCTTACAATCTGCTCGTGCTTTGAATTCTTTTTTCTTCATTAAACAATAAAGCTAGAAGGGATGAGTAGAGCAGAAGAGTCTGCTTAATGTATTTTGACATTATTCTGTGCAATAATCCTTGGTTTTAATTTTGAATTTAAACCATGTTTACTAATACCTTTCCCTTACCCGGTCAGATGCCAGCTTTCTGTGTGTAACATCATCTTTCTGTGTATCAGAAAGTGGTAGTGTGTATGTTGTGGAGTATTCAGCAGTCTATAAACCTGAGGACAAAAAGATCAAAAAACAGCTGAGCTGTTTTATACTAAGTATAAATGGATTTTTGGACATATCTGGCTTCTTGGCTAGAGAAATTGCTTGAGACATCTTCACAACTGTGTTCCTGAATTTTAAATAGCTCCTGCAAAAGATCTTTTAGCATTACCTCCCTAGGATGATCAGTGGTGTTGGGCAGGCTGCTCTGCACTGAGATAGCAGCATCAGTTTCCTAGAGTAGTAGGGATTATTTGAAAAGGCAGAATCTTAAAATGTGCAGGTCACCCACTTAGGGAAAAATAAAGGTCTACCCCACAACAGTAAGTTCTTCAGTGCAGGCCACCAGGTGCTCTTTCATTCAGTTTAAGCTGGTGAGTGCTTAGGATTTGTTAAAATAAACATGAGCCAAGAAACTAATTTGTTATATTGGATTAAACCAAACAAACAGATTTTATAGGCTCATTAGAGGAATTGGTGTCAGGCTTGGTGCTGGGTCATTTCATAGAAATGTGCATCTGAAAGCTGTAAAAACTTGGCAGTGAAACGGAGTTTAGACCAAGCAGAAAATAATTTTAGAGGTCTCAACTCTTTCAGCCAGTGGTGTCTTTGTATTTATTTGCTTGTGGGGTTGGGGTTTTTTTTGTGGGTTTTTGTTTGTTTGTTTGGGTTTTTGTTGGGGTCTTTGTTGTTATTGGGGGAGAGGTTTAAGTACTTAGTGATAGAATTTTTTTACAGCTTTAACAAAAACACCTTTTAGGTATCTGTCTTCTATCATGTGTTCACTGATGTCTGTCAGAGAGGCTGGGAGCTGCAGAGGTGGCTCCTTGTTGACAGTGCTTCAAAACTTGGATTTCAGTTTGAATGTGTTTTGAAAGAGACAAATAAAAGCAAGATCCTAAGGTGGCTCTTATCTAAAGCTTACCTAAATAGTCCTCCTGTTCTAATGAGAGGCTCATTTTAATACAGGATGATTCTAATTTCAGTGCAAGATGTGCTTAGAAAAATGCTAAAGACTGAAGAGCTGAGAGTGCTCTTCAAGAAAATACGTTTCAAGTCACGCTACATGAGCTGGCAAGGTTGGATTTTAACCAGTGCAACTACTAATGGCAGTTGTATTGGGTAGAGGTGCACGTGTAGGAAACTGATCCTGCATTTAACTGTTTTAATATTGGCCTTAGTCAAGGTAGTTAAAAAGAGGAATCTGGGAACCTGTTACACTTGTAAGCACAAGCCTAAAGATGTAGTATAAAGTGGTTTCCCACATAAAGTGCTGAAATCTGGAGCAAGTGACAGATTTGTGAAACGGGTTAAACGTAGAAAACATTCTGACTAGAATTTTCAAACAAGCCACACTAGTTCAGAGCTATTTTTCTTCCCCAGTTATTATTCATTTGCAGATCACTTCGATTGGGGGATGTACTCCTGTATAGAAAATCTGAAGGTTTTTGACTGCATTACCTTTTGTGGGCCCTGTAGTGGTTCATGGAATCAAAAGCACCCCGAGGTCTGAGGTGGAAAACACTGAATTTCAGTGGAACCAGGCACTGTGCTGTTTATGTTCTTAATAAAAGCAAAAGTTAAGCTTTTCATTTCACTACATAAACAATCATGTAGGTAAAGCAGCTGTACAGGGAAACCTTATAAATAATGTTCCCTTAGCTTACATTCATATCTATCCAATAATAGTGATTTTGTAATAGCAACACGATTCTGTGGTGACCTGAGCCTTAGGAAGCATCTAGTCTGTTTGGCCATGTTATTTTAAAACTAAAAAAAAAGATTAAGTGTCTAGTCTATAGAGCTATACATGTCTGGAGTTTGTAGGTTATATTTGTTCATGTGAGGGAAGAAGAAATTACAATGCTGGTAAGCCCCAATTATTGATGTGGAGGTAACAACTGAAGGAATCTGTACACCAGAGAAGGTTCTGGCCACATAAGGCTGTATCTTGGTGAAGTGTGTTGCTTTTCTCTCCCCAAGTTCATGATTCAAATCTGGTACATTGGCAAAATTCTGATAAAGTTTAAAAAAGGAGCATGGGGTAGTCAGTCTTGGATTTGCTAAACAGACTTTTTTTAGGAGGGGAAGTTGAAAATCAATGTTACTGAAACCTGTGAAAATCTGTTTATAGACGAAATGCTTGTTCACAGTGTGAAGTCTTCAAGTTCTGTTATGACTGAGGCAATGTTTTGTAGAAAACTGATGTATTATAAAGATTCAGACTAACAACGATTGGAGGAAAATACTGTGGATTTAGAGTGTGCTCCCATATTAAGTTGTGACATGCTCACAGAACTGTGGTAATTCTCATTCCTGTGTTAGTTGTACATTTTTGTTATGATACTACACTTTTGTTCTAGAACAGCAGATAAATTTTTAAGTTATCTCATCTGTTAAATATTTAGAAGAAACATTGCTTTCAAAACCATAAAAAGCTTTGAGTGGGCTATATTATAGAAACAACTAGAAAGCAAATGCTGAGAACCATTATTAGGAAAAAATCGTGAGAGTAAGGCTTAGAGTAACAATGCTGATATTGGAGTATTTGACACAGTAGGAAGGAGTGAGAATTGACCATGAACTGCAAAGACTTACTGATGTCAAGCCTACAAAGGAATTATATTCCTTTTGTGGTTGGTGTCTGATCTCCTATCAACAGCCATAAATCTGTTATCTCTTACTGTTTCAGAGGATGATAACTGCAAACTTGGAGAGAAAGGGTAATCTGTGCCATATAATAGTAGGCTGTCAAAAAGCCTTTAACTGCAAATATACATGGTAGCACTAAGAATGTAAGAATTGGCATGTAGATAATAAGCTTCCCAAGATGGGTTTCTCACTTGGGAAATGTGTGGATGTGGTCTGAAAGAAATATAACTGATGTAAAAAAACACAAATGCTTAATAAAGAACCATCTAGTTAGTGAATCAGTCACAATTAAATGGTGAAAAAAACCTGGAGCAGACAGAAAAGGGTGAATGTAAAACTGGAGGAGCTGAGCGCGTGATCTTGCAATTGGCTGCAGTGTAGCTGGTAAGGGCTATCACAGGGCTGGCATGTGGCTGTGTCCTTGAGAGGGAATTCACCTGGAAGTCAGACCTCCCTTTTTTCTAGCTGTTAAGGCTTACCATCTCTGTGGCAGCTGACCCCTAGGTAAAGGTGTGAGGAACAGTGCATCACTTTCCTTAGAGGCTGAAGACTAAATAAAGTGACTGGGTCTCTGTCTCCTTGCATATGAAGTTCTTAAAGTAATTTAAAAATAAATGTGACAGATGATGTCCTTGCACTTACTCTGTTATAAGGACTGTAGGTGAAAACCACAGGCTTGTTCATTAGTTAAAGATAGAAAATTGGTCTGTACTAATCTCACACAGTGTTTTGGTTTGTCCCTGTTAGTCTCACTTGCTGCTTGCTCCCAACTGCTGTGGCACCCAGAGCATTGTTTTAGCAAAAGGAGGTAACAGGATATACAGAGGAAGAAGTTCCCTGTTCTTGAGTATAAATAGAGCACGATGAATATAAAACTGGGCCAGGTGGATTTTTCCAAGGCTTTGTTAAGTGTTTTAATTCACGGGTGGCAGTGAAGTGTCAGACTCAAAAACCCAGGTAGGGGCTGACTGTGTAAAAGTCAGTGTCTTAACAGGTGCCTGTGTGTCTGCTGGTGGTGGTGGCATCACGTTTAGTGGTTTAAATGGATGTCAGCAGCCTGGTCCTAAAAGTCATCTTTGCTCTAAATAAATAACTTAGGGGGATTAATGTGTGTTGTTAAATTTAAGAAGTGCTGTTATTCTGGGTAGTTAGCTGGATTACAATGTTATATTCTGTCCTGCTGGGAAGTACTTGTTAGATTTCTCTCTCAGAACAAACTGTAAAATAAACTAACCTTTTTCACTTTCTCATTTTAGGGACTATTGGATTTTTTGCCTGCTTCTGGTTTGTAAGTAAGATTTACAGTGTTGTGAAAGTGGACTGAAAAGCTTCAAAGTGTCTTTTGAACATATCTCCCTTGCTGTTTGATAATTTTTACCATGTATTGAAAAACATCCTGTGTAATTATTCTAATTTGTAAAAGCTGAAGACCAGACTACAGCATAAAATACGGATTTTAATGGAAGGAAATGGCACCATTGCCATTTTGATAAAAACAAAAATGTTGGTATACTCATTGAACATGTTCATTGTAATAATTCAGAAATTATATCCAGAATTTGATTTAGGACAAATAAAAATTCTGTGAACTGGTTTATTTGAAAAATGTGTGCAGTCCTCCAGCTGAATTTTGTTGTGATTTGGGGGGGGGTTTTGTTACCTCTTTTGGTTACCATTTATATACCATTAAAGCATAGGACTGTCAAGTAAATCTATATAAAATGTGAATTTTTTTAACTTAACTATGATTGTACATATTATCCTGCACCTTTACAACTAGGTATCTTCTTACAAATGTACATGCATTTAGTTTAAGGTAGACTTTATTAAAAATATCGACACTGGTTTTTGTTCAAATAAAACTGCACAACTCTGTCTGACTTGTTTCCTTTCTTGTTAATTAGGCCTTCACTTCTTGGACACAGATCACATTAGTTTGACCAGTTGATACTTTTTGAGATGTGTATTGTTTATAAGCAGTTTGACCGTGGTTTTGGCTGCAGATTGTCCGTGCAAGCAGGACTGGTGGGTCACTTGAATCCATGGCTGGAGGATGGGCAGGGGCCTCTGAACTTACTCAGCTCTGTGGTTACTCTGCTTTCCCCAAAATATTTTTTGCTGGACAAACCATCATTTTCTGTCAAAGATCAAACCCTTTTTCCTTCTTTTAGCCCTCTGAAACATCCATCTCCTTGTTCTTCATCCTGTGAAGATTGATGCAGCTTGTTGGGAAGTTTAGCTGTGAATCTAATGGGTTTGGGGAATGGGTGTTTCATAAAGGTGAAGCCTTTTTCCTGCTCTGCAGAGCTTGTGCTTAAGTGCTGGATTACATGAGATGGAGTATCTTAATAGCCTCTTCAGCTTTAGAATTGCAGGGATTCTTCTCTCAGGAATGTCAAGGCTTTAAAGAGGCTCCCCAAAATCTCGAATTGCACTTGAAGCTGAGCAGAGAGTCACTGCAGACACATAATTCCAATGGCAGTGTCACGGATACCGTTGGAGATGAGTAGGGGGATGTTCACTCGGATTAATGGGTGAGAGACTCGAAGCTTATTAACTGGCATATGGAGACATTCATTGCTGGAAGCTGCTTTGCACCATCTAAGCCTACAATTTAACAGGACCCAGAATGACTCTGTATCTCTTCATAGTCATATAAATCCCAGGTAATTGTAGTTAAATGTTTAATACCCTTTCCAAAATGTAATCTTTGGTATGAGGACTTCAGGTCTCCCCTCTGTGTAGTTATTCCTTCCAGGTTACTGAACGGTTGGGACAGATCACCTAAGCTGGGATGAGTACCAAGCCACATCTTTTGAGCAGTGCCTGTGGCATAAAAGTGAGGCTTTAGGCAATTTAATAAAGAGAACCAAGCACTGGTGTACCAGGAGGAGCTGGTACAGTAGTTTCCAGTGAGGTTCAGGTGTGCTCTCGATGGCAGCTTGGCCTCGCAAATATTTTCCCCTCCTACCAACAGAATCTCCATTTCCCTTCTGTTCTCTCCCAGAGGTGGGAAACAACAGAGTTGCCATTAGAGAAATCAGCTTGCGGTTGGTTATGAGCTGGTTTAAGAGCACCAGTCACTCTATTAGAGGTTTCGTGCTCTTGAAATTGGTGCTGCTGTGTTTATAAAGGTCCTTCCTTATAAATCTTATATTTAAAGTTTGGGGAGATTTTATTGAATACTTAAAAAAATAAATTGTTACATGAAGCTGCTTTTTAATTTTTCATGTTCAAAGGGAAATGAATTCATGAGAGAATTGGAGCTACAGTTGCCATAAACTCCCAGCAGGATATTTTGCCGGATTAATAAATATGCATTTCACAAGAGGCAAAGTAAAATGGGTTGTAAAATTGTATTTATGGTGCTTTTACTGTGACTGCTAGTGAGCTAAAAAGTAGAAAGTGGGTTTAAGAGGTTTCTGAAGCTTGCTAGTAGTCCAGAGTCAAAGCCATGAGGTAAAATTTGGTTGTCAAGCTTTTAGCAGAGAACTTTTGTGTGTGTGTGTAATAGGCCCTATTTGTGTAAACCTGGCATAATTCATTGTTTTAACATTGTTTTCTGATATCTTTTTTTGACCAAGGAAAACCTGCCAACTGTCTTTTGGCTTGGTAGTAATAGAGAAAGCCCCTAGGCTGTAAGTTAAATACAGATGGTTCTGAGCACTTACCAGTTGAAAGGTGGTGTAAGCCCTAACCAGAATGTAGTAGACAAACTTCTTAATTTTAGTTTTATTGAGCACAGGATGAGCATTCTCAGCACCTTTGGGAGGTTTTTAACTATGAGTAAAGGTCTTGTCCACTCTGTTGAGAGTGATGGGTTTTGAAGATGAAATGGTCATTATGGAGACATGAATGTTCTAAGTACATGGATTATCAGTAACTGGTGCCTTGATATCTAATCTGTTTTATATTAATTTATGAATAATAGTTGTCACATGGAAATAACCATTATTTATCTACTCTCATGAGAACAGGCTTAGTAAACATACTCGTTGCAGATACTTGAGCCTTCCTTCTCTCTCTAAAAAAGAAAAAAATTGGGCTAAGTTTCACCTTTTCTGAAGTGTGTGTATAGACATCTACATTGCATTTTTGTGATGCTTCCAGTAATAGATGAGGTAAAACATCTCCCGTGTGAGACTCTCTGGTAATAACCACCCAAATCCAGCAGACTTTGTAGAATGTCACGTTTGTCATATTTTAAGTGAAACTTGACAAGTTACAACAGAACCTCAAAGGCAGGAGGGATTTCTGTGCTGATGTTTTACATTTCATTCCACTTGCTTGATCAGTGTTGAACAGATAGAGCCTCATCGTCATTCCCGAGTGGAAGTGCCAAGAACATGGAGATGTACAGCGAGGAGGGGAGTCAGGTGCAGTGTGTGGGGGGGATCCACGCCCACACCTGTGGGAACCTCCTCGAGGACTGGGAATGGTTCTGCTCTGCGGGAGCTGGGAACATGTGGCACATTCCTGACGAGTTGTGATGGAGGGATGTTTGATGAACAGCAATAAACTCGTCTGCAGTGGCTTGCTTGATGTTCCTTATACCAGTTGTGCTTTTGTGTTTGGTAACACATTCCCAGTTCACATTTAAAATCTGTCTCCTAATTAAGTTATGCTGATAGCTCAACTATTTACAGAGATCTGTTGCAAAGGACGGGGAGAGAGGAAATCTAAATCAAATTTAGATGCAATTAAATGCTGGTGTAGACATGGGATTGCTTCTGGGACCTGTGAGATCTTTAACAACATTCACCACCTGAAGATCCAGCAGTGAAAATCACCCATGAATTTAAAAAAAAAAAAAAAAAGAATGTTAAGTGTTTTGCATTGTAAGATTTGGGACCAAGGTCTGTGACTGCTGAAGTGAATGGGAAAAGTTTTCTCATGTCGGTCACAAGCCATAAGAAAAGGATGATTCTTGGATGTGTGGTGTCCAGTGTAGTCTTACACCAGACGTCCCACTGTCCAGTCCCATTCCCATGAGCTGTATCACCAAAACCAATGAATATGGCATTAAAGTTCAGTATGGGGGTGTTGCTGTTTCTCTGATGACTGTGATATCACTTTGCATTTTCACTTGCAAACAGGACTGAAATCACTGCATTTCTACAGAACAACTGCTGCTGCTTCCAGGCTTAAGAAGGGAGAGATGAAGCTGCTGTGCTCTTCAACTGCAATTGTAACTTTAATTCAACTAAACTTAGATTTAAATCTTAAAAACTTAGAATCTTAAAAATGTTTGCTAAACTCATGTCGTGGAGCTGAGTGATTTCAATATTCCTATTTTTTTATTAAATATGATCTGACCACTAATCATTATTTTTAGAAAATATGTTTTGGGCGGTGTGGGTGGCTTTGAGTTCTGTGGCCTCAATTTTCCCTTTCTCTTTCATGCCTGAGGACACCACTTTGCCCTGAGGAGAGCTCCTTTTGCCAGAAACATGTGAAAAAGAGGGTCTGACCTCATTTCCCAGAGCTCTCCAGTGCACTACTGCAGGAACTGAGCCCAGAACAGATCCTGGGGAGCACAGCCCTTGCTGCAGGTGTCTGAGGGACCATGTACATGAGAAGCAATCAAACTGTTTTAGCCTCTTCATTGAGACCAAAGTCACGATTTGCCCACGGTGTGATTTAGTTGTGGAGGACAGTCAGTTTTATGGCAAAGACTGGCTGGGAAAGGGCTTAACAACAGCCTAGGCTTTCCCTAAGATAATAAGCAGCAATGCAACTCTCCTGGAGACATGGTTCATCCTTCTTAGTATGGCTTCTTTGCACCCGGGTGGGATGTCTTTGACTTTGCTGGGATAAAAGCAGGATGGATTTCTTTGATGTTCTGTTGAGAGATGCTGCAAGCCTGTACCCAAAACTTCAGGTCAGGGTCACCATCTATTTTGGCATCCAAAGTAGCTGTGGTTCAGGAGTTCACAGTTTGGCACTTCATACTCCTAATCTCGGTGCCTCTGAGTTACAGCCTGCACACACTAATTAACTTTGCTCATACAAACTGGGAGCCCTCAGACTTTCTGTGAAGTTATTAGTGCCAGGGTTTTTATAGATAACATTAGCGTCTGCAGAATTTACCCAAGGTAATTTATGTTGTATTTGCAACTTGGGGAAAGCTCTTAGATGTCTGACATCATAAAACAGTAAAACTGGGAGATTTATTACAGGGACAGAGAGAACAGGGCCCTTGAGCTGCTTTGTTAATCATAAAACGTCGAGTTAATCAGACATGCACATGTGCCTCCCATATTTCCTGGTTTTTTTCCCTCCTGTGCTGCTCCTTGGCAATCTCTGCAGTAGATGAAAAGTCCTGGGAGCCCTGGCAGAAGTCCTTTGGACTCCACAGGATGAGAATTACATTTGTATGTTCAGGGGTTGCTTATCTCCCTCTATTAATAGAGAAGAAACATATGCAACTGAGCTCTCCATGAGGCTGAAACTTCTCCTGGAGAAGGGCAATACAGGAAATCCCAGGAGCACAGCTGGGGAGTGGATTGAGAGCTGATGCTCCTGGACTGCATTGGAGCTCTCAGTGAGATGTCAGCACCTCAAAAACACTCATCCCAAAGGACGGTGAACTGCAAGTAAAAAGATATACAGTAAAGAAACCTCACTTTTTAGAAAGGGAACAGGAATGGCTGTGCAAGGAAAGCTGGAGCTTGGTGGCTCACAAAAACCCCAGCAGGTGGGAGCGTTGGGGCATCATGGCCAGAGCCTGGTCAGCAGAAGGGAGCTGGGGAGGACAGCTCAGAGCTGGGTGTCCTGGCTGTCTTAAATTTACTCACTAAGACTCTCTCTCTGCCTGGAAAGCTTTTCCCACCGCTGACCTGAAATCCCTGTGACTGCCACAGCCCTGCCTCATGGGCTTTCTGCAATACTGATCCGAGTGATATCTGGGTATTTTAGAATGGTTTGCAGGGAAACACTGTCACCTCGGAGGTGCTGTGACCAGCAGAGAGAATGGTTTTCCCAAACTCTGCAGAAGCTGCAGCTGCACTTGGCTCGGCTCATCCAGCAGATGCTGCTCATGCCTTTACATTCACAGGTGCTCACTTTGTACAGCCTGGACGTGCTCCCGAGGTTAAACTTAATCCAGATTAGGAGAGAACCCATCAGATTGGAAGGGGCCAATATGTGGTTTTCCCTGCAGGTTAGCATGGGGTACTTTTCCCAGCAAATTTCCTACATTGCTGGCCCTGGGTGTCTCAGGATACTCTCCATCCTGCCTGCTATAGCTACTGTTTCTCGGTCTGCCTTCTATTTGCTGTGAATATGTGAGGTGCAGCAACTAGAGGTTTTCTGATGCTTCCAGGCAGCAGCAGGAGAGACCCTCAGTGGCAGTGGTCTGTGAGCAGAAAGAGAACTACTGTTAGCATTGCAAGGGTCCTGGGATGTTCAAGCAGGGTGAAATGGCTATGTGTGGCCAGGCATCCCTCTGGGAGCAGTGCGGATGGGAAGTGGGGTCACACAGCTGACTGTGAGTCCTCAGGAGCCACACATCCTCAGCTGGCTTCCAGCTTTCTCCTGTCTCTCCAAACACCTCCTTTGGAGGCTGCATCATCGAGGAAGCTTTGGTTAAGAAGGAGGGGGAAAGAAGGCAGATGCTTTATTTGAAACAGCTGCCTGTCATCCTGTGTGTGCTGCAGGGTGAGCTTGTGCTGTGGGGAGTCTTGTGGGAATTAGGGAAGCTGAAGCAGAGGTAGAGTAAAAGCAGGTAAAACGATCTAGCACGTGTCTCGGGGGGCTGTGTGGACAGCCTTGTGCAGGGCAGGCTGGGGGAGCTGTGCTGCTCCAGCCTCCGAGTGGGAAAGCAGAGAACTGGGGGAACTGGTGGTGATTGTGCAGCTGAGGGTGGTTAAACAGCACAGCCCGTAAGACCCTTTAACTTTCCAGGGTCGTTAGGGCTTTCAGGTGTGGTGAGGAGGGGCGTTAAGCAGCAAAACTCATAAGACCCTTTAACTTTCCGGGGTCGTTAGGGTTTTCAGGTGTGGTGAGGAGGGGTGTTGGGGAAGGCTGCGTGTACTGGGCTGTTGGCTGGAGCTTCTGCTGGTCCTCGATCCCAAACTGCAGAACAAAGCGTGAGTTAAACAAACCATAGTTGCTGAACTTCCCCTCTCTGAGGGATGGGGGGGAAGGGGTGTCTGTGGCAGTAACTGCAGTGATATTGCCTTGGGGTAGAAGTTTTTGGGGTAGAAGTTTTCTGGGCAGAAGTGGGCTGTATGGTCATGTGGGAGGTGGGAGCTGGTTTCTGAGGCTCCCTTGGAGCATGGAGTGTCTCTAGGCAGGACAGTGGCTGTGCTGTGGTGTGTCCCAACTGGGTGTTCCACAGGCTGTGATGTCACTGTCACAGCAAGCTGTGACAGACTGGGTCCCTCCAAAGGAGCTGGCAAGTATATGCTGTCTGGAAAACAGCAAGACCCTGGTGCTGCAGGACTCTGAAGTGGGGTAACAACTTTGTCCTGTGCTTAACAGAGATCAAATGATTTCATGGTGAAGTGTCCAAATAGGGAAATTTAAAGCAAGGAATGAAACCCTGTCAGTGTCCCTCATCAGCTGAGTTTTTCTGTTTGGGTGCCTTGGGTATAAAACCAGGAGGATGGCACCTGTCCCATGGCTGCAATGTTTGCCTCTCAGAGGTGGCTGGATGTTGCACTTGGTGCCAGGCTGGGATTGCCCAGGAGAGGCTACTGGGGCATGTGTTCTGTTTATCTTCTCTCCTGTCACCTTGTGGCCTGTGCTGTGTCTGGGGGAGACATGTCTGTATTGTGTTTGGGGCTGGACTTTGTGAAAGGGCTGTGGGCACAGAGACCCCGTAGGACAGTGTTGTGTTGGGTGATGTAGGGAGGAAGATGTCTTTTACCTCCCAAATTTGTGACTCAGCCCCAAACCAGCCTGACTAGAGGTGTTCAGACTTCAGAAACAAGCTCCCTGTGTACAAAACTTGCACGTCAGTGCTGATCCACTTACCCAGCTCCTCGAGATCTTGCCACAGGGAGCGTGGAACCAGGCTTCTTTGCCTTTTCACCTCCCTCTTATTCCAGCTCTGAATGGCTCCCAAGTTTCCTCCCGTTCTTTCCCTTAATGAGTTGTGCTGCACTGGGACAGACGTCTTGGCTGAGAGTGTCTAATTGCTGGAGTAAGGATCAAACACCCATTAGAGTGTTTGCTACTAATTAATTATTGCTTGTCACAGCTGGGAAGTGGAAGGGCTCCACTGTAGTGTAACAGGCTTACTGGAGCTAAATAAGTCCCTGTTATTTACCTGAAGGCTGGTGGTTACTCACTGCTTATAGTGCTGCTCTTCTGGGTACTTGGGGAGGCCTGAGCCTGTGTCTTAGTCTTCCTTTTTTCCCTGGTTGCGTGGGGTTTGTTTTTTTGTTTTTTTTTTGCAAAGTCTTGGTGTTGCTTGCTCATTCTGAATGTTTTTAGTTGGTTTAGAAATGGATGGTGTCTCCCTTACTAATCAAACCTTGCTGTGTAGGATACCTCAAAGAACTAATTAACCTGCCAGACTGCTCAACAACATTGCAAAGAGATTTCTTGTAACTAAATACAGGACATATCTGCTGGCTAGTTTGCTCGGTTTTAATTTAGAAAAGGTGGAAAGCTGGTGGGGAGAAGAGGAGAAATCTGTGCATCCAACGGGAGGGACTGATGGTTGACAACCAAGCAGTGGTGATTTATGGCTGGGTAATTTTCCAGCTGCCATAGTTTGTGTTAGCTCAAATGAGAATTGATGGCAGTTTGAGTTAATAGCTGATGCAGTGAGGGCCTGGCACATGGTAGCTTTGATCTCCTCTGCCACAGGAGCAGACACTTCTCAAACCACCCAGGCTTGGCTGCAAAACCCAGAGGAGTGGGAGGGCTCCAGCTGTGTGGAGGGATGGGTGACTGGGAGAAAGGGAGGAAAGTGTGAGTGGATCCAGACAAGACTCCAGCTCATGCAAACACATCAGTGTGTGGTCCCCAAACTGGGTGTTGCACTCTCTGTAAGGTGTTACTGTTTTCTCACTGAATTAATTTTCACAGTTTTAGCACTGATAAACAGAGGGTTTTATTCCAATGTTGTTTGTTTTCAGTAATTAAGAGGGCAAATAAGACAATTTCTGGGAAAGTGCATTTCTTATAGCATAAATAGTCTTTGTTTTGAGATTTTCCCATGTCAGAGTTCTTCAGTGGCTCTCATTAGGAAATGCAACTCATGCCAGCCTTTGACAAGTGTCAGTGAGAGGAGTGCAGCCTAGCAGGAAGAGCCTAAAATATTTCAATATCAATTATTTACCTCAAAAGTTTACTCTCTGAATGTTTCTTGCCAGGGTACCTGACTAATTACCATGTTATCAAAGGAGTGTGCAAACCTGTAAGCCGTGGTGTTTGGAGTGGCTTGACAGATAAGCCTTTCTGACAGGAATAGCTGTAACTTGCTATTATCAGTCTGGTTCACTTTTGAATTTTGAATTACTTTTTTTTAAAAAACCAATAGTTGGTTTTATGTAAACTGCTCAGAGATTAGGAGTTGATTTCAAAGATCATCCTCTATAAAGTCCCTTGATCATATTTTATGGTTCTTCTGACTCACGGGTGTAATCTTATATCCCTGGGATATTCATGACATGCTCATCTAATTCCCCATGGTTGCTAATCTCACTTCTGTACCTTAAAAAAAAAAATACTAAAATATCTTTAAAGCAGGACTGGTAAAAAGGCAACTTTTACAGCCAATCTTCAGCTCCAATTGCTCCTGCTGGGGAAGTCATAATGATGAATTTGTGACATAATTTCTGTGGCAACATGCTGGGATTTCATAAATGGGGATGGTGATTATAGAGCAGGATCAGGTGAAGCTGGATTGTGATGGAAAAAGCCCCAATTCAAATGCAAATTGTTCAATAATGGCATAGGGGATACCAGAAATTACTGGCAATTTATTTTATTTGGGTTAAGCTCCTCATTCAGTCTTCTGCAGTTGTAAAGTCACTCTTTTAAGGATGTGAGCAAAAGAAATGGCTGGAAAACATATTTTTCTCCTCTCAAGAGAACAAAATTGTCCTAATTTAATAATAATTAATCAGTTAATGTAATTAATAAGGATGTTCTCTATTTCTATGATTTCTCCCATTCAAGACTCTCCAAGTACTTCACAAACCCTAATTGATTCCACCTTACTACTCCCTGTAGCAGGACCACATAATTTACCTCATTTTCTGGAGACAGGGAGGTGTGTGTGCCAGGCAAATTGATTTAACCAGGTTAAATGATTTGCCCAAGGCCCGACAAGGAGCTGAAGTCAGGACAGATCTGTGTTTCAGAGATCAGCCTCTACCCAGTTGGATTTTGTCTGTGGGACAATGGGTGCAGCTCTTGCAAGGCCATGCAAGTGGTGGCCGTGTAGTTGCAGCCTCTGAATAAATCCAGAGGATTTCTGGTGTGTGGTACATGGAGCTGGGAATAAGAACAAGTCCCATGGGCACACATCAGCAATGAAACCAGCTAAATTGGCTTTTCATTAGTTATTCTCACTGAAATTGGAAGCAACTTGGTTTGTTTTTTGGATTTTCTTTTCCCCACCTTTTTTTTTTCCCTTTCTTTTTTTTTTCCTCCAAATCACTTGGAATTTAAACTCTTTAGCTGAGGATTAAACTAATTGCTTCTGCAAAATGCTGTTCCCACACCATCTAGTGTACATCTGTTAACTGGGGAGGGATAACTGAACCAGCTGCCAGATGGTCTCTTGGATTTGGGTGGCTGGGAGCCAGGGAGCTGCCAGTTGGCGGTTTGTGGGGTTCTAGCAAAGAAGTCACGCTACGTGCACATTCCCCTCGGTTACTCTTCTCTGCCTTAATGAAGATACTGACTAATGCAATAAAGCAGCCATTAGCCCCCTCCCTGCACTCCCTCCTCCCCAAAAGGGGTGAGTTTATAAGCCTGATTTGTCTGACTGAGGCAGGCTTTTCCAGGAGCTCGGGTTCTCCGCACGCTATGTGTGCAAAGGCACTTTCTCAGGTACACCAGGTATTCAGTCCTGTGCCTGCCAGCTGCCTCTTTCCATGCCATAGTGGAAAGATGCTCTTGCCACAAAACTGCTGTTTGAAAGGGGGTTTTACCTTGATAGGTAGAAACCCAAAAAATCATTGCTTAGCCTTGAATATTGAATGACACATCTATAATACACATCACACTGACCATTTTAAAAACTTCACCCTGAGGGCTGGATGCTGTGCTTTATCTTTTAAAAGCATGTAATATTTACCTGTGCTTGGAGGAGGACATAGCCCTGCTCTGCTGAAAAGAAATGTTATGTCGTAGTCTGAAGAGACTGTTCATAGTAGGGTAACACTGGTGCCCTTGGCCACAGCTCAGAACATCTTTCCCAGGACTGGGACAGAGCTTGGGATTCCTAGAGGTGACAGCTTGGTGGTGTATTTTGCATGGGACTGCTGCAGTGGGACAGCCATGGCATCCAGAACCCAGCCCAGGCACAGCCATGGCATCCAGAACCCCACCTGGGCATGGACTTTGCTCTGTTTCTGAACATTCAGAGGTAGACAGGGATGGGAATTCTATCTGATAGGTGCTGCAGTCACTCCCATGTGTGGAACAGCCCCAGTCTGAAGCACTTTGGAGTGGGAAGGGGCACCCCATGCTGCAGGTGGCAGAGAGCAGCACCCTGAGCTGGTGGCCAGCTTGGACTGAATTCCACTTAGACTTTGTGCCAGGGAGGTTTCCTCTTTAGGACACATGTCTTTGCCTGATCTCCATGAAAAGCCAAAGCTGCCTGCTGGGGTAGTAAAGGACAGAGCTGGGGGCAAATCCAGTTTCACAGTGATGTTTTCCTTTTGGCAGAGTGTGTATTTACTGAGAAATATTAGGCTTATGTGACTTACACTGAGCACTGCAGTGTACTCAGCTAAATCCCCTGCAGTGTAAGTACTCCCCAAGCCACAATGCCATTACCTTCCTACCTTGGCTGATGAATCCTACCCTCTGCCATATCCTATGCACTTTTCTACTTAGGAGGCTGGGCCATTTGGCTCCATTAATGGTGGGTTTAGATGCATTGCAAAGCAATTGCTGGTGCTTTGAGAGGTGAATTTATTTTTTCTCAAAAGGAGTTCGGCAGGGGGCAGAAGTGGTGTGTGCCCTCAGGGCTGGTCAAACGCAGTTTGCAAACCTCTCCAGGGTGGAGTGGATCCCCTGGCATTGCAAAGCAGTGACTGTTTCCCTGCGTGGTCTGTGCCCACAGGGACAGCTGAGAACGTTGTCTGTGGGGAGCTCGAGCTGCCCTGGGCACGTGGGGGTCACAAAGCCCTTTGCTTTGTGTTGGAGAGATGCTTGGCCGAGCTGTGCACAACCTTTGTAGGGGCCTTGCCCATGTGGGTGTGGCATCACTTAGTGAACGTTTGCACAGCTCCCGGTGGAAGCAGGGCTGGGATCTGTGAGGCACCCTGTGTGGGCATATGAAACAGTCCTGATGCTGTGGAACTTTCTCCCAGCTTGCTGTGGTGCCCTGGGCATGCTGCTGGCGAGCCCCTGACTGTGCCTCTGGTGCAGCATGTGAGCACAGGGCGGGCAGGGGCTGTGTGTGATGGGAACAGCACAGGGCTATATACGGGGATGTCTGTGCTGCTGTTCAAACCCACATCCCGGAGGAACAGGACATTCCCTGCCAAGTACCATTTTCTGGGGGAATGACACCCTGTCCTGAGGGCAGGAGCAGGCAGCTGCCTGGGCCAGAGACTCAGGATATGTGGGGCACCTATGCCTTTTCCTTTGGGTCCAGCTTTGGTGTGAAAGTTCTTCTGGAAAAATACACCTGAACACTTTGGGTTTGGGCAGAGACCTGGGCAGGAGCAAGGAAGGGAGGAAAGGGGTCTGTGATAGATATTTGTTATCAGCTGGGGGTGTTCTTGCTCCCTTCGAGCTCCTTCATCTGCCCCAACCCTGGGAGTGCCACAAAGCTGGTTTATGGATGCAACCATCACGGTGTCCATGTGTCACTGTTGTCTGTTGAGTGCTGCAGCTCTCCTGGGACCACATCAGACTATGTCAAACTTGCTCACAGCCCTCCTGCTGAGCCCCATGTTGCCCGTTTGGCTTTGTGCCTGCTTGGCTTCTCAAGTACTTGCAACGCTGAGGGAGGACAAAATGTGCATGTGGCACTGGAGGAAGGAGATGAACAGAGATTTGGGCTCAGAGGGGAGTTTTGTCTGCTGTCTACACGCAAGGATGCGGTTAAGACCTTGTCTGAAATTCCCAAGGAATATAAAGTAGAAAATAGCATGGTTTTGTGGAAGTGGAGAAAGTAAAGCAAAACATCCAGAACAGGATCCATCAAGAATACAGTGCTGCTGCTTAGATGCTCAAAGGGCAGGGCCCAGAGGCTTTCCTTGGAGCAGTATTAGATATATTACCCAGTGCAGATACAGGGATGTATATGTTCCATTAGTGCAATCACACTCTGCCCATCCCTGAGAAGGGAGCTGGTACATCCCTGTCATTTGGAGCCACTTCTTGGAAATAGAAGATGAAATGTGGTGCAAACCTTTATGGCTGTTTTTAAGGATAAATCAAAGAGATAAAGGTAAACCGAGATGCTGAGAAGGTGCACATATGGAAGAAGCTCCTTTATTGAAATTACAGGCACACAAATCCAGAAAAGCCTTGTGGGTTAGGTCTAGGTGCTGATTTTGGTAAGCTTCTTAATTGGCATGATCCCTCCTTGCCCGGGTTGTGGGGAAACTGACCTTCAGAAACCCAGGTTGGGGATGAGCGTGGCAATCCCTAGGGCTGTGTGGTGGCATGCCAGGGGCCCTGCAGGAGAGCGAAGGAAATGGTCAAGGGCAGATAACAAACCCCAACTCCCCAGAGTCTCAATTTCCCAAGGTAGTGCTGAGCTGTGATGCTTAGAGAGGGCCCTTTGAAAATGACTGGCAGTGAAACATTAGCTTTGGTTTCTGTACCCATCCACTGCGTTTTTAGGAGGGTAGCTGTTTAACCTGGTCCAGCAGCTCAGTTTATTGCAGCCCTTGAGTAGAGGGGATCCTTGAGGGCTGCAAAAGCCATGGGCAGCTTGGAAACACCAGCCTGGCTTCAGGATGGCATGTGGCTTTGCAGGGAGCCATCCTGCTGCGTGGGGCTGCGTCACGTCTTCGCACATCCAAGTCATTAACGTGCGAGGAAATCTGGGAGATCATCATTCACGACTCCGTGTCTCTCATAATGGCCTTGATTTCTCCAAGCTCATTTGGAACGTGATTGGGGGTCGGATGAGAAACGAAGGGAGATCAGAGTCAGCCTGAGGGAAGCTCCCATTTACGTGCATTTCTCTCTTTTCAAGAAGAGTTCTCCAGCATGTGCAGCAGAAAGAGGTCTGGGCAAAGAACGCACCCTCAAAGCAATTCCAGTTCTGCCTTGGGGATGTGCCTTGCATTTCATACAAACTGAACTGGGTCCAATATGCTCTGCATGTTAGATCATGGCTCCGTGAGCACGTTCATATGTGAGACTAGCATTAGTAGGCACTCGTGCTTCAATTTATGCTAAAAGCCAACAGATGGAGAAAGTAAATGCCAGGAAACCAGGCCCCGATCAGGTGGCTTGAGCTGTGCTCATACTGTATTTAGACAATAGGCTGTATTGCATACTTGGAGTCTGATCTTGTGAAAATGAAACCCTGCTGGTGCTAACCCACAGAGGCTTTGCACACTGGGAAAATGGCCAAATTCCTCTGGAAAATGGTGAACCTCCAGCTGGGGGAATTAATGAAAATTCACTTTTGCCAAAAAGCAGAATTTCATCTTTTTGCACGACAAAGATTGGCTCTTGCTGATGGAGATTCCCCCTCTCCTGCCACCCCATCTCACTCACATGCAGGAGGGAACATGTGGCAGTCAAATACCCAAAACTGCTGCAGGAAACACAAGTAATTCGTTCCCTGTATCTGTAAGGGCTAAGGTGAGAAGTCAGGGCTTTAGGCTGCAGCAGCAATGGGTAGGCTTCATCCTCTGAAACCCTTCCTAGATACAAAGAGTCACCAGGGATGTGATTGCCCAGGGCATCTGGGGCTCTGTGGGATGTAAGAGCAGCATGGTATGCAGGCTTATACAGTCTATCTTGAAGTGGGGGCATGGATGAGGGCATCTCTTCTAGCTCCATTTCCTATGATTTCTGGCACCTGCTCCTCAAGCTCAATATTGGGCTACTTGGTCTCAGCTGCTGGAGAAAGTTGCACAGCTCTGCTGCTTGCAGAACTGGCCTTGTCCTGGAGTTTCCTTGCTTTTCAGAAAGCTTCATAATGATTTGGCTGCTATCAGTTGAATCAGGCTTTGCTGGGATGCTTCCTTAAGTGAGACTAGGCTTTTCCTCTTTGTACCACGTGTGTAAGTGAGCTCCCAAAAATCCCCTGCTCTGTCCTATCCCATTGCCCAGGCTGGCTTCAAGGAGACCAAATTCAATGTGCATGAGGCAAGGTCTCTAGAGGCCAACAGCTCCTCAATCCTCCGTGGTTCAAGACTTGCAGAGAAATTTAACCTAATTAACTTTCCCAGGCCACTTTTCTCAAGTTTTCTTCTCTAACTTTCAACACCTGGTTTCTGAGGTAGGTGTGCAGTTCCCCTCCACTAGCTCAGCTCCTCTCCACCCCTGAGGGATCTCTGCTGGTAGTGCAGGCAGAGGTAACCAAGGACCTCAGATGGGCACCAATCCAGGCACTGTTTTAAAGTGTGGTAAAGAGCATTTCAAGAATTTTGCTCTTCTAGCAGAGCTGTCTGCCTGTTTCTGAGCAGTGCTTTTTTAAAGCTCTGATTTTCTTCAGTAGCTCAGTGGTTAAGTTCCTTCACAGTATCTCTTAGTCAAACTGCCTGACAATCACAACTGGACAAAGTGAGGACAGTTTATCTTCAAATACAATAATTATATGCAGAAGAAAAATAACTCAGCATGTTGCTGTGCTGTATCTTGCTGCCCTGATTAAGGAGGGCAGGCAGCAGAATGACCTGGAGGATGGGGTGCTGCTGTACTGGGGAGGAGGGCTCCTTTGAAATCCAGCCTTTGACCTTGACCCACTGGATTTTAGCTTATCCTGGGGAAAAGAGGGAAGTTCAGGATCTTTACTTATTTCTAATGTGAAAGGGAACACAATGATCTGGGATCACTGACCACATATCATTTGAACGACCTTCAAGAGGTTGCATTTAGGGAAATCTGCCTAACTCTGGAAAAAAACCTCCAGTATCTGGCCCTAAACTTACAGCCTCCTTGAACAACATTGCTGAGCTCCCTGAAAAATAACCTGCAGACAGATTTCTTTGCTTTAGGGAAAAGCACACTGCAGTGCTGCTGTAGCTGGGGGTACATGGATTTGTTGCCCTAGTGCAGCTGTGTAGCCATCAGCCTTTCCTTGCATGGCTCCAGCAGGTTGAGTTTGCCCAGCTACACGTTTTTTGCTCACTGTAATGTAAGTTTGTCAGCTCGTCTTTAAAGCTTAAGGATGGGGACTTCTGGCAAGGGATGGAAATGAGTTTTTGGAGCCTGGTGCTGCTGGCATGCAGAGAAATTGAGTGTGGGTGCAACACTTTTGGAGGGTCAGGGTGGTCAGGTGGGAACTCCCTGCATTGTCCCCCTCTGTATGGAAAAGCTTCCCTGCTGCTGCCCGGGTGTAGCACCTTGCCCCGGGGCTCCCCTGCAGATCCCTGGGCACCGAGAGCTTTGCTGGGGTCACAGCCGACCCTGGCTCCAGCTGCCCACACCCCAGGGCCGGACACCCCACTTCCAGCTGAAACACTGGCCTTGGGAACTGCCTTGCTGGATTTAACAAATATGGGCTGTAGGGAGAAATGAGAACTTCTTTAACCACCTGGGAGAGATTTGGGTCGTGCTTATGACTTGAATGTTTACTTGATGAGGAGTGAATTGCTGCAGTCCTCTCGCAGCCCTTGGGAACCACTTGTGAAATGAATAGCAATTGTTCTCTGCTCAATTAGTCATATATAAGCAAATGCCTCGTGGTGGCCGTCCCCAGAATGGTGCATAATTGATGCATTTCACTGATGGTTACACCAGAAGGATCTCACTTTCTTTGCTTGGCAAAGGAGGGGAAAAGATACAATACTGGTGGAGTTGTCCTCGGCCTCTCGAGAGGGAGCGTGCAGTGGCTGTATGGGATGCTATTGAGCCCAGCCCGGTGCTCTTGAAACATATTGAGCTTATTAGAAGTGCATGTTGACTCTGGGACTTCAGTATGACTGCGTGGCAAAACAGTTAGGCCAAGGAATATGTGATAATGTTTTTTATAAATGTGATAATTAGATAAAAGAAGGGGGAGTTGGAGTTTAGACTCGAAGACACTAATTAAATTCACATTGACAAATCAACATATTGGTCTCATATGGATTAAAGCAACTTCTTTTGTTTAGATTACACTAATTAAATTCACACATTTTGCCAATTCATAACAGTTACCTTGAAAAGCAGAAGACTAAAGCAAAGCTTCAACATGCATGTCAGTGAACGTGCTGAAGTCAGAACATTTTTGTAGAGCAAATTGCTGAGGATTTTAAGAAATTTTGGGGCTAGCATTTGTGAGATTTTTATACCCTCACAGCCGAACGCTGTCAGAATGATGCATGCTCTTACTTAAATGCTGAGTGCTTAACTGCAGTTTTAAATTATGCTCAGTGATGAGGTAATAAAGTATTTCAGTAAATATGTCTCAGAGGAGAACTTGGGAAGGAAAGAAACACATCTATTCCCAGTAGCCAGTCTGTTCAGGTCAGTATTTAAAAACCATAGGTCACACGCCAGAGAATTATGAGCTGCTGCTGGCAATATTTTTGGAAGTTAGGACTTCATAAATATATCAAGTACTTGACTCAGGGCTGCCCCACAGCAGCCACCACCGAGCCACAGCCAGGGGATGGGAGTTTTGAAAATTAAACTGATATTTGTGTTCAGCAGTGAGTTTCTATTGGGTTAAATCTTAAAAAACTGAGCTCACTGATGTGCAGGTCACCCAGAAATGGGAGGGGTGGTGTCAAACTGGGCACACCCTGTGCTGGGCTGCTGGGGGCCCTGCTCCTGCAGGGCAGATAGGTGCCTTGGGAAGATGGTTTTTAGGGTTGCAGGCTGCAGCTCCAGCTTCCCCTGGCTGGAGGGGACACCAGCAGCATTGCAGGGTTGTGTTTTGCACTGTACAGTCCGGACAAAGCCTGTCTTTCATCTTTAAAGGACCAAAAATCCCAGCATAAGCGTTACTGCCTCATCTCCAAAGCCTTAGGTGTGAGGCCCCGCAATAATCCTGAGTCATCACCATCTCGCCATTAGTGAATATTCTATTTTCTGTCAGTAAACACAATTTAACCACTTAACAGTTAAGCTTCTTAAGATTCATAGCTGATGAGGGAGCAATTAGGACAGGATTTTAATGAATACACACAAACTGGGGGGTTCCCGCTGGGGGAAAGGAGAGGTTCGAGCTCATCTAGAAAAGCGTTCAGGCACGTGGCAGTAAAATGCACTTAAACAGGGACTCTTTACTTTAGGGCTAATTATACTAATTTTTGCCACGTTATCTGTTTAAAAATCTGCCTGTCAAATGGGCAGCTGGACCCGAAATCCTCTGAACTGGGGAGGTTTCTACTGCAATGGCGTGCTATTGCAATAATTTACTTTACTTCCCTGATTAGAGGAAACCTGCTATCCGTGTTCCTCCCGGAAGGCTTGATAGTTACAGAGTTTGATCACAAGTGCGAGGAAAGTTTTGGGGCTTTATTTTTAAGGTTGCACTTTAAATGTAAGTGTTTCCAGCTGCAGGTGGAAGGTGAGCCTGTGTGGGACAGTGGGAAAGCCAAAGGAAAGGGCTCTGTGAGAAGCGGGGGGCTGTGAGTGGCGACCGCACTTTTCACCAGTGGTTTTTAATCTCTGCTGTTGTGATTTTTTAATATTTTTTTTTTTTAATCAAAGCACTGAGATACTGATGGATGGAGAGTGCTATATAAATGCAAATTTCATTCACTGTCTGCTGTCAGCTGGGGCGCAGGTGAATCGCAGTTCCCAGGCGCTGGAGCAGTGCGGGAGCGTTGGAATGAATGAGCATCGTGGGGGATAAAATCAGCACCTTTGGGGCTCTGCTCTCCCTGTTCTTGTTTAAATAGCCTTGGGGACAGCTAGGCAAAGGCGTGTGCCCAGGTGTGGCCCTGCGCCCCTGGAGCCCTCCCAGCCCTGGTGTGGGTCATATCCGCAGGAATGCCTGCAGAAGGGAAAGGGGATGGCACAGTGGCTTTGACCTTGAGGGCCCACTGGAGTCCAACACGTAACAGCTACAAGCCCTTGTCACCTTCAGACTTCTTTACAGATGTTAATTAATTAATCCCACCTAATTTGACCTCTTTGTCAGTGACTTGATCATCACTAGCCACATTTAAGAGTGCTTGGCTGCTTCCACCTATGTAAAGTGAGGACCAGCAGCAGTCAGGGCTGGTTGCTGGGAATTGTCTGATAGCAGTCTTTATTTTGGGAAAAACATTAGTTTACTGCAATGTAGGGTTTCTGTCACTGGTATTTGCCCAAGGTGGGATTTCTGGGTTGCTCCTGCCCTGCAGCTGGGACGACTGTGCTGGCACGGGGGCAGAGGCATGGAGGTGGCACTGGGTTCCTGACTTGGACCAAGGAAGGGGCAGTGCCTGCACACAGCTCTCGGTTTTCTGGGGCGGGTGAAAGTTTCTATTTGAGCACTGAAAGCTCCTTAAAGCCTCCAGCTTTGTCTCTGTGCACCGCGGGGGCTGCCGCCGGAGCTGCAGTTCTTGCGTAGCTCTGCTGGTGACAGTGTCGACTGAATAAAAACCCACCGCGGCTCTCGAGGGTGGCGAAACGCTGAGTGCCTCTGTCCCAGCCCTGCTGGGATGTCGGGATACAGCTGTGTCCCTGGGGCGTGCGTGGCTGTGGACAGAGGAATGGCAAGGGGAGCGCCTGGGCTGTGGGATTTAGGAGAGCAGGTTGAATTCGGGATGGGAGGAAGGGTAAAGTGTAGGAGATTCAGCTAAGTTTTAGCTAACTATCCAGATGCTAGATTTGCTCCAGCTAGGTGAAACTCAGACTGATACCACTGTGGCTAGTTTAAAAATGCCCATTGTCCTGGAGGATGGGACCTCAGGTCCTTAGCCTGTATCCAGCGAGGTCCCTTGGGAGCTGGGCTGGTTCAGACCTCTGAGTGCAGGGATTTTTGTGAGGCTGCACTGACCAACCACCCTGAGATGGTCATGTGAAATTGGAGGTGGCAACTGGCCAAGGCAGCTGCAGATCTGGAACCATCCAAACTCTGGACAATAGGAATGCATTTTTGTTTTTTCTTTTGGATCACAGTGGATACAGAGCCCTGTACAGAACAAGGGACTCGGGTGGGTCTGCACCTTTCCCAGGGCTTGCTGTGCCTGTGTACCTTGGCAGCGTAATTACATCTTGCAGAGGATCTGTCACCTGCCATGTCCCCAGTCTGCAGACACTCTGTAGGAGACAGCCCACCACTGGAGAAACAAGCTGGGCTTTTACTCCAGTGGTGACCAATGTCCCTGGAAGGAGAAATGCTCAGCTCTGTCTAAGGTGCATCAGAAAATTGCATAATAAGTGAAGTCAAGTGGAAACTTGGATTGGAAGGGATTAGTTGATGAAATAAATAATTGCATACTGCCAGTCTTCCTTCATGTGAGGGTAATGAGTGTGTAATTCAGGTAATGAGCAGAAGCCAAGGGCCCACCCTGCCCACGGGTGGGCTGCAAGAGCAGAGGCCTCCTTGGGACACAGTCTGACCCTGGTGCAATCACTGATGTCACACGGTGCTTCCAGTCCTCTGGAAAATCAGCTACTCTTAATTGTAGCCTGTCCCATCCTATGGCAAGTGCCCCATCCTGCTGGTCACTCCTTCACTTTAAAAATCAAGAGCACCCACTGTCAGACATGAGGATGATGGGCCTCATTGCACCTCCAACCTCTGCTGCCCTTGGTGAACAGCTCGTACATTGCAGGCACCCTCAGCTGGCACCTGTGGTGTCCCCAGACTGTGTGGGTGCCAGGGATGCCACACAAGTCTCTGCTGATGAAGAGGGGCTGGGTGTGCTTACATGCACAACTCATTTTCCCCCAGGCTTTTTAGCTGCAATATGGCTCTACAGATAAGTTTTCCTACCCTAGAGGAGCTTGGCAGGTATCTCAGATGTCTTTTGGGCAACATAGCAATTCTCTTTTTTCGATATTTGCAAGCTTCCAGCCCCAAAGCTTCCTTTCTATTTCAGAACAAGCTATGCTCTGGGAAAAAAAAAAAAAAAGAGACCAACAGAATAATTTGTTTAAGACTCAGATTCACAGCAGCAAGTAAGATATAATTGTACCCTTTGATCTTCAAAGATATCATCCAGTGTCTGCTGAAGTCAGTGAAAGCCACTCTGTTTGACTTCAATGAACATTTATAATATACAACTCAGAAATATCCTTCCATTTTATCTATACATGTCTGATGCCTCTCTGGTGAAAATAAACTTCAGTGTGTAAGTTTGGGTGTTTTAACATAATTTTATGTGGCATGAAAGTGTTTCGTATTTGAACATGAAAGGGATAAAATTTGTTTGCCCTGAAAAACACAACTGCTATTAAAGAAACGTGTGGCATCAAGCCCACATCACCTAATAGGAGTTTATACAACACTTGTAGCTGCATCAGCATTGCTGAAACAAGTGCTCAGTTGCTAATGAGCTGCCAGCCAAGCAGCAGTGCTGCCATCTGAAAACCTTTCTGGTCCTTGGCATCTGCCTGTATGAAAGATCTATGATATATAAGCCCAGAAAAATATCTTCATTATGTCAGATTAATTCTGCACATGGTCCAGTGTTTTAGCCTACTGTAAAACTGGAACTATCTCTATGTAAATGCACTAAATAATTATCTGAGATTTGCCTCGATGTGGGGGTTTGGCATTTTCCATTGTCTTCTTCATCCCTACATCCATCCTCAGCAGCAAGTGTTACAGACTAGTCCGGAGGGGAAGGTTTAGTACCGTGAGGAATTTGTAATAGAAATCAAATATTAGTACAAGCAAGATGATATCTCGCCCAAATGAGACTTGATTACATTATTAATCTTGATAGTTATACATGATTTTGCGTGCATGTGATTTGAATACTGGATTAAAAAGCCAGGAGATGAGCCACTGAGACGATTTGCTTTCTTGGGAGTCCAGGCAGAAAGGTGCATTTACCACTGAGTAAAATTTTCATGGGCTCTGGTGTAAGTTTGGAGGATTTCATCCTGCTTGGATGCTGATGGAGGCCTTTCCCTGCAGGAATCCTGGACCAGAGCTACCCATCATTGAGGCCACACGCAGCAAAGCAATTCGGCACGTGCTTGAGCAGCCCAGTCACTGAGGGGAACTCTCTGGTGCAGTTCAGCACGTGCTTGTGCTTTTGATAAACAGGAATGGTTTCAATGACACATTAATGATTACCAGCATTGTGGTCTCAGTACATGTTCTTCAAACATGTCATCACCTAATGGGATATTCCCTTTTGTGCACAGCCATCGCTGTGGTGTCTCATCTCTTGCTTCCAGCCCAGCTTCTGCTTCATCCTCTTTACCATTATTGTTTGTACACCCCTTTCCACCTCATGGTGTTTTCAGTCAGGGGAGCACCAGGCTGTGGTCTCACTCCTGGGGTGATGCATCCCATGGGGTTGGTGCTGTGGGAAGGTGCCCTCACCAGAGTCAGGCTCTGCAAGCTCAGCCAGGGCTCCCCTGGCACTGGAACCTGGAGCATCTCTGGCCACGGAATGGTCTGTAAATATATATTAAGGATCTTGTAGACTAGATCTCAAACACTTCAAAGACCAAATTATTTCACGTTTGGAGTGTTTGACATCTGATTTATTTTTTTGTAACAGACTTTTTATTCCCTAATTTTTGTATGAACTACTTGTAATGGGAGGGGTGGGGTGTGATAACTCAGTGCTTGATCCTTATATTTACTTTTTAGTAGGATTGCTCTAGTTCTCCCACCTGCTTTTTGAAGGCTGCTCATAGGGCATGCAGTTCAGCAAAGCAGAATGTTGCAAGAAATGATAATTTTTTTCTGTAAAAATCACTGAAACAGCATTTTGAGTGCTGATTTATTTATTTATTTATTTTAATTACACCAGGATAGTTGCCATTCCTCCTTGTGCTCTAGAGACTGTTAGGAATCTGGTGTGATAGAGAAACAGCCACTAGAGAATCTTTGGAAAAGTAAAGACATGCCTGTGTTCGGTGTGTAGGAGTCATGTATAATAGAGAATAATCTGCTTTTGGAATGGGAATTACTGGCATTTCTAAAGAGATTGAAGTTTTGGACCATGTAGAGGGAAGAGCAAGTTGTGATCATAATCACTAGCTCTGAATTTTGCTTTTCAGGCACTTTCTAACTGTTAGGTTTGGGGTGGAATGGTATTAACACAACCATGTCCCTGTATGGGATGTGATGCAGCAACGCTTCCAAGAGCTGAGCCTGAGGCTTTCCACGGGATCATACTTAATAAGGCAATGGCAAGCAATTATTTTAATTTTGATTTAAATCCCTGAGAGTTATTCCACTGTTTCCCTACTCCTTAAGACCGAAGCCCACCTCAGTGCAGCCCACAGTGATGCTGGCCCTCTGACAGCTCCTTCTTTGGTGACAGGCACTGCACGTGTGTTTTCCCCAGCAGAAAGATGCAGGCAGGAGAGGGGATGTAAAAAGTTCACTACATAAAGCTAGTGAGAAACCACAAGCACAGGTGATACTGCAGGTAGCAGTGGAGTATGCACAGCTGAGTGGGTTGGATTTGGTGCTTATGGATAGTTTTGTGATTGGTGTTTCATTCTTGCTGGTTTCAGAGGAATTATTCTGGGTGAGGGATTGTTATCATTTAAAATATAAACTGAGGTGAGGGCAAGGAGAAGAGGATGGAGTAGCAGGCACTGAGGGGAAAGTGCTCTCCATGGTGTGGGAGATTAAGGGGGCAAGGCGAGGAGCCTGTGTGGATGGAGTGCCTTGCAAAGTTTAGGTGCCAGCATGGACATGAGATGTTCTTATGTTAGGAGAAACCTTGGGAACCAGGTACAGCCATGGTGAGAGATGGGCACTGTGATGGAGGCCGGGCCTGTTGGTGTTTCTGGTGTGTCAGTATCAGTTCATGCCACAGAAACCTAACCCAGCATCGAAACCGGAGAGTGTAAATGCCACTGTGTTCCCAGGAATGTTTTGGAGCTCCTGCCGTTAAAGATTACCAGATACAGCTGGGATCAACTGGCCATAGTTCAATTTTAATGGTGCAACAGTGACAACCAGTGGCCAGCTGGGCTAATCCGGGACAAGTGCCATCCCTCCAAACCAGAGCTGGGTACTCTGGGGCTCTTGGCTCCCGGAAGGGACTGTACTCACACTGTAGCTCTGCTCAGGTGGTGGGAGATACCCCACCAGAGAGGCTTCTGAGAGTGGCAGTCTTTGACATTTCCATCTTCAGGGTCACGATCCCAAATTGCTAATGAGTGAAATGTTAGCATAGCAGTTTGGGGCTGAATTTCTGGTACCGGCTACTCAGCTGCTGGAACAAATTTTAGGACAATGTTTGATGTAAATGATTGGATAGGGCAGAGCACGGGTGGGAGAAGGGCTTGGGCTAAGCCTCTGATGGTGCCATTTTACATTTGGAGTTGTGCTTTCCCTTCAAAACCTTTATTTCCATATTGCATCCTTGTGTGTTGCAAATGGACGTGACCTCAGATGCAGCACAAAGAGTACATGGTTGAGCATCTGATGTAAGACTTTGTTTTTCCCTCCTCTTAGCCTCAAAAAAATCACTTAGACCCCAAAGTGCTTGTGTTGCTCTTTGTGGGCAGAGGACCCCATTGTTGGCCAAACACTTTTATCGTGGGAAAAGCAGAAATCCCACAATGTGCCTCCACTTGGACACTGTTGTATCCCACTCACAGCATCCCAAGGACTCAGTGCCGTGACTATCACACCATCTTACTGCAGTCCTTCCCCTCCCAAGAGAAGTTTGGGGCTGTGAGGGAGCTGGCAGGGCTTAAGGTCCTCCTGCTCTACATCTGCCATCTGTTTTGGGCAGGCCTTGGTCCCTTTCCCAGGGAGGTGGCAGCATCCCTTCCCGGGGCCACCACAGGGCAGGCACATGGGGGAGGGCAGCCTTTGCTTCTCCCCTGCACGTTTGGCAGTTCAAAGGCTGCTGCTCCTCATCGCTGCTCTCAAATCAGTGGATGACACCGATGTGAATATCTGGTTATAGCACAGAGGGAACTGCGGCTTCGTAACGTGGGTTTGAACAGCTCAAGGATTGCCAGTAAGGTGCCATTTGCAAGACCTGGATTGATTTTTGAGAATTTAGGATGAAGGTAAGCCCCTTGGGAGCTGGCACATGCGGCCCAAGGGTATTAACCCCTCTTGTGTGGTGGCCGGTGCTGGACCAAGCTGCCCCATGGGCATCTGTGATGCCCCTGAGACACCAGGAACCACCTTGGGCCTTGGTGGGAAAATTTTGCTGAAAACCAAAAAACTCTAGGGAAAATTATTTGATCTTTCTTGTTTCAATGCAAATATGCTGTGTGTCTCAGTTTGGGGCTTCTTGGGTGAGTTGCAGCTACCAGTGATGTGGTGCCGCTGTCAAACTGCAGCGTGGGCCAGCCTAACCAAGAATAACTCATTTGATTGAAGTTTGCAGTTTGTAAGATCCTAAATTCTTTCCTCGTTAGCTGCTTTGACCTCTGGCGCCATTTGAAACAATTCTGTTGCGTGCGTTTTGGATTTTTAAAATTTAATAATTGATTTAAAAGTCCAAGAGTTTGGGGAATAAGAGCACCCGCGCACGACGCTGGGCTGTTCCCTGGCGGGGAGAGTCCAGGCAGAGCCCGGCCGACAGCGCGATGGGGACGCAGAGCCGGGATGGGGCCGGAGAGCCGGGATGGAGCCAATGACCCGGCAGCGATCGCGGTCCTCTGCTCCGGGGTGCCCTGGGTAGGACCCGGCTCTCCTCCTGCGCCTTGTTTCTCTGACCAGATTGGGCTAAAAGTAAAAAGTAAAACAGGAGGTGAAACCCCTTACTTCTGTTTGTTAATCTTTCTTCTTCTATCTTTCTCTTTTCTTTTTTTCCCCCCTTTTCTTTCTTTCTTTTCTTTTTCTTTTTTTTTTTTTTTTTTTTTTTATTAGCAGGGCTCCTTTTTTCTCTCTCTTTTGCCTCAATAGAAAGAAAAAAAGTTTTGTCAGCACTCCTGTTTCTTTTGTTGTTTTCTTTTTCTCAGAAGTCTTTTCTGCTTTTATCCTAATCCCAGGCATGCATGAGGGAACAGTTGTGCTCTGTTGTTTGTCTGTTCTGGTAGTTTTGAACCAGTAGGGCTCCCGCTTTGTTCTCTTTATTTTCTGAACACAGAAAGGTAAAAGAGTAGGAATAGCGATTGAAACTCTTAAGAAGAGAAACCTTCGATATTTATTTAGATTTAATTCATTTTTTGCCATGTTGGTAATAATTAAGGGATGATGACAAATAAAAAAAAAAAAAGAAGGGGAAAAAAAAAAGAACGGAAAGGAAAGAAACCTCTTCTCCCTCCTCTGAGATCAGCATTTTGCTACCCCCAGAGCATTTTTAACTTGTACCCCTCGAGACGCTGTGTTTTTAACTGTGTTGTCCAATTTATTCACTCTCTGGAACAAGACAACAATTTAACATATGCCAGGGTTGTGTTTTTTTTCCCTGCACACAGAATTTCTCCTTTGTAGAGCTGGCTTTATGATTTGAAAAGCAGCGTTAGGCTGGTTTACCTGATGCGATGTCAGCCTGATTTTTCAAGTCAGGTCTGGGTTATAAGCCTTATATTTATGGCTTTACATATGCTCTGGTGCTTCTCATTTTTTTGGGGAGCATGTTGTAGAACTGTCACTAAAGCTTTTTTGTGATTTTGTAGGTATTTCTTTACTAGTTAGGCATACTGGCTGATAAATTGCCTGAAATGTTTTAACAAATTAAACTAAAACTAAGCACAGATCCATCTGTTTCTGTTTCATCCCTGCAAAACAAACCTTTTATGATTTTGGTATCCAACATGTGCTTGTTCTCTGTTGCCATGGAGATGCTGTAGGCCCGAAATTTTTTTTTTTTTCACAGGCTCTTACGATGAAGTTTTTTTTGAGAACTGTTTTGATTAATTTTTCCTCCACTTCAACTTCTCTCTCACTTAAACTGTTTTCCCCTTTTGTTTCCCACTTGATTTATGGCAGGTCACTGTCATTTAAATAGATGCGCGTTTTGAAATTCCTTCTTTCTGTTCGAATGCAAAGAAAAAAAAAAAAGATAAAAAAAAAAATAACCCATGCAAGTCATGCTCAAAGACTTGGTTATTGTTGCTTGTTGGATTTCTGCTCTCTGTGGTTGTCGGGCCTAATTCAAAGTAATTCAGGCTACTCAGTGGGGGCAGTGCATAGCTCCACAGGAAATTATGATAGCAAAAGTCTTCCTGTAGAGCTCTACACTTGGCACTACAAAGTGCCTCGGGCTGCAGTTACCTGAATAGGGTTGAATTAGACCAGACAACCGCATCATCCCACTTCTTAATCTATTAGAGCGATATACAAGTGGCAATTGTTGATTGCAAAAATGGGATTAAGAGGCTCTTCAAGTGAATTGATTTTCTTGTGAGAACAAAAAGAGGAAAGAGAAGGCTCGTTTGAATCACACAGCCAGAAAGTTCGTGAATGGGTTCCACTCCAAATGTTAGAATTAAAGCGACCAGTATTTCCCCATGGAGCACGCAGGTGAGAGGAATAAAGTGCTGAAAAATAGAAAATTATGTCTAAAACTTAAAGTTTGCGGTGCTGTCACCAAATCTCAGCTCTCCCCCTGCCACCCCTCCCTCTCTGCTCCCGGCAACAACAACAAATCCTTGTTTCAGCCAAAGACTTTGTTGCTCTTCACCAGCCTCTGCTTATTATTCTTTAATCTTTATTTTTACCAATGTGTTTCACTTATTTATTTTGCTTTAAGTCAGGGAAGAAAAGGGGAGAACAGCTGCTATGACTCTTCCTGGTTTTCCCTGAAACTTTCTGCTTATTCCTTCCCCCACTAAGATCAAAGCAGTGCTGTGTCTCTCCCAAGGGACCTCCAAAATGTGGTGCCTGCACTGTTCCAGAGTGACTCCTCAGGAGTTTCACCCTGCCCTGCCAGTGCTTGCTTTTCCCCTCAGGGCTGCTGTTTTCCCTACAACCACAAGTTTTTTGTGGACAAGTGTCATAAATCTCCCATTAACCTCCATGTATTATCCACTGGGAAGAGCAGAGCCTGGTGTCTGGTCTCACTGGGATGTCTCCTGCTATTTATTTTTGGATGGCTCTCAGTGATGCTGGAAATCCTTTTACCTGAGCTGAAAGGCAAGTTAATGAGTGTGCATGTGGTGGGTACTGGGCTGCAGGGAACATGGTGGTGAAGGCATGTCCTGCACTGAGTGTAGCAGAGAACAGCACTCAGACAGGGCTCTCTGTCAGCGGTGTGGAGAGTAGAAATGACACCCAGCCAGAAAAAGGAGCTGCTGGAGCAGATGGAGGGAGCCTGGTGCTGTCGTTGGCATTGGGAGGGGATAGAGAGGATGGTCCCCTCTGAGACACAGGGATGAGAAACATCCCCTCCCACCGCAGAAGCATGACAGCTCAACCTGGGAGCTGGCACCAGGGCAGAGGTGCAGGGAATGAGCCACTTAAAAGCGGCTTCAGAGATTCTGGGGAGGGGAAGAAGCAGCTGAACTAGACCTTGCTCTGTGAGTTGGAGGGGATGTGTCCATCCTCATCACGTCAGCGCCAGCACAGCTGTTCAGGCTTGTTGTGGGGTTCATTTGCTCTTTGTTTGAATTTGTTGTCATAGGCTTGTTTACTCACCTGGCCTGGTAAGTGGCTTGATGAGAAGTATCTTGGAGCAGAAAGGGCTGATGGAATCAGTGTTGTGAAGTGGGGGGGGGGGCACGGCCACCAGGGAGGCTCTCACCCCAGTGCTTTGGGAAGGGGTAGAAGCAAATTTGGAGTAATAGCACCATTTCAATATTTTACTTTTATTTCAGAAGATAGTTATATTGTTGCAAAACCTTTCCTTTTGTGTAGGCAGTTGTAGGAAGGGCCTGGGTTTCTATGGCACGAGAGACCCTCTTATACCCAAAGCACCCTATGTGCACGTTCACAAGTGCTGCAAATCCAAATGAAACAAAAGACCAAATGTGTCTCCCACAGGAGGTTGAATTCATACTTCCCTGAAGCCTTCACCATGAGCAGCCACTTTAAGTCTCTTCCCAGCACATTCCAGCCCTTCCCACCTCTCACCCAGCTCTAAGAGTTTTACAGAGTGTCCTTTCCAAACACCCATGAAAAGGTTTCCCCTTTTCATCTCTTCTGCCCCACGAAAGGATTTGCCCCAAAATCCCAGTCACAGGATTCCGGGAGCACCCACCACGTGTCAGCATCCATGGGCAGCAAGCAGGCACGAACTCCTCCTTTGCAACAACATTGCTTTCTCTAACTGCAACGCAGTAATTGCTCCGTATTTAATTACCCGGGATTGCATCAGGTCTGCGTGGCGTATTTGCGTGCGCGCTATCAATTATGTCATAATAAATGAATTTCCTTTTCAGGATTCCCTGCAGCCGATGGCTGGGCTTCTGTTCCTCCTTGACTGTTCTGACTTTGAACAGGTTTATTCAGCTGTTGTCTGCTAAGCCCTACAGAAAAGAACAATAGCTTCTGATCTGCCTTTTATGGGTTATTGGGAACTGGTGGTCCGCACTACAGCTTTGGTCAGTGATTAACCAGAGTGAAAACAAACTACACAAGGCTAAGTTGATGTTGGAGGAGGAATGAACCCACTTCATTAAGGCTTTAAGAGGAAACCTTTTCTTCTTCAATGCTTGTTCACAACTTTTCAGGTCTCTATTTAATCACGTAATTCTCTCTAAGTAGGAAGAGAAGCTTGCCTCACAGCGAGAGGTCTTTTGCCACATGACAACTTAGAAAGATAAATTATATATAAATATCTTCATGGTTTTGTGGAAAGGAAACCAAATTCAGTTTTACTGCATGCAGCTAATTTACCAGTTTCTTAGGTGCTGTGGGCTTCCCAGTGTCCCACTGAAGGAGAGGAAATCTTTGCTGCAATTGCTTTAACTTTTGGCGTGTGTGTGTGTAGGGTGAACAAATCATATCTGATCAGGGCCAGACACTGGTGGCCAACAGGGGCCAAGGGCAGATGAAGAGGCAGCAATAATAGCAACCCTCCTTTACAGCACCAGTGAGCCAAAATGGAAGTGTTCCCCAGGGTGGGATTTTATTCCATCTCCAGAGAAATGACACCCTCCTGTATCTCAGGATCTCTTTTTGGCTAGCACCCCAGGGAGCTGAAAGGGAAGGCAGGAGATTTGGGGTGAATAAATTTGGGGTGAATAAATTTGGTGCTGGTGAACATGATGAGTGACTCCAGTCCATAAGGTCCAGCCCTCGTGCTGTGCTGGGCAAGTGCATCACTTTGGGGTGGCCTGTGGGCTTTTGTTTAGCATAATTTATTTTTAATTTTTTTTTTGAGCATGGCAGTTAATTATGGTTTGGAGAGCATGTGACTTCGACCTAAAGCACAGCAGTAATAAATCAAGCCACTGGCTCCTCTGGGGGTATCCAGCACCAGCAAAGTCCACTATTACTACAGCCTCTGTATTTTCAGCAGTGCAAGGCAGCAGCCCCTCCTGGCTATCAGTGTATACTGGGAGGGATATCATGTGCACTGGGAGGGATAACCCTGGGAAATGCCAGGGAGCTGCTTGCTGGGCACCTTCAGCCTTTTTACCAGTTTCCAGGACAGCAGAGATCTTCATCAGACAGATGCCCGAAATGCAAAGGGATGTGTTAATCTGGTGCTTGTGGGATGGGCATGGCTGATCCAGGCTCCTGCTCATGTGCTGGGATAAACAGGGGTTGGCTTTGGGGTCAGGATGGAGCAGGTTGTTGGTGGATGGGTGCAGGTCACCAGGTCTTCTACTTTTTCCCTCCAAGAGCTCCAGTGGAGCTGTGTAGAAGATCCCTCTGAGCAGAGGAGACTGTACCACTGGGCACTGTGCTGCTGGCAGGGCTGACCCACCTGGGTGCAGCAGTCTGCCTTCTCTGCAGTTCACTCAACACCCTGAAACTCCCCATTCAACATCCCAAATTCAGCATGAATCCTGGATTTGAGTGCTCAAAATCCCCAGCTGTGGCTGTAGGGAGACCAAAGGTGGCTTCCCAAGAGCAGGGGGCACACAGCACAGGGTGAGCCCCTGCATCCACCCCAACACCTACAGCTTTTTGAGGGCTGGTCCCTTCTCCTGCCAGCTCTGAGACATGGTCCTATTCCTAAATATTCTTCCCAGCTACCAGGAGTGGATGTATCATTCCCTCACTACTTGCCCCAAGTGATGTACATTGCTCCTCTGCTCCCTCTTTGTAGGGAAAGCACAGACCTTGATGAAAGGGCATTTGGAGAGAAGCAATCTCTAGTCCCAGTGAGGCAGGAGGGCACCAAGAATGTGAGTCTTGCCTGGGGCTCCCTGTACACTTGGAGAAGCCATGGATAGGGTTTTTCTGTGCTCTTGATTGCAGCAGTGCACCAAGGAAGGATGGACCCACCTGGGGTAGGAACAGGAAAACCATCAGTCCCCTCTTGGGGGAATGGTGGCTGCAACTAAACAGGTTGGAAGATATGGGAACAAAGAGGGTAAAACATCTGTAGAGGAGGTCTCCCACTTCTCATGAAGGCAAGAAAAGTAATGGGTGATGGTTTCCTCCTTAAATTGAACAGCAAGGGCACAGTTTTCCCTCTAGAAAGGCATTGTGAAACACGATTTTCCATAAAACTAGCAGTTTGTTTTCTACAGGTGTTTTGTAAATTGATTAATTTTGGGTACAAAAATGTTTAAATACTTCATTAGTTGAATTCTTTGAACTCGAATTAGAGGAGCTTGTTGAAATAATTTAATGAAGCGCTTTGGTAGGAGTGGAGGGGGAGGAAGGCTGGGGCTCTGGGGTGGGAGCAGCCTGGATTTGCAGCAGGTGAGGATCTGGCCCAGTGCACGGTTTGGCTATTAAATTACAGCACTAAGCTGTCTCAATTAATAATTAAAATCTATGTTTAAATAATTCATCAAAGGAAAATGCTTAAATTGCAAACTTGAGATTTTTGGGGTGAGTTCAGACTCAGGCTTCAAATGTGGGAGAAATTCAGATAGCTAATGCACCAACATGAAAACGGGATTTCAAAAGCTTCAGCTTTTGTGTTAAAATGATGAAAAGAGAGGTAGGAAAAGAGACTGCCGAGCTCCTCAGAGTGTTTGTGAACAAAATAGCACCTTTTTGGGGAAACAAAGGCAACCCCTCAGAGTCTATCAAACAGTTTATGCCCCAACTGCTGCAAAGATTGGGCAGCAAAAAGTATGAGAGATCCTTTAGATGATTCCTCCGGAGGGAAGGCTGAGCTGCAGATCGAAAAGAGAACACGAAAGGCAGATGTGCCTTGGAAAAAAAGGATTATCAGACTAGTGCCCATTTAGGAGTCTGCAGCTGAATGAGGAGGAGAAACTGAAGCCAAGTGAGACTTCCCACAGTGTTTCATATGTGGCAGAGAGGTCTCCTTGGAGACAGTGAAGGGTCTCACGGCACCAACCCAAGCTGTGCAGCATACCTGGAGATGCAGGAAGATGTATGCATCCTTCCCCCAGTGAGGTCCAGTGCCTTCCTGTGCTCATGGCAGCTGCCACTGGTCAGTGTCTGTGTCCCTGTGCAGGGGGGATATCCCACTCCCAAGCAGAAAACCCATCTGTCTGGGCTGAGTGTCAGCTCATCAAAGCCTTGCTCTGGTCTTAGACACCCAGCCCAGTAACAGTGTATCCTCTTTCAGAGCAGTGGAAGCTCCAAGGTTGAGGGAAGTGGGTTCCCCATCCTGAGCATTGCTCCTGTGCCACTGTCCTGGGGAAGGGAGGCTGACAGCAGAGTTCTGATGGACACAGCCACGCTCCTGGCACGAAGCCCTGGGGTGGGAAGGATGAACTGCACTGTCTGAGGCCTTTCTGGATCTTGCAAGGTGGAGAAGATTGTACCAACTCATGGCAAATGGGCTAGTTTGGATCTCCTTAACAAGATCTGCCCTAAGGGAAGCTGGCACTTCACCAAAATAGCAGTGGATCCACATGCTCCTGGGCCGTGTCTGACTGATATCAGGTGATGTCCAGGGTTGGTTTGGGGATCAGAAATTGTGTCGTGCTGGATGACTTTTGCTCTCAGATGTCTCTGCTGTGCCAGGGCAGTGGCAGAGCTGCCTCAAGCTTGCACTGTCTTTGCTTTGGCTGGACAAGCAATGAGGTTGGGCTGTCCCAGTATCTTGTCCCAACGCTGGGGATGGCACAGCCTGGTTTCACCCATCCTGCATGAGCCTGGTGGGCTTCTTTGCCTTTGGATGCTTGCAGGGAGACAAACCTGCCTCCTGCTGCCAAACCCCAAATCCTCCTCTCCTCATGTCCGCCAGGGATGGGGTTAGGTGTCAGTGACATGCTGTCAGCATTGTTTCACTCTCACTGTAGGGCTTGGCCACATGGATGTCTGCCTGGTTTGACTCCAAACATAAACCTCTCCGGGGCTGAATAGAGGAGGTTCCGTGGTGCAAAAGGCTGGCTTTCCCTTCACACATGAGGGGTTCGCTCCAATATGCTTTGATGTCCTGCAAAGAAGCTGCTGCAGCATCAATGGCATCTAACACAGTGACACATGTAGGGCCCGAGGGCCCCGGGAGCAGGTTTAAATAGGACCATTGAATCCATCCGCCCGTGCACACGTGACTGTCGGTGGCAGGAGCCCAGCGATCGATTGAGCTGTCAATGTGTGCCCACGGACCCAGTTTTGGACTTTCTGCCCTGTGCAAAATGATTGGTCTTGGTGCACTGGGCCTGATCCAAGCTTTGGAACAATATCTGGCTGCTCAGGGAGTGACCGGGGGGTGCAGGACCTGTTCAACGAGTGTAATTACTGCAGCGTGGCTTTCTCAAATCTGTTGAAAGGAAATAATTTAAACTGCAAATTGTTTCCCTCCATAGCTGAGCACTGCACAAAGGAAAACGTCTCCGTTCAGGGTTATTATTAGACCCCGGGGCTTTGGAGATGTTGTTCCTAATGGAGAGAGAAGTAGGCAGTGTTTAACCAACAGAGGAAATAGTGTTTAACCATAAGCATGTCTCTCTAATTTCTGCTTGCAGTCCTAATGACGAGTGGGTCTGAGCATCAAAGGCAATTTTGCTGATGCTGAGACCACAGGGATTTCATCCCTTTTACCAGGGGACATGAAAAGGCACTGTTTTCCAAGGATGGGTTTTTCCCCAGATTGCTGCTGATGGTCCAGACTTCTCCAGATGGAGATGGCCTTGGAGGCTGTGGTCCAGCCTGAAGCATGAGGGCTGTGACCAGGCAGCTCTCCCTGCAGCCTGCACACACTGCTGAGCTCTCCAGCAGCTACCCAATGCCATCACAGTCTTTTTGCACAGCGAGTACCTGAGCAAGCCTGGCTGGTCCAAAGCTACCTCCTCCAGGAGGAAATGTGAGTTTGTATATGACACAGTGATGGTGATGGTGCTTTTTCTCCTGTGTGGGGATGTTTGCCCATATGCCAAGTGCCTGTCAGCACTCTTTGGAGCACAGAGAAGAGATATTTGGAAAACTGGACCCATGCACTCAACCCATGAAGTGATGCCCGAGTAGGGGGGCAGGCTCTATGGGGGATGAGGTTATGACCCAGGTTTATTAAGGACATCAGGTGTCTGTTGGTTTTGGATACTCATTGTGGCTGCAGGACCTCACTTTTCACCTGGGAACAGTTGGACAGAGGCTCTCAAAGGAGAAGGGTATTTTACAGCAAGCAGCTCTTTGTGTCTCTGCAGAAAGCATGTACTGGGAGGGTGGTGGAGCTGCTGCTCCTGGGACATCAAGACTCACTGGTATGCAGAAGAGTGAGCATATATCAGCTTTGAACTATGCTGGGTCCATGAGGTAATGTGCCATCTCTGTTTCTTCGTGAGTTGGAGCGCTTTTAATTCAAAGTTTGCCTTTGCAGAACTTCTTTAGCAGATGTACACAGTGGAGTGTGTTCGGGGAGGGGTTTGGATGATGCTTCTCAGAGAGACTATGGATGATGTTGGGCTTTTTCTACACTTGTGGGAGCCTTGAATCTTGCTGGGATGCTGCTGAAGTGAGGCCTGGAAGGTGATGCCAGGGTCTGTGGGACCCCCAAGGGACAGCGTGCTGGCGAGCCTTAGGAGAGATGACCAGGGCAGCTGGGGCAGTGCAGCCAGTTGTGATCCCTGAGATCAGCTACTTGCTGAGTGGGCAATGGTCTTGGGCTGATCCTGACTCCTTGCACAGCCAAGGAGAGCTGTCTTGGGGTGTCAGCACCCTGAGGATGGCCCTGCCTTAGTGTCAGATCTTCATCAAAACCCGCTGCCTGTGCAGAAATTCACAGATCTGATAGTGGGGATGCTGTCGGGAGACCCTGCCCAGAGCTGGATTAACTTCAAGCCCAAGTGGGGGGGTCGAGGGGGTGGGGGGATCACTTCTCTGGCCACGCAAGGCAAGCTTCTGGCTCTGGTAACTCAGGATTAGTGCTCCACAAAGGGAGGGTAGGAGCATTATAGTGAAATGTAGACTCTCCATAGGAGGCACCCATACATCCCAGCGGTGCGGGGAGGGAAGGGGGGGAAGAAAGGCATCTGCCAAGTTTGCCGAGGGAGCCAGATCGCCCTCACCACTGCCCAGATGCAGGTGTCAAACCTGAATAGAACGGGTGGAAAGCACGGCGTGGGTACCTGCAGGTAACACCCCGGGGCATGCCCTGCCTCGGTCCCACAGCACAGAGGAAAGGATGTGTGGGAGGTGGGAAGAGAAAATGTGTTTGCCTCTGTGTGGGTGTATAGGGGTAATGTCTGCTGGGAACTGTAGTTAGAGAATGCACGGTCAAGTGTGAAACAAGAAACGAGGTTAATGCTGCACAGAAGCTGGCACTGGTTATCTCCACACCCCTGTGTGATGAGTACATGCACTGTGATGTGGGCTGGTCCCGTGTCCCATGGGCACAACACCCACCTGCACTCTCCACGTGGGCTGGGGGAGAGGAGTAGGATAAGAGTTTGTCATGAGAGAGTGTTTTTCCCCCTGTTCTCAAAGTTTAATTTCATCATGAGAGTGCTTTTGTTAGAAAACAGGTGGGGAACTTCTGCTGGGTTGAACGCTGTTGTCCTCTTCCACTGCTCCTTGCAGGTTAAGTTTCCATCAGCCTCTGGCATAACAGGTGAAACACGGCATTCCCTGTGGAGATGCTCAGTGCTGGTAATGCCTTGCTTGGGGAGCTGGTGCCTAAATAAAATCTCCAGCTTTCTGGAGGATGCTAAAAGGGTGAGGGCTCTGACTGGATGGGGATATGAAGGGTGCACAACTTTGCAGCTGGGATGGGAGGAAAATGCCTATGAGCACTAGTGAAGTCTCCTCGGGTGCCTCTCTGCACCCGCTGCTTCCTCCCAGGGCTCTGGGGACACTGGGAAGCAGTGGTGGGGCTCTGGGGAATTAGTTAATTGGGTTTAACTGCCTTCATCTTCCATTGGAAAAATGGCACGCACAATCATGTATGTAATTATCTGTATAATTATATAGGTATACATATATGAAGTCAGAAGACTTTTTGTGAATAGGGACCTTGGAGGGTAAATACAGGACTGAAACCCAAGAATCTTAATTTTGCCTCAAATTTTGGCTATACTGTTTCTATAGAGACCAAAAGGAAGCTTTGGCTCCCCCACTCAGCTATTAAAGTTTAGTGCATTGAAAACTGTCTTCATGCTGTGATACCCTTTCACGGAGTAGAATAGGGTCTGAGCTAATCCATGAAAGTTGTCATGCTATGAACTAGTAGTCAAGCTTTTTCCTTTCAATTGAGTCTAAAACTATACTGTACTTCACACTTGATTGGCCCTTCAGATGGCAGGACTCAATATCCCTGCTGGAAATAAGCTCGTCTTCACACAGTGATGTTGAACGTGGAAAGATCTTGTTTCTGTGGCGTAATTACAGGCACTGCAATATGAAAGTCGTCAGGATGAGATTTTTTAAATTTATTTATTTATTTTTCCTGGTCTAATTAATATATTTCAAACTTTGCTTTCTTCTCCTCAAAGACTGGCGAGGTTTGGGTGCGATGCTAGCAGCACGCCGAGAACTGGACCCGAGCAAAGGCTCCCACTTGCTGGGGAGCTTTTCTCTCCTCAGTGTTGCACGTACAAACGTAGCAAGGCAAAGTTATCATCAGCACACCCGCCTCAGCCTTCCCCCATTGAGTGTACTGTAGCAAAGGTAATGAATGGGTCTTTTTTTTTTTTTACTTTCTTCCTTTTTTTTTTCTTTTTTTTTTCTTTTTTAAATATTTTATTTATTTATTTTTCCCTCCCATCTATCAGGATAACTGTATAAAGCAGGGTTTTTGCACTGGGGGAATTTTTCTAATGGAAATCAGCCCTTCCTTTGACCTTAGCTGCTACTTGTGCATGTTCACAGGGGCTAAATCGATCGTGAGGACAGTGGACCGTCATTAAGGTGGAGCAGCCGCAAGACTCTCGATTAAGACTTCACCAGTGAAAAGTTACTGTATTTTTATGATTAAATTTTTTAATGGGGGAAAAAATGCCTTGAACTGTATAGACCAAAAGGGGGCACCAAGGTATTAAAAAAAAAAAAAAAAGTGGTGCTGGTTTTGGTAGTTTACCTATACAAACTGTGATGGTTTCTGCTGTAGCTTTCTTGCTTAGTGTAGTTCCTAAACGACAGCAAAAAAAAAAATCTCCTCAAAGTTTATGTGAATTTCCAGTATTTCCACTCTGCTGCTGTGACCACTTTGATTCAACGGGGGAGGCTGCTTTGGGGATTTCTTCTGGGCTTTTTTTTTTTTTTTTTGGGTTAATCCTCATCAGTTAATTTTTTATGATTTGGAGAGTTTTTTAAATGTAGAGTTGGGTTGTGTGGGCTTTCTTAATTTAGAAGTGATGCTTTAGAGAATAAGCACCAGATTAATTTAGTTACATAAATCTTCAAAGTGCTCTCTGTCTTTTCTGGAGTGTTCAGTGTTGCCTCTCTCACCACTTTTAAACACAAGTCTGCTGTTTGCTTTTGGCTGCATTTAGCCTCTTCCTGGGTGTAAGAGGATTTCTCCTTAGCTGGCTGTGGGATGAAACGGAGGGCACAGGTAGGGACAGCGTTAAGCCCCCTCTCTCCATTTGGGAAGCCAGCTTTAATTACAGCCTCATTTATGGGTGTCTCAGCCCTGCATCGTGGTCAGGACAAGGCAGAGGCACTGGAAGAAATTCTGCCCTGTGACTAACAGGACACCAAAATGTCTCTTCTCCCACCGCTGCGAGAAAGGGATGAAAGAGTAGAACAAACCTATATTTCATCCATTTTCCCTCCCCGTCCCACAGCCAGATTTGGTTAAAAGCTTTCTCGGTGTGAAAGGCTGCGGCGCAGGAAGGGCGCAGAGCAACTGTGCTCTCGAGTCTGGGGGGTTTTCCTCCTCTCCACTACGAGGGGTTTTATGGTGCACGGTGCACATTTATAATCCCCATTTTTTACAAGCATCGAGCACGTAAAATGCCAGTCAGATGGTTGTAGCTATTTTGTAATTGCTGGGGTTTTATTTGTGCCTTTGTAGCTCTGCATATACAAAGTTCTTTCGTAAAATTGTCAGATCCTATTATTTTTCACAACAAATTGGAACAAGTTTGTTTTCCTTTTTTTTATGAAACCACCTTTATTAGTTTTTAAATAATTTAGAAATGAAAGATGGGGTGTTTTCAAGCACTGAATATAATGTTTTATAGTTTAATTTGTACTGAGAGCTAAGCCTTATTTTTAGTTTTGTTGTGTTACCTAATTTATTGGATCGTATATTACATAATGCAAGGCAACTGAATAGCTGAGGTTAATAATTTTGATATATGTGGCTAATTAGTTTGGAGGGATCTCAAATTTTTTTTAAAAAAGCAGAATCTACATATCTAGTTTAGATTTCAGCAATAATGTTAAATGCAGCAGGTATCTAAATTGAACTATTCATACAAAATTGTGAAATTTACTTTTAAAGCATTAGTAACTTGATATTTTTTAAAAAGGGACTTATCCTTTGGTATCTCACAATTTGTTCACAAAAGGATACACTTGTCTTATCTGTCCATCATTTATTAACAACACCTACAAAACTGCAGGGCACGAACCTGGTTTGTTCTGTGGTTTAAGAAATGGCATTTTGATCCCATCAGCTGCCTCCCAAGAAATGCAAAGTTGTTGCTGTTTTGGCTGCAAGTGCTTTGTAAGGAAGTGTGGAAACAAGGAGAGACTTTAAATACCATAAACTAGCCTGAGGAGTTTAGTTGGAAAAGTCATTTGTTGACTATCTAATTTTCCTCTTCCAGTTTTGTTGCAGTTTTAAATTACTCCATGCTTTGAGTCTATTATTACTTTATTCTAATTTAGCTTTTTCAACTAAATGGTTCCAAATAGTTTTTGAATTTAAAAAATTTCCTTCTGTTTTTGCAGTTTACTTTGAAAAATGATCACTAAACAGTGTTAGACTTCAGCTATTCTTTACATGATAATAATAATAATAACAAGAACAATAATAACAACAACAACAATAATAATAATAATAGTCCTCCTACTGAAAGCACTAAAATATTGTGCCTTTACCTTCTTCTGTACTGTTTGGCTGATTGTAAATCTACCTTACACAACTCCAATCATATTTTAAAGGAATGCCATAATTTATTAAACCAGTTAACAAAAATGTGTAGGTAAAGAAAACTCATTCAAATGTGAAAATGAACCACTTCAATCACAAGCTACAGAAAGCTGATTTATCAGGTTAAATTCCCTTTCTGCAATGAAAAGCATTTTGCTCTGGAATAGACTTGCAATCTAAAATATTTTTTTTTCTGAGAAGCAGAGAGGGGAAATAAGAATAAAATAGGAAGCTTTCTTAGATTTGTCTACATATCTTGCTACAACTGCAAAATAAGGTTTTGTCTCTTCATTACAGAGGTAAGCATTGCCTCTTTTGCTCCCGTGCAACTCGGATAAATTGAAAGTGCAGATGTATAAAATGTGCAGGCAGAATTTGAAATCCAATTTCCCCCCCTTAATTTACAACTGTAACCTGTGGAAAAAAAGGTTTGAAAATTGGATACTGCAAATGCTTTCAATTTTATTTTTTTTTCCTATCCCCTGTGTATGTGCTTTTTAAGGGATGGGAGGACCTGCTTTGGGTGCTGCGTTGTCACCTGAATTTTTGTTGCTTGTAGCACAGAGAAAGGAAAAAAAAATCTGCCTTCGTGCTACTCCAGTGGCATTGGCACTTCACTGAATCCAGCTCCCTTGCAGACGGATGTATCAGTGGATGAATTTGCTGCTGATTTCCAGTGTGCTCTGCATGAGCGGGAGCAGCTTTTTGTTTTGTTGAAAAACAAATCAAGAAGCAAAAAAGGCAAGAAAACCATTTCCAACTTCTCGTTTGGTTAAATGCCTAGGATACAAGTTTTCTGTGCCCATGGCTGTGTGTTGGGAGGCTATGAACCCTGCAAAAGCTGGCAAAGCACATCGTTAGAGTCCTAATCCAGCTGTATTTTAATTTTCCGGGCACAGCAGAGCACTTACTTGCCGTGTCTCTCTCCGTCTCCCTCCCTAACGTTCATGCAGAAAGGAAACTTAATCTCTCCAGTGACCCTGCTTCTGTTCTTCAGCTCATAAAAGCCAAAAAAAGTCAAGCCAGAGGCTCCTAAATGTGGCAGATCCTGTAAATTACCCTGTAGCACTGACAGGATAACACCTTCCAGGGAACAGCTTTTTGCCCAGACTCTGAGTTTTATTCCCTTTTGTGAGTTTAAGAGACACTCTCGATACCCAAATGCATGTGTCCGTATGCACAGTATTTGATCTATAACAAATTGTTTTATTATGCACAACGACTGGAGATAATTATGATGGAATACAAATTTTTAAATGAATTCCAGGGTGTTGGATGCCTCATTACCTAGGCAGAGAGGAAAGCTGCTTTATTTCTGGCTGCAGAAGCAGAGACACAATTTGATCAGTACATTTAGAAATAAAATCCTAATGTCTCGTTCCAAAGTGGGCAAATTAAATGCACAACAGAGGAGCAGTTTTAACACTGCCATGTGTAATTAGCGACTCAAATGTAGGCAGATATCGTTAGATTTTTTTTTTTTTTGCTTGCTGCTGATTAACCTAATATTGGTAGGGAACGAGGAAAGAACTGGGTTCTGGCGAGGTGGTTAGGACAGCAGCCTCGAGTACGAGCTGGATTCGGTGGTTTTATAAAAATGTGCAAAGTAAAAAAAAAAAAACCAACGCCATTCCTTTCTGCTCCTTGCTTTGACACCGCCTAAATTAAATGCAGAGTTGCGTTGGCTTTGCACGTTGTTTTTTGCTCGTTTGACATTTAATACTGTTGTATCAGGACCGCTCATCTCAGCCGAGATACTGAGGGGAAAATACGCAATTTAGACCAAATGTGCGAGGGACCCGCCGAAGCCAATGTCTGTGCGAGCAGGGAGGGAGCTCGCGTGGGCTGTAAAAGGCAGATTGCCCCCAGGACGTGGCTGGGCAGTGCTGCTGCCAGCACGGCACTGGGACACGGGCAGGTCTGTGGCACCGCTCCCTGAACAGGCTCTTCCTTCTGTAATTGGTACTTCCTAACGCAGAGGGGTAAAATGCGCTCTCTCCATGAAGCTCCCATTAATCTGGCATATAAAGTATATTTTTAAAGTTTATTGTAAACAGCAGAGTTCTCCGGGCTTTTTTTACTATCCCAAGCGCTGCAACGCTAGCACATTCAATAAATGTCATGTTATTGTATGTCTGAAGTTCAGAAAAAAAAAAAAAAGGGTGAGGGGGGGCGGGTTACTTGCAATCTGTAATTAAATCCAGCGGGAAGTATTTCCTGAATGGCAGAGACCTTTCACACTCTGTTACCTAATTCTTTACAGGTGATTTTTAGCCCCCCCCCCTCCCCAATCCTCCTTCCTTTTTGGCACTGGGAAGTGGTAGTCATAGCAAAACTGGCTGGATTTCGGAGCGAGAAAATGCTCTCTGCTGTCTGATAGTGAAATTGGTTAATGTTATGGTTAGCTCTCAGAGTGAGAAAAAGTAATTTCACATTTATTCTTTCCTCCACAAGAAGTAAAATATGACTGGAAGTACTGGCAGATAATTATTTTTCTTCCCAAATAACCTTCTTTTGGTTCAAAAAGAGCTGGACGCAACACTGTACGTTCCCCTTTTGTGCTAGAAATGATGGAGGGCAGCGTGGGGAAGGGGCTGCTCCCCCGCCTCTGTTTTCCAGCCCTTGGGTACCTCCAGCCCCGTGGGGCAGGGGAGGTTCTGCCACGGCCGTGGTCTCTTGCCCATGTAAACCCTCTCCCCGGCACAACAGGGAGCAGCCCATGCACAGGGCGGCCTTTTCTCTCCCGAGGAAGAGTCCGCCTCTCCCCTTCAACCTGCTTTGCTGGAAGAAGGGCTTTCCCAGGCGAAATAACTCACTTACTTTGGGAGGAGTCTTTTGTGGCCTTGCTCTCATATTGTTCTTTCAAAAAGTGGCCCTTTTTCCCCCCCTCCCCAAAGAATAAAGTGATGCAAAGGAATACAATTGGCACAGCAATGACTTGGGCTGTTACATGCAGGTCTGATTTGATACATGAGATCAGTTGCTATAGTATAATTCTCCTCTGGTTTCCTTCCAAGCTTTGTGCTGAGCTTCTCTCCCAGTGTTTTGATAATATCTTCTGAAAACTGAGCGACTCAAGAGTCAGTTAAAACCATATTTCTTCCAGGCAAATAAATGTATAAATGCTCCCCAAACGCGCTTGCAAGCAGAAATGTCAGCTAGTGTTCTCCAGATATTTTGATGTTGATGAAATAACATTTTGCATTGACAAAGATGGAAATTTAAAGTAATGACTTGGTGCAACAGCCTTCAAAACAGTAGATAAAATTCAGCAAAATTTCTTTACTCTTGATGGGAAAGATTGTTTTAATTTTAAAACATCTAAATTAAAAAAAACAGTTTTACTCAGTTTAGGAATGTTCCTGACCTCTTGGGAGCATCTCTTTTGCCAGGCTTTCACCACCAGATCTTTGAGGCAGTGGTTGCCTCAAATGCTGCTCCTCTTGTTTTGTGTTGGACACCCAAGTCCATCACATGGAGGTTACTGCAGCTCCCTGGCTTGGACGCCTCAAAACCAAATGTGAGAGCAAATCTGCCCTTTGAAGTCAACAGCTCTGGGGGAAACCAAGTCATAACATAATTTTTCATATAAATGGTGCAGAAATTCCTTCTTGCCTCAACATCAGCATTACTACTTGCTCCATGGCTGTATCTGTGGATGGTGCTGCTAAAACAGTACCAGGGGTTTGGAGAAGGAGGAGATCTGGTGTTCTTCACTTCCCACATGGAAACCAGGAAAACTGCCACTCTGGTATTGCCACAGCTGAGTTGATTTGCCTCTTGGGATGCTGGTGAGTCCTAGAGCTTTGTAAGATCATGGGAGGAACAGAATGTCAGTGCTGAGCAAGGAACTGCTTTATATTGACCACTGCAGGAGCAAAACAGTGGCTTGTTCATACCAACCATGGCATGTGTGTGCAGGAGGTCCCAGGGGAGCTGGCACATAGTGGGACAGGGGCAGACACTGCTTTCCCTGCTCTTGCAGCTCTGGGATGTTTATAGTGGTGTGCAGGAGTGAAATCCATAGTGTGTGTCCCTGTCTCTTCCACATGGTTACACGCTTTCTGGAGGGTACATCAGAGCTGTCATGTGGTGTCTTGCCCCACAAATGGTCTGTGGCCTGCAGGAGGCTTTGCCTGCAGGTTGGGCTGAAGATCAGCCAATAACAAACCCCATCGGTGCTGTATGGGTGGAAACAAATGACAGTCACAAAGCCCAAATGAGGGTGACTTCTCTTGACCTGCCCATGATTTGGGTAAACAGTACTTCCTTCTGGTCCCCCAAAATGCATCTGCTTCCCACCCCTTTCCTTGCTGGCTACAAACCAGAGTGCCTGCTATCTTGTGGAGCAACTGATCTCTTTGTTGTCACTGCAGAGCCCGAACAGCCCAACTAACAAATGTAGGACTGGGTTTGGGTACTTTGCTATTATCTGTTCTTAGCACAAAGTGGAAGTACCTTGTCTACACCAAACCTTACTCATTTATACTTGGCTTATCTGCAAATTCCATAATTTACATACACAGAACAGTGATTTTTCCACTTTTATTAGCAGTGACTAATAGCAGAACACTGCAGTGAACCCTCCCCTTACTCCAACTTCATTACTTTTACAAAATAGACTACAGCCCACTTACTCGAAGACGCTTTGCTCAGAAGAATCATTGATGATTAAAACCAAGCTACACTTGTCAAAATAAATTAGTGGAGTGCATTTTGAGAGGCAGCAGCCCTTCCTCCTTACGGTGGTTGCCTGCCTTGCTAATTTGCACCGCGCGGAGACTTGCGGTGGGACGGCGGCACTGGCGGAGGCCGCGCGGTGCCACGTGGCAGCTCTGCAGTGCAGGAGGGGTGTGCAGAGCAATTTGTTTTCTCCTGTGTTTCATCGTACTTTACCAGTGTGACATCAGCTGTGAGTGTAATCAAACTTCATTGATGCAGGAGGTTGATTCACTCATTGATTTGCAGAGCTTGGGTTCCCCCAGGATTGCCTCTGACTCGCGTGGTGTCTCTGGGTTTAGCACATGGATGTGGAGTCAGCTGGGGGCTGGATGGAGATGTGGGGAGCTCCCTGTTGACTGGGAGATGAGGTGGCACAGAAGTGCCTTTATTTTCATCAATGGTGTGGAATGAATTGTACTCATGAAACTTGCTCCAGATCTTCCACAGGGTAATATGTAAACAAATGGTTGCACTCAATGATCTTAGAGGTCTTTTCCAACCTTAATGGTTCTGTGGTTCCATGGAGAAACAGAAAGCAGCTGGAGACAGCTAGTGAGGGGGTGATGCAGGAACATGCCTGGAGGGCTGTATTTGGGACATCCTTCAGTTCCTGTGGGTGCTGTGGGTGTAACTGGCTCACTCACTTTGTTCCCCCATACCTAAGAATATAAAACCCTTTAGGTTGGAAAAGATCTCTAAGACCACTGAGTTCAACATTAACCCAGCATTGCCAAGACCACCATTAAACCATGTCCCCAAGTGGCACATCAACACATCTTTTAAATACCTCCAAGGACAGTGAATCCACCACTGCTCTGGGCAGCCTTTTCCAATGCTTGACAACGCCCCCAGTGAATAAATAACTCCCAACATGCAGTCCAAACCTCCTCACATGCCACCTTTCCTTTATAACATGGCTCATCAGAGTTGTTTTTTGGAGGAGCACTCGTTTTGATTTCCAGGTGCAGTGGTGGTGATACAGAGATAGGTGTGTAAAGGACTTGGTTCTCAACTACTAGCAGTGTGTTCACAGCAGTATATGGGGACAATATTATAGGCAAAGCAGAATTTTCCAGACCAAGCTTCCTTTTTGGACTAAAGCAAGGGAAGATGAATTAACACCTGCAGGTATTAATTATGCTTTCAGTGGCTCTTCTAGGGCACAGGCTGAAAGCACAGAGTATCTCATAACCTGAACTGAGCAGTCAGGAAAGAGGGGCCAAATCTGAAATATCTTTTGACACTTAAGGCTTTAAAGTGTTGGTGAAGGAGGAAAAAGATAAAAATTATCACCACCTTAACTAAAGGAGGTGGAAAAGGTGTAGGCAGAGAGGTATTTTGGCATTTCTTCTGTGTGCATGGAAATGGTAAAATGCTGTGAAAGGCTGCCACGGGATACAGTGAGGGTTTGACTTTCTGCTGTGGATTAGATCCAAAATGCTGTTCCTCATTATCAGGCTCGCAGTAGGTGAGGGTCTGTTTTCCAACTGCCCTAGTAATTTGGGTGGATGGCATTTCTGTGAGAAAGGGTCTGTTGCAGGCAGCGAATCCTCAGCTGTGGGATCATGAGCGACCCCACAATGCCAATCCTTGTGGTGCACACCTTGATAAGAAGACTCTTATTCCCCTGCAGGGAGGCTCCTCTGGAGGAGCATCCTGGATGTACGGGATTCAGCAGCCTCAGTCTTGCTGCAAAAGTGATGCAAACCCTGAGGAATTCAAATTGCCTGTCTTGGAATAGGGCACCTAAAGTGATGGGTTGGGTGTACCAACTCCTAATAGAAAGAAATAGCAGATTGCAAGCGTTTAGAGGAACTGTATTTTATGAGGCAAAATTAAGCCCTTTTTTTAAAAAACAAAAGAGTAGTAAAGCAAACATCATGGGGAATGGAGTAGAGGTAATGCAATAGCTTAATTGAAAAATTAACTCGAATTGGTGGAGATATGACTGCTGCTCTCTGGACTTAAATTGGCTGGAGGAATGTAAACAAAAGACAACGAGAAACAGGATTTGGTTGAGGAGAGGTGCTGCATTGCTGCAGACACAGCAATGGTGTATCCCCTCTGAGGAGCATGCAGACGGTGGTACGGGGTGGAGAGCAGGAGGCACAAAAAATCATTCTCAGGAAAATCCTGGCTAATACATTAAAGAAAACCAGCCCTTCATGTGTGCTCTCTGTAGGAAAAAGGCGATGGAAGAGATGGGAGCCTTTGGGAGTGGTAGACAGGACTTGGAAGCATAAGGTGATGTAGAGTGCAGATGCAAGGGGTGGCCAACGCCCTTCCAAAATCCCCACCCTGGTGAGCCAGCCAGCCACGCCAGGACCCTTCTCTCAGTGAGGTGGGATTTCACTGAAATGCCACTAATGCCCATGAACCACCAGATCAAACAAACCTTTATTTTTCCTCCCTCTCAAACCCCAGTTATCTATTGGAACCAGATGCATTTTTTTCCGCAGGAATTTCCAAGCAGGGAAGGCCAGGCTACCTTGTTGCAGTCAGAGAGGTGACGGTCTCCCCCCGAAATTTTTGCTTTTTCAGGCATATGGAAATGCAGCCTTTTTCCTTGCAATGAGAAAGGTTTGCCAGGAGAAGTGTTCAGCGGACACTTGTTGTTGAGCAGAGCTGGGATCACTTTGAGGGGCTGAGACACAGTGCCCTGTAAACTTCACCCACTGTATTCACTGAGACGTCGCAGCTCCCTACACTGAATTATTATGTTCTCCTTTGTGTACCTTAGTCACGTTTATTTTTTTTAATCACATGGAGTTCGTTTTCAATTTTTTTAAATTTTTTTTTAATAATATTTATTTCATTTAGAGCTGTTTCGAGGTGATAGACACCTTTCTAGGTAGCGGCTTCTTACAACGTATAAGCCCGTTTATCAAAGGCAGGATTTGCTGCTGTTGTTTTTCTATTAGGGAGGAATTACACTAAGCCTGTAGCAGACATTTTGTGTTACCATGGCAGCCCATATTTCCTACAGGGTTGTGACCTCTAATGACTACAGTGGAAAGCTAGGAAAAATGGGGACTCTTTGAAGATTAGTAAATAAATGCATACTTATGCAAACTATCCAAGAGATGGCTAAACTATAAGAGAGAGAATGGCACGATTCTGAACACTGAGTAAATGGGTCTTTGTAAATACCTGTGTTTTTTAAAAATCACCTTTCATTTCTCCATGCTTTTAAAAGGCTGTTTTGTTTCCATCAAAGTGGCACAGTGAACACGTTTTCTGCATAGGGCCTGTATTATTTTTCATGTAATGAAACAGAAATACAGAGTTCAGAATTTCAGCAAAAGATGTTTCCTACAATCTAAATCATTCTTTTTTTATAGCCTTTTCAAATATTATTGCCATCGTGATTGAATTTTCAGTGTTCTTTTAGTTCATCATTGCTAGATAAAATAAGGCAGCAGAATGTACTGAACTTTTAAACAGACGTCTCAGTGGGAGCTGTCTTTATTCTTTTAAAATAGCGTAGTAAAAAAAAAAAAGTCTCTGTTTTTAAAAAGAACAGATTGATTTTTACGTATGGGATTTAGTAAAAAGGAAAAATTGCACCTATCGAGTAGTACACAGTACTTGTTTTGGACCATTAAAATATCTACAAAGGTGTTTTATAGTATTTGTTTGTGAATTTTAAATGATCCTGCATTGTACTCTGCAGTGATCTCCTAAATTGTATAAAGCCTCAGTAGACATGCTGGTACTCTGTGCATCTTCAGTTAATGACCCTTTTCATGTAAGCACAGCTGTTGCAATGTAAAAAAATAAATTAGCAAAATGTGCCTTTTCTCCCTGCATCTTGCCTTTACTTTTCTGTGGATTTCAGCATTTTTCCCGTTCAGTCAGTAACTTTCCAGGCTCTGGCAGCCCAGATATGTGGTACAAAACTCTCTCCCATCGATGCTGTCAGCAGAAAAGGAGCAGATCAAGGTCTTACAAAACAAAACCAACATTGGCCAGATCCTGAATCTCTTCCTCTCCTGCCAGGAATAGTAGGGTTGAGACAATGCTACTGCTCCTTAGGATGGAGGTTGTTTTGACCCTTTTCTCTTCTTTTAGAGAGTAAAACAAGTCCTGCTTCTCTCTCTGCATGGCTGTTAAAGCTTTTCCTGGCAGCTGAGTTCTTCCAACACGAAGGTTTGCCTGCTAACCAGCCTCACCTGAGGTGTGGGGTGTGTGCAGACCTGCCCTCTACTTGATCCCAGGCTATTTGAAAATCCTGCTGTTGGCTTCTTGGGCTCCCACAGGATGTGTTCTACTTTTTAAAGCTCAAAAAAAGTCCTGAAAGACAGGGGCCGAGTGCATGGCCCCCATCTGTGTGTTGTGGGTCGCTTGCCTCAACCATGAAGCAACCCTACACCCCCACCCATCCTTGAAAACGTAGTTTCCAGCCCAAATTATTTGACAAATCTGACCCAGACTAGCTAATAGTTTCAGTGTGACCAAAACCACGTATCTGATGAATTTACAATTCATCTGAAAACTCTTGCTTTAGTGAAGTCCAAACATAGAGGGGAAGCTGGTGGTTAAGGCAGCAGGGAGGAAGAGAGGAAAAGAAAGCTGGGGAGGAATGCTGGGGAGGCTGAAATGGCATACTGACGTGGCAGAGCTCTTTGGAAAGGGGTCTCCCTGGTGGAGGACCTGGTGGAGCTTCAGTTTGCACATTCTGGTTGGGGGCCCCCGTGTCCTGGTTAAGGGGAGACCCCTCCACTCCTTCCAGTGGTCCTGTGAAACTGTTCTGTACTTCCTGTGGTTAATATTTTTCTTTCTGTTTTGTTTTGAAGGGGGTTTTTCACTAGTCCTTGAAAGCAAAATGTTTTTGTCCCTGCTGACGTGAGGTCAGAGAGATGCTTGTGTTAAACGAAAAGGACAGTGGGCACTTCTGAGAACAAAGTGGAGGGATTTTACATCTGGTGGGGTGGAGCAGCACTAAATCACTGCTGGTTTTTTAGTGTGGCAGCTGGGCAGACCATTCTGTGATCTCCCTTCTCCCAAGTCACTGTCACTTAGAGCCACTGCCACCCCCAGCACCCTCGTGGGCTCTCTGCAGCTCACCCTGCAGAGCTGCCTGCTGGGCAGCAGCAATTTGGAGACGTGATGGGACCATCAGGAGGGCAAATTGAGGACCTTTGGGAAATGCAATGGCTTCTGCATGTCCTGCTCCTGGTTTCTGCCAGCTGAGAGCCTGCAGGTAGAACAGATGGGGTTTGGCACAGGCCTGTGCCATTGCTCTAGAAAAGCAAACCATTGCTCTAGGAAACCATACCATTCCAAAAGACAGCAAAGTTACACCTTTAGGAGCCTAAATTTCTGCCTCTCCCAGGGCAAGCCAGTTTGCTGCCAGGCTCCTCCAAGAGAGCTCCTTGAAGTCACCACCTTTACACTAAATGGAGCAGAAAAGCCCTGTGTTGACCTGGAGCTGTGTTGCCCATGTTGTATTTCTCCTATGGAAGCTGGTTGTCATGGAGTCAGTTCCAAATAGGATTAGAAGTTCAGGTGAAGAACAGACAGAATGGTGTTTTGCAAAGTCTTAAATCTAAAGGAAAATGGAGGAGAATGTTGGCTCCAAACAAGGCTACACTCAATGAAAATATTCCTCAGGGCTTTTCCACAGAGCTCTGTGGCAGTGAGAGAAACACTTGGCTGCTGCTGGTGTTCCTGGTCACGACTGGAGCAGTTCTGGAAGTCAGCAAAAGAACCACATTCCTCAGCCCAAATTGAAAGACTGAATGTAACTGCATTATCTTTTATTGCCCAGAGTACAGAGGAGACCACAGTGCAGCTGTGGCAAAGCTTTCTGCTTTCCAGAGTGATGAAGGAGAGCAAGTCTCTGAATGCCAGTGGGATTTAGGTGCTTCGTTGTCATTTCAACCTTTGAAAATCTCACTCTGATTTAGCCAAATAAACTGTGCCAATTATCTCACAGAAGTTTAAAAAGCCTTTCTGAGCCACAGAAAATGCAACATATCCCCCTTGCACTGTTGTGAGGACAATTCTGTAAATCTCTTTAAAAAAAACAAACAAAAGAATTACATCAGAAGAAATAGATAGATAGATATTTTTTATCATATGTTTTATATATATAAAATATATACAAATATATATATATATAATATATACAAATTGTACCCAACAATGGTACATTGTGCATTGCAGTGGCCTTCACTTAGGTCTTGTAGGAAATTGCCGTACTCTCCTGTGCTTCCAGAGTTGAGAAGCATTTAAAAACCCCAAATGCAGTAATTCAAAACGTCCCCAGCCATTTCTATCAAACCATCCTTACACCCACAGTCACCCCACACACCCTTTCCCACCCAGGCTCACCCTAACACCACACCTGGTGCTGCTGCTGGGGGTGACTCGTCTGATTTTCCTTTTTTCTGAGGCTTATGGGTTTGTCACTTCTCCCCAGACTGAAAATCAAATATGTATGTCCAGTGTGCTTTTTATCTAGTTAACTAAACACAAATAATGTGTTCTGCCTCTTCACTTTGAAAGCTTTCAACCTTTTGAAAGCTCTTTTATCTCTGCCTGTATTGTTCTTTAGCAACCTGACAGTTGATTATTAAATGGTTTCTCTCTCTTCTTTATCCTCTGCCCATAGTATTCAGTGATTTTTCACTGGGCATCACTCCCCAAAGTGCCTTTGTATATTCAGAGCTAGGCAGTGTTGGATGTTGATATGATTCTGTGATTCTGAAACAACACAGGTACTTGAGAAGGTGTTTCTTCTTCACTGGGGCAGTTAATTTGATCTGGTGACTTGAGATTTGTCTCCAGCCCTGCTGGAGAGAAGTTTTGGAGAAATGTCATCAAGCTGAAGTGACACATGCTTACTCCCAGCCTGTTTTTTGGCATATTCTACTTTCTGTTCCTACGTCACCAAAACCCCATTGCATGTCTCTGCTGCCTGATGAGATTTTTATTGCTTTAACATGGTTTATTAGCTGCTGTGGGGGGTGTCTTTGCCTGCCTGTCCCCGTGACAGGAGTGTCCCCATTCACAAAGTCACCTTGTGTGTACAGCAGTGCTCTGCTCTGCGCTCCCATACAAGCAGCAGGACACTGTGGAGGGCATTTCTGGAGTTCCACTTTCCAGTGTGGGACTTTTGACCAAAAATGCTGATATTCCTCTTATGCCTTTGTGCCTGGTCACACTGCAGGCTGGTGCATATCTCCTTGCTTATTTGCCCAAATTAGGATAAAGCCAAGCTTTCTGCCTGAAATACTTGTGAATATTAAAAAAAAAAATATTTCTCTATTTTAGATATTTTAGTGATCTTATTTTTCTTTGTACATCTCTGTTGCTGGTCTCCAGCTTTTTCTGTTGTGTTGAGCCCATTCATTTGAACAGTCATTTCTTGCCATTAATTTTCAGTGAATGGTTATTTTGGTTATAATTTTGGTTATTAAGGTTATATATGGTTTGCTGATAAAACTATAACTTTAATGACTAATAGCCTTTTGCATATTAGACCTTGAATTTTAGCTGAATTAGAAGCAAGTCAAAAGAAACAACTTTGCAAATATCAGGCTCTTTTTCAGCCATCTCCTAGCACAGGAGTTGCTAACACAACTACCACCACATAGCTGCATGTCAAATGTGGACAGAAATATTTGTAGCAATGATGGGAGTTGGAATGATGTTATGGAATTCCTGCTATGCTGAGACACTAAAATATGGTTTAAATTAAAACTGAAGCTAAGCGTATTATTTACTTGATGAGGTTTGTTCCACTCCTCCTCTTGGGATACCTAAAAGCAGGCTGCTATTTCTTCTTTTTTTTTTTTTTTTTTTTTTTTTTAAATTCCTCTGAGATGACTGATGTCCTCTGAATCAAAATGACACTCAAGATCTGAGTTGCATTTGGTCATGCAAATAACACAGTGGTTTTGCTTCTGTTCCTTGAATGACCATGGGTTGTTTCTTATAACTGGGAAAGGGCAAGAAGAACCCACAGGGAATTTCAGCCTCTCAAGCAGATGTGGTATCAAGAACAGGGTCTTTTGCAAACACTGGGTTTTCCCCCCTTGTTGGGACAGTGCAGCATTCCTAGAAGCATCGTGAGTGCCAGAAAGGACTGGCAGTTGGAGAGTTCCTAACCTGACGGTGGGATCTGGATTTAATTTGCTCTGCTTTCAAATGTATGCAGTAATTGGGCTCTTGTAAGTGCCTTGGGTAGTAAAAAGTATCATTGCATCTCTGTCTGGCTTCTTTAGGAGATTTTTTTAAGGCTGAGACTAGACCTTCTGACTTTCCAGTCTGTACAGGACACAGCAGAGACTTCGTCCAGGAGACTTCCTCAGCTTCGGCTCCACTGTTGTAAAAGGGAAGTGGTCCTTGGGGAAAGAGTCAATTTTACAAATAATTTTGCATGGTCCCTCCAGAAGCTGATTCACTGCTCAGTTGCCCTCCCTTGCAGATGAGCAGCTTTTTTCCAGTTTACAGCTGCCATGACCTTTGGGGCTGAGCTGTCCGTGCAGGACTGCCCAGGCAGAGATGGGTGGGTGTGCAGGGTGGACTGGGAGTGCAAGGCATCAAGGCAGTTTTGTGCTTTGCTGTGCACTGGTTTTGTGCAGTATGTTCAGCAATGAGTATTCCTGGGTGTCAGATCCAAGAACATCTTGCTGGGTTCACTCTGATGGACTATATCTGCAGGAGCCATCCCTGGGACTTCCTAATGTCTACTGCCCTCCTGTTGTGTTTTAACAAAAATTTGAAGCATGCAAATATGTCACGTGTACAAACTTGGATGCACTGTGCCCTCACTGCCTAACAGAGAGGTAACTTTTTGTTCTGGCTCTTGTAATGTTAAGCATGTGGACACATGGTGTGAAAGGATTTTATGAGCAAGCCTGACCAGCCTGACATTATAGTTCACTTTTCTCAGTCTAGAAATGGTGTGGTTTCTGCCTGCGTGAAGCCATTGTGCAGTGATGGCCATGAACTCGCTGTGCTGAACATCTCCCTGGCACACTGTTAGGCTTTGTTTTGGATGGTACTGAGAATCCTCATTCACTTTCTGGGCTCAGACCAAGCAAGGAAAAAAAATATGGCTTTCTTCTGCCATGTTGTTGGAGAAAAATGTTCCAACAGGTTTGACGTGAAATCACTGGAATCACTTTGTTGAAAAACAAAGTAGAATATTTTGACTGTGCCAAGTCACAGGTCTTGTAAACAGAAATTATTGCTATCTGTCTTATAGGACAAAGAGAAGGCAATCCAAGCTGTAAATAAATTACGACTAACCTGGGGTTTAAGCAGGACTTGATACACAAAGACTCACCATTCTTGGCCAACCCTGAGCCCTGGAGTCAGAGACTCCAAAACAAACCTGCTGGCAAAGCCTGACTGGAGACCTCGGCACTGGCCAGGCCGTCACAAACCGTGGGCTCTGCACTGTGTTGATTTGAGAGCCAGAAAAGGTCACATAAGAGTGTACAAAATGCCTGGCTGATATATTTCTGGGCAAAGGAAGGGCTGGGGTTTGAGGCTGAGCTCTGTTGCCAATGGTGGATTTGGGGTTTCCTGAACCCCCCTGTTACCCCCAGCAAGGAACCCCCCACCCCAAGGTGCTCCCCAGATGGGCTGTGTCACATCAGGGACATCTCCACACTGGGCACTGAGCCCAAAATACCAGTGCTAGACCTGCCAAGAAGCACCAGGGTCTCCTGCTTAGGGTGAATATTTGGTGTGGTTTTATGAAGTGATGGAGCTGTAGCTGCTGGAGATTGTGACACCTTTTGCATGGAATGGGCTGTGTCCATAGTCCTTTGCTTTGTCTGTCTGTCTGCCCTCAGCAGTCCTCCATCAGCAGGTAGACTGAAAACTTAGAATTTATGTTTTAAAACATCCGGGTTGTGATGTATATATTTCTTTCACCTTACAGTGATGTTTCTAATCCTGTGGCTGCTACTTATTGGTTAATAATGAAGTTTTCAGAATTAATTCAGAACAGTGGTACTGTTTTATTACATTCCTTCCCTTTCACACACCATCTTGCTCAGTGGGGCTCTCTGCTGCCTGCACTGCTTGTAGCAAAGGTGACAAACCCACATCTTGAGAAACGTGGAACTGTTGTGGAGGATGGATCTGTGGCAAGGGACAACAGTGCTGACTGCGTGTAACTTGGCCTGGAAAAGATTCAGAACTATCATCACTGAGACCAGGAAGAAGAAAAATAAGTAGAAATCTTTTCCTGTGAAAACTAAAACTTGTTTCCAGGCTTGATAATTTTGCAAGGAGATGCATTTGCAATTCTACCTGGAAGCCAAAAAAGAAGTTAGTGCATGTGCATCACCAAACCCAAAGCTGCAGAAAAAGGAATTGCCGAGATCAAGAAAAATGAATATCAAAGAAACATAAAGGTTATGCTTGGGGTCCTGTTCTAGGTTGGAATATTTGTTCTTTGGGTGCAGGGCACAGTTGGTCTCCTCTCCTCTGCCCTGTGCTGGGTTCCCATGTAGAGCAATCCCTTCTCATGACAGGCAGCAAGGGCAGGATATCCAGCAAAGAGCTGAGTGCAGGCAGGGTGGGGGGATGTTTTGCCCCAAATATAATAGAAAAAGACAAAATTTAAAACAAAGATTTTTTTCTTTTTTTTTTTTGATTCACAACAACTTTTTGTCAATGAGTTCCAGGATGAGAACTGGTTGTGGGAAGCAGGAAGACACAGATACTTGTTTTCTGGAGTGGTTCATTTATTTTCCATAACCTTGTACCATTCACTGTTTTCAGTGGTTGGGGCTTTTAAGTCCATAAAGGTGCTGTGTTATCTGTGTCTCCTTGACTTCCCATCTGGAAGGAAAAGCATCCATCTATGAACTGATGGAGGCTGATTCACATAATTGCCTGAAGACCTGGCAGACCTGACCACTTTGACTAATAGTCATCCTGATTAGATGCCCTTCGTGTTCTCCCAAGAGCTTGTCAACCAGAGTTTTGATGAAGAATCACAGACAGGGCTAAAGCAACACAGAGGTCCTGCAGCAGCCGTGCCCTACTGTGGGCTCCAGAGCAGAGGAACTGAATATGAGACATCTTCACCTCTTTCTTAATCTGTGGTTGGGCAGAGGCTGAGCTTTGGAGGAGATGCCTAAAAATGGGATCATTGCCGTCAGGAGTTTCTACCAACCCCAGCAATAGCCTTCATTCTCATCAGATAAAGTCCTTCACTGTGCTGAAGACAGGTCTTGGTGGGTCACCTTGAACCATTTGCAAGGAGAAATGCATGAAACTTTCTTTTGGACTGTATGGTCTCTCACTCCTTCTCTGCTAGATCTACATGTGTCTTGTGAGAATCTTGTCAGACAGCCTTGACTCTATTTTTGGATCTCTAAGCAATAGCAGAAGCAATGGTGTGTTGTGAACATGCCCAATATACCTTGTCCTGCATGAGAGTCACCTATTTAGTTGAGGGTCTCAGCTAGGAAGGGACTCTCCAGGGAACCATGTGGGACTAACATTCTTCTATTCTCACTGGAAAACTGTAAGGAGGTTTTTTCCATCTACCAAACTGCTTTTTTTATGAACAGAGGAACTGTGGAGAGAAAGGAGCAGCAAGACATCAAGACCATGGAAAACAGAATGGAAATCAAGCAGCCCCTGAGCTTCTGGGGTAGGATTTGTCTGCACAGGTGGGCCCAGGGCTGAGGACCAGTGGTGTCTGTGATACCACCAGAAGTCCCTAACGCTTCCAAAAGTTGTGAGAACTCCACAAAAATAGTACCTCCTCTAAATTTCTTTACACCAAGGCAGCCTGGGGTCCTAGCCTGCCTTTGTTGGGTATTTATGAGATGCTCCCTGCTCTCCCAGGTAGTCTGACTGAGTTCAAAGGCACTGCTGCAGTTGCCCAGGTAAGGATTATTCTCAGGAGTAATCTCCACAGGATCAGACCCTAGGTGTGCATGATAACTTATTTACACTTTGATTTATTTCTATTTTAAATGCCCTCAGTTTAAGCCTGTAGGTACATTTACTCAACAAATTCTGCTTGCTAATGTTTTCTTGGCAAAAGCTATTTTGAAAGGAAAAAAAAAAAAAACAACCCCCTAAAAGCACAAAAATGGATGACTGCCACAATAAAAAGGATCACCTGGAAGGCAACATCTTCAGCCAGAGCTGTCCCAAGAGCCTTGTTTCTGTCCTAGCATGAAATAAAAGCCCCTGTGGACAGATGGGCTCTGGCTGCGCCTGTGAAAGGGAAAAAAGCCTGGGTCTGCTGGATCAAAAGGAACTGGAATCTCTGAGCAGCAGACAGCCTCTAAACCCAACCTTGCTTGTTCTCCAGTGCTGGCACCATGTCATATGCAGCTGTGGGCAACTGATACAACCCTGCCTTGCTGTCCATCCAGGGACGAAGCTCTTTGCAAGGCTCTGTCACCTTTGTTGTCCCTCTGCTCCTGCACAGCAGGGACCTCTTGTCCTGGGAACCCTTCACTCCACTCCAGTGGCAGTTAATCCTATAACTGGGAATTAGGAAAGCTGCTTTCCACGCGTGGGCAGACAGGGACAGGGTGCCCAGGGGTGAGTGGGACTGTCTTGGCACCCCCGGCCTTCTGGCATGGCAGACCAGGGCTCGACACAACCCTACATGGGCCTGCACAGACTAAACCTAAATCGACTCTTTTAGTTTAAAACCATTACCCCATGTCCTGTCACAACAGGCCCTACTGAAATGTTTGTCCCTGTCTTTCTCATAGGCCCCCTTCAGGTACCGAAAGGTTGCAATAAAGTCTTCCTGGAGCCTTCCCTTCTTCAGGCTGAACAACCTCAACTCTCTCATTCTGGTCAAAGGAGAGGGGGAGAGGTGTATGGAAGGTGCTTTGCATGAACCACTGAGATCTAATTTAGCAACATCAAGTGCTGCCCAAATGGCTGAGACACTGTCTTTTAGCTGCACAGGGAACCCAGCACCCAAGTGGAGTGCCCATGTCATAGCCAGGAGGGATATTCCAGTACTAGATGGATCTGTACAGTTCTGAGTCTGTACACAACATCCCCTTCCTGAATGTCTTCAGAAGTTTGTTTCAGAAATGCAGCTCAGATGGCTGCATTTGGAGGATGAGTCCTGGGACAGCTCAGATTTTGGCAGTTAGTGTTGCATGGATGGCTGTAAAACCTTTAGCCTCTTGTCTGGGATTTTGCAATGGGCAAAGGGACAGTGGTAAGAAGAGATACCTCCATTTGATGATGATGATGACAATAGTAATAGATCAGAGAATAAGAATAATATACATAATAATAATGTCTCAAAGTGATATTCAGAAATAATACACAGCAAATTCCAAGTCAGCTTCCCAAAACCCTTGACTGCAGTGACAGCACCCCAGGCAGCCATGCTGGGGACAGCTGGGACAGTGGCATCTGAGAGAGCAAACCTGAGTGTTCACAGGCTCAGGAGAGAAGGCAAAGCACCTGCAGTGCTTGTATTTCTGAGCACTTCCCTCATGATGAGCCAGTAAAATACAGCATATCTTCTCTTTTTCAAGCTGCATTGTGTTCAGTGAAGGAAGAACCTTTTCTTAAAAGGGAGGCTGTGTTTTCTGAAGCCGTTTGTATGTTGGGGTGTGTTGCATCAGCTGAGAACAAATGCTGTGGGTAAGGGCATGTGATGTGGCTGGTGTGACCAACGTAACCGCATGAGCTGGCTGAGGACAGAGACAGAGGCAAAAGAGCACTTTGAAAGCTCAAGGAAGTCAAAAATCATTTTTGAAGGGACACAAAAATAAAGCTGGCATGTATCTGTCTGTCTGGTTTTAATCTACTTCCCAAGATGAGACTCTGGTTGGTGATTTTGGGTTGCTTTTTTCTGCTCAGCACATTTTCTGGGGGATTAAAAAAGCAGTCAGAAAGCGATGTTTCACAATAGTTATTCCTTTTCTTTGTGAGTTAGAGTTTGCTGAGAGTTTATATGCTGCTTTTCATTCAAAAAAATGGTTAAAAAAATCAAACTTTGTTGGTTATTTTGGCAAACAATTATTTTCCAGACAATTCACCTGTGTATTACCTGGACTGGTCAGAAAACTAAATATCTTGAGGGTTTAGAAAAACGATTACGAACTTGATCATTCATAAATACTTTTCTTATAAGAATATAATTTCTGTAGAAAATATTATTGACCAAAAGAAACCCTAAAATCCACATGGATTTTTTTTTTATTTACTCTTCTAATATACATGCAGCTATCTTCTTGCATGTCAAATATACATGATCATTTTGGATGCAGTTGATTTATTTAACATAGGCAACAGAAATGTTAGGGAATTTTTAAAGATGGTACCCACGTCAGTATTTTGGCTTCTAAACAAACGGCCTCACTGTTTGGATGTGCACACATTTTCCACATTTTCTCATCATGTTTTGTCTTCTGTTAATAGTCAGCTTCTGTTATTGATGGGAGGCAACATGGGCAGCACCCTGACAGTCTGGCTCTTTATTTGGTTGTGTAACTCCAGGCACTGCAACTTTGGCCGTGAATGTTTGGCTGTCACCCACGTTATGCAGTGAGCAGGAATCTGAAATTATGATGACGGGTATTTATTGTTTGTGTTCTGACATTTTTTCAGGATCCAGCTGAGTGCTGTGCTTGCTCCTTCCAGGCACAGCTTGTACATATGGGGAAAAAGGGGCTTTGCCCTCTGCATCCTTTAACCAGACGTGGAGCAGGAGGGAAAGGGGAATCAGCTGGACCAGCCGTGTCCTGGCCATCTGCAGAGGATGGCCAGAGAGGTGCATGGATTTTAGGGAATGATTCAAACATTACTCTTTAAAAGGAGGTGCTCAGATTTAAGGGAATGATTCAAACATTACTCTTTAAAAGGAGGTGCTCAGGCAGGGATTTTGGAGAGTTCATTATGGACACAAGGAGAGGAGTTCTGGATGTTGTTAGGGATTTGCAGCAGCCCCCCTTCCTGGGCAGGAATCCCTGCAGGGTTCCCCGGGCGTGGGCTGTGGGGGGAGACCTGTCTTGGTCCATGCTGCTGTCTGATAAGCTCTGTCCCAGCTGGTTGCTTTCACAAGAGTTATTTTCAACCAAGCAAGAGTATTAGGCAGCCAGATTAGGGTCTAAGGTTTGGCTATTGTATCTAGAGCAATTAAAGCAATTTCATTCTGCAGATGTTACGGGAGAACAGCCTGTTGGCTTCATCTGGAGCTGTGCCTGTGTAAGGAATCTCAGACTTTTGTGGGTGAGATTCGGTTTATTGCTTCTCTGTCCTCTACTTAGACACCTCCTCGAATCCTGTGTCTGCAAAGCATTCACAGCTCTAATCTCTTGATGTTGTCCTCTGGCCAGCACTGGTGCTGGCTGTGGAGTTTCCAAGGTTTAGGAGAGTCTTGAATTGGAGTTACACTCTCCTGTCCACTCTCGGGAGAGGACATGTTGTCCACCAGCCATTTGCACATTAATGCTAAAGAATACAAACCTGGAAGACCATTTCCAGGCATTTCTTCTTCTGATTTCCCTCTGAGTTGTAAGTCCTGCTTCTGAGGGGCAAATGGACCTAAATCCTGGTGTAAGTAGATGGTTTTTCTTCTGGGCTGGCAGCCCTCCTAAGAGGGCTTGAATTCCACATGCAATCCCTTGTTTTGGAAGGGTTACCCTGAAAGTCCAGGTTACTTCTAATAGCTGGGCAGCTATGGACCAGGTAGGATGACAGTACTCCTCTAGAAATGTCCCACATTCATGCTTTTATGTGCAGTGCTGTTGCAGAAATGCCTGTGGCTGTTGTGAAAGAGCAGGAGCAGCGATGGGAGACAGGCTAAGCCCATGTGCAGTCTTAACTGTAATGAAGCAGTATCTGGGGCAGAGCATGGCCCAGGCTTGGTCCTGCGTGCCATTCCCATGGTCCTGCGTGCCATCCCTTGGGTCCTGCGTGCCTTCCCTGCTCGCTGCTGCATGACTGCATCAGGGCTTTTGGTACGTGTAAGTGAACCCACAGCCATGGAATATGCCTCTCCTTAAAATTAATCTCAGCATAGGGGTGGTCTCCCTGAACACATCCTGTGCTTTGGATGAAGCCCGATTTTCCCCCTGTTCTGGGATATTTATACCTTTCAAACCACACACTGAAACGCCGCTTAGGCTTTCAAAAGCCGACCGCTGGGGAGGTTGTTTTGGTTTCCCCAGCGCACAGTGCTCTGTCTGCCTCTGCTTTGTCTGCCCCTCTGCCGCCCTCCCCAAACCCAACCCGGCCATGTGGCCGGGGATTCATGCCTTGGTTGGAGTTCTCTCATTTAATTTTCATGCATCATTTATAGCTTTCTGTGGTGATTTCATAAAGTGAATGTATGTGGTTAATGCAGGGGGCTGACTGGGAGCTGGTCGTGCAGCTGTGACAGAATGGTTGCTCCCTGCCTTTGTCATTATTTTCTGTACTTGGAGTGTGTTGGTGAGAAACCACTTCTGGACCAAATATGCAGACTTGAAACTCAATTGCTTTCCTGAGGAAAAAAAAAAAAGAATTGCCTTCCCTTTCCTGGAAATCTGGAAAATTTCCCACACACGACTTCTGCCCTTCAGGCAGACATCATCATGGGCTGAAACCAAGCAGGGAAACCCAGAGGTGACTAATTTAAGAGAAGTGCAGGGCTCTACTCCTGTGAAATGATGACAACTCCTGAAACTAAGCTGAAAAACAACACCCAGCTGCCAGCAGGAGTTTGCACAGGAAACCTGCCTTCTGGTGTGGGCAGCTGCACTCACAGCCCTTGTGTTGTCCCCTCCTTAGGGCACATCGTGTGGCCTTTGATGAGCAAAAGTAGGCCTGAAGGGGACCTGGTAGAGAGATTTTGAAGTATAGTTGAGAGCAGGTGTCCTTCCTTCCCCACTCTTCCCCTTTTCTTGGGTCAGCCCATTAATTTCACACATTTATTTGATATGTTTAATAGATCTGCTTAAGCTGAGTGAGAGCATGCAGCGTCTACATTTCTGGTTGCTTGCATTAAGTTGTTTGCTGGGTTGATGTGTATCATGTCAGGATAGAAATGACTAACGAGGGGAAGAGAACAAGCCTGTCCTTATTGATTTCCATCTGGTTTGACTGGTGGCACTTGGAAATGGCACAAGAACTGTGTCCGATTTGAAATGCCACATGTTCATGGGCTTGTGCCACCACTGGGAAGGTGATGGAGCAGCTGAACAGATGGCCTTGAGTAGGGGTGACCAACCGACCACCATGGACCCCAAAAAAGGTCTATATACAAGTGGACAAGTTTGATTTGTTGTTTTTATTGGGCCAGTTCAGTGCAAGTCCCACCCCTGGGGTCCATGAAGTTGGGCAGCTCTTATGAAAAGGACCTTAATGCTTGCTGGGCTGAAGCTCCAGAGAGGATGTGCAGGGTAAAGTGTGGTGAAGGATGGAGAGCATGAGTCCCTGAGAGCCAGGATGGAAACTGGAAGTGATACTTAGAACGTGGTTTGCACCCAGGACAATGCCTGACTGGAAGGTTTAAACCGAGAAATGCACTAATGGCTTTGAAGATAACTCAGAGGCGATGCTTCAGCCATGAGATTTGGGAATGGGTATCCTTTTGGGAAGGCAAGAGGTTAGCAAGTACATCCAGTCTCTCTGCTGGATGACATGCAGAAAAAGCTGGACTGGGATCCAGAACATAAAGCAGTGATAAGGAGACATGTTATGACCTTGTCTGCTGTTAGCGGCTTACACAGCCTGCCAAGGAAAAACCAGCCTGTGTTACAAGAGCCATATGGTATTTTACTAACTCAGTGTGTAAATCCCTAATACAATTACAAGATCCAACTTCCATGCAGAATTAGAGCCTTTATGCTGCTTTATCTGGAGGAATTTCTGGATCATTCCAGATTGTTGATATAGGGAAGGAATAAAACATATATGGATGGACAAAAGGGCAGGGATCCATCAGCCTCCTGGTCTCTGCTGTGAAAAATCCTCTTTTTGGCTCTGGAGCTGGCCCTTGGCTGTCCAATCTCACAGCAGCAGATGTCTGTTTTATTAGAGAGTTTGTGCAGGAATCCTGAGCAAGGTCAGGATTTCCATAGGATTTCCATCCCCAGGGTAGGGGCCAAAGGGAAGAATCTTTGTACTCTCAGCCTCCTGTTCCCTGTTGGATTTTATCTGGATCAGATGTGAGTGCAGGAGGGAAAGGGGTGCCTGTGGTGTATGGGGGTGGCTCTGAACATGCCAGCACTGAAGGTGCTCAGGCCCAGAGCGTGGGTTGCTGGTGGTGATGGACATTGAGAGAAGGTACTGGAGAAGGTCTTGGGTGAATTTGGGGAGATTCTGGCTGAAGGCAGACGTGTGATGCAATCAGTGGAAGTGCAAGAGCAGGATCCTGCAGGTGGTACAGTCCAGACCTCATCCCGGGGAGTCCTGTGTCCTTGAGTCCCAGCGGGATGGGCTCATCTTGCTGGGATGGGAGACACTGTCTCCACAGGCATATTGGGTCTTCTGGATGTCCATGGTAGCCCATGTCAGGCTGGGGTGAGGGTGATGCTGGACCACTTTCCCCCACTCCCTGCAGCTCTGTGCATGGCAGGCACAGGCACTGGACTGGGGGCAGCGACTTCTTTCTTGCTGTGACCATTTGGCAGCAGGTTTCTGTGCACAACCTGCATTTGTTTTGATGGTTAGAACTGCAGTAATGCATTGGTTACCTGAAGTTTTCATTGAGATAAGACTTTCAGAAGCTTATTTGTTGGTCCCTCGTATAGTAATTACTGCTTGCTCAGAGATTGGCTTCTCTGAGCCCATAGTCAGACTATCTCACTCTTTTATTTTAAAAAACTTGAGAAGTTCTTAAGTGCTCTTACAACCCTGGAGCAATTTTAACATGAGTACAAGTATATACACATACCATCAGGGATGAAATTGTTGAAAGCTCATTCAATGAAATGGCCAAAACGGTGGCAATAAATTCAGAGGAAGTGGACATTATCTGCTGATTGACCTTCTTGGAACGTTAAACAGCTTTTGCTTTTGCCTTGAGGCATCTGGCTGCCTGACATGGCCAATTATCCTATGATAACATCAACTTCATTGGGTCTTATTGCTTCATTATGAAACTGCTTTAGCTGATAATGCATTGCGATTAGCAGGCAAATATTCTTGGGAAGGGAGATTACTCCTCACCCACTGTTTGGCCTCAGAGCAGGGCAGTTTGTCTGCCTGCAGCACAGAAGGCAATGATGTGGGGAAGGTCCTTTCCAGCTCCCAGGAGCTGCTCTGGCAGCAGTGATGCTGCTTCCTCTGCTTCCCTCTCTCAGCTTCCCATTGCCTCCCTGGATGTTTGGATCCCTTTCCTGCCCAAGTGAAATAATTTGTAACTATTTTTATTTATGGCACAAAGAGTGCCAGCACATAGCCATCACTGGGGGAACAAAAATACCAGTAGTTTGTTGTTGTTTGCCTGAAGCATGGACTCCTTTCCTGTCATAATCAGAGATGTGCATAAGACTTTGTGCCACAATCCAATCTGGCACGTTCCTCCTTTTTTGTCCACATCACTAGAAGGAAACAGAGCCTCTTCACAGAAGCTCTTTATCCTTACACCCATCTTCTCCTCCTGACCCGTGGTGGATCAGAACTCATGGCCATGACAATGACTGGTGGCAGTGCAGATCCAGCGCTTGTAGTGTCGCTGTGAACCCACTGTGATTCTGCTCAGTGCCCCATTCCTGGAGTCCTGCGGCTGTGAGAGACTCCCCACTTCCACCGAAAAGGGGAGAATAGTCCCTAGGGAGGGTGAAAGGCATGAAAATACTGATTATCTTTTGCAATTCTTTTTTATTTTCTCTTTGGAGTGGCCAGACATGTGGAGAGATCTGGTGGAGGTGCAGCTTGTCTTGAGGAGCAGTGGGGAGCCCGTCCTCCCTCTGCCCCCCACTGCAAGTGTATCAGCACGTTATGGGTTTCGGTGTCATGTGATAAGTTATAGTGTCTGAAGCGTGCATGCATGGTGCCTGTGGGAGTCAACAGGGAGGTTTTAGGGACACAAACACTCTTACCTGGTGAATATACTGCAAGTGCTTGCGTTTGCTGGGCACCCTTCCTGTGCACCAGCCACTGGGACATGCTGTGGACATGGAGTCACCCAGCAACAGGGTCCTGCCCAGGCTGGAGTCTGCCTGTGCCCCCATCCCTGCGTGCTGCCCAGCTCCTGGCAGCACCCATCCTGCCAGCAGGGCTGGGCTGGAGCCGTTTTGCTGTTGGGGCTTTGTCCGTGGCTGGAGGACAGTGAGGGTCCAGATGGGAGCAGCTGAGGAGGGGAGATCAGAGGCTTAAGGAAGCCAGGGGAAATCAGCAGGCCTGGCACAGCTGAAGAGGGAAGATCAGAGTCCCGGAGCAGCTGTGGGGGAGATTGGATTAGTAGTTGAGAGATCAGAAGCCCGGACTGACTGGGAAGGGTGGAACAGACAGGCGAGGAGTGAGGAGATCAGAAACCCTGCTAACCCGTGGAGCGGTTCAGGTGGGTCATGGCAGCTCACAGGGGTGAGACCAGATGAGGTGAGAGCTTTGCCAATGCTGCCTACATCTGCTGGGCTTTCATATGAGTCAGTGTATTGGATTTGCATCTCCCCACGAGTGCACTGTGTCCCCAGATCAACAGCAGGAGCTCCCACCCTGCTGAATCCACGCAATGCTGAGTGTGACATGGGTGATAACACAGCAGCTCTTCCCAGGGATGCCATCTGGGTGAGTGGCTGTTTGCAGAAGGAAAACACCGTAGCAATTACACTGTATTTCAGTCAAGAGTTCCCAAGAGCTGATAAAATGCTGCAATCCCTGCTAGGACCTCGGCTGCATTGCTATGTAATGCTCCCTCCCACCTTCAGGCACCCTCCACCAAAGGCTATGTTTGGCTAAATAGAGCCTTGACATCCTGCTCCTGCCCATCCAAGCATGGGAACACAGCAATTGTAAGGGAGAAGGAGCTGTTTAAGACAGATAACTGAGGAAACAGCAGCTGTGCTGTAGCAGCCCATGTGCAGCTTCAGAGGTGGCACACTGGTGTCACCGTGCAGGTACCACCACCCCTGGAGCCCACCCCTGGTATCATCTCTGCACCAATTCTTGGAGCACCAGCTCCAGACAGACACAGTACCTGTGCTTGCAGCTGTCTCCCTCCTGCTGTGATCTGGGGGAGCCCCACCCTCGGAGAGCAGCCCCCAGGAGGGTGAGCTGGGGCACAGAGGGGTGAGGCCTGCCTGGCAGAGGAGACAGCCCGGGGGGGAAAGTGGGCTCCTGCCTCTGCTGCTGGTAGTTGGTCAGCACTTGGGAGGTTTGTGCTTCTCTGGCTGGTTTTCCCAAAGGAGAAATAGGAGTGAAGGTGGAAGGAAAAGCTTTCTAGAGAAGAGAGCACTGACCACTTCTCCAGGCATGTGCTGATCTGACATTAACTGCCTATTAATATTCCCTTTCTTGTGCTTCTTCTCCTCCTTCCCTCCAAGCGATGTGGCTTTGCCAGTGCTGCTTGCTTGGTGACAACATCTGAACACAATACAGAGGTGTTGGGTCACCTTCCAGAGCTGTAGAGATACTTGGTGGAGGGGTGACAGGGGGTCACTCAGTGCTGCCCCCAAACCCACTGTCCCCAGTTTTGGGTTTGGTTGCTGGTTAAAGGGACAGAGCTCTGGCTGCCTGGTGCTCCCACCTTTGGAGGTGTCATCTTGGACCTTTGCCATGTGGACCTTTGCTACTGCAGCTGGTGAGGACAGTGTGTCCTGGGCTCCTTCCAGCTCAGACTTTGGTGTCCTCCAGGTGCTGGGCAGAGCCGTGCATGGCTGGATGGAGGCAGATTTATGGAGCATGACTAATCATTTCGTTGAGCCTTTCAGGCCCCGAAGGTGGGCTCAGACTCTGAGGACACAGGGTCTGAAGGAAAGGGAGTGAAACAGGACCATTCAGAGCACTCTTGGGTTTGGTTTTGCGGTCACAGGCAAGACACAGATGAACCTTGTGTGGAACTTCTGGGTATTTTCCTGTCTCCTCACCTGCTTTCTTCTATTTCCAGTTTGAGTTCGTCATTTTGTGATGTTTCACTGACAGGGCAGATGTGCCTGTCTGGGATGGGGGGCACTGCAGCACAAGCTGAGCATCCCTGTGCTGGCACCATCCCCACTGCCATGAGGCACATTGAAGCCGCAAACTCAGTGTCTCCCTACCCTGGAGGCAGACACAGCTCCACTCCACATGCCTGGGGTTCCTAAAGCCTCAGCAGATCCTGCCCCATGAAACCTGCAAGTACCAACTGCTGGGGCTTGGGATGTGCCTGCAGGACAGCTTAAATGGAAAGCTAAGACAAGCTCATGCAAAAAGGTAAAGCAGAGGAAGTGGAAACATGTAAAACCTTTGAGCCATGTTATTTGCTAAGCTGATAAAAGGTAGAGTGCATAAATTTATGAAAAGGGGAAATCCCTGCTGTATTCATATGGGCTGCTCATGGTTTCACAGTTAAGTAAATATAGTTGAGAATAAGACCAGTTTAAAGGGAATCTGAGAACATAATGAATCTCAGAGAATTAACTGAATAGCTTTCTTCTGAGATTGCAAAACCACAGTGTAATGTAATGTTTAAATACCAATGTGGCTTCAGTATTACATAAAATAACCAAACAGAGATAAAACCACTGTTCTGTCCTAACATCAGCTGGTAATCTTATTACTGAGTTAATACAACCACATGTATTATGATTATCATTTTCCCCTAACTTGACAGGCTAGGTGAAGGAATAAAAAATTGTCAGAAAAAGAGCACACACTGGTTTTGAAGCTCACCAAGCTGCAAAGCCTGATGCAAAGCCAAGCCTGGTGACCCGGGCTACACTGTGCTGCCAAAATGTTGCCACCCCAGAACTGGATGGGGCAGGAGGGAGACCTTAATGTTGGGGTGTCTGGAGGAGTTTGGAGGATGCTTCATACTGCTGGTGGCAGCCTTTGTGTAGCATGGAAATGACTGTGTTTCTGGGTAGGGTGGTGAGAGAGGTGAAAGTGTGTAGTGGCTGCTGGTTTTCAGAGGGAAAGCCCAGTGTTTTCAGTCTCCTGGGGTGCACGTGGCTTTTGAACTGAGTCAGGACATCCCAGAGGCAGAGACTGGTGCAGAGATTGCCTTTTGGGACATGGTGTGTCCCATGATGGATCAATTTGACACTCCATTGCATCCTTTTACATGGTCTGAAGGGAAAAAAGTGAAAAATTTACCATGGTTTTGTGGCTTTGGTCTATCAGTCGTATTACTGGGAGACTGACAAATGGCCCTACTTTGGCTGCCAGCTTTCCCTGTGTAATACACCATGCTAACACAGCCTTCCTTGCTGCAGCATCCTGGGAGGATGGAGATGGACATGCAGGAGGAGCAAATGCTCTCCAGACCCATCCACATCCATCCACAGCATCTCTGAGGGCAGCAGAATCCCAGCACGAGGAAGCCAGGAGGAAGCAATGAGCAGGGGGAAATCAGTTATAAATGAGTAACTGTAATCAAAATTAACTACATGCTTTTTCAGTGGAATTTCTGCCCTAATGGTCCCCAGTTATATCTGTGATTTGGGGTAAGAGCCATGTGTTGTGGTCAAACCAGGGGCTGTGTGGCTACAGCTGGCAAAGGGAACAGCACCAGGGATGCTTGTTCATGGCATCTGTAGATGTGGTGTAATCAGGATGCTGCCATGGCTCCTTTGGGACCATTTTTTCATGTTGTGTGGGAACAGTGGCCAGTATTTTCAGTGCTTTGGCAATTTCAAGGTCTCCCACTGGTACAAATCTTGTGGCTGCCTTGGCTGGGGCTCAGTGAGACAGGGGAGCCCCTGGTCACACACCCAGGGGTGTTGCAGATCTCACGGTGTTATTTACAAAAGATGCCAAGATGGCTTGGCCCAGGGAAAACAAACACCTTCACATCCGTGCTCATAGCTGAAATGATTTGCTCAGCTTTGAATTATAGTCCAAATGTTTTGAACTCTGGGATAATGCTGCTCACCAAGCCCAGTACCTGAAAGGCCTCTTTTATGTGGCTATTACTTTGGTGACCAAAGTGCCAGGGTTTTACAAGAGCTGCTTATCCTTTGATAAAACAAAATCAGTGAATTTATGCTGACAGCTTCAGATGCTGTGGAAACCTGAGCAACTTTCACCAGCATATGTTGCTTGCTGGATCCTTCCTTAAGAACAAACCACAGAAGCATCTTTAGTAATTTAATGAGCAATAAAGAAGACTATAAAAACCCAAGGATAATTAAATGCAATGATAGATTTTAGCACCCTAAATGGTTACCAGAAGTGCTTAATCAAAACTAAGGTTTCTGCTAGGCAGAATGAATGGCTCTTTGTTGCCCCATAACAGAAAACATTTAAAAATAAAACGCAGATAAAGATTTGGGATAGCATTGGAATAACAGAATCATTAAAAATCATCATAGACTGATGCCCCTCTGATGCTTGAGTAAAACAAATAAAACAAGGCAAAATTAGGGAGCTGTTTTGTATATTGCTTTGATCTTTGCTTCACCTTTTGAAAATATTTATGAAGGGTACTTTAATAAAATTTGACTTGTCAGTTTTTGATTAGGAAAAGGAACAAATAGATTGACAGCGTTAAAGGTTAGTCAGGGATGTGATTTTTTTTTTTCCCTTCAGCCTCCTGATCTGGGGAGGTAAATCCTAGATCATGAAACATTGGCTACCTAGGCAGAATGAAGGGTGATGTGTGTGTGTGCTGTCAGGATGGAGTGTACTCCAGCCTTGCTGCTGCTCTCGTTTCAACAGCACAAATAGGAAACTAAGAAAGGCACCAGCATTGCCACAAATTCTTTCTTAATACAATAGTCTTTGGGAAAATCAGTGGATTAATTACACATTTTTATGCAATAATGTGATGCTAATTGTTTATACTAAACCACATTTGCTTATGTAAATTATCTTAATTGGAAAATTCCTTAATTTAGAATTGTGATAGAGTGTTAAATGAGGAACTTTGGAGAATGTCGAGGCAATCCTGTGCAGATGATGGTCTGGTGTAATTCAGGGTGACCTAATCATTAACTCTGGCACTAATTTCTCAGATAAATACTAAAGTACTTGAAACACAGGGGCTGTAATTCTAACAGTTCGTGGCCTGATCCTGCCCTCACTTTTTCCCAAGCCTTCCTTGTGACCATGAGGGAAGGAATGAGGAGGGGGGCCTGACCCTGGACCTCTGCTGGTGGTACCTGTGTAAGCACAGCATTTGTCATGAAAACATCTTGTTTGCAAAGAAATCAAGAGGGATCTTTGCACTGGGTTTGGGTTACTGAGGTGTCCTCTGGCCAGGGTGGCCTGTTGTTTGTTGCTGGAAATTTGTAGCACCCAGTGAATAAAAAATTACTTTGGAGAAGTCTTTGAGCAAATTACCAGGATAGAGCTTAGACCCACAAAGCAGGATCGTGAACAGCCTTTCCTGCAGGTACCAATGCTCTCAGCACTGTAGCTGGTGTGAGGTGTGCATCCAGTTGTGTTCCTCAATCAAATACCGTCACTTTCTCATCTTTAGTGAGCAAAAACTCCCAGCAGCAAGGAAACTGCAACCAAATTCTGTGTATGCCACAGGTGAGGTGTTTGGGCTCAGTTCTCCTGATCACCCCTTTACAGCTCACTTTGTACCCAGGCTAATTCCTACAGAGGTACTTTCCCAAGGCTATAGGTTGTCCTGGCTGATTCAGGATAAGATGGGATATGGTCAGAAGACTTCTTGGAGTAAGTTGATATAGTGCTGTTGAAGGTATCAGGAGAGCCTGTTAAATTGAGACACCTAGGGGAAAATAATTTTTCCTGTATGAAAAAATGCAGAGCAGCCTGGCTTGGCTCAGAAAGGGCAGATTGTCACTGGTGGAGGTAATTTTTCTGCAGGGAGTGTCTCTGAGCAGCCACTGGCATGGGCAGCCAATATGGCCCCTCTAATTCCTCCAGAGTATGGCCTCATTGCCCCATGGATGAGGCTGTTTGTCCTCCTTGCTATGCTGCAGACTTATTTGGCTCTCACCCTTAGGATTCTGTCACACAACATGCTCTCACCACACACATAGGATTCGCAAATCTTGTCCCACCACCCCAATGGGGCAGGATCCCTGGCTATGGGACCCTTCTGCTTCCCCAGGGATGCAACAGGACAACAGGACACAGGCTTAAGCTATTCCAGGAAAGGTTTAGCTTGGACATGAGGAGGAATTTCTTCACAGAAGGGGTGATTAGACATTGGAACTGATTGCCCAGGGAGGTGGTGGAGTCACCGTCCCTGGAGGTGTTTAAGGAAGGACTGGATGTGGCACTCAGTGCCATGGTCTAGTTGACATGATGGTGTGAGGTCATAAGTTGGACTCGATGATCTCAGAGGTCTTTTACAACCTAATTGATCCTGTGATTCTGTGAACTTGCAGGAGGTGCATCCCTCCATCCTGGTGCAACGTGCAGGACACCTCAGCAGCCCTGACTTGGCATCTGCTTTCAGCCACCAGCACACGGCATCACCAGGCTGGGGAGGGGTTTGGAGAGCTGGGGACCCTTGTGACCCCAGGGAGGGCTCTCCTGCTGCAGCCCTGACTGCCGTGGGTGCGTGCTTTGGTGCCGGGGTGGGTGCCGTGGGTGCGTGCTTTGGTGCCGGGGTGGGTGCCGGGTGGTGCTGGCACTGGTGCCGGGGTGGGTGCCGGGTGGTGCTGGCACTGGTGCCGGGGTGGGTGCCGGGTGATGCTGCCCGGGTGTGGCGCGGGCAGAGCGTGCCGTGGGGACACATCCACCCGCTTTGTTCGAGGTGCGGGGTGGAACCAATGCTCAGAACTTCAAAGCTCCCCCGTGTCATCCCGCCCGGGGCCGCCGTGCTGCAGCCTTTTTCACCAGCGATTAGACACGTAGGTAGGTAGATAAGCGGAAATGCTGGGCCGTGCCCCCCTCGTCCCCCCCGCCAGCCCCTTTGTGCTCCCTGCCACAACCCCGGCCAGGAGCAGCCCGGCCTTTTTGCCTGTATTATTCTCACCATCTCCCTGACAGGCGTAGTAATATATAGAGCTATCTCAAGCTGGGACTGTTTGCATGAGGAGAGATTGAAAAAAAAAATAAGAATGAGATTTGAAGTGTCTCACCGGAGCTTCATGCTACAAACTGCTGCTTCAGGAGGGTGTGGGGATGGAGGAGCCAAAATTGCAGCCAGGGAGAGGGAGGCTGCCCGGGCTGCCCATAGGAGTAGGGAGAGCTGAGCTGCATCGTTGTGTATGTGTTGTCATCACTTAATACACATTATCCAGGAGAGTGGAGTGTGCTAGTGATCAGATGGGACTCTCCTACTGCTGCATTTAAAATGGTTTTTTTACTTTGACTCAGCAAGTCTTCTGATGGGGGGATGAGCATCACCCTTTAAGAGCTGAGATCTAGTTAAATATTTTCAGCATAAAAACCCCAGGCAATGTCTTTGTAGCCACAGCAGTGATATTTCACTGTATCATATTCCCAGAAGAGTTATGTCCTGGATCACTATCACTGGTCACAGTCTAGCCATAATTAAAGGGGGGTGGGGGGGGGAAGCAAATATTCTTTTTTTGTTCATTTGTTTTAGTTAGACTTTTTTTTCTTCATTTTGCTTGTGGGGATTCACAATGTATTTTCTTAAGAGTGTCTACTCTTACTGCTATGTAAAGATTGTCAGTCTGGAGCATCATAAAGAAAATGTATCTGAAACACTTGCTCAGTGGAGTCTCAGAGGCACTAGGCTGTCCAAAAGTGTTAATGCAGGCAAGCTGCTACTAAAGGAGCTTTTGCAGCTCCATCAGACGTATTAATTTTGAAGGGTGTTTCTTTGAGCATTAAGCCTTTCTCATGCTACATGCTGTTGGCACTCTTTTGTCTTACAAACCTTTTAAAATTTATCCCAGGACACTTCAAGTTGAGGCTTTCTCTTTTTTGGGGGGGCGGGGGTTTTTTTTGACACTGCCTGTTTTCTGTCTTAACTCGGTAAACTAAGAATGGATGAAGGGCTGGGTGAGAATTTCAAACTCCCTACAGGATAGTTTGGGAAAAGATGATATGGAAAGAGGAAAAACAAAAGCACATGTTGCCAAATGTATGCATATTTTACATCGCCCGTTTTGTATGGTAAAAGGGGCTGGTTTGTGTGTATTTTCAAGACGTAGAGGGATTAAAAGTATTCAAATACTTTTGGCAACTCGGGCACACTCTTTTTTTTTTTCTGTCATAAAGCACTTGTTCTGTAACTGATTTGGACAGTTATTAAAGAGTAGTGAGTTTACTAGTTATCATAAACAATTTTCATGGTTACCAAGGTGATGTTACTAGAAAATTCAAAATACATTACAAAGTAAGTTTCTTTGGAATGAAAGCAGAGGTGTATTGGGTAACTGCTGTTTAAATATGTGATTTTTAGGAAGATTAGGACTTGATCTGGAGCTGATGCAAGCCGATCTAGTGACCCTGCAGCCAAGGATGCCCGTGGCACTGCACCTGCTTATGGTCGGGGGGGGGGGGGAAATCTGTCCTTTGGCTCAAACTCATGTCCATTCACAACCCACATCTCAGCACATCCCTCTGAGGATGTGAACATCCATGCAAACCACCCTGGCCTGCTTGTCCTTGTGAATGATTATAAGTCCCCAGTGGAGGACACTGGAGTCAGCTGGAGCTGCTGATTTTGTGGAGCTTTAGATCCAACCCCTGGACCAATGCAAATATTTCTGGTTCGCACCGTCACGAGTCCTGAATGTATTTTCTGGTTCTGCCAACAGCAACAGCAAATATCACAGATATATATAGGTACATATTCAACAAAAGAAAGAAAACTGGTTTCCTATTGTTGTACTTGATAAATGAGTTATGTTATGGTAATTCATACTGGTGATGGCTTTACACTGAAAGAGGGAAGGTTTAGATTGGATATCGGAAAGAAATTATTAACTGTGAGAGTGGTGAGGCCCTGGCACAGATTGCCCAGAGAAGCTGTGGCTGCCCCATCCCTGGAAGTGTTCAAGGCCAGGCTGGATGGGGCTTGGGGAAACCTGTTCTAGTGGAAGTTGTCCCTGCCCATGGCAAGGGATTGGGATGAGATGATCCTTAAGGCCCCTTCCAACCCAACCCATTATATGAGTCTGTGATATTGCCAGTTTTTGAGGTTTGTTGGGGTTATCATAAAGTTCTGGGCCATATATTAGAATCTCCACTTTTGGAGTCAAAAACATGATTTGGAGAAGCAAAAAGTCAGAAACTTTTAGAAGAATTATATACATTCTTCAGAAGGAGCTGTGTGATTTCTAAGCTTAGTTTATCAATCAGGAGATGGGAAATTAACGTTCCCAAGACCTGAACTCCCCAGCCTCCCTAGTGTCTCATGCACATCAGGCCGTGGCTGCTGCAGATGGATGAAGAAGAGGCTGCTTCCACGGGTTGTTCTCTTAGAGGGAAAATCTCAGCCTCCAGTGTAGTGGTTGGTGTCTGAGAGAACCTGGAGGAGCTGACATGGAAAGGCTGCCTGTTCAGTGTCTGCTCTATAAATAGTGCTATTAAATCTGACTTTTAAAAGCACTGAAAAGTCCTGTGGGACGAGACACGCAGCCAGGAAGCACTTATGGCTGGGGCGTGTCCGCCTACCAAGGTGAAATGCTGAAGCATCTGCTCCTCAGCTGCTCTGAGGGTGCTGTAAAGCCCAGAGAAATCACAACCCCTCCCATCCCTGTAACAGGACCTCTCCTGCCTGTCTGCTGCCAGGGTGGTGGGACAGCTCAGGAGGGCTGGCAGGCACCCACTCACATCTGGGCTGTATCTTCAGCATTCAGGTTCTGGCCCCCCAGAAGTTGGTTATCCACACTAATCAGCAACACCTTGGTTTAATATACACTCAGACAGGTTTTCCATGCTTTATATTTAAAATGCAATATGGAGAACATATTAATGTTCTTGAGCAAAGTCTATTTGGGAAGGAAAATGCCAACCAAGTGTGACAGAACCCATGTGAAAAGGAAGTAACTCCTTTTTTTCCATCTCAGCAGAGCTGTCCCAAGGCCAACATGGTGAGGAGCATTGAAGGAATTAAGGCAAATCTAAAATATTCAAGTTCACTAATTAAAAACATTGTTACATCTCTCTGGTGGTAAAATAGCAAGCTGCAATTTCTGCTCCTTTCTTCAGAGGCCCTGCGTTGCCTTGAAGGGATTGAGAGGATTAATGGACTAGAAGGTAACAGACAAGGGGTGCAGAGAGCTTCAGATAGAAGTGTGTGACCGAGTTATCAATTTAAGTAAATATGAAAACATCAGTAGTGCATGAAAGTCATATTTTAACTAGAGACAGACCTGCCTGTTTGGAGTTAGCAGTTTGCTTTCCAGCTTCTTTACACCTTGTTTTTCTCAGACCTGTGTTTTGAGTATTTAGAGCTGCAGGACCCAGTCCTCTGTTGGTTCTTTAGGAAACACCCCTGCATCAGGTGGCAAAAGATATTAGAGGGAGAGAGATGGACTCGTTGATCTTCATACCATCCCCTTTCAAATGGGGAAATTTAGGAGTTTCTTCTGAGGGAAAATGCTCACAGATGGAATGATTGTTAATACACCACTTTCTGAGGGTAAACAGTTTCTTGTTGTTCACCTGGAATTCTCCTTTATCTCACTGTTTTGCTTCTCTCTCCCCCCTGGGGAGCATACACGGTTTCAGTGTTTATAGTCTCTGAGCTGAGCTCCTGAGGGGTTGTTGCAGGCAGGTTTTGCTGCAAAGAGCCCGAGGGGATGAGCGTGGGCTGTGGGTGCTGGAGCAGTCCTGTCCCCAACAGCTGAGCTTCTTGGGAGCAGCGACCAGAGGTGCTGAGGCTCTGGGTTTGGGTGCCCCTGTGGGGAGAGGGACTGGAGAGGGAAGAACTGCCTCCTCAGGGAGCACCACGATGGGGAAAACTTGAGACTGTCTCCAAACCCCCTCACCAGCTCATGCTGGGGGACACGGTGCCTTGTGATGTCCCACTGTAGCTCCGCAGAGGGGCAGCTGTGGAGACAAGGTTTCTCAGGGTGACAGCTCAGCAGAGCTGTCCCAAGGGCAGCATGGTGAGGAGCATTGCTGCTGGGACCCTGCTGCTCCCCTGGGGGACCAGGCACACCTTGGGATGCACAGGCACAGCTGTGGTGGCTTTGGTTGCCACCACATGGTGTTGTCACCTCCTGACTCATCTTTGGTGCAGCTCAGCAAAAAGAAGGAATGAGCCTGGGCTGGTCCCAGCCCTGTTGCCAGCTTCTGCCTGGGAGGTGGCTGTTTCTGTGCTTGCAGGGTCTCATAAACTGAGGGGGCAAAGCCATTTCTTTCCTCTCCATTCCTGTGCTGCTTCCTGAGGCCCATTTCTCCAGCAGTCAGCTCCTCCTGCCCCCCTCTTTCCCTGCTTTCTGGCAACCGTGTGGCCAGAAAAAAGCAGTCCCCAGATAACTATTTGGTATAAGCAAACCATGCGGCTTTAATGGAATTACCTCAGCCCTGCTAGTAAATAATTTATAGGAGGCAGTAAATAAAATATGTTTCTGTGTTCCTAAAAAAAAAGTTGTAAGGCAGCAATGCCCACTGGGGGGGGGTTAACCCAGAACTTGCCCCACCGCAGAGATCCTGGCCAGGAATGGGACCTGGTGGGCAGAGCATCCAAGCACAGAAGAACTGTGGGGAGGGGGGGTTCAGAAAATCTGTGCTCTGGGAAGGGGTCTGGGAGTCAGTTTGCTGAGTCTGTGTGCATCTGTCTGTCTGTCTGTCTGTCTGTCTGTCTCTCCATCCAGTGGGGCACTTCCGAGGTTGCCTCCTGGTAGCCTTGACCGTGAAACCCGAGCCCGCACCGCTTGACCTGAATTTCCGAGGCACCCGCTGCAGCCCCGCAGTGTCACCGAGCCCCGATTGAAAACCGACCTCTGTCACTAATGGCATTAACGGGAGCTGCGGGGCCAAGGCAGGCAGCAGCCTGGGGGTGCCAGGAGGACCTGGGGAGAGATGCTCGGAGGGGGATACAGGATGCCTGGGGGGCGAGGATGAAGGATACTCAGAGGGGGATGGATGGAGGGGTGCAGCGCGGGGATTGTGGGATGCAAAGAGGGAAGGACGAAGGGTGTCTGGATGGAGGGGTGCCCGAGGGGTGCATCAGGGTGATGTGGGATGCCTGGGTTTGAGGATGAAAGGTGCCCAGAGAAGGCTAGATGAAGGGGAGTCTGGAGGGGTGCAACAGGGGGATGGATGGTGGATGAGGGATTCCTGGGTGGGAAGATGAAGGGTACCCAGAGGGTGTTGTACGGAGGGATGCCTAGAGAGGGGTATGAAAGATGCCTGGGTGGGAGGATGAAGGGAGTGGCATGTGTGGAGGGTTGGCTGGAGGGGTACACCGAGGGGGATGAGGAGTGCTTGGTGGGGGAGAATGAAGGGTACCCAGAGGACGGTGACTGTCGGGGTGCCCGGGATGGAAAGGTGTGCACGGGGAGGGGTTCAGGGCTAGCTGCTGTGGCCCGCCCCCCTCCGCGACTGTGTCCCCCCTTGCGGGTGCGGGGCCGCCCCCGGCCCCGGGGATGCTCTGCCCGGCGGCGCCGCGGCCGCGGCTCGTCCCGGTCCCGCCCGGCCCAGCCCGGCCCTGCCCGGAGGGAGCCGCAGCCGGTCCCCCGCTGGCGTGGGGGAGTTCGGGCCGGGGAAGGCGGCAGCAGAGATTTACGATGCGGGAGGACAGAGCGTGAAAGCAGTATATCATCATCAGGTTGGGCTGAAAGAAAGAAAACATATCTTCAACAAAAAGCGGGGCTTCGCAATTCAGCTGCGTTGTTAGGACAACGCAAACTATCCTTGAAATGATTAGTTCCACTTCAAAGGCATTTACATTCAACAGGGGCAGACGCAGCCTCTTTTTATGTCGCCAGAGGAGGAGGAAAAAAAATAATAATAATAAAAAAAAAGGCAAGGAGGAGGTGGGGAGGCTTTGTGCTAAAGAGAGTCATATGTTTGCGTCTTCTATTTATTTTTCCTCATTCAGGGGACACTTGTGTAAGACAAACAGAGTGCTCGCAGCCGCGGGGCTCTGGGGCCTCTGGCCGGGGAGGTGGGCGAGGAGTGGCCGGGCAGACGGCTCGGGGGCTGCACTCGGACTCCCCCAGCCCTTCCAAATGGGAAGCAAAAAGACAACAGGAAAAAAAAAAAAGAGAGAAAAAAAGAAAAAAAAATTCCTTGACCTCAAGAGCTGTCTTTCCTGAGACATCTATTATTAACTTGAGGAAGCGTGACATATGTTTGGTTGGATCACAAAGACTCGGGGTATCCTGGCAGACTTTGGGAAAGATTTGAAGACTGAGATGTCTCCACTCTGCTCGGGAATTGGCTCCCATGTGATGGCCTAGGCTGGGAAGAAGTTTTTGCATCTGAAATCATGTATCTAAACTGCTTCCCAGAGGCCTCTGCATGGGAAAACACATTTGCTGTGTTTCAGGTTATCCTGAATGGCACAGGAAAACATAAAGGAGAAAGATTCTAGGATTAAGGCAGAGGCAACATTTACCATCTGCTTATGGCTTTCCCAAAACCCAACCTATCTCCCTTTCCCCTGATTCTTATATCCAAATGAACTGAGACATCTCTCCTATTTCAAAGCACATCACTTATTATAGCTCCCAAATTACCTGCTGGTAGTGTTCCCATCATGCTCAGTGTTGGAAGTCAAAAAAGCAAGTATAAAAAAAATTAAAATATAAACTATAGGACCTATGTGGAGACTTATCTGTCCTAATGGAGGAATTCCCCATCACCTGAAATGTGTTACACCAACACATGTGCATGTGTTTGTGTGTTTGTGGGGAGGAGGCTTTGCTCTCTCTTTCCATTCCTGTTGCTGGTTTCTGCCTGACATTTTGTAGCTCATCCTTGGGTTAGAACTCATCATTCTGTTGGAGAAGGAAATTGAAATTGTAAAAGATCCTGGGCAACAGTTTTCTAAAATATTTTGTCTCCCACAGCTATCTCAACGCATATGAACTGAATTATTCTCAATACTGGTGCTGATCAAAAATCTTTCTTTCAAGTCACTTTTGTGGGGAGGTTAACACTTTGCACATTTGAAACCTAACAACTCTATCTGTTTGTTTTTTTTTTTTAAAAAAACCACAGATTTTTTAAGGTGTTGTGAACATTTTAATGCCTGCACCCACAAATTCTCTGCTCTAGCTCTCTTGGGAAGCCAGAGATGAAGTTGGCCCCAGCTTTATGAAATAAACAGCAATGTGCAAGTTAATGTTTGAAAATGAAATCCTTATTCCAGTCAAGCTGTAGCTCAAGTCAAGGTTTAACTATTCCATGATCCTTGTTTTAGGTTATGAACATGCATGTGAGTCATTCCTGATCAATCCAAGAAATTCCTTTCCTTCCCCCCCCCCCCTTTCCCCTTTTCCTCTCTTATTTTTCGTCAGCCTTTTTCTCATAGGCATAGGGAGGCTCAAACAAGGAGACTTGGAGATGTCAGCACTCACTTTCAGTTAGTTTCATCCAGGTTTCGGTCATCTCAGATATTTTGTTTGCTCTGGAGAGCTGTGACCCAGAAGGACTAGTTTGGTGCTGGGTCTTTTTTGGACAGTCTGGGTTGAGAAATCATGTGCTGCAGCCACCAGCACACAGAGATTAGAAATGGGCCTTTCTGTGACATCAGCGCTCGTGGTGGTGTTGGTGACCAGGAGAAATGTGGCCAAAAGTGTGGCAGTGGCTTTAGAAAGAAAAATGGTAACATTTTTTTATTTTAGAATGTCAATGCCAGAGACCTGGTGCTTGGGAAAAAGGAAGAAAGAAAAAACTACAAAAATCCTAATAAAAAGAAGATACTCTTGAAAATTAATAAAAAAGAGATGGTCTTGAAAATAATATTGAACTGGGGAGGGAGATGGGAGAAGTGCTGGCTGCTACACTGTGTGAGGGGCACCAGAGCTCTAAGATGAAGCTGCCAGCACTACCAGCTTGAGACACATTAGCCAGTGGTGTTAGTTTTCATTCCTAAAGATAAAGATATGTTTTCAGTCAGAAAAATGCATTTTTATTGAATTCCCTGCAAGCCTCATACTTTTAAAATGTGTTTTCCATTTCTGACTTTCTTGTTTTATGAAACACTGGAAACACGAGAGCTTTTCAAATATCCCCGAGAAATATGGGAGCTTTACATTTGTTCTGTCATTTACTCTGTCATTTATAGAGGCGTTATCAGGAAACGAATGCTGATGTGTGTTTTAGTTCTACAGCATCTTCTGATGTGGACCTTTCCCTTCTTCTGAGTTTTATTGTCATTCTGACACCCTGTCCCTAAAATATTGGTGAGGTTGCTGAGGCTTCTTGGCTCCAGGAGGGAGGGGAGCGTTTCCCCTTGGGACTCCCAGGTTTGGTGGGTGCTTGCAAAGAAAAAATACACCAAGCAGAGAGGGATTTTTGGGAGGCTGGGGGCTCAGCAGGATAAGGCTGAGTGAGCCAGTAACATCTTGTGTTCCCTGAGCTCAGGAGTAGTCATTTTGGCTTGTTTACCTCAGCTGATCCATTCCTGTCCATGGTGTTGACTAGGACCAGCTTTGGTTTCACAGGTGGGTGAAGTGGCTGTGGCATAATCCAAGGTGTGTTTTTGAGGAATAGGAATGAGGCAGTGGGTGAGAAATGTACCTAGTTACTCCAGGTCCCTTTGCAGATCACAGCCTCACTGGTAGCGATGCAAAACTTGGGTGAACAGGAAAATCCTCCTGGATTTGGAGTTCAACCCAAAGGCCTGATGCTGTGCTCTGGTGTCCTTGCACAGGGCAAGCAAAGACTGAGAGGACCAGCGTGGAGGGGGAGTGGGCCAGGTGAGGAACGCCCTTCCCCATGTGGTCTCTTCCCCCCTTGTTATCCCCTTGTCTTTCCCTTTCTCTGATTTTTGTGTGCGTGCGTGTCTCCCTCCCCTCCTTCTTGTCCGCGCTGCTCCTCTCCCATTCTTGTCTCGCTCCACCCTCCGTTTCTCTTGTCTGGCTGCCCTCCACCCCTTTTGTCCTGCTCGGCTGCTCGGCATCGCTTTTGTGTGCTAATAGCAGCCGACTGCCACTGTCTCAAAGGATCCCAACGCCGCTGCCATCGCACCCCGGCTTTTAATTCCTGTGCTGAGGACCAAGGAGGCTCCTCCGTAGCGGCCCCCTCGCCGTACGCCGTGGCCAATGCCCACTCCTGGGATCTGTTTGCGGGTCCCCTCTCGCAGGGTTCAGCATCTCGGCCGTGACTGCCATGCTCTGGAGAGGACAGTCCTGGCGGCCAGTGCTCCATTCCCCCCCCAGTTAGCTTGGAGAGCCGATGGGGAGGGTGGTGGCAAGGTAAACTGGAGATGCAGTAAGGTCTTCCAGGCTGTTTTGGGCCACACTGAGGCTTCCTGGAGGTGCTGGCACTCATGTGGCAGGAGGCATGGGGAGGACTTTTGCCTCCATGGTGATGTAGGTGCCCCTCTCTCCGAGATTCTCCAACCCTTTTGTCTCCATCCCCACCAGAAGTATTTCTTACTTTGTGTAACGTTCTGCTTAAAACATTCTGTGGGAGCTTTTCTTTTGGAAGTATGGAATTTGCTGATTAGTGTTGCAGGAGCTGGTGGCTCAGAGCAGGCTGAGCTGGCTTTTCCTGTCTCTGACCGCATCCCCATGGTGTGCAAGGGGCTCATCCTTGGACTCCTCGGGGCAGGAGCACTCCCCTCCATTTGGGAATTGGGTGTAGGTGGGGCAGCAGGTGACATTGCGCATCGGTGGCTCATTCCTACCACACACTTTGCCCCTCACCTTCCCAGTACCTGCCTGGCAGCAGCTTTGCCAGGTGCTCCTCCCTGAATCCCACAAACCGCAATTCTCACAGGAGCCATAGTTGCCCCTTTTCCCCCGTGGTGACAGCATGCCACATGCTTTATTGCTCCTCTCCCTCCTGGGAAGCCTCTGATTGCTCTCGGGAGCCGCCACGCTCGGCTGAGCACATCCCACATCCATCCCGGTGCGCGGGCGGGCGGGTTCCCCCTCTTGGAGCAGGGACAGGGACGCAGGGCTCTGGTTTGCGTGGCAGCGTTTTCGTGGCTGGATAATGTTTGCTGCAACTCGGTGTCACATTTGTTTTTCTAAGAGCCACATTCTCTGCCCTGCTTTTGTCCCGGAAAGCTCCAGGCTGTGGCTGTGTGTCTGTACCGAGTTTGGCAGAAACCTGCCTCGTCTTCCCAGCCGCAGGAATGGCAGGATGCTGTGTGGGGATGCTGCGTGTCAGCCAGGCAATGCTGAGACCTTTAGTACTGGCTGCGAGGAAGGCAGCAAGGGGTGATGGAACCTGCCTCTGGTAAATGCAAAAGAGTGGCAGAAAATGCTAAGGAGGCTAAAAGAAAGCAGCCAGTTATCAGAATGATTCTTTCTAATGAAATAAACCAGTGTCTCTTCTAAAAGGAAAATCTGGAAACTCAAGTGGTATTTCTCTGTGGCCACATATTTCCTCTGAAACTGTGTAGGGTTATTTGTAAGTAGTCCGTGCACTGCAGCTGCACTTAGATTTAAAGGGGGCAAGAACAAGAGTGAGTAAATGAATTTTTCCTAATCATTCGCCCTTTTCAAGGCTTGTTTGAAACATTTTTCCCTGATACTGTCTTCTTTTCTCTGAAGAGCACAAGTGAAAAAAAAATAGCAGAGATAGAAGGAATAAATGCTAATGAGATGTCAAATTAAGTATTTATATTACACACTAATGGATCACATTTGCACACCTGGGATAAACATAGCTAGAGTAAAAATAAAAATATTTATGTTTATAAATGTATGTATAGAGGTATAGACTGGGATATAGGTTGCTTGAGAGTTTATGGATGTGTGGATGTGCTTTTGCATGTACAGGTAGGTGGAGAGAGAGAGACAGAAATCCACCTGTGTGCTGCTGTAGCTTTTCTTTGCAGATGGGTGGGCTTCAGTGAGCAAGTCCCTCTGTCCCTGATCCACCCTATGGGTTGCTCTTTCTTTAAAAGATAAACAAAGCTCCCTTAAAACCCACTGTAGGTTGAGACAAAACCAGGCAGATGCTAATGAACACCAAGGGGTTTGAGAACCCCGAGGAGGAGCTGTGTGCAGGTTTCCACAGCACGCTGACCTTTTGTGTGAGTGCTTCACCCTGCCACAGAGTCAGCCTGCGTGACCTTCTGGAGCGTGCAGGAGTTGCAATGTCCTGGAGAGAAATCCTGTCCCTGACGAATCCAGCGCAGCATCCCCATGCCAGCCAGAGACAGAATAGGTAGCACTCGCCTTTCTGGAGATCACACACCATCACTGCTGTCAGAGAGGAATATAAAAGCCTGTTTTTATTAATCTAGTACAGCCTTCTACGTATTAAAAAATAGTTGTGCTATTAATAATGAATTTGTCACGTTTCTCTGTCAGTTCCAATTTGTGTTAGTTCCCAGCTGGCAGCAGGCTTTGTCAGCAGTGCAGTGTGAGCTGGCAGACCTCTTACCTGGCACCTTGGCATCTCTGCTCTGGCCCATGCCCTGTGGGCAGCCCCCAGGACACCTGGGTGTTGCCTCCCAGGGGCTCCATCCCTCCCACCTTCTGGAACACTGCCCTGGTTTTAATGCCATAAGGAAGGGGAAACTGGCTTGGCTGGCAAATGCCGTCTGAAGGTGTTTTCTATTCCTTGGGAGAATAAAAACAATCAGAATGGTCAATACGCAGGTTTTTAAATTAAATGACTAAGGGTTTTTTCACTCTGAGCAGTTAAGTAGTTGAGCATGGATGTCACTAAGTAACTGGTAAGGCAGTTACTTAAACATTCCCAAATAAATCTGCTTTTCCTCCACTGAGACCAGATTTGGCTTTGAAGTGATGGAGCACAGGGGATTGCATCAAACACCTGTTATGGCCATCAGCATCTCTTGGCAGCAGCCATACTGGCAGTGGGAATGGTGAGCTCCAGCCTATGACTGAAACATCCCATCATGTTGCCCTCCTTGGAGCAGGTCTGATGGACCTGATGTGTTGTGGGACACTGTCCAGAGTCCTGGGGAGCCCAGAGTGGGTATGTGACTGCTGCTTGTCTTCCTCTGTTTCAGCATTTGCTGTAAGAAATGGCATGTACCTCTGACTTGTCATTTCCAATGAACAGCCCATTAAGTCTAGAGTTGTCTCTTTGGTTGTCTCTTGCCATGAGATTTTTCAGTCTGGTTTCAGAAGGAGGTGAGGCTCTCTCTTCTGAGCCGCTGGTCTGTCCCCGTTCCCCTGCTCTGCTAACTCTGAACCCATAAATCGGAGACTTTCATTAACTGTGCTGATCCCATGAGTGGTTGATATTGCCCTTGAAATCACAATTCAGGCTGTGCAACTTTGTGGGAATGGCTTAAAAACCTTGAAACGGAGAAAAAATATTAAGGAAAAAAAAAGAAACTGGACTGAGGTTTGATTTTCTCTGGATTCATTGAACCCACAGGGATAAAGTGCAAGGGGATATAATAAAGGGGTGATGAGATGGCATGTTCCCTGGTACCTGCTGCGATACAGCCTGGAAAGGCACCTTCAGCTGTGGAGGCAGTGTGAGCTCAGTGGCTGTGCTCTGCTCACACCATTTTGGCTGTGCCATGAGCACCCTCACAGGCACACCTATTACTGCACCCCACCCTTGGCACAGCCAGAGTATGGCAGCACACAAGGCACCATTAAACAGACATTACAGACCCCAGTTCAGTAGAAGATGGGGAAAAACGCTTGAAAGTGACAGTGTGGATACACACTGAGGGTGTTTAGCAGGATGTGACAAAGATTTTGAAGGAAACTTCTGTTATTGAGAGTGTTGGTTTATTTTCTCAACGGTCATTGTTTGCTTGCTTGTCAAAGTCCTAATCAAAACATTTGCTTATCCGGAGAACAGGCTCACGAATGCCTCGATGGGGAGCATGGCATAGGTGAGATGCTGGCAGGGTCCTGTGCCCCTCAGTGTGGGGAGTTGTGGGGCACTGGTGGGTGCTGCTGGGGCAGGTGTCTCCCTGACCATCCAGAGTCCTAGCAGGGAACCCCACAGGGAACCTGATGGATTATGGCTTATCTGGGCAGCTTCAGCCCTTCTGCACTGCTGTTTGCAGCTCTGCTTGGTGAGAGGCTGTGGCTCCCTTCCCAGCAAGGGGGGATAGGGCGATGGCCTGGGGGCTCCGTGTGAAGCTATGGCGGGGGGATTGTTCCTTTCCTTGAGCCTCCCTAGGGCTGGCAGCACCTGGAACACTCATGATGTTGTTGTCCCCCTCCCTGGTGGGGTGAGGATGGAGGAGCTCCCATCTGGCAGGAAGGGGAGGGGTAAAGTCCTCAGAGCTCTCGTTGCTGTGTTTTTCAAAGCACTAAATTCTTTTTGCAATGCTGTTCTGTGTATGAGGTTTCTTTTTCCTTCCTAGCTGTGAGCTTTCTGAGCTTTGCTGCTATTGCCTGTGCCACATGCCTTTAAATCATTGCTCATGCCCCTGTGTTTATAGTTTTTGCTCTCGCTCTGTGCTGTTATAAAATCTTCTTTTGTTTAAGACACCAAAATCTACCTGAGGGCAAGTGCAGGTGCTGAGGCATTGGCTGCACAGCAAACACCCACCCCATTCAGTCCTGTGGGCACAATGGGCAGAGGCAAAATTTCCCCTTGTTTTTAGAGAAAAGCTGCTGGAAAAGGAAGAGGAGACCAGTGAACTGTAATTATAAGTGTATGTTGCTGTACATGTACCTGTGTGTTGAACCATGGGTGCCAGCCAAATTGTTCTCACAAAGTTCAGCACAAGACAGGCCAGTTTGGAGCTGCTTGAAACTGGCATCATCAAAGAGCTGTGGGACTGAATATAAGCAGGAATGGTAGGAAAATATTATTCTGAATTGTTAACCTGAGACAGAGATGGATATGTGGTAGAGGGGTCACGGCCACACCAAGAGGGGATCCCGGCAGTGATGCTGCTGTACCTCTGGGCTCACAGGATATAAACAAAAAAAAAACTTGGAGAATTATTTTTCTTAGACCAACTGTTAAGTGAGACCTGTGTGCTTTTAGTGAGCCATCCATGACAAACCTCTTTGCAAAGATCTAGACAATAACAAAAGATTCTTCTTGAATGACGGTTTCAAAGTTACCTTTGTAGGGAAAAAAAATCTACAAAATATGTGTGTGTCTGTGTACACATATCCATTCACAAAAAGCCCAAAGCTCATCTATAATTTGCTGGAGAAATATAAATGTGATGGTTGATCTTTCTTTTTAACTGAATTGAATATTAGCATTCTGGGCTTGACTTTTCCATCTGTGTCCTGCAAGAGATTATACAGAAACCTTCTCTGACAGCAATGTGAGTGAGCCTAATGAATGTGTGTGTTCAGTCTAATAAATTAATTCCATTTTATTTTTAAAAATATGTGTTTTTTCAAGAGCTTGGACTGAAGCACTCAGAAATTCTTATTAATCTATCACAGTTAGCTTTCTATTTAGTGTATGATTGCTGTTTTATAGGAAATGCCAGTTAAATATTATGGCTTTTTTTTCCCCAAGAATGATTCCTGGGCACCCACAGATGCTTATTCCAAATGTACAGGACTAAATAGGGGAAGAATTTTTCCCCAAAACACCAATTTTCTGAAAAAAAAAAAAAAAAAAAGCAGAGAAGGTTCTGAGAAGCAATGCAAGATGCTGCTTTAAAATTCAGTTATTGTCCCAATGATTGACTGCTCTAACTGTATCCTGCCAGTAATGGCAGGATTTTAAAATATATATTTGTGATTAGTTTAATTCATGGAGCCTTTTTCCTCTGAATTGATTTGATGAAATGAACCAGGCAAATAATAAATTTTTCACTGGAATGAATCTGCTTAATCAATTTAGACAATCAGTTTGTTCTTTGCTTAATAACATTTGCAAAAAGAAAACACAATCTTTCATTAACAAGGATGGCCAGACATTCGTAACGAGAGGTGGCACCTAACATCATGTTATGTCTTCTGTAGGAACAGAAAATGGGATTAAACATCTGGTACAAATACCTGGCTCTAAAATGCCTCTCCTGCTATTCAGTATGGGATTTAACACTGAGTAGCAGGGAAGAAAACCCTGGCACGAGTCCCATTTTCATCCCTGGACATTTTGCCAGGGCAGGAGTTAACGACAGGTACATGGGTCCAGATCTGAACCTGCCTAAAAACCCGTGGAGGTTTCCAGTCTGCTTTCAGTGGAAGCTTAGGGAATAACACAGAGACCAAATGTGGTGTCAAAACCCTGCATTCAATGAAGTTCTCTCGTTTGCTTGTTAGGGAGGGAGCTTAATATGGAGAGTTATTAAATATCTGCTTCTTACAATGGGCTGCAAAGTAACAGCTCGCCTGGGAAGCCTGGGAGTTCAAGGCACCCCTGTTCAGGGAAAACAAACACTACCAGCCAGAGAGTGATTACTCTTGTACTGCAGTGCAGAGAGGACTGTTTGGTCTAGTAATTTTAAAGACATTATCTCCTAATGTTTTATTTTCACTGTGTTCTGGATTTTATGTTGATTTTAATTATACCTCTTAGGAATAATATCTGGTAAACTAATTTTGGTGAATGGCAATGAAAAAGCATTATCCACCTACGGTAATTACACATATTTCTTAGTCCCTAGATAAAATAGTTTTACTTAAACCCCACTACAGAATTTATAAACTCGTTTTTACAGAGTCTGCCAGTGGAGTTTCAGATAATAGAAATCTAAAATACTAATCTCAGCATCCCAGATGGCCGCCTCCAGGAGCAGCATAAACTGTTTCCCCCTACAAATTTCCTTTTGCAGCTTTCTCAGAAAAGCGCAGCAAGCCAAAGCAAAGTTATTCAATATTTTCCCTCATGGTTGTTATTCATTTAGTAACTTCAGTGTTAATCCTCCTGTCTTTTAAATCAGAAAGGGGTTTTTTTGGCACTGAGTTTTGCTGCTGAGTTTTGGCTGTCAGATTGCTCTCCCAGGGTGTGGTGGAAATGCCCAGCTGCATTTTCTGTGATGGGCATTTTCTGAGGCTGCTCAATATACAGGAGAATTTTAATCATCCCTTCTTACATCCAGTATAATAACACACTGACATTTTGCCTTCTCTTTATTAAGCAAAATGTCCCATTTAATAAACCAAATGCTCAAAAACATTATTTCTAATATTTTTTTGTGAAAAACATTGCCAAGTAGCGTCCTCTCCCCATGTTTGCATCACATTTGGAAACAGAAGCTGAGGATGAGCAGTTGATTTCACCTGTGGGTGATGTCTGCTGACTGATAGCCTCCTCCTGGGACAGCCTCCACCTCTCTCCACCATTGCCTTCTCCTTCAAGCCTCTCCTCAAAGCACATCTTTCCCCCAGCACCTTGCAGGTAGATGCATGTGGAAGTTCTAGGCTCAAATGAATAATAAAATGGAAGTAAGTCCTAATGCCTGTATGATGGGACAACCTTTCATGCTTCTGAAGGACTGCTGTGCCTCTCTCAGCTCTTGCTTGCTCCCAAAAGCATCATGTGGGTCTCTGGGGTGAGAGGTAAGGATTTTGGGATGATAACACAGCTGTGTGATGTTTTCTGCAGAAGGATTATTTGTTGCCAGAATTTCCTTTCGTTTGTTTGTTTGTTTTCCTTTTCTTTCCCTGAAACCCTTCAGGAAAGCTGGGTCAGGAAGCCCGAGTTAAGACTCTGGCAGACTCATTTAGGGATGTCATGGAAATGATGTAAAAGATGCACAGCAAAATTAGGGCGAGCCAAAGGCAGCAACACATAAAGGGAAATGAGGGTCTTGTGCTAGCAAGGATATCCCAACTGGTGTAGCTGTGTTAAACCTAGCCTGGGGGAAATCCTGGTGGCTCTTTAGAAATCTGCACCCAGATCTCCACAACTTCTGCTGCGGGTTAAGGTACATTTACATGTTGTCCAACCTGGCATCCTCTAGCTGATCACCTCTATTAAGGATTTTTCCCTTAGCACTGATTAATGCTAAAACCAAAATTCCATTAGTGTCTTTGCATTGTTCTGTGCAAATTCACTTTATGGTCAGATTTTACCCCTCTCTTGCAAACTGTGGCAAATACCTGCAAGCCAGACTCCTACACGGGCACGAGCTGTTCAACTCTGCTGTTTTATTTGGCATCTCTGCTGTGTGTCGGAGAAGGGAAATGCAGGGACACAATACATCAGAAACAGCTTCCCTATTTAGCACTGTGTTAGGCACCATTTATGTTTTAGGCTAAACTTGGACTATTATATGGCAGCAAAGCCTGCCTTTTTGCAAGACTGGGTTTTGTAGTCTGGGAGATCAAGCACTGAGAAAGCACTGCTCCTAATTCTTGCCTCTGAAAAGTCCCCGTCAGCTCACATTGTACCTTCCTCAGGGGAGAGAATGCTCTGAAACAATCCAGCTTGAATCTTTTCCCTCATCTTTTAGCTTTAAGCTCATCTTTACCCCAGAAGTGGCAATGCTGGCAATGGAAACTCCCCTTCTTTGCCCATTCTGATGGTGTTGGGGCTGGGCACACATGGGGGTTTTGGAAAGGTGGGAAGGTGTGTCCGTGCCTGTTTCTGGGGCATACAAAGAGCTTCTCTAAAGCTTGATTTTCACCCTACTGAACCCAGCAAAAGGCTGCTCCTGATTAAATGGGAGAATGACCAGGTCTATGCTTTTAATAGGCATTTTATGTAGTGATTTCTATTAGATAGAAAGCTGAGAAGATGTGACACTACTTGTCACCAGTGATCTGCAGTACCTGATGTCTGAAATAAAATACTGGACTGAAGGCAGTGACTCCTTGCGTGATCTGCTCAGCCAAGGACTTCCAGTAAAGAAAATATGGTGGGATTTTAGGTTTGGTTTTGTTTGGTTGGTTGGTTTTTTTCCTATCAATTCAGTCAGACTTTTCTTGAGCTGTTTCTGCAGTCTTTGGATATATTTTTTGGTAATAGTTGAATTATCAGATGTAAACATATATATGAGATAAAGAAAGATCAAGAAATCTCTAAGACGTAACAGATGTCTTAGAAATTACTGAAATTATCTTTTTATCAGTTTAGTAATTTATTTTGCAATATTTGATTCATAGAATTAATGTAGAAATAAAGGTAACAAGTAATTGTGAAACAATCCAACAGCGAGTGTGTTCCATTACTGAATTATGTAGTTTTAGAAGAGCAGAATGCAGCAAATCTACAGCCTGTACAAATCAAACCAGTCAAAAATTGTAAGCCAAGAAATATTTTGTTCCAGTTGTTGACTGTGAAAGAAAGAAATAAGGAATTTTTAGTGTGCACTGTGCTCTAAAGAGATTATATAAGCTTTAATTTTGAAGGTAATTTGTGCTGTTGGGAAGAATTGCTGTTAGGTGTTACACTGCTTCTTTTTGGTTGAAAAATGAAGTTCTTTGTAATAATCTATTCCTTGTATTCTATAGTGAAATTATTATTTAAACCCAAAGCTGAATACAGAACAAGATTCTCCACAGACAGAAATTAATTTAATTTTGTGGTTGGTCTCTTGTTAAGTGTGAGGAAGCTGTGTCTGTCCCAGTCCAGGGACCTGGGACTTGTTCTGGTGCTTAGGCTCAGCTTTAGGGTAGCTTTGCTGTGTGTATGAGCAGAAGAAATGTGCAAATAACAAAGATAAAAACCAAACCCTCTTCTGCCTGATCTGGATTAACTGTCCTCCCTGGGAACCCAATGTGTGCCTACTTTCCTTTCATCCTCCAGGAATGCCTTTTGAAAAGTCTGTGTATTTAGGCATCAATTTGGTGTAACGTGGGGAAGGGGCTGTTTAAGAGCAGCTAATTGAACACTTCTGCCTTTCTCAGCCAGCGTAACATTTCTCAAAAGGTACTGGAAAAGATATTGAGCCCTTTGCATGTTGAACATGTGTCCAGTTACTCGTTCTTGGGGGCTTTGGGTGAGCCAGTCATGAAAAAACAACAGCATGCAGACTTGCCATTTTGTGGGGGAAATGTAAATTCTAACATCAGTAGTTTGCATCTCGGTACTTCGTGGCTGCAACGTTAATCATCTGTTATAGTATTATATTCTTTTTGTTGTGAGTTTTTTTGTGGTGGGTTTTTTTTTTTTGTGTGTTTGTTTAAGCACCCAGAAATCAAATATTAACCTGATTAAGAATTCAGTGTTACATGTAAGGCGGAGAAGAGCTGCAGGTGGTGACAGGCAACTGGATTGTGTTTGATCTGGCAGTTTTCATCTATGCCACCATTTTATTCCTGCTGTGGGACTGCAGCAAAATGGTGGCCGCTTGTTCCGTACCTCGGTGATGAATAGGGTGTGTGAAATCCCGGCTCCTGCGTGCCAGGGACTGCGCTCACTCTGGAAGAGAGCTTGCTGAAAGATGTACCCTTGCTGCTGTGTGATGTACAAAAGGATCTCCTACTGGGGAGCTCCCGGGATTGGTGCAGAGAAAGAGCTATATTAATTCTTCTCATGGGATGAGGATTTAGGAATTTCATCGTCCAGTGAGTTCCCCCCCCCCCCCCCCCGCCCGTCTCATTTTTTCTTTGGGTAGGGGCACAGAGATAATCTCCTCAGAGCATATGTACAGGGATGTCCTGCCGTGGTGTCTCTAAGACAGCCAAGTGCCAGGGATGGCTCCACCTTCAAGTAGTCCCAGTCCTTCTTCCTATATGCTCTGGAAGGAGTTTTACTTCAGGATTTTGCTTGGAAGAGGATGGCTGTGGAGGGAGATGGCAGGTTGTACAGAGCCTGGCTCCCACAGCAGGTATCCCTGGGATGGCTGTGGTCCTGGCAGGCTGTGAGAGCAGGGACATCCTGGAGCTAACTGGGAACCCAGTTTGAAAAATCTTTTCCAAGCAGAGACTTCTGCAGCTCCTCTGCTGACTCAGGGGTGGGTCAGCCCTTCCTTGTCCCTTCCTGACATCCCCTGAGAAGGTGGCAGCAAGGTTTTGTGTTTCACAGAATCACAGAATGGGTAAGGTTGGAAGGGACCACAGTGGGTTCTCTGGTCCCACTTCCCCGCTCTCATCCTAGAGCACATTGCACGGGATTGCATCCTGATAGTTCTTAAACATCTCCAGGGAGGGAGATTCCAAGCTTCTTTGGGCAAACTGTTCCAGTGTGTGGTAACCTGGACAGTAAAGAAGTTCTTCCTCATGTTCAGGTGGAACTTCTGTGCATTGTTTTCTGCCCATTGCCTCCTGTCTTATTGCTCAGCACCACCAAGAGGAGCCTGGCTCCATCCTTCCTACAGCTGTGCTCCGTGCTAGTTTCTTTGGCTGACCACAGCAATCTCCATCGGCCAGGGGTGTCCAAGAGCATCTCAAAACCATCACCTGGCAACTTCTCCAATGACCTCCAGGACAGAATTGGGGTGCTTTGGGTCTTTTAGGGAGTTAGGCTGGGCTGTGAGGTCATGTAGCCTGCTCTTTTTGTGGCCAAAACCCAAGTTTGTCCTGGCATCTTCTCTGCTGAAAAAGAACCTTTCTCCTGAGTGACTGACTGCACGTGGTAACCCCTGTGTAGAGGGAGGAGCTACGGGATCTCACAGCCATGACTGGAGAAAAGGGGACCTTCTGGTCCAACTGAGGTGTCTCTTGGGGGAATTCTAATTCTTGTTGTGACCCGAGCCAAGTGCAACTATGGGCCAATAATGCTCAGATCCCACTGTGTCCTGTCCAAGCACTTCTGTGGGAGTCATTGGGTGTGTGTTGGGTGTGTTCATTTATACAGTGAGATGGATGGATTGGGGCATGGATTTGCTGTCTTCCAAGCTTAGAAAGTACCAACTCTGAGCTGACTAAAATAATAGTAATCCATTGGGATTGCTGGTTCACTAGTAACTTAAAAAGGGATTTTTGTGCTGGGACGAACTTCAGAAGAGAAGCTATTTCAGCAAGGATTTTTTTTTGACTTCAAGTTTTCTGCATGCCTCAGCCTCACAGTTGTGCTTAAAACTGTTGTGTATCGATAAGAGTTTCCTTCCACCCATAATCTCTTCTCTCCTTCTGTTCCCTGCTGTAAACAAGCCATTAAAAATGTGTTTATGACATCACAGTTGGTGACCATGGAAATGACTTTGATGTTAGAAAGACAAATATAGCATCATGATTTCACGGCAGGATCAAGGCAGGAGAAGACCCTTGTTCAAATGGCGGGTAATTAACAAAGGTGGTAGAGGGGAAGCTCAAAAAAAAAATGTGAAGAGCCAATTGACTTAATATGATACACTTTAAAGTTTTTTCCCAGTGCAAAAAAAAATAAATTTCAAACATCTCTTTCAAATGAAAAAAATTGCAATGCTCTGACTGTACTGTTTTTTAAATAAAAGCCTATAGGGTAAACAGAGAACTGGAGGGGGGAAGCTTTGGAATAAGAATTATACATATGCAAAAACTCCAGAAGGCATCTTTGAAGCTGAAGTGGTCTGTGCTTAAATCAAGCTTGGAGCATAGGGGCCAAACTAGACCAAGAGGCTAACATTCCTCCAGAGTCCTGCAGGTTTTGAGTACAAATGGGTGGAGCTGGGGTCTTTATCTGGTAAAATCCCCCTGCCTTGCTGTGTTATCCTCAGGGTCATACTTGCCTGCAGCCAGACGCCTCAAAGGAGTCAGGGGAGCCAAGTCTGGCAGCCAAACAAAAGTCTTTGGCTTCTGATTTTGCTGTGACTCCAACTCCTCCTCAATCTATTAGGCCAACGCTCCTGGCATAGCTGCATCCATCATTTACACAGGCTGTTGAAAATAAGCCCTTGTTTTCACATAGATTTTATTAAATTGTTAGTGTTACACACTTCAGAGGCAGCAGGACCCAGCCTGCTAGGAAAGTATTGTCAGAATCATTTCTGGGCTCACTTTCTGAGCAGTTGTTCCAATATATGTAATTATGAATAAAATAGCCTCTGAAAAGACCTCCTTGGATTCAGAGAGAGATGAGAACAATAGGGTAGAGATTAAAAAAGATGGTTTTTCTCAGCTAATTGTTTTTAATAAAATGGTAAAAGTGAAGAAAACACCAGGAAACTATAATTAGGATGATAATGCTTTGTTCTGCAGAAATATGTGCCCTGTTGCCTCTTCCATTACAGAGCAACAAAGGGAATGAAGTAGAAGGGAAGGGGAAAATGGGAATGAATGGGGGTTGTTAAATATTGGATTGGAAAGGTCAATAATCTTGTCTTGAAGGTAAAGCTGATATAAAAAGCCCTGCAGCAAGGCTGCCCTGAGTGCTGCCCAGCCTGCTCAAAGGGTTACCCGAGTGCTGGGGCTGGTGGGTCTCCCCGGCTGCCCCATGCCCTATGTCCTGGCTGTGAGCACAGCTTGCAAATGCTGCCCGGGGTTTCCAGGTGCTGCTGCTGAAGTCCATGCTTTCTCCTGTGAAAGGAAACCCCTGAGGGCTGGGGGATTTGTATGTGCTTCACGTCCAACTTCTCTTGCAGCTGGAGGCTCAGCCCAGCAGACAGAGGAGGACGCAACCCCTCCATGGCGGGTCCCAGAGCTGCCGCCTCTCTCAGCTCTGCCTGACTCTATGTGCCCTCTCCACCCCACAAAACATTCCCGATCCTGTTAGATCCTGTTATCACAGAGCTGCCATAACTGTTTACAGCAAACAGTATGTAGGCCTAAAATAGCCCCTTTCTTGGCTTTGAGTGATGTGCAGGCAGACCAGACTTGCCCAGTGATGCCATGTGACAGTCCTGAGCCACCGTCAGCCTCTCCCCGAATCATCAGGGATTCAGTACATTCTTGTGAGCAGATTTGGTGTGTGATTCAGTGTCCAAGCCACTGGAAGATGGTTTTGCTTATGAACCAGGTGGTGTTGTTTTGTCTTTGCTCTAACTGTGGAGATTTTTAGACTGGCCAGCACAGGGCCATTGGAGTGGGTGCTTGTGCCGGTGCTCTTGCAGCTGCTCTTTGCTTTTGGTGAGTTTGCTTGTGAATGAAAACTCACCCGTGTGCAGCTATTAGAAAGGCTTTTTCCTGCTAGTGCTTTGCTGTATTAACTCTTCTTTTACCACTTTGGGGTATGAAACCTGCACTTTTGGGACAGGAGAGAATGACTTTGCCATTTCAGCGTGGACTGGGAGCACTTGGGTCCTGGTGGTGCCACAGCCTTTCCCTGGGCGGGTGCCTCACTGGTGACTCATTTGCCTTTCCCCCACCCTGGGACGGTAGCAAATTGCTACAGAAACCAGTGATTCTGAAAGCCCACGTGTGCGTTTGTGGTCCTCACCTGAAGGATAGAAGCCAGGGCTGTTGTTTTTAATTGGGCTTCCCAGGGGAGGTTGTTATGCCCCCAATTAACCCATTGCATAATAACCTGTGGAAATAAGTGGCCTGGCCTTGGGATGGGAGAAAGGCCCTCCTGGCCAGTGTCTGTCATTTGCTTTAGAAGGGCAGGTTGTGTCTGCCTTTGGGGACATCAACTGTGGTCAAGGTAGCAGGGAAGCAGGGTCACCTCTGGTGCAGTGTGACAAGGAGGGCACAAGGGCAGGGGATCCCCAGAGGGCTTTATATGCAAGTATAGAGAAATTCAGTTTTCCTTGGGCTAAAGGACTCTGTGGTACCTGGGCAGCTTAAATTCATAAGGGAGCAAAAGCTGAGTTACTGAAGGGGAAAGGAAAGCTTTGGACATGTCTGGGGTTCGTTTTTGTTACACTCATGTCTGGTGTCTAATTACCACTCCAGAGCAGGAAAACATTTCTCATCCAACAGCCCCCCTGCTTCATCTCCCCCAGTCAGACCAAATTTCACATCTATGAAATCAGTAAAGTAAATCAGAAAATAGTATCTTTCCCTAAAGAAGAAAGAGAGAATCCTTTCAGCCTCATACCAAGAAGCAAGAAAGGTCATAAAATTGAAACATTCTAAAATACTCCTGGATCACATTTAGCAGCTGTCACAGAGCAGCAGGGAAGTGCAAAGTGTAGTTATTGCTTATTTTAGGTACTTTATGTTGTTTGTTTTGTTTCTTCCAGACTGAATAGAAAATGATGCAAGTTTGCTCTGTGACAAAGGAAGAAAATTTATACTGATAGGTTGCTGAGGTGCACCTGAGAAGCCAAGCTGACAGGGGAGAGCTAAAGTCTTTCCCTATGCTGGCAGACTTTCTTGACTGAGTCATGTAAGAGTATGAAACCTCTCAGTCCTCTGCCAGCAAAGTGCTGGTGATTTCAGATATATTGTTTGAATCCATCCATCAGAGGACAGGCAGAGACCACCAACACTCTCGCCCCAGTCTTTTTCAAAGGGAAAAATGTTGGTGGATTCTCACCACGGTGATTATAGGGGATTATTCTAGGATTCTCAGAAGAATCTGAAAACCAATCTTTCTAAGTTATTTCTGAATAGCTATTGAATGGATAATTTCCATACCCATTATCAAAATGATGTGCTGGCGGTGAAATTTAGCTGTATTGTATTTGATCAGTAATTGGTGAAATGTTTTCCTAGGGTTAAAAGTAGTGTCGGCAACAGCTCTGTGTAGGGATTTACAAGGTGTTTAGATACATTTTTATGTATTCAGTTGCTTTATGCTATCCAAATGCTTTGATGGTGTGGAGAAAGCTAACGGGATTTATCCAAGTATTTAAAGACAAACTGAAAAGACTTTTACCTTCTAAGACCCAAGTTCAGAGTTGCATTGCTTCTGTGAGCTGTTGATGACACAACTAACATTTTAAACAATGTACAATGTTAAAATCTTGATCATTAGTGACTTGCAAGTCTGGAGAAAAGAGCAGGCTCAAAAGCGATCAATTAAATGCACAGATAGTAAAGAAAACATCAAGGATAAAAGAGTAAAAACTTTCCTTATCTTAGATTTTCTTTCAGTCTGTGGCAGTAATGACTAACATTACGACGTATCTTTGGTTTTATCTTGGATCACGTGAAATAAGAATTTGGTAAAATGTCCCCCAGTTTTTCAATTGAAACAAAGAGAATGGACTAAGATAGCAGAGAGTGGGGGGGAAAAAAGTATATAAGGAAGGAAAAAACCCTGTAATTTCCAGTTAAAGGTGAACTGAAAAGCAGAGCTCTCATTTAACCCTGGTTTTTCTTTTCAGTAATGTGACAAGCACAGGGTGGATACCAGTGCATCAAGGCAGGGACAGGCAGGAGACAGGCAGCACATCGGCCTGAGCTTTAAAAATGTTTCTATGTTGCAGTAGGGAGCCGGGGTTGAAAGCAATTTCCTGGAATTACATCTCCCCTGTGAGGTGCTGGCAAAGGGACAGAGCTGAGCTGCTTCAGGACTGAGAAGGGCAGTAAGACAAAATCAACACATCCATCACAGCACAGAGATCCCTCCACGTTCTCAGTGGAAGTAAAATATCTTTCCTTTAATCTCTGCATGGCCAGTGTGTGTTGGTTCACTGCTTTTCTCTCCTGCATTTTGGATCCAACACTGCTGGCTCTTGCTGGTGTGTAAAACCATAATGTGTTGCTGTGTGGATGGAAGGTCAAGGTCCTGGAAATGGCAGAGCACCCCAAGTTCCCCACTTGAGGCATCTCTGTGGCTCTCCTTCTGGAAAGAGCTGATTCTTAGATGAATATTAACTATTTCAGATTTTAAATACCTGCTGAAAAAAAAAAAAAAAAAGCCCCTCTGATTGTTAAATCCGCTACATCCTAGACAAATATTTAAGTGATGTTTGATTTTAGGGCAGTCTGTCTGTCTCTCCTGGGGTCCTGTGGCCCTCTACAAGTTCTGGGTGGCTGAGTCCTACAGCTGGAGGGGGTGATGCACAGAGACTATGTGACTTGCCTGAGGCCAGAAAGTCTGTAGCTGTGGAAGGAATTGGAACCTGGTTGCTCAGTTGTTGGTCTGGCAAAATGGATCTGGGATCGTTCTTCCTCTTTGAGCAATGAGAAAATTTAATACATTTATAAATAACCAAATAAAAAGGAAGACAAATATTATTTTAATATTCCCCATTATAATATATAGCTCTTGCAGCCACTGTAAGCAATGAAGTCAGATATTATAGATTAATGGAAGCTAAGCTACCTAATTTACCACCAGGCTAGATAGTGTAAAACAAAGCTTTGCATTAACTATCTAGTGATTTTAAAAATGTTTCAGACTGATATCAACACTTTTTAATTGCATTTTTGAGGTGAACTCACTTAGATTCAAAACACTGTACCTGCAGATTCTTCATTCTCTTATTTTAAGGTGTATTTAGTGATGACATTTCCTGTGACAATCTCCCTGGTTTTGTCTTTGGTGGCTCTCTCATACTGCTCTGCTTTTCTGGTGTCTGGTGATCCCTGTAGGCATTCCTGTGCCAGGGCTGGCCCCTTCAGAAAATAGTTGGAGAGGGGAAAAAAAATGCAACTCATCCATCTTGGATACCTTGACACACACATAGCTGAGGGGAGCTGCCAAGGAGAAGCATTTCCATACACTCTCCTTGTCAGAAGAGTAAGCAGGCTGAAAAAGTTGGATGTGCACAGTAAGTGGAAGCTGACCCGGGCAGCCTTGATTTACATAGCACACACTTGGGACCTGCTCATTACCACAACATCCCCCTAATCATCACCTCTGCATGATGGGCACAGGGATGTGAATATGCCCCGGGATCCCCAGCGCTTCATTTTTCCAAGCAGCACCCAGCCTTTTGCAGTTATTGTGATATGACAGATGCACATATCATTGAAAGCAGGTCTTGCATGGCATTACACAATGTAAATCAATAATGTGAAAATACAGCCGTTAACACAATGTACAGTTTTGCCTATTACTACAATGCCCTGCTTGTTCCAAAGGAAAAGCAATTTTATGCTCCACTGAAGCATGGTTTGCTTAGCCTTCAACTAGCGGCAAATGCCAGATACTGCAAAATGTTATTGTTACGCAAGCAGTGTCCTGGATTTATTTATACGTATCCATGCAAAGACTAATTTCAACAAGGACTAGGACTGGAGCCCCTCTGAATATGGGCCTGAACTGCTCTGACCCTGCATTTCCAGCTCTGCTGCCTCCTCCTGATCCAGCGAAGCTGCACAGTCCTGTGCACCTCACTGTGCCTGCCCTTCTTTTGAGCTGGGATTAAATTCTCCCGGGTTTTAGGATATCCTAGCACACAATGGCACCTCTCAACCCAAAAATCAGCCACCCCAAATATAGCTCTATGTGCCTGGCTCACACACTGCTCTGGTTGCTTTCCCTTTACCTCCACCATAGTATTCTTTTTCTTGGATATGGGACTTGGCTGCCTCCGTGCATGGCAGGAAAGTCAGCACTTCTTGGGCACTTCTCATCCTTGTTGGCTGAGCTGTGGGGAAACAGTAGCATGAAGCCTCTGAACGCCTAATTATCGATACAGGCCTCATTGGCTGGTCCCGGTAGAAGTTAATTCCCTTTAGCTGAGGACACAAAAAGAAAAGCTGCAACAACAAAAGAAGAGATCTACTCAGATCACTGGGGTAGCAGGGAAGAGGAGCAATGCTGCTGTGTAAAGGTAACCCCTCCTGACCCTCTCTCAAGGCAGAAGTTGCTCCACATTCACTTCTGAGCAAGGAAGCCTTGATGAGTTTAACCTGTGGTAGAAACAAAGATCCCAGAAAGACATGTTGAGGTGGAAAAGCCATAATTCCTGAGCTTATCAACTCAGTGGGGAGTGAAAGGGCACTATCACTTACTCACTGTCTGTGCAGCCATCCTCAGGTATGAAAACTGTCCTGTGCTCAACTTGGGACAGGATTTGGATTGTCCTGTCGTGCTCAAGTGTGATCTCCAGGAGCAAGTGGGCAGGGATATGGCTGCACCTCACAGCTTGCAGCTCATCTTCCACATTTTCTGGTGGAATTGGTTTCCACTGGAAAAAGTCAGATTTGTCAGAGACAGGCTGTTTAGCAGAGTCAGATTCGTTATCCTGAGAGTATGAACAGGAACATGTGGAAAATGAAAATGGGTGGGAATCCTGACGGGCTCATGTTTTACCACCTCTTTACACTCTAGGTCTCCTATGTGGAAGCAGCTGGGTAGCTCTGAGAGAAATTTTCTTGTTCATGTTTGGGGGAATTTCTGGGTCATGACTTATCCCTGAGTTGGATGGAAAGCGTGTCTCAAAATTGTGTTTAACTATTGCACAGAACAGAAATTCTGGCATTGCTCAGTTCTGTCTTCTGCCTATACGGTGAAGCTGGGGAAGGATTAAAAGCTCCTGCCAGTTGCACTGTGCTGGCATCCAGCCATTGCAGGTATGGTTCTTAATGAGAGCTTAATTAGGAATCGAGGGGTTTGCTAGTGATAGAAGGATGCAGATGCCAAGTTCTTTCAATAGAGTGGTGACTGAGGCTCCCCATGCCCATGCTGTGGATGGAGGGGCTGGAGCATGGCATGGCCATGCTGTGTACAGAGAGGGGACAAAGGCACAGCTCCATTCCTCTTCTCAGCAGCACAGTGTGGAAATAACTTGAAAATTAGGGGGGTTTTTATCTGTGGTCTTGCTTGGAGCCTGGCCCACTGATGGGTAGCCTGGCCTGACCTGCTCAAAGGGTGTGTGGCAAGCTCAAGGAGGTTTCATCCAGGAGAAGCCAAGCATTGGGGATCATCCCTGGGTTTTCTAAACCTTTTTCTTTTTCTCATTTGGACTGATGTCAACTTGAAAAGCAAATGCAGCCTTGAAGTGGGAAGTAGGAGTGTCTTTTCTTTGAAATGTCCGCACAAAATATCTCTTTTATTAAAATATACCCTCTATTTTTTTTATCTCTGGAAACGTTTCCATGTTTGGCCTGAATTCAGGAATGTTTTGGTGCCTGTGCCCCTCCCTTTGCCGCTGCATATTGTTTGCTAGGATGAAAACCGTGCCCTTTCTGTTGTGCCTCCTTGGTCCTCCCTCAGCGGGGCTGGGTCAGCAGCCGCTGCCTCTCACCCTCCCCCTGCCTGCCTCTCTGCCGGCTCCAGCACCCTCTCTGATGCTTCCAGGTGGGCTCTGCCTCACCACAACATGAAGGTGCAGGACACTGTGATTGCTCCTGGGATTTGGTCCAGGCCATGGTGTGGTACATCAATGCTGCTGGCAAGCCACAGCTTAGCATACGGAGGGGAAAGGGAATCCTCCTTCCCCTGAGGCTGAAGCTGCCCCTCCATGCCTGGGGGCTCTTGCTTGCAGAGAAGAAGGAAACAGATCCCCTCGACTTTAATATTTCTATTATACAGCCTAGATTAATTTTGATTTTCTCTTTTGACTCCTTTGTTGTGTTTATTTCAAGGGATTTCTGTCACCTCCCTTCTGCACTTCAATGTGCCTGAAAAATTTCTGTCAGGAGTGATTGTATGTGACTTGAAGAAAGTGCAATTTTTAAGACTTGAATTTACTTTAAAATCCCCCCTGCTTTATATTCTTTTTTTTCCCTCCAAATTAGCACATCTCCACACTGAAGCTTCCCCATCTGACAATGCTCTGTATGTTATTACTGCCACAAGACCTTTCCACCACTGGGTTTCTCTCTTTTCCATTTCTTGCTATGAATATGAGATTTGCAGGGGATTGCCTTGTGCTGAATATTTGCATCACGGCCCAGGATGCTTTGAGTAAGACTTCAGGGAACTGAAAGAGCCTTGAGATCAAACCAAAATACTCCAGAGAAAATTCCCCAAAGCCATAGACAAATATTTTCAAACATGAATATTTCCACCCTGGCAATTCTCTTTAAATACATTATTGCAACAGACAGCTAGACAGACAGACAGGCAGACACTTACGGACGGCTGACATTAGCACGTAGCTTCTGCTGTCACCCGCAGACGGGCTGCATGGCTGGAATGATGATTTTTCTGTCCTGACTTTGGGGAGTTTCACATATTAGACAGTACTAAAAGAATTTTTAATTGGACTCATTTTACTTTTTTTTTTTTTTTTTAAATCAGAAATGAGACAATGTGTGTGAACCCCTGTGGTTACTGTAGTCTCAATCAGCTGCCAAATAATATTATAGAAGTTGTGATTGGATTAATGAAAAGCTTGTAACAAAATTATGGTTGTGAGGAAATTATCCTATTGGGGGCTTTAATTTAAACTGGTGGGACAAAATTAGTCCTAAATTAAAGAAAACTACTAATTGTGTAGATATATCACTTGATTGATAAACGCACCAGTAGGATCCTGCTCCCAGGGTGTCACTCTGCTGTTCATAGGGTTTTTGAGGGAAAATGCACTTGGCAGCCTTGCTCCACTTCCTTTTTGCTTTTTCCATGGGTGTCCCGGGCTGCTGTGGGCTGTGAGCTCTTTCTCAGCCCCGTTTCTGAGGTCACCGAGTCCTGGAGGTCCCAAAGGGGAGGAAGGTTTGGACCAGCCCAGGAGTACTCTGTGCTTCCTTGGGGATCCCACCACCTCATCTGGGATGATCCAGCACCTACATGGGTGGGACATACAGACACCACTGGAATATATAGATGAGGTGAGGACTCATTCCTCGTGTCCCAGCAAGTGCTTCTCTTTGGTGATGAGTCATCTAAGCCATGTTCTCCATCAGCTGCTGATTCCTTCCCCATGCCATGGGTTTGGGAAGTTGCCTGCAGGGCACAGGCCCCGTCTCTTGGTGCTGCCCCAGCAAAACGGGATCCCCAGCTCATGGCCATTCTTCATTTCAGGGCAAAAAAGGGTATTGAAGCCCTGTGTCCCTTTTGGGGACACTGTTCTACAGAAAGAGTTTTTTTATTCTGCTGGAATCAAGGCCAGCCACAGATCTGTAAATGCAAAGCCATGGCTGCACCTCATGCTGGGAAAGGGATATATTGTTGCGTAACTGTCTGTATTTCATTCACTAACAGATCTCAGTTTTCCCCATAGCTGGGAAGCCCCGAATTTGCCTTTAAATAACCACAGAGTTGCTAGAGGCAGTGAAGCCCATGGGACACCACTCAGGAGAACCTGGGATGGTTTCCATCACACTTTGTACTGCTGATCTGGACATGGTAAGATTTTTTGGGCCACACAGCATTAACTGTTGTATGCAGCTCCTGAGCTGTAATATTACTGGGAAGTGATATAGTGGGATGTAGCAGGTATTTTGGGTACCAAAACCAGATACATCTTATCAGAAAAATCCCAGGAGGGGAGCCCAATGAGGGCTGAGAAGAGACCCCCCCCCCTCTGATGCAAATGACCTGCAAAGCTGAGTCACTTTGAGACAAGACTCCTGATGCCAGCAAAGGGTGTTATTAAGCAAACATTAACCTCCCTGCACTTGGGGACTGGTTAGACTGAGTTTTCCCTCTGTTTCTGAGCCCTTGTTAGATCCCAGTGTTTTGCCTTTGGATCAGACCACATTGCTGGATCAGTTGCCTAAGAAAAAAAAGCTCAGTTTCCTTCTGAAATTTTTCCTCTCCTTTAGGAAAACATTTCTGTCACTTGCATCTGTCATTGGCTTTCAAGTGGTAAATCCCAGGCAAATAAGTCTGTATTTAAAGCAATAAATTCAGTGCCTTTCCTCCGAGGCTTTATTTTCTCATTTAGTGACCTCTTGTTTCCCATGTCTTTGACACTTCTCCGATGTGCATTAAGCAAATATGCAATCATCCTTTCATTCTCTATCTTTGCTTTCATTATGATTTTTTACACTTCATTACATTTCCCTCTATAATTGCAACTCTTTGTTGTCCCAAAGTTTTATGGCTCTTTCCTCTCTTCTCTCACTTCTTGTGTTTCTTTGTTATTCACGTTAGCTTTTCTTGACACTGTGTTCCTAGTACATTTTCTAGATGTCAAGCAAACTCTTAGGCCTAAACTCATTTATCTTTGAACACTTTCCATTTCCACTTCAGTGCTCTACCCCAATGAATTCCATCCAGAACTTCCTTTTCTTCTAAAATTGGCTGTGCTGCTTTTATTCAGCGTTCTTTCCTTTTTAGGCCTAATTATAAATCCAATTGTTCGGTCCTGAATGCTTCCACGAGCTCCATTCATTTCCGAGCACAGTTCTGCCATAACTGCTGGGGGAAGTTGCGTGACTGCCCTTTCAAAATCCTAATATGATCTAGATGAGAAAGAGATGTTATTTCTAACTTAAATTAAACCCTAGCGCAAGATCAGGCTGTTAAGTCTCTCCTCTCTGCTCTCCTGTCGCCGCGTTTGCCCACCCTGGAGAGTTTAGAGGATGCTCTGTGGTGGGTTTATGGAGTTTTCCCAGCCCCTTGCAGTGCCCGGAGAGCTGCCGGGAGAGCCGGTGGGCACCGCCGTGCCTCCCGCCGGCTTCAAGTGCAGAGGTCTGTTGAAATCCATCAAAAGCAGTTCAAAGTGGCAAATGGCTGATTCCCACAAACATAAGCCACTTCTTTCCTTAGGAATTTTTACTGTCTGCTTGAATAAATGGGTGCTAATTTGTAAGCAAAAAGTGCCAACCTCACTGGCTTAATTTTGAGCATCTTTGGGATAAGTGGTCAACGGGAAACGCTTGGTTTTTTTGCTGCAGCTCTCCATCTGGGATTGATTAGCTGTTTTGGCTGAATTTTGGCTCTGCAGCTGGGCAGGGGTTGGCACAGTGTAGCTAGGGCTTGTGTGGGAACAAACCACCTGTGGTTTGTGAAGCTCACTCTGCTCCCAGACTCTATGGGACACTCAGCTGCTCAATCTCAAGGCAAACCATGCCCACTGCTCCACAACCAAATGCCTAACTCATCTCAAGTCTTACACACTCAGATTTTAGGAGCAGCTAAATGACATGATGGGTTTGATGTATGTCCAGATACCCTCTGTCAACATTTGCCTTTAGGTATGTTCAGATATTTAGATGTTTCTTAGGTAACTTCATCTGGGTTGAATGTTCTCAGGAGGGGAACACACAGGTCTGGGAGCACAGTCTGAAACAGAGAATAAATGGGAACATGATGTTCTTCCAGCGCAATTATTGGCAGGATTTGCTAAGCTTTCAAATGGGCAATAGAACTCTTCTTTCTCCTCCAAAATTGCCCTTGGAGGGAGGTGATGACAAAGAGACTTGCTCTTGTCCACTTACTTACTTATTTAACCTGATTTCTTTCTATTCTTTGAGCATCTGGAAAAACCATGAGTCATGTGATGACAAAGTTCATCCTTTGTTCTGAGATGAAGAGAAGAATGTCAGTGACTTTGCAGACCTGGGGCACTCTGTCAACCCCAGCTAACGTGGGGGCTGCTCTGCTTTGCTCTCTAGGCATCGCTTTCTCTCGAAAGCCTGAGAAAAAGCAACCACTGCTGCCTGTGTGTCTTCTTGTGACCTTTCAGATGGGTGCTCAGGCAGTGTCAGTAGGCTCAGACGATGCACAGTGATGGACCTGCAGGAATGTGGGTGATAGCAGTGACACTGAAGTGTGTATATAGGATCATGAACTCCACTGAGAGTCGGTGATGTGGAGATCTGTCCATGTTGCAGGACCACTGGTGCAGCTGCAAGCAGGTAAACTGTTTGGTCTCTGATTCCCACCTGTAAAGCAGAGCAGATATTGCTGGCTGCAGAGTATGTATGGCGATACAGCTGTATGATTTATAAGCTGTGAAGGTTTTAAGATGCCTCACAAGTTGCTCAGTGTTGAGCTCAGTGGTTCAAGGAGGACTTGCCTTAGTTCAGCTTTGACGGTGCAAAGCAGAACTGCCATGAGTGGAGAGGGGACAGACACTATCAAGATGCACAAACACCCACATCAGGGTTTGGCACATGTCACTGTGTGTCAGTGCCATATAGCACACAGTTATGGAGGGCTTGGGAATAAAGCTCCTTTGGCCTCAGAGGAACCCCATCACCCACCTTGTGGTTCATTGCATTGGGCTCTTGCTTTTTGTGGAAGAGGGGTTCAGACTGCACAGATACCAGATAAAGTCTTACAAATTACCTGACCTTAGAGCCTGAAACCTTTAGAAATCTGTACATTGATTTGTTAAAAAGTTTGGCATTTTGTTAAAGAACTTTCCTAGGTAAAGCTATTGAAATGGTGGCCTTCACCAGCAATTGCTTTGTTATGGTGTGGCAACTATCCCCAGAGGGTGCAGGGGCATGGCTGGGGTATTTAGCTTGTGTCTGAAATTTTGTTTCCAGTTTGCACAACCATTACTTTTTGGAAGCTTTAACACATCCATGTATGATGTCAGGCATCTTTCTCCCCCTAAAATATCTGACAGAGGGAGATAGAAAGATCTCTTGCAGCGACTTCTCTGTATCAGACCAGTCACAGGAGATGACCTGAAAAAACTAGCCATGATATACCATATCATGTAAATAAATAGATCTTGCAGTGTTTCTAAGCATCTACAGTCAGCTGTGTGCCAGAGGGATATGACTGGATTATTATAGTCTGTCATTTCAGCATGAACTCAGACTATGTTAAGTGAGTATTATTTAATAGTCTGGATGAAGCCTTTGGAGCTGTTATTATCTCTCATGTAAAAGCATGCTAAAGCAATTTGAACAGGAAAATCATCTTGGTGATGGGCTGTATCCCTTCAGTGGAAAGGCTGAGGGGTTTGTACTGTGCCACACCAGAGCCACCTGCCCTTTGGAATGGGAACTGGGAGGCATACAGACCCCCAGGATGGCACAGGGAGGGATGTCAGGCTGCTGTGAGGAGTGGCCAAGCTGCTGCCTGGACTGTGGCCATGTGCTTAGGGATGCAAAGCAAACAGCTCTGCTTGGGAGGACCAAAAAGTGAACAAGTTTAACACAAACTTTAGAGCTGCTGTCAGCAAATCTGCACGGGCTGAATTTATCAGTCGCCTCATTGCAGTGTGACACGGCTGTGCTGCCTGCAGGCTGCAGATGTGTGGGGAGCCAGGAGCCCTCTGTGCAGGGAGAAGTTTCAAGGTCCAAAGAGAAACCTCTGGGGAGCCACTGGGTTTGGAGGGTCATGAGCCATGGGGAGGGGCCATACAGCCACACGGTCAACAGGCAGTACAGAGCCGTGGAGAGCGAGCTGGGAGGAGGGATAAAATCCCACACAGCACAAAGCTGCTTGGTGGGGATGCTGCTCCAAGAGATCTTCATGTCAGGGCAAAACAGGCCTTTAAATTTCCATAGAATTAGGTTACGTTTGTGCTCCTTTTCCATCCCTGTATCCTGCACCGTGCCTGGCTCCAGTCACAGCCGACAGGCCACCCTTGGAAGCAGGCAGCAGTCCCCAGCTGCCTCATGATATTATTATTTTTTTATTCACCTCTATAAAAGTCTGTGATTCATTAAGTGCTTGTCATGTTTTGATACGTGGATCAGGAACTAATCAATAGCCAGCCAAATTTAATAAAAAGGAGCTCTATTCTTGGGAAATGAGCTTGTTACCATGCCAACTATCGATCTTTCCTGACAGGTTCTGTAAGTCACAAAATGGGGTCCTGATGGGTAGGTTGGTCTCCCTCCTAGGCTGCCAGGAAGGGCACTGGTTGCAATATCTGTATTTAAAAGACTTTGGGGACAAAGTCTTTTTTAGTACTGTCTCCGTGTAATTCTTTGGCAAAGGTTCTAGATTGCCTGGAGCTAGCAGAAATCATCTAAAGGCTTTATTTTTCTTACTGGCTTTAAGATGGTGGAAATAAAAGACAGAAGGTAGCAGAGCTCTGGTTCTGTGCCCAAGCCTCAGAGAGTGAGGAGGGATGGAGCCCAATGCCAGCCCACGTGCCCTCCTTGCTGATGCATGATGTGCCAACCATCACCTGGTCCGTCTGCAACAACATCCCAGCATTTTTCCTCGCAGTGCTAACAACTTAACATGAGCCAAATGGTGTTAAAGGCACTGAAACGATCCCCTCTCACGTGGATTTCTCCAGATGACCATGGTAAGCAGGACAGATTTACATTCTGAGGAAATGTTCTGCAGAATCCCACAAGTCCCAGAGTCATTCCACTGAGCTTCCCTTACTGATGCTGAGTCCTTAAATTCAAAGTCTTGGCATTGCAGCTATTCTCTGGCATGGATGACGCTGAAAGATTTGGGAGCAAGAGCTGAATATGGACAAGGAGGAAGGGGTTTGTCGAATGGAATTAACGCGTCTCCAGGGTTTTGATTTGCCTGATCTGTTTCCATGTTCCTAGGTTTTTATTTCCACTTTTTTCTCCTTTTATTTCTCAGAGGGAGGGTGGGAAGGGCTGGCTGTGTGGGGACTCTAGTCATGTCCTTACTCCTGCCAGTGACTGCATGCCAGCCTGGCACAAAGAGGCGGCACTCTTCAAGTCCAAAACATGCCATTTTTGTCTCCTACTTCAGGGCTTGGTCCAAAATACACTGGGATCAGTGGAGGCAGATTTCAGTATGATCTGGCCCTTTCCCAGTCCAAGCCGTTTAAATACAGTGGCCCACGTCCTTCTCCAGGACAGCCACTTAGGTCAGTGTTCGAGGTTTTAAGAATGGATGGTGAATTTTACTTGTGGCAGCAAAAGATTTACAGGCTTAGAAAATCCAATTCTGTGCTCAGTACAGTCCCTGAGACTTTCCTAGAACAGTTTATCCAGCCAGAAGTGAGACAAAGATAGAATTTGATGTGGAAGATCTCGCCAAAGTCACCTGGGGAGAGGGAGATCAGTGTAACTCCTTCATGGCTTTTCCAGATTGTGTACTGTAAAAAGCTTATTATGATTTGACCTTGACATTAGCCCTGCTTTGAATGGAGGGCTGGACTCAAGACCTCCAGAGGTCCCTTCCAGCCGACATTTTTCCATGGTTTCATCTCAGAGATGCGACGTAAGGTCTAACCCCAAAACGAATATGCAATTAGCTTTTTTGGATGTTCAGACTCGGAGGGCAATAAGAAGGGACATCAAAACCTGAATATTTCTCTGAATTATTTGTGTATCTGAGGTGCCAGAGCAGTCCTAGTTGCTTGTCTGTGCAAAACAGAGGTTATTGAACAATGCCGTTTTCTGCAGAAAGGTTGCCAGCAGCAAGCTCCTGCCCTTATGTCAGCTCTTGGCATTCCTCCTCCTTGGGTTTAGCTCATCTCAAACTCCCTGTTTCGAGTTTCTTTCCTTCAAAGATTTTTCTCTTGTAAAAATCAGTGGACATCTCCATAGGGTTCATTAACATGAGTCGTTTAATGCAATGTTGTTGTTGTTTAATGTTTGTCCTTTCAATATACAACAAAAGTGAAAGACTTCAGTAAGGTTTGACAGAACCATGGAATTGTTTAGGTTGAAAAAGCCTTCTAAGATCACTGAGTCCAACTGTTAACCCAGCACTGCCAAGCCCACCACAGAACAATATTCCCAAGTGTCACATGTAGGTCTTTTAAATACCTCCAGGAATGGTGATTCCACCACTGCCCTGAGCAGCCTGTGACAGGGATTGGGAACCCTTTCAGTGAAGAAATTTTTGCTAGTATACAACCTAAACCTCCCCTGGCACAATTTGAGGCTATTTCCTCTTGTCCTGTCCCTTGTTATCTGGGAGAAGAGACTGATGCCCACCTGGCTACAACCTCCTTTCAGGTAGTTTTAGAGAGGGATAATGTCCTTGCTGAGCCTCCTTTTGTCGAGGCTGAGCCCACCCCAGCTCCCTTAGCTGCTCCTCATCAGACTTTTGCTCCAGACCTTCCCCAGCTCCGTTGCCCTGCTCTGGACATGCTCCACTGTGAAGCCCCAGCCTCTCTCTGTCCCTGCAGTGTCTGCAGTGCCGTGGCACGGCAGCGAGTGCGGTGCAGGGGCAGGGTGGGGCAGCTCTTTCAGCTAAATGCGTGCGTGCCAGATTGAGCTTGAAATAAAAGTCTTAAAACTGAGTGAAAATTGTTTTGGGGAATGGATTGCCGGATCAGATCCCGGCAGCCTGGGCAGAGCCTGGCAGGATTTAAGCTCAGTACCGATTGTATATGCTGTTTCTCTTGCAGTTTGTACTGGAGCCTTGAAGACAAATGAGACCGGTTGGGTGCCAACAGCAGTGCAAGGCGGATGAGAGAGAAGGGCCCCTCCGAAGCCGCAGGAGGAGGAAGCCGGCAGTGCTCCTGCCGGTTCGCAGAAGCAGAGATGTGATTCGTGCAGCCCCTGCCCCGCTCCACCAGTTCAGCTTCCTCCTCTCCACCAGCAGACACAGAAACAGCAGGCTCAGGAGGAACACAAGCAACGGGATAACCAACTTGGAAAATACCTTTTGCTTCGGAGAGAGGGCTGCCAAAAGCAAAGCCCAGCTGGACAGCGTTAGCTCTGCGGGCAGCTGCCTTCCCCGCCTGCCGGCAGCGAGAGGCTCCGCGTCAGCACGAACCCAGCGAGGGGAGAGAGACCGAGCTCGGGGCTGCCAGAGGGTTTGTGTTTTCCCATACTCGAGGAGCCTGCTCTGCAGTTTTTAAGATGTATCAACAGCCTCACATCACATCGTGATTTGGCTGCGAGTTGAGCCGAATGTGTATTATCTCGGCGGGCTCATGGTGTGCCTCTCCTCCCCGTCTAATATATACGAACGTACAGCGAGAGTTTTACGGACAAGATAATGTGTTTTGGCTGCATGAGATAGTTATGCTATTCCTATAGGAGAAAAATTTAATTTTGCTCTGAATTCCACTATAACCAGACAGCTCCCCATTTATATCCTGGGTAATAAATCAAAGCAACATGAAGTCTCGTGCACAGAACTGAAGTGGTTTCTTAAAGCAAATTTGGCAGGAAATAAGTCATCATCTTAAAAAGCCAGTCAACTCCTCATATCCAGTATATCACCAGCTCTCTGCTAAAATCTGCAAACAGGCACGAAAAGTCATTTTGTAAAAGAGAGAAGTCTGTGAGATAGGCCATATGAGTCTGTTATCAAAATCACACATATTTTTGTCAGAAAAATCACCCCATGAGTTCCCTTTGACTCACGGGTTTGCAGTGCTCAGGTACTCGAATATCACAAGGGCCATTAGTTTGGCTTCCTACAAAAATAAGGTCATGTTGGTATCACATCTTCCCTCTGTGCTTTTCCTCTTTCTTCTTGCCTCCTCAACTGATGTTGTTATTTTTCTCTTAAGTTTTTTTTTTCCAACGTTCCTTTCTAGTTTCTATTTCTATCGTGCAAACATGCCATGGCAAAGCGATGTAAGCAATGCATAATATATTTAGAGTAATGTATGATTCATTTACTAGCTTTCATAATTAATGTGGCTGTGTTTTACATACACAGTATTTCCTGCATGCATTTTATGATGTGAACACTCTTCAAAATCTAATAAAATGTAATCCGTTAAAAACAATAGTACTAGTCCTGTGATGAGATTTGTGTGCAGTTTTGAGGCAGCTGCAGAAAGAACTTGGTGCCAAGTTTCTATTCTAAACACCAATTTTAGCTGCTGTTTTATGCAGCTCCTAATTCTCAAGGTGGAAATTATTATAATTATATATATTATTATAATGATACCACAGTTGGTCTGGGTATCATCTGCTTCCATACCCTGAAAACTTTCCAACCCAAATAATTTTTCTATGTGCTCTCTGGAGTTCAATAACAAACACAAAATGATGCTGAATTTATGAAGAAACCTATAAGAACTATACAGCAGCATCTGTAAAATATCAACTAAATAATACCAACATCTGTACCTCCAAAAAATTCATTCTTGCCTGGGGTTTGGTGAAGCTGTGAGCACACACAGCCTTGTCCTCTGGACCCTGTTTCCAAAGATATTTATACATCTAATTGCCATCAATACCAGCAAGAGTTGGGAACTGTTGGTGAGCTCAGGCCAGGCACTTTCTTTACACATTATTCTCTTCCTAGTTAGGACTTGAGGACCCCATGATTTTACACCCCATGGAGAAGAAAGCCAACATAGCCATTTGTGTGCTGTTCCTTGACACTGTTCCAGGCAGATGGATTTGGGAGCGTTTAGTTTCCTATCTTTGCTCTAAAAATGTGTGTAAAATAATTTCCAACAACAAAATCTACAGTTATGAACAAAGCAATCTCACAAGAATACACTGAAAATTCAAAATTGATATAAAAATGTATATAATTTTCAGTGTAAAGCTAGAAATCCTGTTTCCATCTCTCCAGCTACCACACTGATATTTTGCCTGCTTTCCTCCAGCTGAATCCTCATTAAAGCCAACGGACAAAAATCATCACAGCTCGATGGCAGTGTGGGGTTGGGGGTTTTATTTTTGCCTGGGCTCTGAGCCCCAGGTTGGGTGAGGGCAACCGAGTCAGCCCTGTGCTGCTGGTAAGTCACCACACCTGAACAGGACCTCCCTGCTGCCTCGGCTGCCAGCAGGTGAGGATCATCACTGCTTGAGTACATTAAGCCTGGCCTTGGGACTTATGGGACTTGCAGAGAGTGGTAGTGTGTAGTAGGGGAAATGCAGTGTTTTTTGAATGCTGCTGGTTGGAACAGCAAGGGGACAGCTGAACCTCCTTCACAGCTCCACGCCACTGGCTTTGCTGGACTCACATCAGGCTTTCTCTGAGGTATTTGACATGCAGATTTTCAAAGGTATTTAAGCTCTGCTTTTGGGCTTTTCTGTGTCCCTCCTGGTGGATAGTTCCCTGCTGTGGCAGCTGCCTGTGCTGCATGGGCAGCTTCGGTGTTTCTCCATGAGTGGGATTTGTGCAAACCTACAGGTGATTTGTGCAGTGGCTGGCGCTGCTTCCGGATGGGAAATATGTGTTCTTGGGAATGGCACTTGGCAGGGAATGCTGCTGTGCTGGGAGCCACCTCCCTTCCCCAGTGTGACACTAGAGGAAAGGTGGAACACTTTTCATGTGGAAAAAGGAGCTAAAGACTTTAAGGCCTCAAATCCTACCTTTTAGATAAATCAATAATGCTGTTACTGTTGGGAAACAAAATCCGGTGCTGCAGCAGCACAAGTCTGAAGCACTGTATCCCTGTCTAGGGTGAACCTCTTGCTCCTTGTGTCATCTCTTGGGCTGGGGGGTGACACCCACCCCAGTGCACTCAGCCTCTCATTTGGCCACCTCTTGCCCTGCAGGCTGAAGGGGGGTGTCATGGCAGTGGCAAGGGACACCTGCACTGTGCCCTCCTAGGAGCCTGGGAGGAAGGTGATAAAACTGGTCATTTCTAATGCTTTCCAGCTCTGATTTCTGGAGCCGGATTTTTTCTTCCCCTTGCATTTGAGGAGGTTTATTTTAGTGTTGTGTGTACTGCTTGGATCTCTGGGCTGGAGGCTAGCTTTTATTTTTTTGCCACATCTTGGGGCAGTTTTGTGTGCATATTTTTACTGAGCTGGAATGATTTGTGCTTGTTGGCCTTAATGAAGATTCAGCTGGACAAAAGCAGGAAAAAATATCAGCCTGGTATCTGGAAACAGAATTTCTACCTTTACACTGGAAATTATATCAATTTTTTGTATCAATTTTGAACTTTTAGTTTGGGTTTGGGGTGGTTTTTTTGTTGTTTTCTTCTTTATTTCTGCTAAATTTCTTCTTTTATTTCTGCTAAATTCATTACTTGGAGAAGAAAAGCCATGTAAATATATCTTTGTGCACTATAAAGATTCAAGAAATGTAAAGCTATGGAGGGGGAAGGGATCAAGCAGCAGTACTATTTTGAATCACCAACATTTGAAAACTGTGTTTTAAGTGAATTTTTTTGATATTTGTGACCTGGTAATGACTTCCACCTCTGGGAGGCTTGTGCAGATGATGTTAAAGCTTTCCCGGCACCTGCATCTGTACCTGTTTTGCTGCAATCCCAGCAGGTGCTTCTGCCACAGGGTCCTTTCTCCTTCTGCCAACAAAGCTACAGTGTGGGGGGGGGAGGCTGTTCCCCCCCCCGTAGGCAAAGCCCCTCTGTCATACCTGTGCAGAGCCCCTGGGGGTGGCAATAGTGGCAATATTTCTGACTCAAGGCATGTGACAATGGGAGCTGCACTGTGGCTTATGCTGGCACAAGAGAGGGGCTTGGCCTCGGTGTGGGGAGCTGCCCCTCAACCCTCGCCTGCTAAGTGCCACATCCCTCTCCAGTTTCAGGGCCTCTCACGTCCTAAATGGGTGAGAACCTCCCAGGACACGTGCCTACCCAGGTGGCCTCCTGTCCCCAACAAGTGACCTCCAGCTGGGAGGTCTCTGCCCCTGCAGCCACCTCCTCTCAGCATGGTCCCTACCCAAGCTCCCAGAGGGCACCGGCTCCAATTCTGCCTTCTGGCAGTTGGGTGAAGGGGCAGAAAGTCCCCTTTGGGGGAGGTTTAGGGAGGGAGGAACAGCGATAGTCTGCCAGGAATGCAACAGCAGCACACGTGCATGGTCCCATCGCGTGACCCGACACTGCGGCCAGAAGGGCTGAGGCGTGATCAATGCGTCGGTTTTGAGACGGGTCAAAGACACAAGTTTTGGGGGGAAATGGAGAAATGCAGGAAAAATACTGGACCTGGGAGACCTGTCCTCTGCCTGATGTGGAGGAAAACTCCCAGAGGCATTCAAAGGAAACGGCTAATTACCGCTCGTGTGGAGCGGGGGACACCACACGATGGGTGAGGCTGGAAGCTGCAGCCCCCTTTGCGGGGTGAGGAAGAGCAGAGAGGGGCAGGGGGCTGGGGCACCGCCGGCAGCATCTCCTGCTCGCCCCCCACCTTCACCAAGTGCCGTGCCGGGGGTCCTGGGCTGGGGTGACTCTGGGGCTGTAGGGTGCTCCGGCCACGCTGCGGGGGAGCGGGATGGGCGCAGGGGCTTTCAGAGGGCGCGGAGCGACAGCGGGGATGCCCGAGCGCTTCTTCCTGTAGGGAAAATGGGGCGAGCACGGCGTGACTCCCAGCATCCAAAGTGCCAGGTATTGAAAGGATATAAAATATACATATTTAATTCCCCCCCCTGCACTGGTAAGCCCCTGGTTCATTTGCACCTATAATTCTCGTTTCAGGGCGGCTGCGATGCAGCAGCCGCTGCCACCTCTGAGTTAAACGAGAAATAAAATAGAAATAAATGCCCACATCTGTCCTTTTTTTAAGGCAAACGACAAAATATTTTCGTGTCTTCCGGTCCGACCAGATTCACACAAAGACCGTGGGGAAACCCCAAAGTCTAGGGGAAACTTGCAGCTCTCTCCCGCAAACGAGGGGTGCGAAATCTTGTGAGATAAAATTATGGAGCAAAGTGGAGGATCTCTGTAAACAGGTTGAGCATCGAGAGCCTTTGTGCCCAGGTCGCCTTGGAAGGCGGAGGGGCGTCGGGGATGCCTGTCCCTCCCAGCTCCCCTTTCTGTGGTCTCTGACATGGTCACATCAAAGGACCTGCCGGAGAGATCTGTGCACAACCGAGACACCGAAATTTGCGCCTGGGAATAGAGACAAAACCAGACGATACTGATATATTTGAACGGTGAAATATTGGATGTATCTATATATGCGCGATGCCAGAGGTTTGCACAGTTTGTCTGGAAACGCCCGGAGTTGGAGGCGGAGGAAACGGAGGGGGGTTTAATAAAAACCATTTGCCACTTGTCTTCAATTAGGGTCTAGAAATGTAACAAAAATAAGAAATGCCTATTTTTTTTTTATCACTTGCCGTCGGGAACAAGAGGTAAACGCGGCTCCCCTGCAACGATTGCGGGGCTTCGTGTAGAAGGGAGAGAAGAAATACAGGCAGTGTTGTCGCGATGCAGGTCGGCGTGGCTCGTGTCCCGGCACACACCTCGCCGTGTTCTGCTGCTTCTCCTCCCGGAACCGGACCCCCGACGGGCCGCGGGACCCCCGCGGGGCTCAGGAGCGGCGAGACGGGGAGATCCGGCTCCGGGGGCCTGGGGGCTTTGCTGCGCGGCTCCCCTGAATCGGGCGTCAGAAGGTGGGCACGTTACAAGGTGGGGTGTCCTCATTTTTTTCCCCAGTGCTAGCGGGGTAACCCCAAACCGCCGGGGCTTCTCCCTCTCCGGGGTGGGCAGCCACGGAACATCCTGTCACCCTGTCCCAGGCAGGTGATGGGCACCTTGGAAGCCAATACCACCGCCCGCGCCCCGATATTCCCCTCATCTTCGTGTCCATGACAAATAGAGGCAACATGAGACAGGAAAGAGGGAGGAGGGAGAGAAAGACACGCACACAATAGCCAGGCAAATTGTTAGCAACTCCGGCGTTTGGGGAAGCCGGTACTGTAACTGCGCTCTCATCAGTCACCGCTCCTGAAGTGATAGTAAAAATGCATCTAAACATGCTGCGGTGTGATATATAAAAGCACAGCGGGATGAGCTGCTTTCCAAAAAGGGACCTGGTGATTGGATATGCCTTGGCATGATTGACAAGAGCTTAGTTTGGTAAAGAGAAGACACGCAAGCTTTCACAGCGGGATTTCTTTTCTAAAATATATCACACTAGCCTTTGAAAAGCGCCGCACACTATAAGGGAAATAAGGTTGCTTTATAGTGCGCTGACATTTCTTTAAAACACAACTAAGATCAAAAAAAGAAATAAAATGTGTTCCAAACACAATGTTTTAATTAGTTTATTCTGTGCATTTGCTTTTATCTGGTGTATATATCACGGATCCCCACCCTTTAATTAAAACAACTGGCTGCCTATACAACAGCAGAGACAAATGCTTAACTTTCTCCTTTGTAGCTACAAGCAAACTCAATTTACTACGGCTTTCAGAAGAGTTTTTAAAATAAACGTGGATGCCTTGAAAGCTATCGGGGAACGGGCGAAGGTAGCGGGAAATGGCTGTTTCCTGGCTTTGAAAACTTGAGAGGATGTGGAGTCCCGCGGGCAACCCTGCCCGCAGCCCTGCCCGCAGCGCTCACCCGCCGGCCCTGCGGGCTCACCACCCCACCGAGGGAATTGAAACGCAACGAAGGCACAGAGCTGCCTTCATCTCGGAGCCGCAGCTGAAGGGCTGCGATGAGGCTTTCCGTTTGCTTGGTTGCCTTTTGGATTTCTTTTGGTTTCTCTCTCTTGCTCTCTCTATTTTTCCTTTTTATTTTTTTTTTAAATTTTAATTTTGGTGTGGTCCTCATCGAAAACTAGCTTGCCGCAAGCTCTCTCCCCCCCGGCACTGCCCGCTCCGGGGTTGATCACTTGAGGTAGCTTTTCCACCGCCGTCTCCCCTGCCTTTGCCCGACAAGGTTCTCGTTATGGAACTGATCCTCCGGGTAGAGGAATGAAGGTCCTTTAAAAGGCATCGACTCCTTCACCCCGTGGCAAGCACATCGTTTACAGGCGTGTTAATCGTACCGCCGCTTGTTCCCCGCGCCCGGGGTGCGCTCCCTGCGCGCCCGCGTCCCGCAGCGCGGGGCCTGGGGATGTTCGATAGCAAAAATAGAGAAGTGAGGGTGAGACCCGCCAGGGGTCGTCTATTGGACCGAAATGTGGGGATCTAGGCAGCAAGAGGGGAGCTGGCTCTCCCCGAAGCCCCGCAGTCACAGGCAGGGGGTGAAGCACCCTGGTGCCAATCCGGACACGGGCATGGGGGACATCTGGGCAGAAGCCTTCGCCCTCCCCTCCCCGCAGCTGTGATTCACCCGCTTTGGCCCCAAAGCTTCGAGCGGGTTTTACCGGTGAAAACAACTCCCATTGCGGGGCTGTTTAACCCGGGGAAGCGTGCGAGGGCTGAGCCCGGTTCCTCCCGGGAGCCGCGGCCGCCCAGCCCCTGCCATATCCCGTTGCGCCGGAACGGCCCGAGCCCGTCCGGGCTGCGGGCTGGAGGCGCCGTCGGAGCGCTGCATTGCCGTCGTTCACGAAGGGAATGGGGTAGGGGCGAAAGGAGCGGGAGCGGGTCAGTCCCCGCAGCTCTGCGGCGGCATCGCTTCTCCCGGGGAGGAAATAAGATAAAGGAAAAAGGAACGGGCCTATCACCCCAAGGGGACCGGGGGGGGAGACGTGTCCCGGGTCGGAGGGCGAAGGGGAGCTTGGTTCTCTCCCCGATACCTTGGGGAAAATCCCTGGAGGTTGAGGGGAGAGTCGCTGGGCGATGTGGCCGGAGACAGGGTGGCAAAAGGCGAGCAGTGGAAAATCGTCGTTTTTATTGTTTTAAAAACGTTAAATCGTTCAACACGTTGTTCCAACATATCCTCGGGGCCGGCGAAATCGTGTTCCCGTCTTTATGGGATGGTAGCTGCGGTGGACGCTCTCGGTACCCGCTACCGGTGTGCCGGAGCCGACACTGGGTGCGTGACGCCCCCTGGGCCGGAGCCCACCTGCGGCCCCCCTCTCGGGCCCCTGCCCCACCGGGCCACCCCGCAGGCCGCCGTCGGGGCGGCACTGAGCGGCTCTGTGCCGGGGTGTCCCGGCCGGTCGCAGCTCTCAGCCCGGGGCCGCGGGGAGCGGTGGCTCCCGCTGCCGACCCTCCAGCTCCGGGCTGTGCCCAGTGCTGGGGGAGAAGAACTGGAAGCGAGAGTAAATCCCACGTTCTCCCCTGGGGCTCCCGGCAATGGAAAGAGCCCCGACACAACTCAAGAGTGTCCCCGCAGTCGCCCCAATGACCTGCTGCAGGCTGGAGGGTGTCCCCAGGACGGGCTCCCCTGGAGCTCGGCAGCTCCCCGAAGATGACCCTAGGCAGCTAGAGACCGGTGTTTAGGGCCCGTGGGGGTGCCGGTTCAAACGAGGCGATTTGCCCCCGGGGAGCGCGTTTGTTACGGGAGTTTACACCTGCTGTGAGGTCCCGGGGAGAGAAGGGCGGGCCCGGGGACGGGCTGGGGCCGCGTTGATGACAGGGACAGAGCCCCACGTCCGCCGGCTGCCCCATCCTCCGCCTAATGGGCAGGATCCGGAGGACCCGTCCGTGTCCGGACAGGGGCGCGGGGCAGCTCCGGGGGGTCTCGGCGGCCGTCGGGGCCGGTCCCGGCCGCTCCGCAGCGCCGCCTCGTGCCCGGCCCCGCAACGGGCCCCGCCGGAGCCGCCCCCGGACGGGCAGGGGCGGAGGCGGCTCCCGCAGCCCCGCTCCCGGGGTCGGCAGACTGCCTGGGGGGGCGGACGAACTGGGGCAGGGGCTCCTCCGGGGCTCCAGGGACAACCCCTCCTGCCCTTCCCCTCCCGTTATCCCGATCGGCTCCTCCTGCAAGTCAAATCCCAACTCAGCACGGCGGGGCATCTCCGTCCCACTGGTGCTCGCCCTCGGGTGGGGAGGGTCTGCTCAGCCCCTCCCGGCCGCCGGGGAAAGGCCCAGGGCAGGAGGGGGCCGCGTACTCCGGGTGCGGGCTCGGAAACAGCCGGGGCGCGGGGGCAGCGGCCTCGGCACGCTGGGGAAGGGGCGGCTCTGCCCCGGCAGCTGATGCCGGGCAGGCGGCTCCCGAGGCCGGGATGCCTCCCCGGAGCCCGGGGCTTGCGGTTGCCCCTCAGGGCTCAGTCACGCAGAAAGGCTGACTAAAGTCTGTGTCCCCCGCAAGAGTGGGACAATAGAGCCACCCTCCGGGTCACAGGTCACCTCCTCGCTGATTGAGATATTCGCCACTTCCCCCCCACTCCCTCTGCTCCTCGAGGCGCGGGGGGATATCAAGGGGGCGGCCGGAGGGTGAGGATGCTCTCGGCCGGGCCGGGGTGCCGAGGCCCCGGCTTCCCCCTCTGTCCGCTCCCGGGTCTGCACCGTGTCTCCTACTAATGGCTTTGGGGGGAGGGGGTCAGGGGTGGGCGTTTCCTCCTTCCAGAGGGTGGCCTTCTCGGGATCACTCCGGTGCGTGGCCACCCCAAGGTGCACGGAGCGGCCCCGGTTCCCCTCAGGGCTGCGACCTCCGCTATCTCCTGCCCCTGGGTTTGCCTCGGCCCCATAGGAGCGACAGGAGCTAATTTATTCTGCAGCGCTTCGAACTGGTCCTCGGAGTGTTTTTTTCACTCGCTTCCGAGCCCGACGCGTACTTCCCACGCCGCTGAACGGTGATCTTTATTTTTTGGGGGGGAACTTCTCCCCATCACCACCAAACATGTGACAAACTCTGGTCCGTGGGCGAGGGTGCCAGTGCCGGCCCGGCTCCCCGAGCTGCAGGATGGAGCCTGCTGGCACCTACATTTCCTCGCCACTCAGGTCTTTCTGCCTGCCTCCGTCTGGCCTTTGATATTCCTCGCCCCCTCCCCTTGCCGAAGTTCAGACCTGTTTACTCCAGCCCGTATCTCTGAAGTTCAAATGTACATGTGCTTCCCCCTCCGCTGAGTGACAGCTACAATGGAAATGTCTCGTTCGCTCCTGGTTTGCATATAATTACACCGGAGATGCAATATGTTTATGGCAGGAGAAAAACTACTTGTCTTTACGCTTGTTAGGGATATTCATTTAACCGCGATATAGTGCGCTTTAAAAGCTCTTTAGGGCGGATGGAATATTCCTCTCGCCGCCGCCGGCTCGCAGCTCGGCGCGGGGGATTTCTGTTGCTGTTAGCCCGGGTTTGTTTTGCCTTTTCCTCGCGCCCTCGGTGAAAGGGACGAGGGAAATCCATGGAGCAACCGACCTCCCGCTCCTAGGGCCGCTGCCGAAATTTCACCTGTCCCTGCCCCGCTGAGAATTCCGCTGTAACGAGTGGGCACCCATTGCGGACCTTGTTTTCCTCCTGCGCTGCAGGGCCCAGACCCTGCGGTCTTCTCCGTGGCGAGGCTCCCCGCACCGTGGCGAGGTGCTCGGACGGGGCAGTGTTAAGTCCAGGAGTCCCCGGGCCAGAACAGCACCGGGGGGACCCTGGTCCAGGGAGGTCCGGGTCCACCGCCTTGCGGGACACAGACGGGACCCGAGCACCGGCGGGGCTCTGGGCGCGGAGGGACCCGCACCGCTTTCCAGGGGTTTTACGTTTTTGTAGCTGTTACATTCCCAAATCAACCAAAAGAAAAAAGAAAAAAAGAAAAAAAAAAGGAAAAAATAGGCGGTGGAGGAGAATTACACGATATCTGTTCTTGACGTAAAGCAGGGGGGTCTTTCTCCGCCTTTCTCTCGCGTTGGGAGCACGGCGGGAGAAAGGAGCCTGCGAGACTACTTTTTCGGTTGTTGTTGTTTGCACGTTTGCAATTGAGATAGATTTAAAAAGGGGGAAGATGCGATGTTCTCCATGTTCTGGAAAATAAATTGAGTTCGGCCAGAAATACGCTGAATAAAAATGGAATGTACTGAAGTGGTAAATACTATATATATATATATATATATATATATAAATTCCGAACGCACGGGGGGAGGGGAGTGGAAATCATAGGCTATACCGACAATCCCTTAAAAAAAAAAACCACATTTTATGGAATTTTTGGTCCCCGAGCTGGCAAATTCCAGTCAGGAAGCGATGGGATGTAAGTAGTGCCTGTACACTGGTGCGGATGCTACCGGGTGCACACGCTCAGGCAAAGTTGGCAGAGAAGAAACGGGAAACGTATAAAAAAAGATTTATAGGTTAACTGATGTAGCCCGATCCTCACAGTACACAGCAGGCAAGGCAGGGCTGTAACCACGAAACCCTCCCGATACGGCGAGTCCTAGTCCAAAGCTACGACCACTTCTTTTTATCCCCCCAGCCCCAAGCCCCCGGGATGTTTTTCCCGAAGCCCCGCGGTCCCGCCGTAGCCGGCGCGCGGGGATTTTTCCAGGCGAAAAAACCAACTCAATTTTAAATTTTTTTTTTTTTTTAAATGTTCTCCCGCCGTGGAGCCACGCTCGCTCCTTCTCTCCGAGCTGGAGTGTTTCCTTCCCCAGCACACCCCCCAGCCCGGCCGGGGCAGCCGCAGTCCCGCTTGGTGTGGGCACCTGGGCGGGCACCGCGGCCCCGGCGCCGCCGCCCTCGGCCCGGCCCGGGCCCAGCGCGTCCCATTAGGGACAGAGAACACACAGTGCCACACGTGAGGCCTCTGCACAAGCAGGGGTCAGTCGCCCTCGGTCGCCCCAGGTCGGCGACTTCAGAGGCGCTGCCCTCCCCCGTGCTCAGCTGACGGGATAATTGAATTATGTCCCCCCCCCCTCTTTTTTTCCCCTCCTTTATTTCTATTTCTTTCCCCCCTCCTTTTTTTTTTTTTTTTTTTTTAATTGAGGGGTTTGTTGTTGTCGAGAAAACCCAACACGTGCGGAAGGTAATTAATGACCGCGCCGCAGCCCTCCGGAGATAGGCAGGTAGAGCCTCAGCGGAGCAGCGAGGGGGGTGCGTGGCCTCGCCCCGCCGTCCCCGGGGTCTGTAGGTCGGTGCCCTGGTATCCCCGGCCATGTCCCGGCTTCCCCGCGCCCGAATTCCTGGACGAGCCGCGGAAACGGCTACGATCCTGCAGGGCCCCCCACTCCCGCCTAACAGCCGCGGGGTGTAGCGGGGGGAGCAGCGAAGGCGGCCCCGGCCCCCCCGGCGGGTCCCCCCCGGGCGGGTCCCCGCGCTCCCGCCTCCTGTTGTGCTGCGATCGTGCACTAACGGCAGCGAGGGACTCACCTTCCAACTTTGGGACTGTTCTTGGCGGCTGTGGCCTGGGAAATTTGAGTGTTTGACGGGCACTGGTGTTACCTCTCGGGGAGATTTTATATCGGTGGCTTTTTTTCCCCCCTTTCTTTTTTTTTTTTTCTTTTTTCCTTTTTTTTTTTTTTTTTTTTTTTCCGCTCCCTGCAAACCCTAAAATAAAGAAGGCGAAGCCTTTCCCGGGGCTGATTGGGGGTAAGGATGTGAAAGGGCCGCGGTTATAAAGCGCTGCTTGAAGCGGGCTCTCAATGCGTCTCTGAACTTGATCAGATTTTACGTTTCCTGCAGAGAGCCGGCGGCGAGCCTGAGACCTGCCCAATAGCCAGACTTGGGGGCTCAGCAAACCTCAGGATATTACAATTACAGCCATCTTTCTTTCTGCCTTTTATTTCCACTCTTGCTCCCCATAGTTCTTTGCAAGTGCTTTCCAGAACAGAAAATGAGTGGATTTATAGCGCTGTCTGCAACTGATAATTATTCCAAGGCAGAACGTTGCCTTTGCAAAATAAAATTAAAAAGAAAAGAAAAAGAAAAAAAGGAAGGAAAGGAAAAAAAGGAAAGGGGGAAAAAAAGGAAAGGGAAAAAAAAGCAGAGGAAAAAAAGGAAAGAAATAAAGAGAGAGCGGAGAAAACCGAAAAGATAAATGAGTGTAGAAAAAAAACCGGCTCAGGAGCCGCCGTTCTGGGCACGGCTCGGCGGGTCGGCGGGGAGCGGGGGACGGAGCCCCGCTGTCCGCGGAGCGGGGTGTGACCCCCCTCCCGGTCCTCCGACGGGAGCGAGGGGGGACAGACGGGGCTGGGCTCTGCCGGCGGGGGGACCCCGGCCCGGTCACGCCGCGCCCCCGGGGCTGGGGGGCAGGAGCGGGCTCTCCCCGCGCTCAGCCGGTAAACATAAAAGCAAATAGAAAAATAAAATTAAAAAAATAATAATTAAAATAGAAAATAAACTGGAAACAGCTACGGCTTTATCTCGTGGGGGGTTTTTTAATTTATTATTACTATTATTATTTCGTTTTTGAATCAACGCGGCGGCTTTTCAGAGCGGCTTTTACGCTTCCCCGCCGCGCCGCCCGGGGCAAGCGTCCCGCACGGCGCGGGGCGGCGCTGGGAGGGCACGGGCGGCGGGACGCGGCGGGACACGCGAGGAGGGGGCGGCGGGGCCGGGACGGGGGGACACGTAGGGCGCGGGGGCTCCGCGGGGCTCCCGCCGCCCCCCGGGCCCGTCCCGCGGCCCCCCCTCAGCCGCCCCCGCTCTACCTGCGGGGCGCCCGAGCCCAATCAGCGGCGGCGGCGGCGCGGGGCGCGTGCCAATCAAGCGCGGCGCGGCCAATGGCGCGGCGGGCGGCGGGTCAGGTGACCGGCGGCGCGCGGCTCCCCATTGGCGCGGCGCGGCCTGGCCCCGGAGTTGGTTTTATGTGCGAGGCGCGGGCGGGCGCCCCGTCAGTGCCCCGACGGCGCGGAGCCGGAGTGCGGCCGCGCTGCGCCTCCTCGCCCTGCTGCGCCGCCCTGCCCGGCCCGGCCCGGCCCAGTCCGGCCCGGCGCGGGGGGCGGGCGCCTCTGGGGGCGGGTGGCTGTTTTGGCGCTGGTTGTTGGTTTTTTTTGTTGTTGTTGTTGTTTTGGTTTCGGCCGGGGGGTGCTTGCCTCGCTGCCCGCCCGCGGCCGGGGCCGCGCTTGCCCGCAGCGGGGGGGTGGGGGGGTACGTTTTGGGGTGGTTTTGTACTTTTTTGGGGGCGGGCGGGAGGAGGAGGAGGGGGGGCGGGCAGGCTGCCGCCGCGCCGACGGCCCCGCGCCCATGACGATGCTGCTGGACGGAGGGCCGCAGTTCCCGGCGCTGGGGGTGGGCGGCTTCGCGGCGCCCCGGCACCACGAGATGCCGGGTCGCGACGCCGCCGCTGCCGGTATGGGGCTGGGCCCCTTCGGGGACTCCTCGCACGCCGCCGCCTTCAAGCTGAACGCGGCCCCGCACGACCTCGCCGCCGGGCAGAGCTCGGCGTTCACGCCGCAGGCGCCGGGCTACGCCAGCGCCCTGGGCCACCACCACCACCACCACCACGCCGGCCAGGTGCCCTCGTACGGCGGGGCCGCCGCTTTCAACTCCACACGCGACTTTCTGTTCCGCAACCGCGGCTCCGGCATCGCGGACGCCGCCTCCGGCACGGCGCAGCACGGGCTCTTCGGCGGCTCCCCCGGCGGCTTGCACGGCCCCGGCGGCATCCCGGACACCCCGGGATACCTGCTCTTCCCGGGGCTCCACGAGCAGAGCCCGAGCCACACGTCCCCCAACGGGCATGTGGACAACGGGCAGATGCACCTGGGGCTGCGCGGGGACCTCTTCGGGCGGCCGGATCCCTACCGGGCCGTCTCCAGCCCCCGCACGGACCCTTACGCCGGCGCCCAGTTCCACAACTACAACCACATGAACATGAATATGGGCATGAACGTGGCGGCCCACCACCACCACCATCACCACCACGGCCCCGGGGCTTTCTTTCGGTACATGCGCCAGCCCATCAAGCAAGAATTGTCCTGCAAGTGGCTCGACGAGAGCCAGCTCAGCCGGCCCAAGAAGAGCTGCGACAGGACTTTCAGCACCATGCACGAGCTGGTGACCCATGTCACCATGGAGCATGTCGGAGGGCCGGAGCAGAACAACCACATCTGCTACTGGGACGAGTGTCCGCGGGAAGGCAAGTCCTTCAAGGCGAAATACAAACTGGTGAACCACATTCGGGTGCACACGGGCGAGAAGCCCTTCCCCTGCCCCTTCCCGGGCTGCGGCAAGATCTTTGCCCGCTCCGAGAATCTCAAGATTCACAAGCGGACGCACACAGGTAAGGCCCGTGTCCATGTGTCTTTCCCACCCGGGACGCGGGGCTTTGTGGGGCTCCGCGGGGCTGCGGGGACGGGCCGGCCGAGCGCGGGGTGCGCGGCGCTGCCGCCGCTTTCGGCCTTCTGCGCGCCTCTGCAGAGGGAACCATAGAAATGCTAATGAAATCTCATTTTCGGTGACTTCCGCTCCTTTTTTTATTTTATTTTTAGGCCTGATTGGCATCTATCCTAATTAAATCAGCGATACTTTTGTCAAAGTATTTTTATTTGCAGCCCTGAGTTTCCTTCAGCCCTCCCGCACGGGTGGAGGGGAAGAGAGGGGGAAGGCTGGAAGCAAACGTATTTTGGCTTGTATCCTGGAGTACGTCTTGTAAAGCTGTCCGAGCCGCTGAATTTATCTCGGGTCTTCTCCCTCTCCGAGCTCGCCCAGCCGCCTTCCCTGCCGGAGCCCAGCGTGGGCCTGGCGGGAGGTGAGTTAAAAGTAACGAAGGCTGATCCAAATTTACCCAACACGTAACGAACCTTTCTGTCCATCTTCCCCTTCTTCATTTGTTGTGGTGCTTGTGCATCCCTAAGGCGGGGTGAGCGGGGCAGATGTTGTCCTGGGAGGAGGCAGGTGGGGATGGAGCGGGGAACGGCCCGCCTTCACCCTCTCTAAATTTCACAGGTGAGAAGCCTTTCAAGTGCGAGTTTGAGGGCTGCGACAGGCGCTTCGCCAACAGCAGTGACAGGAAGAAACACATGCACGTCCACACCTCGGACAAGCCCTACATCTGCAAGGTGTGCGACAAATCCTACACCCACCCCAGCTCACTTAGGAAACACATGAAGGTAAATCACCCCAGTGCTCCAGTCCTTTCCTCCCTGAGCAGGGATGCTGAGCCGCTGCTGTGCTCAGGGCTCATTTCCCTGGAGCAGGGCAGAGCTGAGCTCCGTGCTCCTGGCATGGCCCAGGCAGTCCCCAGTGTCTGGGCCGTGGCTGGAGCACAGCCCGGGGAAATGGCGTAGTTTCTTTTTGTGCTCCCACTGGTGCAAGTGCTGCCTGGTTTGCAGAGTGTGGCTTGGTGCTGGAAGGCCGTGCAAGTGCAACCTGGCCTGTGGCTGCAGGCCCCCATGCTGGGACATGGCAGCCCCTGTGCTGGGATGCTGCAGCCCCCCACGCCAGGATGCTGCAGCCAAATGCCCAGGAGCCGAGGCAGGCATTTGCTGCTGGTGCTCAGTGGCCAGCCAGGCATGAACCGCCTGATTGCCGGGCACGACCGAGCTGCTGGACCACATTGTCCCTCTTGCATGGAGGAACACCCCAGCCTGGCTGAGCAAGGTGGTGGGGACCCTGAGCTCGCTCCCATCTCTGCCTCTTGGTTTTAGGTGCACGAATCCCAGGGGTCGGACTCTTCCCCTGCAGCCAGTTCGGGGTACGAGTCCTCCACCCCCCCTGCGGTGGGCTCCGCCGGCAGTAAGGACTCCACTAAAACGCCGCCGGCCGCCCTGCAGAGTAACCCCGGCCACAACCCTGGACTGCCCCCCAATTTTAATGAGTGGTATGTGTGAAGGCAGCTGCTGCCCGGCCACAGACTGGACCAAATGCATTGGGAACGAGGAAAAAAAAAGGACGAACCAAGCCAACTGCAGCTCGCTCCCATGGAAATGGAGTTTCCACACCGACGACCGCATAGGGCTACACCTAGTTAACTGCCAGGATCCAGAGGGGGGTCTTTTATTATTATATTATAATTATTACTATTTTTTTGCAAGCCCAGACGCTGGACTAGCCATGTCCTTTTCTCAGGATTAGATTTCTTTTTTTTGTTGTCATTTTTTTCAGTCGCAATCGTTTCTTTGATTTTTTTTTCCCCCTCCTTGCCCGAGTCCTTCTTCTGCCAATTCCCCACTATTTTTTTATTCCTAATTTGTTTTGTTTTTCCTTCTTTCGGTGGGATGTTGACATGAGGATGAAAATTCTCCTTCGCCTTAGTGGTGATTGTTTAAACTTACAGTCTTAAACCGTGCCAAAGTCCTGTTATGTCTTGAACTTTCCTTTCTAGCTCTCCTGCTGCTTCTTTCTCTGATCTCTTTCTCCTTCTCTCTCTCCAAGCATTACACTTGTGAATGTATTCTCGTCTGATGGGGTCGGTCAGTATTTTTCAGGATGAGGATGTGGTGTTTATTCTGCCCAGATTGTGACGTTTAGTATAACAGTTGCCTTTTTGTAATAACTTTTTTTGTAAATACATACCCATGATGCCATATTTATCGTTCGTAATTTAATTATTGATACAAAGTGCCGGGAACTGAACAATATTTATGGGGGAGAAAAAATTGTTTTCTAACAAAAAAAATACAAACAAAAAAAAATTCCAACTCTGTACAGCTTTTGGTTATAACTGCTTTAGCATTAAAAGTTTATTGTTTTGGAAAGAGCCGTTTTTGACCTCCTCCGGGGGACGGGGCAGCCGCGGGTGCCGTCGCGGGCCCGGTTGGCGCTGCCGCCCGGGCCGGGCCGTTGTTTTCGAGCTGGCGATGCCGGGTGAAGCCGCCTCCTCGCCGCCGCTCTTTTCTCGTGTCCCTTTGTCCCCGCCCTCCGCCGCCCGGCAGTTTCGCTCCCCCGCCACCTTCCCGAGCCGACCGATCTCGGGGCGCGGCGCCGCCGAGGGAGAGCAGCGCCGGGGGCAGCGCGGCCGCCTCGACGGGGAGGTCCCGACGGTGAGTACCGGGGCGGCGCAGTGCCCGGCGCCGCTTGGATGTAGCGCTGGGATGTGGGGGCCGGCCAACCTTGCGGGACCGGCACCGGGCTGCATGCCGGGGGGGGACCGGGGCGACCTCGCGGTGGGCAGGACTTTCTCCGTTATCGTCTGGTTTGTTTTGTTTTCCTTTATTTCTGACTAGGATGCGGAAAAGCCTCCCCGTCCTCAGGAGGAAAAGGGGTCGAGCGGAGACATCTCATCCGAGAAACTTCTCCTCTGGCGCCACACAGGAGCTCCAAGCAACCAGAGAGACGGTGGAAACCGTCCCTCCTCGGCAAACCTCTGTGTCCCGGTGGCCTCGGCGGGCCGGACGGAGGTGCCGCAGGGGATACTCAGGTCCTCCCGCCCCGGCGGAGCGCGGCCGGTGCTCCCCTCCAGCGCGGCCAGCCCGGGCGTGCGGCTCCGCAGCTGCATCTTCCCTCCGATCCGCACCTCCCCTGACCGGGGGAGACCCCAGACAGGCCCCCTCTTGAACTTGACTGGGGGCACAGGGGAAGGCCGGGGTGGCCCCTCCTGCCTGCCGCAGGGGCCGCTCGGGCGAGTAACCCGCGGAGCCTTGCATGCTTTAAAATTCACGTTTGAACAAATCTACCCTCTCCTTTTTCCCAAGGAAAAAAAAAAAGGGGGGAAAAAAAGGTTTCTCGCACAGGAGAAAGGTGAATCGCAGCCTCTGCAGCTGCACATCTAAAAAAAAAAAATAAAAAATAAATCCCTCCAGCTCCTCACTGGCCACTTAAAATAGTTCCCTTCGAGGTGTCCCAGCTGGACATGGATCTCTGCTTCTTTTTTGCTGTGAAGTCTTTCTCTCGCTGTGCGCAGAGCCGAGCCCGGGGCTGGACGCGGAGCGCTGCCGGCCCGGGCCCTTCCCGGGGGGCGAGCGGGGCCACCCCGCCCCGCGGCGGGCGAGGAGCAGCGGAGCCGCCGGGCGCCGTCGGGTTTTCCTCGGACACCCACCTGGGTCGCGTCTGCGTCGCTCCGGACCGCGCCAGGCTTGGAAACGTGCCGGTAGGCTCGGTTTCGTTACTGCTTTGCTCGGACCCGGGGAGGCGCGGGGCGCGCAGGGCTCCGCGGGGGCGCAGGGCTGGCGACGGCTGCTGCTGTCGGTCCCCAAAACGCCGTCCCAGAGTGGGGGGCTCTGCTGTGGCCGGGGTTGTCCTTTCTGGCTCCGCAGTGGCTCTGGCTGGTTCCCGGGGCCCTCGGGCCGTGCTGGCGTACTTGCCCTCCTGCCTGCCCCCGCAGTTGCTTCCTTCCTTTGACTGGCAGCACTGCCCCTGCCATTTTTATTGCCAGGAATTTAAACCAGCATCCTGGCTCATTTGGCTTCCCGTGGGTCGCCAGTCAGTCCCCCACCCTGGGACCTCCCCATCCAGGCAGGGCTTGCTACCAGTATGGGGAAGAGTGGAGCAAACTGTTGATTGTACCCCACTGAGGTCCAGGGTCCCCCCATCCCACTCTGCAGCCCCCCCCAAAATGGGGCATGGATGGGCAGGTGCAGCTGGGGTGGGGGTGTGTGTGGTATGGGATGAAGGAATGGATTTGGGATGGATGCAAAAAGGGCTGAGGACCTCTTTGGCTCTGAAATGCTTGCAGAGCACAGAGTTCAGCACCAGCACCATGAGATGGGGCAGGAAGGCCATGTCCCTCGAGCATGGTACACTGTGCTGGTGGGTGCTGCTGGCCCCGAGACTTTGGGGATGAAGGCCAGGGAAGAGCTGTCTCACCCTGCAGCTGAGTCCTCAGCTCTCATGGTCAAATAAGAAGGGCTTTTCTGTAAAAAGAAGCAAAAAGTCTCTGTTCCTCACCCGTGCTAATTGCAGGGAGATATAGAGAGTCCTGGAGTGGGAAAGGTCCTTTTTCCCAGATTTCTTAGGCTGGTTTTGTGAGCTGGGGAGAGACAGCTCATGATTTTCAAAGCCAGGGCCTGGCAGTAGGGACCTGTGGGCATTCCCTGTGCTCACAGCTTGGACAAAAGCGTTACAGAGCCAGCCAGGGCAGAACAGCGCTGGCAGGGCAGGTGCCATGTTAGCTCAGCTTTTAGTGTGTCATAATAATGGGACTTGTGTCACACCCCAGAAAAATCCCAGGACTGGTCACAAAAAGGGGACGTATTCTGCTGTCCTCTCCCAGACTGGCAGTTCCCTTGAAGTTGCTGTGCTTGCTTGTATGAGCAGGATTAGGTGGATTTGTCCCCACATAAACAGAACTCAGGATGGTTTTCTAAAAGGGGTAATGTTGATTCATTGTGCTATAACGAATCTAAGCAGAGGCAGGCGATGAGCTGGAGCCATTCCTTCTCTACCACGCTTTATGAGCCATGAATATTTTGATTCCTTTGGTGTCATTGTTTTTGCATATCTGTCTCTGTGTCTGGTGTAATCCTCTGAAAAGAATATTTTTTTTTTCAAGCTTTGTGCGTGCCATTAGCAGCTAGTGGTTGCACACAGTGTGAAGGCAGAGTCCTGAAGGCATTTTGATCAGGTTGTGTTCAAGTATCTCAGCGTTATGACACCAGGAATTAAGTTCCTATAGTAACTCTGTTGGCTGTAAAGCTCCAAAGCAGTGGATAGGGTGTAGTATTCTGTGTTTGCATTTTATTTTTTTAATATAATGTTCCCAGATTAAAAGCACCACACACTAACCTTTCTCCTCTTATAGCTGAGCCTAACTTTCACGACTGTTTCATAAACCATCCCTGTTATTTATGCTGTTAGTATGATCAGCTGTAAGGAAAATATTTCTGCAGAGGTGCACTCTGGGTCTGGAAAAGTAAAACTCCAGAGAAAACTAATATTCTTTGAGAAATCTAATTTTATTATAGAGTGTCCAGAAGGAAATAGTTCGTAACGTACTGACTATGACTACTCTGTACATCCCCTGAACTGAAATGTTTGGTTAACCTTTCTATGCCATTTGTATGGGATAAAAATATAATTTATGTCTTGCAAGTGCCTGCTCACCTGAACGTAACTGCAAGCAGTAAAAATACTTTTGTAAGAGCTTACAGTGGTGAGAATGGCAAAGCAAGGACCTGCCCTGCAGACTTGATAGGAGGCTGTTTAGGATGGCTTTGCAGACATCTGTTCTGCAGGAGTCGTGAAAAAACCCTCTGCAGGATCCGGGGGAGGCACTTGACTAAGGAGGCACAGGTATATTTTAATATTAAGATGCTAATTTTATTCTCAGTAAAGAAGGTTGTGTGCTGCTTAGGTTTTCTTTTAGCTGACACTTCAGTAGTGTTTCTCCATTTCAAATGTTCGTGTGAAAAGAAACTTTATTAAAAAGGGCTGGGGGAAAAAAAAAAAAGAGTTTAGCTGAATGATTTTGTTTTGGCAACTTGTTCAATAGTGGCAGCTTTGAAATTGCCAAAGCTCGACTTTGAAATGGTTGAATGGCTGATACGTGAAGTTTCTGTTGAGGGAGACCCAGCCTGCATGCTGGGGATTTTTTCCTGTGCATGCTGAGCGAGGTAGCCTGACCTGGGACATTGGGGAAACTTGGAGAGGGGAAAAGTCACCGGTGGTCCTGCTGGCTGGGAGGAGGCTGGGGAAGCTGCAGACGCTTAATGGCAAGGATCATAAAGGATACATGCAGAATAGGGCTATTCCCTTGTTTTTGCTGTTTTTCAGAGCATCATATAATCCCAGTTTAGGCCTGTGCTAGTCCTGCAGCTACAAAATGGCTCTTGGTGAGGTTTTGGGGCACTTGGTGTGGTGGAGCAAGGGGCTGGGCAGAGATTCCGAAGCTTTCCAGGCGGCTTTGCCCTACCTGGCTTCCAGTACCTCCATCTCTGTTGTTCAGGCAGAAACTGGTCTGTGGGCAGGACGAAAGTGGAACATCGTCAGGGTTTGGTGTGGGGGTAAAAGGTGTGTTGCTCTGCAGCCTGTGCTGGGACTGTGCCCCAGCAGGTGCCGGGTGTCACCGCTCCCTGTGCTCCAGAGGGAGCTGGGTGGGATTTTGGAGCAGAAATGAGTGTTGGGCTTTATTCACAGGCGGATACCTTTAGCTGGGAGGGTCACAGCAGGGGAGAAAACACTGGGATTTTGGTTTCTGCTAGCCATGGGCTCGCTGTATTTGTATGCCACAGAGAATAACCACTTTGGAAAATGTACCTGCAGCCAGAAAGGCTCAAGAGGCAGTGCGTTAGCATATAGTCTTTGCTTTAAATAAAATCACCCACTTATTTATATCATCTTTAAATTCCCCTCAGTTTCAGTAAGACATTATTTCAGTGCAAAATCTGGTGTTTGTATTTTTTTTTAAAGTAATTTTTTTCTGCTTTCTGTAGTTTACATAGCATGATTCTTCTGTTTTGAGCAAGAAGATATTGTTTTTTCATTCACTTTTTTCCTTATTTTAATTTTTTCCTGTTTATTCTTTAGCTGTGTTAATAGAATGACATTGAATTTAAGCTTTCCACCCCTTCAGTGTGTTCTCACTGAAAATAAACATTTTTTTTGTTTGCATTTAGCACCCTATTAAATCCATGGACTTGAACTTCTCAGGGATTATTGATAAACTCAAGAAAAAAGTAAAGCTTGTGTTGAGATTGGTGAAACTCCTTCTTAACTATAGGAAAAATCTTAATTTGGACTTAAATATTATATTTAATTAAAAGAAAAATCTTTGTGCAGCAGATGGTGTGACTAAAGTTTCTCTGACGTATGTTGAGTGCAGAATTTGCAAGGACTGGACTCTGGTCACTCACTTGGTACAAGGGCTCCTGGTGCTGAGGAAGGCAGATGTTCCCCAGAATACTCATTTTCCCCATAATATTTACTTTTACTAGAAAGAAGATGCTGCAAGAATGTGCTGAAACTGCCAATCATAAATATTTAAAAATCATGTTCCAGGCACACTTGTAATGGACTTGCTCAATTTTACAAGATTATGAAAGGAAAAGAAAGTACACAATTTTTTTTCTTTTTCTGCTGTTTTTTTTTCAGTGCTGTGAGCCTCACTGTCCAGATTTTATTTTGCCTCTTTTTTCTTTCTTTTTTTTTTTCTTTTGGTGACACCTACAAGGCTAAAGGGGCATATATTTGTGTTTTAAAGTGGAGCTCAAATTTTTGTGTAATTTCATGATTCTAGAGCTTGACTTACATTTTTTAAAATGAGGCTATTTGCCAGTATTGTAAGAATTGACAAAACTGCAGCAGTAAAATATATATTTAATTTTTAATCTTGCAGAAGTATTTTAAAATAATACAGTAAGTGGAGTGATTTGCCTTAATGGCTTGGCACCACTTATTTTGTTTTTAAAATGAGATACCAATGTATCATTGCAATCTGCTCCTTTTTTTCTGTTTCCTTTTCATTCTTTGCTGATGCAGAAGACAGGCAAAGGACCAAAGGAGTTGAAACTGCCCCTCGAAGACCCTCCCTGTACCTTCAGGAGGACACTGGACTGAAATTAAAATAAAACCTCTCTGTTGCTGAGGACTTGATTTCAGAGGAGTTCCCTGACCCTTTCAAAAACCTTAAGCTGTAAATGTTTAAAAAAAAAAAAAGGAGAAGAAAATTTAAAAAAATTTTAAAACATTAGCTCCTTTTTTAAATTATGAGGTGACATAGGGAATTTTAGGAATTATGATTTGATAAAGAACTTACTGGGTCTCCAGCTGTGGGGCCGAGCTCTGCCAGCCTCGCCTCGCAGCCGTGGTCTCTCTGAATGTTTAATACACCAGAATGAGCCCTGCGAGCTATGCCATGATGTCTGTAGTCAGAGGACAGAGAAGAGTACAGTGGGCTCTTCTAAGCCTAGTAGTCTCAGGCTGTGATCAGTTTTTTAGAAATTTATAACTCAAACTCGAGAAATTTGTAACACAAACTTGAGCAACTGTAGCATTAAAGCAAAGTTCTTTGTTGTAATTGAATTTTCATCCAAGTTAGGAAAAAAAATTGTTCTAGAGAGAACAATAGTTTGTATCAGCACCTTAGTTTTATCACACTTATATTTCTAAATTTCATAATTTTGCTGTAGATTAATAAATAGTTTCTTTCCAGATTGACCATAAATTGCACTGAAAGAATTAAACCAGCATAAATGCCCCCTACAAAGTTTTAAATCACGTATGGATCAGTGAAACATTAATGTCCTGAAAATATATTTTCTTCTTTTCATTAATTTTCTGTTCTTAATCTCAAACAGTCTTTTACAAAAAAAGCTGTTTGTCAGTAGAGCAACACTAGTAAATTGTGCTCTGAGGAGAAGCTGATGCAAGGAAGGGGCATTGGAGAAATACTGCATTTCATAAACAAAATCACTAGAGCATTAGGAGAGCAAACATGTGGTTTTATGAACATAGTTATAAATATTTAAACATGCAAAATGAAAATGTTACTAAATATCTGGTTTTCATTATCTTTCGATGAACATTTTCATTCTTGGAAACATTGCTAGCTGTCTGCACAAAACAATCACCACCCCCCTCCCCAGAATGAATGATGTGTAATGTGAAAACGTGTTAAAATGCACAGTTGTTTGTAATATCTTCTACCAAAGTGGAAGACATTCTACCAAATTTGGTATTCTACTGAATCCCAAAGTATTCTTGCCCAACAAACAGGCAACCATCCTGCTTCTGTCAGCAACTCGCTTGCTAGATGTTATGAAAAATCTGAGGATGGTTTGGAAAATATAAGATGTCACTCAGCGAACTTGGAGTCGCGTCCTGCCATCCTTTCTCCAGTGAAATTCCTACAGAAGTCAACAAAAGATGTGGCTGCTGATTTTATCATTAGCAACGTATTATTTTGAAGTGTCAACAAGTGTGGAAAGCGTTCTGTGTGCCTCTGTGGAAGGGTCGGGAAGTTTGGGGTGGGAAGCCTGAGGTCCACCCCTTGGCCAGGCTTGGCGTGGGTGTGAGGCTGCACCTTTAAACAGGATGGTAGCAGGCAGAGGGAGGCACAGGTTGTGCAATTTAGCTTTTGTGAGTGGAGGCCTGTGAGAAAGCAGAGGCCACGCTGTGCATCACTGTTCATAATAAGGCAGGTGTCTGATTCCTCAGACCCAGCGTAGTCAGCCGTCGCTCTTGGCTTCGGTTCTCCCCCATCCGTGCGTCCCCACCAAGCTCCGACTGTGCCGCGTATGTCATGAAATAGGATGCCAGATGAAATATTTATTTATTTTTTTAAAGCACCGGGAAACCCATTTTATATTAGTCACATATTTAATCTTGACTGTGGTGAGGCTGTGCCATGCTGGGTGGAGGCACGGCCTCCGTGCGCTGGCACATCGGCACGCACGCGCGCGCTGTTTACTATTCCTCCTGCAGTTGCTCCCACCAATAAATCTGCACTTGCTGTAGCCAGGATGGAAATCTTTAAGACAAAGGACTTGAATGGGCAGTTTTTTATTGCTGTGATAGAGTAGAAGGCCCCAAGCTGGGGGCTAGTGCATGCATGAATGCTGCCCCCCTTGGCTTGGTACTGTCTCCTGCGAGCTCTATACCAAGTACCAGAGACTGTAAAGGGGAGAGGGCCCCAAGGCTGGTATTTCCCTATTTCAATTCTTGCTTCTCTGACTGCAGTAAATCCCAAAGAAATGATGGCTGAGAAGCAAACTTGGAGCAAGAGTGTGGAAGGGGAGGCTGTTGGGTAACGCAGGGGATGCCTGAGAGGGCAGCACAAAAACGTGGGAATGAGGAAAGGAGGAACAAAAGAGATGTGGGTTGGCGAAGGAGGAATAGTCTAGTGAAAGGCGGCCGGGCTGGTGCAGCAGCAAGGAGCTGCTCCTTGTCCCTGTGTGTGAATACATCCAGCTGAGCCTTTTGCATTTGCAGGCTGTTCAGGCAGAGCCCCCACAAAAGTGTGTGAGTCTCTGGAGACGTGCACAGGATTTGCCCTGTGGGAAGCAGCGTGTGGTGCTCGGGGTGAGGAACCCTCCACGCTACACAAGTTTTGGCTCCCAGGATGCAGCTGTGCGTGGCTGTTGGCCGGGTGCAGTGCGTGGGCACCGGCGGCGCCATTCCCGTGCCCGGGCTTTGGGATGTGGCTGGTGACGGAGTCCCTTGGCAAGCCAGACCCGAGCTGCGAGTGGGGAGGAACAGGCTGGCTTCACGCAGGCAGCTTTGTGCCCACCAGGCTCAGGACCAGAGGGACCCTTGGGGAGCTGTTGTTGCCCTCCTGCTCCCCCATGGCTCCCACTCCGCTGTGTTCCTGGAGGCCACAATGGGGTCCTGCCACGGGGGAGGGACTGGGGCTGGTTTCTCAGCAGCAGGAGCGATGGTGCTGTGCTCTATCCACTTACGTCAATGCAGACCTTTCCATGGACTCCAGTCTGGGTTGGATCAAGCCTTGCATGATTGTGGCCCTTGTGCATTTCAAAACTGTGTTAATCTATATCTGGATCCCAATGGGGGCACTATGGATGAGCTGAGCTCAAACAATCCTTGGCAGGAGGGACGGACTGGAGTTGGCAAGGATTTTTGTCCCATTATTGGTTACTCGGAGGAAGGAATGTACGCACCATTTTAATATATGACAACTTGAGGTCTGTCATCTTCAGCATATTAGAAAAGCCTCATTTTTAACAAATCCCAGAGTGTTTACTAGGCATCGTGATGCAGCTGGATTGAGACTGCAGGCTGGTCATGGGCAGAGGCGCAGGGTCTGCTCTGTGTCTCTTTAGGCATGGAGCAACTTCTCCTGCTGTTGGGTTGGCCCTGTGGGAGCCAGCAGCAGATCCTGGAGCTGCTCACCTCTTGCTCCCATCAGACCTTGGCAGCAGGAGAAATGGGAATATTGGGGCAGAAAAAAGCAGTTGCAGTGCAGCCTGTAGAGCAAACCATGCTGAAAGCTTTCCCCAACTAGTTAAATCTGCCTGCGTGTTCTCAGCAAGTTTAGCCAGGGGTTATTTACCAAGCTCAGAGGAAACTTGCCTGTCTGCACTAAAATCTCCAAATCATGTCCCAAAGACCCTGAGAGAGATTTTTCACACTCTCAGTCAGTTTGCTCTTTCCTCTAGTGAAAATTCCAGATGGGTGCTTGTGTTGAAAACTGGTTTGTATGAAGTCACACTTTTCGGCTTTCTTGTTCTGGGTTTCTAAAGTAGGAGAATTAAACTCATAAAGGTTTTTCAAGATTATTTAAACTTGTTGTATCAAGACCAAGAAATTAATCCAGATAACTTAGAAATGGCTAGGAGAGATGGAGAAAATATGTTTGGTGTTTTGTGTTGTTTGAACATTTTTTGTGGGTTTTTTTTGGTTTGTTTTTATTTTTGGGTTTTGGGTTTTTGGGGGGTTTTTTTGTTTTGTTTTTGTTTTGAAGGTGGAAGGAGTTTTAAAATATTTTTTTTTTATTTTACCAAGAATTATTTGTATTTTTATCAACCAAGAAACCATCCGAGCACTTAGCAAACTGTTCCTTTCAACAACATCCCCATAAAGTGAGAGTAGAAATAATCAACAAAAAGAATAGGTGTCAGTCTTAGACAGCCAACTGTGTTTCTGGGTAATCTAATGCCTTTTTAATATCTTGCTTTTAATGCAGCTCAGAGAATGGTTTGATGGACAAGGCACTGATGCTCAAGAGCCTGAGTTCAGTTGTTAGGGTTATGTCAAAAATTATTTTTCACAGACAACTGTAGTTGGAGCGTCAGCTTCCATTAAGTATTTTAAGGCCTCTGAGGTTCAGTGCTAGCAGACCATGTTTTGTAGCCTTTGGTTTGCTTCTGTGGCGACAAAAACAGAAGGTCTTTGGTTAACTTCTGACCACTGACATATTAAATGAAGATGAGCATTTGAGCAACATCAGTGATTTCAATTGACTCATCAATTGCCATTGCATAGCAGTCCTCATGTTTCACTTTGGTAACAAGCTGATCTGCCACATCTGATGCCAGCAATTCAGTCCTTCAAACAAATGACATGTTTGATAAAGAAATCTTTTAAAATTCATTATGCACTTTGGCTTTTGTCTTTCCTTTTAATACAGCATCTGTTGCAGCCGGGATACATTCCTTGATCGTTTCTGAGTCTGCAATTATTTTTATGCCTGCCCAGTGTCCCGGAGATGTGAAACGAAGCTGCCATGCTATGCTGCTGAGCCCTGAAACTCTACACAGACATTCAATTTAATCTCTTGGAACAGACTGCATTAAAGTAGTGTCATCAGTGCACACTTGTGATAAAAAGACGACATGAAGAAAGACAGTGAACTAAAAGGCCCTGCTTTTTTTCTGGGAAGAAAATGGGATATCTGTCCCTTCATTTGTTTCACGGATTCCTTGCGCAGCCATTTAAATTCAGCAGAAGTCTCCAAATGTCTAAACTTTATCCTGAGCATTTTTTTCAGTGCTGGAAAGGAATACAGTTAAGTGTTCCAGGGGGAATTTTATAGAAAATGCTATATGCAATGTTAATTACTTGGGATGGGGTCATACATTTTTCCATACAGAGCCAGTAGAGAAACAAATACAGGACTCGACGAGAAGTGATCTGCAGGGATCCACTGATCAGTGGCTCCAAAGGCTGGCAGAAGAATCACAAGGTCTTTAACCCAAAGTGCCCCCATGTGCCTTCATCCTGCTCCATGCCGGAGCTCTGTGAATAGCTGGAGCTGGAAGAAATGACAAACTTCTTGGGTGCCACAAGAGATTGCATCAGCATTACTGATCCTCACTCGGCTCGTTACTGAAAATGCATCAAGCAGCTATTTGGGTCAGACTGCTAAATTTGTAGACACGGAGTGTCAAGAAGCCTTTTTGTCAACTTGGTACCGTTTAGTGTTATTTGTCCTCAAGTTCAAAGCAATCCTGGCCTCAGACTTGTGATATTTTCTGCCCTTTCCCCTTTCTGTTGGCTCAGACCTCTTCCCTTTGAGGTCAACATCAAAATAAAGATGTATGTTTCCTCAGCCTGACCATGGCTCTGACTCTTTAGATCAGCAATCCTATAGTCCATATGTCTTCCCATCTGTCAACTGGCATTTGAAGCCAGCTTGCTCCTCTATTCTTTCAGACAAGTGTGAGAATCAGGAGTTTCTTTAATGACGGTTTCAGGCCTTAAAGCGTTTGCTAAGATACTACCTATTAAGATCCCTTGATGGCACCTTGAATAGAGATCAAAAGCAACTGAGTTCACTCCACAAATCTAATTCCGTCAGTCAGTTTAGGGCATTGAGAGAGGGGTGGGGAGGGCTCGGGAGGGCACCGCGCTCCTGCAGTTAGGAGACAGGCTTGGGAAGTCTGAGCTGGCGCTTCGAGGAGTGACAGAAAGCAGCAAACAAGAGCACTGCTAAATCCCTCCAGTGGTGGCTGCGCTCGAACTGCCAGGGCTCCTCAGGGTTGAAAAGCAGATCTGTACATCATGGGTTCATGGCTTTTCTTGCTCTGTGGTCTGGTGACAGCTTTTAGGATCTGAGCTGTGCCTGATCCAAACAAGCACTTTTTGGTGCTGCATTACTAGTACCTGTCTGTCTACGCCTTTGGCTGGGAGATGATTCAAAATCTGTTTGTCATAGAAACAAAAATCTGAAAGCACAAAATATTCTTCTCATTAATAATTATTACCAGGCTACAATTTGTCTGTTATACTTTGGAGAGCTGCTAATAATGGGGATCTGTGTGCTGCTTCACCACTGGGACTGCATGAAAGGCAGTTGGAGAGACGCTGCCCACACAGCATTATCACAGCTAAGTGGCCACTCTTTCTGAGGGCACAATTTGACTTTCAAACTCCCCTGTTCTTAATGCTTGTCAGGAGATGATGCAACACCCTTGGAATATTTGGGAAAGTGTTTGCTCCGGTGGTGCTTTTCTCCAAGTGAGTAGTACCATAGAGGAATTAGTGGGAAGCTGTGGGCATTAATTCAGGCCCAAAACCTGAAACTCAAAAGTCTTGTCGGCTGTGGGGGCTGGAAAGTGGGAAATGTGGTGGAGAGCATTCCCCAGGGAGCCTCCACAGCTAACAAACGTTTCTGTTTGTTTATGGGACCCAAATGTCTGAGAAGAGTTGGAAAGCCCCAGGATGTGGCTGAGTGCTGGAGGATGGTGTCACACTACTGACTGTCAAGTAAAACTTGACTCATTGGAGTCAAGGACACCATATGTCCTTAGATTTCTGTTGAAACCTGTTGAAGTGTGAGCATGAACCTGAAGTTCAGACACAGTTTTTCTTTGGCCTCAGTGTCTTTAACTGCAGTCATAATGTCACTTCTGCTCCCTGAGGGAAAACAGCTGCTCCGTCTTCTTGCTCTGGAGCCTCACTGCTTTCAAACTAGGTGGTTCATCAAAATTTGGGACATGCAGATTGTTTCCTTTTAAGAAGGGAAACAGAAATTACTTTGATACGATTATATGTTTTCACCAAGAAGATGCACCAGCTTCTGGACACTGCAGAAAGCAAAACATCAAGAGTCAGTTTGTTTTCCCACTCCAAGCCTCTTTCAGCCAGCTCAAAAGTGATCTCAATCTGAGATTGTCATTGGGCTTATTTAAATGCGCTTGGCTTTGTGCTCTTATTCTCTGCCTGTACTCTTGATCACCCACTGTTTTTCTTTTACAACCCCCACACAGTCTATTCTGTCTCTCTTTTACATGATGATACTCTGCCAAATTTGTCTTCATCACAGTCATTTTTAGTGTGAATCCATATCTGCCTTTTTAGGGGGTAGTAGCAACAGTGACGTAAACTTGTGGTTGAAGCAGAAGCTGCTATTGAGTTGGACAAAATAGGATGAATGCTGTATAAAAGCCTTCAGAGAGCTGTGAAATCTCCATCCTCTCTTCCTTGTTCTCCTGGGAACACTTGCACAAAGAGTATTTTTAATGTGAAGCAAAAAGGATTCTGACGAATACTCATTAACATTTTGTTTCTGCAAAGATACATGATTATCACAAGGCTGCAAGGGACATGTATTCAGTAAAGCTCTTAGATGTATGCTTAGTTTTATGTATATGCTTAAATCTTCCTGATGGCCCCTGCTTTGCTGAATAGGCATATTAACCAAGACAAAACCAGGTATTTGATGGAGCTGATTTCTACTGCTCAGGTATGATGCAGTGGGCTGTGATATAGGTCTCCAAACTCACTACATAATTGTGCTCTGTGAACAGTGAATCCTCTCATATATGTTGCAGCGAATTGGTTAAATTACACACCCACGATTCATTTGTATCCTAATTGTGAACAACAAACCATAACAGCAGGATTCAAGAGAGATTGGAAAGGGAAAAAACATCAGAGCCATCATGTGCTGTAGCTTGTTTTCAGCACGTGCCTTTTTCAGTGGGAGCACAGATGGAAAACATCCCGGCAAAGGTATTGCTACTCCATTACCACTTTGGAAGCTACCATGAATAAAGATCTGATATGGGCTGCAGTCCTTGTCAGACACTGGCTATATCCCTCAGGGCATATGCAGGCAGCCCCATTTCCTGCTGCCTGTTCCAAGCTGCTTAAACCCAGAACAGCTTGGTCAGGAAGAATTAATGCAGTAGCATGGTGGTGAGTCTCAGCTATTATCTTGTCTGAGGGCAGGAGAAAGTGTGTCTGCCTGTGCCTCTTCCTGCAGACATGTCACTGATATGTTCGTCTGCTGCTCTGAACGCCCTGTGGAAGGTGAAGTGCTGGGATTGCTTGGCTGTGTCATTAGATACTGCCCTAGATTCACTTAAGAGTAAAGATTTCCCATTTGTGCGAAAGAGGAGCATGTTTTGGCGGACACAATACGCAGCGGAAGTAACCAGACATGACAGAAGGGTTTCCAGACTTGGCTGGAGTTCTCATATCTTGTCACAGGGGGAACCATACACTCATTTTTCATGAGGTCCCCATTCTTCCTTTCAGCGGCTGTAATCCACTTTCTGTGCTGCTCTTTCCATGTGAAACCTTGGGTTCCTTTTAGCAGCTGTTTGGGTGGAATATAATGAAGTCTAACAGTTGGAAACAAAAAAAAAAAAAAAAAAAAGGTGGCATGGTCATAGCTGTTTCTTTCATGAAAATGAAATGGTCTGAAGATGGCTGTGTTTTATGTAGCTGAGTGTCATTTTGAGTCACTTGAAGCATACTGAAGCTTTGACACAATGTCACCAGGGACTGGAGTTTCTGTCACTGTGCAATGGATGGTTTGCTAAGAAGTTCATTAATGTACTACCTCTAAGTACTGCTGGAGCCTCAGGGTGTGATCCAGTGTGGACTTGGAAGTCCAGGTGTCTCTCCTGGAAATGAGAAGCTCCAGGTTCTGGTTCTTAATTACAGGATTTTCTGTTTTACCTACAAAGAGCGTTGAGAAGCAGAGGGCTGGCTCGAGGATGTCCATGACTACAGTGTTTAGGTGCTACAACCAAACAAGCCCATCAGGGTGGTGATTAGGCACTGGTTCTGAACCTCAGGGCAGGAGGGCAACAGAGTCAGGCTCCAATTGCTTCAACACAAATACTAATTCAAGTGGGCCTTTTGTCCCTGGAGGGCAGGGTGAGCAACTTCAGAATATGACAACTACTTAGTAATTGTCACTAAAAATCAGTCACCCAAGAAGAGCACTGTCTTCCTTAGACTAACGGGCCAAAAAAGATCCTGGTTTAACTTCAGGAGGGCCAGGGGAGTTACACTGCTGTTTTTTACATCCCCATTAATTTTGACTGTGCTGCAACAACAGGTTATTTAGTAACCTGTAATTGGGGGTATTTTTTCTAGATGATGGAAAGGTAGCTGTGTAATTAATGGACTGGGTAATATGTTCTAACAATAAGCCATACTGTGACTTGACTGTTAAATAGAATAATACTTCAGCAGAAAAAAACCCCAGAACATTTGCATTTAAGTCTGTTAGCGGAATAGAGCTCAGTATTTCTAAGAAAGCTGCATTTGACCTTTGGTGAAGACTGGAGATGGTAGCACCTGTTAGCAGTGAAGCAAATGAAGATGGTGTATCACTGCTATTTATATGACAGAGGCCGGGCATTATAAACATGTCACTTCTTGCACATCCTCAAGTGCACAGAGCTAGTCTAAAAAATGTGGAACTACAAATGGTTAAATCACACCCAGCATTTGACATAAGTACTATTTCTCAGCACGTAAGTAATGTGAATGTTATGTTGCACAAATACTTAGAGCTTCATTTACCCTCATCTTCTTTTCATTATTTGCAGGAGGTCTTGTTCTCTGATGGTGTCCTGAAAAACACAAAGTGGATATTATTCTTATCTCTGGTGCTGATATTTACTGCAGATAAATAGGCTCAGTAAAATGGGAACAAATGTTTGTTTCATAATCCTCCTGCAACTGCAGACTTCATTATATATGAAGAACACAGAGATTAAGTCTGCCATTTGCCAACAGCATGTTTTCAGTTTCCATTTATATAGTATTCACATGCAATGGTATATTAATATTAACTTGTACCTGGGCTGAAAAATATTTTTTTCCCTTCTTTGGTAAGATATAATGATTAATTATTGGTGTACACCCTCTAGCCTTTCAACCTGGCTGGGATTACCATTTTTTTCCCCATGCTATAGTTTCTAAAGTATTTTTTTCTCCTTAGTGGAGATGATGTTTGTACTGCAGTGAATTGGTCTTTACTTTGCCTCCTTAGAAGTTTTATATTTTTTAAATGTTTTCTGTACATGTGGCTGAGACCCCATTTCTGAAAATGGATTTCTTTTTATCACAAAATGCTATTATATCACATCTTAAGAGTTAAAGTTTTATCATAGTTAGATTCTATTTTCAGATAACATCGTGTGGAGACCATTTTCAAAAGCATTAACTCAAACCACAAGGATGCACACTGTTTTAAAATATGAGAATTCACACATGCTTTTTATTATAATGCACATAAAACTGGAGTATAATACAGTAGGCTTTGGCAATAAAACAGAGTAGTCAATATATAAATTTTATGCCTGGTTCTTTAAATGAATGAACTGCTTTTCTTGATGAATTGAGCATGAATGAGTAAAACCACAATGATATGATTAGATACTAAATCAATGGTTTTCTGGCAATTCAAAAATTGCATATCTAGTTCAGTGTTCCTTTTTTTTTTTGTTCCTGGGACAACTTGATAACCTTCTTGTATTAGCCAAACCACTAAAGAGGCATTGTCAGTCTCTTCAAGTTCACTATTGTTCTCAGAAAATCACTTCCTTAAGAAATATCCATATGTTGAGGGTCTCGTTTGTGCTTTGTGGGAAACAAAGTTATGGGTTAAATTCATTTAGTCTGTAACTCCATTGAAGCTATATTCAGCTGGCACAAATACCTCCTGATGGTTATAGTGTGTGTGTGTGGGTGAGTATGGCTTTGCCTTCTTTCTGCTGGCACAGGAAATGGGGAGCAGTCTGTAGTCAATAGGAAGAGTTGCAGGTCGGGGAGATTCCTCAGGGCTGAGATTTCGAGTTGAACCACTTCATACATTTGAAGCTTGGATTTGCATTTAGGAATATAAATGAGGTCAATGATTTTCTAAATGAGGTGAACAGCCAGATGACCTCCTTATGTAGACAGAGCCCCATATGTGTTTGTGGCAGGGAGAGACCGTTTTGATCTTAGAGGCACTGGGAAGAGAAAACACAGTTGGAGAGCTGGCATAAGCTAGACAAATCTCCAGTGGCTGGCAGGGAAGGAGTTAATCAGTCCCTTGGTACCAACTAGAGCAAGTCCTGTGCAGCAGGTAGTGATTTGTAGGAGAGTAGAGATGGGCCAGCTGGGAGAAATGAACTGATTGCTTTGGGGTGGGTGGGGGCTGTATAAAATACTGCCTTGGGAGAAGGGTTTGCTGCAGGGGCAGCTTTGCTTGGGGAGTTGTGTCTCAGCTGTTGTTACAGATTTAGGCAAGGTAAGCTATGTTTTGCACTTTTCTGTGAAGTCCTGCTGGTGCATCTAAAAGGGCTGAGGTGCTGCTTTTACAGTGAGGAGCTCCCTTATTTAAGGTGAGAGCAGAATGGTGGTGGTCCTCAGGCTCTGTGATATCTCCTTTTGGTGTTGCAATTCCTGTCAGAGAGGGTGGATTAGTTGGCTTGGGTGATGGACTGTGGGAATGGAGCTATGCCAGCAGCTGGCTGAGATAAACTCTCATGGGAAAAGATGTTTGTCCTGATACTCTGTTCTCTGACAATCTTCTGTAGTTGCTGGTCCTGTGCAAAAGTGATGTGAATTACTGATCAAGTGAGTGATTCCTAGAGGGGCAGAGGAATAGCAGCATTTTGTGTCCAGAGGGATGCTCTGGTGGGAGGTACAGCCCCTCCATACAAAGGATGAGTGCTGTGAGGAATGGGAATGTTAGCATTTAAGGCTGCAAGGGGTAAATCTGGCTAAGATGGTGAACCCTCCAAGGTGGAAAGAGCAGCTGCTGTAGAGGTGGTTGGAAAATGCAGAGTATTATGTGAGTCTCTTGCCTGGGCTGCGGGACAGGCTTGCTCTTGCTGTGGCAGAAGGGTCGGGGAAAACAGGGCAGCCCAGGGTGTTCCAGTGTGTGCAGCTGTGTTGTGGCTCACATCAGAGAGGGCTGAAATGAAGGGAGAGAGAAAACAAGCGGTGGAATTGAAGAAGGTGGCAGCACTGCCACAGTGGTGAGCTGGTGAGTGCAAGCTGCAGGCGTGTCTCAGATGGACTGGAAGAAAGAAAAGGAGACATGCGGCGTGTAGGGGAAAAAAAATGAATAAATACAAAAAATTTAAAAAGCTCAGTCAGAGAGGTCAGAGCTTGAAATGAGCCTGCCAGGAGTGGGGGTCCTGTCCCGGGGATCCTTAGCATCCAGAATCTGCCATGGCATGCACAGACCTCTGTCTGGTCCCTTTTCTTCCTCGCTAGCGTCTTCCCCCTCCCCCTCCTCCTTTGTCAGGCAACTCGTTAACACTTATTAGCAAGCATCTTCAAAAGGCCAGGAGGGGGGAAAGGATGGGAGAGGAGCTGAGATGGCTAAAGGAAATGATTAGGAGATTCCTTTTCCTTTCTGCCTATTCAAGCTTTAATGACCAGCCCTTGCTCTGTCTGTGCCCTGCATTGTTATCCAGCCCTACCCCGGGATCGCAGCAGCCCTGCTACCTCCGGCACCGACCCGCTCTGACATCTGGGGCACTGCGAGCGCCCAGAGCAGCTAACCTTTCTCATGCTGAGGGTGCTTACTAGGGCTTTACTCTTCCCTCTGCCCTTGGCATTGGTGCCAGTGCTGTGCCAGCACTGGTTGAGTCTCCTGCTGGTTCAGCCCTCCGAGTGTACCTTCCTAATCAGTGTCATCAGCGCTGGGCTGCCGCGCTGGGTCTGCCCTTCTGTGATCCTGCCTGGAGACTGATCTCTATTTATGTCTAAACATGGCTTGTAAATCCCGGGTATCCAGTGCCAAGGACTAAGAATCTGCTAGGCAGCAAATGGGCTGGTTTAGTGGCCAGGATTGTGTTTGCCTGAGGTGGAGGAGGGAGGATTGACTAAAGGTGACAGAATCCGGCCCATAGCTTTCTATTTCTGCCTCGTAGTGGTTTCCACTTGAGCTAGTTATGTTAGAGCTGAGCCCTAATCCCATCCAAGTGGATGGCAGAGCTCCCATTGGCATTGGTAGGACTAGGCTGGATCAACAGAGGCTGTTTTGGACTGTTCTGTTGTGGAACATGGGTCATGTTTGTTTTGCTCTGTCCATCAGTGTCTTCACCCTTTCCAAGTTACAGTACAGGAACAGAGCCTGGGATGGTTTCTATGCATTACTGAACTCTCCAGAAAAGAATTTTTCTATCAAAAGATTCCTGTAACTTGGTCATGACAAGCACCCCTCCTCACCTCCCACCTAGTAGACAAAAAAAAATTGAGGAATTTCCAGAAGTTGCTCTTCCCCTGAATTACTAGTGTAGATATGTATTTAAAATGACTCCATGGCCACCTACTAGTGACCTGGAAAGAGGTTTTGATGGGGCTTGGTTATACAGATAATAGATATGATTCTTATTAATATAAAGTCATTTGCTCCACAAGATGCTCTGAGGGCTCTGGATCACTCTGTCCAGATGTAAAGTCTTTGGAGCAGTGACTCTGTGTGGAGACAAAGGCTTGCTAAAATCAGATGTTTTACTACTGAACCCAGTCTGTCATGGTTTGGGGCAGCAGGGAACAAAATCTGCCCCACTTGTTGAATTTTGTGTCAGCATTAAAGATGAGTAGAAATTTGCAATGCAAGGGGGGGGGAAGGGAGTGAGTGATTTAGTTTGGTCCCTCATTTAGCTTGTAGAACAAACCTTGGGTAATGTTGAAGAAAACCAGACTGAAGAGATGCTGGTGACTGGGGTGCTCCTCACACACAATCTGTGCAGTGCCTGCTCCAAGTGCCGGGAGCCTGCGTTCACACCAAGGCTCCTTCTTTCAACAACTTGTTATTACAGTCTGCTGAGAGTGTGAGAGAATCTCCTCTGTGTCAATAGCTGAAGGTTTAATTTCAAACACGGGGGAGAACTTGATTTTGGTATGAATACTGGAAAATTAGAAATATGCATGGGGGAGAAAAAAGGACAGAGAAGAGCTGGAAAAAAACAGATGGATATTACAATTTTTTTAGTGTTTTTCAGTGTTTGTTCTTTATCTGGTACTTATTCCATGCAGCATTTTGGAAAGTATTTGGCAAATGTATAAAAGCAATCTGTAGAATACTTTGTAGTCAGATGCCATAACCTAGATTAATTTACTGTGTTCAGAAATAAGTGCTAAAGAAATACACTGGTTTATGTGTCAGTTAAAAACTTGTTTTGGGAAGGAGTTATAGCTGTAGAATACAAGAAATATTGAGGACAGACAGTGCAAAAGTTTTATAGCTTCTTGGTATGAGAAGAGGGGTAAATTTCAATTATGCATTTTATTAACATGGCCCTTTTAGCTCTTATAAAATGGTAACGATGTTAAAATCCCCTCCTGGGAAATAATGTCACATGGCTTGCCACTGATAGAACTTGAGGATATTAGGAAATGCTGATAGAGTTAACCAGTTGTTAATCAGTTTATTTGCAGCTGAGTCTTGAATCTCACTCCACCTGAACTGGAGATAACTGGATGATAATCTTGACTTGGAGGTGGGCTTGTCGTGAACTTGTTGTCTAACTAGATCTGTAAGGAATTGTTTTATTCCTTTGATAAAATCAGGTCAACTCATATTCAACTTTCATGTAGTGGCAGGTCGCCAGGTGGTTGGTGCTGAGATGTTCTGTGTGGGGTCTGAGCGAGCAGCACTGGTTAGTGCTGGGCACCAATGGCTCCTGGTCAGCTTTCTCACAGCTCTGATGCTCTGGAGGGCACTTCCCTGAGCTGAGGCCTCTGGGGAGTGTCTGTAACAGATTTGGAGGATCTGGTGTCCCGGTACAAACTTCTGTGGGGCTGGTTCAAACAAGGAGCTTCTGTAGCTCCTGGAATCTGGACCTGGCCAGCCCTGGTGGGCCGGGAGAGTGTCCCTGCTGTGACATACCTGATGACAAATCCCCCTGGGGAGATGTGGGGGAATATGGGAACACTGTGGGACTCTGAGCCAGTGAGGTCCCAAAGGCTCTGAGGTTTGGCAGTTCTGTAACATCCTGCTGGTAGGGCACCCAGGAAACAGCAGCACCAGGAATGAGTATAAAGAGGCTGTGGTGCCACTCCTGATAGGATATTCCTTCAGAAGTGAGAGAGCCCCACAGGATTTGCTGTGAAGCCTCTTCACTGCAGGTCATATAGTTGACAATTGGTTCATCACAGTCCTGCCTCCTGCTGCTTGTGGTGGAGGCACCTGATGTTGGCTCCCTGTGTCTTTCTCCTCGAAACATGAACTCCCCATAACAACTGGCAGCTGTACTGACTAGCTCAGCTTGTTGTCTTCTTGTAAGTACTAGTTTTCCCCCACTGGAAAAGGAGTTTTGGTGATATAATCCCAATGAATGAAGGGGTTTTCTTAATTAAAGTAATAATCTGAAAGTTGTCATTGATAAGTGTGTAAACAAGCTGATTGCAGTAGGCGCATGAATAGCTCTAATGAGCACGTGTGGGTATTGAATTAACCATGGTTCACAAGCCATGCATAGCTATATGGTTATTTACAAATAACCACTTTCCCCTTGTGCTTGACTTTGCCTGCCACCCCAAAATCCTTGTCTTTTCAATGTTGCATAGCAAAAAGGAACCCGCTTCTCTCACGAGAAGAGAGCTTTAAAGGCAATCACTGATTTTAAGGTGGCTGGGAAGGCAGCCTGTGCTGGTGGTATTTTTTTTTTTTCCACTAAGTGAAGTGCAGCCTGGTGGATACAGCATTGAGTGTTCATCATTGGCCTCTCCTTGCTGGTGGGTTGGAGGAGGCACTCCAGTGCTGGATGTGGTTGGAGTGCCCTGTCTGTGAAATGGAGAACAATGGCTCTGCGAGGCTGTTGTGCTGTTAACGAGCTCCTCAGAGGAAGGGCCCTACAGAAGTGCAAATCATCTTCTTAACTTGCTGTTAATTATTGATATACTTATTCATTGCAATAAGCAGGATGGAAGTAGCAGGGTAATGGTAGGCTCAGCTGATCTGTAAGTGGGTGGAAGTACAGTGGCTTCTTGTGACTGTCCCAAGGAGATGGCCACTGGACCTGCAGCTCTGCTTTGTTGATGCTGGTGAGACTCTGGAGGAATCTTCCCTTTCCAGGCCTAAAAGCATCTCTGATTTGATTTTAAAAAGGGCTCGAGTGTGTAACTTCCATCTACTGAAAGAGAAACAAAGTTCGAGTGCTCAGTGTAATATGGATGATCCTGCCTGCAACTTAAAATAGCAAAAAAAAAAGACACCAGGTGTAGTTTAACTTCGAGAGAGTTTAAATACAGCTGCTTTCCTGATCCAGAGAAGATCAGAGTTTGTGTTGCTGTGTACTAATGGCACTTTGACTTGATCTCCAATTTTAGTAGCAACTCATTTTTCTTTGCTGTCATTTCAGGATATCATATTGTGGAGTGGAAATTCAGCCTCCTGTTAACCACTGTGTTGCTGCAAATAGCCTCCTTCCTTTTGAGTGCCCAGATCTAGCACAGAATTAAGGGAGAGATGCTGAATCAGTGACAAAGACAACTGCTCTTTGTTTAAACAAACTGTGACTTGCAGCATGAAATAAACAAAAAATAGGGATATTTATTGCATGTCTGCTTCTACCCTAAAATTGTGACTTAATGGTTCTCTGTTGGGATAACAGTAAATGGTCCAAGAGGCTGTTTTTAGGAGATGACTTTTGGGGGATCTACTATGGTTGGTTGTGTATCCATCCTTCTGCAAATTCATACATGTTGTGCTTCTGTCATGGGATTTATGCTCTTCTGGGTCTGCATGATCATTAAACAGACAAATGAACCACCAGGGTAACCTTGGCTCTGAAGATATTTGTGTTTATCAGTATCTGCTTTTATCTGCAAAAACTCAGGGAGGAGACTTCTGTGGGGCTAAATGTGTTCCCTTCCACAGCTTGCATTGTCTGATGTGGTGTGTGTGCATATCCCATGTGCAGCCCCTTTCCCATGTCCCTTGGGATTGTACATGCATTCTCTGGTGAATGCTTAGAGCAGCACTCTGGTGTTGCTGGCAATCTTGTTACAGTGTTGGTCCTGCTCTTCCTCTTCCTACCAAACTCTTTTGAAAGAAAAAGAGCAAAACAACACCACAAATTCAAACTCTGGTAGGGCTGTTTGAGCACAGCAGAGTGTGCTTTGTGCACAGTCACTTCCATACACATTTGAGTTAAAATGGGAAGTCCCAGGTGGAATTTCTACAGTGGTGTGTGATCTGCCTGGATCCCTTTGCTTTCCAGACAAAGGAAAGGTGTAAGGCTGCCCTGTTCTCTGTGAAGCTGCCTCCTGGCAGCATCCTGCCTGTTCAATTTTCACAAGTCCAAACTGGCTGTAGGGAGCAAGATGTGTGCTAAGCTTGTTGTCCATTGCCCTGCAGGGTTTGGACTTCAGGAGCTGTGGGGAGTTACAATCTTTGGGTATATTTCTTCTCTCAAGCAGACCGAGGTTTGCTGGAGATTTCTGGTTTCAAGGTTTGTCAGGAATTGTCATTTCACATTGCTAGCAGAGGGTCTGAATATATGCCATATAATTAACACCAGGAAATTCTGACTCCTGAGGCTATAGGGTTAAACAAATATATGTCCCCATTAAACTTGAATAATAAGAGGTTAACTCATTAGGAAAAGAACACTCTTGATGTGTTTAATGGAGAGAGAGAGTATTAACTCTTACAGTTCCTTGTGAACCCTTATCTTAGTTTAAGTTTCCTTTTTGAGCATCAGTTTTTCTACTATAGAGTATTTTATACCTGAAAATTTATGTCCTGTGTATTCTTTATGACTTGTCTTTTGATTCCTGGGTTATTGATGTGCCTGGATCCTTTGGGGTCTTTAAAAATTATGCTTTGGTGCTGGTTGGTGCATAATTAAAAATAATATGCAGTGCAGAACAAAGGCAAATCTTGAAAATCACTTATTTGAATATCCAGTAGCAACAATTCACATGCCTGTGTTTTTCTTATTTAATCCTTACAGTCCCTGAAAAAAAAATACATTGTAGTACCAGGAATGACCTTACAATAAGTCATGAGCAAGTGGCCTGCAAATATAGCATTTTTATTAGAAGTCATTTAATTGTAAAAGCACAAAGAAAATAATTTTTAAGACCTTGTATTTTCCAGTTCCAGACTCCAGTTAATTTCCAAGAGGTGTACCTGGCTTGTAAACCTCTGCTTGGAGTTGTTTTGGGCTAGGGGCTTGCTGGATGTGCTCCCACTGGGCTGATTGCAGAGTTCAGGACTCACTGATGCTTATTATTGTAGAATGGGCTTCTTGGGTCAGGCAAAAGATGTCAAATTTCAGAGGAAAACAGGTGAAATACACATAAATTAATATAGCCACTGCGAAAGCTTGCAAGCCTAATAGCTCTTTGATTGTGGTGTGAGCAAACCTCATCCCAGTGCCCTTGGTGTTCCCCACGTGCAGTTGTACTTTGAAGAGAGCATGTATTCTTGCCTGAAATTATCATTCTGGCAGAGCTGATTGCTCCCTCTACCCTGGACACTGATGGCTCCAGCTGACGATGCACTCCAGGGTACAGTTGCTGGCGGAAGTAAGAGATACATCACTTTCATCATAGAATCACAGAATGATAAAATCAACCAGGTTGGAAATGACTTCTGAGATAATCAAGTCCAACCCTTGATCCAACACTGCTGTGGTTACCAGACCATGACACTGATGCCACATCCAGTCTCACCTCAAACACCTCCAGGGATGGTGAATCCACCACCTCCCTGGGCAGCCCATTCCAATGGCTGATCACTCTCTCTGTAAAGAATTTCTTCCTAATATCCAACTTAAACCTCCCCTGGCAGAGTTTAAGACCACGCCCTCATGTCTTACTCATAGCTGCCTGGGAGAAGAGACTGACCCATCCTTTCAGGGAGTTGTAGAGAGTGATGAGGTCTTCCCTGAGCCTTCTCTTCTCCAGGCTGAACAACTCCAGCTCCCTCAGCCTCTCCTCACAGGACTTGTGCTCAAGTCCTTCCTGAACTGAGGGGCCCAGAACTGGACACAGCACTCGGGGTGTAGCCTCACCAGCGCTGAGTACAGAGGCAGAATCACTTCTCTGGTCCTGCTGCCACACTGTTCCTGATCCAGACCAGGATGCCTTTGGCTGCCTTGGCCACCTGTGCACACTCTGACTCATGTTCAGCTTCCTGTCAATCCAAACTCCCGAGTCACTTTCGGTCCCTTTCTTCATGTTTGAGAGATTCTCCTGAAGAATTTTTCCTCACTCCGGGCTGCTGTAAGTGTTGCTCTTTTAAATGGGCTGAGTCTGGGTCCTTGGGAACTTCAGGCCTATGGTACCAAATCCTATTGCTGGTCATACTTCTGTCAGAATAATTAATCCAAGTGTTGGTCCAACCAAGGACAGAAAAGTGGTCATTTGCACAGATTTTCTTGAACTGAGAGACTGACTTTTTCTTTCCAAGATTATTCTATTAAACAACAGGAACAGATTTAATTAAATAACTGATTTTTGATAAATTGAGCACAGAGATAATCTGATTGTTCTGTAAGCAAATAGGTAATTTTTCTGCATTGTTACTCATATTCTGGATCTTTTGTAAGAAACATCTGGATCTCTCTGCCCATGGATTTCTTCAACCTGGCAGTTAAAAAATTCTAGAGAGGATTTGATGTTAGAGGCCCATGGGGTGAGAAGGAAAACCCAAAATATTATTGACCTTTGGCCCACTTAAGAAATGATATTTGCTTATGGAACAGCTACATGTGTGAAGCAGCTCTAGCTGGGAACAGTTCTAGGCATGGAAAAGACAAAGTGTAGCCTCAGTCTATGTAATAACACTTTTCAAGGCAGAAATAATAATAATTTATAATGCATGCAGCTGTATAAGCTCTCAGCAGAATCAATTATGGAACATTTTATTTTGTGGATCACCTGAGAATAGTCTATCTTCCCAAAGCTTGCAGAGAAGAGATGCAAGAAGTCTGGGAAATGCTTCCAAGCAAGGAGGTTTCCAATAGCAAATAGTAAACCAATGATGTCAGCCCAAGGCAGGAAATCAACATTTTGGCTCCTGCATGCTCCATGGCTCGGCCTCTTTCCTGTATGTGGGAGTGTGCATGTATGTGGAACTGTATAAATAATCAGACTCCACCATGTTTCATGTGGTGAGGGACAGCCTTGGAGTGACTGGCTTCTGGGATGAGTGGGTGCTTAGCATAAACACTTGTGTGTTCTTAAAAAAGCTGAGGAACCTGTTTTTCTTGTGGCATGATCCAGAGATCCAAGCTGTTCCATATGCTGCAGCGGGGTAGAGGAAATTACACCTTTTTTATCTCTTTTGTTCAAAGTAACATACTTTTGTTGAATTTACTGTCTGTTATGTGGGCAAATTAATCTCTATGTTTTTGTCAGGTGTTTCATAGGAGACTTCTGCTGCAGCAGCCCAAGCATTTAGATTTCTGTCTTTATTGGCCTGGTTTCCACTTTAGCAAATTCACAGCTTGTGAGCTATTGCTGGAAAATTCAAATGTGCAAAACATTAAGGGAACACTAAGCACAGCCATCCCTGTAATTTGTGCCCTGTCTTTGCTACTAATAGTGTGTAACATCTGACTACAGTAATGCCTAGAGCATCAGCTCCTGTTGTGCTGGGTGCCATGTGGGTGGGAGGGGGAATTCCTGCCTTTTGGGGTCTTGAGTGGGAACTATATGAGACAGGGGCTTGGGAAATCGCCACAGTGGGGAAAGAGACTTGGTCACACAGCAGCTCAGTGGCAGGACGAGGAATAGAATTAGGTCCCTGCTAGGATATTTAGTCACATCTAAACTCATTTTTCATGCTGCCTCGAGGCAGACTAGGTGACTTCTTACAGTACTTTTTTTGCTCCATTTTGTTACAAGCCCATGGATGAATTAGCTGGTACCTGCTAATTAGTGAATGCAGACAAAGACAAATCCTGCTCAGACTCACCTCAGCTTGCCTGGGGTAAACTTAATGCTGACCATGACTTTTCCTTGTTTCCACTGGCCAGTTAGATGTTGTGCCAATCTTGATTAACTTGGTAGTTTAAAAATTGAATTCAATTAATTTCATCATAGAGACAAGCCCTCTGGCCATGCGAGTTTGCAGGGAGAGGCACAGAAATTAGGCTTGGATCACTACCTGCATTTCTCTGGAGTCTTTGAAATCCTACCGTTAGTTCATAACCTGAAAGTACAAAAGTAAAGCTGATAGACATGGCAAAAGAAATCTCACTACTGTGTTTCATAGAATGTCATGACAGAGAAGCCATGCTTAAAGTGGAAATGCTGAGTTCTTGCTATGAAAGAGAAAACCTCTTCTGCAGATCCAACACGTTAGTAATGACAAACAGATCTTCCAAGGGATATTGATTTAGGAAAAATAAGAGGGATTAATACAGGCATTCATCTTTGCTGTCAGTTTAATATCAAGATAATTTTATTTGATAGTTCAGTGTAATAAGCTCCCCTTTTCCTTAATACATATTTGCAAAAAGTAGGCAATATTGTAATACAGTAATTAGCCATATTTGCCTTTACTATGTGTGAATAAGATTAATATACTAGAGTGTTCAACCTAATTGATCTATTATGTGATAGGGACTCAGAACCAGACTGCAAATTACAGTTTAACCCCCCAAAGGGCTAGACTTGTTTAGAAAATGTGCGAGTCTTTAAGAGATAAAATTAATAGAACTGACGTTGACCTAAATATTCAGTGTTATTAATTGTATCAGTGGATTGTGCTGCTTTTATGTGTAACTAGGAAGGCAGAGTGTTTAGAAAGGAGCAGGTTTATGACAGCAGTGGAAAGGGTGGCTAACAGAACATGACAATTATTGCAAACCAGGTTTCCTGGTTAAAAAAAAAAGTGATTGTCGCAGGCCCTTAAAATTGCTATTCCATGTGGTTGTGATTAAACAAATCATCCGTGCAGCGTGTTTGGAACATAATGGCTCTGTGGGAAAAAAAAATGTAAATCAGGTTTTTGTATTAATGAAAACAGTTTAATATGGTTTTAATGACCCATTTTTCAGTCTTCACCAGAAAGTAATTACCAGTTAGATAGTTAGTGCTCTGGGCTTTGTTCTGGCTCTCAGAACTCCTTCAGCGGGTCACCCGGGGGAGTCCTGCAGTGCTTCACGGGCAGCCCTGGGCTGGTGACCCAGCAGCAACGGGGCCCTGTTCCACCACAGCTCCCTGCCTTCTGCTTCCTGGGGCACGAGGGAGAAGGGGGGGCTGTGACTCAGAGTTCCCCACTCATTGCTGATAAGGCCAGAAGTAAAGCCATAATGAGAGGCAGCAGCTGCCCCTGCAAACCAAAGCGGGGAGAGCTGGCGATGCCTGATTAGTAACTTCTCTCTGGAAGAAGGCCAGGGACTGGCAGCTTCGGGAGAGAACATTTGGGCACGGTGGCAGGATGGGGGGCAGTGCACAGACCTGGATGTGGACAGTTTTGTTCCTGAGGGAGGGTGACATCCAAAGGTGTCCTGACAACATAGCCAGAGGGTTCAAATGGCCATAACTCACTCATCTCCAGGAGAAATGAGAGAAGAAATGCCAGTCACTGAGGAAACTGAGATCGGGACCCAGGATTTGTGTGTTCTGCCAACTCAGTAAACCCCACTGCCTCTCTGGTCTTGTGTATGGAAGCAAAGTTCTGACTTAATGACCGAGGTCTTTGAGTGTTTTTAATGCTTGGAAAGGGTTAGCAGCCAGTGAATGTTTATTACCAATGGGATTACTGGATTAGCTTCTGCTGCAATGCTGCCCAGCACTGGTGTTCTCCCTCCAAGAAAGGCACTGCAGTGGGTCCAGAGCAGCCAGCAGAGCAGGTAAGGCACCCCTGAATCAAGCAAATTAAGACTCTGTTAGATGCTCAGGGTTTGCACCTAGTTACATGGGAGCAGGTATTTCATAATAAAGGGCTCTTTGATCTTCCAAGGAAAGGCACAATACAGAGTCCAGTTCCTCAAGGTAGGAATACACAGGGCCAAAAAGGTACATCTTTGACTTTAGGAGTGGATAACATTGGAACCACTTGCTGAGGAATGTGGTGATTTAATAGTCACTAGAATTTAATATCAAGGCGGAATGTTTTCCTCTAAAAACCTGCTGCACGGGGTCAAAATGTGCTCATCCTGTTGCTATTGGATTTGGAGTAGGATGGGGTTTGGAGAAGTCCTGTGTGCTGCATTAGAGTGAAACCCAGGCTATTGTGATGGTCTGTGTCTTGGTCTGTGCATTCAGAGCTCATCTTTCTGAGCCTCCTGATGGAGAGAAGGCCAATGCTACTCATATTCACATGGACACGAAAATATTTAAGGTCCAGGTGAAATGCAAAAGTTGCAACATTTCTGATTTCTGAATGTTTCTAGGTGAGTGGATTTGAGTGTGCTTGCTGAAGCTTAAACACATCTAAAATGAAGTAAAGGCAGGAATCTTCTGGGTACTGGCTCTGCCACTCCCAGTGAAATATAGGTTTGTTGTGTAATGTCTAGTACCCTACTGGAGGTAGTTCAGGCTGTGGATAAGCTGGATATTTGGGCTGATGCAAAGCTCTGTGTGACAGTATCTGCTGTGCCTGCAGGTCAGTGTGGTGAGACCAGCAGGGCAGCACCTGCACAAGCTGTGCATGTTGTTGCTGCAGGTGGCTGGGCAGGAGATGTCAGAGCTGCTGGCCTTTTAGCTTGTATGTCAAATATAATAGTGGGGGAAATGCTTGGGGGAAAGATGTTCCTAGCATTTATTTCAACTTGGAAAATTCGTAATATGTGTGTGAGACAAGTCAACATAAAGGGGTGAGACTCTATAGCATCCCGATGCTATTGAGAATTAAAGTAGTTTGAGGGCAGTGAGTGAGAACAGAAGGAGATTTTGAGGGAGGTGAGGGTCCTTTAGACTGTATTTATCCATTGTAAAGAAACATATGAAAGTAAACAGGAATCGATTTTTGAAAAACCCCTCCCAGGTCACCTGCAAGGGAAATAATGTGGCACAGCTCAATGCCAGGCACTGCACACTTTGTCAAGGACATAAAGAAACCTGATGCTTTATTTTTATTTTTGAAGTGGAAGTGGTTCACGAGGTATACCAGGGAGATGATTCAGTGCTTACAGTTGTGACATGTCAGAGGCTCATAAGCTCAAAGACGAATGTCTTTATTGTGTTTTCCTTTTCATCTTCCAAACTTTGAGCCCCTATGTTCCTATCATTTTCCCTTTCCAATGTGAAATAAGGAGCATATTCTAAACAATGGTGCTCTTTTGATACATGCCATAATAAAGAAACACTGACTTGGAGAACAGCAGATCATAGCTGTCCACAAAGAAGTACAGAGAGGTGCAAATCCTTTTGGCATGGCACCACAGCAGTTGTTCCTGCTGGCTGATGGAAAGCCAACAATTATTTTTCTCTTCTAACATAACAGGGACAAAGGAGCTTCCCTTAGCAGCCCAGCTCTGCCCTAATTTATGTTGCAGCTTTTTAGGGAAAGGAGCAAAAGTCATTTTAGGAGCTATTGAAAGATGTCTCCCTCTTTTGTAGCTCCTGTATGTTTTTGGCAAGTGAAGTGGAATACATTTGTGGGGCACATCAATGGCAGCAGCCTGCAAAGGGTTCAGTAAGGGCCTAATCACCTCCTCAGTGGTGGCACAGAGGATCCTGCCTCTGAGATCCTGCCAAACGGGGGAAGGTAGGAGACACCTCGGGGACCCAAGGGAAGGCTGCTCAGTGGATGGCTCTGCTGGGCTGGTGGGTTGTTCTCTGCAGAAAGGGAGGTGACAGGGCCGGGTTAGGAAGCTAGAGCCCAGGGCTTGTGGGTCTGCATATGGGATCATGCTTTATGTCAGACTCTTCCTGAGACAACTCTGTTCTCTGCCACTACAGAGACCATGGGGAGCTGGTTACAATGCTGCTATGGAAAGGCCCTGGGGACTTGTCACCCCTGCTCCTGCAGGTTGAATTGTGACTCAAAAAGGGCTCCAGTCTGACCCCTGGGAGCTGTTGCATGGCCTGTCTTTGGAAGCACTTTGTAATTCAGACTTTTGTCTGCCTCAAACAGAATGACTTTTGCTGTTCTGTTGTGTGAATGTGATGGCAGCTCCCTACTGAATGCTGTACTGCGTTGGGGGCCTTAAGATGTGTATCACATGTGAAGCAGAAGCTGTTAAAAGAAGTTTTGTGGGGGATCTTTCACATGGTTAGTAAGAACATGTGGCAAGATCCAAGCTGAATGACCCTAATCAAGCATCAGTACTGCCAGTTGAGATTCCTTGTGAAATCCCTCAAGGGACAGATAATTCACCAAGGGTAGACAATTTGCTTATTTTTCTCCTGCATATGGCTCAGGATGAAGCAAGGACATGCCAACGAATAGCCCTTGATGTAATATAGGGGCAATGAGGGGCTAGAGCCCACAGGTGGCACAGTGTTGTCCTGAGCACTTACAGGGTGAAGAAATCCTGCAAGTGCCCAGCTGGACTGTATTGCTTAAAACTGGATTGATCTGGGAGGCCTATTCTGATTGGGACAAAATATTTAAGAGTTGACTCCTGTGTATCACAAGTTGTGCTGCCTCTGCATTATAACCATGAAATCATCTCGTCTCCTCTTGTTCTCCCTGAGGAATCTCTGGGTTTCAAGAAAGATTTTGTGACTCTCTGTGACTGTCTTACATTAGGGACAGGAGTGCTTGGGTCAAGGGCTGTCTTTTTCCTATGTGAGGGTAAGAATATTCATTGCTTAATGGCTTCAGTTTCCGACTGAAACCTCTTTAGGCATTACTGCACTGTGAATAAAAAGTAATGACCCTGGCTGGACATAAAAAAGCCTCAGAAATTCTGATTTTTCTGCCAGACTGATCTACATAGAGTCCCCTAACCCTGGAAGGCTGGCTGGGAGGGAGTATTTCCATAGCCAGTGAGGTGGCTGAGCGTGAAGCACACGGCAAGCCTTTGCAAAATGAGTGTTTAACTCCTCCATGACCTGCCTGCTAACACTGTGTTTGACACTTGAATAAGCTGCCATAACCAGTGCAATGTCTCAGTCATATTACACCAAATGTGGCACCACTTTCTCAGGCTCTGTTGTTCCTGCTGGCAGTGCTGTGCCCATGACTCCTGATATGCCATCCATTCACACTGCTGGGACTACCAGATTTTGTCAAAGGAACCTAAAATGAATGTGCCAGAGCCTGTGGATGGCTGGTAGATACTGGTATTTGTAAGCTCGTAGTCTGAAAACCTCCTTCAACTTTTTAATTTTTTTCTCCTCCCAATCACAGTGATCCTTTCTTCTCAGGAGGCTGCATTCATCCTTTTATTTGCCCTGTTTAAGGCTGCTTTGTCACTCTCTGACATCTATCCTTCTGTTAGGCTGTTCCTTGTCTCCGCGTTTGATGGCCAGATGGTTGGGATAAGCTCTGTATCTGGAAGACACTTGGGGACACCAAAAAGCGGGATTCTTAATTTTTTGGCTGGACAATACTTGATTTATCTTGTTCCTGTCACTCCAGTTTTAACTGGTTTTTAATGTCTGCTTTCTTTAAAAACAAACACTGAGGGAGGGTCAGGCTCTGAGTTAGGTCCCTGTGCTGTGACTTCACGGGACTGTTGCCGATTGGTGAGCCCAGTGCTGTGTCCTTTGCTGTCCCTCAGGCTCTGGGCCATGCTCACATAGCTCAGTAGTCCTGCCTGTGCCAGGTCTGTGCTCCCCTGACTGTGTCCTGGGAAAATCCAGTGAGCTGCTGTGGGCGGTGACGCACAGAGCTTGAGGGGGAAGGGGTAGGCTAAGTGAACACTATACAAATTAGAGACAACTAAGAGCACCCCATTAGTGGTTCGTTATCTCGCTAGCAATTCTCCAGGAATCACTAGTGAACCCACTAGATCTCATTTAATTGTGTATTTGGGTCTCAGGTTTGAGACAAAGTCTGGAGAGAAAAAAGAAGCTGCTGCTAAATGGCAATGCTTATGTGACAGTAGATAAAATACATATGCTAATAGAATGCTGCCAGGCAATGTAGCATTCCTGCTTTGCAATGCCAAGAAATAGATAATGGCTTTGAGGTAAAGCTTTTGTCTGTTTTTTCAGGTTGCTAATTCCAGGGATGGTCAGGCTGACTCCCTGTTTTACCATACAGTGTGAAGGGCACTGGCTAAGTGGCATAGTGTTTGGCATAATGTTATCTCTGGCAGCCTAAGGAATGGGAAACCTTTCCTAGCACAGCTACTAGTCCAGCTCACAGTGTGAGAGGGCATCTTGTGTGGTCTATAGAGTGGGAGTGCTTAGAGTGGTGTATGGGCTGCATTAGGGCCGTGGAACATCATCACTCTGAATGGAAGAAAGTTTGTTGGCTTTGGGGCAGCAGGCTGGGAGTGGACAGTCCTCTGACAGCAGTGCCAGGGCTCAGATTTTGGTGTGATGTCTAAAAGCACTGCTGCCTGGGCTTGTGCATTCTGTAGAAGATATCATTTTGCTTAACAGTTCTGCTAGTACCTTTTTGCAAATAAAACGTTAATGACTAGAGTGGAAAATACTTTAAATTCTTTTTGATAACTTCAAAAATGTTTTCAGTAGCAGCTGAGTTGTCAGAAAATATTTACATAAGTGCATCTGTGAACCTCGCTACAGTATCTTAAGATCTGCATCAGCTTTGTCACTTCCTTACAAATAGCTGTGAGCGATCTATTATGTAAAAAGGTTCAGTTTAATTTACAGGAAGCCTTACATTTTTCTCCAAGTACTATGTTTAGTTTATTTAAAACTACTGTGGCTTTTTTTTTTAATGCTTCGCTGCAGAAGTCTGAATGATTTGTAGGGAAATGTAATACCTATTTGTTAGGCTGGCTGACTTGGGAGGAGAGATTTGAGCATCTTGTGTAGGTGAGCTGTTCCCAAAGCCTCCCTTGGAACTCCTGGCCCAACACTGAGGTGTTAAGTTAAAACTTCCCCTGCTGATGAGCTCTGAGGTGATACCAACACCAGCAATGCCCAGACAGTGCATGTTTCATCCCACTGCAGAGCTCATGGAAGCCTTCAGGAGTGGGGATGACTGTTCCTGCTCCACACCTGGAATAGGCAATTCTGTTTGCTCTGCTGGAAAGAGTACTAACCCGGCAAATTCCTGCTAACTTCAGTGCAGCTTTTGGAAGTTTACTTTGTCCAAAAAGATTTCGGTCTTTGTGTGGTGACTTTAGTAAAAAGTAACAAGCAGTATCTTTGTTCCAAGGCCTGATGTTGGTGCTGTCTTAATGCTGTTTTCCAAAACTGCTGTTACTAGTTGAAGACTGGGTATTTTGATTCCAAAACAAATGGCTGATGTTAATGTAAATCAGCTAAACTGACTTTTAGTCTCTCCCCTGCTCGTTTAACTTGAAAGATAAAGCTGTCCCTCGGTTGAAGTGGTCCAAAACAACAAAATTGAGTTACATTTGGACCTTACATTGTTCTGAATGTGAGTTTTCTATGGACCCAAACAATTCAATATCTGTAATTGTGTTATGTAAATTTAAGCTATCCAAGTTGCAAAGCTTCCCTCAACAACCAGAGGCTTGTTGGCACATGTCCTTAATCAGCCGAAAACAATCAGGGACACTTCCTGAGGTTTCTTTGTTCTTCCACACTGTAATATGTATTGTGTGTGGTCACGTTCTCTAAGTGTGTGAAGGCTTACTCACACTGTGGGAATTTCTCCTCTATCTGCATTGCTGATGTAACCAGCTATTCAGACATATTTCTCCCTTAAGTGTAAAGCTAGAGACAATGATGATAATGGGAACAATTATTTTTTCCTAACATAGTGTCCCAGATCTGACTTTTCCTGGGAGAATACAATGTTTCTCTCCTATTTTATTTTTTCCCTCCTAAATACTAGATGATATATTACCAAGGAGAAGACTGGGAGAGATGAGTGATCTTTCTCTCAAACTTGGTAATGAAAGAATTACATGTTGCTATCTAGATAATAACTGAAGCAATGCAGCAATGAAGGCAGACTTTGAGCTGGTGCAGCAGTCCCTGGAGAAAGAGAATGTATCAGCAGAAATTTCTGTTAATTTTCATGTGTACTTTCATTCAGTGGGGGATTAAGATCACTCTATGGGCATGCTGATACTGGATAGAAATTTGCATAGGAAGGGTGATTTTCGTAGTACTACTCTCTAGAGTTACTTGAAATTTCTCTGAAAAATGTGTGCTAGTCTTCGAAGGCATTTAACAAGAACATGTTCTAATTTCTGAGGAGGAGAAAACAAACCTATATTAGAGTTTGTGGCTTTGGTGGTGTGTGTGTGTGGGGGTGTGTGTGTGTGTTTGTTTGTTTGTTTGGGTTTTTAATTTTTTTTTAATTTTATTTTTTATTTTTAAAGAGGCCTCTCCAAAGAAAAAATCTGCAAACTTAATCTTCTCGAGGTAGCGTTTGAAAATATTTGGTTTAGGATTTCTTGCTGAAAAGCCAGAAAGTTGTCAGAACAGACCAAGTTGAAATGTCAGACATTAATAGGGAAATTGTCCTGTACAGATTCAGTAATCCAACAGAGTTTTACTATTCCCAATTTTCCAAATACAGCATCTGGCAATGTTAGGTAGCCCTATGTACTTTTTTTATTCCTAAAAATAAGGAAATAAATGCACTTTCAAGACCGAGAAGACAATAGGAAAATATAGAGCTTAGTGATCTAAAACTTAAGAGAGTGGCTCGATGCCACTGGTGAGAAGAGCACTGACACACACTTTTAAAATGTTCAGTGTAATCTCAGTTTCTGTGGCGCTTATTCTACTAGATCCCAAGGGTTGCAGTGGGAGGCACTTCCCAGTCTGCTCCAGAAGGTTTTGCTCTGGTCACTGTGGTGACCTCCAGGTTAAGGCAGTAGCATTCTGCTCTGCTGGGAGAACCCTGCTCCCTCCTCCAACACTTCTGACCTTTTATGACTAGTTCTTTTAAAACATGGCCAAAACCGCATCTCTCGTCACATACTGAGAACAAATCAAATTTGATTGCTGTCTCATGAAACTATGCAAAGCCCACTGGATGGGAATAGAATTCAATCTGCAAGTATTTTTTAAAAAATAGTTGGAAGAACTTGCTGCAATTCAGGCAACTCTTGGATTATGAGAAAGGACATTTTCCAGCCTAGTAGAGCCATCCAGTTTGGCGAGACTGCTGCTCTTCCCCCGTCCCAAAGTGTTGGAACTTCATTATGAGTTTTCATTTTCTTTATCCTGCACAAATTTCACAGTTCCCCAGAGTGCATCTTCCTGTCTAGCCTTGTTGCTGTGCAAATGTCTTCTACCTCAGCTTTTCTATTAGACCCAAGGTTAACTCTTTTAAAGGTCACAGTTCCAGAGTGCTGCTGCTCTTCAGCTGCTCTATGTTAGTGAGTTTGCTCTCATTATTTTTAGGCTTAGAAGTTCTAATATTGTTCTGTGCACCTTCAAAAGATTTTTATCCCTCCTCACTCTGTTTTAAGTCTTAGAGTACTTTTGTCTCTAATTTCCCAAGAGAAGAAAAGATTTTCAAGACTCTTGAAATATTGATTTAGGTTCAGATATTAAATGGATAAATGTTTAGGTAATTTACTATGTGTGTGATTTATCCATTTATTTCATACTGTGAAATTAAGCAGGAATTTCAGCCTACTGGATGGGAGAGCCCTTTTCCCCTATTCCAGATCCTGGGCGAGATCAGTCTGGATTTTCCACCATTCCATATTCTGGCTCTAACCTAGTCCAGATTTTCTCCCATTCCCTGTTCCAGCCCCTGTCTAGTCTGGGTTTTCCCCCATTCCTTATTCTGGGTTTTCCCCAGTCTGGATTCTGTGCCTGATCCAGTCCCTGTTTTCACCCATTCCTGTTTTACTCTACCTCTCCACTACTGATTGCCTCAGTTTACCTCAAAATGTTCATTCTCTCCCCTACAGATTAACTCAGATTATTCCTGCAGAATATTCTTTCTTCCTTACAGATTACGTCAGATTTTACCACCAAAATTTTTACTACCTTTCCCCTACTGATTACCACATTTTTATCTCAAAATGTGCATTCTCTCCCATGCAGATTGGCTCTGAGTTTAGCCATTAGGTTTGGTTTTTTAAGTACCCAACTTGTACTGCCTTGATATTTCCAGAAAGTTTTGAGCAACTCTGTTCTTAATGTTGCGCTCTCGGGCAACATAACAATTGTTCCTCTTCTATTCCCAGTGGTTGCAATAATTTTTTTAAAGTTGTGACCACCTGTGAAGCACACTACTGCTACTGGGTGTACTTCCATGTAATGTTTTGGGGTTTTTTTTAAGTGTCTGTATAAAGATAGATGTCAGTGCTCTCTGAATTTGAATATGTTAAGCGATTTGCTTTTAGTAAGCCCATCCTTTGGCTCATCTTTCTCTTTAGTAAGGCTGCCTTTTTTGGGCACTTGCATTTCTTGGTGCAGTAAGTGCTGTGTAGTCCCAGTCTGGTTCTGTGTGAGCTACTCAGCAGCCAGGTTGTTTTGAGCTCTCCTGTAATAAGTAACTCTTCAAATAGTAATGCAGAAGCCTTTGTATTCCCTTATTCCCTCATGGGGGCTGTCCTGAGACACCTGGCGCCATTAGGTCCATTTTTCTTTACAATTTAGCCTTTCATTTGGCCTCTTTTGGAGAAGAATTCTTTCCCCATTTAATAGTAATTACATGGTAATACACAATTAAACTTGTATTTATGGAATGCAAATTATCAACAAGAACTTTTAAGTACCTCTATCCTCACTTCATGTGTCCTGCACAGCTCAGACCAGGCCTGCTCTGCTTTCTTCTTCCTCCTGAGATTGCTGTTGACTGCCCTTTGGGTGGTCTTTTCATCATTCTTCTTAGCCTCCACACCTCCTGCAGCAGCTTCTCTTCCATCACCTATCAGACACTTTCAGGTTGCTGTTTTGCATGATTTTTTAATCTCTGATATTTTTGAGCCTTCTTGCCTCTTCTGTATTCTATCAGCTAGAATCTCAAGTGTCTCATAATCACGTCCTGTGTTTAGAAACAGCATAAATCTTTTCAACTTAATTCTTTGCAGTGACCTACAAAATTAAATACAAAGGTAGGGCTAAAGTATTCCACTTATGAATGGACTTGGTGTGTCCTAGGAATTGACTGAAGTGAATACTAGGGTTTTTTTTGTGGTTGTGTGGTATCTTTTGAACATCTACTTAAATATGAATCTTATGGGAATCTAAAATGAATGGGGGAATGAACAACAGATCGAGTATTTTGCTGTGTCGTTAAATAAGTAGAAATAATCATGGGTACCAATTTGAAGCTTAGCTGTTGCTGCTTAAAGTGATTTTGAGCAGTGATGTGTGGATTAAATCATGGGATGGAGACTTGGATCTGGGTTCAGTTCTCAGATCTACCACTTCATTGAGTAACTTGTTCAAGTCACTGAACCTTCTGGTGTCCCACTTCCCCTTTGTAAAAAGGGGACGACAGTACTGCTTTTATCTTGGATTGCTAGGCCTCTGGGGCAGGAACTGCCTGTTAGTTTGAGTGTGTGTAGCATTTTAGCACAATGGGATCCTCCTCTTAGAGATAATAACAACAACATGTGCGACATTCCCAGAACACCATTGATCTTTCATCTTCCAATGCACTGGGGTTCCCAGATTGTTTTTTAGATGTGAGAGATATTTTTTTGTCCTGTGAGAATGCAGACATGCTTTTTGTCTTTCTATCTTTTTGCCAACTGAAAGGAGGGAGGTATGTGGGGTAAACATGGTGGTATAGTGCTCAGTTTTCTGAAAGGTCTCCTTGAGTAGGTTTTTAAGATGACTTGCCAGTTTCAAAAAAAATCCATCCCAATAACGGAAACTCCTTGTGATATATGGGGAGAAATGCTTCTTTATTCATGGCTTATGGTGCACTACATGCTGAAGTGCAAGTCAGAAAGACTTTGAGCCTTGCTGTACTGTAAAGTAAACTTAGGTTATATATAATATTCCACAATGTTGAAGACAGTCTCAGAAAATAAAGGCTTTACAATAGGGGGAAAGAAATTATTGTCAAAAATCAGTCAAACCCAGGAGACTAATATCTACAGAATAATATGGCTGTGAAAAGATGCAGTGGGGGGAAATCCTTATTTATTATAAATGGCATTGGGTGGACTGTAAGGAGAAAAATATTTTAAAAGAAAAGTAATGGTAAAAAGTTGTTTTGGCTGTCTGTTACACTCACAAGAAGTGGGAAGCTTCTTGTGGCATAGCTGACTTCAAAAAAGTATCTCAAACTAGGAAGCAGAACTGAGCTAGAGGGATCACATCATTAAAGATTGAGAAATTCAGCTGGTCTGTAGATGTACAACTTCTTTCCACACCCAAATAGTGGACCAGCATGTCTAAAGGGTGTAGGTGGCAAAGCTCCCTTTCAACAGAACTGTTCCTTGTGCTGTACAGACTTCTGCTTTGAAACTAAACTCAGCAGACTATGGAAACATCAGTTATTTTGTTCTGCATCTCTTCAGGACACTGTAAGATTATTAGCTTCTCCTTGAAGCTGAGAAGCTTCTCTGAGCAAAGCAAGTGAAGTTTTTGTAAACTCCATGTTTTGAGCTAATTTAGAAACTTATTCTAACTAGTATTAACACAAGACACTTGGATTCTTTTGAATCAGAGAGGTTTATCAAGAATTGTAAGATGGCTTCAAATAAGGGTTTTTTGTCAAGGAGAGATTCTTCTCCAAAATCTTGCATAGAGGATCAAAAAGAAAATGTTTAATTGCCTAAGTTGCCACTAGCCAAATGCCTTGTTTCTAGCACTGTCCTTTGAAAAATGCTTCTGAGGCAGATGTGAGAGCCCTCTGAAAGATGTGGGGATACTGGCCCTATTTGAATGTCTTTTGTGTTCCAGTAAGAACAGGACAGTGTGAACTTAGAAACATGAGACTTATTAGTTTTTCAGAATACTTGAGTATATATGGGTAGAACTGCTTAACATAGACATAATTCATCTGTCCTGGAAAACCATAAGTCACCATTCTGTAGAATGAGAGAATATAGCTAAACACACTCTGTAGAGGAATCTGTTGCATTGCACAAGTGAGCAAATTAAATTTCTCTAAATTCTCTGTTCTTGGAAATTTCTTTGACTAAACTTACTAGCTGCTCTTAAGCTTTCCTCTAGATTTGTACCCTGGCTGCTTACAAAGCTGCTGGACTCCTAAATCCTGGAACAGTGTGTGCAAATGGAGATGCTCTGAGTGCATCCTCTTTGAAAAGGTAGCTGGCAGCTGTTTGTGTTAATCATGGGCTGAAATATGTGCCAGTGTTGAGGTGCAACTGCCCTAAGAGATGTGCCATTATGCAATATTACTGGAAATGGCTGTGCAAACACAGGGGATGATAAAGCACCATGGCAGAACAGAGCCATGTTTTCATGAAGAAAAACAGATTCCATCACAGTCCCAGACCGCAGTCAGCAAGTGTTAAGACAGTGTGTTGCTATCGGGTAGAGTCGTTCTAGCCAAGATGCAAGATTTAGCAGATGTTTAGCAAAAGGTTCCATTCTTCTTGCCACAGACACATGTGGAGCTGTCAAGAGTCTAGTAAGTATTTTACAAGTTTTATAAGTCATAGTTTATTGAGCTTGGGAAAGAATTTAGTATGGCATTGTGATCTTGGAAGCTGTTTTTCTCTGAAATAATATATTTTAATTTGTTTTTTTAAAAGTAAGCTCTGCTTTTGTGATAACTACTAAAAGAGAAGCTAAGTAAGTTGGGGGTTTTTATTTTTGTTTTAGTTTTTTTAAATGTTGCTTCTCTTCCTCTTCGGAGTGTCCTCCTGTAATATTCTCTTCAGTTACACAGTGTTTTTTTTCCTTTGAGTGATAAACAACCAGAAGGCTGAATCAGCACTTCGAAGCAGCATGGATCTGGCTTAACTTTGCTCTGGAGAAAGTTCTTTACCAAGTCTCATAATGACTATGGAATGGTACAAATAAAGGGAACGTAATTTATCAACCATTGTTGGCCATGGAAAGCGATATATTTAGATTAGCAGTTTATGTAAGTGAAGGATTTCTTAGGACACAAAGCAGTGCTGCACATCCCAGGAGGCATTTGTAGGGAGGGATTTAATTTGGTCAGGGATATGCAGCCATGGAAGTCAGTACTGTTTCTATCTACTGAACACAGAGGCTCCTAATAAATATGAAAAATTAAGTGTGATAATCTTATAATAGTTTGTGAGGTTCAGGCTGTAACTTATGCTACTATTTAAAGCACAGTAACTCAGAAGTGTCTCACTTCCCATTGAAATTCTGTTGATTTGCATAAGTCCTAGGAAGTTTACTGCTCAGCTTGATTGCTGAGGAGCAAGTGCTCTCCATCAGCCTTACTGGTGTGAGTTGAAGTCATGGGAATTTGTGTGTAAAATAAAAGCAAAGGACTGGAGAGACATTGTAAGGAATGACAAAAGGCCTAATGTAGACACATAAGGCTAACAAGCACTTCTGCTTCTTAAATGACCTTCACAAAGACTGACTACCTTCTCAGCATTCCTCTAAACGGTTGAGAAGTAGTGCAATCACTGTTTTGGAGACTGAGACACCAGTGAAAAAGTTTTCATTCCCAGAGGGAAAACCGGATATAGAGCTCAAAGCTCCTGATGGCCATTCCTCTGCTTCAGCATTGACAACACCTTCTCTTGGAGCTTTTGCTGAACTATAAACAGGAATGAGAACATGGAAATGCATTTTCCCCACCAGCATAGCTGCAAACAGCAACTCGATCTGTACTCTACAGTTGTGACAGGGCTGAAGAGGTGGAGGAAAAGAAGGAGTTAAGATACTTGCTTGTACAGTCTCAGTGTGATATGGCTGCCTCACTTGTGTGGAAAAGCATTAGCACTTATGCTCTCCTTTGCATATGTCAGTTCACAAGGCAGTAACACCACAGAGGAGCAAAACCAGCTGGCTGCTGAGCTGCATTTCTTAGTGGGCACAAAATTTGGAAAGGCCAAAGTGAATCCGATCCACTAAGTTGGATTTCAGAAACAGGAAACTTCACTCACTCCCAGTATGGAGGGAATGTGGGGTTGCCTGATGGTGGAACCTGGAGCAGGAGCAAGTCCAGGGAGAGTCTGAGGCAGAGGTGTGCTGTTCAGAAGCATGATGAGTAGCACCACAGCAATGTTTCCTAAGGAGCTGGGGGAGCAATAAGTGATGAGAAATGCTGAGAATCAGGCATGACAGTTTTCAGTGGCCGAATCCTCCTTGATTTAGGGTCTGCCTTTGTTACATTTCTGTTTCCCCAGACAAGGTATGACACATGCAGAGATTCCCAAGAGATCTACTGTCCATCTTGAATATGTGAGTAGCTCTCATTATTGTTAATGGGAGTTGCATGTGCTCAAAAAATGAAGACTCCCTTGTGATGCCTTGAGATGGAAGACTAATATCTAAATGATGTGTAATTATTTGTGCAAATGGTGTAACATGTGATGTCTTTATTAGGTCATTGTTGCTCAGAGAATTGGCCTGATAACATTTTTCTTTAGGAAAATGACCACATACAAAAAGTAACAGACTATTAATTTCTGCTTTGTGTTACTTGAATGCTGTGTGCTCCTTTCTTGTCTTCTAAATGTGTGTGTGTGTATATATATATATATATATAGTTCCCCTCACACAGCAAAGCATCATCTTTTCAGATCACTGGTTCTTAGAGAAGAGTGAAGTATCTGTGTCCTGAACTGCTGGTCTTCAGGGAGCGATTTAGGAAACTGGGAGCTCTGGTGACCTGAGCATAGACTGCAAAGAAAAAATTAACACTTTTACAGACCTGAGCATGGCAAACAGCCATGTGGGAACTGGGGAGGTCCAGGATCATGATTGTACTTCTTCCACCCCATGCCTGATAAAAGGACCATCTTTTTTCTAACTCACCATGTTACTAGGAAAAGGAGCCAGAGGAAGAGGGAAGGGTCACTTTTCTGAGGTAATTGCTCAGCACAGTGGTACCCTGCACATAGCCTATGGCACTGTGAGTTTCTTGAGAGCATGAATGATAAGTAATTGCAGTTAATGTCTGTATAAATTGGGGGGGAAAAACCCTTTGTAAGTTGCATCAAGTGAAAGTACCAATAAAGACATGGAGAACCTTCCATGGAAGAGGCAATTTGTTTTTTGACTACATAAAATCTTTAAAATATCTGAAGCGAAGGCATCAACTGAAGTTGTTGTGCATATTTGTTTTGGACCAAAGGGCACTCCTTATTTTACAAAGTGCATCCTCTTGAGGATGGTCTTAAGAGCAGGGCATCTCACTGAAGTTTGGGTAGTAGCTGGCATTGACAATAGCAAGTTTGGTTCCAGTTAAAACGTTTTTCTAACTTCTAAAACTTGTAAGAGAGGGCAGTCTGACCCTTCAGAAATAATATGGTAACATGCTGGTGATCAGAATTAGCTGCTGGTATAAAACTGAGGAAAATAATGCCATTCTACAGAGTTGAGCATGCAAGGATGGCCCTCACCTCTTTGAATTGAGGCTTCGCAGCTCTCAGAGCATTTCCTTACCCTGTTGGGATGGTACCAGAGACTGTCCCCAATATTAATCAAGTGTTAGGGTTGCCTCAAATGAACTACTGAAGTTTGCCTATGCAACTCTAAGTGAGTTCCCTTATGGGTATGAGTAAGGCTCATGTACTCTTGCTCTGATGTGCAGGATCAGTGCACATGGACAGTGTGAGCACAGTTTGCCACACAAACCCTGGGCTGTGGACAGGGGTACTGATTTTCTCTTTTTAAATGCTTCTGGCTTGTAAACACTTCACAAGTGTAAGTCTTCATGACAACAGGGAGCTGAGAGGGTGACACTGGCACCATGGAGACACTAAGGCAAGGAGGCTGAGTTCAGACATGAGGATGTCAAATTCAGAGAACATAAGACTGCAGAGTTGTGCCAGTGGTAATTATTTTAATTATCTTTTTTAAAAAAATCAGTTAATAAACCTGTATGTTAAAGGCCATCTGTGTTGTGGACAAAGTGGCTCTTTTGGGTAGAGAGAGGGTTTCCTCTAACTCGACTGGTGAAAGCTCTGTGTCTTGCATGAAAATTGGTATAGCCAAAAATAAACTGGTTGGGTGTAGTGAAGAGAGATGCTCTGCATTGCCTTCTGGTTGGTGGGGGTGCTTATGCACCAGACTACTGCAAAGTTCTGGTGTCTCATAAAAACTCTCATCCTTGACTCTGTTTCATGATCTGTACTTGAATGGAGTTGGATTAGTGAAGGATCTCTGCATGGCAAACAACTCTGGAAAGCTCTTCCTCGTGCAGTCAGGCTAAGTAGCAATGTTAAAGTACCACATGTGAAGTATCCCTAAGGAGAAATAAGATAAAATTATCCCTGTTTGGCTATGGCAATGAAGCTGACTTCTGGTGATCTTTAGCTCCATGTGTGCTCTGACTGTGCTCAGGGGGCTGTCAGTTGAAACACAAGACCAATGTGGCCAGAAGGTACAACACACTTTGCAAAGAAGAAACTTCTGGGTTGCAGTGCTGCTGTTTGAGGATAGGACAGGACAGTAAGCAAGCAGAGATTGGAAGGGCTACTGACCCTCATCCTTGGGGATATAAGAACAAATGTCATTAAGTATTGTAGGAAGCTTGTTTGGCAGTGGGGATCCTGGCATCGGCACATTCAATCCCAGTTCGTTTCAGAGATGGGATGCTAAGTAAACCCAATACGGGGTATGGCAAATCCTATACCTTTTGCCAAAACAGGCAAGACAAATGAAGCTGTCATGCCTTGCCTTTCCTTCTTTCTCCTCCAGGAGGCAGATAGGTCCAGCTTTTGGATGGTGTCCTTCCTTACAGCTCGTGCCCCTTGGCCAATCATGCATTGCTGATCACCATTCAGGTAAAGGACAAAGGAGAGAGTTTAGCAGTCAAGAGGATACTGATGAGAGGGGAAAATGCTTATTTCAGAGGCCTTTTTAAGCACTCTTCTCTTTCTTGACAACAACGGAGTTTATCATGCTCTCCTTTTATCCCTCCGTATAGAGTCAGACACTGTCTATTATGAAGAGCTCTTAGGAAATCCTCCTCTCCTCTTTGTTAATCTCTCTTCTGGCTTGTGTGTGCCAGCTAGAGGGGGACTGGGGCATCCGCATGACCAGGTGCTCTGTTTGGCAGAGGAACGAGTGGTGGCCAGCACAGACCTTCTCCCTGGAAATGGTATCAAAGATGTGGGTTTGAAACTTTAATAAAATGGAGATGAGGGTGAAGAAAGGAGACGAAATACCAAAGAAAGCTCACCACTGTGTTTTGAAATGCCGACTGCCCATAATATTGGCTTTCTCTTATTACATAATCCATCCTGGACTCTTCAGCTTTACAGCTGCACAGTTAGCTGGAAAATCACAGAATTTCTTGGAAAGTGGCTCAGTTGTTCTCTCCTTCCACTCCTGCCTGCCTATTGGTGAAGTTTACTGCCGGCAGTTAACATTGCATGCATGCCATTTGTCTGATACCAATGGCAAAGCTTAGACTTAAGGTGATACAGCTGCTTTCAAACTTCTGCTCCCTTCTGAGGGTTGCTAACAGACTTTCACTACATCCTACATACACCGCTTTTATTTGTATTTTTCACTCCTAAAGGCCACCACCCCAAAGTGAGGACTTACCTGCAGTTCTTTTACCCCAAGGAGTTTGCAGTTGCATAGGCAGGTGGGCAAGATATAGGACAGGGATGAAGTTGCTTTTGTTTCACAGTGGGGATTTGAGGCACAGGGAGTTGAGAAGGAGCACTGGGACCAGCCCTTTAGAAATAGGGCTTTGTGGAAGACTTGCAGCTGAACGTAATCAATAGTGTAATATTCTGGCTTCTTTCTTGCAGGGATGAAGGGGCCTTTTTCCAGGTTTCAACTGCTGCCATTTCCCCCTGACTGCTTTGTGACCAGTCTGTCTTGCTGTGTAGCTCTGCCAATTTGTAGCCTTTTAGTCACCCATTGGTTACCTATAAAATTCTTGGCTGTCTTGGAATCAGATCCCAAAAGATTTAAGTTAGGTTAACTGTAAATTCTTGGATTGGGATACTTTTGTTTTCACTGTCAACAGTGCCAGCAACTGTTATTCTGAAAAGACATGACTCAACGGAGTCACAGTACTTAATTCTACAGTCTGAAATGTTTCAATACACTTTTCTAAGTCAACATAAATGTTTTGTTTCTGGGCAGCTCAGCTATTATGTGTAGCTTCTTGTGATTTCTTACTCCATAGGGACATGAGCTGGGAGACAACTGTCCTTGTTCTTTGTGTTTGGTGGGCCCTGGGCAGACTGGCTCACATGAGGCATCACAGATTACCCAAAATCTGGCCATGGGCAGGAACGGGGCATGGATTTTCCTATGTTCCTTGAATTACAGTAGTGAGACTGGTGAGAGAGATGCATTTGCATGTATGCACAGTGCCTGAGCAAAGTATCTTGCATTTTCCAAACACCACCTTTTTTAGTGATCTCCTACAGAAATGGCATTTTTCATTGGAAAATATTCTCTGTACTTCTACATAGTCAATACAAACTTACGGGAATTTGTTCCTGGTAGAGATAATGGTTCTTCCCATTTTGAGAGGAGAAGGAGAATATCAAATGTCATAATTGAAATTCTAGTGTTGGTGCGTTAAGTACAAAAATGTCTTAGGTCAATAAATGTGGGTTTAGAACTGTAACACTCTCAAACTGCTCCGTGCTGTGCACAGAAAGGATGTGAAATGGCATTTTTATCAGTCAGAGAAAGCTTAGTTTAATTGGCGCCAGTCAAGTTTCTGTATTGTTCTGCGTAATCTGAATTAAACATTGGTTTCACTACATATGTGGCTTTATCTTCCTTGAAGACATAGGGTGCTCCGTCAGACAGTAGCATCAGCTTTGAAGTTAAGTTATTCATAGCTCAAGGATTGATTCTGACATTAACACTGTTTCCCTACACTCCTTGAAAATGCATCCCACCACCCCATTCTTTCAGTTCCTGCTTTAGTATTAATGTTAAATATCTGCAATTTCATAGTGAAAAAAAAAGCTCCTCTTCCACTCTATAAATAAAAGACTGAAAAAAACCAAAATTAGAGGGATTAACAGGAAATGGTGGTTTTTAAAGAGTAACTTCTTGCTCATGTTTGTGAGCTACCAGTTATCATACGCCTTCATGTAGAGTTTTGCCATCTCTCTCTGTGAGGAGGTTCAGTCACTTCACTCCAGATCTGGGGCAGAAGTCCATGCAGTGGATAAACTGAAGGCTTAACCATACAAATATTTTGCTTGGACCTTGCAAATCTTTGTTTCTTACTGACATATTTGGCTGATAGCTTAGAGTCACTGACTTAAGTAGCCTTTGCCTTTAGCTGGTAGGTACAATTGGGTTAAGTGACATTTCTTGTCTCTCTCTTTTCTCTTTTTTTTTTTCTTTTCTTTTCTTTCCCTTTTTTTTTTTTTTTTTTTAAGGGGAGGAAGCATGACTTTATTCTGAACTTTCTTCTTCTTCCTTTAAGGAACTTTTTGTGTGAGAAAGACTTGATGTCAGTGCACAAAAAAATGACTCAAGATTTGCATTCTTTTGCCACAGGAATAAATGAACAAAGTTTGCAACTGAAAAGGCATTTTTACACCTTTTGTTGTTTAGTAACATAGAAATCCCATTATGCTTCATGCATAGCCCTGAGGAATGTGCAAACAAGTATTAAATCAATGGCATGTCTTCACAGCTTCTTTTATCATGAGTATTTAAAACTGAATATTCAAACATTCATTCATATTTCAAACATCTGTCTCAAATAGTGAATTTGTGTTGGAGTATGTTTTATTGCCAATAGATAGGTTAAATGTAAAGCTTTTAAATGTTTTATAAGCTGCAGATGCTTAGCTGTGGTCTTGTAACAGTGTTTCCAGGGGTTTTTCTTGATGCAACGGAGTGGAAAATCAGCAATAAGCTTTTAAAGGTAACCAGGGGAAAAAAGGGGGGGAAAAATGTACCCACCTGAAAGAAGGTAGGTGAAAAGTTGGTGTGTAGTTTCAGAGAACCCATCTCTTCAGTCTGTAATAGTGGAGTCTGCATAATTTATGGACGCGGTTAAACATCTCTCTTCCCCAGGTAAGCCACACAAGCATCATGCTCCCATTTAAGGGTACTTACCCCATGAAATTTGACAACAGCCTTATCAGTGCTGAGGTTGTCCAAGATAGATAACCAAGGTCTGATACCATATGGGCTCACCCTTCCCAACACATCCTTTCTCGTTGTTGTGTGGGAGGGTTTTTGAGAGCCTTGGTGGCCCAGCAGGATGTGCAGGTTGTGCTCTCCTGCGTGTCCCTTGTGTTCCCCGTCATTGCTGCGCCTGCCCTCGGCAGCAGTGCCTGTGGACCTTGTATGAAGTTCTCATTCCCACTTCAGCATATTGCTTTCTTTTGGCTCTGCTTAAAAAGTCCTTCAAAAGGACACAGAAAACAGATGTGCTCCACCCATTCTTATGCAGAACATATTAATATACTTCATGTTAGGGGAAGGCAGCGCAAGGCGGTTGCTTCCCTGTCCAAATTAATCAAATTTGACCTTTTTCGAGCTCTACTACCTGTTTTACCTGGACTGATCACAGTTGTGAAAGCCCCTGGTGCAGATGTGCTGCACTGGTGGAAGGTGAAGGTGGCTTTGGTGCTTGAGCAGGGTTACTGTGTGAGAAGTGCATCTGTGCTAAGGGTTCTCTTAGAGGCAAACATCCCCATGTTGGAGAGATGTTCAACATTATAATTAAAAATACATAACTTTTTGTGGTGAAAACATTTTTCAGTAACAGGAAAGCTTTTATTTATTATTAAAGCATTCCTGGTTTTGGTGAGATTTTTGCTGTCTCTCTGGTGTATAGGCTGTAGATTGTATCAAGGAAATACAGGAAGACTCCAGTCCTTTAAAGACTTTTCATATGTTCATATTGTGAATTCTGACTTTCAACCATAAAAAAACCTTCAGAACTATGACTTTAAAAAACAAATTAATATTCAAAGAAACCAAATAAAAAGCAAAGAGGATGCATTCCTTTTTTTTTTTTTTTTTTTAAAAAAAAAAGCACCTCTTTTTTGTTGAGCGCAGTATATCTGGAATTATTATACTGAATACTTTATAGTTCGTTTTGCCAAAATAACAAATTAACAATGTCTTAACAAGGCCTCTCCTCTGGCAGTATTGTCCTGGGAACTAGATTTCTTTTTTCTTTTCTCCCCTTTTTTTTTTTTCATTCTTTTTCTGTCTAGGCACTTAAAACTGTTTTTTTGCACCTCTTTATGTTGTCCACATCTTGTTTGCAGTTAAACTTCAGGAGTTGACTTCCATTTTTATGGTTGCAAGTACTTCAGCATCTGAGCATGTGGCCTGCTTCACTTTACTAAAGGATGTTGGCAAAAAACTGTCTTGCTTGGGGATTTGCCTGCACGTGTATTTCAACTTTCAAACCATAAGGCAGTGTGGAATGGTTCAGCAAGGTTCTTAAATTTAACCTCCTCCTAATTGGTTTAAAGTAGAGTGGAATAAGACTTTAAAGAAAACCGTTGTTTGTTTAGTGTTTAGCTTTTTGTAGGCTGAACTGACTTAAGATGGCACAATTAACAGTTTTAAACCAGTATAATAACTGTATGTATAAATAAGCCATGCATGCAAGATGTGATCCCCAGTGCCCCCTGCCCTTGTCTGACCAACTGTCCCATGTGGCAGTGGATGCAGCATAGGATGTTGTGTACAAGTGTTCATCTGTGGAGCCATGGCCCCCAGAGCAGGATGGAAGCAAACCCTACTAAGATCTTGGTATTGAATGAAACACCTAGATGAATTAAAAAATAAAATAATAATAATAATAATAACAACTTTTAAAAGTCCATTGTTATTTGCATGGAAGTGAAGAAATGGAGAAATTTCGGTGTTGGAAATGTGTAATATTGACATGATCTCTACACGAGGCACTGCAGTAGTTTCTAGGTGATCAGGCTTTGTCTCCCAGGGATCTACTCTTTGATCCAAGTATTTGCACCCATGTATTGCAACTTCGTAGTAATCAAGACTTCAGTGCCCTGACAGATCTGATATGTGTTTCCTGTAATTGAAATGGAACAAATGGAAAAACAGGTAAATGCCTTCAGGTGTGAACTGCTCGAGGAGGACTGAACCCTGATAGGAACATGATATATTTTGATGGAGGAACATCAGTTTCCATCTCAGTCCCTGCAGTTCAGTGGTCTCATTGAACTCCCTGGTTCTTTGAGCATGGCATCTTCCTGGGTTTCTTCTGGTTTTAACCTGTGACAGTCCTGTCCTGTGCTCCATGTATCAGTACCAAGCCCTGCTGCTTCTATCCCTGTCCTCATTACAGCATCCCTGGAAGTGTTCGAGGTCAGGTTGGATGGGGCTCTGAGCAACCTGGTGAAGTGGAAGCTGACCCCGCCCATGGCAGGTGGGGCTAGAACGAGATCCTTTTTAAGACCTCTTCCAACTCAGCCTATTCTGTGACTTTTAGGGACTTCACCATGTCATGGTGGCTCTTCCAGCCATTGCCTGGCTGCATTTCTCTCATGAGTTTCATGCCTCAGTCCTCAGGTAATGCCCCAGCATCACATCCTCATTTGCAGTTTAGCTTCCAACTTCTCCCACTCAGTGTTCCTCTCTGATTTGTTCTCTCCCAGATGTAGTTCTCAATGCCCATATTTTCTGCAGACTGTTCATGTTGTGCTGGTACCAGAAGCAGCAGGATCTTGGGAGTGGTGACATCCTGAGCCTTGGCTCTTCTCTCTGCTGCTTTGGGGAGCAGGGGAGGAGGACATCCTGTTGAGCTAGGCTGGGGTCTGCTCTGTGCACGTGGTGTTTTAAGAGAACTGTGCTGACTCTGTCTTCCCCAAAGATTTACAACCTGGCCAAATGTGATTTTTTTTTCCTGCCTTTTTTTTTTATATTAGTAAAACAACACAGCAAAATCCCCCTGCTGAAGTGTAAGGTACTATTCTGTTGGGAAGCTATCTGTGCCTTGAGGCCATCAGCATGAATTTGTTATAATGCCTGTGGAATGATGTGTATTCCTCAAGTTGTTTTCTTTAAAAGTACGTTAATATCTCTTGCAGAAACTATCAAAGCAGAATGCAAAAATGTAGTCCAAAAAGATACCTGGCATGAAACTTTGTCCAAAGTTTTGCAAAGCTGCAAGTAACTGAAAACAGAACTTGTAATAGCTGTCATTGCTAGCTTTGTCTTTAATAATAGTTAATGCAAACAGAAACTGCTGCAATGTTTTTGGAAAGATACTCAACCTTCTGCTTCAGCTTTTAAAGGATTAGGAAAACACCCATGGTGGGAGGCAGATTATCTCACATCTGTCTACTTCAAGGCTTCTTGTGTCTTTCTCTGAAACATCTGGTACAGGCTGTTGTCAGAAGAACAACATAAACTAATTTATATGTGCATGTGTTTTTTATACCTCGTTAGCATAGGCTGGCACTTTTTTCAGTGAATTTTGGGTGAGTTGGTAGGTTTTCTTGGGTGAATCAAAAACAAAGGCTTGTTGCAGCCCAGAACACTTAAGATCTTTCTTAGCTTTAAAAAGATCTGTCCAAATAGCTGTTCTTATTTTTTGGCAGTTATTTGGCATCTGAAACTGTAATATCTTTTTTTAAGATTACCTAAATCAAGAAAAATTTGTCACAGCAAGCAGTTGTGACTTTTTGTTTTGAAATAAATAAGTTGTTTTTTTTTCTGAGGCTGAAGGGCTTAATTTCTCTCTTGAACATATTTTAAGCATGAAATATGTACTAGAAGGAAACTTTAAGAAATGTAGTGTATTGATGTGTGATTAAGGATCCTGAACACTTTTGTTGCTGGAAAAGCTAATAGTAGGCTGAAGTTGGTTGTGCCAGCATTTTGATTTTCTGAAAACGTCTCAGCTCTAATTTTGCATGTTCCCTGGCCTTAAGTAGTGACCATTAGAGATGCACCTCTGCTGGATGGCCACAAACCCTTTGTTATGCTGAAGTGGAACCATGTCTTCTAAATAAAGGGTCTGACTATGGCTGGACACAAGGGGCAGCTTCAAGAGGCAGAGGGGGCTCTGCAGGTGAGGGTCCAGTTGTGTGGTTTAGTGTTAAAAACACCTGGAATTAGAAATACCATTAATAGACAGGACTCACTGGAGCCCTGCCTGTTGGAATTTGGAGTCTGGTGCTCCTGAGCCCAGTGGAACCAAACAGCATCTCTGCAGAAGTAGAGGAAAACAACACAGTGTCTCAGGTGAAGGCAGAGTTTTCACCTGGAGAGTTTTGTTGCAGGTAATCGTGGAAGCACAATAAAGGGTGGTTTTGCAAACCCAGCTCTTGATACAGACATCATCCTAGTGCTGGGTCCTGTTGGCCTTTGAAACTGGTGCTCTTTTTCCCAAACAGGGTAAAAACCTCAAAATTTTGAATATCTTTAAATAACTTTACTTATAGGCATCCCTGCCATGACTAAATGTACAAATCAAATGTGACAAACAGTGAAGCTAATGAGTTAGCCACTTTTCCACTCTCCTTTTGTGCAGAGAAGTGATAAAGACAAATATGAAAGTACAATCTAAGGTCCTTGAATTTAATAGTAAGAGGTAATTTTTAAAAGTAAAAAATTTGCTCATAGGGGTTTTCTTTCTTCAAGCTTTAGTCTCCTATCTGAAAGGCCAACCTCTATTTGGATGAGGGAATCAAACTCTTTAGTTAATGTAAACGGATGAGCTGAATTTGAAAGGGATTGAGGGAAGGGGTGGAACATCTAAAGGTTACATTGTCATTAGTTTTATTTCAGTTAAAATAATTGTACATGTTTAGTTTAAAATGGAGAGGGAAAAGTACTTTGAAATATAATTACATTTAGCAGTCTTGTAGCTTTGTACTTTGTACTATAAATTGCGTTCCCAGCTGTTTTTCATCTCCTGTAATTTAAATAAGTAAACCTTTTGTTCTTAAACTCACTTAGTTCCTTCTAATTCTGTTGATGGACATCCATTTCTACTGCTTTATTTTATGTTAATATTTAACAATGGCATGCAGTTACCCCCCTGCCGGCCACTGCTCCACCTCCTTTGTTTCTGGAAGGCCTCTTTTTGCCTTGGTCTTTAGTTTTATAGAAGAATCCAAACTTCCTGTCCCTGCACCTAGCAGGAGTAAGGTTTCTGCATAAACTGACACGAAATCCCTCGGAAAGGGCCTAGCCCCCAAGCAGGGAAGGTGGTGCTAGGCTGTCAGCCTCTTTTGTTGGTTGCTCAGATGGAAGTATGGAGTGGATGATGCTTTGTGGGCCAGAGTAAAGCTGTGCCAAGGGAATGCAAATCCACTAGGTGTGCCCAGGTAATTTAAAATGCTCACGCTGGCAGCTTTTCTGCATGAGTAAAGCTGCTTAATTAATGCGTTTTCTCCACTTTCTTTTCTTGACAAGTTGATTCGAATTGAAACGGTCTGTAATAAGCTTGTCACGGGTCTTGGGGACAAATAAACCCTCTCCTACAGGTGGAAAATAAAGAGTCTGTGCACTTTGTGTTTCTCTGTGACCAGAATGGTTGGTGGCAGGTATGGCAGACTGGCTGACAGGGTTAGTCAGACTACAGCCCCCACTGACAACCCACACTGTGGCTTGGCTTCTCACTGGTGCCTAGAAAGTCAGGTGCAGGACTTCAGGCAGGAGAATTGGCATCTGTCGTGGCTTTTCTTCTTCCCCTACTTTTACACAAGGACTTTGAGAGTAGTGTGAACGTAGTGGACACTGTGTTCAGCAGTTCAGTAGTGGGCACAGCAGCTCAGGCACTGCTCCTCTGGTCTCCCCCTCCTCCATCCCTCCAGAGAAAGCTTATTTTTAACTTGCTCAGCCTTGCTGTTTGACAGAAGTGAACATGGAGGAGACCTGAGCCCAGGATCAACAAAGGCAGCACTGGGCATTTCAGCCACTGCCTTTGAAATAGGCCTTGACAATAATGGAGTTGGGAAGCCCCACTGTTCAGCCTTCTTTATAGTGTTAATAACTGTCCAGAAAGAAGAGAAGCAAGAAATTGCTCAGATTTCATCTCTCAGATTTCATCTTGCATCTAGAGTGCCGCAACAAATCAAACTGAAATGGGCCCCTCCATGGCTTCTGCACTGCCATGCCGAGCTGTCCTGGGCCCCTTCTCCCCCCCGCTTCGAGCTGAGTGCTCAAAGCAGGCTGGCTGGGGGCAAACACATGTGCTTCTCAATTGCACAAGTGTCCTGCTAAGGACGGACTCAGAAATGAATTGGTTTATAGAGTTTGCAGTTGGAGGCTGAGGCAGGTAGCAGGTGCCCGGTGACACAGAGCGAGGCCAGAAGAGATGTCTGCTCTGCCTGGTCACCCACCTTGGCTGTCCCCAGGACACATCTTGCTTCCTTTGGATGTGCAGGGGCAGTTCTTGCTAAAGGATCAACATGAAAATGAGACGAGGGCTTGGGGTGGCCATCTCTTCTGGCCCAGGCTTTGGGGGAAGAAGGCCCTGCCAGTGACAGCAATGTTTGGTCAGTGCTGATAGCAAGAAAATATTGCTTATTGTTTAACAAATGCAAGCTCTTTGGTGCCATTGACAAGTGATGCTATTTTTTTTATGCATTATCATATTAGTGGAGTTTGGAGTTGCATGCCTAGTCCTCAGGGATGCGCTGGGAAGAGTGCTCAAAGTCCAGGAGGACAAGCACAGGTATTATGTATTGAGTTACACTTTAATAACTGATAAGAGTTGCAGAAATATTTAGCTTCAGGAAAAAAATCCAGCAGTGAAATATACGAAGGAGCTCATAGTTTTAAAGCAGAACAATGATAATCCAAAGATGTTGCAGCTTTTCACATTCGTTGTCTACGTAGTAGGAAAAACTCTGACACCTGCATTGATTTAAAGGCTGCTTGGACCAATAATCTCCACTCTCTCAATAAATTGAAGCAGCTGGAATGCATTCTCATGTTGCAATAGACAGTGCATGGTCTTCAGCAATTTCCTTATTATCTTTCGTAATTAGCAAATCAAATTTTTGTCTTTAATCCTCTTGCATCCAGGGATATTTTGTGCTCAGAAGGCTGGGAAGTATGTAGGCAGATTGTCTTGCCGGTTGGAATTCCCCAGGGCACTGGGGGAAATACGGAGGAAGAGGGGCTTCTGGCCCCAGGTCTGATGGTAGTTTTTTTGATTGTCTGAGTATTTGGAGCTGCAGTGTTACAGCATCCTTTCCCAAGAAATGAAGCACAGCAGAGAGGGAACACATGCTATTGTGTTCACATCTGGCATTAACATATAAAATTTGAGGCATATGAAGTTTCTTCCCATACAACTAAATTAAAAACCTGTGGCATAAGGTAAACTGACAAGTGCAAAACTGCTTGGGTGGGACATTTTAAATGGTTACAAATGTCTCCTGAAAGCTGTTTCTGGAAGAATGTTACTGAGCAGGCTGTCTCCAGGCTCACTGCTTAGCAATGTCAGAGAGGGCTGCCCTGTTGCCATAATTGATATAATTTTTGGGGAGAAATATCTTGTTCTGGTTGTGAAGACAACACTGCTCCACAGAACCTGGGGCAGAGTCCAAGCTGCAGAGCTGAGTTGTGCCATGTAAAATAAGCACATCTTGGCTCTCTTTGGAGAAGAGGACTGGGCAGGCACAGTTCACTGGGTAAACTGGTGCATGCTGATAGCTATTGACTTGCACACACATTATCTCTGTGTTAGGCAACATGTTTCTCATTTGGATTTGCAGCTCGTGGGATGTCTCAATTGGGGTAACACACTAGACTGTCCGCTCTGGGGAATTCTTTCTTGACTTAATTCAGTGTTTCATATTTCTGCTGAAACAGGACCTGGTCTAAATAACACAGATAGTTTCTGTGTGACACTGAGGCAGGTCCACGGTAATGCTGCTGCACTGTCTGTCCTTAGATGTAGGGACTATGAGCTCTTATGTTTTTTGTCATCTGGACTGTCAAGGGGTGTGGAAAAAAAAGTAGGAAGGAGCTTGACTTCCAAGGAGCTGTCTGCTGACAACATCCCTTCAAGGCAATAGGAGCTGGAGTGCACAGCACTTCTGCAGCAGCAGGTCTCCCGTGACGTGTCAACACCTTCCTTGCTTCAGATCCTGGGTCCTGGGCTACACCAACCCCGACTGCTAATGTAAGCAAAAGTTACGAAGGATGTTGGGAACTACAGATAAACTTGAAGTCACCTAGAAGTACTGTAGCAGGATGAAACCATCTTGGTCTCCCCAGCACTGAAAATCTACTGCTGGGGTAGGGAGAAGTTTGACCAGTCCGTGTCCAGGCCTGGGTTCCTGTTTAGATGAAATTTGCTTGCAGCCCATCTGGTGTTCAAAGAGCAATGCAGTTTGTATCCTAATGGCCATAGTTGTTTCCTCCTGATGCTGGCCTCCACCGGCCCTTGTCTGTGCCGTGTTACTACACAAGTGTTACATCTCTGTTGATATCTTTGCTGATTTCATTAGCAGCCCTGCCGTTTATAGTACTTATGTTGCAAACATGGTCCTACATGAAGGCACTTAGAAAGATATGTTATGGCTGTAGAGACCCAAGTGATCAATAGCTTTTAGATTACTGTGTCACTAAACAGCAGGCTGAGACATGGAAAGGCACTGTTACTTTAGGGATGAGAGATTTTTAGAAAATAAATCAATAGTGAATACAGGCTGATTGGTTTCCAGTTCAAATAATTCCAAGAAACATGGAGCCCAGGGGAAACAGTGCCATTCATACTTGGAAATAAACAACACATGCTTGCTTTCATTTATGTATTTGGGTCAGTACTCTTAGAAATGGAGAGGGAGCCATTGGACAGGGTATTAGTGTGGAAATGGGGAACTTGAGTTCTCCTTTGAGTGCTCCAAGAGACCTCTTCTCCCTGCCTTCCCCAGGTTCTCTTTGATGCCGACAGCCCTCACTCTGGTTTTGCACACAGAAAACCTTCAGCTCGTGGGGACTGGCTGGTGTGATCCCCAGTTGGAACCCTAACAGAAATGTGAGTAATGACATCTCTTCAGGAAGGTGATTTTGCTTTCAAAAGGCTTTCCTTTTTAATGCCCAAGTGGCCATGGGCTAAATGAGGGTTAGTGGCTGTCAGGTGCAGCAGTGTGCTGGATGGCTTATACACAGGTATGACATGAAGCTGCCAGAGAAGTGGATGCTGCTGCCTCTCCAGGAGGCTGCTGTGACATCTTGCACATGCAGGTATGTTTACATGGCATAGGGTGGCTCTGCTGGTGTGCAAGACCACTGCAGCAAACCACTTCCTGCAGTACTACTGCTCATCCCTGCTTCCTGGCCCTGTCCTGGAACACATCCCTGGAGATGTGGGGTGAGACTGTCAGTGGCTGGTGACTAGAGGAGCACAACTGTTCCTTGGGAATGGGGATCTTTCTGAAAGTCTTCCAGCACTTCAGGGATTTTGCAGTATTCACTGCCAGGGAACAGTCCCATGTGAGCTTGAGGTGCCTTCAGTTACTTCTTGTTCTAGTCTAAGACCTGTCTCTTACTCAGTACTGAATCCTCCCAAAAGCTCTCTTGTGGGTGTGCTTCAAGGGCAATTTGCTGACAATGCAGTTACCTGCTACCTCTGGGACACTGGACATAAACTGAAGGTTACTGAAATTTTGCTAGAGTGCTGGTTTTATACATACTGTTTTACTGGAGCACTGCTTTTATCTTGGAGTGGGCTGCCAAGTCCTAGAAAGCTGCCACTGGAGATGTACAAGTTGTGAGGACGTTTCCTAGAGCTGTAGCATATCTCAGCAGCCAAGGACTGTCTCCTGTTCATCCAGTGGTAGCTGAGGAAGCCAATGGCAGAAGACCAGTTGGAAAAACTTATTTGAAGGAAGAAGTGAGAGATACTTGAAAGTTGTCTATGTGGCTTTTTTCTTCCTTGTCCAAACAAGAGAAGGAAACTGTCTACTCTAATCTGACTTGTCCATCTTTGCTTGGAAAAGGTGCTTCATGATGGCGGCAGAGTGGGGGATAGTATTTTTGTCTAATGTTTGTGATACCTGGAGTTAAGACCCTTTCCTGACCTGGATATGCACGTGACACACAACTACATCACCGGGTCGGGCTGTTGTCTGTATGCAAAGTGGGGAAAATGTTATTCCCTAGTCTCAAAAGAATGAAGGATAATTATTTTGAGGGACTGAGATAAGGGAAACTCTGTAAGCATCTAAGACAAATAGATCTGCTCCCACTGAATTCAGTAACAGAACTTTTAATGGGAGCAAGATCCGGGCTCCATCTGATAAAGAATTTCATCTGGATTGCATATGGGGGCAGGCATTAAAGGACCCATCTAAGGATCTCCCCTCTGGAGTACATCTATAAAAGACCCTCTGTAGTTGTGTTCAAAGCTCACAGTAATGCCAGTCTCCTCAGGACCATTCACTTAGATCATTCAGAAACTCTTTCTTGTCTAAGCCCTGATGCTCTCCCCCAGTTGAAGAATGTGGTTGAAACTCCCATGCAGGGAAGACTTAAGATTTGTTTTTTATTTGAACCCAAAACATTAACAAATTGGACACACGTGCTTTGAGACTAGAGCCCGCTCTTATTTAAGCCAATGCAAAAGTCTCCTTGATCCCAGCAGGATCAAGGTCTTGAATATTGCTTGTACCTTTTTAGAATATCTGCCTCTAAATGAAACAGACAGTGACAAACTCATTCTGGGTATATCCTCCTTGACTGATTTGCAGGCAGAGAGGTTTGCAGACCTTCCCTCTTGGGATGGGGAAGTTCATAGTCTAATTGCTGAGTGAAAGACCAAGGGCAGGTATCACTGTGCCTTCTCTTGTGGCACACTCTTTAGCATGTGAAAGTCAATGCTGTCATTTAGCCTTTCTTTTTAGTGCTTAAACATCCTTAATACTCTTGTGAGACTGTTGCTCCAGCTAGCCTAGTGCTTCTGTTCACTATCTGTGATTTTATTCCTCTTCACACTAAAGTACTGACAGGTGAGTATTATATGTGTAGGAAGCTATTCAGCAGAAACATATGCCTTGAATATGTTAAAATTCTTTGTAAGTCACTTGATCAATGTGCAGTATTTGTGTCCTCTCTGTATCTTTGCCCTAAATTCATATTCATCAACAGAGGTTGCTTGGTACTTAATGGGACACTTGGACACTGAGTGAAGGGAAGGGACAATACAAAAACAGGGTGAAGAATGAGGACAAATGTAGATGAACTTCCTCAAACAGGCACAAAATGCTCATTCCTGAATAAAAAATGTGAAAAGGTCAAGTGCCCCCAGAGGTTTCTATTGTGACAGGCACTTAACCCCTTCACTCCTGGTTATCTGCTTCATCTGCTGGGCCACTCAGTGCACAAGTGCCATTAGCATCACTGGAATGTGGGGCTGGGAGTGTCCTCCCTTCCAGGCAGCGGGCACTGGGTGAGCAGGAAATAATCCTTTTGGACACTGACCTTGTCAGTAGCTGTGTCTAGAGATAATTATTTCCTAACATGTAACCTTTTCATGGTCAATTGCTCCAATATATTAGACAGAATTGTGATTTCCTTCTATCTTCAGACACACACAAGGTCTTGTCCTTCCTGCTTCACTTAGTGAGTGTGCAGACAACCCGGTGCTCACTGACCAACGTTGTTTTTATTTTGCTTAAAAGAAAAGGAGTTTTGCTTTTCTTCTTGCCATTGAGCAGAAGGGTATATGCCCATTCCCATTTTTTCTTTTTTGGCAGACAGGCCCTTTAAGAATCTAATACTAATCAGGCAACTGTCAGTGTTTAGCAGTCTCCTGCTCCGTCAGATTTCTTGCTTGCTGACTGATTTTGGTTTACCTTTTCCTAGCTTGTGACGCTTCAGTGTGCGCCCCTTGACACCTCACCAAGGCATCTGAAGAGGCAAGATCAGCAGAGTATGTCAGTACAGCCGCTCAGAAGGCGTCAGGTCTGATACCTCAGGAACATCAGGTTGAGCAGCCAGGAGTGAAGAGTTCTCTTGCACAACCCCGTGAGCCCAGTCTGCTCCCACCTGAAGTGCAATCCACAAAGGCAGCTTTGGTGGTTGGGACTGAAGAGCGTGAGGGAGGACACTGTTCCTCCTCCTTTATTCCAAATACTCCTCCTTGTTTACCTGTGTTGCAGCTTGTTCAGCAGAGACTTGGGCACACTATCCACAATCTTTGTCTGAGACAGTCCCTTTTGGGAACATACTCTTCCTACGCCTTGGAGACAGCTTGTGTGGACTGCACTGAGGAAATGATGACACAAACCCAGCGTGTGCTGCTGAGCATGATTTGTAGCCAATATTTTTACAACCTGCTTCTTGTTTTGTAACAGTATTTAATTGGTTTTTTTAAAAAAAATTCAAAACTAGGTCAATTTGCCATTGGGCCTTGTATGACTCTTTAGCTAAATCTCCAGACTTTACCTAGAAGTTAATTTGAGCCAGACTTAGGAAAAATATATATTAATATACCCAAAGTCTCACGTGAGAAACTTGTAGGCAACGATTTGGGATTCAGAGCCGTATTCAAATTCCTAAGACTAAATTCAAAGCCGTCGTTTAAAAGCAGGCTTGCACGTGCTGTCCTGATCTTTAATTAGGCAAAACTCCCACTGACATCAATAGGAGTTTGACTTGAATAAGAACTGCAGGATCAGGTCCATAATTTGGTACCTGGGATTTGATTAAGCAGCTAAATTACTAGAACAGTTTCCCCATGTGTATAATTGCCTAATTAATTTTTAAAATAGCGAAGTTCAGCACTGAATGTGGTGTACCTCTTGCCACACGAAATGTATGCTGTTTAATCCAAGTTGGTGGAGCTATTTGCTAGAGCCTGTGGAGTTGAGTAGTACTGTTTATTTAAAGTTCCAAAATAGCCACCATTGTGTTAAAATGTCATATTCCAGAAAATATGCTCTTGTAATAGAGTTCACTTGTAGTCTAGTTTGGCTATTAGCATTCCAAATGTTTTTTAAAGAGTAGTGCTCTCTATATCCTAATTCTTGAGTTCTGGCTACTGTGATTCATTTTGCAGGTGAGAAATCACTCTGGAATCTGATGAAGAACTTATTCTCTAGCAGAATTTTTAAATTCAATGCTTTGAAAAGTTTTTTTTTTGTCTTATCAATGTTCTTATTTGTTTTCTTTCTGGTGCCCCAGCATAATGCCTGTGGTAGACTGTATGTATCAGAATAAGTGTGTACTGTTTGCTTTTTGCTGAAACTTCAGTCTAACACTATGGACTCTAGGTGATATATTTGCTGCAAAAGGACTTTCTTTCACAACACAGAAACTTTGTTTGTTTGTTTTTTGTTTGAAGCAGATCTTGTTCTGTAAGAGGAATAGAGAGATTATATAGGGGTTTCCTAAGTGGAAAAATATTGTAGAAGGAATTGCAATGCCAAAAAGTAAAAACTGTTCTCCCTAAAAGTATACGTGCATGTGTGCATGTGTTTGTATGTGTGTGTCTTGTATATAGACATAAACAATTACACTTGTAGTTGGCATAATGCATAATGCCTACTCATGCTGTTGACAGTTACTTAATAATGCACATTCTGCCATTCTCTCCAGCTGAATTCTTAAGGCATTACCATGGGAATTTTCCCTTTTTGGGGATTGCAACAGAGCTCTAGGACTAGCTGTTTTTGTGATGTGCTTCTTGACTGGCTGGAGTAGCCTTTATTCAGGAACTCCATCCAAGCATCGCCTGCAGAGAATGAAACCATCAGCTGTCCTCAAAGAGGAGCTCCACGCTGCAGCAACGCTTAACGGTGAGCCTTGTGCCTTTGAGTCTTTCAGGGTAATGGGATCTTGTATTTTAGCATGCTCAAAGCATGGCTAGGACGTTAAATTCCAGCATATCACTGTATGAAGTGGGATACAGTCAAATGTACTTTTCAGAGAGGTAGCCTTTAGCAACCATTGTGCTCCTTCAAGGATCTAAGAACTCTCGATAGGTAAACAAGGCGAAACTCTGAAACTGCAGCCACTGCAGTCTGAAATTGGCTGAGGTCTGCAGTCTTGCTGTCTTTCCAAATGATAGCTTTTCTTCTGTTCTGACAGTGTCAGAGACTTGCCCACAAAATAAGCAGTCCTGTACCCTTGAAAATTAGCAATTGAGTCCAGTCAAAATAATGAGATGGTCCTAAAAATGGGAAGATTATCTTTCATGTTTAAATTGAAGTCCTTTTAAAGGGACAGACTTTGCTGTATTGGTTTGCCAACTTTGATTTTGCGTTTAGCTCACGTCTTGAAGACTTTCTGTGGGGATTATAGAAAGGAATAGAAAAGGTGGAAACTCAGCTTTTGTTAAAAAACGAAAAATAGATAACTCTGTCTTGCAGCCTCTTGATTTCTGCAGCTAAAATTCTCTGAAACATTTGGTTTAGCATCATTATGATGACTAGAAGTGATGACTATGGGTTTGGAGTCCTTTGTGTTTTAAATAAAATTTGGAGATGTCTTGTGTGTGTGTGTGTCGTGTTGTTCCCCCCCAGCGACTACTGAACCTCATTAAAATTGAGGAGACTCCTCAGTTATGAAAATATAAACGGTAAGAAGGGAGTGCAAAGTCTATTCGTGATCATTTAGGCTGTAATTTGTCTTCCAAAGCTTTGGGAAGCGTCGCCCCCCTTCACTCTGTGGCACTCTGACCTCCTCTAGTGGTGGCTGGGCTGCAGAGAACCTCTGTCAGCCCCGGCTGGGGGACACTGGCTCTGGGATCTGGTCACCTGGAGTGGAATCTCTGCTCTCGGGGATCTACCGGTGCCAGAAGTTTCCAATTCTCCCAGATTCGGCTGTGTTTTCAACTTCTGCCTTGATTTGTTTTCTTTTGGACGAAGCCAGAAACTTCTTGTCTGTGTGTGTCACTGAGAGGAGCTGGAGAGGTGTGATGGTGGAAGTCTGACAGCTCCTATTAGCCATGCTTAATTTTAGTCTGGGTTTCTAAAATATGAAATCAGCAAAGAATAAATACTAAGAGGGTTTTTTTTCTTTCTTTCTTTCCCCTCTCTCTTTTTTATGTGCAAACATGGGGAGAAGAGCCATGTTCCAATTTTCCCTCAAATTTACACTCTTCTTTTTATAACTGTGGATGCTTGAAAAATCAAGAGTAACGCCACAAAGGGGAGATCTCTGTTTGTCTCGTTCTCCTTATTGTCTTGGCTCACTTGACCCTGTTGGGGATGTGCCCTTTCATTGTGTGCTGCTGTTGGGCCTGGGAGAACAAACAAAGGGAAATGAGCTCTGTGTGAGCCCGCGTCTTGATCAGGGAATGGCTGGATTAGCTGGACCAGCCCTTGACTCAGTGTGGCTGCCTAAGGATGCAGCTCTAGTGTGCCAGGGAACTCAGTTTTCCTTTAGCACTGCTTGCCTTCAGTCTGAGTGTTGTGTGGAGGGTGCAGGCAGTGCAGGGGGTGATTTCCAATGGGTGCAGCCTTTTTGAACTTGAGGAGAGAGCAAAGCCGAACTGAAACTTTTAAGAGCTACTGAATCCCACTACAACAGGAGAGCAAGAGATGTTTTCTCCAGTGGTCCCTTCCACGGGACATAAAGCGAAAAGGTTTAGTCCAGTGGTCCTCACTGCTGGCTCTCACGTGCAGTGCTATTACCCCTTTTGCATTCAAGGAGGTGCAGATGTTGGTAACCAAAATTGTGTGGAGCAGAAATGGCAGGACTGGATCTGGGGCAGGGGGGCTCTGCCTCCCATCACACTGGATTCTTACTTTCAACAGAAATAACAAAAGCTCAGCTCCAAAAGGGTGGTATATAGTGTCCTTCTCTTACCCTCCTAATGCCCTTCCAGTTGCTGCCCTGGAGTGGTTTGTTTGTCAAAGGGCTCCTCTCTCACTGGCAGTCCTTTCTCCTGGGTCTTTACAAAACCTCAACACTTAGTGGCTTTAAGCTGAAAGGGAATGTATTTATATTAAATATTAGGAAGAAATCGTTCCCTATGAGGGTGGTGAGGCCCTGGCACAGATTGCCCAGAGAAGCTGTGGCTGTCCCATCCCTGGAAGTGTCCAAGGCCAGGTTGGACAGGGCTCCGAGCAACCTGATCTAGTGGAAAGTGGGGTTAGAAATAGATGTTCTTTAAGGTCCCTTCCAACCCAAACCATTCTATGATTTCCTAGGCAGTGAAGGCATTGTTGTTTTAACACTATAAATGTCTCCTCAGGCTTAAGCAACTATGTGGTTTTTTTTTCTTTTAGCTGAACCTTTTTTGCCTAAGTCTAGGTGAAATATTTGATTTATTGTGTTTTAAAAAGTAATGTTAGCTGCTGATTTTGCTGCTGTACTTTCTTTTACCTCAGATGATTTTTAGATGCAGAAATGCTGGAAATAACAAGAATACAGCAGATTTTAGCTATGTATATGACTGTAGGGAAAACAGTTTAGTATGGGGCATGAAAATAGGGGCCTCACTGTGCTTTTGTTTCTTTGGCCTTGCAGCTCAGGAAAAGATTTAATACAGGAACAGAAGTGAGGTAAAGACCATGAAAGACCCATGGTGTGTTTAAAATCTGCCCTAAAAATAATCACTTGTGGTTTGGTGAGTGTGTGGAGGTATTTGGGTAAAATCCTGTGCCACCACCTAGATCAGCACATCCCAGTGGGGTGGTTAGTTGGGTTAAGGTCATAATTTTTGTAATGTACTACCTTCCCCCCATCCCCCCCCCCCCCAAGTTTCAATTTTTTTGGAGACTTTTATGTGCTTTAGTGTTCTTCTAGAAGTTTAAAAACAAACAAACAAACAAAAGAGAACAAAGGTTTGGACCCAAAATACAGATAGATATAGTTTTCAGAAAATTCATGGTGGTTTTTGGGTATGTGAGATTTGGTCATACTGTCAAATGACTTCAGGTCTTAAAACTACAGTGGTCCTAGGCTTGCTTGTTACTGGTAGTTTTGGTGGATTTTGGACAGAGCTGAGAGCTGATACCTTTGAATCCCTGCAGCCAGCATCTGCAGGCTAAAACTCTGGGTTATCTGGTTCCTAAACTACCTCATCATCCTGCATGGATGTGTGGGGATTTTGGCTTTGCTGCATCAGTCTCTTTGAGAGAAGCAAAAAGGAAGATTAATTCCTCTAGAAAAAGCTTCCTCTGCTTTGCTTCCATATCAATTTCAGTGACTTCAGATCTTTTTCTTTTTTTTTCTGGGAGGGTGGAGGGAGTGTTTAATCTGAAGATTTATGGAGCATGGGAACTTTTCTAAGCCCCAGGCAAAAACTAAACATTAGTATATTGCAGTCTGTTTGTCTGGAATATTTGAGGAACTTCATTTTTATCTTAGAGCAGTTTAAGACTCTGGAGAGATATACAAATCTCTTCCTTCTCACTATGAAATAAACAGGAGCAAATATGTGTTTTGCTGCATTCTAGTACTTTTTTGTGACTCTTTATCCCACTCTTGAATACTTTACAGTTGGATTAATCCTTGGAGTGCAGGGAAATTTGTGTTTAATTCTATTGTGATCACCCTATCTAATCACCCCTCCAAAACAGGCAACAGGATTCTCCTGAAACGAATGAATCTGTTTGAATAAGGATGCTTTTCCACACAATCTGCTTTGTTTTCACTGAAAAACGGTAGTGATGGATCTGCATTGCTGTCACCTGTGGTGAATGACTTCCAACCTGGTCAGACTGTGTTTAACTTTAGTTTCTGTTAGGCCTCTGCTATACTGGGGAACTCTGTTATCACAGTTTGGTTCCCACATAGGTGTGCATAAACCTACGCTTTGATAAGCTAATTTAGACAGTTCTCTTGCTAAAATGTTTCTCCACATCCTTTAATCAGCTGTGTGTCTCTGCTTTCAGCTGCTCCGAATTTAAAGATCTGATTTCTGTTCCTTCTCCTCTGCCTGTCCCCTCTCCCTTGCTATGTTCTCTGGTTTTCCTTTAAATATCTTTGGGGTGGAACTATCTGCATGTTTGTACATTACTGAGGATCTGGGAGGGCCTCTGGGTACTGCCTTAAAAAATGTTAAATAATAAAGCCCAGAAGAGGTGTTGCTTTAGCAGTTGATGGGTGTACCAGTGAAGAAATGGAGAGCAGATCCTAGTTAGTCTCTCCCCTTGCTTAGCCAGCTGGGGACATGGGAGATGCTTTGAAGACTCACTGTGGCAAAATCATCATCATATTTCCTTTATAAATGCATTGATGGTTAGAATCTGTGTCCCTTGGATGTGTTGGGGTTTTTTTTCCCCCTAAAAAATGCTGCCGCTGCCTTCTTGAAAGCTGTGAGAGATCCCCAAAGCTTGCCAGGGAGAAAAGGAGAAAAGCTCAGGGAGCTCTCAAAGGATATAGCTGCTTTTCCCTCTAACCTCTTACAGTCTCTACCTTTCCTCTGTTCTTTTTTCTTTCTTTGCCAGTAAGGCGCTGTGTGCAGTCTTCTGTGAACCTTTGTGGGCCAGATTTCTCCCAGGTGCCTTTTTTCCTCCTCAGTAGCTGCAGAAGAGGCAGTGGATCTAAGGGGGAGATGTGTTTTATGATTTATGTCACTTTATAAAGTGCATTTCACAGCAGGATTGATAGAGCTGGAGACTGAAGTCCACCCAAGATTGGGGATGCAGAGGCAGGTAGGGGATGGATCTGCTCCTGGTGACTATCCCGGTGTCATGGACTGAGTGGGGACACCTCTGCTTGCTCAGTCCTTGCTTCCCTGCTGACTGCAGCAAGAGCTGGGAGGTTAGTATTAGGTGAGCCCAGGACCTCTCTGTGCTGAGAGCTGTTTTGAGAGCAGTGGTGCATTTCACACCTCTGATATCTCTCCAGAAGCCTTATGCATGTGGCCAGGCTGTGTTATCAGCTGGGCTTATTTTGACAACCCCACCTCTTCCTCCATGGGCTGCCTCCTGATGGCAGGGGTGTCAGCACAGTTTCCCAGTATGAGGGAGCTGGGTTTTATTCTGTGTTCCCTTGGCACTCGTGTGCTCCGTTAGAGACTTCACACGGGGCTCTTTCCCACGGTTCTCCCGCGCTGGTCTCTGCCTCTGCCCCTTTCTTGCCTGTAGCCTCAGGGCTGCAGTTTTCCAGCCATCCACTTATATGGCCCTCATTTGTCTTAGTCTCTTTGGCACTTATATGGCTCCCATTGGCCCAGGACCTGAATGCCTCCCAATCTTTAATATATTTATCTTCACACATGCAGACACACACGCATACCTGTGAGGCCAGGAAGTACCATTGCTCCTATTGTACAGATGGAGAACATTAAATGGTAATTGGCTAAACTGGGAGCAGGTGGTGGTGGCCGTGGAGGAAGGCTGCTTACACATAGTACAGAAAATGACATGACATGACAAGAAATGGTTCATCAGCCACAGTGCAGCGCTAGAAGCACAGGTCTCCTCACTCTTACATGAGCCTTGTAGCTGTGGAATATGAAATCCTAGTCATGCCCTATCCCTGTTTTGGCCTCTTCGTTCTTGAATCTTGTTTTTAAGTATTTTTGTCCCAGTGATACAAGTTCAGATGTAAAAGCTTCTGTCAAATTGCCCATCCAGAATGTAGAGGGAGGTTGCAGTCCTCTTAGTCTGACACTGAAAGCAAAGGATCTTTTAATGGCAGGATCCTTCCCTCTTGCTCACTGGGTTTGCTGTCCCTGGAGGGGGTTTGACCTCCCACTCTTTTCAGTGGCTTCAAGGTGGGGACGAGCCCAGCACTCTAGAGCACAGCCATCAGCTCAGGATTTGCTTTGTTTTGCTGGAGCACTCTGAGCAGACTGCTGGGGTAGGAATTTTTGGCAGCTCATATGCCGCAAGGCTGTTCCTTAGCAGTAGCTTTCCGTTCGCATTTCCCAAAGATGGCAATGCTGCCAAGCCTATCTCCAAATGCTTTGCAAACGTGAACCATTAGCAGTGTCTTCAGCACAGAGACAATGCTTGCTGCATTTAGGGAGCTAAACCAAACCCCACTGGGGGTCAGTGGTAACCCCATTTTTTTCAGTCAGTGGTGTCTTCTCCTGTGCTTAAAGCTGAGTGAGTGCAAAGCATCTGGCTGAGCTGGAGCCACATGCCCAGAGCCACTGTGTGGGAATTGTGAGGGGAGAAGTCAGGTGGCTGGTTCCTGGGCCTGTGCCTGGCCCATAGACCACAGTGCCTAATTAGTGTGGCAGCTGTTCTCCGTTAGCAATGCTTTCCTTAGGCGCCTGCACTAATGTTCTTGATAGCAGCTAAGGAGAAAAAGGAGGAGGAAATTGCATCTATATTTAATTAATACTGCATCCATATTTTATTGTGGAGAGCCCTTAGGTGCAAGAAGATTCTCAGTGAGAACAATTGCTTTGGAGTGCTGGAGCTATTGTGTGGTGGCTGAGGAGGCGAACTTTGGTTTTGAAAACTAACCCAAATTTCCTTCCAGGGTAACCTGGGAAAGCCCAGAATCCCTCTGCTGCTCACTTCCCAGCCTCTGTCTGAAAAGCAACTGACAAATTTGCTCATAATTCATATTTGATTAGCTTTAATATCTTCTAATATTGTGAGTGAGCTTTGGGGGGCTACAGACAAATGTCACACTGATTATTTTTTCCTTTTGATAAGCTGCCAGGCTTGGAGAGGTTTCCTTTTCCATTCTCTGAGCTTACTCCCCTCTTCCAGCTGCGTGCTGTGTTCCTTCTCTTCTGGCTCTGAATCCTGGCAAGAAGACACACTGTGTTGTTAAAATGGCTGTCGTGTTCCCATTCGGCCGAGCTGGATCATTGTGGCTGGTGGTGGGTCTGGGGTGGCCCATGAGCCTGGCAGGCTTGGTAGAGCTGAGCATGTGAGAGATGGCTGATTGCTGGAGCAGCCTTGGCTGCTTTTGTGGCCACCTCGAGGCATCGCTGGCCAGTTGTGTGGGTGAGAGGCTGCACCACGTAACACAGAGGGAGCTGGTGATGCTTTGGGGTCAGCGCGAGCGTGGCTGAGCAGGAGGTTTGGTAGCAAAGCCCTTCTCACTGGAGACCTCAATCCTGCACATGGATGGCTCACCACTGCTGTCCTGCTGCAGCAGCAAGGCACAGGCTGACCTGCTGTCAGCACTCGCCCTTGTGTCCTCATTAAGAGCAGACTTGGGCCAGGAAGGAGACATTTTGTAGTCCAGTTAGAGAAACATAAAAACACCCTTTGAAAGACTGTGTTGTAATAGCCTGAGACTCTTAAAATATTATGAACACACCCTTCATGCCCCATTAGTACCATTGTTTCATTCAGTCAGCACGTGGTACAGTCCTGCTTCTACTCTGCAAAACACATTCTCCTAAATGTTGTTGTATGCTGTGGTTTCCAGTATAATAAAAATATGCAAACAATTGTTATCCAAACAAAACTAACTCTGATTTAATTTTTAAATCCTCCTCCTTCTCCTTTCACTGATGCCACAGTTTCTCCTTGGTAGTATTCAAATTTCAGAGAAAGGAAAGCTGAAGTCAGAAGTGTTTACAGAAAGGAGTATTTCTGCCTTTCCACAACTACAAAAGAAACATTTGTTGCCTCAGATAACTCCTAAGCAAACTGCTGTCAAAACAATTAGTGTTATTTTTCTATTATCCTCCTATTTGAGAGCAAATAGCCATTTCATGAATATGTAAATTATCTTGTAGGTGCGGAAGATAAGTGGATGGTGTATCTCGCAAATGATGATAAAGCTTCTATTGTATACAAAAATTTCAAACAATGATTTTTCCCAAGTATTTAGGGTCAGGCGATTGCAGTTAACTGCTCACAACTGGACCCTTTGCTTTGATAACTTAAAGGTTTAGCAAAGATTGAACAGTTGAGTAAATCAACATTTTTTTTCCACTTTTTTTTTTTTTTATGTAAAAGCAGGCGGATGAACAGTCAGAACCAAGTCCCTACAGTAGCTGAACATTTAAATCATATTGTATTTCTGTATTAAGTTTTAAAGGCTAACAGAGAGGTTCTGGAAAAAAAGAAAAGAAAATCACTTCTGTAAGTACTATAGAGTGGTATATCTTTCTGTTATTAAATCCACAGTATTTTTACAGGTAAATTAATACTGCATGATTCCATTTAAATTGGGCTGTCCACAGGACAAAAATTATTTGTGAATTTATCTGTCAGTAGGAACAGCAAGTTACTAGATAGCTGTGTTTATTTATGTTTTAAATCATCCGAATATTTATTTTGGTGAGATTATGCTCCTTTAGGCTCTGGAGAAGCAGCAGAGTGCTGGTTTTCCTTTTGGAGATGTGTACATTTAGGAAAAAAAATTCAATATTCTGCAAAGTTGAATGCACCATTGTGCCAGATAATTAAAATGTAAATTTAAGTATCTATGCCTGCTTTGTGATTTTTTTAATACTTTTAAGTTAGTTGTCTTTTAAAACATGTGGTCAGCTGTTGTATTCACATATGGTCAAATGATCAAAGTCTGAACTCCTCTCTAATTGTCCCCTGCTGCTTGTCTGCTCTGTCCATGATCAAGGCCTCAGCAGGTGATAAGAAAGGCATGAGAACAGGCTGGAAGGAGAATGAACTACTGAGGGGCCCAAGCTGAAAGAAATAAAGACTTCCAGTACATCACCCTGACAGTAAAGAACCAAGAAAAAGTGAAGTCTGGTTAGTTCTTATTTTTTCTTTCTTTCTCGCCTTTTTTTCCCCTTGCTCACCAATCTGCATATATTTTTTTAAAGGCAAAAATGCAAATATGGTAGTCTCTGTGTATTCCCAGCTCATATAAAAGACAGAACCAAACAACCTACTGCAGACATGTTTATTTACTTGCAAGGAGGAGGAAGCTGCTAAGTCACACAGTTTATAGTATTTCACATGTTTGTGGAAATCATTGCAATTCTTTTCACTTGTGCTTGTCATTGTTTGCCTGGAGTTCACTTTGCCAGATGGTTTTTTATTGTCACTGGTGTCCACACCTCACTCTTGCATCACTTCAAGACCAAATGGTGTGAAGAGCTTTAATACTTAGAGGATTTAGTAAAAGTAAATCCACACTTTGTGCGAGGTTCATTCTCAGCTATTCAAGCAGGTCTAGCACTGATTCAGAGAGGGACTAGCTGACTCAAGGAGTGAAGAAAGGGTGAAATAAATGGATTGTCTTTGCCATTCCTATTTGTCTCATGTTCTCTTGCAGTCAAAATGCTAGTGGAAAATTAAGGATCGATATCAGATTTAGAATAAGGAGTTAACAGTTAAAGAAAAGAAGGTGCATTGTCAGATTCTCCTCTCCTCCCCCCAGTCAGTGTAGAAAGCAGTTGGCTGCATTTCTAAAGCTAAATTTCTTAGGCTTGCAGTAATGTATTTGTATGCATCATGTTTTTGGAACCACGTGAGGATTAATTTTTTACATGAATTTGCATGCAAATAGAGTACTCCCTTTTGGCTTCTGTAGAGTCGTTTCTTGATGTTTGCAAACACTGTCACTCAGATGCAAAAAGTGCCATTGCCCCATTTTACAGATGAGGAGGCAGTGGCTGGCTGAGAAAGAAGTGAGTAATGTACAGACTGTCATTCAAACATGTAGGGTTGTGGGGCAATCTATATTTCATTATTAAAACCAGGATTGAGTGCCTATTTCTCTAATTTTGCAGGTAGCTCAAGTCTGTCCAAATGACTGCAGCAATAAGAGTGGACACAGACAATGTGTCTCTGAATGGATAGGGAGTATTTTAGTAGGGGGCAGGTGTGAGAGGATTTAAAGGATATTATAGAAAAATCCTTGTGGTGGTCAGGCTATTATATGGCTGCTGTAAAATAGACAAACAGGTTAATGAGTATAACCACAGAGAAAAGAGCACACATCACAACTGCAGTCCCTGCAAGGAGGCAGAGCTGTGTTCAGTGTCCTAAGTTTTTTTCTGGGTTCTCCACGTGGGCTGTGTGGGTTTTAGGGAGGACATTTCTTGGAGCGGGTTCATGGTAGAAGGGGTGACGTCTCATAACTTTGATGCGCAAGGAGGGTGGTGGAGCAAGAGGATTACAATCATGTCTCTGCACAGGGCAAAGGGTGAGAGAGACTTGAAACAAAGGGTTTGGAGCATTTTGACCGTGAAGATTTGTGGAAGGGAGGGCCCCAGTCCTGCTGGGAGCTCTGCTGGAGAGCGTCTGCCTCAGCAGTGACCCACAGAAGTGAAGTGCCCCATGGAAATCTTGGCGCTTTCCTTCCCTCCCTCCTGCCTTCCCTTCTGGAGTGTGAGCTGGTTCCACTTGGTCATGCTCAAGTGACTTCCTGAGCTGGGGTCGGTGGAAGTGCACTGCTGAGGAGGCAAAGTGCCTACCACAAGCTCTGCCTAACGTGAGAAGGGGCAGAGCTGTTTGCTCCGAGTGCAGCAGCAGAGAGGCTGCTGAGCGAGGGCAGTGAAGCAGGGTGTATAAATGAGCTTAAGAGGCAGCCAGAGGTGTTATGAGTGGTTGGGTGGGGAGGTGAAAGGATGTGGTGACAGACGAGAGAGGAGGGAAGAAACAGAGCAGGCAGGCTTGTTAGGCAGAGTGGTCTTTTCCTATTGCTAATTCTTTGTAGAAAGCTAATAGCTAATGCAGGGAGCTGTATTCCTTAGGCTTCATTTGCATGTTCAGGCTCTGCCTTTTATAAAATGGGTGATGCCAGGCTATCAGCCTATCCAAGTTCCTCTTGCTTGTCCATCCTACACCCAGTGTAAATGGAACCTGGATGCATAATGCTGCATTTCTTGCTATTTGCTTTACAGCCCACAGTGGCTGGAGTAGGTTGAGGAAGGAGCCCAGGCCTGGCTGTTGCACTTTTCCCACTCCACCTTGATGACTGCTGAGTAATTGCAGCTTCTTATCTGGGATGAAAGTAATGAAAGATTTTGTTTTTATGGAGAATTCTTGTATTTGCTCTGCTTCTCTCCAGCATTTCTACCACACACATTCAGCTTGCTGTTAAATACCCCTGCCTAGGGAAGGCTGTATGATACTGTTTGGTCTGTAAGCTGTATGTAGGTATCTGAGGCAGGGAGGTTGTTAGATGGAACAGTTAGTTCCTGCTTGGTGACTTTGAGTTTTTCCTCTCAATGTGGGTTTGACTCCAGCTGCTTCTGTCTCATGCCCTTCTGAATACAATTTCCAAAAAGGAGGGATGTGCACACAGTTGCCTTCCCCTTGTGCTGGTATTTGAGACAATCTGTACATGAAGTGTGACTTAACAGACCTGAGTATTGGGAATTCACCCTTGCCTGCTTAGGGTATCTCACACATCCCGTGTACTATTAGGTGCATCCCTCTGTGGGGTGCTGCTGGCTGAGGGATGATATATAACCCTTCTGTCAGGATTTGCCATGCTCTAATGACCTTCCTGTAAATATTTATTGTCCAGAACATCTAGAAGTAGGAAAGAAGATCTACCGTGATGGTGGACACACAATGGGAACAGAGGCAGTCAAATTTAACCAGTTTACACGTTTTATCTTCTGCCATTTGGTCCTCTGTTTCTTTCAGAATAAAATTGGCAGCATCCAAAGACAGCTGTTGAGAGTCACCTTTGCATCTGGAACTTTCTAAGCTGGTCTACCTTCAACACAGTTGTTTATTTCTCATAAAGAAAACTCAGCCTTGGCTGTAGACATTAATGGGAAGGGAGAAGTGAATTCTGTTTCCTGAATGGTGGTTTTTGTGGAACTAATTGATTTGTTATATATACAACAATAATGTTCAGCAATACATTGAAAATCCTCAAATTGCAGTGGGAATGTTGGGAAGCAACAAATGGAACTGCCTTTTATGTAATACTGCATTAACTTTATGGACATAAATGGTTCACAGAGGAGTTACTGGTCACAGTAGCTGTGAATAAGCTCACACATTCTTGTTTTTATATTGGTTCAGGTTCCTTTCCTGGCAGAAGCTAGTCTTTCTGCAAGCCCATGGAAAGTTCTTGTGCAAAGAGCTTTCCACACCTGCTGCTGATGCTAGGTAGTGTCATGCTATTTTCTTGGAAAATGTTATTGGATGCTATTTTCTAGAATAAACAAGCTAAAGTGGTCAGAGAATAAAATAGATTCCTCCCACTTCTCTCCTTCCCCCATGTGCTCATAGCAAGTGGTTGAGGTAAAAAAATAAAAAAGATAAGTGGTTGGATCCCACTCCTACAAATGATCAAGAAAATGACAGAGCCAACAAAATCAATTTCTAGCTTTAATAATCCACAAGCCCAAGGAATTCTGCACAGTATTCCCCAGGGTCTAGGCAGGCGTTTAATCTCTCAAGTTCTATACAGAGGAGGTATGTTGAAAAAAAGAAGTTTTTGGCAGAGTCACGTGATTCAGGAAGTTTGGGATCAACAGGAGGTGTGTGGTTTGTTTTCTCTCATAGTGGTTTCGGACAGGAGTTCTGAGGAGTGGGTTTGGTGGGAGGGAGTGAGCTGCTCCTGAGGCTGATTTTATGCTACTTTATGGGTAACTGAAGGGGGCAGGTCCCAGCTCCACTTCCTTGGCATCCTTGTGTAGGAAGAAGGGTTTGGGTTATTTGCCAGTCTCCCAGGGGGTGTCCTGAGAGCTCTCTGCAATAACATATTTTTGAGGGAGCATCTTGGGCTAAGCAGGGCAGGCCCTGTGTGCTGTGTGACTTATTTCTTGTAGCATGTGATCCTGTAAGATGCTCCTCCTGGCTGGACTTCGGTGGGAGACAGCGTAAGCCCACCCTGTCCGTGCACAGGGCCTCCAGCTGACCACAGAGAACGGGTGGTCCCTGGTTTGGATTGGATTGTGAGGCAGAGAGAAGCAAGAATCTTTAGCAGAGACTCCCTGGGAGGATTTTGGCTGGTGGAGGGAGGAAGGTGCTTTCTCTGCACTGTGGATCGAGTGGTGGGGGAATGAGGAAAATAGCCCTGATGTGCATAAATGCTGCCTGTCAAAATGAGTTTTTTCCTCTGCAAATCTACTTAAAAATAATTGCCCGTGTGCCACCCTGAAATGCATCTGGCAATTAAATGATAAGGTTAATATGTTACATGCATGGAGGCCAGGAAATTTGGAGGCAATGTTGCCATAGCAACCATATCTTTGCCCTCCTGGGCATAGGCATCCCTGTGGGGTCAGTCAGGGCACGGTGTTGGGGGTGGGAAATGCCGCCAGCGTGGTAGCAAAGGGGTGGGAAAAGTCATAAAATTGTAAAAATAAACCCAACTCTTTCATCTCGTTCTGTGGTGTCGGTGGAAGAGCAGTAAAAGGTGAAGCTCCTCTCCATTATGTGTGTCAGAGGGAACACTGTGGTGCTTGCTGTTGGGATGTGCCAGGGACCCCGTGCCTTTGGGAGGGCAGGGCTCACTGCTGGGTTCAGCCTCCACATATTTCAGCTGCTCTCTGCTCCACAGGGACACCCTATTAAGCGGGAAAAGATGTTTTCAGTATCAGGCCAGTATCCCCCTTTGGCTCCTGCAGCTAAAATCCATAAAGAAGATGTCTGCTCCAAAGAATATGTACTCAAACATTCAAATATTTGAAGAGCAAGATGTTGACTCCAGAAGGGTTCTGCTCTTCCACAAACTTTGAAGCCACTGAAGTCTGGGAATTACAGAACGTTTGCTTTTGTGCATGTGTGTGTTTGTGAGCACTTCCACTGGTGCCAAGTGGCTGTGCATTCCTTCAGGAGCTGGCAGCTGAAGCTCTGCCCTCACCTCTGGGCCTGTGACCAGGAGCAGTGGGGTGCCACCACCATTTGGGACGAGTCCTTCTTCCTCATGTCCACAGTGTCGCTGCCTGTGACTCCACCACTTCCAAGTTTCGTTAGTGCACGAGATTTTAGTCTATCAGAAACCCCAATGGTGAATGATGTGGCTTCTCTCGCCCACAAAATATAAAAGGAATTTGGTGAGGAAATCAGAAATGATGGCTTGCCTTTCCCTGCTTTAATGAACTGAGCGCTTAAACCTCAGTAGTTTTGCAGAGATGATGATTCTTGTTTCAGTATCTGGGACTCCTTAATAATCTCTGAATCTATTGTTTCACCTTTGTGAAATGGTTTGGTTTTCTGTTGCTATCTTCTCAGAACAGATCCATGCTTGGGTATTACCACAAAAAACAGGTAACTTTTTAAAATGAAATAAATGTCAGCTGGTTGCTGGCAGATACTCTCATCTGGAAAAGGCTCTTGGCTCATATGCTGGTTGTCCCTGCTGAGATAAAGTGAGCAACTGGAGCAAATGAAGCACTTGTGAAGTATGTTACAGCTTCTCCCTGTAGTATGCAAATGAACTGCAAATAATCTGTGTTCCTGCAGGAAGTCCTTTATGAAAAGCAGTGGGATGGAGAAGGAAATGGAGGGCCTTGGTGCTGGTGAGATTATTTTCATGGAGGGCAACCTGCATTTGCTGTGTGGGTGGGGTGGGATAATACACGTCTGCTTCCCATGGAATGCTGTGGCTCTTGGAGGCAGGAGATGAAAGACATAGAATGATAAAGTGGTACATCTCAGGGCATTTTATTTTATACTAAAGCATCTTTTTTTTCTTTTTTTTTTTTTTTTTGCAACAAATGCATACCAAATGTCAAAGGGAAAGGCTATTGTGTTACGATGCAGACATCGTGCAATAGTTTCTATTGTACTGTCATCCCAATATCACTTCAGTTTATTTGAATAAATTACACATATTTGGCAATTGTTTCGTATGAATTTGACATGAGAAATCTAGCAAAGGTATGAGATGACTGTACCCTGAAAGGCAAAGTTTATGGAGAAGATATTTTCTATATACCATTGTTCAATGTTGAAACATGTTTCTTCAATTTACATTCCCTTATTTTTAAGAGTGCATAAAAACTTAGTGTAACATTGGGAACTTGGGGCAGATATAACTTAAACAGATTAACTACACACAGTACTTTGTTGTTTGATACAGCAGCAGCTGCCATAGCAACTGCAAGATGCCAAACTGTTATGATACCTCCAAGAAACTGGTTGGCTTTTAAAAGAACAGCATGTGAATTTGCAAGTCAACTTTATTCTACAATAGTCATGACTTTGGGGGATAAATGGTATCTCCAAATGCTTGCTTCTCTCCCTGTTGGATCTTCATGGTTTATTTTGATGATAATATTTTTTCACTTTGCTGTAATTTTTTCATTATAATGTAGGAATAGAATGTATTTTAAACTGCTCATGATTAGTTCTATATACCATGATAGTGTCTAATGACCCTTACAAACTTTGAGATCTTCTTTCTGCCTCCAGTTAAATAGAGAAAAAAAAAACAAGGAGAAGGTCAGAGGCATTTTTTCCTGCTGTTGTTTTGTCATCAAATAATATATCTCAAATGGAGGTGAACCTACCTTCCTAACAGCCATAACCAAGGCATTGTCCCTACTTCACAGGTGGGTGTACTGCTCCACTGAGGAGTTAACAGAATCCTGTGAGACTGAAGATGAATCAGTTGAGAGGTGAGAGTAAGTCTCATGAGAGGTTAGGAAAATTGTAAGTCCCTGCGAGCAAAATTTTTAGCAGTAGGTGACAAAATAAAACATGGTATATTTTGCAGCCAGGTCCTGGTCCTGCCCACAAACCAATATTACAAAAACCCAGCTGTATTATTGGTAGTTCATTTGTGTATAGTATTTGGCCCCCTACACACCCAGATGGTTTAGTTTTGTGACTCCAGATTTATTCTCTTCTGTTTGTTTGTAAGGGTTGTGGTGATGTGTCCCAAATCCCAAAGCTGAGAGAGTTGGAGTTGTTCAGCCTGGAGAAGAAGAGCCTCCAGGGAGCCTGTAGAGCCCTTTCTAGTGCCTGAAGGGGCTCCAAGAGAGCTGGAGAGAGACTTTTTACAAGGGCATGTAGTGACAGGGCAAGGGGGAATGGCTTCAAACTGACAGAGGACAGGGTGAGACTGGATATAGGGAAGAAATTCTTCCCTGTGAGGGTGGTGAGGCCCTGGCACAGGTTGTCCAGAGAAACTGTGGCTCCCCACCCCAGGAAGTGTTCAAGATCAGGTTGGATGGGGATTTGGGCAACCTGATCTGGTGGAAGGTGTCCCTGACAATGGGAAGGGGGCGTGGAACTGGATGATCTTTAAGGTTCCTTCCAAACTAAACTATTCTATGATTCTGTGAAGTCATGTTGGGGAACTACAATGTGTGTGTGCAAATAAGAACAAATCAAGAGACTTTCCTGGTTCCTATTAATAACACATGTAGAGCATCTACAGACATTCATGTTGGCTCTCAATGTGTGCATTTTCTTAGAATTTGTTCCTTGCTTTACGAGGCCAACAAGTCTTAGTTATGGTACAGGACATCAGGGAATGCACTGAAACAAAACAAAATGATTGTGTCCTCAAACCACTTCCAAAGTGAGCCCAAGAAAAAAAGTAATAAAAATAGTCAGATGGGGGTGTGCAAGGGGCTAAAGAGAAGTTTGGTCTATGGATCTCTCTCAGGAAAACAGCTACTGAAGTGATGACAAACTGTTTGTTTGCTTGATGGTTTGGGAGACATTGAAGGCAAATGATGAAGTCACTTTGTAGATGGCTGGGAGCTCTTCCTAGCAGGAGGTGCAGCAGGGGGAAAGCACAAAAGGGATTTTGTTTGAAAATGTAGAATATGGGCTGTGGACATGTTGGGGAACAGAAGCTGTGTGTAAAACAAACTTTTATCAGCTGTTGCTCTTATTCATTGAACTTGCTGTGAGGAGGAATCTATGGGTCTCACCCAAAGGTGGCTGCGTTTTGAAAAAGTCAGAAATATGGTATAGCTGACTTCAGGTGGGTTTTCCCAGTCTTGCTCCCTGGTTAATCCCTGTCTTCTTACATGAATGGCTAGCTCTTTTCCTTCTCCAGGGAAAGGGCTATGATGCCGTGGAGAACTGCCACACCTGCTGGGAATGTATCAACCAGAGACCTGTATCGGGTCTACACTGCCAACAAGTAGTACTTGACAGAAGTAGGAATGAGCTGGGGAAAGAAGGAAGCAGAAAAGCAGCTATGTTCTGGTTACTGGACCTGGGTGGTATCTCTGACTTGGGAATTCTGAGCCCTACTTGCATCTTTACAAGGAGTTTGTATATCTTTGCCAGCCTTAAGTGCTCACAATTCATGAGTTATCCCTTAGAAAGGTCATGAGGATGTTCTTATGTTTGGGCTGGGTGGGAGGCTGATTTCTGATAGGTTTTATTACTGTCTTTGGTAATCTGATTTTCTTTGAGCTTTTACATGTAATTTGCCCATATTTATTGCTAGATTTTTATTTGTCTTGTGGTTGCAGAAGTCTTCAGGTTACACTTAATATTTATGATGGGAAATGGGCTGTTTGCAAACTAGTAACAAACTGTAATAATGACTTTGCTTTCCACTTGAAACACTAATCTGAAGCTTGGATGACCACAAAATTCCCATGTAAAGCCACTTAGATCTTCAGCTGCATTTGTTGGATCTATTTAGATCCCTGCTTGGTTTCTAAAAGTGGCAATAATGTTTGTGAACATCCCTAGCCACTTCCTCCCACACATTGCCTGGTATGGGCTACTGTCTGCTTGGATATCTATATACAGCACAACTGTAGGTGTGACTCTTTGTGGTTTGACCAGTTTCCATAAGTTAAAGTTACAAAGGATGACCACAACGATAATTTAATAGGAAATGCTGAGCTTGTGGTGAATTTTCTAGAGAGATCTGCAAAGAAAATATTGAGCATTTGAAAATTCAGGGGTAAAAATATACATTTTGAGGACTTGAAGCCATGAGAGAAAAAACAGTTTGTAAACTAGGACTAATCTTGGTCAGTGTTGTAGAAATACAAGTTTATTTATTTATGATAAAAAAGTCTGTGGTAATGTGAGAACTCCTGATGTACAGATCTTGAAGTGATTTGGAATCAAATTGTGGACAATCATTCCAACTTTCTTGGATTTGCCTCAATTCTTCCACAAAAATTTTACCTTTATTTTTCTCTATTGGATAACATTTTAACACAGTTGAATTAGGTTGTTTTATTGTGTTTGAAATGTACACTTGATTTTTGAGGCTTTCAGAAAAACTTATGGACAAGGAAGTGTAATTAATTAACTTGGAAGTGCAGCTACCAAACAGAAGCAACATGGTAGAAGTATTTGATGGGCTAGCAGAAGGCAGTGGCTGAAGCAGGGACTTGGATCAGAGCTGAAGAAAGTCAGATGGACTTAATCCTTTCCCTCTGAGCAGCACTAGGAACTGAGTCAGGAGGCATTAACTGCAGCAAAACTTTGTCAATATGTCTTCAGACAATAGGGAGCCTACAGCTATCTTCCCTCCCTGTTCCATCCTGTCCACTCTAAGACCAAGCCTCTGTTTGACTCTTCTTCCTCATGGACTACCCTGGTGTCATTTCTAGAAAGTGATTGGAAGACCTCAGTCCAACTCTGTCTCACAGCATTTCCAAAGATTTTCTCCTCCTCTGATACCAAAGCACAGTACCAGTACAGACAGGCTATGTCTAAGGCATACTTTTCAACAGTCATCAGCCTTTTTCTGTGTGGTGGAGAAAATGTAAGTGAAATGTAGTATGCTGACTTCTCCTGGAGCATGTAAGGCATGCTGGTTATGTGATTCTCCTCTCCTGTCCCTGACTTTTGCAGTTGGTGACTGGATTATCTTTGCTTTCCCCTAATCCCTTTGAAAAATTTGAGTGGATTTGATTTTGACAGCCACTGCTGCTGCTGTTTCTCTAGTAGAAAGCCATTTAAATATCCCTTTTATTGTTTTTTGGGCTCTGCCACCTAGATGGAACTGGTGGAAAAGACATAACTGGGAGGAAGGATGCGCCAGCAAGAGAGCAAAAGGAGAATGCTCATGAGGAAAGCCGTGTCATCCTGTACCCTCATTCATCCCTGGCATGCTTTGGCTGAGGTTGAACAAGTTGCAAGAATGACATGAGAGATGGCAATTGCTCACACAAACATTACTGTGCCAGGGGTTTTCACCCGTTCCTCTGTATTTAACATCTGCTAGTAGGAGAAACAGTTGTGAGGAAGGAGATCCTGATCTGAGAGCCGGTACAAGGGAGACATGGGGGTAGGGATCCTCTAGTATCAGTTACAGCTGGAATCAACCTCCAAGGAAAGCAAACAGTGGGAATAAAGGTCACAGAGGAAAGTAAGGATATCTTCTTAAAGAATGCCTCTGCTGCACAGGATAGTCATGTGCAGTGCTGCTGAGCATCTTGAAAAGCAAGCCAATAGCGTTAGGGTGGGAATTCCCACTGCATCCCCCTCCTCTAGCCCCCTCAACTCTGCCTCAAGATCAAAAAGGCAGCAGCAGTGCAGCCTTCTGTGTGCATGAGAACAGAGCCTGTGGAGGGGAGCTGCTACATGGGAAAGCTTCTCTCTGAAGATGCTTGAAAAATAAACAATGGAATATCAGCACAGTGTGAGGTGGTTACCTGGGTCTGGCAGAGAAGGAGGAGAGGAGAAACCATGTGTGCTTGGAATAGACAAGAGCCTGCCTTCCTCTCCTTTTGAGTGTCACAGTCTTCATTTCCATGAACTTATCAGACCTGTGGCAGCATTTCCAGGGAAGGCAGTTTGGTGGAGGCAGATGCTGCAGGCAATATAGCGTTTGGGGGATTACATTTTGTCAGACTGTGCTTTCTGCTTTTTGAAGGCTAAAACACCCCAGCACAAACCATCTTGCAGTTTGCCCTGGGGAGCAGGACATTAATGGGATGTGCCAGCAGTGCTTTCTCATCTTGAACACATGATGGAAAAGGTTGTGAGAACTCGAGATTATTCTGTCCCCCAATTGTTGGCATTAGCCTGACCTCTTGCTGCACCTGGCAAAATCTCTCTCAGTGGTGCAGTTTTAGTGTAACAAGGTGATAGTTAAGGAGACCAAAGTGGTGAACTGTTCTTGAAAGGCACACTGATGCTGAGTGCCTGTAAGGATATTTACAGGGCTGTTTTTTTCCTCTTTCTCTGTCTAGGTTTCCCGGGAGGCTGTTTTGCTGCACGTCTGGTGTTCCTGACCCACCGCATGGGAAGCCTTGAGTAATCCCACACTGCACTGAGCATGTTTGAGAAGTTTTGTATGACAAGATCGCTAAGTGTCCTGCCCTTTGCTCTGCCCCCTCTCGTGTTTGTCACATCTAATAATGGACAGAAATGTGGTGTGTGCCACTGAACACGGGGAATTTGTTTGTATTCCATGTTTGCCACAGCCTTTTAATTTGAGGAGGGAGCGTGGGAGCAAGGAATGGCTAAAAACACTTCTCTTTGGTACCTCTCTGCCGTAGGCCACATACAGCTCTTAGGGAATGATGGGAACTTGAGCTGAAGCGTTGGTCTTTGCAGTGGCAGTCGTGTCTCAAGGGGCAGTCTTAAGTGCTTTAAAATGCTGTATCTATTTCAGTGGTTGGTCAAGGGTGGATAAGACACACTGCTGTCTGTGCTCTGTTATCTGTGGTGGGGTATTGAGCACTGTAGTTTCCAATGAGGATGTTGTCACATTTTATATTGTAAGGGAACAGCTGTAGAAAGATCAATCAGACTGTCTCCAGCCCTCAGCCTATGTGGGGTGCTCACACACTTTTTGTGGTCTGTGCTTGTGTTACTGCAAGGTACAGGACTGCACTACTGCAATCAAAGCAAGCTTTTGTCTTTAATCTCAATATGGATACATTTTGGGCTTGTTCCTTGGAGAGACCCCATTTAGGCAGCTAAAAATATTAAGGTGTAAAGTACAGGAGAATCCTAACTTGGGAAATCCTGATGATTCTTCCATGCTTACCTATCTCATTGGTTATTGAATGTGTGTATCTGAGCTGAGAGCCAGCCTGAGGGCTTTCCTAGTTTCTGTATATTTGCTCTCTGTTTCTAGATGTAGCAAGTTCACTTGTTCCCATCACCACCTCCCATCTTTTCTCCTTCCTTTTTATTTCCTCCTTGCATGTTCAAAACATGCAAGGAATAAGTGAGTGAATAAGTGCAGCACAACAGGTCTTTGGGGAATGTGAATATTCCAGGGCTCTTTCCTCAAGATGTGTGAAACAAAACAAAAATTAAAGAGGCCTTTAAACTAGTTCTGTCACAGGGGGAAGCCGCTGAAAATATTGGTGGGTTTTTTATGAGGAGGAAAGGGGAAATTAAGATCTACTTGGAAAGGGTGGGAAAGATATGGTGGGGAGATAATTTGTGGGCAGCTTCAATATTAGCCATTTTGGCAGGGTGAGATCAAGATTAGGTTCAAAACTTCAGTTGTCTTTATTGCCTAGTCCAAAAGAAAATGGGGCTGGTTTAGCTGGGATGTTGGCAGGAAAGGGAGACATACATAAGAAATTATTTCTCATATGAGGCCTTTGTTCCCTCCTTAGCCTGTGTAAAAGGGGACAAGGTCTACTTTTGGTTATATATGAGTATGCAGCAATCAGCAGGGAAGCTTCCACAAGGCAAATAAAGTCCCTGACACATCAGAAAGGCATCTGCTTTGTTCTGTAGACTTTGTAAGAAGTATGAGAGCTTAAATGAGACATGGAAATTAGGTGAATTGTACCACTAGGATAACATTTTTGAGAAGCATCTGGTTCAGGATTGTACAACGTCTAGCACGGGTGCTTTCTGGGAAAATTCTCCATCCAAGGCTTGGTTCCATTTGCTTTATGTCTAGCCCCTTCCAGGAGCATATTGCAGAGATTTCTGAAATGGTGGCAATCAGACAAGAGTGGGATTCTGGAGCACGAGAGCTTTGTCAGCATGATATTGCACCCAAGTGGGGGAGCCCTGCTGACAGGATAATTTCAGTGCTTCTGGGACCTGGCTAACATTTCCCAAGGAAGTTTTGTGTATGTACTGGCTCTGAGCACAGGATGGCTGAGGGCAAGAGGGCATACCAGGATTAGTGCTGCCCTTGGGTAAAACCTGATGGTTGCCTATTATTCAGAATATTTTAATAACATCTTTAGGGCATTTTTCTCTGAGATGCACATTTTTGGATGACTCTTCTTATCTTTATTTATGTTTTCCTAAGCTTTCTCAATAACTTTCTCACTTCCAGCCGGGAAATCAAAATACAGTGAGCTTTTATTTATTTGTTTGTTTTTTTATTTTGCCCCAGGTGGTTGTTGTGGTCTAACTTTGTTATCTTTGCTGCACTTCATGTGCCAACAACTTTTGAAATCAAGCTCTTTAATTGCAAAGATGCAGAAACCGAAAGACACCACACAAAAGCACCAAAAATATATGAAAAAACCCACCAGTTTTGTAATGCCCATGAATACCCGATAATGCAGCAAGGATAGCATTTGCCAAATGGCTGGGAAAATTGGTAGGAAAAGGAATGTCATTTCATGGTCCAAGTTGGTATTACAAATAGCCTCCCTTTCAGCTTTATACCTTTGATCATCAGAGCTGTTAGGCTTTGCCCACAAGCTTCTGCAGCGTGCCAGCTTTACTCATGGATAATCTGGCTTCATATCAAACTGAGACTTTTTTTTTTTTTCTGGATGATGCAGATTTTTTTTTTTCTTCATAAATTGGATCACTATTTTGGAATGTAAAGCCTTTCAATAAAGGGGAAGGGGAGGGAAGGTTTAGAACTGTGAGAGTGGTGAGGCACTGGAACAGGCTGGCCAGAGAAGCTGTGGCTGCCCCATCCCTGGATGTGTCCAAGGCCAGGTTGGATGGGATATTGAACAACCTGGCCTAGTGGAAGGTGTCCCTGCCCGTGGCAGGGGTGTTGGGACTAGATGATCTTTAAGATCCCTTCCAACTCAAACCATTCTGTGATTCTAAAAGCAATGTAATGATTCATAAACTTCATAGAATCAACCTTGGCACGTGGGCATTACGTATCAGCACCCTCTGCCAAAGCCTGGGAAGAGGTTTCATTCTGAACTGGCACTACTCTGCATCATGAACCAAATGCCCAGATGTGACTGTGTCCCCAAGAAGTTAAGGGAGTTCTGCTGGCACCCACCAGCTCAGAGTCTGGCACACGGAGCCCTTGTTTGAGGAGAGTGATGAACACAAGGAGAGTAGACAGAAAAAAGGCTGCATCAGTGCATTTAGATAAGAGAAAAACCCTGCTTTAGCCCCAGAAATGTTTTGCTCAGATATTTAGAAGATTTCAACAGCAACTTTCTTCTGGAGGGCCAGTGTGCTGCGACTCAAAGGTGAATATATGTTGCAGCTTGTACAGAGCTGAGCCCTGTGTAACACAGGTCAGTTTGGAGAGGAGGAGAAAGATGGGCCAAATCTGCCCTCTGGTTTGAGTTGCTTGTTGTCCAGTTCTTATAGTAATATCTGCTAAAACTCTCTTTCTTGGTTTTAGTATTATCAGCAAAATGTGCCAGGCATTTTGTGGTAAGATGATGTTGGTTTGACAAAACTCATGGGGATTTTTTCAAATGGTGCTCTTTCTGCTCAGTGTTTCTATGTCCTGTGGATGCACAGGGATTATACTCCATAAAACTATTCTAATGTTGAGCAGAATGTGGATGGGATGAGGAAAGGAAAACTTTGAAGCAATGTGTTTTAAGCTCATCAAAAGCTTGGAGCCTGCTAAAATTTCCATTTTAAAAAATAGGATAAATACTAGACATTTTATTCAAATTTGGGATGAAACTATATCAACATTTTAACATTTCCCATGGTGGTTGGATAATCTTCTTGACCAAAGAAAATGACCTAAGTATTCTGGCACTGTTACTTTGGTAGAAATGGAAAGAAAATTCATATTGGATCAAAATAATTGATAATGCAATCAGCATTGCTGCAAAAAAACCAAAACAAACTTGGAGAAAGACTTCTTACTTAAAATTAACTGTCTGACTCTGTCTTTTACCAGTAGCTTGGGGAATAGCACATAAGGTGGCTGTTAGGCAGCCAATTCCAATGGTCCTGGTTTGGCTGCATTGGTAATTGGGGTGCAAGAATGGGGTGGCCCTTCCCAGGGAGTTGTCTGAGACTTTAGTGCACCATTACACCTTTTTTTATAATACAATTTACCCTTTTGAAAAGTAGATCTATTTTTTTGAGAGGAAATACGGGTTTTTTTGGTTTGCATTTTGTAACTTGTCTTCTCCTCCAAAGGAAAACTTGGCACTGTGAACTTGCTAACTCCAGCAGGCATCCAACACGTGCTTTGGAGAAGGTGATTATTCTCTGTCACTGGGGCAGGTGTCTCTTCCTGTGAAGATTTCTGCTGCCATTAAGGAGTGATGTCCTAAAGGGGTTTGTATTTTTAGCAGCCGTGATTTATGTCCTGGAGGCTCTGTCTTTAAATCATCCCTCAAAAAGGGATAGCTTATTTTACAGAGGAACCCATAAAGTAATATATGCTTCTGGTGTGACTTGCTTTAAAGCTGTGCATTAATTCCTGAGAACTGAGGTCAGCCTGCCTGTGCTGAGATCTGCACAATGACATTTCCATGCTGGGGCTCATTTCATGCTGAGGTGAGAAGCAGGAAGTAATGTTTACCATATGAAATTACACAGTGCTAATAATGATAATAATAATAATAATAACCATTTAACGGTAATGCAGCGTATTTTAAAAATTATTCTTTTTCTTCCTTGATTCTCAGAATACTTAATAAGACTTCCAATTTACAGAAAAGGTAATGGGAATGCTGATGAGAATTTAGATTTTGTAGGAATCATACAAATCCTTGGTTGCAACTAGATGGAAAGCTGCTGTGTTGCTTTGGAGTTCTTGCTCTTGATCTGGAAACACACTTGCTCTGCTGGTCTGGAGACACCTCTGCAGGGTGGGGAACCATCTGAACTTTCCTTCCCCACCTCAGCTTCTGTAAGTAGTAATGCAGATCAAACTGAGAATGGGGAGGAGGTGGCCTGTCTGTGGCTCCACTGTACTATTTCCCTTACTCCTCAGTACTCCCTGCAGTGCCATAATTTACAGCTTTCCACAGTCTGACCAGGACACAAACCTGCTTCCGTGTTGGAGATTTATAGGTAAGTTGTAGGTACCAAAGCTTAGTGCTGTGTACTTTTCAATGGTGTTAGGCTGGTGGTTATGATTCAACAAATAGAATTTAGTTCGTTATGGGTTTAAGAAAATGGTGGTGTATCTCTGATGTATAAGTCATATATGGAGGAGTATGAAAAGGCTGCAATTTTTTTCATGTGTAACTGTGGAGGCACGCTTTGATATCAGAGAATTGCTTTATAAATGAAGTTGTAAGAAGCATTTAAATGTCAAGTATCCTTCATCTCGTTCATTCAAATACAGAATATTTATGAGGATACTGTTAATAAAGCATCTTTGCCTCTCTGACAGAGATTGGACTTAGGCAGAGTCTTTAACAGTGGAAAGGACTAAGAAAGTGAGAAAAGGATGTTTTCAATGAATTACTTTGAATTTCTCTTGCATGCCCTTTTCTTTCAAGGGTTTTGTGAATTGCTCCAGCAATTTGCTAAGTATTAAAGGGAACAATGAACAGGGCCCTCTTTTTAGCAAGACAAAGAAACAAAGGTTCTAAGATTTTTCAGATTGCTTCAAAAATAGCTTGATGAAGATGGACATTATAGCAAATGAAATATTTAACTAGAGTGACCCTCACTGAAGTGATGTCAAGGGTAGTAAGTAATACAATTGTCACATTGTATGTAATCACTCCTTTGTAAACTACTGAGGCACAATTATTTTAAGTAAATTGAAATGTCTAGTATGAACAATGCTGTTTTTCTTTAGCTAAAAATAGTAACATCAAATACTTATTTAATCTTTAAAATGTTGCAGACTTTTAACATGAAGACTGGATAATTTCATTCTTTTGGTTGTATTCTTTCTAGCTAATATCTTTCCTCTGAAGCTTTCTTAGGATACAAGTATTTACCAGTTTCATCTCAAATGATGGAGAGTTGTTATCCACTTAAGTTGATTATCCCACTGAAAAGATTAAAGAGGTTTCATTTTTTGAATGGTACTCTTGAGACTTGGCTCAAGTGTTTGTGATTTGGAGTAGCTGCAAAATTGTTCTGAGAAATGTGATTCAAGAAAAAGCTTCTAAATTACCCGGACATCCAGGAAGCAGCTTTGGGTCCTGAGTTGCTCCTGCTGATGCAGAGAGCAAATATTGCATCCCTTGTCCTGGAGTGGCAGCATGGTTTTCCACATGGCTCCTGGGGTTTTCCTTGCCATCTCCAGGGATATGTCAAGAAAAAGGTCAGGCAGATACCACATGAGTGTTCAGTGCAGTCAGGGCTTCCTGTGAGTCACTGAAATATAATGCTGGTGGTAAAGTCTTCCCCATAGATCTTTTCTTCTTAGGCTGCACTATCTGTAGGCTCTTTGGGTGGGATTTGCAGGTGCTGAGCCTAAACACCTCTTCCCTCAGAACTCTGGACTTCACTGTTATGTGCAGCCTCCCATATCCTTCATCTTTTAGCCCTGATGTTCCACTGGATTATTGCTTTTCAGCCTTTGAAAGATTTTCTTCTTTTCATCAAACATGAACAAAAATATTGTTGAAAGTGCTACACAGAGTCAAGGCTATCAGTGCTTCTATTTCATTGCCAGGTGTGCAGCACAGAACTGTTTAAGATCCATCAAGGAAGATGCACAATTATTAGTAAATCCTCTCCTTGTATTTTCAGAGAGGAATCCTCTTGTAGTATGTCAGCATAATTAAAAGAATATTGTTCTTATTTATTAATTATTCTAGAGCTCTGTTTGCTTATGAAGCTGTTTCTACTCTTTTGAATCAAATTATTCATAAATAACACGTTTAGCACATGCTCTGGAGGAAACCAAGCCCTTTAAGTCAAGAACTGAATAGCGTTTTGGCTTTGGTCTAGTACCCAGTGTCAATGCCTGTGAAATTGCCTGAAAACTCTTACAATAAATTTCCTGAATATATCCACAGCAAGCTGGAAAACAGTGTTGTCTCACAGATAGATTTACCAGGGACTAACTCCTCACACTGCCCTGCTCCCTTTGGCAGCAGGAATCGCAGCTTTGACCTTTGACTGTAAAAGAAAGAAACATCACTGTTTGAGCTTGGAAATAAAGAAAAATCTAAGTGACAACCATCATAGCATTTGATACTTTCTTTTCTCAGAGGCCCCATCATCAGTGGAGAGGTGAAGTACCAGTCTACAGAGCAAGTTCTGTTACCACAGGAGAGGCCCTTGATGTCATTCTGGGGACTCCATCTGAAGGAAGGACATGTAGCTGCTACAGCTGCTCAGTAGAAGAGATTTCCCTTTAAGGATCATGGGGAACATGTGGACCAGCAGCTCTCCCTGAACCTTTGCCCTTGTCTCGTGGACTTTTTGTGATTCCTGTTTTCAAGTTAGCAGGAAATGTGCACTGAAAACACTGCACATCAGCTGGGAAGTCTCTTCCCTGATGAGTACTGAGCTGGCAGCTTCTGAGCTTTCCGTGTCAGAAGCAGAGCTGATGATAAATGACCAAACTTGGAGTGTCTCCTCTCTACCTGTGCATCGCCACTGCCTTTGATAGCCCACACAGAAGGTCTGTGGGCTTTGGATGACTGGCTACAAAGGCCAGTGCCTGACCTTGATGAGCTTAACAAACCCAGATCTTCTGGTGTTTTAGTGTGACCCTGAGTTAGCGGGGCCCTTCTAAGCCCTGCTAGCTTGAGCCTTGCAGTGTCCTGACTAATCAGATTAACCCAAAAAATTGAAGCTTGTTCTTTCTCCTCACAGGTAAAGAATACCTTTTTTTCATGAGAGAGATTATTTTCAAATACCCATTTATGAGCTTGGATTGAATAACTGGAAAACATTTATAGTCTCATTATCAAACAGAGAGATGAGCCATTAAAATGAAAATTTTTAGATAGCAGTGTAATTTGATCGAAGGGCAGTATGTGCTGCTAGATTCTGAGTTTTTTCCAAAGAAGTTGAAAACATGTCAGATCCCAGCCTGGATCTGTATTTATCCAGATGGAAGTCTCAGCCCTATGTTACCAAAGCTTTTGTAAGCTTTTCTTACAAGCATATTAAACCCTAATGTTGCCATATTTCATTTGGCAATAATTATGTCCTTTGCCTCTGTTCTGGATAATATTTAGCTTTATCATCATTATTATTACTTACTATTGTTCTGCTGGGAACACTAGTTTGCATTTAATTAGGGATCACTTGCAAATAACCTTTATGGCCCTGATTCAGCAAACACTTCTAGCAGGTGTGTAATTTCAAAGCAAGTGAATGAGCCCATTTAAATCCCTGTGGCTCATATCCTCAGTTATATTTTGTGCCTAGCATCCACTGATTGCATGAACCCTACACCTAAAAAATGCCTACATGCAGGTTGGGACTGTAAATGTTGTTCCAGCTCCATGACTTACCCTATAGGTGTGATGCTGAGGCCCCAAATTGCCAAGCATGTCATATCTTAGGTTAGCACCTTAAATGAGTCTAAAGCTGCACCTGACAATCCATTAGCATTAGACAGGACTCCAGGACTCAAGACTTCTTAGAGGGGACAACTAAGCTTTTTGTCAGCTTAGCACCAAGTAAAACCCTCTATCTTGCATGCTTCCTTGGCCCTATATAAATTTAGGTAAGGGTCATCTGTACCAGAAGTAAAACTTGGCTAAATGACATGCCATGGAGCAGGGCATGCCAGGCACATTCACAATATTGTATAATTTAGTTGGCTGGTTGGAAATGCGTAATAAAATACAGGGTGTTTGAGTTATTACTTAGCTGCCTATGTAATTACTTCTGTTTAATATTTAATTGTGTTGATCTTTCTGTCTTGTCTTTGTTGCACACAGAAAATAGGTCCCTCTTTTTGTCTGTTCACAGGCACTGGGCTGCTGCATAGTGGGCTCTGCGGATAATCTTCCTGATTGTTCAAATGTCACCGTAAAATATTTGGCGTCTTGATAACTCTAAAGCTATCAAAACAGATTGGATGGTAACAATTAAAATTATGCTAACATCACTAAAACAGATATAACGGAGTGATGCTTGTTAAGCACTTAATGATCCCTTTCTCCAAGGAATTCTATTTCTTTATGCTTCCTGATTGCTTTACTGCATCCTGCAGGTTTTTGTGCACTGCTGCTCTGTGTAATACATATTCAGACCCTTCTCTGCAGCTCTCATCATGCCAATCAAGTATGCAAATGGGGGTCTGTATGACTGTGTGATCAGAATTTCTTGGTTGTTTGCAAGCCTGTAAATAATGGAGTGAATAAGGATCTGATGTGTAACAGTATAAAAGTAATCAGACCTTGTATCTGGCTTCTAGTAAACATCAGTATGGCCCTGATCCAACTGCTGCTGTAATCAATGGGAGGTTTTTATTGACTTTAATGGGAGTTGAATTAGGCCTTGTCTGTGGTTTGAAAATTCAGCTGCAGATACTGGGGCTGATCCTTGGTTGGTGTAACCTTTGTGCTCCTGGCAATCAGACAGACGATCTGACTGACCCTGCTGAGGATGTGGCAGGCACCCTACCCTGAACTCCTGCTTTTGCCCCACACACACTCCAGCTTTCTGGGAGGAACTCTGTGATTCGTTTCATTCAGCTACTCACTTGAGAGCTTAAACGGCTCTGTGAACAGTGTTTAAAATGTGCAATTATCTTTGAAAAAATGTTTCACTTGAAAGGGATTCTGATAATCATTATTTTGAACTTTAGTAGTTTGGCACTTTCGTTGTTTATAAAGGAACAATATCTGTTCCTCTTACTTTGACTGCAAGGGAAAAATAAGCCTAATTAGCAAACCCAAAAATTAACTAAGTTGATCGGGAAAAGCAGTTCTTATGAATTTGCAGATATTTCCCTGCAAATGCTGTTATGAAATTTTTTAAAGGTTTTATGAAGTGTCCTTGCTTTAGAGCTTTGTAGGGATAAATGGGTAGAGAAGATAGTAACTGTGGATGAAAGGATCTTTGAATGTAGCTTTGTGGATCATCTATGCTATGAACCACTTAGAGCTGTGATACCCTTCCTGTTCTTAAGTACTAAAATGAATATAAAAGACCCTGTAAAATTCTTTGTGCTGATTCTTATTCTGGCTTCTCTGTCTTGAATGGATATAGAAAATACATCCTTTGGGAAGTCTTCTGGCCAGGCTTGAAAGCATTCTGGATTGATATTCTGGAGCAGCTCCAAGAATGCTTGGCCAGTATGTGATGGCAACTGCACCTACCCTGAAATTCAGGAAGGGAAATGTGTGCCTACCTCTGAGTTGTGTATGTGTTTATAGGCTTGCTCCTCAGCAGTGACAGTCAGCACAGTGCTGTTTCCTTCAGCGGGGTGATGCTGATTTATGCCAGTGGAAATCTGGGTCTCCAGCTCCTTATGCATCCACAGGATTTCAGTTCATGGTGATATTTAAGAAATAAAGCCAAACTCAGCCAAAACACTGAGAAGAACTGAAGAGGGGTAGAGTATAGCCTGACAGGTCTGCAGAGCAAGTAAGGTCGTAGAGATGTGTTACTTTAATTAAACATCTGTGCATTGTCACCAACTCGTGTTCTGTAACTCTGCTGGTGAGTGGAAGGATTCCCCAGTGATTATGTTTACTTTTTGTTCATTCGTATTTGGGCTTATAAATTGTTTGAAAACAATTTAACTCTTCACATAGACATTTCATACAGATGGAGGCTTCTCTGTGCCAGAGAAAATACAACCAGAATTTACATTGCAATGTTGATTTTAAAGTCCTGAAGTGTGGAAGCCTCCAGAACTGCCTGTTGCTAATGTGTGGAGCAATTCTTCCATTTGTTTACCTCCTCGTTTTCCACATTATTTTTACTAGACAGATATTTTGTTGCCTCACATCTGTTTCCTGGGGAGGAGTTCATTCTCTTTCCTATCAGCTCCCAGTGTCTGTTTGTCTTTTACCTCCTTGTGGGACTCCGCTTAGTACCTCTCCCTGACCCAGTCTGTTTGGTCTTGCTCTGTTACTGTTAAAAGTTCAGACCACAAAGACTTTGCCCTTGTCATCTTCATGTGCAATTAGCACAGACTGCCAGACAGTAGCTGTAACTCCTACTGCTGCTAAGGGCACTGGGAGCCTGGCCATCGAGTTCAGGGGGGTTAGCGTTTGGGCACATTAGAGCCTTTCACTGCAGCGTAGCCTACAAGTAATTTAGAATATTAGATGGACAAACATGTCATGATTAAGTCCTTAGGAGTCTGTAAGAAGCTGTTTTTACACAGCCATTCCTGGTGTGTTGAGATTAAATGTCCTGTCAGACTGGATGTGTGTACACTTCCAGGCGTGGGCTGACCTCTCCAGTAGCTGTAATTAGAAACAATTTTCAGATTTATATGGTGAGTTTTATTTAATAGTCTGCACATACAATCCACCCAGAGAAGATATTTTTTTTCTCAAATAGAACTTGTTCTCTCAAATGCAACTACATCTCCAACTGTCTTTAGAGTGTTCTGCACTGTCTGTGACAGTCATGAAATAAATGCAAAGCTTATAAATTCACCTTTTTCCAGTTATTAAATGTGCTTTACTCATTCCAGCCTGTTGCTGTGGAGATAGGTACAATATAAGAACCTTGGCACTATGACAGGCAATTAAAATACCAAGATGTTTAGCCATGTATGAGTATTTTCACACAGTGAGACCTCTAAGCTTAGGCTGCCGCTGACATTGTTAGTTATTGAATCGATTGCATGAGATGAGGTTGACAGGTGTAATTATATATTTCTATGGTCATTATGTATGGCCTGTCATAGAGACCAACATGCCTGTAAATTTGCACTCATTTAGTAGTCATTTATTGAGAGAAGTATTGAAGTTGGCACGCTGTTTACAAGGGAAGGAAATGTAAAACAAAACAGAAGTCCATTTTGAAATATAATTGATTCATTAAAACATTGACCATTACTTGCTTTTAGTACATGGAAATATGTCTTTCCATATTTCCTACAGATATCTCTGTTATTTAAGCATGTTCTTGCACCCTGATTTTAACAAAAGAATAAAACTCGTGAGTTAATGGGAACCTTGGTCTCAGGTCTTTAGCTGCCATATCCTGGAAGAAGTTATGGAGCTTGCTGGGACCAGCTGAATTTGGGGCCACTTTTAAATATCTGGTTTACTTGTTAAAACAGCAGAAGGTCTTTCAAAATAAACTTTTCTCTGTGCAAACACTTCAGCACCATCTTCTTCTTTGCTATAACTGTTCTTCAAAGTGTGTTAAAAATGATACAGGTATTTTTGGAATATTTCGAGGTGAGACTTGAGCTGTTCCTGAAATTCCTCATTCACTTTTCTAGATAAAAATTTCTCTGTGTAGTGACATCACCTAGAACTTTGCTATATTATTTTCCATATAGTTCTCCCTGGTGTTTTGTGCCACCCTGGTGATATGAATGAAAAACCTCTGGTTTTCTCAAAATGAGAGGAGGCAGAGAGAAAGTAAACCTTGCACTCAGTTTATTAAGAGATCCTTGAACTTTGGCTGAAGTTAAGGCAGAAATTTGACTCATTTTCCTTAGCCACATCTCTCTGCAATAGAACTATTACCTTATTCACAGGAGTTTTGATGTCTGAGATAGATATATGACATGGTGGGTTTTTGGGTGAAGTTTTTGTTCTTTTGTTTCTTGGATTGAGGTTTTTTTTGTTTTCCCTTTCTTTCTGTTGCATGGTCTTCCCCTCATCCCCCACCATCCCTTTGGCCCACCTCACATCTTGAAATCTGGTCCTGTAAAAATAAATTTGGGTTAATACTGTCTTTTGCTTCATTCTAAAGACCAGACTGTCAGCACTTTTTACAATAGCAATAGATGTGAGAATAGCTGCTGCTTCAAGATGGGAGTCTCATTTTCTTTGTTATCGTGGTGGATTAGCCAAATTATGAATATTTAGAAAACTGTCCCTTGGAATCAGTAATTAAACTAGGTTCAAGCTCCAAACAGTGAATGCAAATCCATTTAAAAAGTTTCATCCCAAAATTTAGAAGAATTTTTTTTCCCCAGTCTCATCTGCCTAGCACATATTGGTCATAAGTTTTCCAGTAGGAAGCATTTGGGTTAATATCTGGCTTTCTAATCATGTGCTTGGAAGGACAGCTTTTGTTGCTGTTCCAGAAAACTTCCCAAGCGTGCAGTAAAATGCTTGCTGTTCCAAAAAAAAATATCCTGAATAAAGTGATGTCTGGTGAATTGCGTTTTTGTTGTTCTATCACTAAGCTTGAGTTTGGGGGCTTTTTTCTTTTTTTTTTTTTTTTGGTCTTGCAATGAAATTCCATTCAAGTAGAAGAATATTTGATGTTGGAAGAGGTCTCTGGAGATCTTCTGTTCAATCCCTGCTCAAAAGAGGGTGAATTGGAGCAGGTTACTCAGGACCATATCCAGTTGGGCTTGGAATATCTCCAATGATGAGGAAAGTTCACTTTTTTAGGAGTCCTATTCCAGTGATCAATTACTCTTACATAAAAGTTTTTCAAGTTTAAATTATATTTGCTGTATTCTGGTTTGCGCCCATTGTCTGTCTTTCTTTCACTAGACACCATGGAGAAGAGTCTGGCTCTGTCCTTTCCTCCTCCTATCCATTTATAAAATTGAGTAAGATCCACCTCAAACCTTCTCTCCTCTATGTGGAACAATACCAGCTCTCTCCACTTCTTCTATGACAGATGATCCCTTAAGCACTGTCTGGGAGCCCAGAGCTGGACCCAGCACTCCAAATGTGGCATCACTTGTGCCAAGCAGTAGGGAAGGATGACCTGCTTCTACCAGTCAGAAAGACTCTTCCTCATGCAGCCTGTGCTGTTCTTAGTGCCTTTTCAGCAGTGGAACAGTCTGTTAGCTCAGCAGGGACCAAAGGTAAGGACCTTTCCAACTGACTTTGACTTCTGGTTTGGAGTTTAGGAAAAGACACTTCTGAAAGAATTCCTATTGCCATGATAGGTACCCTGTCTGAGCAAATCAATGCCAGGAACTCCCACTGATTTCAGTGTGGCTGGATGTTAGCTTTCCACTAGTGTTCATTCTTTCTTTTATCATTTTGGGATCCCAGGTAAACACCACCCATAACTTTCAGTTTGATCTGATGATTTTGTTTTAATCCTACATAATTGGCCTTTGTCTGTCTTGAAGTTGAATTCTGTGTCAGTTGAGCATTGCTGCATTTTTTAATCTTATTTTTAAGTGATAGGTGTTTATTTTAAAGTAATTAAAGGTAAGTAATACTTCTACAGAGACTATATAGAGGAAAAATACCCATTTTCTATGTGATTGAGAGACCAGTTATTCAGTAAAGGTATTATAGCTTTGTACAAGGCTCTGTCCTGTCGAGGAGTCTTTCCTTAGTGACCCTCAGTGACAGGGTCTGATTGCAGCAATGGGGTTTTATGAACACTTTGGAACTAAAAACTCACTGTGATGGTGGTGCTGGGTCAGAGCACAGCTGCAATAGCTCCATTTCCAGCCCATGTGCAATTGCAAAGCCTGGAATCTTTTCACTTCCCTGGTTTCACTTGTGCACCAGCCCTTCTCAACCCTACAGTGGAGGATTGCTGTGCTGCTCTTTCTCTTGCCACTCTGTTACAAGTTCTTCTAAACAATGGGAGGAAACAGGATTACTGGGAGGAGCTCATGCGTTTTGCAAAGCAGTAAGTGCATTTCTTCTCCTTGCCTTGCCCTCCTGGCCACACTGGTAGCTCTGTGGGTTTTTTGAGGCTTTTTGTCCCTGAAGCTAATGTTTCACTTCCCGGTGTTGTTCCAGTGCTGCAGTTCAGAGGTGTCCAAGCACCCTTGTCTTGAATTAGCTGTTGGTACAAATGCCACAGCAAATATATATTTTGGATCAGCATAAAGACAACCAGACTTCTTGAACAGCGGTTTCAGGAGGAGACTTACAATGCCTTCAAACAGCTGTAATTGTGATTTCTGTTTTCAAAATATGTTTTGAGAATTTGACTATTATCTAATAGACTACACTCATCCTTCATGAGTTTCAATGAAATTACATCAGGACTAAATATAGTCTAATGTATTATGCTACTCTTTGCCAAGGATGTCTCTAGCAAAAGTACTCTGCAAATCTGGGAAAAGAGGTTCCATCATAATCAATTTGGTTTTTGTCTTCTACTCACAGGATTTGCTTACAAGAACCACTACCTGACACCAAGCTGCTACGTGGGTCCTTCATGCACTGTTTCAGAAGACAGGAATTGCAAACTTGTGGCAGTTTTCTTTAAAAGTCAGGAACTGTATGAATTCTTTCATCTTAGTGGTAAGTGTGACATTGTCAGTAAAGTCAGGGACAGAACTGAGTAAACAGATTCACCAAAGGCAGTGTGTTGAGAAGGGGTAATGCAACAGCTGCTGCTTGGAATTTCCAAATCTGTTAGCTGTGGCAAAATGACTTTAGGGTCAAATCATGCTCAGCAGCAGTGGTCTGAATCCTCATTTTAGGTTATGTTAGGAAGAAGGGAGTAGTAAGGACCTGAGGAGGGGAGCAGCCCCCAAGGAGAAAAGGAAAGGGAAATGGAGTTGTGAATCCAGGGGGGCTCAGAGGTAGGTATTTTGAGTTCAGGCTCCACCAACAGAGCAAGTGGGACATTGTTTTCTATATCAGTGTGATGCTCATGTATCCCTTCTAAAATATGTTCCTAAAATGCTTACAGAATAACATTGGGGGGCTAAACCATTGATGAAGGAGAAAGCCTAAATTCTGAGCCCAACAGCCTAAAAAGATTTATGACCAAGCTTTCATTTCCCCTCTGGAGTTCATGTGCAGCACAAGGGGGCTGTGGAGAGGAGCAGGTTGGAGATCTGTGATAGAGCAGTGGTGGGTGAGGTGCTGATGGGTTTCAGTGGAACCCTTTGGAGGCAGGCTCTGCCTGCAAAGTGCAGGGTGGAATCAGTCATCTTTTGAAAAGAGGTGAGCTGGGAGATCAGGGGCTGATGAATGCCAGTGCCCTAAGGTAGACCTGAAAATTTATAATGAAGAATTGCAATGGACATGAGGGAAAAGGAAGGGTGCATCTAGTGGTGCTTCCTGGCATTGTTTGTTCTGCGTGTTTCATTTGCTCCAACAATGTGCCTCCCTGGTGTTATGACAAACTGCTTCCTCTGGGCAGCTTGGCTGTCTCTTCCCAGATGGACTGCACACCTCATTACCAAAGAGAGGGTACTGTATTTTCCTAATTTGCAGTTTTAATGTCCTCCTGGATAGCCCTAAAACCAGTCAAGCCCTGTGTGGAGGACAGGAAATAGAGCACAAGCCTTCGCAGGCCAGTCAGGGGCACACATCCACTTACTGTCACCACAGTATGGCCAGCTCAGAAGCAGCAAAGATATTTACTCGAGATAGGACATGAGCAAAGGGGAGAATTTGCTTTTCCCATATACACTCACTTTCTGTTTTCATACACTATTTATTTCTGACTTTAAAGCAATTCCTTGGGTTTTGTTCTGGCCTTGGCCATGTGGCCCCAACTGCTCCTGTAACTCCTGTTGCTGATGTTCTAACATGATATGGCCATAAACTGGATCTTTCTTTTCTTTTAATGTACCTCTTTAATTGGTCTAAAGACTAAACTTCTGAATACCATTGCTCATTTGCACACTGAACTCAAGGGTAGAAAGCAAGTTTGCTTATTTAATATTTGCTTTGATTTGGTGATTAGTCATTGCTCTTAATTATTCTTTACCATTTCCACATGAGTAATCAGGAAATGAACTGCTGTCTCACACTTTCAGCAAGTTAAAAAGAGCCTAACTATGGTATTTCCTTATTGACTTTTTACTTGCCCCTGTGCAGAATGTTTTAAGATGTCTCCCCTCTTGAGTCGCCCACCTCACAGCTTGAGTAATGCCACAGCTTTTAAAAATGTTTCCCTTCTGACTTGCCGAGGTGATGAAGACAAGTAAAGTCATCCAGCATAAAAGGTATACATGAACAAAACATGTATTGAAAGTGTGGGTCAAGTTACAATCCAAACAAGAAAAATATTAGAACCAGTTTTGGAGACTGAGGAGACCAGTCTTGTGGTACACATCTGCAATGAGAAATAATACCATCCTGGGATCCTGTGTGATGTTTATACACTGATAGCAAATCCTCTTAAAAAAATAAAAATAAATGGCTTGCTGCCCCTTTTTCTGCTGATGTTTTCCTTTCATCTTTTCATTCCTTTTCAAATCGGTAATGATTGTAAATCGCTCCTCGCCACAGAAAGTGCTGCTTTCCAAGAGCAGTGATTTGATTCTTATAATCTTATTTATTAGTTAAATTCAATAAGTGCCCAGCCTATGCTCTAAATGCTTTTAAAAATACACTAATAAACAGGCCTTGATTGCTTTTTGATTGAATTGCAGATAACTCACTGACGATATATAAATATCATTAAGTTAATCAGCCTTCCCCCAGAGGTGCTTCCACTGCAGACTGTACTGTGTCTGAAGATGAGCATGATGGTGGCCTTCTCTATACTCCTGCAATCTTGGGCTTTGGGGGCTTTAACACACTGGTTGGCTTCACTGCAATTACTTGAGCGATAGGCTGTTGTGATGGAGATTTATTTGTGCAAATAGTAAGTGTTGTCAGAGTTGGACCAGAAACTGCTGGGGCTGGTGTAATCTGTGGTGCTGAGCAAAGAAAAAGGGTATGCAGATTTTTTTTCACTTAATGTACTTTTTCTGCACGTTTTCAGATGTGAATCCTGGTTTCTTTGAAGTCATGGCCATTTTGTCTTTAAGGGTTGGGACCTGGGCACTGCAAAGCTGAACTGGAGTCATCGCTAGACACAACATAGCTGAATTTGCAGCACTTGTATGTGTACCTCGTTTCTGGGGGTTTGAAGAGAGGTTAGTAAAGAACTGAGTGGAACTATGATACTCCTGTCAGGGCTAGGAAAATGCCCAGGGAATATCCTACAAGACTCTTAGCTTAGCCAGCTGTAGAGTGACACAGCAAGAGGGAAGGCCCAGGAATTCCTCTGCATTACACTAGCATGTTTTAAAAGGCTCCTGGGCCTTCTGTAAGGCACAAGGCAGTATTTTCTGTTTGGATGACACAATAGCCACTGACTTCTCCAGAAAGTGACATCGTTTGACCCGTGCTGGAGGTCAAAGCGAATGTAACACAGGCAGACCACATACCACAAAGGTGATAATCGCTGGTGTTCCCAGCATGGGGTGAGGTAATAGGAAAACAACTTCAATGTTGTGTAGCTTTCTAAATCTTATAGCTCCTGAAAGATTACATCACTTCTAAAGGAGAAGAAATAAAGTACTTTGCAAAGGTTGCTGTGGACATATTTTCTTTTAATAGCAAAACCTAGATGCTGTCTTGCGTTTATTGTATTATTTAAGTCGGTGTATTACTGGCATGATATTGCTTCTAAAATCTATTTCTAGTCGGGTTACCTTAGTCTAATAAAGAACTTAAGTAATTTAAAATCAAAGGGAGTCCTTGTTTAACTGGCAAACAGCAGAGGGGTGAACTCTTAACATCACTCTTACATCCCAACTTGAAATGGAAAGGCAGCTTATAAGGCACATGGACTTATGTGTGAGATGAGAGTAGGCTGGTGCTGGAGCTGTGTTCCACTGATAATACCTGTTAATCCATCTTTTGAACTGAGACTTTCCTGGTCATGCATCAAACCCTGTGACTTCCTGTAGGTGACATAATACTATCCTGGCAATTTGTGCTCTGCAGCAAAGGCGACCCCCAGGTAAGACCTTAAAACTTTTTAGTTTTAAGGCTGAAGTTTCAGCTGTGACTCTGACTTGCTGAGAACTGGAAGTGCTGTCTTCCTACTTCTGATTTAAGGGCTGGTGACTTCCACTTCAGATGGTTTGGATGTGATGGCAAAAGGCTAAGACATTCTTACAGCTGCCTTGTCTTGCTGCCGAGGTGGGGTGTAATTGGACTAGTTTTTCAGTGGTTCAGATGCCAGCTGGATGTGGGCTGAAGTTCACTGCTATGATTTATTTCAAAGGTTTCCAGAGCTGGGCTTCTGGGCCTTATTTAGGTATTGAAGTCAGTTCAGTGTTGTTTGGGTTTTTTGTTTGTTTGGTTTTTTGCTGTTTGTTTGTTTTTGTGGGTTTTGTTTGTTTGGTTTTGTTTCTGTTTTTTGTTTTTGTTTTTGTTTTTTTTCCCCAGTGTATTTGTAGTTGATTCAAAGATCTGGGGTGAAATACTGGGAGGTGACTGACCTTTGAAGCCCTAGTTCTGTGTACCTCATGTAGCAGGGCTGGAAGGATTTGTCCTAATGGTTGAGAAGAGTGTTTCTCAGGGCTTGGACTTAATGCTTCTCTCAGCTTCTTACTAGTTTAAAATTAGGAACTTTGAGCACTTTAATTTCTAATGTGTTTTTTTATCTGACTTGAAAATATGACTGCGAACCAGCCACTCTTCTTTTTTTTTTTATTTTTATTTTTCCCTAAAGGAAAAGGGAGCTTTTAACATGCTCTCATGTGGCTCTGATTTACACTAGAATTTGCAAATTAAGGCTGGTGTGCTTCTAATCTGCTGCTGTGCTCCTTTTGGGAGCATGTCTTGTGCACATGTGGCATGGGAAGATCTGGTGGCTCTTTCTGCTTGAGGAAAGCAATGAATGGCAGCAGAGTGCTCATGATCTCCCAGCAGACTCAGAAAGGCAACAGTTTGCCCATTCTTATTTAGAAGTACTCTTTACAACCATTATAATTGCAAAATACTTTTTTTTAAAGAGAGAAACAAATGTTCAAAAGAGAGATAAAACAGTTTAATATAAAACAAAAATGAAACTTAGTTCTATTTTATATCTATCTGTTGAAAATTGTGCTTGCTACTTTTAAATTCTTTTGAAACAGAGAAATCAATATGCCAGGCTAAGAATAATCCAAGAGGCACCCAACTCTGGGGCTTCTCCTGGTGATAACATCTCCCACCTCTTAAACCTGGAGACACATACCATGACTTCTCCCAGCATAAGTTAATTTGGACCTTCCCTGATCAGTACATAAACCTTCCAGTTGGGGAAAAAAAAAAAATCTAAAACTTCAGAGATTTCTATCCACATTGTGTAAATAGAAATGAAATATTTTTCACAGTATTGCTTTTAACTTTTACAGTGAGAAATGCTCCCAGAACCAGAGGGCAGGATCTCACACACAACACAGCTTTTTCTTTTTCTTTCTCATTTTAAAATTACTTAGATAGTTGCAGGGAATAGCTTAAAGAATACAGATTAATGGAAACAATATATATGACATGTGGCTTAACGTACCCATAGGCTCCTTTTTAAGGAGTAAGAGCTAAATAAAATTGGTGTAAAACACCAAGTGGAGAAGCCCTCCGTGCCTCACCTTCCTTCATGTTAACCCAAGCAGCCTGGGGCTCTGATCTAGCTGCACAACTGGGTGGTTTGTCTTGTCCTAATCCTGCCTTACCCAAAATGAGCTTAGTGACATCAGCAGAGCAGTCAGCAAGGTGTTATCCAGTGACTTGGATGTTGGTGTGTGGCTTGTGTAAGGAGTTGGGCTGCTTTGATTTGTTTTTCCAAACAGAAAAAGAATTCCCTTTGAAATGCTGGGGTTTTTTTCAGAAGGACACTGAAATACAGCACTATCTCTGTGTGATCAGCAGCCACAGTAGCTTTGGTACCAAATTCTGATGAAAAACAGATTTTACTGCAACTGATCCACTACTAGAAATGTGAATCGTATCTCTTTCTTCCAACCCTTTTTTCATACCCTTTCTGGCTCTGCATACTATTATCTTGGTTGACAAATACCCTCAGACTGTATAAAATGAATGCTTTATGGGATTTGTGGTGCAGCTTTTGGGAAATAAAAAGCATATTTTTGTATCATCCGTGCAAAGTACGTGCCTAGATATGGACAGATGAGCACGTGACGTTTGCACGTGTTTTAAACATGTACATGAAACTTGATAAAAATTAATTATCTGCCTTGAGTGTGGTGCAGGGGTGTGTTTACACTGCACAGTGATGGAGTCTGTAAGGAGGGTGGTGTTAGGGAGTCTGGAATTCCCTCTGCTCTCCTTATTCCTCTGGAAATGAGTCGGTATTGATGGCAGTCCTACCAGCATAGGGGTAGGGGCCAAGTGCTGCACATCCTCTGCTTCTTTCTGCCCATTTCTGGTCTCTGGATGAAGTCTGTGGTGCTTTCTTTTGCTTCTCTGCCGTGATAGGGAAAGATGACACAAATTCATGGATGAGGATTGTGCATGGCTGTGCTCCAAGTGACCTGGTGGCTTTCCTCACACTGAGATGTTCTGGTGCTGTCTAGGCCAGCCAGTTGGATTTGCTGAGTCCCTTTGGAACTAGTGGTCCTATGCACTATTTTACATAATTATCCATGCTTGAAGAGCCTAAAAGTTGTTTTGTAACTACAAGCTGTAGTGGGTGCAAGTTTTTAAAGATGTGAGTTAACCTGCCTGGTTTTCAGTGTTTTCTAATGAAACAGAAGTCTAAGAGATCTTTGTGGATGACTAGAGCTTATCCAGGTTCTTTATAGCTCCCTGAAAACAGAGGTAAAAATACTTATGTTTTTCAATTTTTTGTTTATTCATTTTATATTTATTATTTAATTTTATTTATTCTCCATATGTAGCTGACTAAACATGTGTTCTTATAAAAAATCAGCATTTTTTGTGGATTTTTTTTTTGTTTTTCTGTTATAAAAATGGTGGGAGTTTCAAATACTTTCTGAGCCAAAGGTCTTATTTGACTTTGTGACCTGGGTGTAATTTAAAGTGAATTATGATATTCTGTGACTTCTTAGATTTTGGCTCATAGTCTTTAGATGCTTTCATTCCTGCACCTGTCATCCATTAGGAGACCTCCTTCTGTGATCTTTCATCATTCAGAATATATGATGATTTTCTTAAACACTTGAGCTAATTGGGAGTGACTCTTGCTTTAAAATATATGACAATATTTGTAAATAGCAGACATTAGCCAGGCTTGAAATAAGTACAGACAATTTGACAAAAAATTGTTAAATTTGACAAAATTGTTAAAAAATGCAAAGGCATTATGGCTCTAAATGACTTAGAAAAGTAACCTGTTGTACACAGGACAGGCTAAGCCCACTGTGTTCTTTGAATAGCTTGGTGGTACAGTGTCAAATGCTCTTCATTACGAGAGAGATCTATTGATGTCAGTCCTTGTCCTTCAACATGCTACCTGCCTTTACACTTTAATGGCAAAGTGCACTGATTATAGTGTTTGATAGTTTGGTAAAAAGAGCATAATTTTAGTATAATATGAATAAATCCCTCCTAATTTGAGATCCCAATTACTGTGTGTACTGCTCTGTGTAATGACATGAAGAGATGGAAACGAGTTTGTCCTTTAAAATCAAGGGAGATGTGAGAATACACAAGTCCCACAAATGTTTTCATTAATTGAAATAGCTGCACATTGCTTCTTGTTGGAAGTCAAGCTCAGTACTTGTTGTTTTTATACTTTCTCATAACCTAGCTTGAATTTCCATAGTCACATCACAAGAGAGTTCCTTCAGAACCTTGAGTAGATGGTTGGAAACCCAGAAACTAAAAGAGAGGCATAGTTTTGGTTAGAGCAGTGATGTCTCACACAATGTGAACTCATACATGGTTTTAAAAAAAAAAAACCATGAAGAGGTGAACCATAACATCTGTCATGCCTAGGTAGAAAATTCTGCGTCAAGCATTGAATTGCATCCTTAAATGTGATGTGGGTTTAGGCCAGAGTTTACATCTCTGATGGGCTGTATTGCTGTGTAGGTATGACCTTTTTCAAATGCCACAGGACACTAAAAATGCCACCATTCCCTGGTGGATTTTCCTTGGAGATTTTTGTTAGCTTTAAGGAGTAAGATGTGAGGATAAAAATCTTATTTAAAGTTTTTGAAGGTGCAGGCCAATCTAAAATAGAATTGTGGAGAGGATCATGTAGCTGGTAACAGAATAGAAATCTTAAAGTTTATTCCCTTGACAGAAATATAGGAAATTTTTTGGAAGGTGATTTTTGACCCAGTAACTACTATGTCTCACTTGTGAAAGAGTATTTATGGACTCTTAAATACTTGTATCACTTGGCTGCTGTACACACAAACTGATTCCTCATGCTAAAAAAAAAAAAATCCTTTCTTGAACTTTCTTCATGGTTAAAGTGCTATTCCCTACTCAGATATTCCTTCAGCCACCATGCCCATGGAGTTCCCTATGAGAAGTCACAGATAGATTTATCATTTGTGGATTTTTTTATGGGAAGAGTCATTAACTTGATTACTAATGAAGCCAAAACATGCAAAACTTTTTCAATTGTGTGAACCAATAACAAAAGTTTTGCAAATAACTAACTTGTGTCCAACCCAGATAAAAAAGAAGCTGAAGACTGAAACCACAAAGCAAAAATTTTTTTATTGGAAAAAATAGCTGATACTACAAAAGAGCTTATTGGAAAAAATTACTTGAGTGGTGATTTGTTGAAGATGACGTGTATGGAATTAGGAAGTGAAGTTGGTAAAGTGAAAAAAGCTGCTAAAACTGATGAAACCCCAAAAGTATTTGCTGCACTATAGCTGATGGTCCAGAGTTTTATCTCCTGTGACTCCAGCTGTGGAAAAAGTCCTTCAGTGAAACACATGGTGCTTTCTACCAGCAAAGGAGGAAATCCATTTTGAGGGCTGAGAGTAATGAAGTCCAGCGATTACTCCATAACAGAAAAAGACTTTAAAGCTTGAGCGATAAACAGCCTTAAATGTGTGTTTTTAGCAGATGTATTTATTTGCTCTGTGTCTTACTGGGGGGCTGGTTTGGCCAGCCCTTTGGCAGCATATGGGTATATGTGCCACAAATGAGATGGTATTCAGGGAAAGGCACCATTCCAGATCAAACCAGCATCCTGGAGGCTCCCCAGAACAATCCCATCATTCCAGGCTAGCTCAACAAGGCCTGGATGCCCTGTGAGTACAGCTGGGATACCTTGAGGGTGCTTCCTGTTTACAAGGTGGTAACCTTGTTCTTGGCTAAATAAACACTTGAGCGTTTGGGTTTATGCAGCCTGAGTTACAGTTGTTAACAAGAGACACCCCCGAGCTATACAGTGGCTTTAGACTGTGATCAGATTTTTTGCTGCTGTTTACAGGGTTACACAGAGCATTGAGATGGCCTCATTGGTAAGGAGCATGGACCCGAGCACAAATCCCTCTGTGCTGCCACAGCTCCCTGAATCGCTGTGCCCAAATCGCTGAAGGCATTTTGGTACCTGATTTTATGAGGAGCTAAATGCAGCATATTGCTGCTTGCAAGGGCTGCAAGAAGATAAATGTGATAAAAAAGTAGGGGATGTCTCAGCTTCAGGTGGCATACCTGAGGCACCCAGATGGTTAGTTTTATTACATTGTGAGATCTGACAAATTTGCTGGAAGATAGTGTAATTTGAAAATGCAGTGTGAAATCATATAAGGTGCCGAAGGCAAGAGCTGATGTGGGTCATTCTGGGTGCATCTCTTGTCTGGTTCTTGCTCAGGTCAGTGCTTCATGCAAGCTCTGTATGAACCCAGAGCCCTGAGCATCCTGAAGCTGTGTGAGCTCAGGGAATCAAAATTTAAGTCTATTTTCAAAAAGTGGCAATTTACATTAATTTTCAGACCAACTTTTGTGTTCTTAAAGGGGCCACTTGGCTTCCAGAAGACAAAAAGAGCAAAAGGCAGGAGGACTGGAATGGGATATGGACACAGAAGAACCAAACAGCTGCATGGAGTTGGGAGAGCAGTTTTCAAAGGCTAATTCTGCAGTCAGGGGAGATGGAGGTGCCAAATCTGTAACCTTTTATGTCATTGGGATGAACTGTAATGAGTTAAGGCCCTTTCATAGCGGGGCAAACTGAGCAGCTCTGGCTTTTGGCGGCTTTTGGCTATGACAGCTTTTAAGACAGCAGCTAACAAATCATCCCTGTAGTGCAGTGGGGCAGCAGGGGAGACTCACTGGGTTTGAAGCTGGGTTTGAAGCTTAAGTGACTCACATATGAAACACTATCTGCATAGCTGAAATCTCTCCTTCTGAGAGTTGTGACATGATCACACTTTAAGCTTGGTACTGTGCAAGAAAAACAGCTGCTCCGTAGTTTGCTGGTACTTTGGCACATATCTGGGATGGATTTTAGCAAATGCAGTACCTGTATTTCATTGCACTGGTTCACGTGTTAACGGTTTTGTTATTCATGTCCCATGTGCTCAACAGACTTAAAAGCAAGGCATGAAAATGAGACATCTTCCCATTTGGCTTGGACATTCATTTTCCAGCAGGATGCTGACCAAGTGATCTTCATTCTGAAACACACTGAGAGGTGCATAATGTGATAGGCACTAAAAGCTGGGGACACTAGGGAGTGGGAAAGCTTGGGACGTCTAGAAAATAATCAGCCTCCTCCAGAGGAGGACACTTACATCAGCAACAGTTGTGCTCTAAGTCTAAACAAAACATGTGCTTCTCTTTCTCTCTGTTTTTCTCTTGCCCTCCCTCTTTGCAGGCTTTAAAAAAAAAGAAAAAAGGAATTGCTAATAGTTTAAAACAGATTTTTAGCCAAAATTTTTAAGAGCTGCAAACAGACTTACTGGCGGGTTTTCAGATCTCTCATGGCAATCGAAAGCAGCTGATGCATGTTTTGCAATGTATTTGCAGGCTGCCAGAACTTATGACTCAATTAATAAAACAAATGTGCCTATCGACTGCAGCATAACACTTTTGACCTTAATAAAGTCCTAAATCTTCAGTGAATCTGTTTCAATATTTCAAATGTACACACAGCTAATATTTGCACTTACTTGCATGATAGTTTATTGCCTTGTCATGCTACTAGAATAGCCTTTGCTAAACTTCTGACCCTTGCCTGCACACACCCTTTCCAGATGACCGACAATTTGGAAAACCTTATCAGACAGAAGGTTACATTTCTGTGCCCTGTTACTTGCTATAACTTCTGTCTGACTAATTGCCACTTAGGACAAGTCAAGATGCTCCCACTCCTTGCACAGTGCAAACACTGGTGACACAGGAGGTTTTGCCATCTCTGTGGCACCCCGTTTGCAGGACCAGTTTCTTTCTAATTCAGTAGAGTAGAGTGCAGCATCCCATCCTCAGGCCTGTGCAGGCTGGCAGACTGGTAGAAGACATCTGGCACTCTTTTAAGGTCAGTATGTTTGATCCTCAGCTTTGCAGGCTTTTCTGGAGCAGGGTGACCATGATATTTTAAGGCACTGTGGGAATATTCCCTGTCAACTCTGTGATGTTTCTGAGTTTGAAGCCCAGTCTCCAAACAATTTCTTTTGCCAGTGGAGAGACGGGATCTAACCACAGATCTAGAGTAATGCTGACTTGTTTTTCCGTGCAGGCAGCTGTTGGCCTTGCGTCTGCTCTGAGAGCACTGAAGGCATTCAAGAAGGGTTTCTTGGCATTTTGAATAGGTACAGAAATGGAGTAAAAAAAGGTACTGCTTGGAAAGACACCTCCATGGTTTTAGGTGATTTGTGTGTTTTTGTTACTTTCTGAAATGAGATTAAAGATTGAGAGGAAGGTACAGCTCTTGTGAGGGGTCCTGTCAGCCTCTTTTGCTCTTTTAAACCTCCTTCTACCTATGAGTGCTCAGCATGTAAAAGGTGAGGAACATCACTGATGTGCTTCTCTGCTGCATCACTTGAGTTCTGAAGTCATGTCAGTGCAAAGTGCTGAGGAAGGGTGGTTGGCCGAGTTGTTTCTCGAGATCCAGACATGCCTGCAGCAGGAGAGGGTACAGAAGTTTGTGCTTCCCCAGCTGCACCTCAGCCTTTCTCTGCTGTGCCCATGGAGCAACAGTGACTGTAGTTTCCCTAGGGATACTGCTGCCAGTCCTCAAGGCAGCAGAGGACATCTGAAGGGGAACACTGATGTGTTTGCTCCACAGCCTCTTCAGATGGAGGGTTTGTATGAACTTCTGGAAGACAACTTAATAACTGAGTAGTCAACATCAACACAGACTATTAAAATCTGAATTGTAGAGTATCCAGTCTCTCAAGGACTTTAATAAATGGAAAGATATTTCTTCCCAGGAGAGCTGAGCAGGCTGGAACAGAAAATTGAGTGTAGCAACGCTGCTGTCTACACTTTCCTTTGTCTCTTTCCGCTCATGGTAAGTGCTCTCCTTACAAATCTTCCACTCTAACTTTTATGCAAATATGTGAAATGGTTCAGCTTTCCAGGGATCCTTACAATGTCAACACAGTCAGACAGTTCACTGGGCTTAGTATATAGTTTTCTTGTTAACTTGTTAGACTGCTTAAAACTACTTCTACAAATATGAATTAGCTTTGTAGTCAGATCCTAAGAACATTTTAATGGTCTGTTAAACGGGAAGGAAGGTGATTTAAGGATTGAAGGAGGAACCTAAATGAGTTGCAATACTGTGAGTTGTTTCACTGTTTTGATTTAAATCTCATTCTTGCCTTTTTCTGCACAGGCTGAATTGAGAGTACAGCTCTCATAGGTTTAAGCTGACTTGGGAAGGTTGGGTGAGTTTGGCTCAGATTTAGTCTTTCAGGCTTGCTAAAACCAACCTCTTGCAATGTCCTTCCCTCCTTTTATTAAGGAAGAAGAGGCTGGGCAGTGTGCCATGGGTTTGTCTTTGGCTGTGCAGGATTTTCTTATGTTACTCTTTTGTCCTAAATTGTAAAAATGGCATGATCAGGAGTGATGGACTCAGCACCCCATAAGGCCAAGGAAATAGGTGGCCTGCAAAGAGTCTGCAAAGAGTTTGTTTCTTTCTGAACAAAGTGGGGCAAAATGGAAAACTGGAAGTTTCAGAAACATCAAAGTGGGTTTTTTTGTTTTTGTTTTTATTATTATTTTAATTTTACTGAAAGAACAGTCTGATTTGAAGACAGGAAGAGAGGGTAGTTTAGGAGGCAAAACAGGGAGATGAACTTACTCTTTTACCTTGTTTTCTAGGAAAATGAGAGTTATGGTTATCCAGTATGTAGGTGAGATCATACCATAATTCAGATCTGACAGGATTTAGTGTGTGTACAAACCCCACTGCTTCCCTATCCTCCTCCTCTGTATATTTTGAATGAGAGAACAGAACCCAGATGCATTTTGACAAGACTGGTTTCAAAAACAATGGATTTCTATATGTTTTGATAAAAGTGATATATAATTTGACATTTTATTAATTTTTTTTAAATTAAAGAAAAAAGAATTAATGCAAAGTTAATTTCCATGTAAATTCTGAACACAGTGTTTCCGCCACGTCTCCACAGGGTCCTTCTTAGGGATAAGGGACATTTGGGTGCCACCTCCCCCTCAAGAGGCAGCTGCCGTATGCAAATATTCGGGAGCCATGAGCAATGCTGCCCTCTCGTGCTGACACCAAAGGGAGCCACGGGAGCGTGCTCCTGACCCTGCTCCCTGTGAGCCTGGTGACCGTGTGGATACAGCCCTGCCGGTGGGGTTGCCATCTCCCTGTACAACAGTCTTTGTTTTACTTACTTTAAATAAAGGCAGAAGCGACCAGAGCAGGATGCTGAATGCTCACTGTGAGGTGTTACAGAGTTCAGTTTGTCCTAATCCCAGATCGTTCTTGCTTGAGGGAAACCTTGGTTCTGAAAAGAGAACAATAACCATTATCTTTTCTCTTTTAGCTCCTTAGCAGCTTCGACTATAAGTCCTTTGGATCTCATAAATAGGTGTACACGACCAAGCACAGTGCATCCAGCTGGGGACTCCTAACAGTCTGGTAATTAAAATACAAACATTTGCAGTGCAATGAATTGATTCTACTGTCTCAGGCAGTTAAAACCTTGAGGTGGTTTAAAGGGAAGGGCTGAAGTATAAAATAAAATTGCTGCTTTTCAGATACAATAAGTCAAATCAGTCCTGCCAGTTGTAAGCTTCCATAGGTGTCTGCCTGGAAACTCCCTGAGCAACTCACTGCTTCATTTTTACAAGTTATGTTTTCCAGTGATCCTGAACTCTTTTTAAAAGTAGGCGTGCAGTAATTTATGTACGTCCATGGAGCTGACAATTATAAATTTTAAATGGTATTTTACAAACTAAACAACTACTTAAAAAATCCCCTGAACTCTGTATTTAAAAAAAAAAAAAAAAGGTAAAAAGTCAAGCTTGATCCATAAGCTGACAATAGTAAGGAAATTCAGACATGAGCAGGGAAGTGTTCCATATGTTCTCCAATACCTAGGCACAACTGGGCGCCTCTTTAATGATGAGCTGAATGCTCCCTGTTGTTCCAAGGTACTGCAGAACATATGGCGTGTTTTCCCCCTTAACTGTGAATTTCCGTGCTTTTGTCAGTAGGTGTCTTAACTCTATTGTGTTTTAATATAGTGTTTGTGCCTCTGAGCACAGTCCAAATTTGATCTTAGGCAAACAGGAAGGTGGATACAGCTGTTGATTATCTCATATTCTTCTTGAAACTGTATTTCAGTATATAATCTATATCTACATAGACACACCTTGTAATTGTTAATCAACCCTCGTAGGGTTTAAAAATCATTTCACTGTGCTCCAAACTTAGCATGGATGATAAATGACCGTTTAGTTGCCAATATAGCACAATATTTCAATTTCCTGCCTTCACAGAGGTATTTCAAAGGTTGAATGGAGTTCATACTCACAGTATGTGTTGCCTAGAACTCTATGATCTCTTGCTGGCAAACTTTAACCAAAACCTTTTCAATTAACTAAACGCATTCCTCGTGGAAGTCAGCCAACCTAAAGCTGGACAAACAGAGTTTCAGCAATGCTTTGCAATAACCTCCCCCTGCTACTGACTCCGGGTAAGGAGAACCAGAGTGAGTTTATTAGTTGATGTGTAAGTTCTGTGATTGATAAAAAGATTCATGTAACATTGAACTAAATTTTGCTCTCTGACAGTTATATAATTCCAGCGTAGCTTCCTTCAGTTCTGTTGGAATCCTGATTTATGTGGTGTAAACGTGAAAAAAGTTTAGCCTGCAATCAGCAGAGCAGAAATCACACTAATGAAAGCACAGGGTACTGAGGTATTAAGTTTAACCATACTGGAACAGAGCCTGAGGTTTGGTTCTGGTCATATTTGGTAATACTCACATGGGGGATTTGTATCAGTAGTTAAGCTGTTGATTGTTGGAACTATAAACAGAAAGGGGACTGAGGAATACTAGTTTCTTATGAAAAGGTAGGAGAAAAACCCTCTCACAGCTTTTTAGGTAAAAGAGAGAGCCTCTGCCACTGGAATTCCCTAAGAATAATCTTGGAGGAATATTCTGCATAAAATACTACTGTGTGCTTGCCTGGTGCCTCTACTCTTGTCTAGCACATCTGTTGTTCACTACTCTTGGAGACAAGTGACTGGGCTGGAGGGACCTTTTGTCTGAACTGGTGCATTTTTGTGCTCAACATGTGCTGCAGTGATAATCAAGAATATTTAAAAAAACAGCTTGTTCTAGAGACACAGACAGAACTCCAAATTTTCTTCATAGAAGTCCTTATTAAACTCGCTTGCATTGATCTGAAAATGTCAGCCCAAACAGCTCCTTATTCAAACAGTATCTCTGTCTGAATATTTGGGTGGAAGAGGACATGAGGATGTTAAATTGTGTGCATCGTTTGAGGACGTGCCTGTGTCTCCCAAATGAACTGCTTATCACTTTTGCTCTCTCTTTTAGTGTCATAACCTGGACCTACCATGGCCTATGGATTCAGAGTCAGATGGTTGATCTCTTTAACCTGGAACTGGACAGGTAACCTGTAGCTCTCTCTAGAGGGCTACCATGCAGCCAGGTTTGCTGTCCTCAGCACCGACTGGTCTCTGTGTCTTTATGCTAAGGCATGTTGTCATTATCCATTGATGCCAGAGGGGTTCCCTGTCCTTGTGTCCCCATGCATATACATGGACAGAAATGGTTTTCATGGAAGGCCACCATTTGGACCATGAAACATTGCTTAACTGTGTGTAGTAGCACCATGCAACCCCTTGTGTAACTATCCCTCATCCCAATGATTAACTATGTCCTGACTAGCAGCTAGCTCAAATGGAAGGTTCTCCAGCTGCCTAGCATCTAATTCAAAACACTGAAAAGGGCTATTTTGCATCTATTTTTCACTTTCTGTACTTTCCTGTTTCATTCCCTGTCTTAACTTGATGCCTCTAGATGCTTCTGGCTTATCCCACCCAACCACAATGATTGTCCTGCATCTTTGTCCCAGGAATGTTACCTGTGCTGGTTACTACAGCACTCGAAACACTTCATTGTGTGCTGCCATCATCTTCCCAGCCTGCAGGCACCGTGGGCTCCTCTCAGCTAGTGGCCACTATGTATTCTACTCCCTTCTTATTTTGTTTCTTTGAGGGCATGTGCCTTTTGAAAAGCAGAAATCACCACAGAAATTGGCCGAGTGCTGCAGCAGGACATGCTGTGAGTCAGTTCTTTAGTATGTGAAGAAATCAATATGTGACACACACACACATGCACACACCAAAATAGGCCTTGTTTTGCCTATGGAAAGATAATTTGCCTATTTTCAGCTGGAGTCTGTATGAGGCACTCTGAGTGAGGGCCACTTCTGATTTTGTGACTGGGTCAGCAAATATATTGCATAAAAGACAGCTACCTAGAACTCACTGGGTTTTTATTTACTACCACCATTCCTGTTTTCTTTTAAAGAACCTTCTTGTGTAGTTTAAAAGTGGAGGAGAAAAGAGAAATATTTGCTTGTTGCTCTGCAGTGGTGCAGCTGGCTCCCAAACCAGTGAGCTGTGTCTTTAAGGCAATACAGACCCAGTAAATACTGTGCTCTCTCATTGAATAATGCAATGAATAATTACTTAAAAGACCACACAAATGACTAAAGCACAACCCTGTGCTGCAGGTTGGATGCAGCTGGGGACAGGGCGCTTTGCTGGAGCCCAACTCAATTAAAGTGAGGAAGGCTCTACTTCTGGCTCATTTAGAAGTGATGCATCATGCTGTTCATGGTCTGGAAGGGTCATGAGGCATTCCCAGGAACTTCAGGTATCCTCATATTTTCAGAGGTCACTCAGGGCTGCATAAGACATCAAGAGGCTTTTGATGCAGCATGTAAGAGATAGGGAGGAGTGTCAGTGCAGGAATTTCTCCACTTTCCATATGGGCTCACTGTAAAATCATAACTTGTGATCAGCCCCCAGCTACACCACCCTAGGGAGCAGTTGCTTGTTCCAGCTGGCTCCAGGGATCTCTTGGGTTTTAATTTTTCTTTTATTTTCCACTCCTTGATTTTAACCCTTCTATTTCTCCAAGACTCCCGCACCCCAGGCAGCTTGTATCCTCATAGTGCCCTCCATGCTGATGAAAAAGAACTTAATTTTCTCTGCAATAAAATTACTCACTGCTATTAGCCATTGAAATATTCTGGAAATCCATTTTTCCAGTTACTCATTTTTACTTACTGTAGTTATTTTGTCCTTCACACACACCACCCTCCCCTCAGCCCAGCTCATTTCTCAGTCACCACAACTTTTGAAACACACCTGCATGATGGGAAGAACCTTCCATGGGTTGTGTTCCTTCCCCTAAGATAGGTTTTCACTTATTTCTGAATTATACCTGTTTGGCTTAAATAACCCCTTGAACCTTGCTGTTTTCCCATGCTAATTTTATTTTTCTTGCCTTCCGTGTTTCTTTGAAAAGCTGCGCATTCCTTCTGGGACTCTATTATGGTTGCTTAAGTAGCCTCCATGCTGAGTTGAAGGATTTTAATTTCCTTACTTCTGACTTCGGGGCCTTTTTGACTAGCTTCCTCATTTTTTTTTCCCCTTTAAATCCCCTTTCTAAAGCTTAATGTCACAGTGCTAGGTTTTGTTGCATTCCCCCTCCCACAAGGACACTGAACTTAATTACACTATGCTCCTTTGTACTTAGTGATTCAGCTAGAGTTAGTTCTTCAACTCTGCACTCATTTTCGCTGCTAAAGGAGAACCTTATTTGTTTTATGTTTTAAGCAAGAAAAGTAACTTTCAGCAGTTATCTTCGTTTACAATCCAAATGGAACATTTCCAAAAAGAGCTCTACAGCCCAATCAATGTTGCTCTCATCCAGTGCACTCCTCTAAGATTACATTTCCTTGTCATTGCTGGACTTGTTGTAGGAGAGCTGCTACTACAGATTTTGGGGGTTGGGTTTGGTAGGGAAGACTAAGAACTAGAATTACTGGGTAATTAATGGAGAAGACTGTCTCTTTCCCAGTTCTGTGTCTTAGTATAGGATCCTTCTCATGGGTCTCTTGACACCTGGAGATAGGACAGTATTTGTTCTGTGGTAGTCTTGGAGTTTAAAACCATTGCCATGACTCTAAGGATAATGTCTGATATTTTGGAAGTGACTGCCCTGTCACACAGTATGAGGTTTATATTATGAACTCCTCACTTTAAATCCTACATTGCCAGTCCTGCTGCCTTCACCTCTATGAATCCCTGGGATGGAATTAGAGATGGGCAGGGTCCCCAAGGCAGTGGTTTCCAAATACTTTGCCTGCACACATTAAAAATGTCAGGAAAATCTCTTACTGCTTGAAAGACTGGTATGTGGCTCATCTGCTTTTGTCCTTCCATCCTACCTCGCCAGTGTGTCCTATTGAAGTCTCTAGACTGTGGATCAAGCTTTTTTTGCTTTAGCTGCCCTTCCCCCTGTGCCCCCAGCAAAGTGCTCCCTCTGTTCTTATTTGGGATGTCCTGGAGTTCAGCTAAATGGCAGTGTAAGGAAGAGCGATTGCTGGCATTTGTTTGACCACTGCTTTCTGTTTTATTGATCACCTTTTGTGATGCTGAGTCGCATCCCTGGATGTCCCCTCGGGAGGGACGCCTGCCTCCTGCAGGGCTCAACTGGAATTTTTGCCCTCTCCTTCACAACCAGATATCTTGTTACCGACACATGGCTGACAGCATGCTGTCACATGCTTTGTTTCCCCCTGTTTTCTAGTTTAAATAACACCCTCGTGCCTTGTAGGTTTTTTTTTTAATAGCAAAAGTCTGATCCTATTTAGCTTTTTTCCTTCCCCAGAAGTCACCCAGTAGGCAACTTGGGGAAATCCTCTCTCTGCACAGTTCATCACCTTCACACACACTGGAAGATTTTCATATTCCTCCACTCTAGCTGGCCCCAGGAGGGTTTTCGAGAAGTCTGTGAAGGTGTCATCTTCTCACTTACTGCACAAACAACTCCCAGATACCTTTGTACAATCACTTCAGCAAACAACCACTTCTGGAAGAGGAGGGTCACTATGGAGCACTTGCAAGGGACCCCTGGCTAAGGGAGTAGAAAGTGTCCAACTTGTTAAGACAGACATTAATACAGGACATCCAGACGATGGTCCTCCTTGGTGTGTTAAGAAAATGTGAGTCTGTCTTATCTGTGTGCAACTGAACACCACAGAAAGGACTCACAGCTAAACCTCAGCATGAGGGAATTGCAAACAGAGAATTTATATAATTTGTTATTTTAGTGAACATTCCTGAGAAAGGTTGGCCATCCACTTAATTGCAATCCAATGAGACCCTATTCCTGGTCTAAGCTAGACTGGAAAAAATAACTTGCCCACTTCATACCAATGATCCAATTAATTTAATGGAAGTTTTGAGCTTATTCAGGTTGAAAACTGGGCAGAGTTGTCTCACACACCAGACAGAAGAATGAAAGCCAGCAGCAGAAATTTCAGTGTATAAGCAGACTCAGAGATCCCACTACAGGTACTTTGGAAGTAATCTCAGGCTGCTGAATTACTTCACTACAACAATTTTCTACAATTGATAATTAGCATGTAAGAAATTACTTTTGCATGTCTTTATGACATTTTAAAGATTTGCCTTCCGGGATGTGAAATATGGTCAAAGTAGCCAGGTTGTAATTTCATCTGCTGTCAGAAAGATATTTTTGCAGAATTTCAGGTGGGAGAAATGCAAATTTAGGGGATGAATAGTAGGAATAAAAAGTTCTGTCTCATATGTGAATTCTGAGAAGCATTATTTTGCTAATGCCTTATATTGCAAGGTAATTATTGTAATAATTTGGTATATGGAAGTGAAGAAAGCTTTAAAACTGGAAGACAAATGTTGCTTAAAGTCACATTCTGACCCTGTTTTCTTGCCAAAATTGTCTTCCCGAATTTTCAAGACAGTGGCAAATGCTTCCAAAATAATTCAACAGAGTAGACATTACCTGCTTTTGGAAGGGAAAAAATGCACTTAGCAGAGCAAACCTTTATTTAATTAGCCACAGTGTAAAGGTTTCTTGTATTCCTTTGCAGTTACACGGCCATGAGAGACTGTGGAGTACCTGAAGGGTAACTCCTACTGGGACTAATTCAGTCCAGACAGCTCCAAGTATGTTCATTAAGCTCTGGCTGGGTTTCACACAGGTGGGGAAGGTTAGAAGGCAACAGATAGAGAATGGTACTGATTGTGTTAAGCATAAAACACCATCTGTTTCACAAGTAAGAAGGGAACAAAATCGACACGTCTTGAGGAATACTATCCCGCTGCTAGAAGTCAACTCTCTTTTTTTATTTATTTTTTTTATTTTCTTGCTACCTTTTAGAGCCTCAGTATAAAGCAGCTCAAATGTAGAAACTGTAAGTTCATAAATCAGGGGGCTGCTGAAAAGATGCCGAAATTTAAACTACCGTGGGGGCTTTCAGACCTGTAATACGTCAGGAAAAGAGGGAATTTTAAATAAGTGTTATGGTTGGCAAGAGAGAGGGAGAGGATAGAATGGGGTTTAAGGCAAGAAGTTTTAAAAGAGAGCACTCCAGGCTTGAAAGTCAATTGGTGTAACAGTGAAAACACTCTACCTTGACTACTGTTTTCCTTTTCAAGAATTGACCAAGGAAAAGGGGAAAAGTGTGTTGGAATGGCACAGTAACTACATCAAAATATTGAGTACTTTATTGCTGAATTAGAAAATTTTCTTGAGGGTTGCTAGTGAAGAAGAAACATTATGAGCAAATGTAAGTGTCTGAATGCAGATGTGTCTGAGTGCTACAGAGCTTTGTGGACACTGTGAGCCTTGACTGTGGCCACATGGGGAAAGAAGAAACTTTCCTCCTTGCCCTGCTTGCAGAAAATTCTGCATGAAATAGCTATGGGGGTGGGAGCAGGCAGCTGCAGTGTTGGAAATGTCTGGTGCCTTGGAACATCAGAATGCAAGACCAAGATTTCTGCAGATCCTGAAGATGATGGTGCCTCAACCCTTCAGAAATCACCTGTCCATGTAAAAGGGCTTTACTTTGAATCCAGGGACTGAATTTGTAAGTTACAGTTTTTTGTAATTTTGGTTTACTGTACGTAATCCCAAAATCTACATTAGTAGTAGTCAAAGTGAAAGAAGCCAAATAAATTGTAAATCTTAAGTGTCACAGATGTATCAAAACTTCAGTGGTATTTGGTATTTTAGTTGAAATCCCAAGTCTTGAAATACAGAACCATATTTCATATAGTTCATATGGAAAAGGAAGTCTCCCCTTTCTCTTTTTCAGCCTCTCTCTCACTCTCCCTTTATCCCTTTTATTTTGTTTTCTGTGATTTTAATATAGTGCCATTACCTGAACAGGGCTAATTTCCTGACCCATTAGATCAGTAATGGTTTTGCCAGTTCTTTAGCTTATAAATGCTGACCTACTTTTGACTTGTACCAACAAATGTTCACATTAGGAACAGGATTTCAAGGATATGAGCCAAAGTTTTTACAGGAGAGAATGAGTGTGGACACATCTCCTGTGCCCAGCAGAGCATTTGTGCAGGTGGAAACAACCTAGACTGGCATGAGTCCCTCTGACACACAGGTGATGGACAGTGGTATAGAAAAATCCCATAACAAATGTTTATTGGTCATTCCATCTTTGCTTTCCTCCCTCCTGAGGAGAAGCAACATAGATATTCACTCCATAACCTTTGCAAAAGCATGTGCTCACCTTGAATGTTAAACACATGTGAGCCCAAGGAAGGATGATGTCCGTGTCCAGCCCTTGTCTGTTCCAGGCCCTCACTTTGTGCTATGGGGATTTCTTCTTCTCTAGCACAATTTCAGAACTCAGCCATCTTTGGATCACTTTGAACCAACCCCCTGTGTCAACTAGAGTATTTCTAAAGCTATCAGGACTATATTTTTCCTTACAAACTGTTTTAGAACTCAGGATTTTTTGGTTTACAGAACATTTTAATGATTTGTGATTCCCCCTCACTGGTCTGCACCTGAACATCCTTTACCATTTACAAGGATCTGTTTGAGGACTCCTAAACCATGGCAGCTAAGGTAGAATCATATGTCCTTATATGGGGAGAGTGGGTGTCTGCTTAGGATGACTGAAGATGAACCTACTGAGAGCAGGACTGCCGTGGTAGGATCTGTCAGGGATGTTTGGATTGGAGTTGCTTCTGTGTAGCAATCATGAGGTGGAAGAAAAGACAGCTCAGCAGCTTTACAGCCACTGAAGAGAATCACCAGGGAGAAGGTTTGTGCTTACTTTTCCAAAAAATACCATCTTATATTTGGTTGAAACCAAGATCTGAATCTTTTTTCCTGCTCCTTCTGCCTGTCTTGGGTGCTTTTAACTAGGGTTGAAGGCATATAAGACTGGACTGAGAGCTGCTGGTGCTTTTGGACCTCCTGACCTCCTGTTCAGGTTTATTAATGTGAACTTTCCTGTACTTCTCAACAGCTTATATTTTCCAGCCCAGACGTGCCTATGCAATTAATAGTAGAGGTGACTCAAAATGCCTCAGTGTCTTCACTGAAGTGGCATGAAGCTTTGGTCACATTCAAAATGCAGTCAGGCATCACCTTTTCCAGTACTCTTGTGTCTCCAGTCAACTTTGTTGGGTCAGTGTTCAGCTGTGGCAGGGGTCACTGATGGGATGAAAGGGGGTGGCCCCAGCCTGTTGGCATAGAGACTGCCACAAGGGTGGAAAAATGTCAACCAGTCCCAAAAGCCTGGACTATGCCACAAAAAGGTCCAGTCAGTTTTGCAGCAGCTTTAGCTTGTAAAACTCCTATGTCATTGTGCAATCAAGCAACCTCTTTGTGACCCCAAGAGTTTATCGCATAAAGTACAAGATATTAAGTTCATTACCAACTGCAAGGAATTTGAGCAAACAATACTTAGCAGCACTTAAAAGATATTCTGTAGCCTAAAACAGTAATCCGTCGGTATATAACAACCAGCCGTGGAACATATGTGTGTGTAACAGTATCAATATTGAAAGCCCCTACTGTGATGAGCCATAGCAAAGCATTTTTAGTCGACATACTTCTGGGATCGCTAATGATTAATTAGTGTGTATCATAATGTAAAGCAAATGTCACCCCTGCTACCTGGGGCTGCTGTCATTTGAGAGGGGAAACTATTTCCAGTTGAAGACTGGCTGGAAAACGCAAACAGCATCTCAGCCTGCCATCTCGTGGGCAGAGTCCCGCCGCTCCCATGGGATGGGAACGCGCTTCTCCCCCGCAGCATTCCCGGCTCCCGGCACCCCTCGGGAATACCTCACAGGTCTCTCCACGGTGCAAAACGATTTAAAAGGAGAAAAATCTGCGACAACAAATGTTTTGTCCTCCATCCCTCTCTGGAGAGTGGCTGCCTGAAAGGGAACGACCTCAGAGGGTTGCTAATAACTAGACAGAGATTTCTGACACTGCGTGGCAGAGCTGTGTAAATAAAAAGCAAGGATTAGGTGCCATATTATTACTGATGATTTCTCCCCTAACTAGCCTCGTTTTTTGGAGGTGTTACAGTTGAAGCAGTTTGCAATATGACCACATAGAAAAGGTTTTGCCATTCACTGAGGGAAGTCTAAGATTTTTCTCTCGTATGAAAATCACATTGTGCTTACACTTGTGTTAATTCAGGGCATTGTTGTATCCCACCCACCTCTTCCTTTTTATTCCTCAAGAGCTACAGGTTTTCAGCATAGATAATACTATTTATAAATATTAGTGGCTCGTTTTTTAAAGTAGCTCCCTGGAAATAGTTGCTAACCAAGAGGAGATACTGCAGGTTTAGTCCCACAGCAAGATCTGCAAAAAGAGATTTTTCTGTTCGTAATGAAGGAACTGCCAGGGTATATTTCTTCGCAGGCTCAGCCTAGAAGTGTTGGCTTACTGATTTTTATTGGAAGCAGTGGTGTCACAACTGAACTAATTGAAGTTTACTATCCGACACCGTTTAATGCAAAGAGCTAAACTGATGATTTCAACTAGTGCGTTTGTCTTCAAAACTGCTGCATTAAATTTTGTAATCGTACTGTCAAAACCAAAAAGCCAATAGAGTATTACAGCTGTGGATCCCTAAATACTGCAATCAGATATCACTAATCTGGACAATTTGTGTAAAGTTAATGCAGTTTCAATTCAACTTCAATTTGAAAAGGGGAAGATTTGTTTGATTTTTTTTTTTGTGCGTGCAAGTTGAAAAGCGTGCTTGATTTCCGCTATAAATTGTATCCATGCCTCATCACTCCATATTTTTAGAGCAATGCTGACATCCTAAGCACAGTAGGATCTATACTTGACATTTTAAAAGAGCTTTTGTAATTTATGTGGATGTTTGATATAACATATTTTTTCAATCTGTATTGTGGGAGCTTTCATTTCTGATACATTCTAGAAGCAGCTAATTTTAAGATGTAAATGGTATAACTTGCATTTATTTTCCAATTCTCTGACTAAACTATATAATGATAATTTATTATGCAATTAATAAATTTATTTTGTAAATAATAATGGCTGCAGTGGACAGAATCTAATTGTCAGAGTGTTACCTAACTAATTGTCAGCATAGGCTTGATTAGTTTTGGTCTTTTGCTACTTACCGTAGCAGATTTAAAAACTTAGATTTCATGTTGCTATTTTTTAGCAAATAAAATTCATGGAAATATTCCATTACATATCAAACGATACCACGGTTGCCTGGTAAATAAATAATGCTAAAATGACAGGCTTGTTACTGAGCTATACACAGAGAATGGCAAGGGCAGGGGGATGGGAATTGGTGCAGCCAAATTATAACCGTCTCTTATCTTACGATCCTGACTATAAACAGTGAAATTTGAAAATTTTTGAGTGGGCTGTTTTTGTGAGCTGGTACAATTTTTATTGTGTTTTTTTTTTGGTCTTTGCTGACATGTGCTAAAGGGTTTCTCTGCCTTAGACTATGGGGCAAAGGGATAAGTCTTTTAGCTTCCCGAGGGACAATTTTTACTGCCTTGTTTACTGGGGCTAGAAATTTCCCCTGTGGGGAAGGCAAAGAAATTCTGAGCCTTGACTTGGACATTTCCTTGCTGAACAAGCACACCTTGGGAAGCCAAACACAGGGGTGCAGTGCCCTCTGAGCCTGGGGATGGTCCTGGAAGGCAGAGATTCCTTGCTGGGCATTCTCACTTTTTTTTTTTTTTTTTTTTTTTTTTTTTTATATATTTTAATTTATTTTATTTAATTTATATTTGTGTTCTGCTTTTACATTCTTATTTTTGTAAGAACTCTGCAACCTAGAAACTGAAAAGTCCAAGAGATCCTTCCCTTCCCCTCATATCTTTTAATCCTTTTATAGAAGGAGAATGTGTGGCTTGTCTAATGTGTTGTTCCACAGCGTAGATTTTTTCCTCTTAAAATATCTGAGATATCTCTAACATTAAAATCTCTCAGAAAGAATGCACAGGGAAGATCAGAGAAGTTTATAACAGTTGTGGACTTTCTAGTTATTCTAACTCTACAGTCTTGACTTTATCTACTGTGCAATTTAGAGGAAGATTTCCAGAATGACAGCCAGGAGTTCAGGAGTGCTTTTGAATTCACAGCACCAGGACGTGAAACTGTTCCCTGATTCTCCTCTAGAATCCAGGCTAGTGCTGGGAGATGCTTTTTTTTGTTATTTGCACGGGGGATGTGGGGTTCTCAGGGGATCCCAGGGCACTGTAGGCTGTGGGAGTGGAGCTGTGATGTGCTCTCCCCTGTGTGCTCTTTGTGTCACTGGTGGGAAAGACTGGGGAGCTGGCAGAGGGAGTTGATCTAACAGGGAATTGCAGTGTTGGTGATCCACAGACAGAACCTCATCCAACAAGACACATTTTGATGGGAACAATCGCTATCAGAGTTACACTCACACTTCAGTATTTTGCTAAGTTGTGGCCTGAGAGCTGCAAGAGAGAAAGCTCAGTATCTGATGATGCAAGTACAGCTCAGCTCTAAGGACAGGGCAGGGCAGGGACAGGGTGATGATTCCTGCCTCTGGAGCCCGTATCACTTCTGCCCTTGTGATGGCCTCATCTGCCTCGAGCACACGTGTGCAGGCTGGGTGTGTGGGGCTGCAGATGGATGTGTCCCACCCACGTGCTTGTAACATGCTGTAATATCTGTCTGGTGGGAATAAAATCTAAGTATTGCTTATATGCACACAGACATACACAGCCTGTGATATGCATCTGTTCAGAGTTATTCAGCATATTCTATTAATATTTAAGGTGTAATTATATTATGAATGCACTACATAAAGAGATTGCAGTGTTAGCTTGTGTTAGTTGGATGTATTCTCCTCCTGTGCATTCAGTCAATCTTCCTGCCATACTCCCAACACGAAAGAATACAGATTTCTCTCTCGAAAGGCCAGCTTTGCAGAGAGTGTGTATGTTTAATAAAGTGCATTCACTGATTTTGTGAAGACACTACACAAGGCTGAATGCTGAGTTTCATAGACATATAGTGGTAAAATTGCCTTGCCTATTATAAAGATAAAAATATCTTTTTGTTCAAATGTTCTGCTTGCTTCTTTACAAATGAAGGAGTTAAATACTGAAAGGCAGGTGGATGCTGTAACTACTTTAGAAAAAGATGAATAGGGCTGATGGCTAAAGCTACAGGGAATCTATTGAAGGTCCAGATGCAGACATGGCTCTTACTCCACACACAGTTCAAAGTGGGGTGAAGCTGCCTGGTTAATTGGCTATGAAATAACTAACCTCTGGGAGAAAATTGCCCTTGTACTTAATTGCTCGTGTTCAGGGTAACATGTAGCCACCTGGCTGATTAGTGCCCTTACCTATATTTACACCCACTCGCCTTTAAATGCAGGCAGTATTGTCAGGGTGGCTGTATGCATTCATCGAGTGGCCCTCGTGGATTAAAGAAAATATGACCACCAAGGTCAGTTTTTTTTTTCATTCTTTTTTTATCTCCTTCTGAATCCCCCATTTCTCACATAAGAAAAGCAAATTCAATCCTAAAGTAAATCTGCTGGCTTTAACAGAACAGTAGTGGAATGAATTTTGTCCCAGTTGTTTGGTTTGGTTATATTAGAGAATCACAGAATCATCAAGGTTGGAGTGGGGAAGTAAAATCTGACAGCCTAATGGAAGTCAGGAGGCAAGGCTGGTGAACGAGTTGAAGGAAAGAAAAATGTTGAAATAGAGAGAGGAGGATGTGGTGTTTTGTCATTGAAAATTCTATGACGTTTAGAGTATGTCATACTCTAAATATAGACCTTTAGAATATAATATAAATAGGTGTTTGTCCAACTTATTAGATGGAAATGGTTTTGTGCTATTCTGAGTGCTCTGAGTACTGTGTTCCCTGGGACCTGGACCTCTTCTAGCCCATTGTGCTGAGTACCTCAGTGTCTAATTGACTTTGGTGCTGGCTGATTAGCATCTCTTGAAATCTGGTCCTCTGCTGCTAAGATGGTCAATTTGCAGGAAGGGGAAGAGCCTATGGCATGAAGGTGTCAAAGGATAGTTTCTTCAGACACCACTTTCCCTGTCAATGCTTTGACAGCCCTGTTTTTACTGTTGCCTTGTTAGTGATTTCCTTTCTCACTTGTCATGAAATCTCTGATGTTTTCCCACTTTTAGAGGAGAAAAATTGTAATTCACCACCTTTACCAAGGTATGATACCCTGGCAACTTTTGAGTCCAGGAGACAACCTGACCAAGAGTGTTACGCAAACCTGAACTGAGAGATTTCTGTGTGGACATACAGTTACTTACTGAGCAGAGTTTAAGGCTGTTCCTTTGTTCTCAAGACATACCTTATTTATTGAGAGGCAGCTGGATGGTATAGATGCCACAGGTGGTCACACAGAAGAAGTGATGGAGTTGTTGATGGAAGCAAACCCATGGGACAAACATTTTTTCCACTTTGCTTAGCCAGCTGAGAGTCTGGCACTTTGTGTAAGTTTGTCATCCAGGGTCTTCACCTGTGAGCCCTCCACCTCCTGAGAGAAATTAATCTCTCCTGCTTTAGGTGGGAAACCTGCTGTCTGTCTACAGGAAAACGGAGAAAGCATAGTCCAATAGCTTAGCTCAGACATCTGGGTTTTCCACAGCCCAGTGTTCATTGAGGTTAATTCATCCTAAATAATTCATCTGTCCTGCAGCTGTCTGACTGGGAGAGACATCTCCTTTTCTGTATCATAGAGAAGGCCTTATAGTCCTGGTTAGATTGACAGTTTTCTAAACACTCTGGTTCTATTTTGGGGAGATCAGAAGGTTTAGGTGAGTGGTTCTGCCTTGTGGATCTAAAGCTCTCATGCTCTAAATCCTGTAGAACAAACTTCAGTTTAAATTTTTTGTCCTTCCTATGTGAGTGACTATTATTTTACTCTTTAATTTACTTATTTGAGAGAAATGTAAACTATGTAAAGAGAAATGTACACTATTTCTTTTATTGATAAAGATCATGGTACAATTGGAGGTATAGGGAAGCTAAAGGTAAGATTTACTGCACTAAAATGCAGCAGATCTGTGAGAATTGTGACAGGAGAGTAGGATTAACACATCACAACTCTAAGTGATAAGGACCTGACAAGGGTAATTTCCTTTACACGTTTGTACAAGAACCTATATATAGAGAACTTGAACTCAAGAGATAACATAGACATGAAAATATACATAAAAATGGTATTACAGGAAAAGATTATGTTAACAACTATTTCCCAGTCCATAAAATGTGAGGAAAGTGCATAAATTCGTGGGCTGGAATGAGAAACTGTCTCCCTTAACTCTATTGTGTTATAATGAGGACCTTCCACTTGTATTAAAAATGGAGCCTTTAGAACCTAGCAACAAAAAGAGTTCATTTGTATTAAAGATTTGTTTAAGGATGGACATTTTAAATCATTTGACCAATCTGTAGAAGATTTTAATATTCCTGGAGCTCAGTTTCCCCGTTTCCTTTGGATAAGACATGCTGTTCTTTGTGAATTAAAAAAAGGTATAGAAATGCAAATGTAACAGATTGAAAAATTGTTGTACAAAGAGACTGTCTCACTAAATTGATTTCAAGGCTATATAGGACATTGTCAGTATCCTTAGTCTAAGGCAAATTGGAAGTTAAAGAGAAAAATGAGAGAGATTTAGGTAAAGAACGTAATACACAAGAATGGAAACAGACAGTTTAATAAAATGGATTTCTATGAAAATAAGATATCAAGTTGTTCAATTTAATTACATCCTATTCAGAGAACCTATTTATGCCCTCTAAAATGGCAGAAATATATAAAGAGATTGTTACTATACTATAATAACAGCAAGATACTGCATAGGGGGTAATGTACATACACTTAGGTATTGTATGGAGATCAAATGTTTTCAGAGAAGGTTTCAGAAATTCTGCTATGCAAAATAAGATCTTTTGGTGTGTTTAGACTGAATTATAAAGACTTGTTGATTACACAAGTGGGAGAGAAATGTTTCTTGATGTGTTTTAAGTGTGTTTAACAATTTCTTTTTGTGTTTAAACATGAAAGCATTAGGTCAGAGGAGAAAGATGGTCTGTGTTCTCTGTGGTAGAATATTTAATTTATCCTATGCCTCAGCATTTTATTATTAAATATCCCACAATGGTGGTGGGCAGAATAAAATAAGTTAAAGCTTGTGAGGCACAAAGGTCAGGTGGAGGTGAAGGTCATATAAACATGCAGGCAATGAAGATGCTGGGATGTGGCCAAGACACAGCACTGACTGTATGAAAAGAAGTGAAAATCTCAAAGCACTGCAATACTATTATTGTGCAATTTCTCAGGGTTTTCATAAAATAAAATAGTAAAGAAGCGCTGAAATAATCAGCAGAGTTGAGAATATCTTGACTCTTCATGGTGAGGAATGGAGTTGGTGCTGTGATTGCTACAGAGTGGTTCACCTGTGTGAGAGCTGGTCAGTCATTCCTGTCACAGATGGGTATCAGCTCACAGGGGCAGAGCAGGTCCTTTCCCCATTGCTGATTATGTGGGGAAGGTGAGCTGAGGTTTCTCCTGGGGATTTTTCCTGTGACAAAGTGTCAGAGTCCCAGAAAGTTTAATGCAGTGATAAACTCCCTCTGAGCCATTCCCTTGTGACTGTGACCTCTGTTGGGTCTCCTTACCTTTTCCAGCGTGGTGGTGGTACGAGTGTGATTAAGTCCTGCAAAGTAAGATTGTCCCTAGTTTCATTTTTCTGTTGACTAAAAGTGGCTGTACCAGTGAGATGACGACAGTGTTGTCAAGCAGGCAGGCCCTGCAGCCTTGTGGAGGGGTGCCACGTTTGTCTTCACTGGATGTGGTAGTTGCAGGTGGTGAAGACATGCAGCTCACACCTTCTACCTACTTTGTGCCAAAACCTTATGTCTTAGCTCTGGGACTGTAAATTGTTCATTCCACACATTCAGTGGGATGTTTTTTGTGCTGAGAATTTGGGTGACTGATCCCTGCAGCGTGTGTAAACAGACAGCAGCAATGTTCCACAAGAGCTGTAAGCAGTCTGGCCCTGTTGCAGGACAGAGGTAGAGCTACACAAGCCAGTGTCTCAGTTCAGCATTTGGAGTTCTCTGTGCAATTCTGAGATCTGTCTGGTGGAAAGCTGAATTTTGCTTTGGTATTTTCTGCTTATAATCTTCTTCCAATGAAATTGCAGCACTGTCAGGCATATGCTTACCTTCCCCCACCTAATTCAGCAGATGACAGTACTATTTCATAAACTCTTTTAAAATAAAAGAAGATATTTTTATGTTCTATAAAGCTTGCTATTCTCCAGTCAAGGTTGGCTCAATTCTCCTCAGTCCTAAATAAATGTATTTTTTTCCTCAAATAAATGGAAGACCAACAGTTTAGAGAAGGAAACAAAAGGGAGGACTTCAAATGTAGTCTTACTAATGAGATAATCAGCATGTTTGAATGCTAATAAGCACAAGTTGATAACTGGATCATCTCCTTTCTATTGTCCACTGGGAAGCTACATTTAGGAAATTAATTCAAAATTCGTATTTAACTCACTTTGCTTATGAATTAATGTGCATATTTAAATCTACCATGCAACACTGTCTTTGACATCTGCTTTTTTTTTCTGTCTCCTTTCTCCATTAATGATTACTATTCTCTAATAAAAATTAGAGGATGGAGGAAATGCTACTGATCATGAATTCTAGCACTGTCATGCAAAGATTGCCATTAGAACCTGCAATAACTTTATTTAAAAATAAAGGCCCGTAATTCCTGCTTTCGCATCTGAAGTATCTGTTGTCCCTCTGTGCCAGCAGTAAAGTGTTTCCCTACTGACTCACATGTCTCTTTTGCGAAAGGACTGGCCTTGGTTTCTGGGAAGGAGTGTCAGTTGCTGGGCTCAGGTGAGAGAGGGGAGCCCAGCTGCTGTCAGCTGTCAGGTATCCTCACAGCCTTTGGAAATGTGAGGCCAGTCATTTCAACTCCTTGCATTTGCAGGAAAATGCTTGATGGTTGTTACTTCAAGTCTTCCACGCAAGGATTGTTCAGGAGGCTCTGGAGAACTCAGCAGAGCAGTCACGGGCAGCAGCCTTGGAGAGCCGGAGGCTGCATCCGCACGGCTGCTTCCAGCCCTCATCTTTCCAGCTTCGGAGCACGGGGATGCTCTTGTCAGCTGCGTGGATAACCGTGAGTAGAACGAGGGATGTGAACCTGAGAAACAGCTCATGCACTACAAATAAGTAAGGTACCTTATTGCAGGAGGTGGAGCAGAAGGAAATGGCCCATGTACAAACGCACAGGATGGATTGACTCGCCCGGAGTGTGATCCCACTAAGCGCATGTCAGCTGAACGCCAAACCTCCTGACAGGTCTCCTGGCTTGTTTTGCCATAGAAAACAATTTGGCTTTTCCTATTAATTTTTGTGGTTACCATTAAAGGCAGTACCCCAACTAACATTATATCAGGCCCAATTACACTAGTGCACTGCTTCTATTTTTTTTTCTTTCATGCTGTGGCATTTCCTTTCCCTTGAAAACACTCTTTCACTCAGTCTAGCAATTAACTGCTTGAACAGTATAATAAGGAAGCAATTAAGAGGTGACAGAGAAAAATTAACACTCCATTTCACATTAAAGGCCAAGTGAGTATCCTGGCCATTGTGAGTTAAATGTGTCTTTGAAAACCTGTAGTTTGGATGTATTTTCCTTTTGAATAAGAAGCCAGTTCCATGTTTTTTAGTCTAGAGTCCCAATCTGAAAATGGATGATAACTAATTGGGTGCTGTCTGCTTAAACAGGCTGTATTAATTGCAGTTTGTTCTCCTGTAAGTGTCAAGGAAAACAAAATCTTTGTAATGTGTAGGCACAATGTACGCAGCCTTAATTTGAATATGCATGTACCAGAGCAAATAAAGCAAACTACTGCATGCAATGTTGCCATGGCAGGCAGTATTTGCATAATAAATAACAGCTATCATGAGACTTTCTTTATGAAGTTCTCTCCTGTGTTGTCAGCTATAAGAGCCGGCAATAAAGGAGCCAATATTGAGAAAGTAAGAGTGTGTTTTGCTTGCAAATGCAACGCCCCGACCACAGTCATTGTTAGGGATCCGTGATCCTGGTGCTGCTGACAGAGCACAGGGAGTTGCATTGCTCTGCACACTCGAGCACATCAGCGATGCAAAATGATGCTCCAAAAGTGTTCTATGCGAGGGAAGAGTTTCCAGATCTGTGCCATGGAGGCTGCAGGGTTGGCACAAGGTTGTTAGCTCAGACTGCCATGCAGCATCAACCCAAGACCCACAGTGGTATTTGGTTGAAAGTTGGACTGGATGATCTTGGAGGACTTTTCCAGCTTTAGTGATTCTGTGTTCTATGATTTGTGACAATCTAGCAAGTGGAACACAGCAGGGAGGGCCCAGTGATGATGCTTTTTATTTTATAAACAGCCTGACACTCCAAACTTTTGTGGAAGTTTTTTATCAGTCAGTAAGATCAAGATGTACTGAAAAAGCTCTCGAACTGGGATGTGACAGAAAAGTCATGTGCATGTTGCTACCAATTCCAGACGAACTGTGGCTGGTCCCCAGCATTAGGACTGAGTGTCTGTTCTGCCTTGCAGAGCTCTGGCTTCAGAGACAGTGGTTTCTGCTCTGTGTCTCCTACATGTGTCTTTCCTGCCAGGTCCTCCATGACAGAACAGATGAGGACAATCCACAGCTATTTGCCTCAGTTCTGTGCCAGGGGAACCCTGCCTTCCTTTGGATCAAGGCCTCTTTGAAGCTCTCGATGCTGTTCTGTTCCTCACTACCTGGAATACAGACCCTTCAAGCAGACCTGGTTAAATGTATATGTATATATTTAATTCCATCTTCAGCTGAAGAGTTTCAAACCTCAGAGCATGGCAAAACTTTCATGATCAAATCATAAAGCTTTGTGAAGCTTCTTTGCTCCAGGAGTTCATTACAAATTGTAAGTACTGGTTCACTGGGGAGTCCCCGAATATTGATAGTCAGCTTGGACCTGGTTTCAAGTGAATGTGTTGTGGAATTTGATATTGAAGTCCATGACTTTGGTGCAATAGCAGCTGAAAGGGAGAGGTTTCAGCTAGATTTTGCTTTGAGTTGTTTATTTTCCTTTTGTTGAAATGAATGGGAAATTCAGGTGAAGGAATTGTTACATTCAAAATATTAGGGAGAGCAACGGGAAGGTCTGAGGTGGAACGTAAGAAGGGACCTTAGGATAGAATTAAAAGTGATAATAAACCCAATGCTGAGACTGTGTGCTTGGAGGGGGATGAGTGTGGAGAAATATGGCTGTTTTGGCACGATGTATGGACATGTGGGGAGCATTATGGAAGTGAAGGAGAGGACCAGCTTGAGGAGGCTTCTGCAAGGCTCACTGCATCTGAGGCAGATGCTGCTGCTGGTAACCAGCCTGTTCAGAGGGAGATTTGGTGAGCAATCCAGTTTGTCATTTAGTTCTTAAAGCAGGGGGAGGATGGTAACTTATACACCAAAATAATCAGACTGAAACCAGGGTAACCCCTCTGTTCCTCTTTGGTTGTGAGTACACAGCCTTCCTGTTCCTGTGCCAGAAAGCTATACTGAGCCATTCCAGGCTCATGGAAAGCAAAGCACCACAGTTCTGGAAAATCTTCAACAAACAAACAAATGCTGTCATGGTTTGTATTCATGGGTTTAATGAGCTTTGATTAGGATTTTAATTGAGCTAGTAGATGTGACTTGACTGAATGCTCTTAGGTGTGGTTTAAATAAGGAATTAACTCTTTCACCCCCTCCAGACCTTTTAGAATAAAATTTAAATGCTGAAGAGGTAGTACTGGGTGATACTGGTCTGGTGTGTGGATTAGAGAATTATTGCTAGTAACTCCTTGACATTTCCCTAACTTATTAAAAAATAATACAATGCTGAGACTTTCAGGAGGCTTTTCAGTGTGTCTATCAGTTACTGATATGAAACATGTCCCTTGATTTAGTTTGACTTTGGAATCTGATAGGGATTTTTGTTTTATTTTTCTATATCAGCTGTATTTACTTACAGATGTAGTCTCTTCCCTTTATTCTTATTCTCTTTAATAAATGGTAAGGAATAAACTGACAGTAGATATATCAGAAGTAAGCAATCAGTTTCAGGTTTTATTTTGCTCTGAATGTCAGAAATTATGCCTTTATCCGGATCTATTTTTTTGCTAATGGATGGATCATGTAATATCTATAGTACCTAATATCTTCTCCTAAACAGAAAAGAAAAATGTCTCTTCAAACAAGTAACCCCAGATCTCATACAACAGCACAGCATGTGTCAATTCACACTGTGTCATGTGACATGAAACTACTTAATACAACCTGACTTGGAGTGACATTTGTATTGCCCATATCATAGAATAAAAAAATAACACTTACTTTCACAAGTGAGTAATTATCTTTTCCAGTTGATGGTATTTTGCTATTTGCAGGTCAAAATGAAACACAGGTAAGGGTTTGTGAGCTACCTTGAAAAGAAATGTTACAGTGGGGAAGAGATTTGATAAGAGCCTAACCATGCTGGCAATGCAAGCAAAAGAAATGGTTCTGTTCATGAAAGGATGGCTCTGTCTTTAGATGTGATTTGAACTGAAGCAGGGGAAAAGCCAGAGAGGAAATCTCAGCTTTTGAACAACAGGCTTGTGAGCTAATTAAGGCCGAAGGACAATTTTAAGGAAGGAAAAGAAAACATTATCTATTGCCAGGGACCGAGGGCACATTCGTGTTCTCCATTCAATCCCACACATCACACCACAGGGGAGGGGTAATGCACAGACACCCCAAAGATGTGCAGATCACTGGGGAAGGAGCCCAATGCTGGGTGCTCTCCTCCCCGTCCCACCACTGTGCTGGAGCTGCTCATGTTGCCTGGTGAGAGGACAATGAGGTCTATTCCTACCCTGAAGACATTGAAATTTATGGTTTATTCGTAAAGATCCTAATTTGGTCCACAGTTAAGAGCTGTAAGTCCTGTAAATGCTGGACAGAGAAGTAGCTTATGAGTGTTGAGAGACATCCACAGCCTCTGATAATTTCTCTGCTCGCAAGAAAATCCCCAATCCTTCAGGAGGCTTTTGTATTTAGACTAGATCTTCTTCATACCCACAGGAGACCCTTTGCAGTAGCATCTCCTGGTGATATGCAGTTGTCCCCCATTACAGTTCATCATCTTCTCATTGATCTTAAAACACCTCCTCATTACTTATTCCTGAAAAAAACATCTGCAACACAGGTGTGTGCCAGCTTGCAGCCCTTATCCATCAATCTCCTTCTGCATGTGATGCTGTAGGACATTTTGCACAAGCCCTTCCCTGTATCCCAGGGTAACATGTGGATGTTGCCTTTCAAAAATGGCCATGGAAATAACCTGACAACTGGGAAGACAGATGGCAAAAATGTCCTGCTGTGGACAGTTTCCCTGCAAGAATTCATGTGAAGGGCAGTGAATGACTCCATTTTGGATGACACTGGCTGATTTTTGACTGTGTTCCTTGGCAAACTCTCCTCCTCTTGTAGTATCTTAAGCCCTGAAAAACAAAAACCACATTCACACTCTGATCCTTTTGGACAAAACCTTGTAACTTCATTGGTTTCCACAAAGTTACGTAGCTCACAGCAAAATTGCACCACACCTATTGTGCTGGTACTCGTGTGTTTCTTTGACTCCAAAGTACGGAGACATTGGAAAGATTAATTGTAAATTTATTCCAGCTGTTTTCACATTTTTTTTTTTTTTAACAAAGCTACAAAAATAAGCTTGCAGTGAATATTTCTTGTTCTCCTGCCATGGCCCCATGCTGCCACTGCCATGGCAACCACCAAATCTCCTCTCCTTCCCTTCCTTCAAGCCTTGTCTGCTTAGCTGGGGAGCCTCTGCCAAGTGATACCCCAGCCATGGCAGTGCCTCTTTCCAGTCCTTCCTATTTCCTGACTGTCCACTGTAAGACCCCCTCTATGGTAATGAGATGGGAGCATGTCTCCCCTCTTCATCCCAGTTTACTCCAGGGGAATAGTCACATTTCTGCTGTGTGAAGTTAAGAAGGAAGGACACAGTAGTTTAGGTCTCCCACTAGTTAGGTCTTCTCCAGACAATGCTTGGGAGAGTCTGGATGATACTTTGTGGACACGTTTATGTGCATGAGCACTACACATCATTCCTCATTGAGAACACAGTTTCAAAACTTATAAATCAAATTTTGAAGCTTTAAAAATATAACACATTTATATAAGGGATATGTCTTTTTTTTTTTACGAAGGGAGGAAAGGATATGTCAAATCTTAGAAATGAAAATAACATGACAATTTTGCAAACCACCATGAAATAAGGATTTATTAGTTTGTTGATCTCCCCCAGGGACTTGAGAGCAATAAAAGCAGGAATTGTGCTGACTTGGGTGGAAGTGAAGAACATGTTCTACTTAAAGGCAAATGGTTTTGTGGCACAATCCAGGGATATAGGCTGGATGAGCTCAGCTGTCACTCAATCCGTTAATCCCTCAAATCTGTAGCGCTTGAGGATTAATTTCTCTAAATATTGTGCCAAATATAATAGTCTCTCTATTGCTCACACTATTAGACGTGTATGAACTACAAGGATCCTTTTGTCTCCATAATAGGATTCATCCCTAATTCCAAAGTCATAAAGCATGAATTTAAAACAAAATAACTTAGAAAAACCCCACAAAACATTTTCCACAGGTAGAAAGATAACAGCAGGACAGCTGTAAAGCCCTAATCCTGGGCTCTGCTCCTGCCCTTTACGCCAGTCCTACAGCAGACATAGACCAGGGATAGTTGCACTTGCTTGCTTCTGCTTTATCTTGGTATAGAAGATTTCCAGGGTGACAGAAAAGGGACAGTGATGCAGGGCCCTTGCATTACCAAAACTCGATTTGGGGATGTGGGGATGAGGGTGCTGGGGTGGAAGTGACACCTGGATGGGGGGCACACAGCGTCCTGAGAGCTCGTGTTCAGGCAGGTGTGTCACCAGGTCCCACAGCCAGCCTTCCAGCCAGAGCTCTTCAGCTCCCAGGTGCTTTCTGTCTAGATGTAAGACCATGTGTCATCATAGAAAATGGCACTTTTTCCCCTTTGTTTTGTTTTTTTTTCCCCTGCATCCAGTTTTCCTTATCCAGATCACCTTCTGCTGGGCTGCCTTATATCCTTTCTGACCTTTGTGATGTCCACATTTTTTTCTGGAACCCATTGATATTCCTTGGTATAGTCAATGGTAAGGTGTTGGGCTAGGAGCTGGTCCCTGTGGGACTCTTGGAAAAACTTTTCTCATTGAGGATGTCCTGCTGTAGTTGGGGTTTCAAACATGCATTTTTGTCAGTTTGGTGTCCTTGTGTGCTAATTTCTACCAGGTTGCCTTGGGGTATTTTCAGTTTCTAAACTAGAAAAATCTTCTATGATACCAAGTCAAACAGCTGATGCAGTATTTTCTTTCAGAAAACTGCATTTCACTGAAGTAAAAGATGTACGTAGAAGTGATTACACTCAAAATAATCTAACCAATGTGAAAACAAAGTAGGGAAATAAATTGGAAGAGGCAATGAACAAGTTTCAGTTTTTAACTCTAAAGGACCTTTTCTTTTGAAATATTAGCTCATTTATACTGTCTGAGAAGCCAGATTTTGAGATAAAGCATCCTGGTATCATGACTCCAAAACATTTTAGGTTGGTGAGTATTATTCTCACTATCTAAACTTTTTCTCCCATTTTGGAATGGCAAGCAATGCAAAAAATAAAAAAAATAAAAAAAATTAGAGTATTGACAGCTTGCTTTCTGGTTAGAACTCCTTAAGTCCAGTATATTAACATTTTCATTATAGCAATTGAATCTGTAATTTTACTCCAAATGATAATTAATTAGCTTTGAAGGTGTGAAGTGAAATCAAAATCCAGAGTGAGTTAAGATTTTCACACTTTTGTTTTTAGGTGAAAGTGAGTTTAAAAATAGAGGAAGATTGGATGCAAATGGCTTCAGTGCTGTAGTTCCTAGCAATCCAAGAATAAAAGGATATCTTTCTATAAAACTGATCTAATGGGATTTGAAAAAAAAAGGTTTTCTTTATTGGAACATTAACTAGGTTCTTTGAAAAAATGGAAAGCTGAAATTTTTGGTCTGTCAGCACCCTAGTAAAGATAGAAAACTTGTTATATGTCTGTTAAAAGTATAACAAGATCCTGTAACTAGAAATGGAAGAAGTCAGCGAAAACTAGAAAGAAAGCAGGATGATTTTAAAGTGAGATTAATTAACCATTGAAGTAGCATCCCAAGGGGCACAGTACCTTTTCTTGCACTTAAAGTTCTTAATTCATGATGGGATATCTTTTTCATGAAAATTCTGTAACAGTGAAAATTGTTCAACAAGATCTAGGAGCCACGGGATGGAAGGCTGGATTGTACAGGAGTTCAGACTGGAGAGGCTCCTGATGTTCTCCTTTGGGTTGCTTGGCACCTCTGGGTTCAGCCTTCATGGAATGGGTAAGAGCTGTGTCTGCAAGCTGGAATCTGTCTGCTCTGGGAAGCAAATGTGGGGTACAGGTGTGCAGAGTACAGATGTGCTGCTCTGTGCAGGTGGAGCACAGTGGTGCGTTGTGAACTCCATCTGGAGTAAAACACATCCAGAGAGGTTGCAGGATGGGGCAGGTTTTGCCCTGTGGTTTGCACTTGTCTAGTTTTCCTCATCCCTTCCCATTGCTCCCACACCTGTGAGCGACTGCTGCTTGCAAACCTGCTGTTAAGCTCTGCTATAGCTGAACCCATGTTAACCTGAAGGCATTAGAGAAATTGGTTGAAATGCTCAAATCTTTCTTGGAGGTCAGGAAAAAGAGTCTTAGGAATGACAAAGAAGAAAATAGGAGTCAATGAGACACACAATGCTAGGGGAAAAATATTCTCTTTTACAAAATCCAGTGACTGAGGAAATTCCCCAGAGGAAGGAGGGTAAGGTGCTTCCTACATGACAGTGAATGACAGCTTTTTTGTGTGCTGTGGCTTGACAGTTACATTTTCTCCCTGAGAAGGAAGTGAGAAAGAAAAGACTCTCTTCTCAGAACATTCTTATATGCCAGCTCTTCTCCATTTCTAATCCATGTCTTCCTCGGCTTCCACTGAATCCTGAACTGGCCTTTGCTGTTTTGAAAGACTAAAAGACCGGGGAAAAGAAGAATGGACCAACTTTCTGCTTCCTGCCCTAAAAACAAGCACTCTCAGTTCCCTCTGTAACACCTGCTGCTGCAGCCCTTGGGTGATGGATCAACAGCAATGGGATATGGAATTCCTGGTGACATCAGGAGCTTCCTCATGGAAACAAATCCATGCACTGTGGTGAAACCAAGAGGTGCCTGGTGCATTTGCTGTTTCATGGGATTATGGGCTGTGGGTCTCTGCAAGCAATCCTGGACAAGGGAAAAGGGAAGACACAAGCTAAAGCAGAGTGTAGGATACTTTTTGAGGAGTGAGGTCCCAGTCACCCCATGGAGTCACAAGCCCTTCTCAGGCTCCTGTGGCTAGCTTTGGTTTTCCAGTGGTAGCCCTGCTCCAGGAGTTTCCTTCTGGTCTTTTCAGTCTGTGTGAGGTGGATGAAGCTGCCCTCAGCAGGAGGACAACACAGACTCTCCACCATCATAACCCAGAGATGGAACAGGGATGTCCCAGGCTCTCCATCCTCCTGTTTCAGGCACAAGGCACTGAAAAGGGAGAATAACTGGATGCAGTGACTGATCCTGGAAATTCTGACTTCCTCTGTGTGCATTTACACGTTTACAGGGTTCAGGCCTTCGTACAGTCTACAACCAGTTCTGCCTGTCCCACTTGATGTCACTCTATCCCATGCAAGTATGGAATTTACCCTGACTAATACCTTCTGCAGTATTTTTATGTTTCCTTCTGATGAATGAAAAATTGATCTAAAAGGTGACTACATGGATTGTAGCAGGCTAAATAGAATGTGCAATTTTGGAGAACATATGAGGCCCCTAAGGGAAAAGTCATGCGATCTCAGAGCGAGGTTTGGTGAAATAGCTTAAATAGTTGGTTTCTTGGAGGTTACAGCTTCTTAGCAGAGAAATCCCTGGACACTCTGCCTCCTTCCCTCAGCTCTCTAGTTTAACATCTTGTTTGCTTTTGTCTTGTATTATTTTTCTTCTCTTTTTTTTCCAATGAGCCTTACTTGTTGACTTTCCTGGTGGGTTTGATGCCTGATTCATGGCTTATGGCTCGTGAGGTGCTGCAATGGGGAGGCTGGTGCAAGTCTTGTTCTTTTAATTCTGTTCTCTAAATTCAGCTTCATGGGGTAACTGATAAAAACCACCAGCCTTCCCTGGTCTCATGATGGCCTTGATCTTTGTGTTATTTCAGTTCCAGCCCCATAAACCTTCGAGCTAACCTTGCAGCTGCATCCTGCTAGGCTCTCCCACACAGGTCAATCTCATTTCTAGTTTTGATTGTTACAGTTTAAAGATAGAATTTCCCTTTCTTGCTTCACAGCATTCAAATGCTAATTAGATCCCTTAAATGTCTAGGAAGTTATCCCAGTTTACACATACATGGTTTATTAACTCATGTTCATTTCAAACCTGTTCTTTGATGTAAGCTAATGGAATTATTCTTTTAGAATCACTTTAAAAGGTGACTTCTCTTTCTTTCCCGATGGATGGTGTTTCTCTGAAGCACATTTGTGAGTGTTTGCCTTTGGAAAAAATACCTGCTTTTCGTGGGCTAACATTGAGCACTTCTGGCTGTGCATGCAACAGATAAACAGTTGCTTTCTATTTGCAGCAACTTACTTTTTGGTGTTCACACTTTTATTCTTTGCTGAAACAAAATTTATTTTACCTCCCTTTCCTTAGCTGCACAGCTAATAGGATGGAGCAGATCAGATTTGCAAAAATACATCTGCCTAGAGAATATGGCCATGTGAGCCAGCATTTGCTTCCAGCTGTTTTCTTGTCATTAGCTTTTAATTTCAACAGCTACCTGCTTGTGCCTCTCCTCTTTTTTCCCCATCTCAGGTATTTTGCGCTGTTATTGTGATTGTCAGTTCTGTTCTGCTTGAAATGTTTCAGTGTATGTTGCCATGGTTACAGGTGCCAGAATTGGAAATAAATGAAGGGGGTATCAAGACACCGTTGTGACTCTGATGGAGGCTTAGCACTAAGATGTTAGCTATTATTTTGCTGGATTCCACGATATTTGATGATGGATCCATTTTAATAGAATATTTAAATGCTTGCGTGAATATAGATTGCATTAAAATGGAATTATGTAGAACTGGATTTAAAATGAATTAATTTTTTATTTTTTTTAATGAGTACAGAGCCTTTGGGACAGTGTGCAAGTGAGTGAATAGAGTGTCTAGAACATCTACTGCATGAATGGTATGAACACGTTTGATTATATCTACCACTGGAGTATGGATGAGTATCGAGTACATTTCTTCAGAAAACTTCAAAGAGATAAGAGAAAAACTTTTTAAGGAAGCAAAAAGCTGCTTCAGAATGGTTTCTTATACCTGGCTGAGGAAAACACTTAGAAATTAGGTGAATGCTCTCTCTCTTTTATGTTCTATGTAGTAGTAACAAGTGCTTATAAAGGCTTGTGGGAATCTGCTGATGGAGGTGATGTGAGAGTTTCTGCAAAACCAGAGTTCCCTCTTCCATTTTTCATTTTATAGGCTTGAAACAATCCAAAGCTCAGCAAAGTCAGTGGAGACATTCTCAGTGACAACAATGAAATCTGAATTGAATCTTAGGTCAGTTTTTTTGGCAACATTTTCCCCATGTTGTTTAAAGTGATTTCAATCTGGTTTAAGTCCTTTTTTTCTTTCAGATTGTCTGCATCAGTCAGTCCCTCTCAGTGTGCATCTGTGTGTAATGTGTTTCATGTGTTCTTTAACCAGGGGGATGGGCAAAATATGAGGGCACTGCTAAAGATCTAAAATAGGCAGTAACATGTCACAATTGTCCCAGAGAAAGTTCCTGCTTTCATTTCCCACTGAAGGGATGGGTTTTTCCTTTATTGGTGATATCTGCCCCCAGTGAAGTAATCTGAAAAGCTCTTGCTCATGTGAAAAGAATTTGTGTACATGTGTGAATATTCATACATATGCCTGTGTGAGTATACACATCCATATATTTATGCACCTGTATAGTTACGAATGTGTAATTAAAATCTTCATATTTTTGAAATAGCTTTAAAATTAAGCTGTGGCTTTCTGTTCTCTGAAACGTTACTTCACGGCCAATTGAAAGAGGGCAAGCAGTGTGGTATTCTTATAGTGTTGATTAGTGATTTTAACAGTAACATGACATTTTACTAAACATTGAGGTTTTTACAGTAACTCCTTTTATCATCTCTCAAATGCAGGAAACTGGAGCAAGTGAAGGCAGTTACTGTATTCATCCTTTCCCTGAATTTGTACCTTCATTTCTTACTAATCTTTCCTCCAGAAAACTCTCACTGAGGGTATTCTGCCTTTATCCAGGCCAGAGCCTTTCAGAGTACATAGGTACTGAGGCTTTCACCAGTGCAACCAGTTAGAAATGTAAAGTTCAACTTCTTAATTATGGCTGTGGTCACCTTTTGTATACCTTTGGCATTTAGGGAAGGACTGGAGACTGTACTGTTTCCCCTGCTTGAAGGAGCTCATGCAGAGTCGCCGGGGTAACTCTGCAAGGCACTGAAATATGCTTTGCAGCCACCCCATGAATGCCTCGCTCATATCTGTGAATTCTGCTCCACCAGCTGGAGACCTGAAAGCTAAACACTTAAAAGCCTCCATCCCTTTGTCAATCTGGGCCAAAATTTCTAACTCTGTATACTGCAGAGACCGTGTCTGGGGGAAGCTGGGGAAACAGCATCTTCTTTGTTTGAACACTTGCTTTGTATAAGCACTCAGCAAACACACCAAACTTCCACAAAACAGGGTGTCATATTTGCCTGTGATTTTGCAATTGCCTGTCATTAGGTTGAGGGACATACGTGTGCAGAGGATAAAAGGAGCTGCATCAAAATCAGTGTTTACACAAACTCTGTAAACAAAGCAGCATCTGCTTGGCTCGCTGCAGCCTTTCCAATTCATTGCGATACCTAATTGTTGTCAAACTGTTGTGTTTTCCTTGACACTGAATATAATTTACAGGAAGAGGTAAATGTAACACCCGTTCATCTCCTGATGAATGAGCAGAGCTATCATTTTATGCTTGACTTTAAAATTTAGACTATGGTTTGTACCTGATGAAAATCAGCTCGCGGGAATTATTTGGCACAAACTCCAGAACTGTTGCTGCACAGGACAACAACGACCACTAGTGGCTAAAGGTATTTTTTCAAAAATTGCTAGAACTGCGAGGGAAAAGCCGTGGATTCAATACATAAATTAATGCAACAGATGCCATTGGATGAATTTAATGCATTAAGACGTAAAAACATGCCAATGTTTCTGTAAGGTGCGCAGACTGTTCACAGCTTTGACTTGCCTCCTTTTCCCAGGACTGCTCCAGGGTATCCCTAAGTTGGCTGCTTGCCCTCTGGTCAGTACTAATGCAGACTGATCCAAGTCTGCTTCTCCCTCCAAATCACTCAGTTCTGCCCCTACTCCATTCGTTTTCAGTTCAGCTCCTATACTGATGCAAGTCTCAAGCACAGCGCAAGGTCTTTGGCAGCAAACAGCAGAGTGGCTTCCAGGTATTGCCCTGACATGGAGAATCCAGGCCTTACCCCTCATTTAGGTGCCCTGCATCCTTGGTACTGCAGTTGTTGCTTCTCCTGTTGGTTAACATCTTCTGTCACTTGTCTTTCATGCACTTTCTAATTGGTTAATTACTTTATCCATATGCTAAGCATGCACAAGAGCACCAGTTATTAGTGATACCACATGTTCAGTTCACTCTATACATTTTCAATTGCTACATTTAGGCATTTCCTGGTCTGCACATCTTCCTGGTGCAATAGCACAGGTGTCTCTTGTAGACCTTTTGTTAATTCTTCAATGGGCTGTAATTAATCTGCTCGTTAGTCTGTTCCCTCATTGCTCATCATTTGTGCTCACAGGCTCCTCAAGCCTTCACTTGTGCAGCCACAATAATTACACATCATCTTTTCCTGGGTAAGGAAATGATGTCCAAGTCTGTAGTGTTTCATGGACAGATGATACAGGTTACAAAATGTTACAAGGGCTTTATCTCCCCAAGCTCGGCACTATTTGATCCTCTCCTGGTTTGCATTTTTAACAACATCTGTGGTGATGCTGAGTCCATCGTGGCACAAAGTCAGCTGTTGAAGAGACCACAAAGCATCCAACCCTTTTTGCCTCTCCTTAAGTGACTGCATGCAGTGCAGTGCAGGGCAGTTACTGTTTATATGTCACCAGCTCAAAATTTAATTTCTGCTGCCCTCCTATGCCCGTTTTTACAGTGTAAACTTAGTCAAAATGAAACAAAGTGGCAAAACAGTAATAGCAGAATAAAATATTACAGAATGGTTTGGATTGGAAGGGACTTTAAAGACTGTCTAGTTCCGACCCTCCTGCCATGGGCAGGGACACATTCCACTAGACCAGGCTGCTCAGAGCCCCATCCAACCTGGCCTTGAACACTCCCAGGGACAGGTAATCCACAGCTTCTCTGGGCACCTGTTCCAGTGCCTCACCATCCTCACAGTAAATGATTTCTTTCTAATAGCTAATCTAAATCTACCATCCTTCAGCTTAAAGACATTATCACTTGTCCTGTCACTCCATGCCCTTGTCACAAGTCCCTCTTCAGCTCTCTTGGAGTCCCTCTAGATACTGGAGCCTTCTCTTCTCCGGGCTGAACAACCCAAACTGTCTCAGCCTGTCTCCACAACAGAGGTTCTCCAGCCCTCTGAGCATGGCCTCCTCTGTGCTTGCTCCAGCAGGTCCATGTCTAGAGTGTATAGAAATGCACAGAGGACCTGAGTTTTCTCTCCCTGTAAGCTCTTTGTGGTTCCTGCTGTTAATCCAAATACTAGACTGCACACTGAGTTTTCCACTGCTTCATTTGGTGTGCTGGGGGTCTTCAACAAGGAGAGGAAAGTCACTTGATCCATAGAGGAGCTGATTTCCCCTACCCATGCAAATGTGTGCAAGTCACATTATTGTTAATGAGCTGCAGGCAGGATTGGAGGGGGAGTGCTCTTCCCAGTTCACTTGACGAGACAGTGTGTAGTTATTCTGAATGGTCTCTGCAATGTATAGTTGAAACCAAGCCAGGGGCATAGTGCCAAAAGAAAGGGGGGAAATACTTAAGGCAGACAGTTTGCCAGTAGCTTAGCAGCTGTCAGCTAGTTGTTCTAGGAAGATATAAATATTTAAGATTAATGATACCTGGCTCTAACTCTTTCTGTGTATATCATATATAGCAGTATGTGTGTCGCTATATGATGAATGTGTTGTATTTAGAGAGATATAATTATTCATTTCAACTGCTCAACAGTGTGAGCAAAAAGATCATCAGCTGAACACCAAATGCAAAAGCTACATCCTGTATTTACAAGAAGTTAATTCTTCCCACTTGGCTATGAGGAAAAGTAAAGATGGTTCTCTGATGGGCTCCAGAGGTCTGCATTGAATTCTCCTGTGGGGAAACTCCTTTCCAGGTAACCCCAAATTCTCCTTTTACAAAAACACTTGCTTTTAAACTCAAAGAATGACTAAGTGTTTAATGCGTAGCTGAGAAGGCTATGATGGAATAAAGTGGGATTTCTTCCTCCTTAAGGAGGCTATTAGGATATATACAGTAAAGTATAGATAGCTATATCTATCAACAGGGTATCATTTCCAACACTAAGAGACAACTAAGGGAATTTCCCCTTATTCTTCTTTGATTTTAATTGAAATATAAATTTTAAACACCTTCCACTAGTTGGTCAGAAGACAGAAAGAAAAGTCACAAAGACCACACAGAAATTTTCTTTACAGCTTTTTTTGACAACAGGGAGAGTACAGGAATGGTTGGGCCCATAGTCTAGTCTCCATCCTTTGATTTATGGGTTGCTTGTTCTTGTGTCTTTCTGGCTAACCAAAATGGGAAAAGTCTAATTCCTCCCTGTGAGAAGTCTCCAAAATCTTGAAATGGACAGTGATTTCTGTTTCTGTGTTAGCAGGGCAAATTTTGGGTAACAGTCCCATTCAAACAGCCACTGGGATGAATGTGATGGTGTTAGCTGGCTCTCCAAATGTCCCACCTAGACTGGAAAAAGTTGATCACTGGTTCTGGCTCAAGGAAAATCACCAGCTTGGGAGCAACTGCAGTGGCCTTTATAGTTCTGCACCTTCAGGAGCTTCTTTTCTCATCCCATTCTTCTTTCTGTCAACTGGTAAAGGGGGTCCAGCTCCTGGATCTGCAGTTAGAGTATCCCTTTGGATGGTGCAGCTGAGTGTAGGAGAGACATGCCCTTGTACAGGCTGACTGGCAGGGGTTAGCTTCTGCTGCAAGACACACTTAGCTATTTTAGATATGTTATAATAACATGTGGGACACAAACAAATGTGTCCTTAGCAGAGAGAATTCAGCTCAGTTTCATTCTTCCGCTAAGGGACAAAATCAGAAAAAGTAATATCTTATTCTAAATCCATTTTCTTTTGAAAGATTTTGCAGGAGAACATTTCACTGCTTCCAGTGATTGTCCCAAATAACTGGCAGCTTGGACATGCATCTGTTTACAGTTTGAATGAGGCTGGATTGTTTCTGTACCAAAACAGGTCTTCACTCCTTGAATTAAAGTGCTTTTACATGTTCTCTCTTATGGTACTGGTTTAATTTGTTCCCTGAAGCTAGTCCTATTAGGGGGCTCTTTGGAGAGCCTGTGTTAATTTGTTCTTAGAAATTTGTAGAGATTTATCTGAAAATCAACCTAATTGGATGCTGATCCTTCCTGTGCCAATGTACTGAGCTCTGATGTGCATTAAACCACTACGTCAAATAAAATATACTTGGGATTGAGTCATGCTAAAGGCAGCCTTTTATCTAATTATGTAAAATTTGATCTGTAGGAACCAGTCCTGATGGCCCATCTAATCACCCAGCAAAAAGGGGGTTGCTTACACCTTAAGGGTAAAGGGATGTGTATCAGTGCTTGGTTTGCCAGAACATCTGAGCAGACATTCACAGGTTACTGGTTATGTCAGGAGCTGCAGGTTACACCACTAAAACTTTTCTGCCTCCTTCTCCCTCATGGTCTGGGAAGGTGCAAAACCACATGGCTTATCCCAGCTGAAGAGAAAAACTTAAATGCCACAGGTATTTCTCCAGAAGTGTCAGTTATTCAGATGGCCTCTTCTAAGAAAGCTTGGTGAGCTTGTGGACATTTTGTATATGGAAAGCAACAGAAAATCAGTTACTTAAGTAAATAATCAGATGAATCTGGGTTAGGTGCTGAGAGCTAGTAGTACAGCCCAGGGAAAGCATCTGCACCCTGAAGCCTTATCATCACATCCACGAAAAGAAAGATGTTTTTCATTTTAAATAACTTTGCACATGTAATTCTTCTAGTTTTCTTTCCTGCTTCTGTTCTGTTGGTTTCTGTCTGGAAATGCAACACGATTTTGGTCATTTCAGCTGCATGTTAGTAGGTGGCAGTCTTGATCAAGTTTTGAAACAGTGAAATTTCTCTCCTTCCTTCCTAGGTGGGCCCTGAAAATGATGCAAACCTTCTCCTGCTCAGGATGGGTTACCTGGGGTTGGTGCTGCTGGTGGTCTCCAGGGAGAAGATATACACACAGGCACATATGTGTGCTCGGGTCACTGGGTTAAATTAGAGTTCCCTAAATTGCCCTTGAGGCAGAATTAAAATGCTTTGAGTAAAGGAGTAGGCAGGAAGAGCAGATGTGTGGTCTGGCAGGGATACCACAAGTGATAAACCCTGTAGTGCTGCCCTTGTCCATGGGATGGAGGAGGGAGGAATGGTGCCTATGCCTGCCCATGCCTCCATGCAAGAGCCCTCAGACACCTGTGGGGCATTTCAGCTCACCTCTGCCTCAGCTGACTCACTTCTCAAGTCTGGAATTTCTGATTTGACCTCTATCTCTGGAGGAAGAAATGGGAGGGCTTTCTGATCTGGGTTAAAAGCCCTTCTGTGTTTCTCCTTGGACTCTTTCCCAGTCTGATTTGTCTGTATCAATAGGCAGGTCACCTTTCTTTACTCTCAAAGTTGATGGCCTTATGTCTATCATCCCAATATGTCTCTCAAAAGTTAGCCAGGAGAGATGACTTGCATGCGATTCTACCAAAGAAAGATATTTTTAATCACCTCTATTACAGATAAATGGAGTAGAATGTAGGTGATGGATAATACATTTCTTTCCGAGAAACTTCATGTAACTGGAATATCACTCCATTAAACTGGACTGAATGTTTTAATAGTCATCTAGTGAGTTGAAGAGAAGTACTATTTTCAGCACAGTATTAATCTAAATGGACACTTTCCCCAAGTTTTAAAATATTTATTCCTTTGCTATCTTTCAAGTTCAAGATATCTGTAGTTTTAAGAACAGCTTTAATCCACTTCATGAAGGAAAGGTTTTGGGCATGGAGAGATCTGTGGTGTACCTGTGGCACAGCAGAGAAGCCAATCCTGCTCTGCAGGGAGGAGGAACCCCAGAGCTGGTTTGTAAAGTGTGTGGCTCCTGTGGTGTGGGGGCAGAAGGCAGCTGGAAGGCAACTGAGACTTTATTTTCATTCCTCTTAACAGAACCTCCTGTTGGAAGCTCTATCAGAAGAAAGGATTGAATCTTATCTATCTACACTCAGGCAATTGCCACAAGGCTGTTAAGAAAGATTTCAAGCCATTAGGGATATGTGGCCTGGCCTTTCCTCCTTGGGCAGCATGAGAGTAGGAGCTGACCTGCTCCTAAATTCCCCTCTCCTAAGCTGGAGTAGCTGCTTTGTGAGTTTTTTTCCTTAACCAGCTCCTGAGAAGTTTTGTGCCATCCTCTGGTTGCTACAAAAACTAGAGTGGGGTACATAGGGTAAAATAATAATGGGCAAATGAACAAAAAATATAGTTATGAATTCCTCCTTGTTGCATAAGCATACACTCGGTTGCTATATTGTTTCTGTGTATTGTTTTTCTGTGTATTCTGCTATATTGTTCTGCTATATTGCACAGCACTGCAAAGCTCTTCTCACTCCAAAAGGGTGATGGGAGTTACTGAATGATGGAGAGAGGCAGATGGCAGAAGTCTTTTGAAAAGGAAGTATCTGCTTCTAAAAATTAAGCAGAAATCGTGAGAATGATAGTTTCTGTTAGTTTCTGTCTTGCTCTCTTTGTTTTGGGAAAGAAGTACAGGAAAGGTTTCCCACAGAAACATTTTAATGAGGGTAGCTTTTGATCCTTCTCAGACTTCAATAGATTTGTGTGTGTGTGTGTGTGTTTGAGCAACATGACTGTTGGTGGCTTTGACAAGCAGGAAAAACTAATTTCAGGTGTGTCTTTTCCTATCCCTGAGAATTTTACTTTAGGATAGAGGGAGGTCCCTTTAGCAAAGCAATCAGGGTGTCAGCCTGGCCCTGCAGAGCAACCAGCAACACTCAGCAGTGGTGCATGTGCCTCTGGGGTACCAGGGATCTGGTAGTACCCCTCCAGTGAGCACTCTATCACAGATTTTTAAAATTATGAGATGAAGAGGTAGGAACAGAAGGACCATTTGTGCAATGAGAGCTTAGCCTGGTGAGCAATGCAGAGAGAGAAACTTCTTGGTGAAGATTACAGCCCTGGGCTGTGGTACTGGATCTGTGTAAACCTGTCGTGTTGATGGCCCCCACTGTACACGAGTAACTTCTGCCTGGCTTTGCAGTCAGTGCCCAGGTTGTGCTGTCTGAGATAAACAGTCAGAATTTATGGTTGTGACGCAAGAACTGGGTGGTTAAAGTTTTATGGACTTCTTGTGGGAGCCAGAGGAACAGGGTAACCATAAATCTTGAAGGCAGTGTCTGTAGCCTTCTGAAGGGAAAGCGTGTCAAGGATTTCAGTGAAGTGATTTCTTTTAATACCAGTAATTATGCCTACAGCATACAAATCAATCCTGCATCTGAGGGCTCCTAAATCCCATCTGTGGCTGTGCCATGCCTGTGCAGTGCCTGTGGATCCACGAGATGGCACTTGGTCCTCATATTACTCTGAATTTGCTTTTTCCTCTGCTCCAACTTGTTATCTGTTGTCAATGCTAACAGTCTGGATGTCTGGGTGTTACTCTTTTCATTCTGAGTTAATCCTTTTCTTTTTTAACTTGCTATTAATTTGGAAATATTGTAATGCTAAAATGCTCTGAAAGCAATTAATAGAATAGATTCTGCTGTGACCCACATCTGGTGTTATAGTTATTTGTAAAAGACACCCCTTTGGGAAAACTTGCACCCAATATATAAATATTGTAATGACATCTAATTGGATTTAAAAAAAAAAACTTCCAAGCATTTAAATTTCCTGCTTTAATATTCAGCATCATGGCATGTGTGTGATTACAAGAATGTATATAAATCCAGAGTGATGGGGAATTATTCCAAACCACTGAAAGCTCCATCAGGAAAACCACAGCAGAGAGTTGCTGCTGACTCTGTTACAGTACAGAGAGCAGCCTGGGGTGATGGGGACTGTTCTCTGTGAACCCTAAAAATGAATCCTATCAGATGTAAGGTGCAAGATAAAAATCAGTGAGAAAACCAATACAAATTGGAGTAATAAATTCAACAACATAGGTTCATCTTCTGATACAGATAATAAAATAGATAAGCTAGAGCAAATGACACAAGTTGTAGAAGAGACAGGAGATTCTATTGGGCCTATCCTAACTGACTAGTCTACATAAAACTACCTTTGAATATTGGATTTTCATCCATTTGGATTTTTTTTCTAAATGTCTTGTTTTTAGCTTTTGGAGGAACAGAGGCTGAAGGTGGGTATTTGCAGCCGAGATTTCAAAATTGTTTTTCTTCACCCTCACAGGGAGTTACAAAGGGGAAAAAACAGTTCCTCTTCTTGGCAGTCCTAGCCTCTTCCAAGCCAGCTTACAGCCCTGTATCTGGCTCCTGTCCCTTAATACGAAGTCCTAGCATCATTTCCTTGCTGTTCATTCCAACTGTTTGGCATCTGCTTCTTCTTCCTGAAAGGCGGCTGTGGCTGAGTCAGTCCTTGCCTTGCTGTTGCTTTGGACTGAGTGTTCCAGATTTACACACTGAGTTCATTCATTGGTAAATTCTCACTACTCTGGTTGTTGCATAAAGGTCTCTTCTCTTTTTCCTTGATTTAGTTTGGCTTTTCATGCAGTCCTCTGTAATTTCAGAATTTCTTTTCAGGAATTTCAGGCTGATGCTGTGGGAAAAATGGACCACAGAACCTTCTATGGAAAAAAAGGTGCTTAAACTTGGTAGATGTTTCTGGAGACATCTGTCTTTACTTTTCCAAATGGCTCCATACTGGTACAGGTTTTTTCCCCACTGCCTGCAGGTCCTCCAGCAGGAATATTATTCTGCTCATATCTTTCCCCACCCGATGAATTTCTCAGTTATAAATGACACTATGTATGTTGGAGACAGTCCACCTCATGTTCCTAGTGACCCTTGTGCCTGTGAGAGGCAATGAAATTACTCTAAATTGAAATCAAAGCTTTCCACCTTGCACAATAGTGTTTTATTGAAACTATATATCTACAAAATGGTTTTGAGTTGCCAAAATGTCTTGTGCTGCTTTTCATTTCAACTCAGACAAACAAGTCCAAATGCCAGGTCTGACTGTACTGCTAAGTTTTAATTTCTAACACTTTCCTTCCATTTTAATTGGGAAATTTCATACTATAGCTTTAAGAAGCCATTATTGAATTTGAAATAGCATAAGTTTTCTGGGAAATTCAACAACCTAACACTTCAGTCTGCCAGAACAATCTTTCTCCTCTTTGGAAACTGCATTTGCCCTTCTCCATATCAAATTTCTGAAAAACTATGCTCCTGCCTGGAATTAGTGTGCTGATTTGAACACAGCTCCAAAATTTGCTCATGCTCCCAGTTCTCCTTGGCATGAGTCAAGGCAGATTTTGCCATTTTGCTGCCATAAGGTGGCCTATGCAGACAGGCTGGTTTGTTTAGCACAGCATTCATACTGAATGGTACCAGCAATGTTAAGTAATGAACTTTGCTAATATGTTGGGATAAGTTTTGAAGACGGATTAAACCAAGAAGAGCACAAAGTAGTGTTGTATAAATATTTAATGTAAACTTATGGATTACACTGTTCTGGAGACTGCTATCAGAGGCACTTTGAAGCCACATGTGGCTTGTGATACTAGACAGAGCCAGTTTCAGCCAGAGATGAGTTCAGGCTCCTCTAATAAACACCCCTCCAGGGATCACTTTGAAGTGGTAAAATTCCATGACTAGCTAAAAAAATCAGAGTTCTGCAGCCAACAATAAGTACTGTTGTATTTCCTCTCTGCCCTATTGAAAAGGACATAATATGTATTTTTAGTACCCTTCTTCTCTAAAATGAAGATAACATAACGTGATTTTGGGACAAAAATGACAAGTGAAACAAAGTGTTCTTGAAGAAAGGGAGCCTTTGGAGCTGGCAGCAGTCTCCAGATGATCGTAGAGCAGTGGGTTTGGAGGGAAGCTCATTGTACCAGCTGCTGGTGGTGACGTGTACCTGGGCTGGAGCAGCCGCTGCTCAGCTCCACGTTACACAAACTGATCAATCCCTGCTGCGAGTGCTGGAGAGTACAGCACGTTCTCTGCTTGGGTTTTATGAGCTTGTGGTGCTGGTACGGCCATGGAGCCCCCACCTGCAGCCAAGTGTGGGAAGTGCCTGCTTATTGTTGCTCCTCTTCCATAACTCTTTACTTACCCCTTCCCATTTTGGCAATTGGATTCAAAGTGAGCTCCAGGGGTAATGGCTGTGTAAAGTGGGAGCCACGGAAGTGATCTGTGAGCAGGAATTTCCCACAGAATAAGGAGAGGCAGGTGAAGACTGAACGGGACAGAGAGCATTGAAGGGGGAGAGGAGAAGATGAAGAATGTATATACCCACTGGAAGAGGGTCTGGGTGGCCTGTCCACTGCACTAAAATCAGCTGTAGAGACTGTTTCTAGCACTCACCACTTTGGCAGAGCTTTTCACCCACCAATGTAGGATTTCTGGAGCTGTGCCAATTTTTCAGGTGGGAACGATGAGGCAGAGAAGGGAGGCGACACTCTGGAAGCCAAGGGTACAGCTCATGCCTGCCAGCTCTTGTTGCATCCTCCCTTATCAACCAGGAAACACAGCCAAGGACAGAAGGTTTCCTGCAAGGAAGTTAGGGCTGTGTGGCTCCCTGATTGAAGTTGTATTTGTGTAACCAGTTAGGAGCACTTTGGGATAGCATCTCTGCCTCTGTAAGCCCTTCCTCAATAAGAAAGAACTCCAATCTTTTTAGGGTCCCAGACCCCTCCCTGCATGGGGGTGCACCCCAAACCAACCTATAGACAAGTCTCCAATGTCACAAGCAGGTTGTCCCAGGTTAGGCTCGCCAGTTCACCACTGGCAATGGATTGCCCAGCTGAATGTTGTGCATCTTGTACAAACCTTTTTTGGGAAAGAGTTAAAAGTAGCAACTTGCAGTTAAAAGAGTCTTAGGTAATTGCCACAATGGCAACTTAGAATCTACATTTCCAGAAAGTTTTATCATGCCAGAGACATCTGTGTTTTGCACTGTACTGGGTTTTATTTTCAATCATTTTTCTCATTTAAAAAATGTGTGTATCTCATTATGTCTTCATATCTGAGCCAGCATTTAATTCTCTGATTACATATGGTTGGTACAGCATGTGCCATTACACCCACCAAAATAATGACATGACAGTTCCCTTTGCAAAGTAGAAGACTAGAAATAACTTTCTGCTGAGAGATGCTATTAATTTTTCTCTCTTTTTTTTCCTAATAAAAGTGAATATATAAGTGGCCATGATTCAGATCTCAGAAAGTGTTTTCTGACTAGTCTGTGACTTGTCATATAAGGGCTGCACTGCAGCTTTGATATTTATGGTATATTGTACCCACGTAAGAGTTATTTTAAAAGGCTACAAGAAATATCTGCTTCTTGTTTTATGTATTATTTATCAGCCTCTTATTCTTTCCTTTACGCCACAGGTTTATTTTTTTTTTAATCTTTCTCCTTGATGTTACAAAGTAATAGGCCTAATATAATTTGCATTGGGAAGATGTTCCCATGCTTGGCTGTGCAGGGAGTCAGGATCCAAGTGGGCTGTGTCAGGCTGGTCCCTGCGGCCAGCCCAGGCTGCTGTGACATGGCCACCGTGCCACCCAGCAACATGAGCTGTAGATGGCTCTGTCAGCTCTTCCTTGGGAAGCCATGGCTTTATTACAGCAACTGGATTTTTCCCAGTCATTTTTCAAACTTTATTGCTGCTGTTCATCTTGCGTTAATTTCTTTTTTTCCCTTTAACGTTTCCTCCACCTCAGGAAAGCTGCCCTTTTCTTCACCCAGAAAATTTCTTGTGGTTTGTGAAAAGGACTCAAGGTCAGTGTGAAAGCAGGGAAAGGCAGCAGCAGCAGGCTTTTTCCCTGCCTGGACAACAGAGCGTGAAACCAGCACTTCTGGCCCAGCAGCATCAGCCGTGAGGGCCAAAGGAGCTCCCATTAGCCCAGGGCAATAAATACCCATCTGCTATACACATGTGCAGCAAACTCCTGGTGATGCTGATGTGCAACAGTCCCAGCTATTGTGGAGGTGGTTTGTGGGTGGGCAATTTCCCTTCACTTAGGGTGGAGGAGGAATATTTAATAGAAACACAGAAATAATTAAAAAAAAGTTAAGTCTCTTATTCCTTCATTTTTCTTGTTAATTATGTCTCCTGGCATGCACTCGTAGGAGAAACCAGTCTGTCAGCTCCTGCATCGGCTGCCTTGTGCCTGATTAAATTCATGGAAGATATTAGTGTTGCTCATCCCAAACATGGGACAGATCCTTTATGGAAAGGGCTGGTGCAGAAGAGCCACAGCACTACTGCTTTGTGCTGGGGAGTCCCAGCAGTGCTCTGGGGCTCAGGTGGGCAAATGGAGCACAAGGGCCCTCTTCTCCATATCACTCTGTTCCCTGCTCTACAGAGTGATCAGTGTGTTTTGTCAAAACTGCAGTGACCTGCTTTGTTGTGTTTGTCTCCCTACTGTAGTCTAAGCATTGAATGTTGCTCCTGGTGATAATAAAGAACCAGCTCTACATTCACCCCAAAGGTATTAGTTACAATTTAATAATATTTTTCCCTTATTGCTTTTCCCCCCCCTCTCTACATGAACTCTGATGACATCCTTTTGAGCAGCTGTTTTCCTCCATCACCATTTTATCAGGTCCCCTGTTGCTTCAGAGCAATTCTTTGCAAACCCATTGCACTGATTACCCAGGGTCTGCATGTGAGCTGGTGATTGCTGTGCCGTTCAGGCAGGGAATGAACTGTTTTCCAAGGGAAAGGCTCAGTCACAAGCATGAATCACGTGGAAAAGACACATGCCAACCAACCCAAAAGTCACTGCAAGTCTCATCAGTGTTGTTTATTCCGATATACTTTGGTGAGTGGATCTCAACACGTAAGACAACTCCAGGAAACAGGTGGGTGTTTGTTCAAAGGAAAGTAAAGGCCAAATGTGCTTTTCAACAAGGTTCACCTTTCAGGTTGTCAGCTGCTGTGATCTGTTTTGTAGACTGTCCCTGCTCTCTGAAGCTGCAATACTCTGGTTTTTTCCCTGATGTCAACAATGTGCCTGGGAACATGGTCCCATATCTACCACTTACCTCATTTGTTACAGTCTGCAGTGAGGCACCCTTTTTACTTTTTCTAGCAGGTATTTTTTAAATAAAAGAAAAGGCAGACTTCTTAGCAGAGCGTTATTCATCAATATTATTAGATTCTCCCTTCCCTCTCCTGAAGCTAGGAATAGAAACCTATGAAATTACTGTGGAGGATGCGCTCTTAAAACAAAGCGCCGAGTAAGGAGGATGGAAAAAACATGTAAGGCTGAAATGCAGAAAGAGATTTTATGCTGCAGTGGAGGGGGAATATTACATTCAATACTTTGTGTATAAGCTGGCAGGACCCTAGCAGGGGAGAAGCATGAGACAGGCAGGGAGGGGATTCCATGCCCTTGCCCCACCACCAGTGCCGAGGGCTTGTTTCTTCCCTGCATGAGGCTGGACATGTAAGGGGAGCACCTGGCTGGACCTGACACAGCATAGCAGGTGCTTTTTAAAAATATATTGGATCTTTTCCTTGCTTTCAAAGCAGAGACTTACAAACACTGAGAGAAAAGACCATGCCTTCTTAAAGTCTTGGAGGAATATTTTTTTGTCACATTGCAGGGACACAGACACCTTGCACCAGTATGGCTGTTTGCAGATGGTGTTGTGTTCCAGCTGGTTTGCCCAGAATGAATCAGGGAGTGCAGGCGGCCACAGAAATCACTGCACTGGAAGAACCTGATGCTAACAGCCCACTCAGTCAGCAGCATCCTTCCCAGTTTGATCCTGGAGGGCGTTTGCCTGCTGGCCCAGCCTTGGGAAAGGAGCTTGGCCCTTGAAAAGTGCTTTTACAGAGTATTCATTGCTCATCCCTCCTGATCAGGTTCACATTCTTCCTCAGTGGGAGACTTGAATAAATTAAATCTATAGTTGAGGGATGTACCCAGGCTACTGGGAGTTTGAGGAAGAGCTAGCTGGAGGGAGAAGTACTTGGGTCTCCATTGCATCTAGTCATGGCTACAGGCAGCTTTCCAGTAAGAACTTATGGCTCCCTCTCTTTGGGATGGGCTTGTTAGCCTTGCTCCAGCCAGAAACAAAGCTGGGAAACTTCTGGCTGTGCAACGACTTGTCTCTCATTTAGCAAGGAGAGAAATAAAAATGCAGACCCCACTCCAAGCCCACCAAAATATACACGCAGATGTGAGGGATTTAACAGTAGGTGTTAAAGCTCCTGTAGTCCCACCTGTGCTGCAGTTACGAACTGATGGGTCTTGGCACGAAGGAAAACTGGAAAAATTACGAGGTGCAAGTGCCATATGTAGCAGAGAGCTGGTACTCCAGACAGCTCAGGGAGAGCAGCTTCCACCCTTCAGCTTTGGCCACTTCGCTTTTTCACCATCTATGACATTGTGGAAACACAGCTGCTGTTATGTTTCTGCTGCAAACACATAGCTTGCAGATGTACTACTGCCTAGAAAAGTCCTGGGCTTCCCAGGAAGTTATTGTGCTGGCTTTTTCCCACCTCTCTGGCACGGGTTAATAAGGCCATGGGGTGCTGGATGAGAAAATTCAGAGCTTTTCTCTTTGCGGTTTTCACAGGCGCAAGGTTCACCTGTGGTTCAGTGTTTAACTAAAATTAAGGCTGACAGCTTTTCCCTATAAATTAAATTAATGAGATGTTTGAACTACTACTAAATCGCTTGTGCAGATCTTTGCTGTTTGATATTGTCTCTGTGCTTTCTTCCCACGGACTCTCTCCACAGCCACGCTCCTGCACATGCTGGGATTAAAGGAGTAGTCATTACTGGTATTGTGTGTGCTGGGAGATATGGCCACACAGAGTTTTCACACAGAGCCGCTCCTGTGGAGGGAAAAAAGTTTATTTACATAAAAAAAATAAAATAACAACAACAAAAAAAGTCTTGCCATTCTAATCTGGCAGAATGCTTTTGTTGGTGCTAGTCTAAGGGCACTGAACAAGAGCAGTGCTACTCCTTGGTGTTCATGTTCTAGGTAGTTCTTTCCACTTGGCCCATTTCCACAAGTTTTTCACTTGGACCTATTTAACTCCTGTTGTGGCTACTCACAGCCACCTCCCTACAGCATCCCTCACACTCTGCATTTGTCATCACTTCCAATCCTTTTCAGTTAAAATGGGCTGGATTAGCAGAGGCAGCTGATTAAACTAACAAGCTCATTTAGGCCGAAATGAGGGATATATGTAGCCAGCAGTAGAAGCCCTCTGTTAGAGCAGTAGTGACTTGGGTCTATTTTCCCATGCCACCAGCTGCAGGAGCTCAGTGGCTCAATCCAGTCTGGAGTCAGCTTGGAGAGGTATCAGGACCTTGATGATTATGGGAAGCTTGATGATTATGGGTAGGTCTGCTCCCTGAGCAGCTCTGGAAGTGTAGGTAAGGTGGGTGATAGTATTTCCATCTTAAAGAAATGCAGTGCATGGAGGAAGAGAACATCTGTTTTGTGGAACAAGCAGAGCAAGTTATTTAATGAATATGAACCTTGCAGGAGACAAGCTTTTTAAGAGCAGAAATTGAAGTTAGTTTGATTTGGTAAAGCTCCCTGAGTGTTTCCTTTGCTATATCTTTGCAGAGAAGGACTTTTCTTCATTATAGCACAGTTCCCTGCAGCAAAGAGGCATCATGACCTGGGAGATGTGGTTGCCCAGCTGAGGAGAGGAGAGAGCATATTAGCTCTTTGTTGCTTGAAAATTATTCTTAGCAAGTATCACTGTCAGAGAAGTTAATAGCTGTAAAACAGATAAGAAAGCAAAATGCAGGTAATGAGGCTATTTTACACATACATCTTCACAGATTTTTAGCTGTGGTCTGATACCTCAAGGAATCAGGCATTTCAGTGCTGTTTGTGGCCAGAATGTGAGGTTTGTAGCTCAAATTATGTTTGTTTTAAAATATATCAAATTTCTTTTAGCTTCATCATTCATACTACTCACGCTGCATGTCCACTGCAGTTCAGGAAGGATGTGGAAAACAGTGTTAAGTTACCCTCTTTTTCGACCACCTGACCCCTGGTTGCATCAGTGCAAAAACCGCCCAAACATGGAGTGAAGGTAGAGAAACATCAGTGTCTCTTGTCATAACTTACCCTCCTTAGCAAGCACTTCTGTCTCGTCAAACTGAGACATTCTCTGCAAATGCCTATGAGTTAAAGCTGGTTACTCCACTCTCTTCCAATAAAGGTAAGATTCTTGTAAGGGGAAAAAAGCCATGAGCATTGCTCAAACAAATACAGAATTTCTTGGACCACTGGCAGCATTACAAAAGTTATGCTGAGCAGTGCATTGCCAAACAAGACTGAAATGTAACCAAGTATAGTCATTTGTCTGATGGAGTGATGTTGTGGCAGAATGATTTAGTGTCCAGGATTCCCCAGCTGCAAGGGGCTGAATTGGACTGAATGTAGAGTTGTGTGAATTTCCTCGCCCCTTTGCCCAACAGATAAATGTTTCCACGGGGAATCCAGATGCTGTTTTATAACTGAAGCATGTGACATTGTTTGGGAAAACTTAGAACTCTCCTTATTTCTGAATTGTCAAACAAATAGTTTAGTCATTAAGTTGTTTCTAAAATAGCAACTATTTCCTTGTCTCTAGTACCATATTCTGTTTAATAAATGCAAGCACAATGCAGGGAGTGTCAAAAGAAGCAGATTAGAGATTATTTAGAGAAAAATATCCATAATGCACTGAACCAGTAATGCTGAAGACAAAAATGAATATATCATATGGACGTGGCACACAAACCTTGCAGCTCTCTGTCTGTCAGGCTGAGAGTGGCAGAGGAGGGAGGAGATGGGCAAGGGGACAGGGACAAGAAGAGAGAGGCTAAGGCAGGGGAGGATGGTTGTGATGGAGGAGCACATGTGGATTAAATTTAAGAATATAGTGCATTTACTTGGGTAACTCTTTGTGTGAGTTGTCTCTACCTGGGATGTCCAGTTTGAATGTCACTCCAGAATTATGAGCTGTCCAGCTGCTGCTTAAATATTTCAGGGTATTTCAGGCAGATTTAGGTAATATTGGCCTTTTGGGCTGATGCAGTGTTTCTTCAGGATTACCAATGAGTTTTGTGTCCTTTCCTGTTTGCGTTTTCATCTGAGATTTACAGCAAACAACAATGAGAGATGCCAGAGGGCAACTTTTCAATTCTTAGCAAAATAAAAATATGCGCCAGGATTCATGCATATATTCATGTGGACACCTGTGTTATTGAAACACATTTCCTTTGCTATTTGTGATCTATTTACTTGAACCATTCTAAAATTCAAGTAATGCATAATACTGAAAAATCTCCTGTGGAGCTGGGTAGGAAACAGGAAACTTTATTTTGTGCATGGAAATTCTGCAGTATATATTACTTACTTTTCCCTTCAAGCACTTCCAGCATGGAGCCTTATTCTTGGCAGGCTCTGATGCAAACCCCTAAGGGTCTCAACGTGCTCTGACCAGAGCAAAGCCTTAGGGGTCAATATTTGTTTATAAACCATATTCCTGGGCAATTCCATTTTCTACCTAGTACTAAATTTATCTTAAGGTCTTGTCTGGTTATTTAATATTTTCCAGTTGGCTAGAGGAGCTTACCCTCCTCACAGGCTCATGTTGTGAGTGGCTAAGTCTTCTAGGGAGATATCAGCCCTCTAAGAACCTTCCCAGCATGACTTAGAGGAGATGATGCTTTACTGCTGTGAATGCCTGACAGACTGTTAAGACAGAGAAATGCAGTGGGGAGGAGAAGACTTTTATTGTGGTGTGATGTTTAGTGGGAAGCGTGGTGAGGTCCTGACTCACTGCTCAGACACCCTTCCATTTATCTCCTCCTATTTAACATATGTCCAAAATGTAGCTCTAAGCACATGTGCAGAACTTACTGCTGCAACACATCATATAAGCCTGAACCCAGTTTGAGATGAAGAACAGGAGTGGAGGCCTTCAAGTCAGAGCCAGGGAGGAATATCAGGGAAGGTTAACAACCCATATCTGGATACATTTCTACTTTGGTATCACTTTGTCACCTGTGTCTTCCTGGCACAGGTCCCTGACATAAGGGTTTCGCTTCAAAACCACATTGCCATGAGGAGCTTGTGGTGCAGCTCAAGCTCAGCTGTTCAGAACTAATGAAGATAATCAAGTTTCCATTCTGTGAAATTGCAGTGCACTGGGCCCTTCCCACTGATGGAATTGAAGCCTATGAAAACTTGCCCTGTTTGCTGCCAGGAGGCTGAGGCAATGGCACTTGATCTCTTCCAGCCAAGCCTAGATTTGAAGTCTCTTACCTGTGAAAAATAATCAAAATATTAGAAGGTTCTGTGCTGATAATTGATTGCTCCAAGAATATTTTTCCCAAAGCTTAGACCAGTTCTAACATCAAGAAGTTATAAGGAAGTCTAAGTGTATTTATGAAGTGAAATCATTAACAATGGATTAGCCAGTGGAATCCAATTTCCTGTTCCATCAGTGATGCTAACACGGACTGAAATTTCTTTGATGTATCGGGCATCATTGTCATTCTCTTAACTGAGAGAAAAATCATATTTGCCATTCTCCAGTGACTGCACTTCACAGCAAAAGCTGCGTCTTATACAAAGGATCAAGCCAGAATCTTAATGGAGAAAGTATTTACAAGAAAATAAATGTGCACATAAATATTTCACAGGTATCTCATATATGCGTTGTGTTTCATCATATTTAATGTATGAATCTAACTATTTTACTTGTGCGGATTTTTCCTCTTAAGCAATGTCTTGAGGAGCTTAATGTAGAGAAATAAATTTATGTGAATGTCAGTAGTGCTTTATAAGAGAATATATGGAAGACATAGAGGAAACCTTCTCCTAGGAGTTATTTTTCTTGAAGGAAATAACAGAAAAATCCTCTCTTTTACCATTTTGAAAGTATTAAGTACTAAAATCCAGGTGTTTGAAGATTTGGTCCCTACTTTTATGCCACTCTTTCAGCCCTGCTGTGGCTTTCCCTGTCCTGTGAGAGGGATTGCATGAGCCTCACAGAAATGGGTTTGACTGGCAATAGCAGGGAAGTGGCTGTAGTTTTGGTTACCCACTTTTACTCCAGTGGACCAAACTACCCCAAGCAAAGTAGGGATCTGAATTAACCTGAACAGCAGTGTCTCCTGTGGGTGTGGCTGCCTTGCTGCTCACAGCTCTCTTGTCCCAGCCCCTCAGGACATACACACAGCAGCAGATGATCTGGTAGGGATCCTTGAGGCTCCTCTCTCTGGGAAAAACTTACAGTTTCATTCTGCTCTTGCTGTTTGAGTGCCCTCCATCCTTCCCACCCCCAGGACCAAATTTTACCATCTTAAGTAGTCTTTAATAGAGGATAGATGTCTGTAGATCATAGATAGAGAAGTCTATATGAAGTGTGTGGTAGTGACTGAGGCAAGATGCCCACTCTTCATAGTTGCTTCTTTAGCTTGCTGAGCACAAAATAAAACCAAACTGCTGTTTGTTAGGTCCTGAGAGGGGCTTTGGTGGCTCATTGTGGTGCACTGCCATCACAAGGTCACTGGTTTATAATGTGATGCTTCAGGGTGTTTTATACCTCTGCAAACAGTGTGCTTATTCACATATGCTGCTGGTTAATTTTTTCCTCTCTAAATTGTTCTCTGCCAGAATAAAATGTTTTGGGAAAAGCCCCAAGAGCTGCTGATGGCCAGGAAAATCAGCTGCTGTGCACTTGGGGGATGTGCTAGTATTATTCCATGTGCAGCCAGATAGGTACTAACTGTACCTCACCAAGGGCTGTTATCAGAGCTCTTTCTGGAAAGAGAACCTTTCTCCAGATATCAGACCATTGTCTCAAAACGAAAATGAAACACTAGATTTTTGATCCCAGTGATATAACAAGACAGTGATTGATACCAAGTGAAAAAGCTCTGACACTTTATTTAGGGAAAAGTAATTTTTGGAAATGTTTTTTTAAAAATAATGTCATGGAAAGTTTAAGTTTAAATATAAAGCAAATGTGACTTTGCTGTAGGCTTTTAATGAAATCTGGTTCTCTTTTTCTGTCAGTTAATAGCTCCCAATCCAATCCATTTCTGAACCAGCTCAAGATACCAAAAGATAATTCAAATAGAATTATAGACCTGATTGCATTTGGACTTCTCTTGAGTTTTAATACATGCAACCATGAAATTTTCTCATCATGTAAACTCTGGAGAGGAAAGATAGGTTGTTGTTTTTTTTTAATGCTGGTGCTAAAATTATCTGCTAATTTTGAACATTTCTGTTATGATAGTTGCAGTGTTACCTCCCACAGCCACGTCTCTCACCGACACAGAAGCTGGGGAACCACGTGGCTGTGTTTGTAGTGCACCAAATCAGCGACAACTGTGCATGAAGGAGACTTTGCTCTAATAAGCCACAGAGTTTGTCTCTGTCACCTCCTCCATGAGTGGGCTGACATCAACAGAGGGCTGGAGGAGATGGTGGTTAGAGGAAAGATTCACTAGAAGATGTCAGTCCTTAGTGCTTCTGCCTTTTAACAGGATGATTAAATAAAAACTGGAGCTCTAAATCAAGTTTAGCAGCCAACATGGGCTTTGTTCCTCACCTTCGCTTAGTATACAGTGTAGACAGCATGTGATGCCAGGTGACTTTATTATCTGCTTGGAATAGCACTCTGGTTTTCTTTTGCAGAAATCCATAAAAATATCACCCGTACACTGACAGGCAGGATTTAGCTTTAAATTCTGCTGTGGAAATAGCTACTCAAATGCAGTTTCTGCAGAGCTTGGGTCTTATACTGCCCTTGTGGTGCTGCTGGACACAAATGCAAAATCATCATCATCAATTATAGCCCTGGTGAAGGTGTTTAAATACTGCGCTGATAGCATGGGGCTGGGTTAACTTCAGCAGTTGAGTCATCGTGTCTCTAATATGAGATCACTGTTCTCGTTTCCAGTGTGAGGCCACAGAGGCCAAAGAAGCGAGGAGGGCCATCCATCAGGCACCCCAGCCTGCTGCTTGTGAAGCTTTTGTGGCCAGCATTCCTCCGGGGCAGCCCGGGAGTGGCTGGGCTGGGCTGGGCTGCAGGTGGCGATGCTCGGCAGGGAATGCTCAGCTCTGTCTCTGGAAGGGAGGATACATTTGGAGTCCTGGTGCTCAGACCTGGGCTGGAGATGTGCAGTCCGGGTCCTTCCTGTTCAGGGAGGGGTGTGGGAGGTGCAGGCATGCACTGCAGAGGGGACAGTGGTGTGGCACAGTTAAAATCAAAAGAATGGAAGAGAAAACTGTGATGAACAAGGAACTAATGAAAGGGAAAGAGGTTGTCAGTGCAGAAGCAGGTGTGTATGAGATGAGCTCAGAGAGCAGTGTGTTTTCCCATCCAGGTGGTGTGGGGACAAGCAAAGAAAGGATGTTTCATAGATGGGATGCATGGGCTGGAAAACCAAAGTGTGCTGGGCATGCTCAGGAGAACAATTGTGAGTCTGCACGAACTTCTGCATTGGAGCAGCACCTTCCCTGTGTTTAATGCCATGCTTTGGGGATTAGGAGTCCTGGATGTGATTCCCCACTTCTCCAAAGGGAACTTGAGAGCCTTAGGTGAAAACAAGTTGCCTTGAAAAGCCCATCTTGTAATTCAAAAAGAAATCTATTCCTTGCCACTAAGGTATTCAAATGAGAACATGCCATATGCAGATTTCCCCATGGGATACAGCCAGCAGATGCATTGGAAGCCCCCCCACAGCCCACATTGGCAAAACAGATGCTCATAAACCCAATAACAACCATTCTTTGGAGTTATCTGAAATTCAGGCCAGTCTCTGCTTTGCCTGTATAACCAATGAGTCTCTGGGATGTGTCTGAGAGGAAATCTCAGATACACAGAAAATCTGCAGCAAGGCAGGGACTTGCATTCATGTCTCTCCAACTTCTGGTGGTGCTGTAATGAGTGGATTGTTCTGGACTAAGAGCAGTGAAGGAGCATAACATTTAAATGTGCACTCCACTGGGCAGGTGGAGTAGAGGTTGAATGTATGTGGTTAGGTATTGAGTTTTAGAAGAGGGTCCCTTGCTGAAGGATGGGGTGGAGGGAGTTGTCTGATTTCTTTTCTTTTCTTCCATCACTTACAGAATATCAGAAGGTCACAGGTAGGAGGAATTCTTCTCAAGGCTGAGACTCAACTCTAAAAGTGATTGTTTTGTTTTGCACATCAACATCAAATACTATGCAGATAAATTATTCTGTCTAGAAAAGCATCTTCAAAGAATAATGCTTCAAGACCATGTGCATGCTCTGGCATTTCTGAAGTTGCCTTCATATTCGTCAGACATTAGCAGTATGACAAGTGACTTTTTGTTTATTCAGTGTTGCAGAAACTTCTAACTTTAAGGACATTGCACATCAGTAATGTCTGGATTTCATAGTCCTCCCAATTGCATTGCATTTTGCTTGTGTACTTTTAAGCCTTTTATTACAGAAAATGAGGACTTTAACTTTTGCTGGGCAAACTCTAATTTACAAATTCTGCAGGCTTTGTTCCTTTACAAATCAAATGAATGAATTAAATTGGATTGAGACAATAAACATACAAGGGATGGGAGAAGACACCATCTTCTGAAGTATAGCCTTCATCTGGCTTAGCTGCATAAATGTGCTGTAACAAATCAGCTCCCAGTGTTTGCTGTGCCACATCCCTAAATGTCATTGCAGTGAAGCATGTGACCTACCCACAGACTCACCAGGCTCAACCTTTAGCTGGTTTTAAGGGAGGTAACAGATTTCTGATTTGAGCAGGTATTTTGTTTCTAAATCAGGAAACTGTCTTCCAAAGTAGATCTTTGATATAAGGCGAGAATAAAGGACATGGAGGTGAAGGGCAGGGCAAACTGATCCCTTCCCCTCCTTTCCTGAGCACCCAGCAGAATAAAGCAATGTTACCAAATCTGTGCTTTTGCTCTTAGCATCCTCCTGCTCTACACAGAGTGTTTTGGCTGTATTTGAAGTATCCCACAGATTTGTGCTGCCATCACCTCCCAAAATGTCACAGAACGCCCATGCTTGTACACGGTGATGAAAGCACAAGCCAGGGTTTATTCTTGCTCCCAAAGAGGCAAAATCAACTCATCTTTGGGACTGAGTGAGAGCCATCAGCAGCTCAGGAACTCTTTCAAGTCTGGTCAGAGTTAGCAGAAATCCTGCCTCTCTGCTTCTTGTCTCTGCACTGGGGAGAGTGTCTTTTCTACAGCTCTGACATTAAGATTTTCTCTCATGTGGAGCTTACATATGAGAGATAGAGGATGCAAGTTACTGATTTCCAGGGAATACTGTACTTTGTGTTCTTTTTTATTATTATTTTTTGAAGTCAGTTTTCTCCATTACTCTGACAGCAAGTTGCAAAATCTTTGCCACCTTTTCCCTCCCTTCTTGCGTACGGGGAATAGGGACACCAACAAAGTTTCTACTCTGTAGTATGATGGGTTCTTTACTGCCTGACCAGGCAAAAGCTGTCCTGGCTGCTTCTCAGCTGGAGATGGCACCTCTGCAGGTAACAAGGGAGCAACCAAGGGAAAAGATTTCCAGTTTTCTAGTTGTGGTAACTGAACTTATTCTTTGTAATCCTGAGCCCTTTGCTGCCTCTTCCCTAAAGTTCAGTGAGATAATTTTGTGAGTTCTCTCAGTTTAGTATGGTGTACTGGTGTAAGCCTGTTGCCCTGGGGTTCTGCCAGCAAAGCTTTATCTACCTGGGTGGGCCTTGTAACGGCAGGGAAGGAGAGCAGCACTGGGGTCTGAAATGCAGCTGACAGCACATCTCTGGATAACATCCTTCTCTTCCCTAGTGAGATGTGGAGCACACAGGTATTGGTAGGTGGGAACAGCTGCAGCGCTTTCTGTGGGAAAAAATTAATACCGTTCAAAATGAGTTGTGTGCTTGAGATAAACTACCTCCTGCAAGTGCCTTGCCTCAGAAATTGTATAGCTTGTATTTAAGAGGATTGACAAGGTGTTCAGTCTTCTGCAAAATAGGGAGAGATTAAAACTTGCAAAGGAACTACAAGTTCTCATCTTTCTTGGCGGTCTGGATTTCTCTAATCCTTGTCTGTATTTGCTTACATTTAATTAGGGACAGGCCCCGAAATGACTTAGTGGGCTGTGTGCATGCTGAATCCACAGCTGAGACAAATTCATTTGTCACGTGTAATTCTTGACCACGACCGACCACCTTGCTCCAAAATGCCGATGTGCAGGACCACCAGCAGGCTAGGGAGGGCTGAGAAAAGTGTGCTTGTCTCTGTGCAGGCTCTGCTGGCTGCCTTTCAGGGATGGTAGAGGGGCTGCTACTGCCTGTGCCATGATGGGGCTGGAGCGGTTAGTGCTTTGCACTCATAAATTTCTGTTCCAGATGTAGAAGTATCAGCCCCATCTCCTCCTGTGTCACAGTAAGCATCAGAGTGGTGCAAACCCCTTCTCAGCATGCTCCTCACTGCCTTTGCACATGCACTTTTTGAAAAACTTGCTGGTTAAGAGATCAGGTTGGAAGTGGTTGTCACTGTAACACCCACTTTGTAAAAATGCTTTTGTCATGAAATCATGTTTGTCAATGAAACTAAGCTGGAATTAAACATTTGAGTTTCTGGAGTAAATATATTGGCAAAATGATATGGAATTAACTGATGGAGACATGGTGATATGGCATTTTTATGTTGTGGTTTCCATAGATACACATGTGATAGTGATTTGCAAACAATATAGACCACCTGAAATATATTAGTCAGGAATAATAATTACATTTAAATGTATTCTGCACAAAACCACTCCTTAAGTATTTGTTGAATGATGGAAACTAAACTGGTTTTCAAGGATCACTGCAGCTTTATCAGTTCTAATCTTAAATTTTTCCTGAACTGGGGGGGAAGGAAAAGGAGGCACAGAAACAGAGAAAGCCCCTGGCCCAATGTCTGTGCCTGTGTATGTGATATGGTCCAGTGGGTGCAGTTCAGTTTGGGGCAAGAGATTGGGTTGTGTACATGTCCCATCAGCAACAGAACTGGTTGTATCCAAGTTGGGTAAGGGAATGACAGATTGGTTGGGGAGATACAGCCTTGAAAGTGTACTGAGAAAGTTCAGCATAAAGCAAATAAGATGAGCAGACAGATCCATCCACATCAAGCTGAGAGTCTGAAGGTGACAGATATGTGAGGTTGGAGGGTGGTTCCCTTCAGCACAGGAAGGTTCCGTAGTAGTAAGAATTTGTAAAGAAAGGGCCATTCGACCTAAAGCAGCACTGTGCTGATGACAAGTTTTCCTTTTCCAGAGACATAGTGTCCAAGTGAGGCCAATGGTTTGGAAGAGTCTGGCTTCATCACTGGGATAAAACCAAGGCAGAGCCCTGCACCCACTCCACACTTGGGCGATGTCCCGATCTCCAGAATGCTCCAGCCCCACGGAGAACAGCGAGTACTGGCCATGGCTCAGATCCAGTACCGACTGTGGAGGCTGAGCTCTTACAGAAATCTGGATCATCTTGTGTAGGAATAATTGAAACAGTCGGTATTATTATTTTCCCTCCCCAGCTCTTCTTCATATCAAATATGTATTTCCCCCCTCTATGTTCTAATTAAAAACCAAAGGAGAGGGAGAGAGGAGGAGGAAACTAATAATGCCAGTTACAGATTTGGCTTACAGAAAAGAAAAGCACACTCTAATGCTTTTGAGGACAATAAGGAGGAAATGATTCATGCTTAATAAACCTCTTTGCTGTTAATCTCTGTTAACCTAAGGGCTCTGTTATTTTATTGAAAAGTCTCCTCACTTTCTCTGGTGTTGTTGAAAAGAATGAACTTTCTTTTTTTTTTTTTTTTTTTTTTGCAGAGGCTATTTATTGAACCTGCTGCCTCTGGAGCAGACTGGGGTGCTGTGCAGACTGGGCAGCCTAGTTGCTGTCGTGGTAGGAATATTTTATCACTGTCATGATCATTCCCCTCACCCACCACAGCACTGGGAGGTCCCAGGGTACACACAAATATCGTGGACAGGTTGGTCACAGATTCCCAGGTCTTGATGCAGGAGGGCTTCTGGGGTCAGCTGCTCATTAAGATGATTGGGAACTGCTGTCAGAGGGATTTCTGGGTGGGTTCCCATCATCTGAAGGGCTGAGGATGAGTCTGTGCTGAAGAGTTCAGGAAAGGACCCCAGAGCTAAGCATCCACCCCCCCTCCTGCCACCTCACTGGGGAGATAAGAGTACAACGGATGGATGTGATTAGCACACTGTGTTTAAACCCCCTATTTTTCCTGTATGATGCACAGTCTTTCACAACGTTCTCATCCCATGGAGTAATGCCCAGAAATTGATGTTATGCTGCTGTAATTGGAAAGGAGTGGGACGCTGCAAGGGGCAGAATGGATATTGCTGAGAATCCCTCAAGCTTAATGTTTTTCTTTCCAGCAGCATCATCTTTTACCCTCTCCTTTATGCCTGGGCTTCAAATATCTGAAGGTTTGGTGGTTTTTTTCAGTTATGATCTGAAACATTAAATTCTGCCACTTTTTTTTTTTTTTGAAGCAGCTGTCTTGGCAGAGGGTGAGTCATCCCAGCTGCAACGGATGGCTCAGGAGGACATGGATGCCATTGTATCATTGGGAGCTGCAGGTGATCCACCAACATCTTCTGATGCTGCTGCACGTGCGTGCAGCTGATTCAAGGTGAGTGAAGGTGTATTTGAAGGTAGGAAAAGAGCAGGAAGAGCAGCACCAGATGTGGCAGAGGATGTGTAAGAAGAGAGAAATTATATTTTGGGGAAGACCTAGTGTCAGGACCAACATCTAACACAGCAGCCAGATGTCCCCTTGGCTCCTGAAGCAATTCCTGAGAAAACTTGTTGCTCTCTCTTAATCTGGATGACAGTGCTTCCCTTCACTGTAACCTGAAGATCTTCCCTTCTGGCCCAGTAGGACCTAAGTGTGTCTCTGACTAAGCTGTCTCCAACCTGTGAAGTTCACGGGAGGCTCAAATCTTGACTTGATGTTAAATCCTCCAAAGGACACTTTCCCATGGTTTTAATATATCATGTTTTACCTCCAGTCAGGAGTTTTATCTTATTATTTCTGCGAATCAAACAGTGTGTCTGAAATCCTTTAATTTTCTTTCTGACAGAAAGATATTTGAAAATCAGAGATAGATAAAAATTAAAGCATGACCAGTATCTGTCTGGATTGTAAGTCCTTTATAAGATATTCAGAGAGAAGTCTGTACAGCTACCCAGCATTGTTCCCTGTTAATGCAATCAGTACCCTCCTCTTGCAGTGTTTCTCTGGGTGTGTTACTCTGGTTCTGACCAGTGAATTTTCAAATAGTGTTTGCATAAATTTGCCTATTTCCCACTATGTTTATTTGATAATTATTGTAGTTATCCCAAAATCAGATTTTCAAATACAGCAGTCTCTCCCCTCTGTGATTGCTATGGAAATTACACCCAGGAAATCAAAGCTTTCAAAGGTAATTTTACTTTCATCTCTTCTTTTTGATGAGGTCCTAATGCATCAAAAATCCACACTCGGAGACATCCCTTTCAAACATTTAAAATACCAGGAGGCCTGCAATGTACAGAAGGAGTGCAACCAAAAGCATCACAGAACAGCACTCCCTAGAGCTTGGAGCGAGTACCCAAATTATGTCAAAACTTGGGATGCTTGGATGGAGTGCTGCCTGTGTGCAGGCACCACTGCGGGGACTGAGCAGAGCAGAAGCATGTCAGGGCTTGATTGAAACTGGACAGAAAAGGTCCTACAGGAGCACATTTTCCACAGGAAAAGCTCTGAGCTGAGAGGATTCAGTGCTGGGTTGCCAGCAGCCAGAGGTTATAACCCTCTAGAGGCTTTCTGTAGCTGGGGGTATTAAATAATGTAGCAGTCTCATGGAAGTTTTTTCATGTGTTGAAAAATTCTCCAGACCACTACTGGTAACTGCAATGATGAGAAAAACCCAGACTTGAGTACTAACACTTGTCATGACAAAGATGAATTAAAAATGTGCATGGAGAATCAGACTTCCTGGCAGAATATGACATTTAAACGTGTTTCCCTCCTTCAATTTAAAGTACAAGAACTAAGGAGATGCAACAAGGCACTCAGCTGAGGTTCAAGGAACTGTTCATACAAAGGATCAATAGATCCAGCACTGTAGTTAGTGTCATAGTAAATGCTGGACCAGGGAATTATTTTGATTCATCACTGTGGTAAGTGAAGCATCAAAGTGTGACAGAAAATTCTTGTATTTTCTTGTTTCTTGTGTAACTGAAATATTTCATTTTTAAAGGCAGTTATGTTATAGATTAATATTCTGTTCTTGACAGGTATTGCAAATGGTTTATTAATTCAGTGTTAGTTTTACAGGTTTTTGGCATTTTGCATTTGCTCAGTCTCTGATCCAAAGGATATCTGTGCCATGGGGACTCTTCCAGTAGTGTCAATGGCCTCTGAGCCATTTGACAGGAGCATTAGGGAGCAAATGTATTTACTGGCATCACAGAGAAAACTACTATTGGCTCCAAAGAACCAGTTGTAGAATTGGATCCATCTTACTTTAACAAACTAAAAGATGTAAGTTTAAATTTACTCAGGGTAACAAATTGGATAACCAACATATTATATATTCTCCGCCACTTGCTTCAAAAGGCTTTAATGGTTCTGTGTTCACTGACAGCAACAGGGGGCTTCAAAAGATCAGCCTGCAGAATGTGGCAGGCAGCTGGAATCTGAATTAGTGAAAGTACCAGTGGAAAGCTCAGAATTTATATCAGATATGATGCATTACAAGTGGGATTTATAAAAGGATTACAGAAAGCAGTTAGTTAAAGCCACTGGCAGTAAACAGGGATAAAAATATTTATCTAGCTGTAAAAATATGAATAATGGAGTAATTTATGTAGTTATGTAAAGAAGCTGCATACTTTTAACTGACAACAAATAACACTCTTAATATCACTAATATTTTACAATGTCCAATGTATCAAAATCCTTCCATGCCTTTTGCTTCCAAGCAAAATCCTCTTGTATCTAATCAGTGAATAATACAAAATTTCCTCAAGCTACAGACATGCTCACAAGGGGGTAGATCACCCAACAGTGCAGCTCTCTGCCTTTCTGCCTCCCTCCTCCCTGGGAGATCAGTTCCTTTCTTCCCTCTGGGAGGGTATGTGATGCCAGTTACTATGCAGCTGGCTGCTAATATTTCCTGCATTTTAATGTTGCTCTTCCAACAATTGCATTTCTTCTAATTTAGCTCTTTGTGAACAGTATTATTTTACAGGAATGTCAGGTTCTTTTTTTTGGAAAGTGGTTGAGATTTTAGACCTCCAAAACCCCCAGACTAATACTTGAAACTTTTTACAGAAAAGCATCCCGCTTTTTGACCCAGACCTCACTGCAGGTACCTGCTGCAATATCCTACCAGTTCAGCAGCTTTGCCACATAATCTAGAAAGCAATTAGTAAATGTAAAGTAAACACTTACTCCCTCAATAAAAACATATTGGTGACCATGACTAGCATTAGAAGTTTCACTTTTTACTCTTTCAACTACCTGCTTGCCAGGAATAGCTTTCAACATGTTGAACATCTACAGTTATGGTTCCAGATGTGCTGTTATATTTTATCATGGAAAAGGTGCAAGTTCCCCTTTTGTAGCTCTGTAAAACTGTGCCTAACTCTGCCTGGACTGACAAAGCCTACTGGTGGGGAACCATCAGCTTGTTTTAGAGGTTCTGTGCCGTCCTCTGAAGTCCAAGGCACAGTCCTGGAGCTAGTTTCTTCCTCATGCAACCTCATGGATTCCAAGTGCCACCAGGTCTCTTCAGCATCCTGCTCCTAATGTGCTGGGTGAGATAAAAATATTGTTCATTCCTTGTTTAGGCCTAAGGAAGGAAAGCTCAGAGGTTTGCTGCTTTCTCCTTTTACTCTCAAGTCAGCTTAAATTTTTAAAATATTCAGCAGAAAGGATAAAGCAGCACAGCTGGCCTTGATCCTGTGTGTTGCTGGATTCCCATGGTAATTGGTCATGCTGTACAGAGTACATACATACGGACTGAGTGTCTCCCAGCAGCTGGTCATTTCCTAAGGTATCCTCTACTGGTAGTAATAAATTTAGCCCTTAGTGGTGGTCCAGGAAATTGGTGTTAACTCTGATTTTTGGGTGGCCAGTTCATTTCCCTCCTGTGTCAGACCACCCCAGTACTCTGATATCTTTACTCCTCTCTCTCCCTCTGCAGCAGCTTGGTCCCACTACACGGCATCAGCAATAATTCTCAGTCAATATTGTGTGAACTCTATCTTTTATGGATCACTTGTGAGTCTTATGTGAGGTGCTTTTGTGTTTTTTGGTATGTGCAATAATTCATCCCCTCCTGACATTCTGTGGGGTTGAAGTTTGCTCTTTGTCCCAAATCTCCAAGAAGGGTTTCAGCCTTTGTGATCAAGGAGCCAGCACAGAGCTGGGCACCTGCTCAGGAAGCAAAGAGCTGCAGAACTCTGATCGCTCTGCCTTTGGAATTGCAAAGTGATTTTAGTGCTTGTAAAAAACGGGTAATTTATAGAACATGAACAGTGGCAATCAAAGAAAGTAAATACAGTATTAAAATAAGGCCAAAATATATAGTATTGAAAAATTGTTTTAGCTCACTAGTTAAAAATTGTGTGTTAGGACTCATGAAAGAGAAATAGAAAAGGGATCTGGGTGTGTAGCGAGGGATGGATAGGGAGTAGTTACCAAGAGGTTTCCCAATTGGTAAAAAGACATGAAATATTCTCATAAAAACACTGGTTGCTAAAATGGGAAGGAACTCTTTCTGTTGCAAAAAGCCTTTTTGCTTCTTCCAAATAGGGGAGGGAAATACAGTGGGGGAAAAAACTGGGATTTATTGTACAATTGTTTTGAAAATAGAGTTGTTTTTCAAGATATGGACAGGAAATAGAGCAGAAGTGAGTTAGAAAACCATGAGATCTCACTCCCCTGGATTCTGTTGGGGAAATTCTTCAAGGTTTCCTATCTCTACAATTATTTTTGATCCTTTGTAACCTGGTGGATTTTGGTTTTATTACAGCTATATTAACATGCATTCTTTAGTCATAATATAATGATTCACATATTCTCAGGGTTTCTTCAGACCGTTACCTAGAACTAGTTTTCCATCGTCATGGGGGTGTATTAAACTTTGTCAAAGTCATCACCCTGCTTTCTCATGAGCAGCAGGGGAGAGAATGTGCCGTGCAGACATCCTGTCCCAGATTAGTGACAGTGTCGACCTGCTCAAAGACTTGTCTTTGTGAATAATTTTAACACAACAAGTAAAATATTGGGTAATTGTTCCTCTTGGGTATGTTTTTTGAAGTGTTTACCCTAAATAGATGCAAAAATACGGCACGATAAGAGATAATGGTGGGGAAAAAAATCCAACCAGAAGTTACTAAGTAACATCTAGTACCCAATAACTTCACCCTATGTTTCTCTTCCAGGTTGCTCGGGAAATCTAGCAGCAGTTCCTGAGCAGGAATTTGCTTTGGATGAAACTTTTCTGGGTTTGCTCCCTAACAGATACCAACTTCAGGTGGTCAAAATGCTTGCTGGTTCACAAAGGGTGAATTCAGGGATTTCTGGACACACAGTTTGAAAGGATTTTGGTAAGACTGAAACTCAGCTTTCCAGAAGATGCTTTTTCACACAGTTTGTGCTTTGCTTATGGATACTATTGCCAAAGCAAGGTGAAAACTCCAAACTCAGCAAGTTGCGAGGAAAAAACCAACTTCTATTCTGAGGAGTGTGTGCATACAGTTAGAGTGAGGCTTTCAGGCATAAATTTAGTTTATAGTGGAGACGTGTTGTTCTCCAAGATTGCTACTGCCTATGAAAAAAACACCTGGCCTTGGCCACTGACTCAACATATGGGCTGGGGACAAATGCCTCTGCAGTCTCATTCACTGAATTTATTCATTAATTCACTCTTATTTTCTTGAGGAATCATGAAATTCATTTGTACTTTCTCATGAAGCAGAGACAGATTTGTCAAAAGAGCGTGAAAGATGCTGAAGTTACTTGTCTTCTGAAGTAAATGTGGTTCCAAAACAAGTTTCTATCAAGCCTTGGGGCACTGCTGATTTCAGTGCAGTCTTTGGACTAATATCTCATGAACCACCATAAGACATTAATGTTTTATGCCTTTGGGAAACTCACAGCCAGCTGGCCTTGGTGCATGTCCAACTTCTCTTGTGCTGGAAGGAAAATCAGGACTGCAAAGTGCTGAGTGCTCCGGGTCTGATCCAGCAAAGGTGACACTATGGGGTCAGCTAGAAGCCTCTGATATGCTGCACTGTGGGTGTGGATTTAGCTGTTTTCCAGCCTTGAAGGAACATGCACCTGGCTGGACTCTCATCTCTTGGCTTGCACCTCGGTTTGGAGCAGCTCCTTCTTTCCTGGGTTCTCCTTCCCAAGCGCCTTGCACCACAGGTAGGACTGCATGAGGAAAGCTGTTTAGGAATTACTGGGGAGAGAGACCCAAAGCAGGGATTTAGACTGGCCTGAAAAACATCTGTATTGTTTTAAGGTTTGATCAGTTTGTTCTGGTTACATTTCTTTTAATGGAGGATGCAATGGCATGCTGGAAAATGATGCATTTTAACAGCAACTGGAAAATTAATGGGAAAATAGAGAAGGGAAATTTGATAAGAATGAAAAAAAAATCACAGCCAACCAAATATCAAAGTATCTTTAATTTTAAGAAGCATAGCACACATGAAATAATAGGGAAGAGAGTATACCTGCAGTGATGGTTGGCTGATGAGTAGCAAACTCTGGAGCTTCCAACTTATTTGCCTCATTATTTCAAAACTCCCTGAGACCTTAGGTCAGACATTTGGCAGGTTTCAGAAGAAGAAAGAGAGTAACTTTAAATATCCCAAGTGTGATACTCAGTCACTATGGGGGTGGAGTCCCTCATATACTTCTCTCTTCAGCCCCTTGGTGATGAAATGTGCTGCACCACCCCAGTCAGCATCATCTGATGTTATTTCTCTCTGCCTGCAAGAGAGGATGGCTGTCCTGCCATTATCTGCCACAGCAGCAGGTTTAAACCATTACAAAGTGCTTTTGAAAATGCTGTTCTCAATAGTAAACAATTTGGAGTTACTACTTAGGCTATTAGATACCCTTGGGCTTTAGGCAGTACAGGGATACCCATGTTTGCTTAGTCTCGCTGCGAGACACTAAGATTTCTGTGAAAGGCACTTCAAACTGTTGAAAGAGTTTTGTTTATAGTTTCTGCTGAGACTGGAAGACAGGGAAAGAAGTTTTACGAAATATCAGTTCTTCAAAACGGAATATGAACTCCCTCTTTGTGGTTTGTGAACTAAAACTTCTAAACAAAATGATAGTGTGTTTTTGTAAGAGAAATAGGAAGTGCATTTTCAAATAATACAATATCTGGGGCTAAAGAGATTAGGTTTCAGTGCTTTTTTTCATTTGTTTTGTTTTTAATCCATGCAGACACTTCATTTCTATACAGTGCCCAGCACTCTGGTCTCTCACAGCAAAGCCACAATGAATGTTGCAGAGCATCAGAGCACTCCTACAGATTTCGTGCTCAGTCACTTTTTTGGATCAGACTGGAGCACTCTGTGCATATTCTGACAAGCTCCTTTTCCATTGAGAGAGAAATGCTTGGGGCACTGTGGGGGCAGATCACCAAATGTCTTTTTTTCCTGGAAACTACAGAATCATCCCATTTGATTCTTAAGGGGCAGCAGTTCCCCCTAGTGTAAATTCCAGTAGGTATATAATCTTGCTTCAGAAATCCCAAGCCAACATCCAGCACTTGGGGGAGAGGGAAAATAGGATGTTGGGTAGGAGGTAACTCCAGCAGAGACAGGGGAGTTGCTTGGGGGAGATGTGGATGTTACAGGCTATGGACATCAACTCTGTGAGAACAGTGGCCCTTGAATTCCATTATGGATCAAGGGAAAAGCCCCTCTCCATGCCTTGACACCTTCATGTTAGCTTTCCAGAGCCTTATCAAGCAAGACACAGATCTCAGAAATGTCTTCTGCTGCTGTGCAAGCCTCAGGGTGACTCAGCAATGCAACACAAGGGCTTGCTCAGTAAGGACAGATTGTTCTCTGTTTCTAAGTACATTACTTCTTCTTTATTTTTTTTTTAAAGATCTTCTAATTTTGTTCTCTTTGGTATTGATCCTTTGCTCTTTTATAAGCTAGATTCATCCTTTGCTTCTTGAGAAGTAGAAAAGAAAACAATTGGAGCCTGAGCTGCTCTGTGGTCCCACAGCCATGTCTGCTGAGCTCGTTCATTGGCTGACAGTTGTTTTGGGACTCTTGATTGCATTTTTTAGGGCTATGATTTTACAGTATGTCAGAATCTTACGTCAATCTACCTTCTCTGCAAACCACTTGTGTACAGTTGGCCAAACAGAAGTTTTATATTTTAAGAAAAAAAAAAAAAATAATTTTTTTAGTGATGAGATTCTGTTGCCAGCTCCCCTGTCATTCTCCTGTCCTATTTACTGCCTAGACTTGAAAAGCATAACGATTTTTGAAGGCTTTGTTTTTAAACTCTGCTCTTGCTTTTCCTTTGTGACTGCTTTGACAGACTTCTCTGATGTATATTTCAGTATAGGTTCATGTGAAGCTAATGAGAAGGCAGACGTTTATTTACAGAAATACAGGCTCTATTTGTAAAATTATTTCCTGGTAAGAAAAACAATGCTTTCCAATTACCTTACATGTTAGGAGGTTTTTTTATATGTTTCTTTACAGCTTGGTCTTTAAATTGTGTATTGTTACAGGCATATAAAACTGCCAGTAAACCCAAATCCCACAACTATAGAGATCATTATAAAACACAAAAAGATTCAACTGTTGTTTTAAGTCAAGAAATGGATTTGCACGTAATAAAATAAGTTTATAAATATCTACACTGATTTACAGATCTGACTAATAAGTAATAAATAGAAAAAGATTAAGTTCATAAATTCTCATGCTACACTTTGAGATGCCTAATTTACATGAAATAAAATTTGAAGCTCTCTTGTTCTTAATTTTACAGTCTCGTCTTCCATACAAGCCCCAACCTTTGTTGCATATGTCCTTATTAGATTTATTCTTATCACTTCATCTTTTTGTTATTACCCTTGACATTGTAAAATAATTGTATAAATAGAAGAACAGCTACTCTGTTGCGTATGGTCACAAATCAATGCTCTATACAAAAGCCTACCTCATCCAAGTTCAGCACAGAACTCTGTTGTGTTTCAAACTGTGACTGAGGCCCCAAGCACTCTGATGTGAGAGATTAAACTGGCTTTTTGGGAATGGGATAAAATACTGCCCCAGAAGCTGTAGATGTGGGATGCTCTTGCTGCAGCTTGTGAGGACTCTCAACCATCTTCAGCACTGCCTACCTGTTCAGAAGGGCAGCAAATACATCAAGATGTAAAATTTACTTAAAAAATGGGCTAAATACCAAGTGAGTGGTAAATTAGTGGTAAATTAGCTTGTAGTGAGAAGTGCATGTCCCAAAATCTCTACAGTGCAGCCACCAGCACAAACACTCCTGTCCCTGATCCTGTCCTGCCTGCACTGGCCTTCTGGCTGGCTGGGAGGGTCCCTCCTGATGGGCACCTGGATAAGTAACAGGTTTTTTCCCAATTTGGGCTTGCAGATCATGTGACAGGACCTTGTGTGAGTCACCTGGTGAGAGAAGATAAGAAGACCTGCAGTGATCTGGGGTCCCTCGAGCTGGTGTGTGGGACCAAGTGGTGGTGGTGGAGAGGAGCCCTGGCAGCACACTGGAGACGAGTGAGTCCTCTGTGCTGGCCCCTGCTTGCTCTCCTTCCTTCTCCTGCTAATTCCATAAAGCTGACAGACTCTGAAAAGTGAGTAGCTTCAGTAACCAATGTACCCTCTCAGAGAACTTACTGGCATAGCAACTGGTGAAACTTGGCTGCGTTCCTGTACAAGACTTTGAATGAAATATGTTATTTTAATTTTTGATTCACTTTGAATGAGAATTACTCAGTCCCATTAATTTTCTTCAGGGAACTGGTTTCTAAGACTTCATCTACTAGTTTATTTCTAAACTAAATTTTATCAGGCTTAGTCTCTACTCGATGCTTTTGAGGAAAGTTCCTTTCCTTGTTGTTTTATCTAAGATGAAAAAATATTTCCCCCTTTTCCTAAGGAAAAATAACCATCCCGACCTGCATTGTGTGATTTTAGTGGGAGAGCAGATAAGTATTTTTAGCAAACAGACCTGGAAATCTGACTTAGAAATGTGTGTAAATCAGGATCCAGCGCAAACCATCTGCAGAGCTGCCCAAGCAGAGCAGCAATTGGTGGGCACAGCCCATCCAGCTCAGCTCCTGCATTTGCATTCTGTTCACAAGAGCCATGCAAAGGAGTCTGTGCTGCTGGAGGGATGCAGATTGCCAAAACATCTTGGAAGCCAAATCCATAGCCTGTCCAAGAGGGGTAAATGAGAGCAGGATTTGGACTTCTTTCTTTCAGTTAATCTCTCCTTTTAGAGGAGCTCTGTGTTTGTCTGGCTGGCACACTGATGTTCAAGAGCTCAGCACTACTTGTTGAGGATGTTACTATTCTGACAGCAGCCTATAATTACTGTATGTCATGCAGGGCTGTGATAGATATAACAGTACTGGAGTCTAGGGGCTGCTGAATTCATGAGCCACTTGAGGGTATCTTAGCAGTAATATGATACTTGGTGTGACTAAAGCAGGGCAAACACTTCAGAACAGGCTTAAATAAAAGCCAGAGAGTTGTCCTGCTGAAGCAAATGGAAATATTAGTGTGCTTATATAAAAATATCCATACATTTGAAGGCTTAAATATCAATCCAGTTTAAGATTTAATTTATATTCACATTGTGGTATGTTAGTGTATGCAATTATCCATGCTCAGGATATCTCTAGCCACATAAGTCAGTGTGCATAATGGTGGTCTGTGTTAATGCAATAAATGCATGTACTTATACCATCAAGTCCTTTTTCCTTTGTTTGTGTAAAGGAAGCTCTGAGAAAGACAGTGGATGTAGTATTAACATGATTTTCGGTTTATCCACTTGCCTTATTTATGTTATTTCTAACTTAATCCAGCTTTTGGACCGTAAAAAAATGTGGATGATGCAGGTCGCTCTAAAGTCTGCTGTGTGTCATTGCATTAGGTCTGTCCCCAACAGCCTCTTCCACATTTTCAGCTCAACGATGCTGTTGCTTTAGGCTGTCATTAGTTGATTAAACCCTGATTTGTCTGGAAAGGTGAGTCACCTGTAATCAGCACAGTAAATGAAAGACCTACCTGATTTGCTATTGAGAAATAATCACAAATTCAATAAATGTTTAATTCCACATTTACAAACCCTGATGCTTTCAGCTCTCTAAACGCTGTTCCCTGTCAACCACAAAAGTATTTTCATTTCCTGGAGTATGAATGCAAACAACTGTGCGAGGAGGTAAGGCAGGCGCCAGGGCTGAATTGCTCTGTGGTAGGACACAGCATTTTTAGATACCATTTCGTTTCGTTAGGAAACCTGGGAATTTCATGTTTCTAAGACATTTTATGGAATACAACAGCTCACAAGCATCATATCAATTGTAGTTGATGTCCTTAGAGATTTGGGCAGACAGTAGGTAAAATAAGTCAGCATCCACCAAGTTTCCAAACTCTAGTGGTCTGTATTTGGTGGTGTCCAGGTGTATTTGAAAGGAACTTTTTAGCCCCTTAGGAAGCTTTGGGGAATGTGCTGCTCTATGAAATTATATGGCTCTCTTGTCATTGAGAGTTTTATCCCCAAAGAAAGACTCATTGTGAAGTCAGGAATGTCGTGGGGCAAGAAAAGCTCTTCACCAGCTCACCCATTTTTGTCTCATGTCTCTGCAGACACTGACCCAGGAAAACAAATGGGAACTGGTCTGCTTTGTGTTGTGCTTTTCTTTCTAGGCAGAATCCACATGTTGGCCAAAGAGGTCTTCTGAATGACTCAAAAAGGAAAAAGACCAGCAAGGTCATTTCACAAGCAAATTCCCTTGAGAGTGTCTCTAGTGTACACCTCTGAAGTTTCAGGAAAAACAACAACCAGACAGTGAATTAGAGAAAGGATTTGGTGTGTGCTTTTCTGTGTAAGTCTGAAGTGGACTAATGGTAGTTCTGAGGTCAGGAAGAAAAGGTGAAATAAGTGACAAAAGTGCTCTGGCTCTGCAGGGGCAGTGGTTCCTTAAGTCTGTTTTATATGCATCAGAAACAAGTTTCAGCCATTGAGGCTGTGCAGTAAAGGAAGAAATGCCTTTGTGTGAGATGTGTTCTCTCCCTTTGTTGTATTGCTTAACACTGTCATGTTTGAGGAGCTTTTTTTTGGGAGGGAAGTAAAGAAGGAGATGGGACTGACAGCTAAAGGATTGATGCTTGTATGTACTTACTAACACACAGCAATATTACCTCCAGTGATATTCCTAGAGCTAGGAAGTCTAGCACTTAAAGGATTTTTGGAACAATGGTTTCTTACAAAGACATAGAGGCAACTTTTATATAAAGCATGCTTGAGATTTTCTTTTCACTTGGCACATGCAGAGCCCATTAAACTCAAATTGATCCAAGGATAATGATAAGAGCACAAACAAAACAAGGAAATTGAGGGATATGCTTTTAACTTCAGTGATCTAAAGTGTCAGAGATAAATAATACATAAATTGGCATGGCTTCCTAAATCTGACGTCTGAGTCTGATGGAGATTTTAATGCTGAGAAATCACATGTGCCCTGTGGAGGATCTGGAGTCAGGTCGGCTGTGCTAGGGAGAGCTGAGGTGATGGGGAGTTCCTCTCCTCCATAAAGCACTGGAGGAGGCTCAGCTGCTCCTCTGGACAACACATCCCTTCAGCATCCTCTTTTGCCAGGTTCTTGTGTTAGCCCAGCTTTAATCATCTACTTGCAAGAATTAGTGGAGTCTCTTGCAGCAGAGGACTCATGTAGCAAAGCAGTGGGGAGGGGATGGTTCCCTTTGATAGGCTGAAATCTCTGTGCTGGAGAAGTAAAACAACTTGAAGGGGAAGGCAGTGTTTTCCTCTGGAGGTTCTCTCTAGATAGAATAACAGGATCCTGTGTCACTTTTCCCAGGCTTGTTGATGGCAGGAACTGATGGGGTGGAATGACTGAATCTAAAGGAGGCAGTGTTGTGGCATTGAGGGGCCAAGGTAGTGTGGAAACGTGCTGGCACCAAGGATGATGAAGGTAAGAAGGATGTGGGAGAGGCAAATGTGATAGAAGCCCCTTGGAGACAATTTGCAAGGAAAAGAAGAAAGGGGAACACCAATGTGTGTGTGGAAAAATGAGGAGTGAGAGAGTGTGTCCAGGATGGGTTGAGCTCCCCTGTATGTGACTGTGGAGCCTAGAGAACCCGGGCCCAGGGTGGCACTGTCCTGGTCATAGGTGTCTCCTCTTGTCACCTGGCCCTGCTTCCCACAGCCTCAGCCTCATCCCATTCACAGCACTGAGGGGACGAGCTCTTCTCGCCGTGCTCTGTGTCCTCAGCTTAGCAGCTCCAGTAGCTGGTCAGGGGCCAAAGTAATTTGAAATGAGTCTTTTCCATTCAGCTTGCTCCAGCAAGGTTTGACGGGTTGCACAGAGACCCTGCTGCTGGCAGCCTCATCCATATTCATAACAATGATAACTTCACACTGGCAAAAATTGAATTGCCTGGTTTTTCAACCTTTGATAGATACAGTATGTGGCTCTGTTTGATTCTAACAAGGGAGATAGCACACATCCTACAAGCTGGTGGCAGTCTTATATTGATTTTGAGTAATTCTGATTTCTCTCTTTTGACCAAATATCACTGTTGTGATAATTAAAGTACATTTTTGCATTCTGTGGCATGAAGCCCTGATTTTCTCTGCACTGATACGCTGAGTTCCCACATCACATGGGAAACTATTGGGAAATCCATAATTGCAGAACTTTGGCAACCTTTAAATATTTCTATGGTTCCTGGGGGGAAGGAGTTTCCCACTGGTTGATGGAGTAATTATTTCAGTGACCAGGGTGAACATGATTTTTGAAGCTGTTTGTTACTGCATTATTTGTATTTAAGTTAATTTTGTAGCTTTTAGAGTACAATTTCCATACTAGCTCTTTGTTGTTTTCCAAAGCTGATTAATGAGAGGCATTAAAACTTTGGCTAATAGTGCTGGTGGAATGATGTGGAAAACTCTGCCACTGCTCTTCTGTGACTTTCAAGTGAATGAGGAAAGCCATATTCTCATGGCTTTCTACCTTCATGGTGGTTTGTGTCTGGCTTTCATTTCTCTGTCAAAAATAGTGTTTTTACTGGTAAAACATCCCTAGAAAAAAAAAAAAATCAGAGTTATAACAGACAGCTGTAGATTTGTGCCTTAGGTATATTTATGTGGAAATGAATGTGCTGAGACTGTAAATGGCCCAGCTGTGATCAGCTGGTGCCCAGCTGATTTTGGGTGTCTCCGTAATGTTCCTCATAGTCAAGATGGGCAAAAGATTGCCTGCGGACAGGCTGGAGGGACAGAGGGAAGGACTGAATACTGGTGTTTATATATGTGTGTAGAAAGATGCTGAGACTTCTCTTCTAGAACTTTTCCATGAACAAAAGAGGACAAAGTTGACTGAATAGGTAGGTTATGAAATACCGCTCAGTTTCCCAGCAGCAAGCACATGACAGTAATTCTGGAGAGAGCCCCAACCTGTAATGCTTGCTCTGAGGCTGCTTGTGCAAGGGATGTGAAATAATGCCAGGTATTGGAACCCACTTTCCTTTTCTGCTTGTTTCTGACTCCTCTTATCTTCTTCAAAGAGTGCCTGTGCAGCACAGGGGGTGGATGTCTCTGTGCCATGTGACTTCTTGGTGCATTTGCCACTTTGACCTGACAGTTATTGGAGTTAAAGATTTAGAGCTTGGTACTAGTGCCAGGTTTTTTTTGCCCATTATAACTCTAACCCAGCTTGATGAACAAACCTCCAAATTTGTATTATACAATGAGTCTCAGCATGTTTGTTTTCTCTAGGGAAATAAAGACAAGTATTAATGTCAGACTGGATTTGAACTGAAAGCATCACACAGGAGCTGTTTTATGGGATAATACTCCAGTGTTTGGTTGTTGGGTGGTTTTTGTTTTTGTTTTTTTTTTTTTTTTTGTTTTGTTTTTTTTTTTTCCTACACCCTTCTGCTGACTACCCACAGAACCAAATTAGGACAGCTAGAAATTTTCTGGTTGAAAAAGTTCAAATACAGTTACCTTCACTATGTCTCTATGCTAATGCCAAAAGCACATGAATAAAAGCAGGAGTTGAGGCATAAACCTGGAGCAATTCACACTGTGGCAGCTGTAAACAAAGAGGCAGACTAAGTGTTGAAAGGCGGACACTTGAAAGTGTGTCAGGTTTAGCCAGGATGCAACCCCATGGGGAAAAGTTACTTCATTTTGGAGGGCTGTGTGCACAGATTGATTTTTTTTTTTTAATTGGGACAGCTTGTGCTGCCAGGGGTTAACTCATTCACAAGTCCATGGCCCACTAAGGAGTGTATTGTTGTGGATTTAGAGGCCAAATGCTCTACATAATCAAACCCATCTTCTCCTTGCTGGCAGCTGCACTGAGGCTAACAGTATATAGACTTCAGTATGGTTGTAAAGAAAAAAAGCCTAATATGGACATGGGAATATTCTTGTTTGTTATGGTCACCTCAAATAAATTTGCCACGTGGAAGTGCTGTGCTGCTCCAGCACTAGCAAGACCAGTCCAACACAATACTTACTCTTGGCCCTCCACAAAGGTAGGGACACACTGGACCCAAAGGTACTTCCTCATCAGTCTTTCTTCATCGGTCACAAAGCAAAATGCTTTCTCACCTGGAAGAAGCTGGGCTAGGCATTAAGTCGCCTTGCCTTTCCCCCACCTAGTTGTGTTGAGGTGTCTGGCCCATCTCCCTCCTTTCTCTCCTCTGACTTTTGTGCTGCTGGATTCATCTTGTCGTGATGCGATTTGGGATGACTCAGAGCAGTGGCATACAAGATTAATGGAAATGTTCTGTAGTCCCTTCAAGTCGTCCTGGTGAGATAATACAGTGCAGATTGATTTGCACCATTCCTCTCGCCTGTCCCTGCTTCCCGAAGGCTTTGACAGGACGGCAGGCTCGCCTGTGTGCTTTATTTATTTATTTTAAATGAGGAAGGAAGGATGTTAAATATCCCAATTAGTATTTGTTATTTGAGAGCTCAGTTATCTCACAGGCCAAAAATGTAATTTTTTTTATTTTAAAAATGTTGTATCCATGTTCTGCTGTGTCTGTGTAAGCATAGATACATATGTAATCACTTAAAATTCACAGTTACTTTTCCGTGGAACATGAAAGGTAGGAAAAGTGCATGCCCTTAGAACCCTGGTTTTCTGCTGTTTCTGTAGCATCCCCAGTCTTGACAACACTGTCCTGGTAGTGAATGTAGCTCTGCTTTCATTTTGTTTATGCATGCATATGTCCATACCTCTCCATCATGATATAATGAGTTCTCTTACACTGTAGCTTCCATACAGTTGCTAAAATAAGGAATGTTTTAACTAAACACTGAGTGTAGACTTGAGAGTCCCCATGCTGCTCTGCTGTGCCCCCTCTGCTCTGCCCACCCTGTGCTTGTTTGACTGGAGACCATTTTGTCTCCTTGAGTGTTTTGTTCCCTCTTGGTCCTTAAAAGCTATGCAACACAGACTCAAATCTAAACATGTCTAGCAGGACCGACTTGAACTCCCCAGACTTCCCTTTGTAGCACCCTGGGGGCCAGGTTTTGTCCCAGGGAACTGAAGAACCATGAAAAGAGAGACAAGAACCACATATTAAAGTTCTTGAATGGACAATTCTGCCTACAATCAACTGTTCCCTTCATTTTTATTTACTACTGGTTTTTCGTTGTTGTTTTTTTTCTTCTTCTTTTTTTTTTTTTTTTTTTTACTTTTAGCTGGCACCACTGATTCTTAACCCTTTGACAGCAGCAGCCATGTCTGTCAACAAATGTGGTGTTGGGCTGCAACAGACAGCCACACTCAGATGTTTTCCTGGATACAAGCCAGGCTTCCCATACTTATCTCAGCCTCTCCATCAGCATCCCTGATGCTTTCTGCTTTTTAGAAACCACTCTGAAAATTATTAGAAAGGTTTCCTTTTTAATTGCCTAATTGTTTGACTGAGATGACTTTTCCACTGGTCAGTATCCCAGTGGCTAAGAGCTCCCACCTCTGGTCTTTTCCTTCTATTTTTTTTTTTTTCCATAAAATAATTTCAGCACCAGCTCCAGGTGACTTTTGTCACAGCCTTATGAGCAGAAAACACCCTGTCAAAATAGGTCTAATCTCGCTCTTGGGGATGATACTCTGCCAGTGCTTCCTTGTGAACGCAAGTTAATTTGTTTTTCCCTTCTTCTCCTGTCAAAAATCTTCTTCCTCACTCTCAAGCCTACATTTAGTGTTTATTTAAAACACCTCTCCTTTAACAGCTATGTGGAAGCTACAGTTTGAGACTCATTATAACGTGATAGAGGGGTATGGACATATATACACACCAGATCCACATATGAACAACTCTAGAAAAGAAATAGTGAGGCAAGAAACAGTACAGCAAAGACAAGTGGGAGAACAAGTGACTATCAAAGGAAGGATTTCAAACCCTGTGGAAAAGATGTGGCACTGCTGTGGTTATTCACAGCTGTGGCCCCCGCACAAGCTCTTAAGGTCAAAGAATCCCCAAGCACACAGAGTGATAGGTGGATAATCAGACAGCTTTGAAGAAGGTGTAGGAGCCAAAAGAGTGACCTGGGCAGCCTCAGAGCAATTCAGAAGGCTTCTGGGAATAGCTCCCCTTTTTTTAACTTACTCTCATGAATTTTGGCTTCAGGAGTTTGATTTGTGGTGGGGAAACTGCTTTTTCAATGATCAATTTAGAAGTCACCTTTCCCTGCTTTAATTCTCCTGGGGAAGCAAGGGAAGGTCTTTGGGTTATAGTTAGAAGCAGGGGAGACCTTTTCACAGGTAGCTGGGGCTACTGGTTTTCACTGCCTTTGAAATGTTCCTTCTTAGGTCTGGAAGCAGTTTTAAGGGCAACATACCTAACACAAGAATAAGTCAGTTCTAGACCTGGTTTAATGTTGGGAAGGTATTTTTTTGCAAGTCTTTTCCTTCAAATGTTCTGCTGCTGTGGGGGTTTGTACCCCCATGAAAGTAATTGATCTGCACAGTAAAGGGGCTTTCCTTAGATGCTGTTTTGCAATAGTAGGGTAAAATCCTTAATTTTTTGACCTGGCGGGTGAGAACAAGCTGTGCTATGCAATGAGTAGTGTTTCTTACAGTTAGAATTGCATGTGCACACATGATTACAGCATGTAATGAGAAAATACTACGTTAAACCCAACTAATGAACCTTAAATTTTCTATGAGGTAAGACTCAGACTAGCAGTCTCTGCATCAGAATTGAAGAATTTTTACAAGTATGAGAATTTAGTATCTTCAAATAAATCCTCATTACAATCTGCATGTTTAAATCAACATCTTCAACATCTTTCTTGGGTCAGTGTACAAAAAAAAAAAAAAAAAAAAAAGAAAAGCAAAGGCAATTGCAAATGACTACCTGAATATCTTTAAAGGATTAAAAGAATTAACTCTTCTATAAATCTACATTTTCTCTTTCTCTGTTGTCCCAGTTTTTTGCTCACATTTCACCAAGACTTAAAGTGGGTCCTGACAGCGTTACCTTGGTGGCACCTCCACATGCATGAGACTCTGAGCTGTTGTTCTGGCAGCCAGAGCCCAAAGTCTTGCCAGCTTTGAGCTGCTGTAGGTGCCTGGGTGATGTCCTGGGGGCTCGTGCAGCCCAGGTTTTGGGGTGCTGCACACATCATTTGTGTCCAGGGAGAGAGGGCAGGGGCAGGAATGGTTCTTGGGGAGGTGGTGCTTCCTGCATCCCCAGGGAGGGGAGCTAGAGCAGAGAGTACAGACGAGCTGCCTGGAGCCCCCAGGGGTGGAGTTTGCCACTGCTGCCGGCCCCGGTGGTGCCCGTGTGTCTCACTAGTAACATGATCTGCACGGTGAAATCTGCCTGTGACCTGCAGATCTCTGACAGAGCAGGGAATTGCAGAGACTGGCCTTGTCAGAGCCCTCCTGCTCAGAGCAGTGGTGCAGTGGAGATGCAGTTCATGATTTTCCTTAAGCTCCCCATGAGCTTATTTATATCACTGGCCATTACAATATTCTGTATCAAAAAGTTGCATGCTTTAATTATAGGCTTTGTCAAATGTCATCTTCTTTTGTTTGCTGTAAACGTGCTGCCAGGACAGGCATCTTCTGAAATAGCAGGTGTTTCAGAGGGGAAGGAATACCCAAAATGTTTTTGATGCTCTGTTTGTGTTTGCATTGGTGATGAGAGTTATGCAGAACTGATAGATCCAACCAAGGTTTTTCCAGTGAGTACAGTGAAGGCTGCAGGAGCAAAGAAGGAAAACACTGGACATGGTGTGAAGACATTTCCCATTCATTGCATGAGGACAGTGGTACCAGTGGGAATGGCTGCCATGGCAACATGATAACTAGCACATCCCCAAGGAGGAGGTTCCCTCTGCAGCATCCCAAGGTTTCCCTTTGCCTCCTGCAAATGTGAGAGCTGCTCTTGAATGCAACTGAAATAGCTGTTGCTACTGCAAGAAAAAGAAAGCAAACTTACCTAAAATGGGAGGCACCTGTGGAATTTGAGCGTGGATTGTGCTTGGAGAAAAGTGGAACCAGCAAGGGGGTGAGGAGCTGCCACTGATTTTGGAAAGTGAGAGCTGAGTGTTGCGTGGGTGTGACAGGACTGAGCCCTTTGGACCTGGAGGTTGAGGTCCTTGTCAGGAAAGTAGACATTGTCCAACAGGACATTGGTACCAGTGACCTGGAGACACAGAGGTGCAGTGGGGTGCAGGCATTTGTGGAAATGCTGGAAGGGTTCAGACCTCCAGCAGTTTTGGGCATGAGGGAGTACTGATCCCCTTCACCCCCAAGCATTCACAGAAAGTGATGCTGCAGTGCTTCTGTCATACAAATAGCTGCACTGGTTGCAGTGTGAGCTGGGTCCTGGTAGGAACTGGTCTTTAAATCATCTGGTGCATAATTGATTGAAATGGAGAACTTTAATTAGTAGACCTAGAAAACTTCCAGAAAACATACAGAGTGCTTGCCAGCAACTGGAGTTGTTCCTGGCAGCCTCCTCACAAGTTTGTACCCTTGTTGAGGCAGCAGCATGGTCCCAAAACTAGGAAAGAGGGCGTAATTCTGTACAGAACTGCAGCTGCCTGTGCCTCCCAGTGTCATGCAGGAAGTGCACGTTTCAGCAGTGCTCTTCTGCCTGATGGGATGTGAGATTGGCAGGGTCCCAGACTGGGAAAGACCCTGTAAGAGGTGGAAGTCATGACATCCTAAGGACATCTCCTAAGCAGGTTTTGGAGGTGCAAACAGTGCCAGATGAGAATATTCCTTCCAGCATCAGATCACGGCAAGCAGTCTGCTCCCTCTCTAGGTTTTGGTGTACAAGTACCTCATGTGGGGAGAGGTGCTTCTGTTCTCAGTTGCTTTCCTCCTTCCCTGCTTCCCAGGGAATCTCAGGGCAAGCTTATATAGAGTGATGTCACAATGGTGTCTGCAAAAATAAGAATTCAGCCAGTTTTCCTTTCCACAATGCATGTTGCTTTCTCTGGGCAAGCAGCTCAAGACTAGTTTGGTGGAGTGTTTCTAGGTGGGTGTATGTGAGAGTGAAGTTTGAACCAAAATTCTTAAGTTAGCCTGAAGTGGGAATCCTGGTGGAGGAGGACAAATGAAGATAACACTTTAGCTTTGCTATAGACAACTGGCTTTTTTTTAATAGATGAAAGAATATATTTCAATTTCTTAACTGAATTTGTTGTTGCAGAAAGTTGAGTTTTGTTTGGAAAGGGGCATTCACCAAATTGTGTTATTATATTGAGCTCACAGGTAGTGACTCACTGGCGTAAGTTATTTCCAGGAAACAAATGGTGGGAATGGGAAAGGTCTGTTTTTTCTTATACTGTGGAATAAAAGAGTAACCTTTCTGCCTGGGGGTACTTTTAGAAAAGCAGATAAAACCTGGTGAGAAACATTTAAATCGATAAGTCGTGTCTTTAAGCTTTCCTTTGGGTTTCTGTGCTGTAGTTTCTGAGGAAGAGTTTGGGCTCTGAGAATCAAATTACTTCCAGCAACAAAGATTTGAAGTCTATTTTAAGTTAACCAAAATGCTTCCTGCATGCCTCTGCTGGAGAGGTCCCTACATATTTGACTCCCTGTGGGAGGAAGCTGCTTAAGCATACGAAGCAAGAAGACTGGAATTAAGCATTGGATGCAAATTTCCAGGATCTTCCTCTAATAGCCAGTGGAAGGAATGAAAAACACTGCTCTGGCATTAGACTGATATTTGGGAAAGGCTGAAGGGTCTGGTCCAATTGTGAAGTATTTCTTCTACTCAGACTTAAAAAAATTACAATGATTTGAAATCACTGACTCATCAAAGAAAAAACAATTCATATTTGCAGATCTCTTTGCAGCATGGAAATCTTTTATAAGAAACACATGAACAGTCCTTACAGCTTATGCTTCCTTGCTAGGACTCAAATAGAACTAAAAATAATTTACAACTTGCAACAAATCCTTTCAGTAAAGGAGACATAATTTTTAAAGATTAGTATTTCTGTTTTGGAACAATTATATAACTTTGTATTATAGGGGATGATGTGATTGTTTTTAATGTGGCAACACCATTTAATTAAGATTTAAATAGATGGTTAACAGGAATGGTATTGTAGACTTCATCAAAGTAACAAAGGGCACAATAATATTTTTATTTCAAAGTGATTTGTTTTGATATCTACCCAAAAAATAATTTCACATGTCAGAGGAAAGCATTTTCACTGTGCACTTACTGTATTACTCCTTGTGTAGTAAAGTGTGGTTCACAGGACAGGGACCTTATTTGTAAACCCAACACAGATACAAATCTACCAAATCAGCAAATTGCTGATTTGTGAGACTTACTGCTAATGCTGGAAATTTGTGAGACTTACTGCTAACCACTGAGAGCTAAAAGAAGAGCAAACCTAATTTTCATAACGTGGAGAATTATAGACATGGATTCAGTGGGAAAGCAGCATCCAGCCCCTCTGCCCTGCAAAGGCTCATGCCTTCCCCTTGACCCTCCACTCTCAGAATGCCAAAGCCAGCTGAGAGAGAGAGGTTGTTCAGCAAGGATGCTCATGAGATAAGGAAGATGAGAGAAGCAGTACTTATCTCTCTTTACTCAGGGAAGCAAAGGAAACATGAGGATTTAACCCAAGAGCAGGACTGCATATGTTTAAACAAAAGTCTACCAAGGAAGCAGCTGTCACCCACACCACCTGCTCTAACCTGTATCCACACTGTGCACATGCTGGGTGAAAACCTGGAGTAGGAGGAAATTGAATGCAGAGTGTTTTCGTAGACGGGGTTTATTTATTTTTCTTCTACAACACAGCTCAGCTAAAGAGGCGCCATCAAAAAACCCCATCAAACTTTTCACATTCAAAAAGGAGAAAGCACCACATCTAAATCACATTGAAATGAAATTTCTGGAACTTCTTAAGGGAAAGAATAATTTTGATAAGAAAACTTGCCTACCAAAAGGGAGAGGCCGTGCTGGCCCCGTGGCTGACCTCCAGAAGAAGGTGAGAGCAGCCCTGCTGAGATAAGTGCCCTATTTCTGGGCATGGCTCAGCAGCAAGGCTGTTCTCAGCCCCAGAAGAAGATTTCCAGGAAGCAAAGGTCACAGAGGATAAAACAGTGGTTTGGGAGCTGTCACTCTCTTCAGTCAATGCGCTTTCTGCCACCACACTCTTCACACTCACATGCAGGTCAAGAGCAAACCTGAGTTCAAAAGTTGCTCTTTTCCAACAGGGGTGCATTGGAAAAATGGGCTGGGATTCATCTTGTCCAGCATTAGCTAAAATCTAGTTTCGTTAATACTCTGCAGGAAGAAATCAGGATTTCAGGAGGGCCAATCAGCCCACACATTTATCCCCACTGACCTTCATGGGAGCGTGAGTAACTTTGCTGAACCCAAAGCCCGAGTACTGCACCCTGGGCACACTGGCATGCTGGTGAGTCTGGAGCTTGCTCCTGCACACTGGGCTTTGCAGAAAGGTAATCTTGGGTCCTGCATGCCATGCTAGGACATGGGTGATAGCATAGCAGCACCTGCAGAGAGATCAAGCGGGCTCTTGGGCTATTTTTGGGGATGCTGGCAATGATTCCCTGCTTGTACTGAAATTCCTATTTGCTCCAGCTATGCTACTGTTTCTTTGTTTTTAGCATGTGATCACTGTTGGTAGAGGGTAGATGGGCAGTGTGTAATAGGTTGCACGCTAACACTGTGCCCACAGCATGGGCTTGGATTGAGAATGGAAAATCCCTGGAAGTGGAGCTGCTTGTCCCAAAACCAGCATGGACTAAAGGTACACCATGGGTAAGTGAGGACCCTGTGATCAACAGCAGAGCTGGGAGCATGAGGCAGCTTTTCAGGAAAATACTCTGTGAAATAAAACAACAGAGGCAAACATCACTTGAGACATGGCATTTATAATTAGCACACTGCAAAAGACAGGAAGGTGTTCCCTGTGCAAGATCTAATATCATTAAACTTTACCCTGGCAATTATCAGGGATGCTGGAAACAAATTCAGCCTTTTCTGGGAATACAAACTCCTACCTTAAGTTCTCATTTCCCCAAACATACAAAAGACATGCTTGGGAAGTGTAATTAGAAAACCCTGCCAGGCTTAAAAGGAAATTCTTTCACCCACAAATGTGCAAGTGCATAAGCTGCTCCATTCGCCACAAGGCTCGGTGTATTGAACAGTTTCATTGCTCAAAGTGATAACCAGACCATGTTGAATTCACTATGGGACCATAGAAATCTGAAGGAAAATTACCAGTATCTAATCCCACCTCAGTCTGTCTTGCTTATTGCTTCTTAAGGTAGCTGGCAATGCTCTTTTCTTGTTTAGTATATGGTCCCAACAATGTTGTCACCTCTTTCTCTTTCCGTGATCTTAGTCTAGCTGATTTTCAATTTTTATTCCTTGCAGAAGAGTTGACTCATAGGATTCTGGTTGTATCAGCATCTCCAAGGTGTTTAACAGCAGGAGCAACTTGAATATGGCATGAAAGTTAATAGCTGATGAAAGCATAATTTAACATAGTGTTAAGAGGCCAGATTCTCCACTGATACAAACTGAGGAGAAAATGAAATTGCACTGATTTTCACCATCTAAAGAGAGGCACAGTTCAAATCTCTAGTTAAAAGTATTTTATGTAGTTATAATTTCACACTCTAAGTTATTTGGAGACAGGGAATTAAGCAACAAGGCCAAGCATTTTCCAGAAATAGATGCATCAGTGGGAGTTGCAACAGGATTTTTAACGTAATTACTGTTCTGCCTGGGGTGTCAGGTTCATCAATAAAAGCAAAGCTTTTCTATTGTATTGGAACACATAAAAGAGAGCAGACCACACATTCTGCACTAATTGGTCGAACTAGACATCTTGCAGAAATACTGAAATTGTGAAGAGTGTGCAGATGGAGGGGGTGAAACCTGCAGGGCAAATCTAAGTAAGGACTGTGTGGTTTGACCCCTTGCTTTTCCTTAGGGGGCACCAAGAATTGATCACTTGTGATGAGGTGCCTCATCCCTCTTCTGACGGCAGCAGATGGCCAGGGTTGCTATATCCCAGGTTAATCAAAACTCCATTTGGAAATGGCAGTGTGTTTGAGGAACAGTCCAGAGATGGGATTGGGCTGACAGAGGAGACAGCAGGACTGAATGTGCCATGAAAATCCACATGGGGTCCATGGAAAAATCAAAGGAAAAAAGTTCTAGGAATGGAGGCTGTGAAATGAAAGAGAGTGGCAATTTCCAGGCATGTTAGTCTGGATTTGGGGCAGGAGGCAGACTGATCCCCTAGGCTTTTTCCAGGGTATGGATATTTCCTGCAGCTTTTGCAGAGATCAGTAATATCACAGAGCAGTGTTGTAATATTTAGGACCTCGAGTTAGGGATGTGACATGTTATTACACTGTAATTACAGAGAGTCACACTCAGGGAGTAACCAAGCCCACAGGCTACCAGGCATTAAGGAGGTGCATATTTTCCTTCTGCTTTTCTCTCCCCTGGGGAAAACTGAGTCCCGGCCAGGTCCTGGTGTGATGGGAGATGAACATGTGTCCGAGTCCTGCTGTCAGTGACACTGCTGATGTTACTGCTCAAACGAGGGCTGCCCCTTCCGGCAGTGATGGGGAGGAGAAGTGGGGGAGGAGGCTGCTGCAGACGCCTGATGCCTTGTCATCCAGAGCATGTGCAAGGCTGTTGCTACTGCAGGTAGCAGCAATGTGGCAGTAAAGTATATTTGGGAATCCTTGCTTTAGTGGGGTGTTTGGGATCCTGCATGGTTGGCTGTGTTTTTTGGGCTGTCCTGGTTTGGCCCTTTGGAAGAGGTGTTTCCCTACAGAAAACCTGGGAATTTTGTGTTTCAAATATTTATACCTCTTCTTCCTTCAGTTCACAGAATCACAGAATATAGTAGAACCTTATTTTGGTCCTTTATTCTTGTGGAGAAATCCTTCCTCCCTCCCTCACCCCCTTTCCATCTTATTAGTTCCCCAGTGGCTCTTAAGGGCTGTGGAAAGGGGAGAGATGAACAAATATCAAGGCAGAGTTTTATATATCTGGGCTTCGTGATACTCTGTGTGTGTTGGTGAGCTGCAGGGGAACGTGCTGCCATCAGCTGCACTCCCAGCACACAGTCCACGCTGCCTGGACATGAAGAAATGTTACCAGGAGACCTGGCTATAGTGCTTGAAGGAGAGTTTTATAGCATGTATAGATGCCTTAGTGGTTTTCAGTAAAGCAGGCGGCCGCATAAGCTTAGTTAATAAGCTCCACTATAGGTATGGATGACTCATTGGTAGCTTGCTGTTAAGTTCTGTGCCTGATTTTAAAGAAAGCTGTTTAATTCTGTGCGTGATACCCCCAGGATCACGGGGTGAGATGGGTTCACGGCTGTGTCCAGTGGGTCTTGCAGCTTGCTCAGAATGTCACTCTCATGTGTGACAGCTTCCCGAGAAAGAAAGGGATTTATAACATCATCTTGACTTTAGAACAGGAAAAATGGCTGAAATCAGGGACAATGCATTCCTGTACTCATCTTGCAGAAAGAAGGATTGGAAACTCAAGAACTAGATCCACCACAGGTTGTGCCTACCAAGCAGTGCAAGACATAATGGGCTCTGGGGAGTTGACTCACAGCATTTAGTATCACATTTAGTAGCAATCAGTGTTTGTGCAGTAATGAAAAGTATTCCAGAACTTTTCCTCTGGGGTGCCTGTCTCATTTTAGGCTGCATAAATCCTCTGCACAGGTTTGCAGTAATACTTTGGTTAACTTTCTGCAGGTGATTTAAAGTGTGTGCTTGACAAGATTCCCTGTACTCTGTTTCCCTTGATGCCTGAATGTCCTTTGGCATTCAATAAAACCTCCGAGTGCTTATGTTAATTTGATTTTCGCAATCAAGCCACCTTAAATTGCATTTACTCCTGTGCAGTGAGTCATGCTGTAATGATCTGATTTGTAGATCAGGTCCAAGTTCTTCAGGGTATTGTGCAAACATGAGACAATTTCCTTCTCAAAAGTCTTGGAGGGCACTTTCTCTCTGTCCCACAGTGAAAAAGAAAGGAAAACATTTTTGACTACCAGTGGAAGCTAAAGCGTCCAAGTGTATTTAAAATTAAAATTTACAGTATTTTAGTCAAAGGAATACAGGCATGAAAAATTGTCAGGGGAAATCTAGGACCCCAAATGGGTGAAAAAAGTCAAGTTCTCACACTACTGATGCCACGGTGGGAGTAGAGATGACAGAAGTTGTCACCATAGTTTGTGGACAAGGAAAAATGCGTGTTAAAAAGCAATCCAGGGAAACTGCATCGTGTCATGTTTACTATGGATATAACACTTGTATTTCATTCTTGCCCCATGTACCTTCTCCGGTGTTAACAGAAAATCTGCCGTTGTTGGTTTGGCGCAGTCCTTCAGTTGACAGCTCCTGAGTGAACAAGAGCAGTAATTCTAGTGTATTAATTATCATTATCGACATTTTGTTTCTAAACTGCAAATGCACATCTAAAATGTAATTCAAATGACTGGATTGGAAGCTGGAGGCAACAGAGCCAGCAGTGCTAAACCCAAGCTAATTAACTCTGCTGCCAGACAGCCCCACTAGCTCAGGCAGTGTTTCCTAACCATGGAGGATCTGGTTCATCTGTGAAGGAGAGGGCTGATAAAAACATGGGAGCTGCAGATCACTTGTGGGCTGTGTAGGAAGAAGACTGAAGAGTTTTTAAGTCCAGGCAGGACCACTGTGGTGCCACATTGGTGTCCTGCTGCCTGCAGGCCATGGAATGCCCAGCCATACAGCACCAGCACTGGCCAGTGCCTCCTTCACTGTGCACAAACACTATCTATGCTTGGCTTGCCTCCTGCCTCCTCAAGGGTATTGGTACACTATGACCTTCTTTTCATGTCCAAATCATTTGGCATGGTTGGAATTTCTGCCTTTCAGATTACTGAAGCAGGGAACAAAGTCCCTGACAGTAAAACCAACATGCTGAGGAGTTGTTGCTCCATTGGGAGTGATGTACACACACATTGGCTGCTCCCAGAAGCTGAGCTGCCAGCAGTGCATCTCATGGCTTCAGGAAATCATGGTGTAAGGTTAGAAATGTTTTTGGTCTGGTGTGTTCCCCCTTTTAGTGCTGTGATTTTGGTCATGGACAGATGAAGTGATATTGCTAGTGGAGACCTGCAGGTCAGGCAAGGACCAGTGAGTGGCACTGGCTCACAGGGGGTTGCTTGTGCTTCTGATGGGAAAGGTCTTCTGTGAGAGCCAGTGACTCTTATGCAAGCCACAGAAATGAAAATTATTTATTTTTGCAGTGAGTTTGAATAGAAATACCACCGCAGGTTCCCTTCTTTCACCTTGCTGAATCGGCAGACTATTCTTCCTAGGAAGACACAGTGAATTTTTCTTTGCCTTATATACGTGAGGATGTGTGATTTGCACTTGGAAAAATATTCTTTTTCTCCTTTCTCTATAGACTTGTTTTTCATAAGCACTGCTCACTTGCAGCTGTATCAGATGAACAGCTGTGGTCCTTTCCAGAATTTGCTGCTTTGGGAGCAGTGACCTTTCGCATTTTTTTCAAGTCACATTGTTCTTTTTCCATGATAAAGCCTTGGAAATTCATCCCATATTGTAGCAGTCCCTTTTGGTTACTTTAATCATAAATGCAGCAATTTCATTAAATTACTCATTCTCCCCCATTTTCTTTGTGATTACCAGCCATGTCAGTCACAGCGACTCTTCAAAGAGGGAGGCTGAGGTCTACATCAGATAGGACTTCTTTGTATTTATAAAGCAAAGCAAAAATTCTAACAGGTCCACTAGTCATACCTATTGATTTGGTACTTAATCATATGAACACAATGAATATTCAGTACCTGCATGATATAAAAAGAACAATCAGAATAAGCTATTATAGGTACTGGAATCTCATTTAAAATCTAATTAGGTCTAGAACAAAACTAGAAGAGTCTTGTCTGAGTATGAAGAAATGGATGTGTCTATATAATGATTGAAGTGCCTTCTTTTTTCACCCCTCTCTTGGCATGTGTTAAGAAACTAGCATTTTTTTTCAGTTCCCACTTAAAACCATTACTCTGGCTGGTACCCTCATGCTTTAACTTACAGATTAAAGTTGATCACTCTATGCTCTATAACTATGCACTGCTTTATGCAGAACATGGTTACAGTCATAGTTTTAGGGGTGGTCAGTGCAACTCAAGCAGCAATTATTTTTTACCTGTCCCTGTTCCACTGCACTGACTGTCCTGAAGCCTTAGGACTAATTGCCCACAGTGCTAAGAGAGCAGCATTCTTACTGGCCACCACCTCTGGTGGGCTCTAGGCTAGACTAGGTGCTTGAAGGAGGTAGAAAGAGTTGTTTCAGCAAATATTGTGTTCATTGAGGTCTGTCTGACTGCAGCACCAGGGTGTCCCTTTCCCCAACAGCATTTGACCTCTCTGTGGGCAGCAGTGCCATGGGGAATTGGAGCATCAAGAGCTAGAACTTGGGCAGGCACTCCTAAACTGAGTCATCAGAGGTCCTTGGTGGGCTCTGAGACCTCTCCTTGTAGGCAGCTGCAGACATGACCACAGTGTGATGTCAAAGTTAGAAAAAAATAGTCATGGAGTAGTTGAAGTTGTTATTGCTCACTGTTAGAGTCAGTGAAGGCCTCTTTCCTGCAGCTTTGCTCCATGAGTCTCACAAACAATCAGCAACAGCAGGAACAGGATGACTTCAGGTACAGATGTACCACGCCAGCAATCCATCTGCCTGTAAGACCTACACAGAGTGGGACTCTACCAATTCCTTTAATAGTAAAAAGAGTGGTAGATAGGAAAATCCTATCCCACATTTGAAAGCCACTTTGGGCACTAAGATGTCCTGTGAGAAATCATGGGGAATAAAAATAGGGTCTTGCAGGCTTTATTTTAAAATATGTCTGCTCAGCCTCAGATTAGGACGGAGCCTGCCTTGCCATTTATAAAAAGAGATGGATGTAGCTCTCTCAGTGTTACACACATGCCTGACTGGTTGCATAAAAATAGATCAAAATTTGGTTCAGCAAATTTATATTTTGTGGGAAAATGGAGTACCACGAGTATATGCTCATACATAGCTATTTGGGCAATGAATAAAAATGTTTTTCAGAACATGTATTGATTGCCTCAGGGGCAGATGAAGAACAGAACAAAGAAAAATAAACAGCTTTTAGCTGTGTTCTGCAAATAGGACATGGCTTTTTGTCTGTAGGGTATATCTTTCTGCTAAAACAGTGCCAGCAAATTGAATCTGTTGTTTAATGCCTGTTCTACTTTCTCTCTTTCTCTTGTGCTTTTCTTGGTGCACTCCTTTGCCTTTTTTTTTTTTTTTTTTTTTTGGCATTGGTGATGCAGGAGGGCAGTCAGAGACCAAGACAGGAAAGGCACTTCAGTTTTTATGTAATGTAAGTCTGTAGTTGTCTCACAGAAAATGTTTTCCCTGCTTTCATTGCAAGAAAAAAAGTTTAAGCTTCAAGTGCTGATTTAACTCAAAACTCCTCTAACTTCGGGTGTCTGTATCTAGTCATTCCTATTGCCAATAATGGGGATCTTGATTCATGAAGGGCTACAGCAAACTGCTTAAATTTAGTATCCTCAGGAAATTAATCAAGAATTAAAAGCTTCTTCAGACGCCTTGAGGGTTTCAGACCTAAAAACAAACCTGACATCTCTGACTTCACTTTCCTGCAGTGAGATTGTCTCTTCTCTCCGGGTCTTTTATGCCTCAGCTCCTGCCCTGTGCCTCTCAAGCATGGCAGCAACAAGGATAGAGAACAGGTCAGCACAGACCAAGAAACCCACCCAAAACCCCCCTCCCCAAACCAGGGGGAGGAGGAGAGTGTGTGGTGGTGTTTCTCCTTGAAAACCACTCGCTATGCTGAGATGCTGCAGTGATGAAGCCATGTAAAAATACCTGTGTGGAGGATGGCAGGAGCAAATGCTGTGGCTGTGGTGTGATCTGTCCCCTTTTGGGGGCTGAGAAGCCCCTTCCTCTCCTGTGCTCACTGTCTGGTTACTCTGCAGACTGGACTGCTTCCAAGCAGTTCTTGTCTTCCTAAATTTTCAGCCTAATTGAATATCTCAGCCTTACTAAAGTATTCCTTCTGAAAGAAATTCTGAGCTTGGAAGCTGTCTGTATTTACCAGGCTAAGATTCTCACCAGAAGCTCAGAAGCTCCTGAATTTACATTGCTTTAATTGACCTCGTAGTTTCCAGATTTTATCATCGTGCCAGATGAGTGCTCTTTGGGCTTTTCTCCCCCTATTAATAACAAAATTGAGGAAAACTTCAGTTACTTCTGTCACTTTTACATAAATACCATGGCTCGGTTCTCACTGGTGTCTTGCATGAAGGCAGATTCGGGCTTGCTCGGCTGGGCAGAGTTGAGCTGGTGAATTATTCACTTCCCTTTAGCAGTTAGGCTGCTCTAATCCATGCTTGACTTCTCATGCTGAGGCAAGCAGAAGATGTGAACGGAGGTCACGCAGTGATGAACTTCTGGCCAGTGTGCCTCTGTGGTTTGCTTGGCATCAGTGAACACAGCTTTGAGTGGCTTCAGACTTTTCTCACCTGGGAGGGGGCAGGATGGACTGCAGTGGTCCTCCAGATCCTTGAGGTGTGACCCAGAAGGCCTCATAAAGTCCATGCAAATCTTTTCTCTGAGTACAGTTAACTTTGGATCTGACACAAATGATGATAAAGGTGCATCATGCACCTACACATTGCTGCAGGGCTCAGCAAAACAACAGTCAGAGCCTGGCAGAGGGGAGTTGAAGGGCTGCAAGGCCTTTCAGCTTTGCCACCCAGTTTGTGGAGGGATAGTTAGATGACTGTGGTCGATGTGCTCAAATTACACTGCTGTCTTTTAATCATCCATTATTCAGTGACTACACACAGGTTTTTCTCCTTCTGTGTCATTTCCAGCCCATACCACAACCCCATGTTCTTCAGGTGACAGTTTCAATGTAATTCTTTAAAGTTCAGGTCATGTAAATCGACTCTCCAGTGAAGTTCATGAATGGTACCATGGGCTAGCAAACCTTGAGGTAGGAGTTTGCCCAAGGAGCTGGCTGAGTGCCTAAATGTACACCATGCTAAGTGGTAGTTTCCTGGAAATACAGGCCTGGATACAGAAATGACCTTCCATTCATGAATTCATCTCGTGGTTGCTGAACATTTATAGCTGGAATGATCTTTATGCTTTGAAAACCTGTTCCTATCCCACCTTCGACATTTTTTGACAATGCAGAAGCCAAGGCAGCTGTTCTAGGAAAAGTGTCATTTACAATAATATAGTTGGGCTGCAAAAGGCTTGGCCTGAGGCAGTGTTGTAATGACTTCAGAGCTGCCAACTGCAAATATCCCTACCCAAATTGGCTGTCTAGAATTGTTATTCCAAATGTAAGGAATTATATTTACATGTATATTACTTCACATGTAAATAGAGAATTAAAAGCAAGTCATGCTGATACTCTGTATAGATACTATATTCACACAGGGACTGACTAGTAAGGACCCCCTCCTTGCTAGACTTTCCGAATATAGTAACATAATTCACTGTCAATATTACCTTACAGAAGTAAAACCCAAGTTGTGCACAACTTTCCCCTGTAGCAGTTGGCTGCTTCCGCTGTTTTAGCACTGCACGTTGAAGTTACCAAGATGTAGTTTAACCTCCATACCGTAGTCAGCCAGAAGTCCCAGGACCTCTCTTTGCCAGGGAAAAATTGCAGTCATGAAAAACATGAGATTTATCCCTGAATTATGGTATAGTCCAACTCATCTGAGATGAATGGGTTTAGTCAGAATCTCTTACACCCGTTTCATTTGATGGTAACCCTTTATAAGATGCTGAGAAATGTACCAGAGACTTGCCGTGGCCAGGCAAGAGGCTAAATGAAGGGAAGAATTTTAGCTTCTAACTAGATTCTAACTATGATGCTTTGAGGCTTTATAAAATTTTCCAGCGATAGCCTTATTTGGCCTCTGTAAGTGGAAGCTAGGCAATCTATCTGTCTGCTCTGAAATGTGCTTATTGATTTCAGCAGTTGTACTGTAATTGTTCTCACAAATCAGCTAATTGAGATCCCTAATGAAAAGTGACTTAAGCAGAAGTAAATTTTGCAGTTGCCTCCCCCGTGGACAGCAGCTGACCAAATCTGGCGTTCCTTTTTAACCAAATACTACTCTTTAAATGCATTTGACCAAGTGACCAGAATTAATGAGGTTTATCACAGTGCTTGATGATCTCATTCATCTCTTGCAAGTCTGTTTTATAAGGCTGAGCTGTGCTGGTGTCATTGTCCTCTTCCAGAGAAGTGCTTTTCATCCTGCCCTGACAAGGGCTCCTCTGGACAAAGGGCAGACCTCAAACATTGTATGTGAAGATGCCAAACATGCTCTGCAGTCATGGTCTCATGACTAGAGCATGGCTGTGTTGTTCTCATGGCTGAAACACGAGATTCTTGATGCCACGGTGTGCACAGTATTGGGCTTGGGGAGGGCTGGGTCTCAGGTCGAGACAGGACCATACCTGAAAAATGCTCCTTCCAGTTCAAGGCATTATTTCCTGATGTTCATGACTCCTCAGTGCATCTCTGCACCTGGAGAATGTTCTTTCTTGATGGACCAGAGGGCATATCCCTGTTGCTTTAGTGTGCGCTCCCCAGGCTGGCACCTGCAGCCAGCCTGTGTGGTGCAGGCACTGGAGGGGAAGGTAGGGGGGAGGCATCATTGGAGCTTTGTGTTCAAAGCCTGAGATGAGGCAGTTCTGTTTTGCAGCCATTTCCAAAGGAATTTAGCATCTCTGTCCTCTAGTTTATATGTTTGTTTTCTGCCTTCGTTTTGCAGCTTTCACTGGTAGGAGAGGACTCTCTGAAGTTCATCTGAAGACTCAAAAAAAAAAAATATATTTTGTCCTCTGAACTTTCAAAATCCAACTAAAGACTTTTAGCTGATTATCTCAAGTCTCTTCTCTCTAATGACTTTCCAGTTTCTTGATGTTGCATGGAAATCAGTGGATAACTCTCTTTATTAGATATAATTACCTAATGATTGTTGAGCTTGGGAAATCACTCAGTAAATTTTGTTCTTTATTCTTCCATTTCGTCTTAGAGATTTGAAATGTAAACCTGCAATTCTCTCATAATTACTGCATCCTGTTGATTTCTCTTCCCATTTTTTTAAAGATAAGCTTGTGCTTAAATGGGAGCCTTTCAAAGAGGGAAATAGCAAGTCCCCACTAAAGATTAAAGTGGGAATTTGAATGCACAAATATTACTGACTAAGGGGAACCCTGATTTTCAATTAAAAATTCACCACTGATTTAGCAATTTTTTTTCAGAGATGGCAAAGGAGTGAGGGGTAGGGCATTGGCTTTAACAGGAAAAGAGTCTTTCTCTTGGTTAGATTTTGATATTGTCTCTTCATCTCATCCTCAAAAGGACGAGTTCTTTTCCAGGTAGGGTTACAGTGATAGGAATTTTCATATCCCATACTTAGCTGCTCTAGATCTTTTTTTAACACTGATTAACTGTTTTGCTAATTATAAAGAGAGAATTAATATGTGAGGACATGCAGAGGAAGAGACCACCTTGTGATTTTATGAGGCTGCCAATGTCTTGCAGCCCTGCCTTCAGTTGCAGTGCAGACACTGGGATCCCTGTCTGTGTCACAGAGCTTTTGCTGCCATATCTTGTCTTTCTAGTGGATGAGGAGAAATCTATCCTATGGCTTTTTAAGGTCCCCAAAATAGTTTTAAGCCATTTTATTTCTCACAGAGAGGGGCATTGCTATTGTGCCCGTGATGTCTTTTATAGTATAGTGTTACTGGGGCAACCACCCGCTGTCTGAGCACCAGATTTTGTCACAGGGCTGTTAAAAGCTGGGTATTTTGTCCTGTCAAGTTGCAGTCCAGTGGGTCTTTTTATCTTTCCTGTAAACAGCAGTTACTTACAATTTAATTCTTTAGTTCCTTAGGATCATAGAATAATATAGGTTGTAAAGGATCTCTGGCTTTGGCTTTTATTCTAGTCTGAACAAAGTATGTTATTTTTTTTATCCCAAACAGAGCATATAACTGCATGTTCATGTTCTCAAATAAGCAAAAAGTTATTCAGTCAACTTGAGTGAGAAAGTAGGTCTGGATCTCAGTGCTGGATTTCCTTCCCTTGTCTATCCTTGATGCCTCTTGTTCCCTTTTGTGAGTGCTAGCTTTATCACATAGCAGTCTGACAGCAGGGACATGCTGAGTCCCTCAGTTTGATGTTTCCATTGCAGTATTAGGCTGAATGGTGGTTGGCAGCAAAATCCATCTGTATTCCTTCAGAAACTCATTAAAACCAAGTAACTCTGAACTGCAGCAAAGTGATTTCTGTTTGGACTACATTGCCAATTTAACAGATGTGTGAAAGGAAAAATGATTAAGTGGTTTCTTGTAAAGAAATTCCTCTAACTAGGCACTTCTAAAAAATTTCCAATACATGTTCATTTATTCAATCAACTTCATAGGCATAACTTCTTATAATCATGTACTGCATGCCTAAAAGAGAGGACATATATTTTTTTTGACATCATATTTTCTTATGTGGCTCATTATAGTTGCAATATTTTGTGTATGTGTTTAAAACAGTGGATTGGGGGTACTATCATTGCAATATTTCAGGACACAGATTGGTTGAGCAATGCAGCTGCTTCTATTGGATCTAGCTGGGAGGGATGAGCTTTGCCTCCTCCACTTTCTCCTGGAGCTACACAGACCTCAGTCTTTCATTCCCCACAAGCAGGGAGACTCCGGCCCGAATTTCTGGATAGCCACATGTGCACGGTGCTTGGTATTGTAACTGCTTTATCCACTGAGAATACACAGTTGTCAGGCAGTGGATTTAGGAATCTTAGTTAAACAAGTAACTTCTTGGCCAGGGTTTGGCCACAGCTACCTATTCCGGTTGAGTTCAGACTCCACTGAAATATTTCAGATATTGAATTTTTTTTCCCCTCAATCTCTAATTATGAGGTTTTTGCTCTCAAGTGATAGAGAGGAAGGAAGAGCTGTTCTGAACTCCCAGGCAAGCCCGCTTCAATCTGGACTCACAATTTTAGCTCTAATCATAAAGGAATATCTACTGTGGTTTTATTTTAAGCCCCCTTTGTGGAGGTGGCAGACTGAAACTGCGTGAGCCCTGACACTGGAAAGGAAACAATACACCTCGTGCAGGCTGCTCTGTCAAACGGATGTGTCAGGCAGGAGGTTAGGACAATCCCACTATCACATTCAGGGCCCAGATCTCCCCTCGGGCAAATTCACAGCTGCCAGCCAGTGTGCCCAAATGTGCTGCCAAAAGGCCAGATGCTGCTAATCAGCATCTGGGCAGTGGGACCCCCTGAGCCGCCCTGGCTGCGGCGGCGGGGACCTCGCCAAGGCCCTGCAGAATGTTTCTGCAGCACCGGCAGGTTTTCCTAATTCGCTCTTCCACGCAAAAAATCAAACAGCAAAATATTTAGTTTGACAGGGCAAACAAATGGTGTTTTACTGGAGAGATGATACTTTAAGCATATGATAGCCATCTGCCTGTTCCTCGCCATGATCGTCGGGGAGTTATAATTGGACACGCGGCTTTGACACCTACAGAGACTTGCTGGCATTGCCACCAGGCAGTTTTAAGTGGGACAGAGCACTTATGAGCATGCATTTTCACTTGGCTGCCAGCCCAACAGCTCCGTTAAGGATCACTGAGTGATCAGGCACAGAAATGGTTAATAAAGATTCAGCTTAGGTTAAAGCTAGACATACAAACTGCACACATTTTGTGTTGAGAGTTAATGAAGATTCTTTCTGGATTAAAACAACATGTATTGTTCTGTATGCAATTTTTTTTTTTTTAATTTCGACTTATTGGTGTTCGTAACTGAGGTCTGACTGCTTTTAGGACCAGGTAACAAACCTTTTGGTGTCAATGGGGGTCTTTTCACCCACTTCATTTTATCACAATCCATCTTAGAAGACATGGGCAGGAGAGTGCAGGCACAGCCATTCATTACTGGTATGTTAATGTACTGTTCATTGTGCTATACAGCCCACTGGTGCTCAAGCTACATCTCCTCTAATTTAAGTTCTTTTCTTAGTAAAAGAAAATAAAGTTTTCACAGCTTTTTTTCCACCCCACCATTTCAAAATATCAATTTTTAGCCCAAACTCGTTGCCAAGCTCTATTTTGATCCTGCGGTTTATTTTTAAACTGGAGATTGGTACATTCGGGAATCACAATTATGTGAAGATAATACCAATAATCTTGTTCTGTGGTTTACCCACAGAAGTTCTACATGTGGTGTTTATCCTCTTGGTATATAACGCTAGTGACAGCAAACAGCCCTGATAAAACCTGCTGTTTTTGCAGGCAGCTCTGCAAAACACAGGTGTGAGCAGGAGCGTGTAATTGATCTGTCATGGGAGTGTGTGGGCGGACAGAGAGGAAGGACAAGGGGTGAATAGAAGCTTGAGTCTGTGCTGCACATTAATGGCTGTAAGAAACAGAATTTAAAATCCTGTTCCAAAGCCCTGGAGGGGCTGCCAGGCTCCTGGGGATCATACACAGGGTGCAGCGTGTATTGTCACATCCCTTCGCTTGTGGGGAGGGTGGCTGGGAGCAGCTGGAGCCAGCAGAGAGAATGCCACACTGGGAGGAGAAGTGGCAGCAGCTGAGTCCCCTCTGCTTCTGCTGGCTGCACAGGGGGAAGAAGCAACTGTGCAACATCCCAGATCTTTCCATGTGGGTTCCCCACTGTGATGCATCTGGACACAGATCTTTGCAGCCCTTTTTCCTCATGCACAAGTGAAGTTTTAAGCTTGGAACACAGCTTGGAACAGATGTTAGTGGCCCAGGGCTTTGTAGTAAATCTTAATTTTCCACAGGCAATTTCTCTCTCTCATTTCAAAAGGTCACATAAGACGGTGAAGGAGCTGACTGGCTGCAAGCAGCACATCAAGGGGTGCAGTGCCATGACAAGGCACTGGTGTGGCTGTGGCATGTGCAACTTATCCCCTTGGATTCTGGATGTGCCTATTCCAACTGGAAAGGCAAGTGGCACTGTAGGTCTGGCATTTGTAGTAGGTTTGGAGGAAATGAGCTTTTAATATGGTGTGCCTGGCTGATCTTCATTTAATATTGACAGGAGCTGCTTTAACAGTGCATGGTGGGCAGTCATTTCCCATCGGGTATTGCTGATAGGTCTGAAATGTGACCACTCTGCTGACAGTCTGTAAGTCAGTGGTTTGTGCCCAGGCAGAGGAGGGTCAGTACAACCTTGGTTTAAATGCTGGATCAAAGCTATGCCAGCATGAAGAGACTCGGAGGTGCTGCCAGGGCTAAGACCCAAGTTCTTTAGTTATTGATGCATTAATTCTTGAAAGCAAAAGAAAGACATAGTCCTGACAGGAACAGACCTGAACTCCTCTGTTTCTCTACCAGCAGTGATGTGAAGCAGGAGCACATCTCTGTCCCTTTTCTGTGGGTGGACACTAGTGGGCCCATGATTTGTCTCCAGCAACTAAGGGTCATGTAGCGTCAACAAGACTGCAGATGCCAGGCTCAGGCTGCAAAGTCTGGTTTTCTTCAGGTTCTGGTTTTGTTTTGTTTTATTTTAATACAGATTAGATGATTCAGGAATGGTTAAGATGCATTTAATTCTATACTCTCCAGAGGACAGTCATCAAGGGCTTTCTCAGGTTTAGGATACCGACTAATCCTAAATCCCAAGCCTGCTATTGATTCCCTCCTTTGCTGTGTTTTGCTGTTTTGTCCCAGACACAATTTAGCAAAGGAATGATCCTGTTCTGATTAGGTACAAAAATGCCAAGCAAACAAAAGTGCAATCACAAAGGTGTATCATGGATTGGTTTTCCTTTGTTGAGGGAACAATGATTTTTGTCCATGCATTTCAAGGCACACTATTGTCTATGAACAATTTCAGAGAGAAATATTTGATACTGCAAGGGGGTTGGTAATGACTTAATCAAAGGCAAAAATACTCCTTTGCTCCAGTTAAATGTTCATATAATTTTGTTCTTATTAGCATTGATTTTCCCCAAACCTTTAGCATTTTATTTATGAAAGGCAGCAGTATTGGGTCTGGCTGATCTGGAGTTCATTTCCCCACGGTAGCCCTCACAGTGCTGTGCTTTGCATTGGTAGCTAGAAGGGTCTTGATAACACACTGGTGTTTTGGCTACTGCTGAGCACAGCACCAGCACTGTAACATTCCTTGCTTAGTTGAGGGCAATATCCTGGGAGGGGACCCAAGTGGCTGACCCAAAGGGATATTCTCTACTGTATGATGTCAGCTCAGATATAAAAGCTAAGGCTTCCATCTACAATCACATGGCAAATTCATTGTGCCCCCATCTCCATCCTTGTGGAGGACAAGAGAAATCAGGAATCACTTGGTATGTGGAATAACCACATCTACCTGAGCAGACAAAAATGCCTCTCCAGCCAATCTACCAACAGCTGTGCAGACCATCCCTTCTGCGCCCCCAGCTCCTCCCAACCCCTAACAAAGAGCTAGGGGTGTTCCTGGTGTTTGCCTGACCTAGTGAGTGTGGTTTGTGCAGGATCCTGTGCCATTCTGACAGTTTTTGTGGCAGATGAGAGATGTGCTGAGTTTCTAGTCAGATGATGGTTTATTTAAGTCAGTTGGGAGTCTCTGACATTCTCAATTACAGCTTGTTTGCACACACTCTTTGCAATTGAAATGCAGTTTGCAGCCAGCACACCTAAGGTCTGCTCTGGGACATGCCACAGTCTCACTGCCAAAGCTATGAAAGTATGTGGCATTTGCAGTGCTAATAGAGAAAGCTTGGAAAAAAATGCCTAAACTTTCTTCAGCCCTTTTAAGTAGTGACTCAGTCACCAATACTTCCCACAGTTCTTCATTGATGTTTTAATTACAAACCAACACCGGCTTAGGCTATCTAAAAATAAACTTCACATTTTCATTTAATTAGTTGGACTATCTGCCTCATTGCCATGAAAATTATATAGGAGAAAATATTTACTTAAAGGGTTTTCCTTGATATGATCTCTCAGATATCCCAAACAGGTAGGCAATAAATCTCTATAAAAATATGTTAAACTATAAAAGGCAATGCGAGAGTGAGTTTGGGGCAGGGGGAGCTGGATGCCTGTGGTTATTTCCTGAGCTCTGACACTCAAAGCCCTGCCTCACCAGTGACATAGCCTGTCTACATCCCAGCCTTTAAGCACGGGATCTCCCTCCTTGTTCTCCAGCCTTCCCTTGACAAAGCTCACATAAAAAAATCAATGACTGTGACATGGAATTCTTGCATTCAGCCTCAAACCAGAGCCTGCCTCAGGGACAGTATTCAGGCAGCAAAGTCTCCCACTTGTGTTTTGAAGCAGAAATGGGACTGCAGGTAGAGAGATCTCTGCCAGATCTGTCTGTGCAGCTCCAGGAAGGCTGAGGAGTTCCCATGCTGCCAGGAGCTGGAAGTGCTGAGCTGTACCAGAGCACTTAGGCTGGCTCAGGACCTTCCTCCATATCCTGAAATTTTTCCCCCAAATCTCTTTGCTATGGCTACAGCTTTGCTTTTCACAGAGAAGGATTAGTATTTGCAATCAGCAGCTCAGACTTGTTTCCTGGTCAGTCTGCTGTAATTTCTTTCTCTATGATGAGATTCTGGCATGTAAATAATATTGTAGGTAATGTCTCTGACAACACTGCATGGGGTGCTGGGCATTGCAATGGACTTGTCATTACAATTTTTCCAATGAGTAGCAGCTTCCTCAACAAAACATTGTTCCCCTCAAGCATCTGAAAAAAAAAGAAAACTGGGACAGTGATGATTTCTTTTTATGCTGAAATATCTATTTTTAATATTTTGGGTTTTTTGAGTGTGTGGTAAGGAGCAGTGATTTGCAGTCACTTGAAGGAATATTGCAAAGCCACTCATGAATAATAGTCTTTCCACTCCTTGTGAAAGGAAAACACTGAAACAATGCAAATGGAATACAGTTCTCAGGGACATTAGGCAGGGTAGAACATGTGGATGGGGATGTGGGGGTGGCATATGGATCAATGGATGTGTCTGAGAGGTGTTGTCTTGAAATCCTTGGAGGGCTGAGACTGTCCAGCCAAGCATCACTGCCTCTGCTGTGCAGTCCAGCTGAAGGCTGGAGACACACACAGTGGCTTGTTGGACTTAGCAGACACCAGGGTGAAGGATTTGCAAGGATAGTTTTTGGCTGCACTATTTTAATGTAAACTGGGAATTTACTTGTTATATTTATGGATAGTAGAATTCCAGGATGTAAATCATGAAGCAAAAAAAAAAAAAAAGGACCTATATTTGATAAGCAAACAGTTCATTGAATATTTTGCCCATCTGAATGATGTTGGACTTGATGATCCTTGTGGGTCCCGTCCAGCTCAGGATATTCTACATTCTATGTTGTTGGCAAAACTAAAAAACCTCGGGTAATTTTTATTTCAGTTTTATGATGAACTATCCCAATAATTGTATTTGACAGCGAAAAATCGATACAGACCCATATAAGTCATTAATGGCAAGGACTGTCTATCTTTACTTAATGCATGTCCAGTCCAGCTCCCTGAAATCCAGCTGGTGGAGACCATTTTGGCAAGATGCTGTAACAGAAGCACAAGCCTTGCCTACCATCAGCCAAGAAGAGATGCTTACCAGAGGGCAGGGATGCTGCACACACCTGTGAGCCCAGGCAGCCCATTAGGATGGAGGGCAATGATGCCACTGTGCCTCGTGTCTTGAGCCACAGCTGTGTGAAGCTGCTCCTTGGAAGAAGAAGCCCTGCGTGGATGACAACCCTGCAATGCACTTTGAGGGAATTACAGACCAGACCTTCAGGTAACACTGCCCCTTGAGTGTTCAGAAATCATGGAACTGGCTAAAAATGATACCTTTACTTTTTAATGTGAGAAGGAATGGCAACTGTTCTACTTCACCTTCTGCTTTCTGAGCCTCTAAAAGTGACTGACCTACTATAATTAATTCTTTTCTTCTGCAGGACTTTATTAATAATAAACACTTCTGTATAGAAGAAAGAAAAAGAAGTAATGTTCTTGGGGCATAACCCAGTATCAGGTTCTACTGTGCAAATTGCCAAATCATCCTGAGATTTTCATTAAAAAGCACAGGGTTAGCTATCCTAAACGCATAATAATGTGACTCCATTGCTTATCCATTGCTCAATTAATCAGCATCCATAATTAAACCTTGAGAGTGGGGGTTTGCATGAAGATCTCCAAGAAAAGCTCTGCAACATCCTCCTGCAGTATGGATGGGTCCTGCACCACCTCCCAGGGCAGGCTGGCTGCTGGAGAAGGAGCAGGTTCACCCCTTATTTCTGATTTCATGCACTCAGTGATCTTGGCTCCTTTGGCATGTTTCAGGCTGTACCTCTTCTTTTCGGTCTTTTCACTCCCATTCCACTTTGCACAGGGCTGCTGAAGCCCAGCAAAAAAGGGAGCATTCTCTGCAACACGTGCAGAGAAAACCCGTTTCTCCTTATCCCCACCAGCACCAACCTAATCATTTTCCTCCCACTTGTTTTTCCTCGGAGCCTGCGGGGTGAGGCGGGGGAGAGGCAGGGAGCCATCCCTGCATTTTCAAAGCGCTGGTGCTATTCCTGCCATCCAACTAATGTGGATGTGACGGGAATGAGAATCACAGAGCTCTGTCCTCACGAAGTGCTTTGTAAATGAATCGCTTTGATCTCAGGCGGATTTCCCTGTGCTATTTTTAGATGCAGTGAGGATAACCGAGGGCTGTCGATTCTAATGCAGACAGAAAGCAGTTTCAGATGCAGTTTTCCTCCTGGGGCAGAAGAGAAGAGCAGAAGGAGGAAAACAAGGCAATCTCCACCAGCATTTCTAAATCTTCTGGAGCAGACAGAGATAGGTCGTTAAGCCCCTGAGGCTAGAGAGGGATGTTCCCCAAATACAAAATTCACTAGATAGCTGGTGATTCTCCTTGCTGCTTTTTGTATAACTCACCACTCTGCTAGAGTCCAAAGTCAGGACCTGTGATGAAATTAATCTTTGCAGCGTTGTGGATAGAGATGGCTAATAGCTAACCTTTGATTTAAAAATAATTGAAAAATCTCTTACTTTCCCTGCTTAAAAGACATATGTGGAGATCTTAGATTGCTCAGTTTTGATCATGCCAATTCCTGCTTTTCATTTCACCTTCAAAAATAATAAAAAACTTTAACAAAGCAACAAAGAGATAAGCAAATCAAGCCTTTCTTCCATAGGGCAGGAGTGTGGCGTTTGTGTGCAGATTTGCACTCAGGCTCCTAAGAAGAGCAAGAGTGAAAATATGTTTACAGGGAAAAAGCACTTCCGCGTGTTTTTTCCTTCTTCTTCTCTCATCTCCCGTTGCTGGGGAAACCGCCATATCCGCGGTGCTCAGAGTGGCTGACTCACCCAGCCCGGTCCTCCACCGCAGCATCGTGCCTTGAGCTACAGCACGGGAACAAAGGAAACAACAGACTTCAGCACTTCAGCGTGAAATACATAAAATTTCCTTTTCCAGTGCCTCCAGGACACGGCCGGTAACAACTGGCTGTAAGTTGTCTCTGGAGGCTGTAGAAAAGGCATGGGAGAGGCTTTTAGTTGGTACCCCAGGGAAGAAGGAGGCAGAGCTACCTGGAGCGATGGGGTTCCAAGCCCTGCAGCAGCTGGCAGACCTGCAGGAGGGCGAATCCACAGGGAATCCCACGGATACAAACGTTGCTGAAACTGTTGGAGAAAACCCCTATTGATTTCCATTGAGCTTACTAACTTCCTACTTTTCCATAAATATTCACAGGAACACTAATAAGCTCTTTTACCCTGCTCCCACAGCTCTCTGCATCTTTTGGAGTGGAGCTCAGTTCTGCCCTGCTGTGAGCTCTGGGGCCTGTAATGGGTGTTGTTTATTTTCAATTGTTATGTCCATAGTGCCTGTGGTTAAAGGATGTTTTTTCCATGGCAAAATGCAATGATCTGTTAGAACAAATCAGGACACTAATATACTTAAGCTTATAAATCCCAACAGCAAGGTCAGTCAAATACACTAAAAAGTCAGAAGCTTAAAAATAAGAAAATTAGGATCTACTTGGGTTTTGTAATGCATTTACTACAATTTTATTCAGTTTTTCTCCTCTGTTTGGAGAGCTAGAATTTTAGCTGCTACTTGGGTGCTTCTGGTTTTCATGCTTTATATCCAGTGCCACAGTTTTGGGGAGGGGGGATCCAGGAAATGTGAAGAGACTGCAGGAGAGCAGTGAACACAGCAGGACTGGCAGCAGCCAGAAATCAAGCTTAGCAGGGTGCCATTAGGCTGGTGTGTTTGGCTCCTGGTCTTGGCAAGCTTTGGGAAACTGAGCAATATCTGGAAATTTTCCCTGCTCAGGTTTCTGGGCAGCCTGAGATTCACAGATGTTTCTAACATCTGCACCTGAGAGCAGAGCCCTGATGTTACAGTTGCTGAAGTTTGAGACAAACACTACCAGCTGTTTACTTCCAGTTCTTTAAACACAACCTTAGCACCCTATCCCCTCTTTTTCCTTCTCAACACTGAAGTACAAACCAGTTTTTCAGACTGTTAACCTAACAGCTGAAACAAAAAAAGATTCTGATTTGGAAAAAGCTCCAAACTTGCTCTCTCTTTAGTTACTAGACCCCACATGTGTGCAGCCAGATAGATCAGTAAACCATCCTTCCCTCCCTACCCCACACTCCACACCTGAGCAATCTTTCCAATGCCTTTTTTAATACCTTTTCCCCTTGTCCTATCAATATCTGCCTGTGGTAAAAAGTTGCTCTCCCTCTTTTATATAACCTCCCTTTAAGTACTTTAAGGCTGCAATGGGGTCCTGCAGGGATGTTGCATTTCACAGGTTTGATGTTGAAGGAGAGACACATTGGGAAGGACAGAAATCCACCCACACAAGCAGAGCAAAAAATTTTACTCTTCAACTCTAAATTTTGCACCTGCAATATTAAATTGGATTTTTGCACCTGCAAGTTGAAGGCTTCTGTCTTTTTGCTGATTCTTGGCAAGTCCTGTTCAGGAAGCTGTGAGGGAGCTTGGGACAGGCACATCCTTGCAGCTCCAACAACCCCCCACCCACACAGTCCCATCCCTTGCTCCTTCCTTCCAACACCTCACATCTCAGCCTCATTTTTAATGTGTCTGCAACAACATTCCACTGCTTACTGTGCTTTGGAGAGCAGATTTTTTTTCCTCCAGTTTCTAGGCAAGGTGCATTAGCTGCACTGAGACACATGTGAGCTGCTGTTCTGGGGCCAGAGCCCCTGCCCGAGCAAGAGCCTTTTGCCATAGCTCAGCATCATCTGCAACACACCATGAAGTGACCGGGTGCAACAAGAGAGATGCCAGAAGTCAGGGCAAGAGAAGGGTGGTTTTAGCTCAAATAATGAAGCAGCATTTAAAGCCTAGTCATAAGCCAATTCTTGGTTTTCACAACAGAAGTTTGGATTTAGAGGGTGGACTGTCTCCTGAATCCTAAAACCCATTTCCTGGTGAATTCTTAATTCTGCAAGTAGGTCACGCCTGCTGTCTCCCTTTGGGAATGGTGGAGACTTGACAGGTTTAAATAATAACTCTTATCTCTTCTCTCTTTGATGTTAGATGTCACTAAGTTGTTCCCTGCCATCCGCTTTTCATTTCTTCTCTTCAATTCCTGCAAAACTCTGCTGAACACACAAGTTAATGAAGGATAAGATATTTCTAGGTCCCACCAATTTTTGTAGCACATGGTCTCTCCCCCACCCCCAGCATGACCCATCGCAGTGGCCTGGCATGGGAGACAGGCTGGAAGAACAATTATGTCCTGTGAAGTTGTGGGCATCCAAAGCTTGTCTTTAAGCTACAGTTTCAGTGCAAAATGGCCAAACTTGACAACTCTCTGCCTATCAAAGAAGCCGCAGTCTATAGGGCATGGCCAGGTGTTGGGCAAGAGCATCTCTGCAGAGTGTGGAGGCCACATCCAGCTGCTGGACACAGAGGCATTGGCACTTCCAGTTCCACCACAATGTAAGTACAATGTCTTACTCTTGTATTTTACCTGTATGCATTCCACTGAGTCTCTGTCACAGAGGTTTCAGCTTCCACAAGGAGCCTTATAAAGACCTTGCCCTAATTATGGAGTAATTCCAGTGACATTTTAAATTACGGGTGAGTTTTACATAATTCTTTTGATACGTGTTGTTATGACATGTAAAATTTTATCTTTGCCAGATGCAGTGAATTATGTAAGATCTTTGTTTTGCATTTGTCAGGATAATTTGAACCACTGCACATTTAACAAATGCACTTTCAAAGGACCCATCCCCTGATGCAACTGCGATAGCACACGTAAGCTTCATAAACTCTATTAAATTTCTATTAAATTATATAAGCTAACAGACAAGTTTATATGACAGTGTTCAAACTCCAAAGTCAAGTGTGCGAGAAGCAGGAAAAGCCTTATCCTGAAATGCAGTGTCTTTCCTGGGCTTCCAGGGATGGCTCATTATATGATCAAATGCTGTTTTTTTCCAAGGCGGCCCTACCTGCCTGTCTGATGCAAATCAGTGGGCAGCAATTCAAGAATCTGTTTTCTTCCCATCATCCAGTGTGTGGCCCCAGCCCTTGTTTACTGCATTCTGTTCAGCCTTGCTGCAAAGATGAAATACTCTTTCCACTTGTTTGGGTTTTTTTCTGTGACACTCATTACTCTTGTCATGTTTGTTTATTCCACATGCAAACTATTAATTAATTTGTCTCTGTGAAGCCCAGTAAGGCAGGGGAGAAACATTATCACTTCATAGATAAGGAACAGAAGCACAGAAAGATTCGGTCAGGAATGTGAATTAATTTGGGGTGTTCAACTTAAGATGCTCAGGAGCTGATATATCTGTGCATTTATGATTTATTTGCTTGCTTTAGTGCCAGTGTGTCGTTGGGCACCGCCAGGGCAGGACTGCAGTGGGCAGCTGGACTGCCTGGTCACAGCAGAGGCCCAAAGCACTTCCCAGGGTACAAGACCAGAAACAGCAGCCAGATGGAGGTGAATGGAGAAAGATCATAGAACCCTGGAATGGTTTATCTTGGAAGGGGCCTTAAAGATCATCTAGTTCCACTCTCTGCCATGAGTAAGGAGACCTTCCACTGGACCAGGTTGCTTGCAATCCCATCCAACCTGGCCTTGAACCCTTCCAGGGATGGAGCATCCACAACTTTTCTGGTAAGGATGGCGGGATAAATGCAATGTCTTCTTGATCAGGCACACAAGGGGAATTTTAAAGAAAGGGGCTGAAGGAAAACAGTGATGTGGCTTTATGGGGACTTCTGACAACCCTTTTAGTGAAAAAAAGTTTTCCTAATATCCAATCTAAATGTCCCCTGGTGCAACTTTAAGCCATTTCCTCTTGTCCTGTCACTCGTTACATGGGAGGAGAGACCTCTTTTCAGGTAGTTGCAGAGATCTCCTGCAGCCTGGTCAAAAGAGCAGCAATTCACCCATCTCCCCTCACTTGGACTGCAGCAAGGACTTTTATCAGGCAGGAAAGCACAGGTAGCCACAGGAGCCCAGCTGCAGGGTCCACGTTGAGCTCACCAGAGTCTTTGGCTTCCTTTAGACTATAATTTGCCAGCTTCCAGCCCATAAACAAGAGACCTGAGAATGACTCTGGAAACTTTCACCTGTCCAAGCTCCAAGAGTATTTATATAATTTAATCGATAAATTGCATTGATGTATTTGCACTAAGTAACTCCTTGAGATCTGGATAATAGATAAGGGTGTCCATGGGGCTGTATAAACACATCATAAATAAATGTAGCTTGCAAATCAATTGCCAGATATGATGATTGATCTCCTTGTAGTAAAATAATGTGATGTCTGCCCATTATGGATTTTTAAAAAAAATCTGACCTAAGAGGTTTCAGAGTAATTTATTTGAGGAAGGTTGCCCTTTAAGCCAGATCCTACACTTTTTAAAAGGTCATGGGGTTTAAATATCATGGTTACTTACAGAGCATGGCTCCCTAAGTGGTCTGACAGCTTCTTCATCAGAATATGTTAAGGTCCTGGTCAAATAAGCGCCTGGCCATTGAGGCTGAAGGCTGGATTCTTTCAGGGAATTTCACTTTACCATCCTCTTTGGCTGCTGGTGATGAATGCATGAAGAACTGTAAAGGTTATCCCAAACACCTGGGTACATTAACACATGTGAAGAACAGCACATTTTCCTTCATCAATTCACTGGCTGGGTCATTTTCTGACATCAGTGAGAGAACTGGGAACAGTATAATGTGTTGTTTTACTGCACTGCATTCCATGCTAGCTTTGTGCAGGCAGGAGACAAATCTTTCTGATTGAGATACCTGTAATCCCAGGTATAGTGAGCCCCTTTTTCAGGCAGCTGAGCCAGATTAGACTGTGGCCATCAGATCCATTACTCAAGCTCAGGGCTCCCAAGCTGTGCACAATTGAGCTGACTTCCAGTGTTATTCATCCCCTGATGCATTATTATATAGGAAGGAGAAAATCCTTATTCTAATTAATTATTCTAATTGATTAACCTGTTCATCAGGTTCTCAAAAAAAGGCCAAATTTCCTTGTCTCTTTATCTTCTTCAGCCCCTCTGAGCACATGCAGTGCAGTAAGTCGGGGCCACATGGTCCAGATGTCTCTCTGTAATCTGCAGTTCCACTGTTCCACATGGTTTTTTAGATTTTACTTTTAATAGGAAAAAGGACTTTAAAAGTAATCCATGTGCAATTGTTTTTCACGCCTAAAATGTTTTGCCTTTGCCTTTTTTACCCATGCTCTCTTTTTCATGCACTTTTAGGCATGCATCACTTTATTTTATCGCACAGCATTCACTTTTAAGAAGGGCAGATAGTACTTGAGTAATTTGGATTAGGATGTTTTTGTTCTAAGAGAATTTATGGGACACTGGAATGTACATATTTGCTGCTAAAGTCTTAGTTGATTCTGCAGATAAATTCACAGTGATGGCCTGAAGTCCGCTTGGGCACAGATGAGGTATTTGGCAGGGCACTGTTATCCAATGCATACGTGAACTAACAAAGCCATCTGATTACAAATTCAGATTACAAATCCAGCTTACAAATCCATGGTTTCCTTCTTGTTATAAAGAAATTACATGGATTTATCCCACGGTTTGGACAAAAATAAAACTGGTTAAAGCCACCGCTGCTCAGCCGCTCCCCTGTTTGTTCCAGGATGCAATATACTTGGGCTTGATGAGCTCATTCGTTTTGGTTGACCTTTCTGTAACTGCAGTGATTTTTCCTCTCAGATCCATTTTGCAGGAGGGCAATCACAGCAGAGATCAGCTTCGGTGGTTCAGAACCTGGTGGCTGGAAGTTTTATTGGCATTTAATGAAGACTTTTGGTACAAGACAAATGCCCAGATCTGTAGGCAGCCCAACTTTCAAAAACTTCTTCACCACTTTTGAGTCATCATTAATGCCATCCCACTCAGTGGTTATTCCTAGGCCTACTCTCTCTTCCCAGCACTTTCTTGCACATATACATTTAATTTCCTTTAACCCTTCTGGTGATTAACCTTTTCCCCACCTCTTGTCTCATCTTGCCTGGCAAGCTCCATCAAGCTCCAGCTCTGTAGTCTTTGTCAGCTGCTTAAACCCTTCTGCATTTCCACGGCAGTCTTCAAATACTTGAGATCTTTGTGCAGCTTTTTGTGAAGTTTTAGCAGCTGTCTCCTCTCCCTGTTGCTGTGGCTGAGGGACTGGAGTCTGCTTTCTTCTTTTATGCCCTTGCTGAGCAATTCTTCACTGTTGCACTTCACCCTGACTGATCAGAATCTTTCCCACTGCAAACTTTGATAAAGAAGTAAAAGGGTTATTCCCTTCCTGCTCACAAGATGAGTCAGCCAGTAACAAGGGGAAGGTTGGCTTGTGAAAGTGCTTGCATGAAAAAGACTAGTAGGGTTTTCATCTCCTAAACATTTTCCAGTTTACTGCCTTGGCAAGGTGGATTGCTGTGTGCTCCAACCTCACTTCACACCACAAGGTGTTCCTTGAGCTTCCTGGTGCTGGCCCCATTCTCACCAGTTCAGGCTGCTTGCCAGGGGACTCTAATATGACAATCATAAACTGATACATATAGATCTATCTATCTATCTCTCTATCTATCTGTATATATGCATGTATTTATATATGTGTCTCTATGTGTGTTTATATTTTTCCTGCATATTTGTGTGTGTGTTTATGGTAATACATTTCAATGTGCTTGTGTGAAGACATTTTCCTCCTCAGCAGAATTTAAACCCTGAGTGGCCTGCTGTCTGTCTGATGGAAGAATTCTGCCTTTGTTTCTGTTGAAAATGACAATGATTTAGAGCTGGCTCAGTAACCTGTCACGGAGGGATGTGCTCTGCTGTGGGTGAGCAGCTGCCAAAGCTCTGCTGGAGCCAGATGTGTAACTGGGGAGGCACAGTCCCCCGCTCTGCAAAGTGCATATTGTGAGGGGCCACACTGAGAAGGACCCTCAGCAAGTGACCTCCTGTGGGGAAACACCAGTGAGACGCTGGCTTTGCCTGGTAGCAGGGATGCCACAGACCTGCCGTGGGAGGCTGACACGTGCCCAGCCTCCATATCGTGCATCTGGAATGTTGATTAAGTTTGCATAAAAGGAAACAAGGACTAAGCATTAGTGACCAGGAAGACAAGATTTGTTATGTGTCCGTAGGCTGAGCCTTGGGGATCATCCAAGCAGAAGAGGACACTAGCTGGTAAGAGCAACATCCATATTTCTGACTGCATTATGATTTCCTTTGCTCTTTGTTTTTCTCAGTCTACCCTGAGTAAGTGATTATAAGACCCACTGATTGAAACTCCCTAGTTAATCTTATTATATTATCTAATGCAAAACCTTTGTGGTTAATGCAAAGTAATATTTTCACCAACTCTGAAGCAGATGAATTACCAAATGTTGCCACTACTTCCAAAGGCAGTAATTGTTCTTTTAAATTAAGAAAGTAAAAGAAAAACACCCCTTTAAAAAACAACAAAAGTTCTGTGTTTGTTTAACAAGAAAAGAAGTTTAATTTTTAAAGATTGCTTTATATTATTAACTCAATTATCAGAAGAGATGGTTGGATGAGCAGACAATTAAAAGAAGGAGAAGCTCAGAAGGAAAAGTTCATGAGTACATTAGGAAGACAATGGAGGAAAGTAAAACTATTTCAAGTACTATTTGAAGGAAATCATTTGAGAAGGAAATAGGATTAATTAAGTTTTGAACCAGTTAATTTTGATATCTAAAAATATTTCATAGATTAACACTGTTACTTATGCATGAGGTAATGTCTGAGGTCCTTCAGCAGTAGAGTGAATTGCTGGTGTAGATAAAGGAACTTCAAACCAGCATGGGACTCCAGACTTACCAGTCCTTGGTGTATTCTGCAACTGAGATTAGGATCAGGCCTTGAGACATCTGCAACAGAGGAATTTGAACTGTGTCTCGTTTTGCTGTACTGTCGTGGGTCAGGGTGTGAGCTCAGTCCTGCTAAACTCAGTGAATGGCAGTAGTTTTGTTGTGTTTCATGTAAAATGTGCCCCACTCTCTGACCCTCAGGCTCCATCCTCTCCTTCACCTCCCTTTATTGGCCTTGTCCTTTTCATCATAAAGGAAGTGAAACTTTTACTTCATTGCTCTAAAAAATCTTTGGTAGAGCATTAGAGTGATCTGGAAGAACATGGGGTGAAGGCACTGTCACCAGAAACCCCCCTGAACAGGAGTATTTCTCCTTCTGGCATTTTATCCCTATAATCCCTTCCCTAGTGCACACAGCACTGGGGATGCTCCAAGTGTCCTTTGCAGGGTTTCTGAGGACAACACTAATTCATGTAAACTCTTTTAAACCCCTTCTTTTCCCTGTTCCTTTTGAGAGGGTGTCTGAAAACTTCTTTCTTCCCCAGATGTGTCTCCCCGAAGTTCTGTTTGTAGGGCTGATCCTGAGCTCACAAAAAAGATAGTTTTCACTGAAAAAGATAGTTTTCACTGACTTTGCCTCAGACCTCAATAGGTTTTCCCTCAAGTTAGATATAATACTGTTTGAAAACACTAAAAGACCTCTGAGTTCTTGTCTGTATGAAACTCACCTGCTGCAAAGGTTTGGACAATGGAGTCTCTACCCTCACTCCAAGTGCTGGGCCCTGCTTTGCATAACCAGGTCCAACAACTGAATTACATCAATATGCAAAGGAAGGGTGAAAGAATGATCTGCTCACCCCACTGCTACAGGGGCTTTTGTTTATGTCTTAGATTTCTTTAAGGTGTGGGTGAAGAATCATGACAAATTACTTTTCAGAGCTTTGCAGTCTATTCACTAATTAATTACTTTTAACAGGTGCCAGCCATGGTCCTCCCAGTGCTGCTGCTGCCACGGCCGTTCAGCCACAAGAAATAGCATTTCACTGTCAGTGCCTGAGCAGTTCTTTTCTCTGCAGAGCCCCCAATATCACCCCAGGCTCCCCTGGGAGCCTGCTTTGAGCTATCTCCACGCAGGAGCAAAGACAGAGTGTAAAAGAGCTGCCAGTCTGCTGTGTGTTCCCCAAAGAATGCCATCGACAGCTCAGATCAGCCCTGATCAACATCTCATCACATCTACCAGCTCTATGTGTAACAAATGCCAGGACAGGGAGAACTCTTCCTCCAAATACAGATGTGATGGCCCTTGGTGGTGGGTGGTGTTCTGACCATGTCCTTGGCAACAGGACAAGCTGAGAAAATGAGTGTGACAGACAACGTGTGATGCTGAGAAACCCGTGGGACATGAAAGCATTCATCCTGCCTTCCAGTTGTTGAATTTAGGTGAGACATGCCAAACATATCTGGGGAAAAAGTTAAGCCTACGAGTGCTTGAAAGTAATTTTCCATATGTGGTATTTAAGAATCTTAAATTTCAAATCATTAATAATGATCTTTGAAGGGAACCCTATAAACTGTCTTCTAGTTCCTGATGAAATGGAATAATTTATTACATCAATTTCTCTGATTAATGTAAAACATGTTTCAAATTTGGGGTTTCCTTTAATATTTAAACTTCCCCTTGAGAGGAGCTGCCTAAGGCGACTGCCCCCCAAACTGATGTGGCATGTCCTCAAAGCAGGGTAAGCTCTGCTACTGGAGCCAATCAGCAATAAAAGCCATTGTACAGCAGAAAACCCAGCTTGTTTCAGGAGGCATGAACCAAAAGGCATTAACCAGGAAAGGACAGGGCCCCACAGCTCGGCTCACTCATGCCAGGGAAGAGAGTTTCTTAAAAATTTACTTGGTGAATGGGGAATTTTATGTTCTCAAGAACATCACCCTTCCAAAGGAGCTGAAAAAAGGCCAAAGCTGGTGTTGTTCAGGTTAAATTGCATGGCAGGTCTTTTCCCTAAGAAATCAAATTATTTTAAATAGGCTTTCTACCATACTCATATGTCATTTTTGCAGAGGCAAAGTCGGACAAAACCATGGAAACTAAGCTCCAACATTTAGAGTAGCCATTCCCTGAGCTGCATCACACTTTCTGTGTGCTTCATGGACCACGTCAAGCATACAGAAAACTGAAGGATCCATCTGTGTTGGTCTTGGCTTGACCACTCAAGTTGCCCCTCTCTGGTTCAGGAAAACAGAGGAAAAATACAATGTCAGAAGGGTCTATATCCCAGGAAATGCTAAGTGATGGTGTAGTGCACTGTAGAGCCCTTAAACATCTGCAGTGATAAAAAAATTAGAGCCAAGACAAGAGGGAGTCTGTTTTAGAGAGAATCATTTATTAGAAGATAGGAGGTTGTTACGTACAGATTCTGTTCTGCAAAAGTGTCCTGGTCAAGGATATGTCAGGGAGACATTTAAACCCATTAGAGCTGGCTCTGGTCTCCACACAGAGATACTCAAGACACAGCAGAGCTCTGCCAGACCTGGCTCTCATGCTGGTGCTCAGCTGGGGAGAGGCCTGGCGTACCACAGCATCCCTGAGCTCATTACACCGTCTTTATCCCACTGGAAAACCTGGCCTGTGGGCTGGAAACCAGTGGTGGGGACACCAGACGGTGCTGCAGAAGGGGCACTGTTCTTCCCTGGGCTAACCTGGAGATATTTTCCCGAAGTAGGGAATTGTCTTCCATCGTGCCAGCGATGAACATGGCTGAGCAAGTGGCTACGGAGGTACAACCATGCTATGAGGTAGCATGAGGTAAATTAAAAGGAAAAAAGAAAGATAGAGAGAAGAGCTCTTCCCACCCTCTCACACCCCAAAACCAGGCCAAGCAGCAGTGCCTGAGCCCCCTGCAGAGGCCTCCAAGAAAGCAGCTCTGACAGGTGGATCACAAAAATGAAGCAATTTTGTCTCATAGTAGTTATGCTCCTAGTAGTATTCCTCCCAATTTCATGGGTGACCTGTTTTCTTTTGGGTTGGCAGGTAGCATTTGTCAGCCTCTCATAATGTCTCTGCACAGCCCCTGTGGAGGCTCAGCACTTTGCCAAGTGAAGCCCAGGTGCATCAGAAAGCTGCTGTGATGGATTTACACCTCCTGAGCCAACTCCAGGACCAAGGTGTGCTGCTTGGATTGTGGGCAGCACTGCTGGAGAGGCAGGGCCAAGTGAAATTGCAGGTGAAAAGTATTAGTCACCTGCTTGGCCATACCAGAAGGGCCTGAGACCATCTTCTGCAGATGGTCAGTGGCTCACAGACAGCCCATGGGCTTTTTCTTATTCCAGGTGTGCATCTCACTGCACTCTGCTGTTGTACCTGTGGCAGAGCAAAGCAGGTTCACCAGTGGGTATAATTTTTCTTTTGTTAGATAACCATCCAAATGGACATCTTCCCAACATCTAGCAGGTTTCTTAAAGGAAAGTATTATCCAGAAGACATCTGTGTAACTTCTTACTTTATGAGTGCTAAAAGATAAATATATATTTTGGAGTCTGACTCCTTAGCCTGGTCCTCTGATGAAGCCACATTCTTTTCTTGTCTTAACTTCACTGGGCTAGAAGGTCACCTTCACTCACTGCCTGTAAAGTCACATTTAACTCTGATTTTCCTTATTAAATCCTAGTTTTGGCTCCAGAGAGTACATGTAAAGCCCTGGGTATAATACCCCACTTTCCTCATAAAGTACATGAGCTTTTGTCTACTATCAGGACTCTATCAAGATTATTGTGCTTTCAGTCCTCAATAACCTGAGGGAAAAACTACTGTTGGAACAGGTTTGAAAGAAATTTAATATAATTGTCAGAAACATTTGTTTATGGCTCATCTGTCACCACATCTCTCTCATCTGTCACCACATCTCTCTTCTCATCTCCATCCAAGAGTGGCCTTTGTTAGCTTGGTATATTAGAGAGCTTTGGAACTAGAGATTTGGCAGTGAATGCTCACAGCTGACACCAATGTCAGTACAAAAGATGGGTCAGACTGCAGACCTCAGAAGGGATGATTTGTGGGACCAACATTTTCCTTTCACTTCAGATGACCTTCAGGGTTGGAAGTACTTGGAATGGAGAATAACAGGAAGACTGCAGCTATAAAGTAAAGCAGCAGAGCTCCAGTTATATTTAGGATAGTAAACACTCAGCACTGAACTAGCTTTGCTACAGATATGCCTGTTTTTAAATCAGGTTTTATGTTCCTAAGGCACTCAGATTCCTTTTTTGGAACATGTAACCCAATAAATTTGATTTTTAGGGGTTGGAGAGTTAAATGTTTCCCAAGGGCATCCCATACTTAAGGAAACAGATGCTCCAGACCCACTGAGTTATCGAAATCTCTGGAGCAATCATGACCACAACTTCAATTTTTTAAGATTTTCTATGGCACTAGTTGTGCTCCCACTTTCTTCACCCTATGGAAAGGGGCAATCTGGGGCCCCCTGGGCCCTCTGAAGGTCAACAGGTGGTATTTGGGGACAGCAACACCCTGCTCCAATATGGGAGCTCAGTAGGCCAGAGCTCTTTACCTCTCTACTATTTGCCACAAAATGATGAATCTGGGGGGTTTGATCTGAAACATAATCTCCTTCCCTCCTCTCTCAGCCCTAACCTTAAAAAAATGCCAAGCACTGACCCAGCTGGTTTAGTTTCAGACTAACATTTCTGGTTCTTCAGCCACCCATGATGAAAACTTGTCCCTACTAGGACTTCTTGAAAAACCTTGGTGAGTGAAACTCACCTGTCAGAGCTTCCTGGATGTTGTAGATGAGAAAAGTTTTCATGGATGCTTTTGGAGAGAAAAGGCAGGAGAGAGGGATGTTTTCTCTCCGGAGCATGTGCACAAAGGCGGAAGGTATGGGAGCTTTTTCCCCTCAAGACCAGATAAAGCTGGCTGATAAATGTACCTGCAGTGATGCACAGCAAACACTGGGCATCATCCAGGTGCAAGCAGGACTGGACTTCCCGGATCTCTTTGGGACCTCTGTGCTGGGGGCTCCGAGGAGGTTTGCTGCGAGGTAGCGCTACGTGGCTGCACTATGGGAAGTCTAACAGGGAGGGCAGACACGGAGAGGCTGGAAAAGCTCAAAGCAGAGAAGTGCAATTCACTGGGGCTCCAGCAGCGCACGGCAGAGGGGTCGTTACCAAGACTTTGTGGCACTTAATTGTCACTGTGTTTTGAGTATCTCAACTGGGCACACAAGACCAGTTCTAAAAATATCCAAAAGAAAGAACATGTTCTAATTTGTATAGTGTATGGCATTACAGGGGAATGACCCATCACACAGAAAGATTTTGAACATTAATTACAGTATCTTTTATAACTTTTTAATTTAATTGCCAACCCTTTTCCCTTTAAATTAATCATGGATGTACAGCATTTAATCAAATAAGCTTTTTAAAAAAGTACATCTTAATATAAATAGTTTATTCAGTGCATGGTTGTGTATACAACAAATAATAAACAACTCTTTTGTACCAGGCAGAGAGCTGCCTGTACAGAACTAATTCAGTTTTGGAGCACAGAATCCAACGATGATTAATGCACAAAATCTTACACATCATGCAACTCTATGCCAATATTCCAACTTTCTCCCATGCAACAGACATGATGACCTAAATGGAAACCTAACTACATTTTTTAAACAATTGTTTCCAATAGCATGTATAAGTATATGTTGTTTAGGGGTAACCTGTCCTAACGCTTCCTCCTACACAATATTCACGTGCCCGTTACAGTGAAAGGACTTTTACAAATAAGACATTTCTTATAAAAAAATTAAGTCACCTTAATTCCACAGTTTCTGTCTTTAGAAAAGAAGCCACAACAATAGTTTAACATGACACACAAAATGGAATTAAGAGAAATCTACACTGGAGGATAATTTTATCCCTTTCTGTTAACTTCCACTTGGGATAACAAAACAATTCAATTCCTACAGACTGGGGTTAGCACAAGAACTTTACCAGAAACTACAAATCTATAAAAATTTATATTTCATTGTGTTTAAAACCACAAGAACACTGTTTGCTTGAGCCTGAGACACCAACTCTCAGTTCCAACCCTGATTTTTTAATTATTATTTTTTAAAGACATAGCTTTAAAGACCCATTGGAGTTCAGAAATCAAAAAGCACTATTCCAAATTAAAGGATACATTTTTTTTTATCAAGCCTTAGATATAAAACGGTAAGCCAAGGAAACAACAGAGTTTACATATTTGTTTTTTGTTTGCCCCTATAAAACATACAAGCATTAAAATTTCCTTTGAAGAGCAAAAGTGGTCTTTTTCTGAGTTGGAAAGCAAATTCTTATCAGCAGTGAATGCTGTGAAATGTTTTTGTTTCGGATTCCACAAAGCATAGGAGAGAGAGAGAAAGAGAGAAAGAAAAAGTGAGAGAGAGAAAGAGCTGGACATTTCTTCTCCGAGATTTATTCCGCAGTTATGTTTGCTGGCTATCCAACTGCCTTGTGATATGCACAAGCATATTCTACATAATTGGGGTATATCCTTTGACAACCAGTAGATCTAATGGCTGATAAACGAGTGACCTATGCAAGTTCAGTGGCTTGTCCTGGGCAATTGAATGTTTGGATGAAAGACTGCTAGTAAGAATTCAACTGCATCCAGAGGTAAGGTTCTGTTTAGAGAGCACTTGGCTTGCCTGAACCTGGCTACGTTGACTCATTTTGGCTCATGGATTTACCCCCATTTAGCACTCCTGAAACACTTCTGCTCTTTGTTGGGGTCCCACTTCCCGATCTTGAGAACTCTGTGAGATCGTGGAGAGAAGGTTCTTTGTACATTGCCACTGCAAAGCAAAAAAGAGGCAACACATCAGCACATGTCATGGGCTACTCAGTCTGTGGGTGCAAAGTCCAGCTGTGAAATGTTGGGATTTTTCATTTGAAAATATGCAATGTAATGAGAGAATGAAAAACCATGGCAAGTAGAACTCTCCATTTCAAACAGTCCCTGAGGGTCTCTGAGGTTGTCTTCAACAGATTGACATTTTAGAGAAGGGAAAAACCACAGCTCCTCCCTCCCTCCCTCTTCCAGTTAAACCACCCACCTACCAGCTGCAATTAGAAAATTCTACAAGATAGACCTAAGCTAATATAAATCAACATTTCCTTATTAATCATGAATTAGCACTGTTGGCAGCTGTGATTTGACCTGTTACCTGTACATGTAGCCTAAGCAGGTAAGCGTGAAAATGGATTTTGAGTCTTTTGTTTCCTTTGTTTTCACACCCATTAGAAGTGAGGATCAACCTTGGCATCAGTTGCCTAGCACCTAGTCCTAAATGTAGAATGCCAGACTAGACCAGCATCCACCCAGGGTGATGTACCTTTGAAATATCCTCTCTGATTTCAAAAGAACACTGCCTTAAAAGGCTACCTAAGAGCATAACCCAGAAATGGAAGGCTTCATTCCTCTTAGGGAAAGAGCATATGGAAGTTAGTTCTTCTGGAGAAAAGGAGGCACTTTTATACATCGACTGAGATCTCCCTCTTGGCATTGACCAAAGAGGGAGCCAAGACTGACCACAAGTCTGATTCAGATCCCTCAGTTAACTGGGATGACTGTATGTCCTGGTTTTTAATACCCAGTGGTATATGTAAGCCACATGCATTATTACCTTTAGTGTCATATGCTGATGCCACTTTAATTGCAGTTAAACAAGCACAGCACATCTGAGCTTTATCCCAGGCAAAACCAGACAAACAAGCTTTCTGTAACAGGAAGCACAAATTGACAAGCTATACAGCAAGTCATTAATGGCCTATGAGCAGATGTTTGGGCCATTTCAGGATGAGCCTTCATTACCTATAACAGGGACAGTGTTGACTTTGGGCACAAAGAAACCAGTAATGTTTCTGGTTACCAGTAACTGTATTTGGTTAAATTAGAGAAATGCTGAGGTAATGCAGAAAAACCTGAAAAAAGCAGCTCTGGTTAGATTAACAGCATGTTACAGAACATTATACTCCTGTTAAATAAGTAGCCAGACCCTGCAAATACAAATACACAGCAATTAAACACCTCTAACACAGGTCAGTGTCAGTTCAGACGGATGGAGTGAACCCAGGCAATTACCTTTTAATGGTTTTGGAAGGAAGTGTGCTGCAGGTTTATTTTTCTTCACGTGGTTTCCTTTCATTATTTCTCCTTCTTTGTTAAGACCCAAATACCAGCCCCGACCAGACTGTTGCTGTCTGTAGATCATTGAAGAATATGTCACGTAGTAGTTTTCAAATACTGATTCTTTGAACTTGCATTCAGGTGTAAAATGTTCCTGTAAGGAAGTAACAGATGTGCTGAATCTCGCATCAGTTAATGAGAAAGCATCCAATAACCATTGTTTTCCCAATAGTTAAAAGACATACCTCTCCAGCTATGAAACATGGGTCCTAAAAGTATTAAAAAATCAGTAACACCATTTGAAACCTGTGAAATGATGCTGTGAGCAGTTCTAAGATCTTTTTGAACGATGAGTATAAAGTCTAAGTGAAGATTTATTGATCGATGCAGCTAATCAATGTTGGGCAGATGTAGCCCTGATGTCAACCCCGTGGGACCAGCTGTGGTCAAGCCTCATGGGCGGGAAGTGAGGCCACGTAATACCTTTGTTAACTGCTGGCCTTCACTGTTTACGAGGAAAGTGAAATAAAAATTCAAAGCCAATATGCCATGAATAAATGGTTGTCTCTTACTAACCCAGCAATATTAAATTAGCTCGTAGCAGCTGCCTTCTTGGTCTAATCTACGCTCTTTCTCTGCCCGGCGTATCATCCATGAAAGCCCAGCTGTCAGAGTCCCACTGCAGACATTAACCTCTGCTCCAGGACTGAGCCACAGCTGGAAGCCTGCAGGATCGAGCCTTAGTCTTCATGTTGAAATGCCCTGCTTCTTTTTGGGAGATGGTATTGGGCTAATAGAGCAATAAACCAGGACAGAGCCTTTTTCTTCCTGCCAGTGGTGTGGCTGGCTTTCCCTGTGCAATGATCCTGACTGAACCAGTGTCATTGCACTATTGCCCAAATTCAAAAAAAGATACAGACATGAAACACGGGTCTTAAAGGGATCTCAGACCAAACCACAAGTCTTGACAGCACTACTCAGCTGTTTCCTAAGGCTTCTAAGTGGTCCAGGTTTTTTAACATTACAAGTTCTGAGAACATCTCACTTATGGAGTCTAGATGTTCATAAAATATGAAAGAGGAAGGGTTGGTCTGGTGATGCAAATGTTAACATCACAGTCCTGCCTGTCATCACACCACAGAGCAGCCAGTTGTTTGCTGGTCTTCCCTTGTGAAGGCAGCCAGCTTCAGAGAACTGCCCTTGTGCTACAGAGGCGTGAAAGAAAGGAGGAAAAATTGTGCTTGTATAATGATTGTCATTTTGATTTTTAAATATTACAGGAAATTAAATGCCTCAGAAGCTTAAGATGTTTTTATCTAGTTCCTCAAATATTCTTATGTGAGAAAAAGACGGTATTAGAAAAAAAAATAGAAACCCACCACTGTGTTTTTTCTGCACATCTTTTGCCATTTTGTCTCCATAGGAGAAAGAAAAAAGCTCTCATACTTTGACTGGCATTTGCTTCAACAAAGAATGTGAAGTAAGCAATTTTCTTCTCTTTTTCCTTCAAGCTAATTGGCTGTTATTTAGTTAATTGACAATTGGTTTCAATTGCTGTCAAATGGGGACAGCCACTGCATTTTTGTAAGATTTCTGCATAAAAGCCTTCCCTCGCTGTTGGTGCCCAGCACCAGCCACAGTAACAAAGACTATTGCAATTAGCAGCAAAATGGAAAAACTACAGTGCTCTCACTGGAAGACTGTGGTTTATGTACAGTAATTTGGAGCTGTTTTGGGTACAAAGGCCTGCTTGTACACAGCAGCAGAGGGTCAGATTGCAAACAGAACCACAACATTTACCCTGGCTCTCTTAGGAAGCAAGTTAACCTCGGTATGAGCAGCAGCTCACAGAGTCCCTTGGAACAGAGGGACAGAAAAAAAGACACTAAAAGCTCCTTCACTCCTGTTTTCTCCCTTGGCCCTGGTGGAAGTACTGTGCAGCTGAGTTTGCAGTTGAGCCCATATACAGCCAGACCAGTCCACATGGTGCAGCTCAGTGTGCCAGATATCCTTGAGAGCATCACAGGCAAAATCCTCACCCTGAAACTCAGCAGGAACTACAAAGGGGTGGATTCTCATGACAAACAGTGGGGCACAGAAACAGACACATCTCTTTACTGTGCTCAGTTATCATGGCAAATTCCCTCCCAGTTTTTCTGGCACTAAAGCAAGACCACCTCATTTCTCTGACTGGCTTGGCACAGAATTGTGCCCCTTTCTCTTAAATGATACCTGCTTAATTCCTTGGCCATGGCTGCAGCTTCAGAAAGGTGCTGCACAGAGGGAAAGGCATCCTTCTTGCCAAATAAACAGCTCCCACAGAGCTCAAGTGCTCTGCCTGCTCCTGAATACTAAGCAGCTGCTCACCTTTTGCAAGAGTTTGTTCCCACCCGTCACTTGCCTTTAGTTTAATCCAACGTGTGTCTTTCCCACTCATTACAAAAAGAGCCAGGGAGGAGAACTGCAGAGTGAAGCTTTGAATAAGGAATGGTAGCATGGGGGCATTACAATTAAAAGGTACTTCCCTAAGCTTGGCAAGTCCACATGCCAACTCAACTGGGTATGGACAGAACTTCTATGAGCACATCAATTTGAAATACAGTGCAGAGCAGTAAGTGCAAATTGGCCATTATGTTATCTCTGCTGCAAATTCTTTATTAATATACTGAGGAAGAGCAAGCTAAAGGTGGGAGAGGGCTGACTGCCCCAATTAACACTTATCTTTTCCAGCTCATATAGTCAATCCTATGGAAAATTTATAAACACAAAGAAGTGTTTAACTCTAAGGTCAGTTTTTTCCTTTCTCTCAGCTGTCACCTTTGTCCATTTTTGCAAGGAAAATAATTCAAATGATTTCCAGGAAGTCCCGTGTTATGAATAAATTGTTACACAAAACAGATGAAATTTAAGTGTTTGTGTGGAACTATTCCAATCTCAGCTTACCTCAGAAGTCAGGGATGAAGGTACCTACACGACAGCAAACTGCGCTCACTCAAGCCCCTCACACATACACCCTAACACTGAATGAATGAATGAATGAATGATAAATAAAAGCTAAAGAAAGTGCTGGATTCACTGTAGTCATGACTCAGCCACGCTTAAGTAAGCAAGAAGATGAACTGTCAGGAGCTGCTGCTTAGTTTTGAGCTCATCAGCTGAACTATTGAAAGGTTCCTTCATGAACAAATCTGCAGCTGCATTAAATATGTGAAAAATAATTTAGAAAGAATAATTTGGTGCATGATAATATGGTAAACAGCCTTGTAGCATATACTTAGTGGCTATACTTCCAGGAAGCTGACTAGATTTTATCTAAAATAATCCAGTCTTCATTACAGGTATGCCAAGCCTGAAAGGTGAAATACCGTAAAAATGAAGCTGGAATTCTTCTTGTTCTAATAGTGCAAAAGCCATGTTTCAAGCCAAAGACCATCCAAATTATCAGCCATCACACCTTGCACACCCATCACACACTGCAGGATTGCCAGTTAATTATCTTGTGCCCCAAATGACTGTGATGCAGGAATTCAGACTCCCCATAAGCAGAAGACAGGAAATCTGCTTTTAAGGAAGGTATTTAGTGTCTTCAAGATTCTGTGATATCATAGGAGCCTCTCATCAGGATGGCTGTATGCACAGGGCAGAGAAGGAGGATGAAGATGTTTGTTCTCTGCTATTTATTGCATACTGTATTTGCATTGTGGATACCATCAGCAGGGGCCATCACCAAATACTTCATTTTAAGTCATTAGGTCAAGATTGAGTTTGTTCAGTGGGTTCAGTGTCCTGCAGCTGCCCTACAGCAGCTGATTAGAGCAATCATAAATTTTATTCAGATGGATTTAGTGCTAGAAGCATGAGTAAACAGCAAGAAAAGAAAAATTAACTTTGAAAAGTATTCAGGAAAAGTATTGAGGACTTGGGAAACTTAGAAAATGTTCTTACATGTTGAGCATGTAATTATACTCCTTGTGATCAATGACTATGTCAGCATATGGGATTTATTCTTTATTTTCTCCACTTAATGAAAATTGGATATTTTTTTCTTCCATATCCCAGTTTCTTTCAGGACTATAATGTAGCCCAGGATTCCATTCTATAATCATGAATTTTTGAAGGAGCCTCGTTAAGGCTCCAGAGTAGTGATTTTCTGTGCCACTGAACCTGCCCTTTTTTATTAACAGAGATTGATTTTCTCCATCTTGGCATGTGAAGTTCCAGGGTGTATCCTCTGGATCATCACCCTGCAATGTGCAGTGATATCAACACTACGAAATGGGAATACTTCAACTTTAATATTATCAAAAATAACAGCTTTTAGATCACCAGTGTGAGAAGACCCACTGAAAAAACTGGTATTTCCTGAAGCCACCAAAAGCTGTTTGCTATAGCAATGGAAACTGCAATTATCTTAAAACAATTTATTTTGGATCAGATATCTCACAGTTTCCACAGACAGGTCCAAATCCCAAAATATTGTCCATTTTGCTTAAATTTAGTTATTTTGAGGAATCCTAGTGATGTTAGTGGGAGCAACTCACAAATTATTAATACGTACAGATCCTGTGGGGATTAGGAAGACTGTTTGACTGTAATTCTGACTGTAATTCTGACAACAGTTGCCAATCACAGCAACAGAAATGCTCTCTAAAAAGCTGTGGGGTTTTGAGGGCAGATGTATCAGCTCAGTGAGGTGGCTGCTCTTCTTCCAGGAGAGTTGTCACAAAGACATTGTAGGTAGCCCCAAGCCCTCAGGAGGTGCTGTAAGGCTGAACTAACTGCTGCCTGAAGAAATTACCTACTGCTGAACAGGAATTTGTGGAAGACTGTAATTCCCCTTAAATTCCCTTCAAGACATGTGCACTGGCTATAAGACCACGGAAGGAAAAAAAAATTAGATCAAAATTTATACAGAGGAGTAACACTAAATTATTTCGTCAGGTAAACAACTTAATGGCAGGAGTGATAGGAAGTCACAGTTTTCCTGGAAGGTGATCCCAAACTACTCCACAGCATGGAACTGCCTTATTGCTAGTGGAATAAACAGGAATATATCAAGTCACACATTGTCAGTGGTGTGAAAACTTATTTAGGACAAAGCTTTCAGAAAGAAAGCTCCCTAAAATGGAGCCCAAGGAAGCAGCTGGATATCCAGCACCTCCAAAGTAAGATTTCAGGTTGTCAGTAGGTATTCTCTGAATCTATGAGAAAAGCATTGAAAAGATCCTGTAATGATTCCCTTGACATTGTTCCTTTGCACAGCAAATCAAATGCACCAACTCAGGGAAAAATGCACACAGTGAACTGAAGTAGAAAACATACTAATTACAAATACAGAGAGCTAGAGGTGTAAGTTTTGTACATTACTCTTTTTCTATCCTTATCAGTGAGTGACTAATTTGTGAAAACGTGTCCAAGCCATCTTTGCTCAGATTTTTAAGTGGCATTTAGGCACATAAATAACCAACTATTTCAAGCCTGGTGCGTCACCTCTCAGTGTGCTCTGCCCAGGGAATGGATGTACTGCCTGATGACCCCAGGGAAAAGACTCAATGACCATAAATATTGAAATTTAATTGAGACAGGAACTATGCATGATCATATTTTTGTTCCCTGTCTTTTGATGATGCTTCACTTCTAAAACTGTGTTGATTAACCAAAGCCTTCCTTCACTGAGGCAAGAGAACTAAGGTATGATACGTACAGAAAGGAGACACTCTTCTGATTACTGCACAGGAAATTAATCCTGTTCAAAAAAGCCTGTAATGTGGTTAAAGCTTCTGCAAGATGCCACCTCACAGATTTCAAACACAGGTCCCTTTTCTAATCTGTTCCACAAAGTTATGAGGTGCAATTTACTTTGCATGAATAAAAAAGGCAGAAGATCCACTTTGCCCCAAAATGCTTGTCTTCTGCTTCATGTGCAGATGATCCTGCAACCACAGTACAGGGAAAACCTCTGCCATTACTTGAATGATCAAGTCTTATTTGAATACTTTCTAGTGCTCGCACCTACCTTTTTTTAATTTCTGCAGCTTTAGGACACCAGACTTGCTAGTCCTAGTTCAAAATCAGAGAAATTCAAATAAAATAAAAGGAGGAAACTAGTCGTTAAACATTGCCTGTTTAGTGAAACTTGGGAATTTTCACTAAGCAGTAAGTGCCCACCAGGTTGTCTGAGGACTCTAAACCAGACTAATGGAGAAGATCAGCAGATGTGTTACAATCCTACTATCACCTAGAAGACATTTTAAAAATCTTATTTAATTTTTATTGTTTCCCACATACAAAAGGCCTGCTTCCAAATCTGTAAAGGAAAGACTATGTGTTAATTTGCAATTAGGCCTCTTTGGAGCGAGATCTTCTTATACCAGAGTAGGCAGAGATTTGTGTTTTTTTGTTTGTTTTTTTTTTTAAAGAAAGATTAGAATAACTTCCTTGATGCCTGGCCAAAAGTTGTTTTGATTCATGGACTACCCTGCCAGGTTTGGTCAAGGACTGGTTAACGCCACTACAGTCTCTGGCTAAGGCACTTCCCAGATGAGAAGTGGGATACGGAAGTATCTTGCATGTTTTCTCTGTATTTCCTCACTCTGATCAAATATTCTTCTCTAGGTATGTGCCACTGAACATTTTTGGGTGGAGAGCTTGCTGGACCTTGGATCTGACCTGCTGCAGCTTCTCATGATCCTTCCACATAACTGAGTCAAGCAGAGGAACTAAATTTTCCTGGCTGAGCAAAGCACCAAGAGCTGCCCCTGTATGAGATCTGCATGGTGAGAAAACAGGGACGCTGGAAAAGATGTGCTCCCTGAAAACATGTTGGGAGAGATCCTGGCTGCTCATCCTGTCTGAGAGATTGAGTGATCACTGGAGGCAGCTGCAGCAGGTCACTGTCTATACACAGCACATAGGTAGCTGTGTGTAATAAATACCCAGAGCCCACTGAAGCTGGCAGATCATTTCATCAGCCTTGGAATCGTGCCAACTGGTGAATCCTGCTTCCATTCAAAGCTACAAGAGAACTCCCTTTTCCTCTCACTAGGCTCACAGTTTTCCCCAGAGCACCCAATCCTTTTCATAATTTTCCTAAGCTCATTATCTCTGTTCCCTGCGACAGAGGCTTCCACAGGTGAAGCTGGCACTGCGGAAAACATATTGAAGATGTGTCTGTTGTTGTTTTTTATCATAAGCACATTTTTGTCTTGTTTTTTTTCACAGCTTTCTTCCCTCAGCTTTTAATTTTGGAAAACGGCACATAAAAGTACCTGGTCTGCCTCTTCTGTGCCATTCATTACCCCACATCTCTTCATCATGTCTCTGCTTATTTATCTCTTGTCTTAACCAAGCAGGCCTAATCTTTTTAAATCTCTTCTCATATGAAAGTTTCTCAGTGCCTCTAATAATTTTCATTACCCTTCACTGAATTCTTTCATTTTTTTTCCCCTCTATCATTTCCAGAACTGAAAAACAACATTTAAAAAGAGGTTTTACCATTGAGTTGCATAATGGAGGTGAGATATTTTCAGTCATTTGTGTTATGACAAAGTAAAATGGTCTTTGCTGCTTAGCCTCACTATTGTGCATTCTTACTAAAGTTCTCTATCTTTTCTGTCTCTGATAAATATGGTCCAATTTTATGGTATTTCTGACCCTCTGGTAAGTCAGTGTACCCAAGCTTAGATATTAAAGGAAGGGAGAAGGAAGCAAAAGGCAGATAGGACATCTTTCTTCCCCAGAACTAGAGCAGAGAGCCCCAAAAATGCTAACCAACCTATACAGCATACCCGTTATTACACAGATAACCTGCCAGACACTGCAATCAGATTTCTAGCAGTTATAATTGACATCAAATCTTGGTATTGTCAATTCTCACAGATACTCTCTGTTGAGCAGAATGTCCTCAGCTTAAGTGCGTCACACATGGCTTTTTTTAAAAGAACAGATCTAAGTTGAAAAACTCCTTCTAAAGTGTGAGGACCATGTTCTACTCCCAGTTACAGACAGCTCTGCATCCCACTCATTTTAATGGCCAAGCCCTGAACCCATTGCCACTCACTTAACATGGCTACTGGCATGAGATGCTGAAGGCCTAAGAGATGCTGGAGCCTTGGCATCACCACAACTGCCTTGTTTTGAGGGAACTACTTGTGGTTTGTTCCTCTGAGTTGCTAATTGCCCTCCAGCTCTCCCTTTGGCTTTGTGTGCTACCACCTCAGCGGGACACATGGACAGAGACACCGTGCAAAGCCTGGCATCTTCCACTGAGCAGCACCAGACTGCAGCAAGAACACACTGAGAAGTCGCTCCATCCGGCAGACAAGTGTGGTGGGAAGAGACATCACTTTGTCACAGCCTGGCCCTGCAAGGGGAAGATGTCTGTGAGCTGGCAGGAGCAGCTGAGAGAGAAAACACATTCCTGTCCCAGTAGCCCTTTTACACAATTACTCTTGTGTTCGTCTACATGACTGCTGTCACAGGGGGAAGCCCACACTGCTGCTGCTGGGGCTGCAGAGCACAGGGCAGCAACCAGGGGTTAATTTGCTCCTGCACAACGTGGCTTGGCCAGCATTTGTTAAAACAACACCTGGGAGCAAGGGGCAAGAAGGGTAGAGCAACCTTTCTACTGCCACACTGAGCACCTTGGCTGTACCATCCCAAAATGCTGCTTGCAGCTGTGTGGGCTGTGAGGGGCTGCAGGAGGCAAGTAAACCTGGGATGGGGTCCAACAGGCAGCAACAGCACCTGTCTCTGGACACTCCCAGCCTCAGAGAGGATGGGCAGTGATGCTGGAGCATTGCATCACCAAATGCTCCCCTGACACTTCTGTAGTCCAGCTTTCCCAGTACCAGGGGGCTCCCCAGACAGGCTCTGTGGAAGCAGTAGGGCTAATTAGAAGAGTGTAGGATTTACTGCTGTATCCTAGATACAGGACATTAGCTCTGGGCTAAGGAGATGGAAGAGATCTCCTTCAGACTGACACCCATGAATTCATGCAGATTTATCTTAAAGGGCTGAAAAACAATAATCTAATCAGTGTTTGCAGCAAGCTCTAAATCTGTCTGTTTAATTACAAGCAGGGACATGACCCCTTTTGCAGTGGATGCTCCTAAAATTCTATGGAGAATCAAGAAAGCACACAAAGGTTTTTCTTTTTGGGGGGAAGAGCAGCTGAATGAACAAAAGTCAGAAAAAGTGCTACCATCCTTCCTGTGGGAATAGGTTATAGCTGGGAATGCTGTTTCTGTGGTAACCTGCAACCTGGCTGAAAGCCTGTCTGTACAACTGCTGTGAGTTCAGGTGGGTAAGTCGATGTGGAACTGATCCCATTGTTCTTTGCTCCTCTGGTGAGGTGCCACTCTATGCTTCTGGTGGCAAATGCTCTTTCACCCACAGGCTGGGCAGGTAGCTCTCCCAAGCACAGTCTCTGCTCAGTTCAGACCTCCCCAAACTACCACCAGCCACTTTGCTGACACTGAAAAAGAAAGATAGGGTCTGCCCCACAGGAAGAGATTAGAGGCTGCTGAACGAGCTCTTTTTCTGCACACAAGAAATTGCCTCTGCTCACTGACTGCGAGAAGCTGCAAGTGGAAGATAAATAACAGCACGAGCTGCAGGAGAAGGAATAATGCCACACTACATCAAACAGGTCCTTGTTTCACTGTCAGCTTAGAGTCTGTTCCACACGAAAGGACAGCCCTGCCATTTGGCCTGGGTATTTTATTAATGTGGATGCACATTTATGGTGCCGTGGATTAGCCGATTACTCTGGCGTTCAATACCGTCCTTTTACACTGGAGTTCTAGGCAAAGAAATTTGTCCTGTTATTCCCTGTGTGCGGTTAACAGCTCTCTCAGATGGCTGCTGCTCTCTCCCCAGACATCTCTGTGCACTGACTGCTCTGGAACCGCTGCTGTAGAGGTGCTTCACCTATACCAATACAGCCAAGCATGTTTTAGGAAGCCACTGTAAAGCATTGTAAATTACTAAATGCAGTATCATCTTTGGACTGGCATTATATACTAAAAATAGTGAGCAGTGACTCTTTCACAACCTGATACAAAATGTATTATGGCCAAGGGAAATACTACCCACACCTTTACTGCATTTTGGTCAGTTCTTAATGTTCAGGTAGTCTGCAAAGAAGCACAGACATCTTGCTTTAAGAAATCTAGGCTATGTGATATTTGTCATTTTACTACAAAGTGTAAATATAAAAGACTGAGTTTAATAATAATAATAATAATTATTATTATTATTATTATTATTATTATTATTATTACAGGTTCAAGAAACTGGTGAGCTCCACCCTGACCAAACCAGTACCTCTGTCTGACCAAACGGTAATAAGACCTTTTCAAATGAGCTTGATTTACTGAAATCCATTTATTCATGAATGCTGTGGATGGATGCTTTTCAAACCGTGGTATTTTGACTGTGCCAGGGCATTACTGGCAGCCAAGCCCTGCTTCTTGATACAGAGCAGCGATGCTCTTCGGAATTCCTCCACCCTCATAGCTCCCTAAATGATGCTATCGACCATATGCTGCTAAGAGGATCTCAGAGGGATGTTTGTATTAGGTGGCAGGCTAATTGTGGCATTTGAGAGATTTCAGATGGCAAAAACTTTTAATAACAAGATAATAAAGATTATACAAGGGAGATGAGATGTAAGAGTGATCCTTTATTTGAAAGCTGATGCTGACTGGTAGAAAACATTTGTTTCAGCAGGTAAAGAACCAGCCGAAGAAAGGATACTTATGCAGAAAACAGGCTCAATTTCTCTCTGTATATGATGTATACACATCTTATAAGCAACATTTTCAGGGTCCAATTCATGAAAATTGTAGTTTGGGGAAGTTTTCCAGCACCTTGCACATGAAGAACTGTGCAGCAGAGCAGAGTCCAGCTCCCCTGCACAGGCACAGGTAACGGGAGTGCAGACATACTGGGTCGTAATTCAGGGAAATCGTGCACTAGCACTTAAATCACTGCATTGCTCAAACAAGCAAGTTGGCACCACGCAGGTTGAGAAATGGGAAGCTTCATGCTACAGTCAGCACTCGAATCACAGTGTGCTCTCCAGTAAAGCCTGAACATGTCCCTGGGAAAAGCTCAGACAAGGAGGCAGCAACCAGTCCCTTCCTCCTCTCATCGTCCCCTTGGAAACCAGCCCAGGCAGAGCCCCAGGAAAACATCACTGAAACATCAGATAGGCCCACAAAGCTGCCTCCAAAGTACACATAATGCAGAAAGAAACAAACCTTTCCAATACCTCACTTTCATTATATGGCTGTGATAACATCTAGAGACTGGACTGAACGTTACATGTGCTCTTAACAGTCCTCCAACCACTGTCCTAATGAAGTTAAGAAAACACGCTGTCCTTTTCGGTGATTTATGGCAAGTTTTCTCTGAAATGAGTACAGAGTCTAATAGAAACCCCTGTCCAAGAGACCCTTCCAAGAGACAGCCTGTGCACACAGAGAAGCTTATAAAGCTCTGTTTTCTTTCCCACACAGTGATAGGGACTTTGTGAGGGTCTGTCATGTGGCTCTTTTATGACTCCCTGCTGCCCCTGGGCTGTGTAACAGATTACTCTGGAGCCAGACTTTTGGGAGACACCATGATGCTGTTGTCTAAGCAGCAGAGGAGAAACAGGTCCTCGGCAAAACACTTGCAAACCTAATTTAAACTTGGAAGACACCCAAATGTCTCTAGGAGGTGCCACTTAAACCCCTAACCTAAGATAGCCTGGACTGCAATCGCAGATTTCTGGGAATACTGTGGAACAGTTGTTTCATGAGCCAAACACTGCAGATCTCTGTATTATAACATTTCAACAGGAGAACTGTTATGAGTTCTCACACAGTGAAAATATCAGCAAAACACTAAGTTCAAACATAAGTATGACCACTCCCTGACTTACACATCAGCACCAGCAAGTCTCTCAGGTTTCCTGAAAATCTGAGTCAAAGAACTCTTTCCATCTCTATCTCCATCTTCATCTCCATCTCCATTTCAATTTCTCTGACTGTGTTAACTGTTGAACAGACAGGGAGCTCCCTGAAAGGATTTAGAAGGTTTCTAGTGAAAACTTTGTTCCTGAATCATACAAAAAGGTGAATGATGTGAGCACTTTGATTTTAAACCCAAAACTTGTATCCCTGCCCCAGAAAGTCCGTTTAAGCACAGTTAAAACAAAGAACATCTGGTACTAGATTAACAGATGCCGTGCACTGTATTACAAGGAGGAATCTGAAAGTCCAAGGCTTAGTTGGAAAACTACTGCCGCCTTTTTTCTTGAGGTATCTAAAGTGCCTTGGATCAGTTCTGCTTCTAAATTCTGGTTATCTACTTCCAAGTCAGCAAATAATATCTGGCTGCAGCCAGCCAGGAAGAGAGCACAGCGAAACCATCCTGCAATTGAAAGTAAAAAGGTGAGTTTGTCCCTCAGAAAAGGTGAACATCTTTCAATTTCACCACTGGTTGAACTTCCATTTCACTGTCCAGAGGACCTGTTGTTACTGTAACCTAACAAGGAGCAAAAAAGGCTGAGGCAAGAAGGCACAGCAGACCAAGGATTTAGGGATTTGCTGACAAATCCTATCACCTGCCTACTGAAGTCTGTACAAAGAATATGGGCTGACAAGTTCAGAAATGCAGTTTTCCTGCAGGCATGGGGGCAATGCTAATGCGGTGTTTTGGTTTAACCCCAGGTGGCAACTGAGTACCACACAGCCACCTGCTCACTTCCCCACCTTCCTGGTGGCACAGGGAGGAGAATCAGAATGAAAAGAGAAAGTCAAACCTATGGATTGAGATGAGAACAGTTTAACAACTGAAAAAAAGTATAACTAATACTAACAAGAAAAAGGAGAGGGTTAGAGAGATTAAACAAGAAAAACAAGTGATGCACAATGCAGTTGCTCATCATCCCCTGACTGATGCCCAGCCCGTCCCCAGGCAGCAAATGTCCCTGTTTCAGGTAACTGCTCCAGGTTTATATACTGAGCATGACATTACATGGTACAGAATATGCCTTGGCTAGTTTGGGTAAGCTATCTCAGCTATGCTCCATCCCAGATTCTGTGCACTTGCTCACTGGCAGAGTATGGGAAACTAGAAAGTCCTTGACTTAGGGTAAGCACTACTGAGCAACAACCAAACCATCAGTGTGTTATCAACATCATTCCCACACTGAATGCAAAACAGCACTGTACCAGCTACTGAGAAGAAAATGAACTCTGTCCCAGCCAAAACCAGGATAGGGGGCCAGGCATTTCCTCCCAAACCCAAAATTGAGCTGAGGAGGTGTTGCCCTGTTCCTCCTTCAGTGTTACTGTGGGGGTGAGTCCAGTCTGTGAGCTCTGCTGGAGACCTCAGCAAGACTGGTCCATCCCAGTACAACACAGCTCAGCAGAGCAGTGCAGGCTGTCCCCAGGTGGCCTCAAGTTGCTGACCCCATCACCACATGACATGGGTTAAGTGAGCTTTAATACCAAGTACTGCACAGCAGAGGATTTTGGTTCTGCTCTTCTCTAAGCCAGGGAAAGTCTGCCTCAGATCAGCCTTTGGCACTGGGAGTCTGACTGCTGAAATGGAAAGAAATTACCTTGGGCACATCTCAGATAGAGTTTTTGCTTTGCAATATTTGCAGGGATTTCTTCCCCCTTCACTGGAATAGCCCCCAAACCTTACAGTCTTATTTTGGCAAAGCTCCCACTGAAATGAATCACGACTTTGCCTGAATTAGTGCTGCAGGACTGAGCTCTAAATTATTAAAAGCGAATGATATGTAAGAATTTATGTCAATTTTCCAAAACTGCTCAGCAAAGGTTGACAAAAATCCTTCTTTGAAACTAGAAGGTATGTGACTGAACTCCATATCTGCTTTGAAATCTCAGACCTAGCTTTTCAGTGAAACACAGTGCCTTTTAAACCTCATACTTTAATCACTGTTCTTCAGTACAATGCTGAAGTCTTGCCTTGTTTCTTTGGTTCAAGTAAAACCTCGACCATTACCAGCTTTACACTCTAAGTTACACCCTTGTATTACAAGCTGACTCCCTCCTTGTGGAGAAAGCTGTATGTTCATTCCTTTTTCTCCCTCTTACAAAATATTCTACAGCCTGAACAGGCAGATGTACCTTCCCAGAGCGACCTGTCGATATCCCAATACCCCTTCTTGTTCCTACACGGCACCTTCAGGGGAGTCAGACTGAACATCACATATTGCTTTAGGCATTCTGTCTGCATTTGTACAATTAGCCACAGGTACAGCAGCATTTGTAGCATAATGGGAATTAACTCTTCCCTGGATTTGGATTTTTTCTCTGTGCCACCCTTGCAGCCCAGTGTGTTTAGCTAAAGTGGAAGAAAGAACACCAGACTGGGGCTGGCAGAGCTCTGGGCCTCCAGATCTGCAGTGACTGATTTCTGGGGTATGTGACTTGCAGGAAACCTTCAAGAGTGACCCACACCCTGCCCCTTGATCCCAGCCTCAGCCCTTTGCCATGTCCCCCAGAGGAATGAGTTACTTGTGTTCACAGCAACACCACTTAAAAATTATCATCTTATCAGGGATTCCTGGACTTTTGTTACAGTGTGGAATGTTTTTATAATTATTCCTAACCGGCTTTGCCTAGGATTAACTGAGTATACAGACTAATTATTTTTTCTTTCTGTAGGACATAACAGTTTGTCTGCTGGTCTCTTCTCTTTTTAAGCTCTGATTGGTGAGATTCAGCTCTTCACTTCAGTGTCTCCCACCACTGGATGTTTGTTATTGAAAGGTGGATTCTGTCAGACCTGCAAACACATCCACACAAGCACAGAATGCAAACTGGAAAATGATGTGGAAGAAAAAGATTAATTTCTTCCCCTAGATTTTGCAAAGCCATTACCTGGTTTTGAATGACATTTCCAATTCAACACTGGGAACTGCTAAAGCATTTACATAAGAATGCAAAAATGCACACATTATCACTGCAGGAAGCACTTAAAATTTAAGATAATTATATAGTATGGAAATGATTTCAAAGGCCTCAAACAAAATAACAACTAATTCTAGAGAGTCACCCTTTAAGATGATTATTACTCTGCACTACGGCTGATCTCCCACTAAAAAAATCCTTCTCTTTACAATTATATGCACATTATAAATTCCTACTTTGTTCTTCCACCATCAAGCTCCTACAGCTGCTGCTGACAAATCTGCATTCTCTGAGAGCTTAACTAGACAACCAAAATATTCACACTGGGAACTGAGGTAAAACACAATCAGATGCAATCCTCCCTTCACCCTTGCCTTACAGTGAGTCCTCTTCTCTGGGCTTCTCCAGTACTGGTTTGCAACAGGGGCACAGGGAGGATTCCTCTGAGGAACTTGGTATTTCTCTGCTATGTAACAAACAGCAGAAGAAACCATCCTACACTGGACTCAGCAACATGGGTTATACCTAAAAACCTCTAGCCAGGAGCTGTAGGGGGAAACCCCCTCTCTCTTTCATCAGCACTGCTGGGTATGCAGTGAGAGAAGCAGCCAGTAAGTGGGGATGCTACTTCTCATCTGTGCAAAGTAATAGAAAGCAGTAAAAATGTATTCAGTCAGCTGCTTTCCAGACAAAAAAAATCACGTTTAAACTGAGGAACCTGACATGGAAAGGGAGAAGCACACTTGTATAGGTGAAAATATTTTGCCCCACCAGCCTCTGTCCACCTTCTGCTTTCACTCCCCACTGTTGCTCTGGTTCCTCCCTTCTGCCCCACTGCTGCCAATCTCTTATGTTTTCCCCAAGTGTTCCAGGGGAAAAAAAAATATTCTGCCTAGATCTATTGCTCAAGGCAAAGTCATCTGGGGAAAAACTTATCTGCCAAACCCTAATATGTTTTTATTGGATATCTGCGAAGAGAGATTTACAGAAGCTCATGCCAAAGTAAACCACTATTTTTTGTTCCCCCACAGCAAGGGCAAAAGTACATACTGAACTCATAGCAAATGAAAAATTCTTGTCTCAGATATTATGGAGACTTAAGAAAATCGCATCACAAGGCTCTGACTGAATGGACAAGAGAAAGTGTTTTCTGAGTCTAATTATTGGAAATAATTGCAGTGATAAGAGCTGAAACTTCCTCACAAACTTCAGCCTGGAAAAGAAAACTGATAGATTTAAAATCTCAAATTCTGACAAAGTACAGAGCAGATGAAAATAGTATCTGGTAATGGGAAGTGCAGCCAACTTACTAATAGGTGTAGCTACCTGGGCTACATGACTATCTCAAACAAACCATAGCATCGGAAGTCTGAACAAACCAGAGATGTTTGATTGGCAGTGGGGTTCCTGTGGAAATTTAATTAGGCTTGGCTAGAAAACATTTCAGTCAATGTTGCCATGAATTCCCATCTATTAAATAACACTTTGCATGAGTAGAATGCTGCCAGCTTTTGCAGAACACCCTAAAGATTTGTGTGAAGAGTTCCTGGGTAACTGAGTGGGCCAGTGTAGGGCAATGGCATTCACCACAGTTATTTAAATCACCCAAGCTACAGCATTTCTTTCTTATGGTCAGTTTGTCTACCCCAATATTGCACTCCAGAGACTGTTTCTGCTAGAAGGAAATGTGCCAATGAAGCCTCTTGCTCTTCAAACATAGACACAGACTTCATAGACAATGAAGTCCTGCTTCCCTAAACAGCAGCTGGCCCCCATGGCAAAAATTGCTCGGGTAGACATCACCTTCCTTCCAGGTTGTCCCCACTGCTTCAGTCTGAGTGTTTGTTTCAAGAAGGCTGAGACTGCTCTGACACCTCTCCTTCCATGAACCTGGTTTTCTGCTCCATTTTTGGGGGCATAGAAACCATCACAAGGAGCAGCCAGAGACACTTTCCTGCCTGCCTGTACCATGGGGAGCAGCCATGTAGGCTGGCACTGAGGTGGCCCCTGCTCTTGGCATGCCTCATCCCATGCAGGAGCACAATTGCCTCTCCCAGTTTTCTCAGATGAGAGAAGACAGGAGTCGCCAGCCTACAATATCACTTCTAAAAACAAGCTTGCCAAACTCACTCAAAAATGAATTATGAAAGTCTAGCTTAAACCAACCAGCTGCCTACCCAACACCTGTCTAGACTGAGAGGGAATTACACAGAAAACAAGATGCTCTGTCTTTACAGCAGAGCGCATATTTCATGTATTGTTGTCACTGAAACATTATCATTATTGAAAAATACAAAAGACCTGTGCCAAAAGATGGTCTAGATGTCATCTTCTGCTGCAGACACAACCTCGTCTGACCTTTCAAATCAGCCAGCACCATTTGGGGTCAGGACACTGCAATTGCCAAATTCAAGCTTGACACTTCCCAGCATTGCCTGGGACAAGTCTCTTGGTGACAGCCTCATTTCTCAGGGACGTACTACGGGGAGCTGAACACATTAAAATGAGCTCTATATGGAATTATGAGCACTATATGGAATTTTCTATTTTGTAAGACAGCAGTGATTACAACTGTTAGAAGTAATGAATGTTTGCGCTCCATTGTGAAAATGAGGACTACTAAATAATATCTGAGTGTAATCACATTTACATAGTTGAAGTGTGCATAGAAAGAAAAAATAATCTTTTAAGACATTCACCTTTCCTGTTCCCAGAAGCTGCAGTCAGTATGATACCAGCCAAGAATGCAAAGGGCTGAATTACTTCTGCAGATAGGAAAAGGATTTATATATTTTTAAATAATTCACGTGAATTATATAAAAAAGCTTATAACCTAATAATCAAATGAGATATAGAGTACCTCATCATTGGAGTTTTAATATGACATATCTCTAAAATACGTATATGGTTCAGTGATTTACTAGTAACCTACTTTTAAAACACAGGTACACCAAGATGCAAAGCACAACAGGTCTAAAACCCCACTTTCCATTCACACTGCTGAAAAAAAGAGGCAACTAAATTGAGTTGTTTTTATCATCCCTTCATAAGTATTAATCTGGTAGTGGGCTGCCTTCTACTGCAGCATATAAAAAAATTAGCCTTTCATTGTCAGAGACCTCTACAGTATTATTGTTGTTAATTTACTTTCTGAGTTTTCTGGGTGTGCTGGGTATATCCCAGACATGCAAGAAGGACCTACTTGCCCTAAGAAACTCCAGATCAAAGAATAAAGATGAAAAATATTCATTAGAGGCAGCAGGAAAGAAGGAGTCTTAGAGATAGGCAGCAACAATGTAATGTTCAAAATTTTTTTTTAAAAAATAAATCCTTAGAGCTGAAGTGCATTTTAGATTCAGTAGCAACTTCAGCACTCAGAGTAAATTCATGGAAGTGCTGCCGTGCTTTAGGAATGTGTTATCCCTATTTATCACGAGGCTTGGCTCCCTGCGTTCACTCCTTGTTTTCAGAAACAGGACTTGTCTGCCAGCAGCACCTCCCAGCGCTCAGATGATATTCCCACATGAGTGATTTCACAAAGAAAAAAATGAAAACCCAGCTCTTACATGTTTTGCCCAAGGCTAATGGGGAGTTTATTGCCCAGCGTGGATTAAAACCCCAGAACACTTCTTGACCACTACTGTTTTTAGTATAGACTTTTCTTGTCTCCGCTGACTCCACCGAGCTCTCCTGCACACTGAGGGCAAGGTAAGTTTGGAGGCTCTTGGTTTATTGATTTTTAAACACATAAAATGTCCTGAAGTAGCCCCAGTATTTGTAGAATCCTTACCATTTCCTGCTACATTGCTAAGCCTGTCTTTCGTCTTTTTCTGTAAATTTTATTACACTTGGAAGATGCAACAGGAATTACTGGGACTAGCAGAAATCCAGTCTCAAGTTCCCACAAGGAGTATGGTCACACCTCTCTTTTACAAAGTCAAAAGGCTCAAGATTAGCTACTAATGAGGGTCTAAGCCTCCTGCCTGCAGAAAAGCAGTGCTCTTTCCAGCAAAGAGGAGACTGCCCCTGTTCACATTCACATTCCATTTACCTCTGTATCATAGATTTCAACTGAAGTAGCTGTATTGTCCTCTGACTTGGAAAAGATACACACCAAGGAATGCAGGGGCGTGGCCCATCCCTGGAAGTGTTCAAGGCCAGGTTGGACAGGGTTTGGAGCAACCCAGTCTAGTGGGAGGTGTCCCAGACCATGGCAGGGGGGTTGGAACTAGATGAGCTTTAAGGCCCTTCCAACTCAGGCCATGCCGTGATTCTATGATGATTCTATGACATCTTCAGACTGACTCCTCTGCAAATTTATTACTCCTTTCTGAAGTGAGAGTTTCCTGTAATAACACTTTGGTGACCTCTACCTGCAGTGCCCAACTGTAAAGGCCAAGTGGGCAGTGAAACTTTTGAGATAATTTTACCTGATAAAGCTTGTTTCACCCTGAGACTGGCTGCACAAACAATGCACAGCTGGAAACAGCACCTGGTTGGCATCAAAAGAAAATTGGGCTACAGCAGCAGCACGGTCCTACCATAGTTTCAAAAATTAATTAGGCACTGTGCACTACAAAGCTTCTCCATCCCTTGACAAAATGAGTCCATGGTATGTTGGGAGGGAAATCAGTGGGAGGATCTGTTGGTGATCACTGTATACCAGTAAAACATGGTTAATGTACATCAACAGTTGCCCACTGCACCAGTTACAAGTAAGCTACAAGTAAGTCAAGTACTTTATTTGTGTAATTACAAGGAGGCAATCCCTGGGGGTCATACAAATAATTCAGTATACTAGCTAAAAATGAGGTTTCTGAGAACATTTACACTAGTATAGTCTGATGGGATGCAGAGTTCTGGAAAATAAATGCCAAAGGGGAAGAGAAAACAGTTAAAGCTAATTTATTTTTTAAATCAAGTGAATATTAGCATTTTTCCCCCTATATTTGCTCAGCTTTAAGAAATAGCTTCTTTGCTTCTTCATTGCTATTTCTTCCATCTTAGGCAATATATCCCCATTTGAGGAACTCTATCTAAGGCTCAGCACAACTGCTAAGGAGTGAAATGCAGTTATAAGAAAGCCCTTAAAATACAGCTACACTGCACTGCATGTGGGAGGCACCTTTGTCCATCACCAGAATGGACAGCCTTTTCAGGGAGCTTCTAAAAAACAACCCTTGTTATTAAATTAATCATCTTCTGTCAAATGGCAGAGCGACAAGAGAGAAAATTTACCTGGGTTATAACTCAGCAATAAAGGTATATAGAGAGGAGGAGGAAATTAGGTTGTTGCACACACAGCAATAACATCGTGAAGCAAAATCCAATATTGGAAGAGATAAAAGTTTTCCATCCCAATATTCCTCCGTGACAACTATGAAAGAGTATTCATAAGAACAAGGGGAAAAGATGAAAGATAGCAGTAAAAAATGCCTTTGAAAAGTGAGCTAACAGGTAATTAATACCTCAAAAGAAAGAAGATCAGAAAACTTGCCCAGATACAGATCTCAGTAACACGCTTTGGGTCCTCCCTCTTTAGTTTTGCTACATGCTCTGCAAAGGTGACTCAAGGGGCTGCCTCTTCCCATGGAAGCCTCCCCCTTTCCACCCACCAAGCAAAATAACAGGTAGATGGGGGCAAGCGGGGTATGAAGGTGGCAATGGCAGTGACAAGCCAAGGCAGAAACAAAATGTGTAACAGTGACATGTTTTGTAACAGCAATGACAGATTTTAATAAGCAAGCTATTCTTCAGTTTTGATTTGAGGTGTATATAATTAGGCAATGTGGGTGTTGAGTGATAAAACCCACAAGAAATACACAAATCAGAAGCAGCAGTTTTTTGAAACCCTGGCCTGTTTCACACTAAATGCCATGACCTATTTTTGTTGTATTATTAAATTTGGAAAATAAAAGGAAAACTTTTTCATCTCTGCTTCAACATGGGAAAGATATATTGGGGACATATGACACTGCTCTTCAAGGTCTCTTCTTTCAAGACCTAAGAACTTCTATTTGTACTTTGATTTCTTTTACTGTTAACTGGCTTCTTCCTTGGAGACATGAGATCTGCATTGTCTTTTCCAGATTTTACAGTGATCACTTTCACAAACTTTACCACAAACTCAGTTAGATATTACCCTGTTCCAGATTTGAATAAGAACAGGGAAAGTTAGAAAAATTCTCTGACTGCTGAGCAAAAGCAAGAATTTACAATGAATTTCAGGAATATCCTTTTGAAGGAAATATGACTGCTGAAAAAATAAGGACTTTCTGATCCTCTCTGAATTTTCAGGCATTTGCAAACATGACAAGATTCTTCCATGGGCTACAAAAGTATCCAAAACAACTCATACTCCTCACTATCATCAGTAATGGGCTGAACATGGAATCAGTAGAGAAACTGCACAATACATGTCTGTATCTATCTCAGGAATTTAATCAATTCCTTTTAAAATAAGCTAAATCATCTTAATTAAATTTATAATGTGAAGTACTTTGGTGTGCAGGACAATGTCTTGTTCTAGTATCTTCACAATCTTTCATATAGGCCTCCACTGGCCCCCAACTCGTGAATTACCTTTTTTAGAGCAAGTTATCATCTCTCAATCATATGAATGTTACGTAATGACACATCTTGATCTACAGTGTTCTCTATGAGCAAAAGCACAGTATTATAATTTCCCAAGAAATCCAGTCCATGTGCAGCAGATGACCAAAGATAGTTGTTATTGAAAACACTATCAAATACAGATCTTGGGAAACATAATTTGCCCAAATCTCTTGTCCTACAGCCCGCATAGAAGCACTGGCCAACCTTCTCCACGTTTTGCTCTATCCAGTGTGTCACACTTACTCAGCACATGCCATCCCCAGCAGGGGCACAGCAGAGCCTGAGCTGCCATGAGACCTGCAAACCCTTCCACAGGCTTCTCTGAAGCCCAAGCATTCCCCAAACACTCAATCATTCAGTTTTGCAACACCTCTATCAAATGATAAGGTATTGTTACAACCAATATAAACAAATCTAGTCCCATGGGAAACGCCAGGACTACAAAATCTGTTCTTATTTCAAATCAACATGAAAAACATCAAAATCTTGGATCTTTTCACAAAACAAAATATCAGAAATCATCTCTTGTAGAAATCTCTTGTAGAAATCATGCTACATTTAGGCTATTATACAACATGAAGACTGGAACTGTAATTTCAAATTTTTTTTCAGCCATAATACAAATTTTAGAAATAAAACTTCTACCTTTTCTTCTGGAAACAGCTATCTCCCAGCTTTCTCTCCTGAACCCTATTTTCCTGAAGTCTTTGTTTATCCTTATGAATGAACAGCCCTGTTTTACAGATGTCTTTATACAGCACCTCATCCAGAGGATCCCTGATCCTGCTTCCCCAAGGATCTTCCTAAAGTTGTCATCCCTTCAAATTCATAATAGCAGTGATTAATAAGAATATAAAACCACCAGCAACAAGAGCTTAGTGGGAATGCTATACTTCTAAGTGAAAGCTGATTAGTCTCAGCTGTTCCTTCTGGCTAACAGTGAGCTGTAATACTTCCTGATTCCATCTGCTTTACTGCTTGGCCTTCTGTAGGGAAAAAAACCCCACTTTTATTTTTATGGCTGGAAAGGCAAAATATCAGCATTTTTAGTGACCCCAAAGCTATAAGGAACTCAGGAGGATGCTACTTTGCCAATAATCTCCACAAAATTTTCCTTTTTATTATGCTGCCTTTTGACTAAACATGCAATTGCCCCTGGGGAATCTGACAAATCCCCATGTCCCTCTGCCAGACTCATTTTCAGACCCAGTATTACCAGGACTGATGTTAGTGGCCCCTCTCAACCTTAGCAACCTTGCAGCTGTCTGTCAAACAGCTCCCACATGGGGATTGCTCCCAGTGCTGCCTCCTGCCTTTGCCATCTATCTCTGTATCCTCTGCACTGGTGTGGGATGAACCCCAGCTCTGCTCCCAGCCTTTCCAGCCCAGGAGGAGTGTGAGGTGGGGATGGGAACCTGACTGCCAAAGAAGGAGGTTTCCTTTCACTGAAGCAAGCAACTCTGCTCTGTTGCATTGAGGACAGCACTAGCTAACCAAATGTTTCAAGGACTTTGCAAGGAAAATGTTATTGCAGGACAGAAGAACTGTTTTGGGGGTAAAAGACCCTTTTAACCCAGTGTGGGAATGCTGCTGTGGGCAGGCACTGGGCTCAAAACGCTGCCATATTCAGACAGGCTTAGTGACCTTCACAGCTATGCCTGTGAGGTGCCGCACGCACGCTGGCAGGAGGATGCTGCAAGCAAAAGCTGGGAGCAGTAGGAAATGGACTGCTAAGTGTCTCATTAAGTTCCATTAAAGGGTCTAACCACTACCCTTGGATTGACTGTCAGATGGAAAACATCTGTTTTATTTAATGATTTCTACTGGTGCTATTCAGATCCTAGCAAGTTTGAAATGTTGCCCCTTATGCACTTAGAGCACATTTCCCAATTAAGAGCAGAGTGGTTCTTTTTATAGTAAAGTGGGGGATTTGCAGTAACTCTTCTAACTCAATTGTAAGGAAGATCTCCAGAGGCTGATCAACTTTTTCATAGCAAAAATTAATCTTGGTAAGAAAAAGCAAAATCTTAACCCACACAGCAGTTTCCCAGATGAGCTCTGTCCTGGGCATGTCTTCTCTTAGTCCTATCCACAGTACCTCACCTGAAGGTTGCAAGATGTGTCCAGAAGAGTAATGTGCAGAAACTGAGGCACTTCTGATTATCACCAGGAAAAACAAGGACAGATTCATGGAATTACTTACGAAGAGACTGACCTGAAAGAGTGAGTGTATTGTCTGATATGCAGGAGACTCTTTCCTGCGGGAAAGCACTTTCAGGGAGGTCGTAACTTAGCCCTTATCACTTCTTGATGTAAAGAGAAAATGCTTTTACCAGTTAATGGCTCAGAAAAGTGCATGACTGGTTACTGTAACCACAACAACATATTCAAAAGCAGCGAGACAGAAAATGAAATGCCCGATAAGCATATGTTGTTTTTAATAAAAAATGATTTAGTGTTAAGTGGACCACACTGTTTCCAAGGTTGCTCGGCAAAAGCAGAACATAGGGGGAACCAGCATTCTCAGAATGCCTATCTCTGCCCCATCCATCACCAAACGCAGCATCTCCTCAGCCTTCTCTCCCCTGTGCATCCTACCCCATGCTGCAAAATACGGCTGATACTTCCCTTTCTCCGCCTTCCCTATATAAACTGTTCAGCTCTCCCAGGCCCAGCACAAGGCTGTACCAAATTCAGTGCTTAATGTACTCCCGGGGTACTTAGAACTAAGATCATTTGGTCAGAATTGAGATTTGGAAAGGCAATTTTGTCCTGGCCTCACATTAACTGATCATTTATTACACTGCAAGATCAGCCGTGTGTTATCAATATTAAGAGGCCTGAAAGCCCCAAGAGCAGACGTACCACAGACTGACAGTAATTTATTGTGTAGAACAGCTGAGATGAGATTGGAGGAGAAGCGCTACCATCCAGGTGGCTTTCTGAGTACAAGCACAATGAATCAGCCATCAGCAATTTAACATCCTTCCTGTGAAATCATGCAAAAGGAGGGGAAGTTGGCCCTCACTCTGCCTGCTGCTCCCCCTGCTCCCTGGGAACCAGAGAGCAACACGTCCATGACACACGCTTCAAAATATCTTTGCCTTCCACAAGGTTCATCCTAAGCAGGGCCTAAAAATACCTTGTTTACAGGCTGCTGCTGAAACAAACAAATTTCCCCTTGTTTCTACAGCAAAACCTTGCTAGATCCTGCTCATGGCACCCTTGCTGTGACACCACATCTAAGCACAGAGAGATTAACTCAGTGGGCAGCCCTGGTCACCCCCAGGTTTTCTGGTCATGATATACGATCTTCCTCCAGTTGCATTTTGTTTTTTCACTTTGGAATAGGTGGGTAAGTTACTCTAATGTGCAAACCTTAGGCAGGAAGCAATGTCCAGAGTAAAAAGCAGTTCTCCTGGCAAGCGAGATCTCAAATAGGTCTGAGTCAACAGTCCAGGAACCACCAAGCCATGAAGATGCTGCTTGTTCTGGTTCAAACAACAACCACCTCCTTAAAGTTTTCCCTGCAGCAGAAATGCAGTTTGTTTCTTTCTGGGAATGATATAAGAAACATTAAGCTCAGGCAAAGGCTTGAATGGGAATGTGAATCCAGGTCCAGAGTGAGGGTTCCTACAGAGCAAATGGGCTGAACGAAGAGCAGAACACAAACAGTGACAAACAAGTATGAGATAGAATTTACAGAGAAAAATATGTTGTTAAATTACCACCTTCTTTAGTGAGAGCTGAGCTGGTTTAACCTCCACCAGTGCCAATATACCAATCCTAAACATACTGCTAATGTAATAAGAAGGGATATAGGACTGTAATAAAGGCTGAGTTTCCCTGAGCACTCCCATCCAGCTGAGAAATGCTAATGCAATGTTTTTACTTAACCCCAGTACTTGGACCCCAATTCTGAGAAGGCGCAAAAGCAACTGCTGCTTTCATAAAATCAAGTCTCTGATAAGATGTTGCAGGTTCCACACCATTTCCTAAAAGGGAGATAAGGACAGAGTTTGGACAACTCACATCCTGGGCAATGGTGACTTGGAAAATTCAACTCTGGGTACAAAAAGCACAAGTTCAGGTAAACTCATCAGTTGATAAGGAAAAGTAATTCTAGTACAGAGATGAAAAGTATTTTAAAGTCTCATAAAAACAATCAGAACAAAAAGCACTTAAAACTTTGTATTGAATCTAGCTATATCTTTGTCATCCTTGCTTTTAGGGCTAGACTTGTACAGCTCAATAGGTCAGACCAAAGGCCAGACAGGAGCACTCTGGGCTCTGAAAGTACCATTACTTTTACAAGCTGCTGGATCATCACTTGTGTGGTCAGGCCAAGGACTGGAGGGATGTCACCCACGCTGGCAGCAGCACAGACCTGCAGAGGAGTTGGCTGTGCTGGCACCAATGATGCAGCACAAGTGGTGGGTGGCTGGAACTTGCTGGGGACAACCTGTGTGTTTGACTGCTCCCCTGTAGACAAGCCCTGGGGCTCGTCCACTTTTGTCTACTTACATCGTCTCTTCTTGGTGAGACCACAAGGTCTGGGTGTACAGAACTCTGGAAACCAGGCTGCAGACTTTGAGAAACACTGCCTACCTTCACTGCAAGATTAAGCCAAGGAGAAGCTCATCTTGGGCAGTCTGGGGCATCATAAGCTGACAGCAGCATTGCTACACTTGGCTCTGTGGTTGCTCCTTTCCAACAGGTAAAAAATAACAGTAATTTTCCTGAAGGTTTAATAACTTTTTTTTTCACAAGCTACAAATGTCGAGACAAAAATCAGCAGGAAAGTCCAAATCCTTTGTTATCATGGACTAACCTTTTGTAAAAGTGTTATAAATGGATCCTTACCATCAAGTGAAACTTGGTTCAAGGGGAAGGTTTGATGGTGTACCTAATTTAGGTTTGAGGAAACTGTCTCTGTGCTAACTCTCTCCTCTCATATTTCACACCACTTTGACAATCTCAAATATTTTCACTTATGCTGATGCTTTTCTCCTTGGTGTCAAAAAATGTTGGGAAAATTTTAACATGAACCTTCAAATTATTTTCAAGTTGAAGATTATTCTGAAAGGTGTCCAGTTGCCCACAAAAACACCCCCAAAATATCTGCCATTACTTCCACAGCTGAAGTGAGGTTAGAAACTTTAGGGGACATCTTTGTTAAGCTTGGTAGGGAAAAAAAAAATCACTACAGTGAAAATCATCTGTCATCAGTGTGTTCAGTGGTAGCTGCTGGGATCTGAGCAGCGCCTGCCGTTTTGGAACTCATCTATTCCCAGCTTGCTTAGCCACCCCACCAGCAGTTTTCTAGCATAAAAAGGGGCTATTAAAGAGTAATTCCTGCCTTTTGGAGGTGCCGAGACTCATGTTCATGGGACAGTTGCTGGTGAGAGCTGCACTCAGCCTGCTGGAAGGGCTGTGCATGCCAAGGGCACACGAGACACTCGCGGACAGATGGAGCAGCTGCCACTGGTCCCTGCCACTTGCTGCTCATCGTGAGCCCTTCCCACTCCTCTTGTTTAACCTCCAGGCCCTCTCAGAAACACAAGTGCTGCCTCACAAGGGGCGGGTTAAACGGTTCTGCAAATAAATAAGTAATGAGTGCCCGTGTTGCAGGGCCGTGGTTTGACTTGGAGGCAGCACCCCCGGCCTGCCTCTGGGACCTGCTGCACGTGGCAGCAGCAGGTTTTTGAGGCTTTAAGAGTAACAAAACCCTGCTGACAGTTCAAACACTCCCTCTTTGGCCCTCCCGTAGAGCTGCAAAGAATTTTGCAAATGTTTCTTTTCAGCAATTCTGCCACTAAGTTGCAGAATTGCATTGGAAAGCAGTGTTGCATTGGAAAGCAGAAGTCTCTCGCTCAAAAGGAACTCATTTTCAGGTAAGAAAATTAATTTATTACTGAAAAGTCAGATGCAGGATTTGCAAGTTTGTTTTTTCTTAGTGGGAGAAAACTATGCAATGGTCTTGCTGCCACAGAATGGTATAAAAAGTAGTTTAAAATTTCCTGTGCAAAACTGTATTGCAGACCAGAAGCAAAAATATACCCATGTGCACCAGGAGGTAATATACATATTTTGGAGAAAGTTTATTTCCTCTGAGGGAAATCACTGAATGTTTTAAACTCATGAAGAAAGAAGACAGAAAATGTGGCCCAACTGAATCCTCATTACTAATGTCTGCATTCACCTGGCTCACCCATGCAGGACTCCATGTCTCAAAGGGTTCAGCCTCCAGCCCAGATACTTTTCCCACCACTAACTAATTCTCTCCCAACACTACTCTTTCCCTGAGTAATTTTCTAGATGAAAAAAAATTTAAATTAATACTTTCCCAGCTATACTTAGTTAAGAATAATCCAATCTCAGATGTGATGGATGGCTGTCTGATCTGTAATATACTTGCTATATCATATGCTATATTATTCTGCCTGCTTTCTTTCCATATTTCTGCTGCTTTATTAAATCCTTCTCTCTCTCTGCCTTTCCCCTTTGGTAATTCTCTGCTTAGTTTCCAGCCTTATTTTTATCCGTGGATTTTTCCATGACTCCTTTTTTTCGCCCCTTGAAGAAAATAACAAACCCAACAGTGTCCAAGACCCAGTCAGACTTTCAGACTTCGAAAGCTCACACACCCTGGCTAGCAAGCAGCACACTTTTTGCCAGTTTTCACATATTTTTTAACAAGCTGGCTTTCAAATAAAACCGACGGCATTTCAGTGATACAACTTCTTTTTGGCAGAGATGATTGCATTCCTAAGCAGTTCATCCAAAGGCTTTGCAAAGGCAATTCAAGCACATCCTTTCACCTGGGAGAAACGGACTGTTATTTCCCAGAGGTAAACACACTCTGATGCTGATTTAAACAGAGCTCATGTAACTGTGTGTTCTGCTGTGAATGGCTAAGGATCACTAGGGCTTACACTACATAGGCTTCCTAGCTATGACAATTTTAAATTATCCAAAGTGTATATAGGAGTTGAGTTGAATATGCATGCCTGCCACCCCCATTTCAAATTGAAAATTGCTTTTTTTATAATAAATGCTTATTTCAAGCAGAGTATTTGGAAAAGAAAAGCCCTTTCAAGCCAGGGTGTCCTCTGAAGCAAGTGGGAGAAGAAACAGGTTTTAGAACCACTCCTTTTGTTCCAAAATGGGAAATGTATTTTGTTATTTTTATAGTCACACACTTGCCATTGGCTCCAGCAGGCTTTGAACCAGGCTTGTAAGGATTCTGGGAATAGGAAGGAAGGGGGAGATGGGATGTAAATCTGTCCTCTCTACTGGCAAAGAGAGGGATGTTATAAATTCTGGGGGGAAAAAAAGGAGAAATGTAATAAATAAAATACTGAGAAAAGTGGATGTTAAAAGAGAGGAAGTGACAGGAAGAAAGGAAAATAGAAGTTAGAGTAAAAACTAACAAACTGTTTGTAAAATAGATGCAATAAGAGAAGAGGGAGCTACTGAAGTTAGGGAAAATCACGTACAGTCTCTGGTACCATCCTGGGAGAGGAAACAGCCTGTTTGGGAGGCAGTAACTCACCCTTTGCTCCCCCTTGCAAGGTGAGGACCACGGCAGGGAAGAGGTTTAGGTATAACCAACAGCCACACCAGCTTTCTGCCCCCTGCTAAGGCTTCAGTGATGCAGGGCAGAGTGTATCCAAAAATCCACCTCACATCCATGGAAACCGGTATGCAAAACCCAGCAGGAGCCCCTGTGATCTGAAACGTGCCTGCAGTCCCACCAAAGCCAGGCCAGTGTCCTGTCCTGTGGGCAGGAGCAGAGCCCAGTGAACCTTCAATGTCACTGGTACAGGACTTTACCTTCTCTCCCCAGTATTAACAAATCCTTAGACAACTTCACACACTTAGTCTCTCCTTTAAATGTCTTTAGGTTTCCTCCTGAGTTAATGAGAAACAATTTCTGAGCTGATCGTCTAAAAAAGGGCCCCTCTTCAAAGCCCTTTCCAGGTGCCATGTGCACACAGTAGCAGATCCAGGTTCCCTCTTTAGATCTCACTTGTCTGCATTGGAGGACTGCTCCTGGGAGCTGTTTCAAAGGCTGAAGTGTCAGCATCAGAAAGAAAAGAGGTGTGTGGGTGTGAAGCTACTAAATGCAAAACTGTCACTCTCCTTTCATTTACAACCCTGAATATGCATGCATACAAAAATGTAGGGCTTATATTATAGTTTTTACTCTTGTAGCAGAAAAAGGAAAAAGAGACTAAAAGATAGGACGAGGCTGTGCAGGTCAGAATTGTTTCTCGGTTAATCTTTTTCATCAATAATAATTCCTGTCAATAAACCCTGCCCTACCTTGAATGTGATTGTCTTTTATCATCTCAGGGAAGGGCACCATCAACAGACAGACACATCTGGGTTGCTGACTGGTCAACCACAGTAACAAACAACAGATTAGTGTCTTTAGTCTTTTACCCAAATAAAAGCTGTATAGAGAATTACTGATGCCCATCCTAGAAGAGCACTAGCTTAAAAAGCACCTCAGGGTAAGAGAGGGGATTCTGAGGTGTCTGGGTGTTCACAGCCTGGGCTCTGCCCTTAGGTCTGGAAGTTCCCTGGGGTGGGACAGGGTACCCAAACAGTTGCCCACTGACAACTGGGAGGGCTGTGTTTACTGGATCTACTGAACTCATGCCCATAGTGGGAATCCTGTGCTAAAGAAACAAGAACACACAAAGGTGCCTGGGACACTCTGCCTGCACCAGCCTTTCATAATGTAAAATTTTTGGGAAAATGCATTGCTGCTCTTTAAGCAAATCCATTCCTTACCTAGTCTGCACTAGCCAAGAAGGATGAAAACTTATCCCATCTGATGGGAAACCTGAATTCTGCCCCTTGGTCACCCTGAGTCTGTGTTTTAGCAAGAACTCTGCTGCCTGCCTGCCATGTCACCTGGTCAGGGGACACCTGCTCACCATCTCAGCAAGACATTTGCTAATGCCCCCAGGAGAGCTCAGATGCCAGACACCACCACCATGTTGCCATAATGCTCTGTGACAGCTGAGGATCACTGAGCTGCTAAAACACTCCTGTCCTTGGATCTAAATGGAAAACAGTGGTGGGGCAGAGGTAAAGCATGAAGGACTGAAGGTGGAATACATCCTTAACAGACACCCCCAACATCTAAATGAAACCTACTACTTTGATACTAGGTTTTACTTATAAAACCTCCAGACACTGCTGAGCGACTAAACTTGCAGGCATTTCTCAAATGAGGCAGGTGTTGAGCTTACCAGCAAGGATGCTGGAGGGTGCAGATGGAGATAGCAAATTTCATTTGGAGGATTTTAAGAGCAGACACATGCCCCCTGGCACGCAAAGCCAGTGCTAAACAAATGGTGTTTGTGCACCTTGATGAATTACATCAGTGCACCTGTGTTAGCAAAGAAACACTTGCTACAACCAACAGACTAATGGTATCATCCAAATCCCTGAAAGATAAAATACACATGGGGTAAATGGTTCCATTTCTTATTCTGCAACACACTGCATTATAAAAGGATTTCTCAGATGAGATTTTTTTCAGTATAATGCAATAGGCTACATGTGGGGGATGGAAATTAATGAGAATGTCTTTCCTATTGCAAAGAACTACAGCACTTTGACTGATCTGCTGGGTTTAAAGGAAAAGCTAAGTGTTTAAAATACACACACAAATACAGGCTTTCCCAGTTTCAAATCCTGGAAACAGAAATGCTGCAGATTGATGCTGTTCTATTGGCCCCCTGCTTGTAGGAGCAGGACCATTGCTGGGAAGATAAAGCACACAAAATGACTTGAAAATGCTTTTATGATTAAAATTCTTGCCTGCCTTACAACAGATCTTTGCTTATGACTGGAATCTAGTCTTTGTAGTAATGGTGAATATTACTAACAGGTTCCTACATGGTTTTTTTTATTACAGACATTGCCCTAATCCTGATTTTATGCCACCTTTGCCTATTACAAGCACCAATACATGTAAATGGAGCTCTGGCATGGCACACAGCCAGAGGAGGGAACAACTTCCAAATAGATCAGCTCGCTAGATGCAGATTGCTTATTAAATATTGTTGTACAGTAGGTAACATAGCCAAGAACACTGATTTACAGAACTCCTGGCCTCTGGACAAACTCAGTATTTCAACAAGACTTCTCTGACTCTGACCCTTCTTCCCACAAGAAACTGCAACACTGTGGCTGCATTACAGACACAGTTCTTGGTTATATGTTTAGTGGCATCCAACACCTTGGAGACAACCAACAACCCTAAAAGCCACAGGACTGGGCCTTAAAAACTGGCACTTTCACAAGCAGTCACTTGAAGTGACCCTCATTTCCCAGGGGCTAAGCACTGCCCTAAGCATTGATGGTTCCCTACCTGAAGGCAGCCCAGTGGTTTCCCCAGTGGCTTCCCCTGGGTTTGGTAAGAGTTGAGTTCCTCTGCAATGTTTCTTTCCTTATGGCCAGGAGCAGGTCAGCTTCTCTTCCTTACTCAGCTGCTTTATTTCATGAAAATTGCAGGAATGTAGTATCTCTGAAAACTGCACTCAGTCTGCTATATATTGTCAGAACTGGTTAATGCATGTTAATGTTATTAGGAGTAGAGGCACATATCAGATGCCCAAACCAGCTCACAAACATAGTATATACACTTCAAGAAAATAAAAGATGAAATGAGGATGTGAAAGTTTTTTTAACTGACTTTTTTAATCTGTGCTTGAATAAACCCACAACTTTTGAATCACCATGGTTTATAAATCATCTACATTTTCTTTCTATACCAATTATTAAATACATGCACACTCCAAGGCCCTGCAGAATATACTTCACTCTTGCACTGCAGTAAAAAAAAAAATCATAATACATCATCTGTTTGTAACAGGATTCCTTACAATTGAAATGTTGTACTCCAAATAATCTCAAAATCTTTTCTTAGGAAGCACTTCATAGGAAAATTGTTTTATTTAAGAGAAGTACACGAACAGGTGAATCTAAATTTGCATCACACCAGATGTCCTTGAGGTCCTATAACCACCCACACTGACAAAATAAAAGCGACTTCTGAAATGTAAATATCCTCTGCCTGCTGCCACTCAAATTCTCCTCAGAAGTTGGAGGAGAGGCATTACATTAATAGAGAAGTTTTAATAACCAAACAAGCTAGCACAAATTTAATAAGGCACAAAAAGACCTGCAGGTTTTCATCTACTACCCATCTTCTTTGCACTGACAGTGTGGAACACAGGATCTCCAGATCTTGGGAGAGGTTTCTTGCCCCATGCCCTGGTGTTAACAGCTCTCTAAGTGTGCATAGGTGGCTGGTCCCTAAAGAGGGATTTTATTTTTTTCCAGGCTTAGATGACTGTAATTTTGAACTGTCCACACATTTGCATGTCAAGGTGTTTGCTGAATGAGATGCTCTGGAGCCCACATAGGACAAAAGCATCATAATACCATCCAGGAAAAGGTCACCTTAAAGAGTAATAGGATTTTTGAGTGGTTGCTTCCCTAACCCATGTGACATGCTCATGGATAATCATAGAGAGCAAAAGAGATCAAGGGGTGATGGAAAGGAGCTGGTGGAGAAGGGCATGCCTCACCTCCTGGCAAAAGCTTACAAACACAGCCCTGCAAGTGAAAATATCGTTGTGAAAACCTGACCTTGCTGGAGTCAGCAGTGACTGTGACACTGACAGGCCCCAGCATGGCCAAGCACAGCATTTCATCCTCCTGTGCAGAGGACATGAAAGTGTTACTACTGCTCTTATCCCTTCCCCAGGATGCAACCAAATCCAACAGGAAGAGTTCAGCTATTTTTAACCAGATTCTCTTTCTGTCCTGCAAGACCTGTGTGGACTTACGTGCATCAGAACGGAGTTGGTCCGTGGACATTTGGGGCTTGCTTTGGCTTGGCATGGAGAAGATTGCTCAGCTGCAGCATTTAGCTCCTAATTTAATCTCAGATCTTTCCCCATCTCCTTTTTCAAAAATGCCTGAGCTGCTGAGATGTCAGATTTTGCTGCAAGCCAATTTCAGAGTTGTTTGCACATTATGCAGAATATAAACCCATATACAGCTATTTCATCAGTTTGGAGAAGAGGCTGAAAATACTGAAGTTTCCTTCACTGAAGCCTCTGTGAGAAAATGTCAGGCCACCAGGGCTCAGTGTGAACCTTTCAGCACTACCTGTGGCCACGCATTTTGGTATATCCCCCTCACCCTCCTCTGCAGCAACACCTCTCTAGGAACAGGCACGAATCAGGGCAGCCTGGCTCACACCCATCCCGTGTAGTGGCAGCATCCTCAGCACCAGCCAGTGCACTGGGCCACCTGAAACCTGGGGACATGGAGGAGGCTCTGTGAGAGGCCAAATACTTCACAAGGGGCAGCTCACACATGCTTGAGAGATGAAATGAGCTCTTTCAAGCTGTACCACCACTCGGTGCAGTGCTCTTTGTATGGTACTTGCTGTAACAGACGGTGTCACACAATACCAGGTGCTGATAAACACTGGGTAAGTGACAGACTGACATGAATAGTGAGAAATGCTGACATGACTTTTCAGGAGAAAAAGCAAGGTGTGTAAAATGAATGCTTGGAGAGGTGGGTACCAGGACTGTGTGAAATGTGCCCCTCCACAGGCTCTCTTTGATGGTTCCAGTTTGGTATTTTCATGTCCCAGTTCAACCCTTCCTGCACCAGCAACATCCTCTGAGGCAGTGTCCAAGGACATTGCTCTGATCAGGAGGCCTTCCCAGAGCTGCTGGAATTAGAAAAGGACTACAGTCACTGCTGAGTGTCTGACCAATGCTATTCCAGCTGCAACCCCATATCCTTTACTACTTGAACATAAAACCACACCATTGGTGAGACTTGGCAGGCAAGGTTATAGCCTTGGAATGAGGTCGACGGATTCTCAGTGTGGGTGTGAATGATCCCTGTCAATGTGAATCACAGAAAGACTGGGTTCTCTAAGCAAAAATACAATTCTTTACTCATAATATCTCAATTTAGAAATACAGCCTGACCACAAGGCCAGCTCTCATAAGAATATCTACTAAACAGTCACGGCAGCTTCTCATATGTGATAAACTGGAAGAAGCTTTCAAGGAGGCTCAGGTATTATCTGGTGACTGCTGGCCTGCTTGCACATGCCTTTTCAAGCAGAACACTCCATTTCTAACCAGCCATAGCAAAGCATTATTCACACCCAGTCTTTCAGAGATGATGCAATCAGCCTTAGGGGCATGATTGCCTCCTAAATCTCACACACCAGTGTGAGCAATGGACTAGTATCTCCACACCAGTAGAAAGTGTCAAGGAAGAGTTGAATGAGTAAGAACAAATAAATCATGAATTGAAATTTAATTCATGCTATGAAGCTAAAACACAGAGCTACCTTTGTGGTGATTTCTATTTGAAAAAGGAAAAGAAAAAAACCAAGTAAGCTGTTTTAAATCCAGATTGAGCCTGAGTCAAAAGTTTTACATCTAGACAGATCTGGACTGGGAAAAAAGCCCTGAGTTCTGGCACGTATCTATTTCTGTTGTTTGTTTGTTGGAAGCTTCCCTGACCCCTGCTCCAAATCTCAGATGAGGTTTTATTCCAGGTTCCAGTATATAACTATAAGGAGCTCCACAACTCTGCTTAGCAAAGGTTTGGATGTTGTTCCCATTTATTCTCTATATATGGATCTTTATCCATATCTTCTGTATAACATATATGTTCCTTATCTTTATACTAAGAAACAAAAAATTGCAGCATCAGGTTGGTAATGATGCAAAAATATTATTTCAGAAGACTACCAAGAAAACAAAATTTAATCAGGGTTTCAGGACCTTTAAGATTAGAGAGAAATTAAATTTTCTGTAGTCTTGCGAACCCACTTTTCAGAAAGGTGGAAGGAAAACATATCTACCCATTTTTGAAGTAATCAGTATTAACTCACAAAACACTGTTTATAAGAGTAATATGGGCTATTTACACATCCCCTGTATTTACTGCTCTCTTACAGAAATGGAAACTTTTACCTCCAGCTTGAAGTGCTTTGATTTTGGTTTAAGAACTATATGACCTGTAAAACCTCACACAACTCTCTACCAGCAGAGCTTTAAAGATGCCAAAACATGAGTCAAAGGAACAAACTCTTCTCTTCATAATGTGTGTGACCTTGCTGCAGCTGACACAGTGATGAGGGTATGTGGAAGGGACAACCTTAGCATGTTCAAGGCATGGGGAGTTTTCTATTCTAAGTTACTTGACATTTGTTTTGAGTAAGAGTAGAGATGTTCGGATTTGGCCTTACTGCAGCAAATAGTCTCCAGAGGCATCAGCATAATGATAACTTAATTTTACCAACATTACTTGACTCAGTAAAAAAGTACAGGTTGAATAATTGCCATATCAAAAAGTAAAGGCCATAACTATCACAATTACCCACATTAACTCCAACTGTTTCATAAGAGAAGCAACTGCTGTTTAGAAGACTGTCAGAGCCAGAGGGAAACAAAACAGCTCAACAACAGAAAGCCTGTTATTAAATGAGAGGTAAAAAAAAAAAATCACTTGTCTTCTTTTACTATCAGTCTTGCAATAATAAAATGAAGAGCTGCAAGTGCAGAGGGTTTGCTGTTGGGTAGCAAATGAAGCTCCATCAGATGATTCCCAGCCAAGCCAGGGTGGCTGTACCCATCTTCTCCCTTAACAACACAAAAGGAGGCTGATTTCCTGAGTACAGGTATTCCCAAGCCACTTGCAGATTAAGAGTGCCTCTTTCTCAGCTGAAAATTCAGGATCCTTCAGGATTCACCATGGGGAAATCACTGTATGGCCTCTAAACACAGCCCTGCCTGAGCTCTGTGATAGAGATGGTGATAAATGCGAGTTTTTAGTGCTATCAGATCAATCTGCTCAGGAACATAAATCATCAGTGCAATGGCTATTGGCTGATGAGCAGGGAATACCCTCTCCCAGCCACTGTTGCTGGACATAATTTTATGAAGAAAAAGATTATTCATTGTTTATTCGTAAGAGCTACAAATTATTTATAATAAATGCTTGCCATTCTTGTACTGTTCCTACAAGCATAATTAAAGGAAATATAAACTGTTAGTGCATCACTTAGAGAGTACAGGTGTTTTCTGGCATCTCACTGATTAGAAATGCAAATTTGGAAAACAATTAACTAACGTGATAGAAATCAACAATGTGTATAAAGCCCTTTCAGGTCTTTTCTACCACAGCTGCAATCATTTCCCCAAGAGAAAGCCTCGGGAAGTCTGTGCTGAACCCCACTGCCCATGGTGCAAGCTGCCAGTCTCTCTGTCTAGAACACACATTAAGTCTTTGTTTCACACAGAGGCAGCTAAAGCATAAATTAAAGTCAAGATTTTCAAAAATAGGTGAGTGATGCTGGCTCTGGTTTCATGATGCCCAACAGAAGTAACACAGTCATCCCTGCTCATCCGTGACACTAGGTATGCACTGCCTTCCACAGAAAGGTGTCAGGAAAAAACAGCCTGTACTGGCTGGTGAACCTTATCAGAGCACTCCTGGTGCTGTGACAGCCCTGCAAAAAGAGCCACTGCCAATGCTCCCCCGCACCTGGAGAACTAGAGATTTTCACAAGGGGCTGCCAAAAAACTTCAAGTTCTAAAAGCAAATGCCCAAAAGCATAAGGCATTTGAAGAGACGAATTATTAGCGAACAAAACAACACCTGGTTCTGCACTTGCTTGACTACTTCGTAGGAAAGCATCAGTCCAGCTACTGCATGGCTCAAAATGAAGCCCTGGGCATTCAGCTCCAGAGAAGGATCCAAGCCAAGGGCTCAAGTCTTGCCCATAACACCAAACAAACCCTCTGGGCATCCAGGACTGACATCTGCTGCTCACCCTATTCCTGATGACCATTCCAGTCTCCAGGCAAGCAGGGACTTTTTTCAGTCATTAAGTTTCACAGACCTCACAAATGCTCTGTTCATTTTTTAATGACACATAAATTTCATACTGCAAATCAATGACTGTCTTGTCCAGATCCCAAAAATTTTACTCACATAAATTAATTCTTCCTCTGGAAGGCAATCAATGGAACTGCTAGCTTGAGTAAGGATTACTTACATGAGAAAGGGTATGCAACATCAAGCCCATTAAACTATTGGTGAAGGTTTCACTTCATCAGGTGAAGGGAACAGATCTGCACTTCAAACTGTATCTGTTTCACTTTATTAGAATTTTTGAGGTTTTTTTGTTCTGTTTCAGATCATTCACTTATTTACTCTGAGCTTATTGTGCCTTCTGTCAGTGTCAATATGGCTCAGCTGGCAGCAGATGATCTGCTAGATCCGAGCACACTGGTGTGAAAGAACGAGAACAGAATGAGAATTGATGTGAACTTTTGCCTGAAACCCAAACTGAAACCTTCATATTTATGAAACTCTGTTTCTAATTTGTGCACCAGCTCCACAAGAGATTCTCATTTTAAAAATACTTGCAGTTTAGACTAGAAGGTCTTCCAGTTTAGCTGGAGGACACGAATACTGGCAGGGTAAGGAACAGCCCACTCTTTGCAGTTTGCTAAGCCCATTTTGTTAAAACATTAGGTTCTGGAGCTGTCATTTAAGGAACCACATGCTCACAAGTCCTTTGAGGTTTGCCCATTCCCAGTCAGCTCAAATGTAAGGTCCTACCAAGACTTGGATTCAATGCTCTCTCATAACAGGATTTTTTTAACATCTGAAAAAGCTCTGGGGATGAGGATGGAGGGTCTAAATTGATCTCTCATTTATGTGCATTCAAAGTAATCAGAATAAGAAAAGGGAAAGACTGCTTTATAAAGCAGACAGCCTCTTGTGCTGTGCTTCTGAAACAAGCTCTCTGATTTTTAGATACCTCCTGAGGCTTTAAATAAACAGAACTGTACTTCACCAATTATTATGCCCGTTTTGCTTAGCTCCCCAGTGGATTTCATTTTAGAAGAACCGTACTGCTCAATATTCAGAGCTCTTTGGGTAAAATTACAAAAATGAAAAACAATGTGATGGCACCTGTAGCATCCACAGAACATAAAATATGAAAGGCTTTATCAGTTCAATTATTTAAACCATCCAATTTCCTGGTAAAAGCTATTCTATTGACATTATATCCAAAGACTCCCTAATTCATTCTAAATTTTGGATTCCTTTGTTAATCCTAGATTGCCTAATGGAAGCAGTTCAATATGGAAATGCAAGTTTCTTGATACAATTTTCATTCAAGGGACTTTTTTCTTTCCCGAGCCCTTTTTCTGTTTTCCATTCAGGAATTCAGCAGCTTTAACTCTGAGAATTAGCTTATCTGTGGAAAAGTTAGTTTCTGAAACCAAGGCTTCAAGGGCATAATTTAAATATGACAACTTTTCCATTTCCTTTCTCCCTGCATAGCTTCTGTACCACACACAAAGTTTATCCTGCTTCCTAGGACTCACACAGGTGTCTCTGGTTTCAGTACCAGGAGTCATGCCAAGAGGATGGCATTTAGGCTGTGATTGAAGTAACTGAGTTCCCTTTGGAAACCCCTCCCCGGCTGTGCTGCAGTTCCCAAAAGCAATCATAAAACTCAGAATCTGGGGTATAACGACTCCTTTTTCCTCCCAACTGACTCCCCATTGTTTTTTCTCAATAGCATTTTCTAAAGAAGCCTTTTGACTGACAAGGTGAACTTTTACAGTCAAGCAGTATTCTCAGTCTTTGCACCTCATCCCATTGTACATACGTCATTGTACTTTGCAGCATTTGGCTTTCAAGAATTTGCCCAGGTGACGTTTGAGCCCACAAAACTGATGGGATCCTCGGGATCCCATAGCAATGAGTTCCCCAGCTGAACAACGCGCTGTGTGGAAAACGCTTTCTGCAGATTTAATAACCGTGATGAGTCCCTGCATTTCAGTGTCACCCTGGGTTAGTTCCTACTCCAGCTCTGAGTTTGTTTTCCAGTGCCAACCCACTCCTGTTGGTTTGGGGAGCCCTTGGAGGCTGTCTTTGATTGCCCCAGCATCCTTGTTTAGACGTTCATCTTCAGATGGGCGTTTGCAGCCGGCAGCAGGCTGCGAGCGCCGTCGGGGTGAGCCATCTTGTTGGCGGGTTACAGAGCGAGCGGAACGAGGCAGAAGCTCTGCTGAGTCACTGTGACAAGAGCTGCTCATTAGCTCAACCTGCAGCACGAGAAGGAGGGGAAAGCCCTTCTGGGCTTCCCAGGGGAGGCAGGCAGCTTTCTAGAAGGAAAGCAAGCTCAGGAAATAAGCTGAGGTTTCACAATGGTATTTTCTTTTAATTAAGCCACATTCTGAAGAAACAGGGTTGGTTTGGAAAGTGATCTTGCTTCTGATCTTGAAGATATTTCACACATATTAGGAAAAATAAACAGCCTCAAAATTCCACATGAATACTAACATCCCTATTTTCCTAGCGAACTGAGCCCAGCTCTACAGGAAGCAGGCACAGATGCTACTGGTGTGCATGGACCTCTGCACCCCACAGGCACCTACACTGCTGCTCACAAGGTGTATCACCTACACCAAATTTAGGAGAGAAAAGTGGAACACTTCTCCTTGGCTCTGCTGAATCATAGCAACGTAATCTGTCGTTTGGCGATCTGAACACACAAACCCAACAGAACACGCCAAGAACCTGGCAGTGCTCTTACTCTCACACTTTGCAACTCATGCTGTCTGCTCAAGTCCTTATCTGCTTACCACTCTTGCTTGCCAAACATGTTTTGCAATGTGACAGTGAGGAGTTGTGAGTATCCTCAAAGTCCTGGAACTCAGTATTCCTTGTTTGCTGGCCTGGGGCCAAAACACAATGCTGGAAGGGCTTGGTGTGATCCAAGGTGCCAAACTACGAGACTTGAGTTCAGCTCCAGATTCTGCCAAGGCTTTATATTTTGGCATCACGGCAGTTTTGTGTCACAGTGACCCCAATCAGCAGAGCAACAGACTGAAAAACTGGGGGTTATAACCTGCACTGCCATTTCATCCACACTTCTGAGCTCACTGAGCCCCAAACTTCTGCTCTGAGCAACACCTGAAGTTTGAGCCTATAAGGACTTTCTGCCTTTTCACCCAAGGATTTTAGCATTGATTAGTAAATGACTAACAAAGAGACTGGATGTAATTTTAGTCTTTTATCTCCTTTGCATGTATATTATTTATCTCATAGGACATTTAAACAGCAGTTTCACTGCTGATTTTTAACGGCGTCTCTGTTAGGAAACCATTGAACAGGTGTCTAACTGCAGGTCTGTAAGGATCTGTGCAGTGGACAGCCCTGAAGCATCACTCTCTCCTGCTTGGGCTCCTCTTATGGAGCCTCATCTGAGGAGGTGCTGAGTCTCCTCAGCTCCCGCCACCTGCAGTGAGAGATGAATTCACATCAGCATCTCTGTGGATTTCAGATGCCTGGGGGGTGACTTGTAGAGAAAAGCAGCATAATAGCTTCAAGACTTTCAGCTTACTGAATCTCCTAATAATTCTCCCATGGGAGGCTTATGCCCTCCGCACTTCTCTGCTGGAGACAGCAGGCAACCTGTCTTCAGAAATCTGGAATCACACTGATCCACGTAGAGACAAGCTCCTGAAAGAAACAGCACACATCTCTTGACCCCACCACTCATCAACAGCACATATCATTTGGACCAGCCAGATCTCATTCAGGGAGACCTGCTGCAGGAAACCACTCTGCTTCCCCAGGGACCTGACCCCCAGGAGTGTCCCACATCACAGAGCGGGGCCAGACAGGCGCAGACAGCTCAGCCACAGGCTACGGGTCTCTTCAGCAAGAGAGACACAAATCCATGAGCAGTGGGCTCTGCAGGCATAGTTCAGCTCACAGCTAACCCCAAAAACTCACGGGTGGACTCCCTGGTAATGCACTGAGCCCATGAGCACAGCCTGAGCCAGGGAGTGTCCATTCAGGAGCAGTATCAGGAGCCTGTGATGCTACATGAAGACCTGCCAAGCTTCCCTGTGCCAGGCACCAGCCAGCATTCACCTCTGTGCTGCAACACTGCTGTAAGACTGAACCAAAGTACACTGTTTGCATCCACTGAGCTTAGCTGCTGGCATCATTTAGAGCAGTGTCCATGGCTGAAGGTGTCAGGAAACATTTATCACCTCAGGCTGGTCCTACAATGCCTGGGAACCTCCTCAGAGCATGCTCCTGTCCCAGTGTTGATCCCACACCTTGCCTGTGGGGCAGTGGGAGCAGTCAGGGCTGTCAGCACACATCAGGTCACAGGAGGGCCAGAGCAGCCCTCCACACTGTGAGGATGTTGCACGTTTATCCAGCACAGAACAAGTTGTTGTGATGAAAAGAAAACGTGCTGTGGCTGTACCTAAGCCCCTGCCATTGAAAAGAATGAATTGTGTTAAAGTGTAGTCTGCATTTGAGCATTCATGGTAAAAAATGATTTATACTGACATGCAAATTTAACTAGATGAAGCTTTTGATTATTTCCCCTATCTCTTGGTTTGTGCTATTTCTCTGAGGTAGAAAAATGCTCTTTTTCAGTAATTCATTATAAATGCCCCAGCCATTCCTATTAGCTACAGCAGGTCTCCACTGCACTGCTCAGTATTAAAATATGCACAAACTTCTCTTCTTTCCAACTCACCAAAACCAATTTTTGAACCACTCTGAGAATTTAATCACATTTCAGTTCTCTTGGCTATAATCAACATGCATGCTTCACACAACATTTACTTTCTGTGCAGGTACCAAACTTATATATGACAATTTATTTTACATAGAGGGGACAATGTTAGCTGAATGCTCTCTTAGGGCAAATTGTATGTAAAACTCTGCACAGGGTATTATACCAAAGTACTCCTTAAACCCATGCTAACTGCATCAAGTGACATCAGACAAGAAATGGTAAAATTAAGCTGCATACAGTAGCACTATTAACTCAAAAATATTGGACATTCTAGAATAGTTAAGAAAGCTAGCACAAACAAAACTTCCTAACAACCATCCTACAAAAGACTGAATGCCCTGAATTTCCAATAAAAGAGTTGAAAGGCTGTAGGACAGACTGGACCCTATCACACACGGTCAGGGCAAAGGACCACTCTTAGCTAAGGGCTCTCTCCAACCTGGGAGAAGCTGTAAGCTTACTTGCCTATGACATTTTTAAATTAAATGCTTTGGTAAAACACAGGAACCCAGAACAAGACAAGATGGGAAACAAACCATCTTAACAAGCTGAGCTGCATAGCTTTTGAGACCGGCCAGAAACATGCAATGAGCAGCACAAATTTTACTGTTTCTGACAATGTATCCAGGCTAAACAAGTGCACAATTACCTTACCTGGGTTGAAATGTTCTACAGGAAAAAGATGCATTTCACTGACAATCATTAAATGATTTTTAAAACTCTAACATGATGGTTCATGGAAAATACACAGCTAGATGTTGGCAGGCTGTTTTTTAAAATTGCTGTATTTTGGGTTATGTTTCAGCCTATGCAGAATCCAAGCAGTACAATCAATTCTCTTCACCTACATACACACCTTCCCCTTAAGGAACTTCACTCAGCTGCTGGTCTGTATCACTGTGAGCCTCCTCTGTCACATCACCACCGCTTTAATGAGAAAGCAATAGCTCTAGGACTACACGTCTGACAAACAGATCCTTAAAATATTTTCCACTCTTTTGTTCAAGACAATGAAAGAACACAAGGAATTCATAGAGGATGAAACCTGAAAACTCAAGTATAGTGTATATGGTGCTCATTTGAAAGATGTGGTCATTCATAGAAAGAAAAATAAGATAAAATAAAAGTCACCCTAAAATACGAAAGGGCATGATTCCTGATGCAGTTACGTAAGACAGCAGTGCCATAACACTGTATAAGTCATCTTGCAGCAGCATGGCACTGGTGTAAGGAGGGATGAATCAAATCCCATGTTTCAATTTTAAATGGCTGCTCAAGCACCAAGAGCTGCAGCTTCAAATTGCTCCGAATAAGGTCCCTGCAAATAAAATTGAGAGGGTGGGTTCAGCTTGGGAGGTGCAGTCACACAACTCCCATGGACTTTGGTATGAAACTGGCTGTAGAAAAAAACCATTTCAAATGTGGTATTCTTCTGTGATATGGAGACACATGTTACAGCCAGTGTGGACAGGATCCACACACTGCTTGGAGCAAAATGGGCTGCTGGGAGGACCAGGGTTGCTTCCCTTCCCTGCAGTCCAGGACTTTCAATGCGCTTCTGTAACAAATGTAGATATTTATATATTTAACATAATATCTTTCTTTTGCTTAGCTGAGTTGCTGCCTTGTCCCCGAGGAGCTTTTATCATTACATTAAAAATCTTATTTTTGCTCTGACAGATGCCACAAACTATCCATAAACTCTGGCAGCCAACTACAGATATCCGTTCTCTGCAGGTTTATTATACATCACTGATCCCCCCCCGGAGCAAATTCACCTCATTCTTGAGTACAGTCACTGGATCAGAAGCAAACCACACCTCAAGCTATCTCTGAGGTTGGATATCTGGATCCTCCTCTGCACAGACACAAGTGATCATGACATAGATCACAATATTCTTTCTCCCTATTATATTGCACCATCAATGCTAATTTCGTTTCTCTCTGGAAATGGTGCATGCAACTATCTGTTATAGTTATTTACAATTTAAGTACATTTCTATTTCCCTTTGTTCTCTTGCTTCAGGAATTTGACAGTGTTTTGGGGGGCTTTTGCACTTGATCAATCCCATGTTGCCATCTGTCTGCTCCTGACAAATCCCATTCAGGAACACATCCCTCTGTGGGCTTGGAAACCCTCAGGATGTGTAGATGGCTGTCACTTACTAGAGCTGATCTGTTCCCCAGACTCCCTGGTGGCATTCCTTGAACAGGTGAGTGTTCAGCTGGTATAAATCAGCCGAGCTCTCCTGGGACTCATTTATACCAACCAAGAATACAGCCCAAAATATAGAGCTCATTTCCCATGCATCAGACTGTCAGACTATATCCCTTGCTGAAAGGACCATTATCAGCAAAAGAAGTGCTAGAAACAATTACAAAATAGTGCTGGAACCGGATTCTGGCAACCTTTTCGCACAGCAGGTGAAGTAGGGGAAAGATGCTCCTCACCAGGCCTTGTTGACACCCTGGGTTCATTGACAGAGACATGAGTTGGTTTTGCCCACCAAGAGTTTCTTGCAATTATTATGAAGGACAAGACAACGAAACCAGAAAGCCTCAGAGGATAAACCCAAAATTATTGAAAACTTGGGTGCCAACTTTCTTTGGAAAAGTAGATTGAAATTCAACAGACACCTGTCTTTGTGAAGAGTATTTAAAATATGAATCTGGGACATAACAACACAACAGAAGTCTGTTTAAGGCCTTGCCAAGCCCATCAAGTTCAAGAATATAAGAATAAATGTAAGAAAATATAGTTGCCTAATAAAAACCCCAAAACGACCACTGTTACTAAGGGGAAAATAGAGATATATCACCAATTAATTTTGCAATGGCATAAACTATTAAATTCACAGATACTAAAGGATTCAAGGAAGACACTATTCATGGTAACATAATCACATGAGGAACTAGCCCTAATCAATGCAAATAATAAAAATTACAACTGAAGTGAATCTCTGAGCTCTAAGATGTTTAGATGCCCATCAAGCAAAAAGTTGGACTTAATCCAAATCAGAGTTATATTCTGTCCCTTCTTCTCATGTCAAGGGATACCAGAAGTGATACTTCATTCTCTCAGTGGTCACGACTCACAGTGAGAAGTTACTGCTATATTGTAGGTTAACAGGGGCAGAATCCACCCTCATCCCATCTTCTTCTTTGCAAAAACAGATCTGGTTTTCCCAGAATGTATGCAGTGAAAGAACTGACCAGCTCAAACTAAGCACGGCAATGAAATTTTGCTTTATGCAGCAACCTCCCTATCCCACCTTGAGACACAACTTGAGGTAGAGCTCCCTGAGGTGGGACTGAGCCCACAGAAGCCAGCACAGCACGACCTGGTGCTCTCTGGGGGAGTGAGCAGCCAGAAAGGACCGTGACTGCAGACACTGATGTGAATAAAACCACAGTGCAGTCAAAGGTACATTTGCAGAGCAAATGTAAATGACACTGAGCAGTCACAGGACTGTGACTACACAGGATTAGCGGACTTTGCACGTTCTGGCTGTGTGGCTACAGCCCTACAAACAGGTCTGTGGATTAACCACACTAAGCAAACAGCCAGACTAAAAAAGAAAGCAGAGTTCGATGCCATTCACTGAAATGTTACTTTGTCCCGCAGCAACGCCAGTTCTAATTTGCTTTGGCTGTGCAGATACAGGAGGAAAAATATGCAAAGCTGCCCCTTGTCCCAGCTGTCAGGATTGCAAAATAAATGAGAGATTTGAATAATTTTACTTAATTTTTATCAGTATTAAGGGAATCATTCATAAAAGAGAATAATTTGCAGAAGATAATAAATTACGTTTTCCTCTATTTTCCTCCTTGGGAAAAATCTATTAAGACTTTATAATTAAAACTCCTGAACATAGTTCAACTAAATGTTTTTAATTGAAAACTGGACTATTTTTTAGAATGTCTTTTTTTCTTCTTCTTTTTTTTTTCACAAAAACACTGTTTGCTCTTGTAAGAAATGTCACTGAAAATTATTTACTGACATTCTTCATCAAAACTCCTAATAAAACAGTTCTTTACTCACTCAGCAACTTGAAATCATAAAATTTCTATTTGAAAATCCTGGCCAAACAAAAAAACCTACTTTCTCTAATCCCTTTTAATAACAGTAACACAGATTATATAGGAGGATATAAAATGTGTTCAGGCATGCATGCGATACATGAGTTGTCCCTTGCCCTCCATAACCTGCTCTAGTTAGCCCAATCAGTTCACAGTGACCAAGAGAGAGGATCCTTTTTGGTTTTGGTTTTGGGTGTGGTTTTTTATATATTTCACACTTCAGGATTATTAGTTTGCATCAAGGGCACCACAGTTTGATTTCATTCATCCATATGTATTCCTAAGGGAAACAGAATAATAAGCTAGAACCAGACCACCACCACTGCACTGAATTTGCTGTCAAATCTCATGTCTACAGATTATAAGCAGATTCCTTGGAATAGTAAATTACATATTTACTAAGTTCTTGACACAATTTCACCGAGAACAGAATTAAAAATGTTTACTTACTGATGTATATAGGTATCCTTCACTGTTCATTGCCAGATATAATTTTGTTTGAACCCCCTGAATCGCCACCACTCGTAAACCCACAGGTATGAGGTTAAACAAAGCTAGGAGAGAAAGGAGATGGAGAGCAAAATTAATCCTTTAGAGTATGCAGATTAGATAGAAAATTAAACCATAATTACCAGAACCAAATAAAAAAATGTCTATTCACGCATATATTAATTTCTGTGGGTGCTACTGTCATGTTCTTCTACAGCAATTTCCACTAATAGCTCAGAAATTACATGAGGGTATCAATGTATCTCCCTCATCCTCAAGATGGTGAATTGAAAGTCCTGACAGCTAAAAGGACTTACCTGTCTCATGAGCAGAATCCAGGGTCTGCTGAGTAGAACTGAACATACTTAATTTGTTTGGGTTTTTTTTGACAGTAAGTGCAAAAAGAAAACAAAAAGAAATCCAGAAGCAAACAAAAAATTTTTCAAGATGATATTTTTCTTTTTTTAAGATCAAATTCAGTAAACATTGTGACCAAAAGGAAGGAGGAAGATGATTAAAAACCATCATTAACATCTCAAAATGCTTCCACTCAAAACTCAGTGGGGTTTTCTTTTTCCTCTTTTTAGAAGAGAATGGGTTTGAAAGAGTTAAATAAATTCAAAATGAAATTATAGCATATTCTTTAGATCAAGCCCTGAATCTGTGCTTTCAAAACTGAACTGCTTCAAATGTTCTGCTTGTGTTTATGCTTGTATACATGGTAATAGTGGCAGTATTTATAAGCAGAGAAGTGTCTCTTCAAAAAAATGAAGATTCTGGTTTGTAAAGTGGCAAATTAAAACAAAAAAAAGCAAAAAAAAAAAAAAAAAAAAAAAGCAAAGCTCTGCCATAGCTTGGATTCATGGATACATTAAAACTGAACACAAGCAATAAAGTGTTGAATACAGTAATCCATGTTCACTGTGTAGGATTAAAAATAAAGGGGAGTTAAGAAAAGTTATCATAACCCAAAACATCTCCTTCCAGTCTGTAGTATAAATGCAGAGATAGGATAAAGTAATGCCAAACTGCCTCTCATTTCCAATGATTTATTACTTGGCTGGAAAACTCTGGTCTGCTTCAGGTTGAAGTCTGATATTTATGGTCACTGTCTGAAGCCAATTTAAAACTGAATTATGAATTTGTAATATTTTTATTCTTTTCAGAAGTATAAGCTAAGAGTTATGACCCCTTATAATCCTTTTTCAGCCCGAAAATCCCCAAATGGCCATATTTTATTAAAAAAGAAATTTACAGTTGGCCAGCATTTAATACAGATCCTAAATTCTGGGTGTGGGATTGCCAAATGCCCTGAAGTTGGGCACTGCATTTCCTACAACGGTCAAATGCAGCAGAAAAGGTGGAAATATCCAGAACTAACAAATTAATGTAGGATTTAATAAAATCTGTGTTTTTCTTTCCCTCTCATATGGGAGAGTGTACATGCAGACACAAACACACACACACACACACACACACATGCAGACCTTCCTCACATTTGTCTCAAGTACAAAATCAACATAAATTACTTTCTCTCTTCACTAAAACAAAACCCTTTAATTCTGTGCAGTATTTTGGAAAAGAATCTTAGATTTTCAGTAAGGGAAATGGATTTTTCATTCGTTCTATCAAATGCTTGAGTTTATTTGGAGGAGAAAATATTCCCTTTCTGACTCATTAAATATTCCCTTGGAGAGCCCTCTTTTGCAGCTCAACCCCAAAAAGCAGCATCTGATCTTTGTGTAGGCTGAAGAGCACAATTTAAAGCTCGGTATCCAGGCAGAACCTGCAGGTCTCTTTTGAAAGATGATTTCCTAATGGCACATTTACAAGTAGGGCAGGTGTTTGGGTATTTTCAGCACAAGGGTCTGAGCACAGATTCCACTACAAACAGTGCTACGAACCTGTCAGTAACCAGCTGAGGACAGGGCAATGCCTGGGACAACTGAGAAGGCACAGCTACCAGGAGCCACAGATAGGCTTTAGTAAGGGATTCCTGGCTGTGCTTTGCTGGGCAAAGTGAGCAGATATGAGTCTGAGTGACTCCTGTCAGAGGAGGGCTGGGGCACCCACTGCAGTGGGTGCTCAGCTGCTTCCCTAAGCAGCAGAAGGTTTTCCTGCCGTAAACGTACACGCTCTATTTTGAGGCAAGACGAGGGTAAGGCACACTCAGAAGCTGGTTTAAACTTCAGTGGGATGAACAGCTGCTGTGGCACAGACTGCTGGAATTTGAGAAAGGGCTGTTGGGGGGGTGATGCTGACTCTGCTGAAGCAGAGAGGGACCGGCTGTTGGAGGGGTGCACACTCTGTCCTGTGCCAGCACAGCCACACATCCCACCCCAGCTGCTGCCTCCAGGGAGAGGGGACATTAGCACTGCACCAGAAAAGGGACTGTCCCCTTTAGCAGCAGCTATTATTCTCACTGTCCCTGCACAGCAGCAAGTCCAAATCTGGCTTCTGGAACAGTGAGTGTTCCAGAAGTGGCCTGTCCATGTCAGCGAATGCTGATGGCACCCACAGCAGAGCCACACAGCCCCGTCTCTCCAAGTCCCCAGCACCACAGACAACAGGATGCAGGTGCTATCACATTTCTAGGGGATGATCCTCATGTGGGCAGGTATGACAGAAAGGGTGGCAAAAAAGCCACAGGAAAATAAATTACTTGCTACTGTAATCAGTTGGTGTCAGCATAAAATAATGCAAAGCTATTTGCATCCTAGTCTTTCCCTATTACATTCGTGCTGTTTAAAATAAGGATTTAATATCCACCCTAATGAAAAACTTAGCGATGCCTTAGGGAGAGATGATCTTTGCCACGGCCCTTGTGCAATACAAGCTGACACAGAAATAAAGCTGCAAAACAAGAGGCAGCAGCCCACAGTTGAATTTATGAACGTATACGTTGTTGTGAAGTCTGTGCCAGTCTTGGCTTGGCCACCTGGACTTTTGTATGCTTTCTGCAGAATATTGTTTCCTATATTTCCTTATTTTATCAGTCTTGAAATCTTTTTGTCTTGCCAAAACTGGGGAATAAATTCTGCCTTTATTTAAACTCTTGCCCTATTTAACATACCTAATGAGTAAAAACCTGTTTCTCAGCCAGGAGATCCTTTCCACACGGCATTTCCTCAAATCACATGGAATCCTGGCTAAAACTGAGGCCTGATGAGTGCTATGGTTCCTTAAATCCGTGCTTCATTTTCTGCCTAAATTTTGCTCCAAACTCTCATCTTTCTTTTAAGCTCCCTGCAGTTGTGGATGCAAACTTGTTTTTGTGAGCCCTGCATGCAGCAGCGGGTCTGCAGAGCTTGAAATAATTGCTCCCAAGTCAGGAGCTGAAGGAGAGTTTCAGGCAACTTCCCACCCAGCTCCAGGTAATAAATGATGGAGAAGGTGGATCCTGGCCCCAGGCTGCTGTCGGGAGCACAAAAGACAGCTGGTTATGGGGGGCTGCAAGTTCTTCCTGTCCTACCATACACAGGGAAGAATAATTGCTTTTGGAGGGGGCTACAAGTCCTGTGACTTCCCTGTAGTGCACAAAAATGGACTAAATGAGAGATATCTCTGCAAACACTGGAAGAAAGGATTTTAGAGGGTCTGATCTGCTAAGTATTCATGTTAGCAAGGGCTGGGGGGAAGCACCTTATGTGGACTCTGACCCGCAGCACAATCAGTCTGTCTGACTAGTTCTATTAAAATATTGCAATTAAAATTAATTCAGGACTGCAGGACACCAAGAGCCATACACTTACCTTACATAAAAGAGGAGTATGATAATTTTTTAATGATAAAACCCTCCTCTGTTCTGTTCAGCTGCAATCAGTTCTGGGATATTTCCATTATATTTAAGTATTCAGCATTTTGGAAGGCTGGTATACAGAAACAAGGAGTTTTTATGATTTGCATAGTAATCTATCAGGTTATGGTCAATTTAAGGACACAGTGAGAACAAAGATATCTTAGAAAAAGACATATTTGTATTTCCATAAATTTTATCTTGTTTCAAATCTCAGAATCCCTATTAGAGGGATACCAAGCCAAGTATTTGGATGAAACAACAACAACAAAAAAATCAATATTTGCAATTTCAGATATTTGCTTTGCTAAATTAAAAGTTTATAGCAATATCACACTTGGACGGAAGGAGGAAGCTTTGCCTATTTCCTCATCTTTTTTTTAAAGATAATTAACAGAATTACCCCAAAATCCTGAACGATCTGCACTGACTTTTAAAATCTTAATATCAGGTCATTTACTTGAAAGTAAAGCACTGTTTAAGGTCCATAAGGACCATTCTTAAGGTAAATTTTGTGGCTGCACTAGGAGAACTGTGTAAGGTGGCAGTAGCCATCAGCATTGCACTGATGTGGTCTCTTTAGGTGATGATGGGACCTGGAGCCAGACCTCAGGTGTCCCCACAGGTCCTCACTGTCCCTTATGGCCAGCACCTCCAGGGGCTCCAGAGGGGACCTCCTCCCACAGGGAAACCAGCCCCCTCCTCTCAGTGAGAAGGTAACACAGGGATGCTAAAAGGATTGAAGAGGGTGTGAGAAAACAATGGGAGCAAGTGATGGGGCAAATAAGATACAATATCTTCTATTGCATCAAGTGCTCACCCTGACACATTGGAGTGCCCTGTAAAATGAAATGATGTTTCACCTGCAAATGCTTTTCATTTGAAATTATGCCACTGAAATCAGTGCTTTTTTATTAATTAACAAGGAAGGTCTGTGTGTGGATTTTTGGTTTGTCATCTGAGTGGCCTGAAATACCTTCTTAAAACTCCTTGCATTCTTTACAAAAATGTAGTTTAAGCTAAACAGTACAACTATGTGAAACCCTTAAATATTTTATTTACACACACCAAATCTATTCTCTAGTCATCTTGTCCTTGTTTTCTATTAATTCTCAAAGTTCTAAAAAATTCCCAACAACCAAAAATGCCCAAGGCTTCTTCACAGAAAAGCTGAGGGAAATCTGGTGGAAAGTTGATGGTATAATTAAGTTTAGAAGAAGTAAAAAATAATAATAATAGAGAAATGTGAACTTTCAAAAGATGATGAACTCTCATTGTGTGAAATAACATGGCTCTGTTTGAATGAGCCCCTGTTTAGGAGTGGAGATAGCGTTATTCTATTTCAGGCACTCTGAGTAGGCGAGCAAATTTTCCCCGTTGGAAAAAAAAAAAATCTAATAAAATCCAAAGGACAGCCATGAAGTTCTCTAGATTACCATGGAGATAACATTTGCTTTGTTTGTCACATGTGTCATCATTACCTCCTCTAGTTCATTATTTCTATAAGTGATTTTTATCTGTATTTCTCTCAGACCCAGTAAGTCTGAAGGGCTTCTGCGCTGCGAGCACAGCGTTAGTGCCACTTTCACTCACTCAGCCATCCCAGGACAACAGTTTTGATCGGACCTACATGGGAGAAATGAGACACCACAATTCACAAACACACCATTTGTTCTTGTGTCACTTACTATAACTACTGTCTTCCTCTTTTGTTCCATCAATTGTTCCATCTGCTTGCAACTGCAAGTGGTATCCTTGCCTGCTGTATAGCTTTGTTACTATACCTTTAAGCTGAGGCTCTGTAAAAGAACAATAGTGAGATTAATGTGGGAAATCCTGATGTGCTGTTCCAAACAAACAGGATGTTAAAAACGAATCTTCAGGTTTCTTCTCAAGGCTGAGATAAGAAAAAGACCCAAAACAAAGGCAGAGAAACCGGCTTTGCAACACTTTTCATTCAGGCTGAGATCAAATTTATGTTTATGAAATCAATTGCCAAAATGATTAAATATCACTTTCAACTGCAATGTAAATAGCACAGTAAAATCTACTTCCAGTGAATACAGATTCCAACAGTGTCCTGCTTGGCCTCAGGAGCTCATCCCTATCTCATTTAAGATTAGAAACGAGCTGGCAAAGAATGTATTCTGTCTTTTAAAAAAGGTGTGAGTTCTTAAATGGAGAGGAAAAAGAAGACTTTATGATAGCACTAATATAAGCCACAGAGACAGTTGAGAGCCTAAATATATAGCAGCAAACGTTTAGCACAGGAACTGCTGCAGCTCTAATAAACAAACCCCATCCCTTGCTGCTCCAAAGAGTATAGAGCCTCCAAAGCGATAAACTACTCAATGAACATATGGAAAATGGAGGGGGAAATCCTGAAATCCAGCAATGTGTGGAGCTGCAAAATAAATATTACCATAAGGGCTGAGGTAATTACCTCCTCAGCTAGAAGAAGAAAGATCAAAACAACACAGAGTTTGGATAGATTTCTTTTTTTCATAACCATCCTCAGATTCACAGTCGGAGAGTGAGATATCTCACAGGGTTTCATATCATTCCAGACCAAAAAGTATACAGCAGCAGGGCATACAGTATGCTGTCAAGTGTGTCATTTAAGATATCTAGGTAATGCATCAGGAGTAATTACAAAGAAAGGTCTACGTCCACTGAATCCCAATGACATCTGCATTGTAGTCGTTTCACACAATTACGTTTCTCAGGAGCTGATGCATCCCTGCAACTCGCTCCACAACATCTTACTTTATTCAGAGATAAACATACTGTGAAGATATGTTGTGTCATTTCCACCAGTCTGGAAAGTGTGTCTGGATAAGACTCCTTATGTTTGTGCTCAAAGACATTAGGGACTCTGCTACTCTACTTCATTTTAGTGGGGGTTGAAGGCAAAAGCTTACAACAGTTTGCATAAGCATATTAGTTCTTGTTAGCAACCTTTAATGAGTGTACTGATGGATGCACAACTCATATCTACCAACTTTTCTGAAAACAAATTATTCCAACCCTCACTTTGGCTTTTTAGTCACAATCCATCCCAAAGCTGTTTGCAAACTGTGAGTAAGGCAGCTCTTCCGTGGCTGCTGAGCAAGGTGGACAGGTGGAGCAGTTAATGGCATTGATGCTCCAGCACAGCAAAGCAACAGCAACATTACCAGAGGGTTTTGCTCCTCCCACATACAAAACAACCCACTCAGATCAGAGACTGTGTCTTTGTGCCTGATCTTTTGCACCTGTGACACAGAGAACATTGTGTCCGCAGGGCAGCTGCAGGTATGGGATTCCTAGAAAGGAACAGGGTGCTGAAGCAGAACTCCGGAAGGTGCCAGTGAAAGCAAAAAGCTTCATCTGCAATCAGGAGATAAAGCACAGCACGGGCATTCTGAGGAGGACAACAAAAACAGATCCCTAAGACCACTAAGTTATTTAACGTACAACTGGAGGAGATGCATGTGTGGGAACTTCCCCACTGGCATCTCCCCCACAGATAAACGACATGTGTATTGCATATGTGTATGTGTAACACAGAGACAGACACCCGAATTACCAATACATGGGTGCACACAGGTGTGCAAGTGAGACAGACAGCAACAGTGGGTGTTACCCGTATAAACCAGACGAACATGACTGGGGAAGGGACTGGCATGGTGTACTATCAGACGATACAAGCCACAACTGGCAATACCTGCACATTGATTTTACCAGCTCTGAGACACCTGTCCCCCCTTTCCCCGCACCTGACACACATCCCGGTTTCCATTAAATTAAACAAACCAACCCCCCAAAGATATACCCCTTGCCAACCTGGTCGCCTTCTTCGCCTTTTCTTGGAGCCAAAGAGTTTGACCCTGGAAAACACATTCAACTTGTTCTTGTCGCAGCTTCCCTTGCTCTTGCTGGGGCTGTTGACACACTTACAGGCATTGGACTTCTCCCGCTCCCTGGCTTGTCTCTTCTGGCGGATCAGGGAGCTGGCGATGGCTGCAGCCATGGCCGCCACCGCCCCGGCAGCACCGGCGGGTCAGGCACGCGGGGTTTGCTGGCCGGCCACGCGTGCCACAGCCAGCATGCTGCTCGGCCCGTCCCCAAGGCTGGGGACGCTGCCGGGCACCTTGGCCAACGCCACCCACCGCCAGTCGGCTTGGGAGCCCAGGAGGTACCGGCGGGATGCTCGCACCAGAGCCCCAGGTCGGGGTGCAACAGTTTAGCTCAAGCGTTTTTGTCCGCTGAGATCTTCCCCTTTTTTTGACTTTCTGATGTTGTTTTATTCCTCTCAACTTCTAGCAGGGGAAAGTTTGCAGGCAGAGGTGAGCGTTTCTACGGAGATCACGCAGATCACTTGTAAGACATCCCTCCGAGCTTCTCCAGACGCACTATTTGCATGCAGACATGGCACATCCACTTGGTGCAAGATCATTGCATCTCTCCTAGCCCCAATTTCTCCAGTTAACTTTTCTCCCCACCCCGTCCCCTCCCCATTCAAATCCCAGCAAACACCTGTTAGACTCCAGCAGGGGCTGTCCAGTTGCAAGGGGGTTTCTGGATCCTTTTCCCTCTTCTCCCTTAAGAAGAGATCCGGAGCAAGTGGTGGTGGAGACACTGGGGTGAGGTGCGGATGCCCAGCCCCTTGGCCGCCGGCTGCTGAACGCCTCGGGAAGCCTCTTCGCCTTCGCTCCTCACAGGTGCCGCCGCCAGCGCAGATTCCCCTCCACGGGCACGTTCGGCTTTTGCATCGCAACACTTCCTACCAGACGGTAAACAGGCAGCGCTCCTCTGACGCCTGGGCGCCGGCAGCCCAGCGCCGGGACTGCAGCAGCAGGAACAGCAGCAGGAGCAGCAGCAGCAGAATCCCTCCGGCAGCGATGCGGGCACCGCGCACACCCCACGAGCCGTGCGCTGGGTACAGAAATGAGGCGACGCAGCAAGCCCCTTATCACCACCCTCCCCTCCTCCTCCTCCTCCTCTCCCTCCTCCTCCTCCTCTCCCAGGCGAGGCAGCGAGCGGGAGCCCTGCCCGGCGGCGCTGCGTGCGGAGCTGCGGAGGGGCCGGGCAGGAGGGGGCTCGGGCCGGGCAGCAGGGGCGCCCCAGCCGCCCCCCGGCCGGACCCGCGGGCCGTGGGTACCTGCTTTGGACGGAGCCGCCTCCTGGGGAGGCGCAGACACCCAAACAGACGTGACTGCGATGAGCAAATAGGTGGCTCCTGGGCTTCGGCAGAGGAGGGAGGATACCTGGCTCAGAGCAGGATGGGGTTCGGGGGGACCAGGCAGGTGGCCTCCATCCACAGCTCTCCCCTGCCTTTGCCTTATCCTTACAGGATGGACCTTCTGATCCACTGATTTATTGGATCTCTTGCCACTCCTTTCCCTCACCTGCTCTCAGCTCCAGTTTTGTAGCAGACTAGAAAATCTTCAGAGAGAGCAATTTCCTTGTCATTGCCACATTCTCCTTCTTCCCTTTGTCCCCCACGGTGCCTCTGTGTTCCCCGAGGCCAGGCTCTCATGTCAGATTGTTTTATTCACCTCCAGATAAGTGTAAGCCAGTTATAGTGGTACCAGGGCAGGGAAAAGCAGCAGTGCCAAGATGCCTGGTCAGAGCCTGGCACTGCACTGTGGTTAATGCTCTGCACAGTGCACACTGAACCCTGCCCACATCCATGCCCCAGGACAGAGGAATCAGAGGTCCTGGAGGTCCCTTTGCAACCCATCTCCTGCTCTTCAGTATGCTTTCAACAGCTGGAGCTAAATCAAAGCCAATTCAGGCTGGAAACAAAACAGAAATCTGCAGCCCTGAAGGCAAACAACTATTGAAAGAATTTATCCCGAGGCTGAAGGAGTTTGCAGCCACTTGCAGGCACTGAGACAGGATAGCATGTCCCTGTGGACTGGTTCCTTGCAGAGTTGAGCTCAGTGGGGACTGCAGTGGCAACAGGCTTTGGTTATCCAAGCCTGAGACCTACATCCTGTTTGCCCTGGGCCAGCTCTCCTGGGGCTACCGAGACAGCATCGATGCAGATGGGTTGGTGTGACAGCACCAGGTTCCTGATGTGCTTTCAAACTCAGCCAGGCTTCTTAGGATACCTGCCCCTTCTTCCTCCTACATGTTCCCTTGGCAAAGGCAGGTCCTCTCTTCCCTCTCTGGGGTCACACACTCTGATCCCAGGCAAGTGCAGCAGAAACCATGCTGCCCAACATCTTCACTTCAGAGAGGTCAGTTCAAAAGAAGTACCTCTTGCTGTACCTCTGCAAACATTACAGTCCTTCTTTCCACTAGAAACAGCTCACAACAGGTCCAAATCTCTTTCTTCCAACTGGGAATTCCTGCCCCAATAAAACACGTTGTATGTCCTGGCCCTAATAACAGAAATGCCCACACTGTACAAGTTTTAAAATGATGTCTGACTGCAAGTACAATGTTTGCCATCACAGCCTGAGACCTCGACAGCTGACATGGTGTATTAAATTGGGCAGCCCCATACACCTACCCACAATACCTCTTTTCTGCAGGAAGTGTGTGTGAGTACATGTACACCGACGTGTTCATGTATATATACACACCTTTGTTTATGAGGCAGTTCATGGCATGCACATATACATATTAAATACTCCTAATTTCTTACTTGAGTTTAACAGTAGGGTAAAAATAGCTGTAATTCACAAGTTCCACCACTATCCTCATCTGCCAGTCCACATAAGACATGTGAAATCCAATTCAGGAGACAGCCAGTTGGATATTATTAGCAATAACTCATCCTACTCAATTCACCGGTAACGTACTATGAATTTTGCCATCTTTCCACTTCCAATACAGTCATGAGTGAGACTTGTTTTTCCTGAGACTCACCAATTACTTCATAAATATTCCCAGTTTGGAAAGCAGCGTTTGATCTTCAGATCAAAGTGAAGCTGCCTTATTGTGATCTGTCCTATAGGTCACATTTCATTTTCACAATGACTAACCAGAACTCAGAATTAGGCTAACCTTGAAAATCCTGGGGAAAAGCAGTATATAAAAGCACTATTTAGGATATCTTTCTGCCAGCATTCCCGCCTGTATGCTTAACATCCATAATGAAAATTCATTTGCACAAATGTTCCTTGACAGATAACTAAAGAGAGGAATAAAAATAGCATATATGCATAATCAGATTTAAGTTTCAAAAAACAGTCCTCCAGTTTTTTTGCATGATCAACCTCTCCAACTATCGGTACTCCTACAAACATGTCTTCATTTACTATAAATGGCACATGAAAATGAAGATCTTGTTGGGAAAACGTTTTTGGTACAGGACAAGTCTTTGGACTACTTCAGCGTTCCAGACACAAAGATCTCAAGGAACAGCTTTATTTTCTTTGAAAAGCAAGAGCTGTTCACTCACCACTGTGCTAAAAAGGTAAAATAAAATAACATTCCAAGTGACTTTTTGAACATAGAAGACAACCCTACTCCTTGAACATACATTCTCTTCCTTTGCTTATGACAATTGTAATGGGGCACATTTAAAGCTAAAGGGTAAATTGCCAGTCCCATTTCAATCAAAAATTAAACACCTCTTAAGAAGTCAGTATGGGGTAGACTTGTACAGTTACTGTCAGAGACAGCGCTGTGATCTCCCTGGAGCTGGGATCTGACCCAGAAGCAATTCCACTGTTTTGAAGTAGACCAAGATCTCATCCACTTTTGATTTACAATTTTTCCTCCCAGATATCTGTTGCCTTTGCTTATGATTATTTCCATGATTCTGATCATTAAAACATACTTGAACCTTTAGGAGTTGCCTGGATTGGGCAAAAGTAAAGCCTGCAATTTGGTACCCAAACCAGGACTGGCCCTTTGACTAATACATGGTTTTCAATCAACATGGTTTTCAACCAACACAAAGTGTGCTGCCCTTGCTTCCCAACTCCTGCATAGAAAGGCATCAAACCCCTGCCATTGGCCCAAACTGCAAGCAGTGGTGGCTCTTTCACCAAATTAGAGGAAAGTGCAAACGTTGTGGGCTTTGCTCCATCCTCCTTGAACCATTTTGTGCTGTGGCAGCAGACCACTGCTGTTTGCCATGAGTTTGAATCTATCCTGAGTGCAAAATATTTATGTCAGGTCTTATCTATACAGCTGCACAAAACAAACGCTACACAAAAATCGAGACCAGATGAAAAATCCCAAGCCAGCTCCAGAGCTCAGTGTCGTGAAACAAGCTGCAAGTATTGACAAACCCCAGAGGCTGTGCAGCATGTCCATAGCCCACTGCAGCCTGCGAGCAGAGAGACTCTTTTCCCCCACTGGTGATGCTATTTCGGCACATGAATGTCAGCAGATGTGATCAGGCTGGAGAAGGGAACGGGTGGAGGAGAGACAGCACTTGCCATCTGCCTGTTCAAGTGCACTGGTGATGGGCATGAGCCCAACATGTGACTCACTGAGGGACCCGAGCTCCTCCGTGCCCTGTTAGAAGCATTAATGATTCTCAGGACATGTTGCCATAAAGTAGGGACTTACTTCCAGCACCTTGGGTCAAAATATCCTATCCTCAGACTAAACAGCATGTTCAATTGTTTTCTCTTCCCCTATAAACAAGTAGGAAAAGATTTATAGTACGTCTTATTTAAACACACAGTTGCTGGGCAAAACAAATGCTGTATGAAAATCAAGGCCAGAAGAAAAAAATCACAAGCAAGCTCCAAACCTCACTCAGTCCAGCATAAGCTTCAAACCACTCCTCTACAGTTACACATTTGAAGTTGCTTTGGTGTGACAAAATAAATTCAGCCTGGCATGGGGTGTCAGGAGTCCCTCCCGAGGCTCCTTTGTTCTTGCTGGGGTAGCACACTGCTGCTGTTACAGAACAAGCAGAAAAAAAATGAATCTTAAGGACTCAAACCTATGGACTATTTTCACTGCCTACACTCTCCAAAAGTAGAGAATTATTTTCTGAAAAGCGCCACCAGAACCCCTTCTCTCTCTTTTCAGGATGAGATAAACAAGACTTCCTCCAGTCAGGGATGACACAGCAGCACTGAGGCCCCCAGTGATTTTTTGCTCTTCTAAGTAAACAAAATTACTATTCACCAGGAAGCAGAGCTGTTCAGACCCAAGTCCCGCATCACTTAACTCCTCCGTGAAATATCCCATGGAAATGACTCAGCCTTTCCTCTGCAGCCAGCTCCAGGCTGGACACACGCGCTGCAGAACGCTGAGTGCCTGGGTGCTCTTTGCCTGAGGGATGAGCATGGGCTGCTGGCCAGTTCACTACCCCTGAGAGCCCAGTTTTCCCCTAGATGTGGGTCAAATAAGAGTCAGCTAGAGGTTTATTTCTGAGTGCAAGGTGGAAAAAGGTATTAGTGGAAGAGCTGAGCCTTCAAGCAGCTCCAAACCAAGAGCTCAAATTTGAGGATATTTTAGTAACAGACCAACTGGCCTACCTTAAAATTAACCTTAATAGTAAAGAATGGCTACGATGACCAGCTGCAAAGTGAAGTATTTTTATGCTGAGAGCATAAGGGTACTTGTAAATAGCAACATGGATGTTCCTATGTGTGTCTGTGCCATGGTGCTTTGCAGAAATGCACTGAACAGCCCTGCTCAGAAACATGAAAAAAAAATCAAAATAATTTGCTGTGACACCAGTGCAGACATGCCACCTGGACTCATTTTGCTTAAAAGCTCACTTCTTCTTCAAGGGATTAATTGGCTGATTGATTTCTGTCTTTTCAGGATACAGAATCATGAATCCCAACACCAGAAGACACACCAGTACAACTTCTGCACAGGACTGGATGTGCCAAAACTGGCCCCCATCCAGCAAAGCAGAGAAACACATCCCTGACTTCAACATGAGTCATCTCACTAGGACTACTAAGATATTTAAAAAATAATTATGCAGCTGATGCATTACAAAAGGTTCTCACATTCTAATCCCATTCTCTTATCTACACAAGTTTGCTTGGAAAAGGTCCTCTGACTCTGACAAGAATTTGGGTCTTTTCCTCATGACTTACATGACCTGCTAAATGCTCAGGATGGCCATGACACCACATATCAAGAACACCAGCTTACTCTCAGATTCTCAGAGAAAACACTAATAGAGAAATCCTGTTCCTTCCCCTTTCTGCCTGTGAATTCCAATTCCTTTACAGCACTGTCTCAGTCAAAACTTGATTTGATCTGACCTGGTAGTGCAGCCATTTTTGGAGAAGGAGAGCATCATTTGAAGGTAGAAAAATGGAAATATTTTTGCCTAGGTTAATCCATATTCAGCCATCCCAAAATGTCAACCACAAAAGATCGTCTATCTGGTGCATAAAAGATCAGTGCCAATCAGCTGGGAAAGGTCACAGAACAAACAGAAGAGATCAGGTCCCACAGCTCTGTGGGCTCCCAAATTGGGAACATGTTATTCTGGTGTCTTGGGGAGCCCAGTCTGAGGCAGGAACTTGCAGCAGTGACCAACAGACTTCTCTGCCCACCACAAAGCCATAGCAAACTATACTCCCACATCAGTATGCACAGAAGTATCTGTTCATTCACCTCTCAGCATGATGACTCTTGGAAACATCAATGTAAATGACAGCTTATCATCCCTGAAATATTTACATCTCAGCATGGGACACACGAAGTGTGGGCTATATGCCACTGTCAAACTTAACATAAGGCCACTTTACACATGACAAAACACTGTAAATAGCCTTTCACAGAGCCAAGGCAAGTTGCCTAGAAATTGCCACATTACTCAAATAAGATCTTTTCCCACCTTTTTATGGATCTGATGGTTCAACCTTTGTCAACAGCTTGATGAAAACAGACTCACTGGGTCTCCAGTGAGTTGGAGCCTCTGAGAGTTCTCTCTCCCTCCCACTGCATCCAAGCATTTTGACCAGCTTCTCACAGTCATTGTCCCTGCTTTGCTCAGAAGCCAACTTCTGTCCCACTGCTTGACTTGACATAACTACAGAGCCCATTCCCCTGTGATCATGTGATGGATGCCAAGCTTGCTGTTTTCTGTTGCTGTGTTAATGATGTAAAACTCATCTGTTCTCTAATAATGAAACCAAATTACCTGGGCTGGGGTCAGAAGAGCCTGGCAATGGTTTTCTGTTACTTCTACCTGACTGCCAAGATCATGACACCACATTTACACAGACAAATGAGAATGGGAGCAGAGCTGGTCAGAAATGAAAGGGACTTTGAGGAAAAAGTGCCATGTCCTGGATGGAAGCAGAGCTCTGTAGGAACTAGAGTTAGACCCTGTACTGGGTCACTGATTCTTCTGTAAATGTGGAAGTGGAGCCTTGCTCACTCGTTGTCATGGAACTGGTACCAGTTTATCAGAACAAAATGCTGGTCTCAGTTTCTGTAACCAGAAGGAAGGAATATCCTTGAGGATTAGGAAAAGAGCCATGAGCCTGAACTTCCATTCTGTCTCAGTTCACCAAGTAATACACATGGTATGAACGTATACATGACAAGACCTAAGATCAGTGATGCAAAAATTAGGTTTATCTAAGTTCATCTGACCAAATATCTGGACTGTGCAACAAAGAAAGAGCAGAGAAAGGCACCTCCTGGTGGCAATTCATTCCCATACAAAAACCCCACCACTACTTTCACAGCTACATGTAGGAAAACACTACCTCTGCTTTACTGAACTACTGCTGAAGGGTGATTCAGACTGTAATCTACGTGATGAATTTTTATGACACATAACATTTGCCACCATCAAAACTAAATAATTACTTAATAAAGGTCCATGTAGCTCAGTGTCTTGCTTCTGGCAGTGCTCAGTAATACATGTGAACATAAAACCAGCCCGAGTAGTCGCACAGTCGCACTTCCCACACACACACCTTCCAGCAACTGGCCTCATGACAACTCCAGGCCTAGCAGGAGCTGCTGCTGGCAAGAGCAGAGTAAAGGTGATGCCTAGAAATCACAAGGGGATTTAGAGATGAAAAATACAATGTATCATAAACAAACCGAAGGGAATTCATTACCACAGGTTAGATGCACTGTTTTTGCAAGCAACAGCAAAAAAAAAAAATATTGGCTAGCAAACAGGAATGAGAACCACAAGCCAGCATTTGCTGTATGTGATTTAAATAGGTCTGAAGACTAGAAAAAATGTGTATGCAAATTCCACACAAGCAAATTAGAAGAAATTCAGAGAACTCAATTCAGAGAAGGAAGCTAATAGCAGAACATCTGCTGCCGCTCCCAATATTCGCATTAGATGGCTGGGTACATTTCTGGGAACTCAGACCTCAACAGAAAGCACAGAAAAGTTCTGTTGCTATGCAGAAAAACATTGCTTAGAAATTAGAGAACTAGATATGAAGCTGCCCAAGTTCAGCACGGCTACTGCTCACTTAAGTCCAGCTGAACTGCGATAGGGACACATTTGCTCATACAGAGACTCCATAACTGTCCACCTTGTAGCTACATTTCTTCCTAAAACCACCACAAAATGAGTACATTAAGCTGCACAAGTATATACAAAGATAATACTGTGATTTTAATTAAATTACCAGTCCATGTGTATGGCCTTTGCAACTCCTCAGTCACACAGCTAAATCATGCTGAGCTAAATTCACAGGAGACAGACACCCTATTGAGCAGATGATGATATATCATCAGGATTTCTGTTCTCTCCCTTCAACCCTCATCCCCCTGTTTATCATTCTAATTTTCCACCTCGTCCTCCCAAGATCTTCTTTCCTTGTTTCATTAAAAATTACAACATGCTTCTAATGAGCAGTAGCCACAAAACCCATCAGTATCTCGATGTCCTTATCCTTCAGCTGAGGTCAACTTTATCTTGTTTACAAACAAATAAAGCTAGTTTAGCTTTATCTACAACACAGCATGTCAAGGCTTAGGAACTTTTGCTGGGAAAGAAAGAACAAGGAGCAGAATTAGATTCTAAGGCACAGAAATAAGCCTGCTGAATTGTAAGAATTTATCCGGGCTGATCTTTCAGTGTTATCATTTGAGCCATTCCACTCAGCCCATTCCATGTAAACATAATGAAGGAAGACCTCCCTGCATTTTCTGCTTCCTATATGGGGCAGTTATGAGAGAATAAAGTGTCTTAATTGTAAAAGGGGCACCTGCGTATACAGCTGCTGAGGTGATGTAGCCATATGGAATTAATTCAATTCCACAGCACTCTGCAAGGCCTGCAGGGATGCCCAGGCAGTTCCCCTCATATGATGGGAGCAAGATATGGCTCCCAGAAGTTGCTGGCATCTGTATTTCCTCTGGACTGGAACTGGACATCTCAAACCTCTGCAAATATGGGTTCTACATTCATACAGGCACAAATACAGACCTTTTTTTTCTGCCTTTCTTCTTCCTGACTCACAAATATGAGCAAATGCAGAATGTTTCAACGGCGGACAAAAAACAGGGAATCAGAGTAGAACTGTTAATCCTGGAAGAAACTTTCACCTCCCACAGTACTTTCTTTTTTTTCCCAGCTCTGTAATATATGAAACATCTTACTCAGTAACTATATTTTTAAACCATTATTGCCATAAATTTTAGCCCACTTAAAAAGTTCTGATAGAAAGTCTTTTCAGGAAGTTTTCAGCAAAATATAGAATTTCCTCTACAGGAAGCATGCAGTAAAACATGAATTTGTAAACAGTTACAAACCAAACAAATGGGACAGATTTCCAGTACTGAAAGTACTGGAAACGAATAAAACTACTAAAACCAGAAGCAAGAGGGACACCTACAGTTAGTCTGGGTAACTGCCCCAGCAGGGTCGTCCACTTTGCAGTTTTGTTTCTGTCACTGGTGATATTTAATCACAACAAACGTCCGCGGTGCCTCTGGCTGTAATTAACAACAGGCTTGAAAGGGCAGGGTTGAGGCGACCAAGGAAAGGCGTTGAAATCTTGCACTGAACGCGTTCGTGTTTACTCGGCACTCGGTGCCGTCCCCCTCGCTCCCGGCCGTGCCCGCCGCGGGTGAGCGGCCGCGGGAGTCGGCTCCGGGAACCATGGAATGGGACAGGTTGGAAGGGAACACAGTGGATCATCTGGTCCAACCTCCCTGCTCAAGCAGGGTCATCCTAAGGCACGTTGTACAGGATTAAGAGCCCAGACGGGTCTTAATAGCGCCGGTGGAGAGAACCTGCCGCTGTCCGCGGTGCTGAACCGCGCCGGGGCCGCTCCTCCTCGCCCAGCCCGGCTCCACCGCCCCGCACACCTTCCGGCTCCGCGGCTCTTTACAGCAAGGTTACAATCAAACATCAAGGTTCGTAATCAACCGTACATTGTGGCTACGCAACGTACTCCCCAAAATCTAAACTACAGCAAACTCTTTTGCCTGTTTCAGGCTCATCTTTACCGCCATCGTGCTATAAAACTTTGCGCTTTTGCAGAAGAGAAAGGCAGATCTGGATCATATATGAAGTGATTATATTCTGTAAATGCCAAAAACATTGCAGACTGCTTAATTCACATTGTACACTTTACTATATTTAGAGTTACTATATTAATTTAGAAGAGAAAAAGAAACATGGATGCCGCGTGCATTGTCCTAGAAGTTGATTATTAATGTTGTTATTTCTAATACAGAATGATATATGGCCCAGACAGTTATTATCAAACTCTCACAGTTAATATCTAATGCTCTGTACACGCTGCCTATCAGATTATTTTTTGATATTGGGTTATTTTCCAAGAGATTTGCTTTTCTCTTCTAGCCGTAGGGCGTTGGTTCTTACAGTAATCTGATCATTTCACGTACCACATGCAGAGAACACACTTTTTCATTATTAAAGAAAACTAAATTACACCATCATAAGCCTTTAGCTAAAATATTTGCAAAAGAATAGAGAAATTAAGATGGTTTTGTATTAAAAATGTTTTCAAGTTATTAACACCATAACAAGATTGCCTTCAGTTACGGTTAGACACAGTACACTGACGAAAGGCAATTAGGAAAGAACTGGAATTAGCAGGTGTTTTCTCTAAAGCAAGGCTTATACCTGACAAAAAGCTTGTGTACAAAATTAACTAAATATGTGGCACAGATGCTTAAAAGGCCATAAAATCAACCTGTTTGACATTTGAAATACACATTCAATCAGGACAAATTTGCCAGTTCAGCAGCATATTCAGTATATTTACAGTCCCAATCAGTAGGAATTAACAGTAACCTGCCTTATCCTTCTTAAATAACACTTTTTTAGAGTTACCAGAGAAATTCCATGAAGTCAAAGAACAACCACATTCTTAATATTAAGAAATATTAAACTCTAATTTCTTTATATAGTTTATAATCTCTACAGAGGATTAGTTGCCAGGAAATACCTTCTAATTTTTTCCTGTTAAAAAATATTGCCTAAATACATCTTACCTGAATAAGACTTTCTTATTCCCAAAGCCATGCTGCCTTACAAGCTGCTCCTACCCAGGCAATTGCAGTCTACATTTGAAGCAGACACACAGGGAGTAGATCAGAGAAAGTTTAAGGCATATTTAAAGTATTCTCTAAGGTACTGGCCAGAAACATCAAACCCATACTCGCGGTATAGAGAGATCATTAATGGGCATTAGTGACAGACCATTATGACTTTCAGAGATCATTAAAGATTCATAATGTAGCTGCATTGTTCTGGCAACATCTAACCATTTCTTGGACATAAATGTACATTTCTCCTACATGATTTACTTAAACTTATTATTTTTGAGTGTCAAATTTTATTTTCTGCCTCCTAGAATTACAAAGAATGGCTGTAACAGGATCCTGTAGTGCATTACACCAGCCATAGGAGCCTGGTGCTTGGTTTATTTGATGGCCTTTATTGTAAGGCATTTTGCAATAGGAACAGCTCAACAACATCACCAGGTAGAATATGTATTATACTTTCTTTCTACTTTAAATAAGCTGCATTATCGATGTATCACAAATGTTGCAAGTACAAAAAAGCACTTAAAAGAATTAAATCTGCTAACAATTCTGAAGTAATTAGATTTTGAAATTGTTAAGCTTTACCTCTGCCTTTCAGAAAAGTTCATAATTTGATATTTGGATATAGTGAAAAATATTGCAGATATTCTAGTTTGGGTCAACCAAGCCAGCCACTCCTAACGCAGTTTTGACAAGCGAAGAAAACTCTGAGGTTTGGTTTTAAAGATGTACAGTACTACAAACACTGTGGTCCAAAACGTGGCCACAGTTATACTTCAATTGTGTTAATCAAGGGCTGGATTCAAATTTTCTCTTGCTGAACCTGACTGAGACCTTATTTAACTTATCTTTCCTCAGCAAAGCAAGTTAAGCCTGCCCTCACATATTACGTAAATAATGCAATTTAGGCAATTTAGAAGCAGAGTCAGATTTCAAAGTCAAATACTGTCTTAAGTGTGATTTTCTCATTGTGGAATCATATAATTACAAGTAGTAGAGAAGAGCTATTTAAAAAAGCTCTGACTCTTCACCAGGGGTTGCCACTCCTTCCAAGACATGTTTACAAGTCACATGTGCATGAGCTTGGTTTATTTTGTGGTGGAATTTGCTCATCCACAATGAGCAAATACCAGTTTGTCTATTGGGAGGAAAATCACCAAACTAGCTCAGGAGCAGTAACTTCTCAATTCCTCTAACTCAATCACTTGCAAATGCATGAGATTTGCTAAGGATCAGACCCTTAAAGTCATAGACAAGCAAACACCTTCCAGATGCTGGGCTTCAGCTATTAAAATGAAGTTTGGCAACTGAAGTCTCCAAAGCATTTTAACATATCTTAGCATTTATGTTGTGCTGAATCTAGACCTGAAAGGTGAAGCTCACCAATTTACTACTAGTAAACAATTTTCCAAAAATAATAGTTCAGTGTCTACTAATACACATTACTGGTTATGTATTTGGAGTTCACAACAACAACTGTGCAGAAACATATCATGCCATGAATGTCACAATTTTCGAGTAGTCCTTGTTTGTTATGCCATGATTGCTTGTAATCAAGCTGTGAATATTGGTTATATCCAAATACACCGTACAATTAAAAACAGCCTTAATTATTGTTGCCAGAAATGAATGGTACCACACCAGGAAAACTGCAATGGGCCGAAAAAACAAAGTTGATTCTTAGATCTCTCCACTGGGAAATGGCACCATTTTCAGGAAAAGTCAAAAAGCCATGTGGAAGAACGTCTGCAAGTCCATTTCTAATTGCCTGCTGAGTTCTATTGATTTCAGACAACTGACCTTGAGATGATAGGTTTTATGTCACCCATGACAATTATTGACAAGCAGTGAAAAGCCCAAAGTGGCTTCTGTCTTGCAATATAAACAAGGTTAATCTGCTTGTAAATGTAGTTCTTTTCTCACAAGCAACAGTGGATTCCCAAAGCCTACATCAATTTGTAAAAAAAAAACTTCCTAAAGTTTACATGGATCTTATTATAATGTCATTATTCTGTACTCTCCAGCTACCTCAAGAATGGTTTAAGCAGTTCAGAATCATTCTTAAGGTTTTACTATAAAATTGGAGTTGTATATTGACAAAATCAACCTTGTTCAGCTAACCTTTATCACCATCTAGTTATTCATTGCATATTAGTTCAGTTTGTTGTTTTTACTAAGAAATGGAAAATACAGCTCATGTCTAATCTCCACTTGGCTCTGATCCCTTTATGCCTATTATGTGCCCTCAACACCTGACTGGAACCACCTGGTACAAAGGAACACAGCTCCTCTGAGATCCCTGCATTTAGACCAGCTAAGATCTTACCTCTGCTAGAGTATCAGTTATCTCTGTGGGGTGTCTGTTTAAAAAACAACTTTATAGTAGTCCTTTTGCAGCACAAGTAGAGTTTGCAATAAAACAGCCATTTTTTATTCTTCTCCTTATGTATCAATACAAATCAAGCTGCTGTTTGCCATTGGAGGACTCACTGGAGAACTGGAGGTTGCCACATTATAAAAACTGCAGATGACTGATGTGTTGTGCTGGTTTGGGCTGGGTTAATTTTCTTCATGGTAGCTGGTATGGGGTTGTGTTTTGGATTTGTGCTGGAAATGGTGTGGATAACGCAGGGATGTTTTTGTCATCACTGAGCAGAGCTTACACAGAGTTAAGGCCTTTTCTGCTTCCTCACCCCACCCCACCAGTGAGTGGGCTGGGGATGCAGAACTGGGAGGGGACATAGCCAGGACAGCTGACCTAAACTGACCCAATGGATATTCCAGATCATATGGCTCAGCATACAAACGTGGGGGGAGAAGAAGGAAGGGGTGGACATTTGAAGAGATGGCATTTGTCTTCCCAAGTAACCACTACATGTGATGGAGTCCCAGCCAAAACCAGCACATGAGTGGAAAACCAGGATGAAGGGAAAAAATCCCCCCAGTTTGGAAAGGGCATTTACATTTCTAACCATCTAAAGAAAAAAGCTCAAATTATCCCTCAAAAAAGAGTCCCTTTAAGGCACGATTTGATCGGTTTATCCACCGTATTAAGTGCCACATCTGTTCTCTTTACAAGTGACCAGAACAGACAATTTGGCAGGTTCCAGCAGGATTTGTGGCCTCATGTTATCTTACTGGCTGGTTTGGGAATAGTGCAGCAAGGACGGTATCAAGAACTCTCCTCCCAGAAAACAAAGCCACACTACCAGCACAGTCCTTTACCTTCTGTGCATGTTCTCCACAACAGACAAACTTTCTCTCTTTTGCATCTAAGCAATAATGCAGGCTGAAGTAAGGGCTCAAGCACTGCCAAAGAAGCTAGCATAGGCATTCCTACTTTATAGAACCATACTTTGCAGTTTTGAACTTACCTTGTCCAGAAAAAAAACAACAATCAGGCTTGACCTTATTCCCTGGAATCCAGCAAACAAAATCCCCATCTAGCTTGTCTGGCAGGATGAGGCCAATCACTCAGGCTCCACTGCTGCTGCTGCTGTTATGACCAAAGAATCTCAAATGCAAAATATGGCTGAGCAAGCACAGCATTGCTGTCTCAGCAGTTCTGGAGCGACATCATGCAACATTGAACAGCAGCTACAACAGAAACTTGCCAGGGAAACACAGATGATGACTATAAGAAGGCTCCTGCCTCCTTGTAGACGGGGTGATAAGGAGAAGAGAGTACTCTGAACTCCTGCCCAGCCAGAACAATACCCATTTGGGGTTCTTGAGGCTGTTGCTCTGCATAGACTATTGTCTTATTAGTGATCATTATATTTTCATAGTTCCATTCAGCTGTATATATTTTACCTCCAAAGCAAAGTGACTCAATTAATCTAATTTTATAATTTTACATATGTTTCGGATTAGTAAAAATATCATATATTTGTATGGGAATTCTTTTTTACCTCTCTTTTTGACCTGATTGCACTACCCTGTCATGCAATTCAAACTAAGGAAGAAACCCGTTAAACAGTGAAACTTTAATATTTTGATTCAGGGAATGTTTCAGTTTCTACTTTCCAACGAGGAGCTGTGCAAATTCAGCACAGCAGTTTCGTTCCTTGGCTTCATCTGCCACCTGGTGGTACAGTCCCAGGGAGCAAAAAGCAGCATTTTTATCGAAGGACCCAGCATGTTCCAACATGCACTAGGAGTTAAGTGCTGATTGTAAGGGTGCAAGAAACAATGAGCAGACCTGCAGTTGCAAACATCTGTGCAGTTCAAGTCTACACACAATGTATCTATCATGTTTTAAAAGTGTCCTGCAACTAAACCGATGTTTTAACAGAAAGGGCAAGCTTTAAATTCAGATTTTTAAGCTTATGAAACTAAGCACCTGCAAACTCGCAAGTGTCAGAAATTGTCCCAACAATTTATAAAATTTTTGACAAGTTCTCGAGCCCAACAGAAGCTCAAATGCAAAATCAGGACTTGAAGTCAGACACAGCATTGAAAACAGAAGAGTGTGAGAGATGCTTTGATACCTGCCTGCAAATAGCTGGAAATGTCCTACTGTTATGCCATAAGAATAAAGCAGGAAAGACAGAATCAAAACAAGCTTAAACTTCTGAAACTACTGCACTCTTTGGAATATGATGTTTATTTTATATTCTATCCAGAACATTTTAGCAAAGTTGCAAAACAAAGTATGCCAAAAGTAACTTCTATTTTCTCATTCTGAAGTCAGCAGCCCTTGTTTGTGCTGTCCCACAGGACAGGATGACACTGGAGCTGCCCTGCCAGGGCGACCTTTTATCTGTGTTGTGTCACTTTGCAGCTCTGAGTGGGAAAGTTAATATTTATTAGCAGGAACTGGCTCTTTGGTGGAAACCTAAAGGGCAAGTCTACTTGTCTGTGCAGGGATACTCAGCCTACCTTGGGTCTAGCAGCATTACTCCTATAAGCAGACAGAATGCTTTGTCAAGCATTCCCAAGACACCCAAGAAAGCACTGAAACACCCGAGGACAGGCATCTTGAATCATTTCCACCTCTGATATATGGGGGAAATGAGGCAGATCTACATTGGGCTACTGGTCCATGCCACCTTACAGCTGTGCCACAGCCATGTACCAAGGAGGCAGTGGAAGACCAATATTTGCAGAGGTTTTGGCAGGATGACTGTGTAGCAGCTCAGAGTAAAGTCTCTGCTCCTTGCTTGGCTCTTACCACACCCTCAAGGAAAAACACAGAGCAAATACTGGAAAAAAAAAAAAAAAGACCTACAAGTATTCTTATATTCACCTGTGCATTTCCAGGAGCCCTGTGGAATGACATTCTTCTGATACCTGGAAAGCAAATTTCAAGGACAGTGGCAAACTTCTAACTCAAACACAGTTTTTACTTAACTTGCCAAAGATGGAAAAGGAAACACAGTAAATGTCTAACCCAAGCCTACTCATGAGAGCATAATTCTAACCCACATCGAGCACTCCAGGTGCCAGATCAATGCTTAAAGCTAAAAGGACTGTTTTCCTTATTTTCCATTACAGACCAAATCTAAGACCATATCCTTCACTAGTTTGCCTGTTGATGGAAAAGAGTTGGATGTTGCACCTATGTTTGTGATGGGATTTGCAAAAACACTTAAGAGAATTGGAAGCATAAAAGCCATTACATTTCCCTGACATGCATTTATTGACCTCCCTGAAGTGCTTTTGAAAACCCCCACTGAAAATCACATTGAGACAATGGCAAGGAAACACTGGGCAGACATCAGGGATGAGGGGATCAGCAGAGACTCCAACTCCATCCCCCTGGGATGAGGTTCCAGCAGCCCAGATGAATTGAGTCTGGAGGTGACCACCTCCCTACCTGAGCAAATCCAAAAGACCCTGGTCCAGGTCAGACTCAGGCATGAAGTATGCAAAGCCCTGTCCTGGCCAAGTGGCAGGCAGCCCAACCACAGTGGCTGCAGCGTTCAGGATCAAGCAGATGGTTTGGAAATGACAGTGCCTCCTGCCAAGTCCAACCCCTTCCGACTCCTCTGTTTCTGCATTACCCATGCCATTTGCAAACACTCTGTGCAAACAGAGCTCACAAGGAAAGCTCTTCTCTCAGCAGCCTGCAAGCATTTACAGCCAAAATCAATACACACATCAGTGCTCCTAAAACTAATTTCATTTATTATAATTAAATAAATTAGCTCTAATAAAATAATGATTTCTCTATTTACCAGGGGAAAGTAATGGGTTGAAAGTAATTTAATTTGACACAATTTTGGGGTTGGGTCTAATCCCTCAGATTTTATTCTTAATTTCTCCTGATATTTTAAAACATGGCAAATTATTGTTATTTTTCTGCGATAACACATGAAAATAAACAGCTGAAAACACTGATCTAAGCCCTCAGCAGACAAGGATGAGAAGACATCCCTAAATGTGAGTCAGATGAAAAAATGTCCTGGACTGTTATGCTTCTCATGGGGAGTTGAGCACACAGGAAAAAGTTTGTTAGTAAAAGATGCTCAGTGTGTTTATCAGAACTAGAAGGATAAACCTTTAGCAGGCAAAGCTCTAACCACTTATTTTGCAGACATCATTTTAGCCTACTTTCCTCATTAGGGAAAAAACCCCCACGATTCAAGCACTCAAAAAAATCTCAGTAAAGCATTTGCCACTAGAGGAGGCTATTCCATAATTTTTTTTTCCACTGACACAGCTGCACCAGGGAAATTTCAGTGGAGTTTCTGCAAAATCACCAGTACTGTTTTCTAGCTAGTCCTATTATGAACTCCTGTGGAATCAGCAAATTTCTCAATAGCTGTATTTGTACTTACTCTTGAGCCAAAAATAAAAATAAATCCACAAAACCCACAGAGTTCATAACCTAGGTAATTTCTGTCCATTTTAATATGATGGTGCTTTAGAAGCTCTACAGACAGTGAAAGGGAAGATGTTGGTGAACAGATCAGGGGCTTTCATGGACTCTGGTGATCTGTAAATATAACAATCCCTGGCAGAGAAACTTCAGCTGGATGAATTATCAACGAGGCCCTATCAGCAGCAAGTGCATCAGTTTTCTTCACTATTTCCTATCGTTTTTTAAAAAGTCTTTTGAGCACCTGAACTTCATCTTCAGACCATCAGACTCTGAGGGAATGAATCCTAAATTTTGTTACCTGCACAACTGCAGTCTTGCCTTTTGCTCCAGATCTGAATAGAACCAAATTTAAAAACATCCCAACTTTCTACGAAACAGATTTGCCCTTTCCAGGCTGGTTTAGGTATAAACAGATATTAAGGGAAATGGGCCATGTAATTCTATTGGACAAATATCGAGCTCATAAAACATCTCTGGCTGATGGTCCCAGAAATAGATGCCCTTTCTCCATCCACAGAACAAGCATATCCCAGAGGAGATCAGCACAGCTATGGGAGAAAGGTTTGTCCAACAACCCCATTTTTTGATGTATCTATCATAGGCTGCTGTATCCTATGGTACAATCTTTAGAGACTCCTTCTTGTCTGCTCTTTAAGTTGAGCAATAGAGGCTCGAGGGACTTGTTTTCTTAGGCCACAATGCCCTATATTCAGGCAAAGCTCATGGTCAGAGAGAGTGACAACTGAAAGTTTCATCCATGCTTCCAGAACCCACTGGCTACTCAGTGGAACCTTCTGTGCTGTTCCTCTGTCTTCCAACTTATAAACTCCAAATCTCACTCTGCATTATTAAACATTCCCACTTCCATTTCCTGTGCAAATAAGCACCTGAAAAAAAAAGCAATTTAATTTAATTACAATTTTTTAATTAAGGAACTGTGTAGCTAAATTCACAGATTATAGTGGTGAGAGCTCTAACTCCACATCTCAGCATTAGAGGGAGTCCTACTCCCATTTAATTCTCTTTGCAAAGCCAAGGAGAAAAGTTGGAATCACGGTTTTAGTGAACAGCATCCCAGCATTCAGTCAGCAGCACTAGAAAAAGGAAGAAAAAACCCCAAGAACATATTTCATGCTTTGCAGTGGACCCACAGCAGCATAAAATTCTGGTCCCTCTTCTCATATCAAGCATTAGCATTCCAGCTCTAAGTAACCCTGCTCTGAGCTGCAGCACTTGAAAGAAGATTCACGTAGATACTCAGGTTCAGTGACCTTGGAGATCCAAAAGCTTTTACATCAATGGGCTTGGAGAAATCCATCAGACCTGGGCAGAAGATAAGAGTCATCCATGTGTGCTTCTTGGATATTATGGTAATGGTTGACACACACAGACACCCACGGATAAATGGGCAGATGACTCCAATGACATCATGTTCTTCAGTGCTACAGTAACAGGGGCAAGAAAGTAGACAGGCAGGCAGGAGACAATCCAGTCACACCTGATCTGTGCACTGTGGCTTGAGACATGTCACCTTGTTCAATATAGTGGTGCACCTGGACAACTGCTGAAGGCGTGAACAGATTCAACCAAGGGGTGTCTTTGGTCAGCAGCACGTAAATTTATCAGGCTTGTTACTTTGTTTTAACACTTTCACAGAGAAGAGGATTTATCCCTTTACCCTGTTATTATTAACACACAGAAAGGTGTTAATTCATATGACATTTTGAAATTTTCTCTGTACCTAGAAGCAAGCAGTGGATGGGGTAAATGTTAACTGACTATTGATGGTAAGTAAGTACTATCAGATATGCCCACTGGATTACTAAACTAGTTTTTCTACAGCTTCTTATGCTGTCTTTTATGTTAATCACCTTTCTTGGAATAAAAGGTCCATCCCCTCCAGATGGTGTCTAATAGAGTAGGGTATTCAAGCATTTTTTGGAGCCAGACTCTGGTTTTCAGTTTGCCCACAGTGGTAATTCCTTCCCTGTATGTTCTGATTTGACTTGGCTGGGACACGACCCCTCTGGTGTGGCCATCAGGGTTTAATTTTTGGGAGAAACATTCAAACAGAGCAATGCTGCTGATCTGCCTCTTCACACAACTCTAGACCTAGCCCAGGAGGAAACCACCTCCACTGGAGTTCACCCTCATGACCCTTCAAGTGACCCTGACTAGTGCCACCTCAGGTACCAAATGGCTTCCTGGTGCATAAAATATGAAGCTTCTCCTCCATCGACTAGTATTCTAGGAAAGAGTTAAGGGATATATCTGATTCCAAAGAATTCTTCCTGTTTTGAGCACTGGATGTCTTTGAAGTGGGTGGAAGCTGACTCTGCACTGCCAAGTAGCTTGAGCCAGGCTAAACACCGTAGCTGACAGGAAATGGAGAAAGAGGCCCCATATTCGGCCCTTGTTCAGCACTCAACCTCTCGTGTTCCAGACAGCGCTGTCATATGGAATTTACCCAGGAATTTGCTGCCTTCCAAGGTCTGAGAGTTTATTCTATTAACTCAAATTTTAACTTCGCTACATAGAGGGCAGGGGATGGTGTCTGTTCTCTCAATGCTGATGACATACCACTCGGATTGATGGGGGTATGCACTTTCTGCTGTTTTTAGGCTCTTGCAAACTCAAAGATGGGATAAACAACACTACCCACACTGGATAAAATAAAGTAACACTGAACAGAACAGGTCATATGAGGAAATTGTGTGGGCTGCTCATTTTTATAATCTATTTCCTTAATTTAAAATACACAACAGCATATTCTGTGCATCAGTGCATCTGTCACTGACGAAGGTGATGACTTGAACATACGACTGGTGTACAGTAATAATAACTTCTTTTTTTGAAATCCAGCTGAAGAAGTCAATGAGGAATTTGATTACCTACTTAAAAGTGTGGCTAAATGCCACAGGAGATGGGCTATTTTACCCCACTGTGAGGAAAGAATCCAGGCATTGATGATACTCTGTCTAGTTCTTTTTTACCCAGGAATATCTATATATATTTGACTAAATACACAGCACTGACAAGTTTTCCCAACTCCTTTCAACTTTAAGTCAGAGAACTGATGAGAATGAAGATGAAAGATAGATTACTATTTAGCTCTTGTTATGTCAAGCTTAACAGTCTTCTAATAAATGAATGTCGAGAAAATACATATTACTAACTTTTTAAGCAGCAGGCTGTGCCTACAAGAAAGTCAGGAACTTTCATTTAACTCAACAGAGAAAGAAATACTCTGGAATAGAGGAGGAAGAGTCAGTTCACTCTGGACTACCCAGGGTGGCCAGATGAGGCTGTGTGAGCTGCACAGATCCCCAATGCCACACACTGCAGGGACTGGGACACCCATGGCCCTCTGCACCCCACTTCAGCAGTTGTGGGGTGACTCTGCAGCACTGCACCAGGATGATCTCTATACCAATGCTGCTCCAAGAAGACAAAATATCTATTTTCCTACCTCTGCTGCTGCTAAGATGGTATTTTAAGAACCAGGCTACACTTATTCAGTATAATTTGGGAGACGGGATTAAAACCACATTCTTTTTTGTGCTCCACTCCATGCTTTGCTGGGCTCTTCCAATCAATCTGGGATTAAAACCACATTCTTTTTTATGCTCCACTCCATGTTTTGCTGGGCTTTTCCAATCAATCTATGAAGCACCCAGTGTTTGTTTTTATCTCTGGCTGCAATTAAACCTACAGGAAACATGTGATAAATGTAACCTTCCCACAGGGATTATTACTCTGCAAGCCACTGACTAACCACCAGATAAAACACCTAAATGACATCAGCATCAATTTTTCACAGAGCAAGACTAAGATGAACATCTCACAATAATAATGTTAATTACACTGGGTGGATAAAATGAGAAGAATAACGCCCAGAGAATTCAATGAGGGATGCTAAGATCTGTAATGCTTAAATAACCAAATGCAATTAAAAGAGTCACTCTTTAGTCATCAGCACTTTTGCATCTCCACTGTAGGACATAAACACTGGAGCCAGTGCACGGTGACAAGGGAACAGATTTCTGCTTTGCTCTACAGCTGACAAGTCTTCATCTGTGGGACGTTTGACATTTAATTTTTTTTTTTTTTAAATAAACTTGGCAAAACTGGACAATTAGATGACTGTAACAATTAGTAGCTATTTCCTAAAGCAATCGTTTATCCCATCAGATCTTTTATGGCTTTTAGATGCGACCAAGAGGATTTTAATGTCAAAAGGCATTAGACAAGAACATACCTGAATATCCAACATCTGTTTGACTGAATGCCACTGAGCACGCCTAGGCTGGGTTCAGCATGGATGCCTTTCCCTGGGGAATTGTGAACAGCGGTTCTTAGGATCAGGGGGCCTCAGAGCAGATCTGCTTAGTCTCAACTATACCAGAGCCAGAAAACCTAAGCAGAGAAACAGCCTAGAAGACTGACCCATTTCAAGCCTGTGGCAAGCTCACCTGAAGTCTGTCAAAGCCAGGAAAACTCAGAAACACCCAACTGCTCCATGGATTGGAGTCACCCCCAGCACAGTTTATAGAGCTGTCTGTCCATGACAACTCACCTTGAACTGTCTACTAAACAGATCTGTAAATTTAGCCCTTCTTCTTAATCATTTCATATCTACCATTAGCAAAATAACTGTGTCATTTTGGCTGGACCTTAAAGGCACGTCCTCCACAGATAAAATTCTCTTAACCTCTTGGTCTGCATATCTCAAGTTTTACAGGGATCTTGTCAATTATAGTTATTACTTAGGGCCAGTTAAGCATTGGTTCCTTGGATAAACATGCCCTGCTGACCAGTAATTTTGAAACTGCTACAAAAAGCCACAAAACTATTCCACAAGCCAAGGGCACATGGGAATATTGAATATTTCTTTATTACAAAAATGAGATTGGCTGTCATTCACCAGAGCAAGTGCATTGGGAAATGACCATTTCCCACTCACCAGCACCTTAAATAACCTTGTTACTACAATGCAACATGTAGTTCAGCTCATCTACGTGAATTGTTGAAATATGCACATATTCTTTAATTACCAGAATACTTCCATTATTTTTACAGCTAACTTTGAAATTGGTGCTAATCAAAATCAATTCCAGCACACAGCTCACACAGTTACTTCTTGGGAAAATATCCTGACTTTATTACTGTTTTCAACCAAAAAACAAACAAGGTCACTATAATTTTCTGGGCATTAGGCTGGTTACCATGCATCAGTATACCCACAATTCATTTACTAGATCAAATTGTTGAATGCTAAACAAGCAGGATTTCTCAAGTTTTCCGGGTCTATATGTTCACAGACTAAAAACAAAATGAAAAAACAAACAAACAAAAACCAAAACAAACAAACAAACAAAAAAGGTCAACACCTCATTTAGGTTTCTACAATCAGAAGTTAACCTGGTTACGCAGTGACTATAAAAATTAGCCCCTTATCTTTATGAAGCTCAGTTAAAAACCTCACAGATGCAAAATATGAAGCAGAAACCTGTTGTTAGACTTACAAAATTACCTACAAGTGCTCTCAGCAAGATGAGAGTACAAATCAATGATGGCTATGATGAGAGCCACATTATGACTGACCCTGACTGCTGACCCTGACTGAATATAAAAAATGTGAAGAATGTGAAATACCTTCCTTTTCCTTCTATTCTGTTTCCACACAATGCCATGCAAAACTGAACCCATTCAGCTTTCCCAACTAATTCATTTTTTCAGCCTGAAATCAAACAGAAAATTTACTTTCTCCTTTAAATGAAAAGTTGTTTTAATGTGGTTTCAATGTTTTTCACACAATCTGCAGCACTTCAGAACAATATCTGAATTTGAATTTAAAAGCCCAAATATCTTGCTTTTATGCTGAAGCTATTTACTGAACATCCTTCATTCATCTCCAAACTGCAGTTCATTGTGAAAAATTATTTGTACCATTTTCTTCTTACCGTTATGGCTGATCACTCAGGAAGTTGCTTTTCCTCATGAAAATTTTAGGCGCCTTAATAAAGTTAAAGTTACGGGAGTAATTTGCAAGGACCCCCATGTTATTAACCAAAGGAGACCATGGAGGGAAGAAAATCAAGTTCCTTCTCCATGGAGGGAAGAAAATCAAGTTCCTTCTCCATGGAGGGAAGAAAATCAAGTTCACTTGTGCTCTGGTTTGGCCAAGGGGATCCAGACAAGCAGGGGCAAAGCCAGTAATAAAATCCCTGTATCCAGGGGTGCAGTTAACACACTCCTGACTATATGACATGCTTTCCCTACTGCACTGCTGCTTTTCCAAAAGCTGACACTATCAGCCTGCTGCTTCTCCTGAAGAGCCACGAGGAAGGGCCTGTGACAAATCCAAACACCCACCTTTTTTCAAGCTGATAAAGCCACTCTCCATAGTGGTAATGCCTACCACAGACAGAACAAGTCACCTCCAGCTTGGTACACTCAAAAGAAAAATAAATGCTCTCAGCTACCAAACAGAGACTGTTAAACAATGTGATCTGTGTGGCCCAAGAGATGAGTTACAGGAGAGAATTCAGTGCTCATTCTTCACCATTTCCAGTGTTGTCTGCTCATTTCACTAAACAAGTCATAGCATGGAAGGGAAGCAGTGGAAGTTCTGCAAAACAAATACTCCTACAGCTGTCACCAGCTTCTAGGCACCCAGATAAAGAAGTAATTAGTTTTCAAATTGCACATTAATACTTGGAAGGGATGAAAATATCATCTTCATCATCAAATACTGTAATATTTGTAACATGGTAACATCTAGAAGCCACAAACAAGTTCGTAAACTGAATCTGCAAAGGGATGGAGACAGAGATTCTGCTTTGAGCAGATAATTAGCATTCAAATTGACAAATGATTGTTTCTGCCATCAATAACCTGCCTTAAATTGTGGATGGAGACACAAATAACTAGAGACAAAGCTCTGGATCTTTTTGCACTGCTCTGGTTTTGCATGCTGCAGTCTAAAAATTAATGAATTCACTCCAGTGGAAGAAATACATATCTACTCTCAGCTGAAGGGGGAAGGATATTGTAGTTTCATCCAGCCTTTCCCTGTATCTTGCCTCTCCTAAGCCTTTTTGAAGAACATAGAGTGGCAAAGGTGTGGTATGCCAGGTCACAAGACATTTCAAAACATGGACAGACAAAAGAATCTGATGAAAAAAAATCCACTCTTCTTTTTGCAAATTAAAGTATCTGCTAATTTAATTTTGGGCGAAATTCAGCTCTTTGTAAAGGTTAATATTTTATTTTCCATTTTCAGAACGTGGAAATGGTGTTCAGTGGATATATCTAAATGAAAGGTTTCAATTTACAGGTATTTTCCCCCAGGATTTCTTTTCAAATTAATATTTTACCAAAAAGTCACTAAGTATTTTAATTTCCTCAAGCCTTTTGCCTAGGTCCCAAAGATGATACAGTAAAAACAAATTAGCAGTTTTGCTACCCTTAATATATGTCCACAGTAAGTGATGGGGCTGAGCTAAGACTAAGTGTCAGCTACCTGTGGGTAAGAAAAGCTTGTAGATACAATGGCACAGAATGATCACACAGTCATTTCCACAGGGTGGTAGCAGTGGGGACTAAGGCAAAAGCCACCTCAGACAGAATTATGTGTCTTATTTCTGTTGTTGTCAACAAGACCTACATGGCAGTGAGATTTAAGCTGTTACAAAGCTGCTGATACGTATCTGCAGCTTATAAACAACTGGCCCCTTTCAGAAATAAGGAAGGGCCAGAGTTTTTGTTAAGCAGTAAAAATCAATAAAACATGAGAAGAGACACTGAGAAAACTTATGTTCCAGCTACTATAGCAACATCTTTTTAATCAATAGGGAAAATGCAAAGAATATACAAAGCAATGGACAACACAGCTGCAATTACTGCTTCATATGAGACCATGCTTCATTTGCATTGTGACATCCAATCAGTCAGAATTAAATTTTGTGTGCTACCCTATGTCCCCAGATCTCTCCTTCAGCTAATCTGTCACATCCTTTACAGAAGTGTTACAAATAAGATTTATCAAGATGACAAATAGCGCTTTCATTCCGACTGGGCACCGCGCTCGCCGTGCTCTGTGTACAAGCAGCAGCTCAGCTGCTAAGCAACAAAAAGAAGCAGAGAAAATAAAAGCCCCCCTTTGCCTCCCATCAGAAGTGCCCATCCTTTGGCATGTGGGAACGAGGAAGGGAGTCAATTGCACCACGGATGAAAGAATTTTCCTGCAGAGTCTCAGGGATGGGGGAAAAAGTTGTATGCATTTGCCACTGCTCTGATTAACAACAGCCTATGATTTGCTGGGTCCTACAGCAAGTTCCTATGTTCTGTTCTCTTCTGTTTTTTTTTCGAAGCTGACTCATAAAATAACTGCTGCCTGGGGCAACACAATGTCTGCTGTGGCCCTCACCAACACACTGCTCTGACACTCCACACTTTGCCAGTGTTCTACCTTGACACTTGTGTACTCTCGATCAGTAGAACACACAGACACAGAGCTCAGCAATCATATTTCAGAGTAATCTACTTCTGAATGATTTTTAAATTACTGTTTATTTCAGATTTCCTCGTCTGCAATTCCTGCCAGAATTTACCAGGCAGCACATACTAAACATTCCACTTAATATTGATATTCTGCTTAGTACTATTTTATTTTCACTAACCCAAGCACCGAATTTAATTACCAGTCCTGCTATATATCTTTATAACAAAACAAAACCATGTTTTGCTCTTCAGCCAACAAGACTCTTAGCAGGGGAAGGGTTTGAAGACTGCCATAGTTTGATTCTGCAAGTACAAAGCCAAAACTGCCCACAGCAACAGCCTTTGACATAACAGATGTAGGTTTATAACCAAAATAACTTGATCTGCATCACAATGTCCATGATGGTCAAGTGAAAAACATGCAGCTGGGTTTATGAACAAGTTATGGCGAGTTTTCATAAGCTGATAGATCTAAAGTTCCTCACTGCACTTGGTCTTTGTTCCTAGAAAATAAGGATCAATTAAGTAAATTTATTCCATTTCCTTTGAATTTAAATAAATTGGATGGCATCCTTGTACTTGAAATTTCCTCCACTTTGATATAATTTATACAAGAATCTATGATGCATATTTACTATTAGTTTCTTAGTTCAGCCTTTCTTAATGCTGTATTAGAAAGTAGACTTATCAGAGGTTACAGATTTAACTCCAGCAGAGCAGAATAGATGGCTCTGTCTACAAACATTGTAATGGATGGGGTAATTTAGTAAAACAACAGGTTAGAGACACATTTAAGAACCTGAATATTACCTAAAGAGCTACATGAGCTCTACGTATCTTTTACATGACGGTTCTTAGCTGCCTCCTAACAACAGAAGTACCGATTTATTCCTTATTTCAAACACTGAACAGCACAACTGGTCTGAGCTCTTCCCTTGGCTCTGATCTGCACTGCACCTCAGCACCTCCCAGTCTTTGATGTACTTATCTTTGCAAGATTCCTTTTAACCAATTTTGCCCTGGTTACTGTATGTGGGAGATATCTGTTATCCTACACAGCTCTCCAAACAGCCAAACTGCCTGACTCTGATCGCTGTCTCTGAGCAGCAGCAGGGCTGCACTACCCAAGGTGAGTGGTGATACTCAGAGCTACAACAAGATGAAGAGCCCTTGGAAGCCATGCAGACAGAGAAGAGCTAGTAAACAGGAGAGAAATATGAAGTTCAGAGCATAGGCCACAGCCCCTTGAAGCCAGTGATACAAAACCATAACCACATTCAAAATAATCAGGACTTTAATTTTCAAGCACAACCTTATTTACCTACATTGGACGTGTATAACATCTACCAGCTAAGTAAGTGGGAATTTTCTGCAAAGTTTATCACTATTAGGAATAACACCAAATAAAGGAATTACCATATCAGGTAGAAATAGAGGCCCACTTACCGTAAATACTAAAAAGAAAAGTGTATGTACTCTGCAGTAGATACCTCCTCTTCTTTCCCCTGCCAACTCTATCTGATACTATGAGAGTGGTTTAAATACTAAAACATCTGAACATGAATCCCTGCCAAAAGCTAGCTGCAATTAATCTACAACTAGATATTTTGATCACTGGCACTTCCATGGAGACACATGGATACCAGAAGCCCAAGTAAACCACATCCCAGCTATCCCTACATGAACTCCAGTTTCTAGAAGACACAGCTCAAATTCACTATTTTTAATCCTGTATGTTTACAGAAAAAAATGGAACTTCACATAAAAGTTTAGAAAACCAATGTCCAGCCACAAATTGAACAATTGTCTTGGCCAATACAGTGTCAGAGTTGGAGAACTCGAATTAACAAATCAGTCATCAGCTTTAATCACAGACTCATTCATTTGTCAACAACCAGAAGTACAATGACACAAACCTCATCCAGCCACCCAGATTAACACCCTCCTGCATCTCAAGTGCCCAGGCAGCAGTCATATGAGGGCCAAAGCCTCTTACAGCTGGGGAACTACAAGGGAACACCTGTGCTCTAAGTTAACTTTAGGCTCAAAAGCAGCCTCCAGCCCAGATGTGCACCAGCAACATTTCTGGCACCCTCTGGCCACACTCCAGGGAGACCTGATCACACTCTGAGTCCTGGGAGAGACCCAAGGTCCCACCTCTGCAGCCTGAACTGGTCAGCACGGCTGGAGCTGAGCAGGATTCGGCTCAGCCACACAGCAGCTGTTAAATGTTTGGCTCCTCCTAACCACCACCTGGGTGATTTGGGCTAGAGCCAAATTAGGAGCCACCATGGCAGGCAGAAAGAAATCACAGAGCCCAATGTACTAACCATTTCAGGATGAAGTCTTCAGCTCATCTGAATGCCCCAGCTTTCTTCCAATAGATGCTGGATCAAAACCCTCCTGAGGACATCTGGCTTGACTTTGCTGCATGGCCTGCATCAGCAAGTAGCTAGAGAGTGTCCTTATTGAAATTTCTACATATTAAAAGTGCCAGAAAGATACCTTTGAGTCATGTTGATAAATCCTTGTTTAATAGCTGTCAAGGGAAGATGACAGATTAGCCAGAGGGGGATCTCTAGGCATCCAGCACTCACAGGCATATCATGTACAATAAAATGCAGATGTAAGGAACGATCACATCACATTGCCAGGCAGCATCATGTCTGCCCGTAACATATGGATATCAGCCTGCATAAAAAAAACCTTTATGGTGTTATCACAGGCAGAGTGAAACTCTGCAGCCTGTTTTGGCTGGAGGAGTCAATAGCACCATGCACTGCCTCACCATGAGGAATACAAAACACAGCCTGGCTCCTGGAGAAGAGGCATCACCAGACTAACTCCAGACACAAGAGAGGTACATGCTGTTACTTTATTTGCCAGTGTAACATAACTGCTGCCACAAAGGGGTTTAACTTACTTCTTTTGCCAGTTATCCATCATACACAAGCAGTTACATGAAGCAGGTTAATTCAAAATACTAATGCTTTGGCCTTTAGACTGAACACGTAACAAACTCCCAATTTTTCCTATTCTGCTGTCACTATCCTCTTGCATCTCAAAGGTCATATAACTTGAACTCCAAAATGGCTTTTATTCAAGTATCTGTGTACCACACTTGGGCAACTTTTCCTCTTATTCTGTATCTTTGTCACAACAGGCTCATGGTCTTGCATACAAAAGGATGGAGTCCAGGTGTAAAACCAGCAGATAAAATCTTTACAAACAGCATACAAATTCCTGGTGGGTCATGCCACAAACCTCTGATGTATAGCAAGCTTAATCTTCCTGAATAATTGTTTTCCTTCCCATCTCACACTGCTGTATTTTTCTCTATCTTAATTTATTTTAATAAAACATATGTTTGTTTGGAAGCAACATATATTATTGAGCTGTTCCTGGTTTAGAAAACAGAGTCATTAACATGATATAGCACACAAGTGCATCTCTAGTTCATGTTATTTTCTGCTTTGTCAGTTTAACTCAGTCTGTTTTAAATTGCACAAGCTATTTTAATGGCCTTTTTGCAATTCAAATCTGCATTCTGTAAGTATAACTGAAGAGATAACAGTTCATTTTCAGTCTTGCACTCAAATCTGTTGAAGAAGGCCTTAGCTGAATATTGTTATTTAAACTATCTTTCTGATTGTATTAATTTAAAAAAAATAATTTAAAAAGTTAGACATATCAAATGCAGTGAAAAAGGATGAGGCTTGATTTGCAGCCTTTTCCATGGGCCTGAAGGAAGCCAGGTTCCAAGAAGATCAAAGAGATGGACGTTTCATGACAGTAAATTCAAACTGAAGCTGAAGGAATGGAAATATCCCAAGCCTGTTGTGTCAGAGTGACAACTGCACCAAGCCTCTGTGAGGTCAGACTCTGAAAAACCACCCTTGGTGAGTCTCTTCTTGATTTTTCCAGTTCTATATTTTTCCTCCCTTATCCACATCACACATGGCAGAAGAGTTTACCTATGTTTTGGAAAATCTGTTTTTCACTTACATGTCTTGGACATACCACAGAGTTGCATGAAAGTGGAAAGCACAGTGCAGAACAAAACCAGCTCCCTCCTTGCATATATTCTGTTTCTTTGGCAGAAGCCTTGGATCAACTCATGAATCACAGAGCATTTTGTCCTAATTTAAAGTGATAACTGCAAAAGAAATTTGTAATTTATATAAAATTGCCTTGGGTAATAATAATTTTCCTGACTCTGCATAATGCAGTGTTAGAAAAATTACTACATGTTCAGCACTGCAGGGCCAAGGAAGAGCTGGTGTCAGGGAATGCTGCTGAACAAGGCTCAGGAAAGAGCTTGCAGCAAAGGGAGCCACCTCAGACAGTGCAGCACGTGGGGCACTGGCACAGCTCTGACACACCACTCCAACCCAGGACTCCCCAGTTACAGCAGCTGCCTTCCGTGGACTGTGGGAATCAGGGGTGCCTATGTCACTGCGAAATCAGTATGCAGGTTAATCACTGGCCTTTGGGTTACTGACAGACTCTTGTGCCAGGTGCCAGAATTTTGATTTATGAGACTCTATCAGTGACTAGAATTACTGAATCTCGTTAAGGGCACGCAGCTCAACACCTCTGCCATGATGAGCCTGTATCGGTCCTGCTGAAGTGCCAGCCATCAACAGGGTTACAGAAAGCACGGGACAGAGCTTTGAGACAACAGTCACACTGGCAAGACAGGCAGCATGGCAGTTTTGCAGAGCATTGGGCAGTTCATTGGCACTTTGAGCACTGAAGGGAATAGGTTCTCCTGAGCCACCCTCAGCCTTATGACCAGACCAATTCACAAGGCTCAAACTCCCCCAGCCCACAAACTGGCTCACACCTCCTCTGCCCCCTGTGAGTATTGCTTAGCTGCAGTAAAAGGGTTTAACAGAAGAAATCAAACCTGTTACCCTATAGTCTTCTATGAAAATGCCTTCATAGCTGTATTTTCAAGAGGCAAAAAGGCAGGACAAGGTTTAGTAATTATAGGACCATGTTAAACTTAATCTGGGTTACTCTGATTTAGAAGATTATGATGAAAACATGTATAATTGAAAAGTGCCCTCGTACAGCAGCAGGGCTCCTACACTCCCTGGATTCCCAAGGTACCTGTGGATGGAGAAAGCTTTCATGTCAAGACTCTCATTAGACATGCACAAGGCTTTATAAAAATAAAGTTTGCTTTTGAATTCTGAAGCCATAAAAATATAATTAGCAGAAAAAGAGGGTATAAGCAAACCTGCTTGGGCATTTATGTATTTAAACTGATGTGTGCTTTGAGAACCACAATGAATCAATGACGATGTTGTGCCCAGCTTGAGCACTGTCAAAGACACCCAGGCTTTATGTCACAGCTCACTGACACCCATTCCATCCACCTCACACCCACGGCTTAAATCACCCTGTTGCTATAATGGGCCATGGAAAGCAAGTCTGACAGTAACAGTCCTTTCAGCTTGAAGGGTCAGAGGAGGAACAGGTCCAGCCCTGGCTTTAGGCTGGACCCTTAGGGCCATGTTCTCTCTGTGCCTGCCTGCACAACAGCCACCAGGCCACACTGTTCCCACAACAATGTGCCAGTGGTTTTACATCCCAGCTTGTAAATTTAAATGAGTTTCCATTTTTCAGAGTTAAGAGAGTACTATTCTATAGAGTTTGACCTTAAAAAATATACGTGTTAACAGTAGAGGAAGAGAACAGCTGCTGAAATTATTGATTTTTAATTAATGTTCATTCTTAAATTACTTGTCTTTTTAATTAAATTGCTAAGTTGGAATGCTGGAGCATCCCTAAAGGCCAGTACATTTTTCCTATGTGTCTTTTACCTTCAATGTCTTATTCTTAAAGGTAAGTTGTACATCTTTAGAACACCTGTTAGACTTCAGAATGTAACCCAAATTTTTGATAGGCATATGTTTCAGGAAGATGCAGATGATAATTACTGGGCCAATGGCATTCAGAACACTCTTTCTAACACACTGCAACAAGGGCTGTGGATCTCCAACCAGCAGCCTGAGAACAGACAGAAAATCATGTGTTTTAACTGACCCTCACATAGATTTATTACTTGACAGAGAAATAACATTTGGGATTATCTGCTTAGATTGTCATATTTTTGGCTGAGAACAAAACAGATTTTGTTACATGAGACAACACTATCCTATGGATAGATATTACCATAACCCAATTATAACAGACACCATCATCCTTTTTTTTTTTTTTACTATCTAGTTTAGAATATACTCAGTTTTAAGTAAAAGCATATACTCTTTACCACTCTCAGGTACGGAGCAGGCTCTGCCACCTGAGCTAACCTTGTAAAAACCTTTCATTGCCTACATACAGTGTTTGAGCCTGAGATGTGTGTTATTTATTTCTGCCACAAGTAAACGCAGAATGATCCTCGCAGCAATCCTGAGCTGAGTCTGCAAACAGAACCAGATGATGTCAGGAAAGGAGACAGAAGTCTTGCCAGGTGGAAGGAAATACTGCAAAAAAGGGGCATTTATGGCATTCTTTAGCTATGAAGTGAGCAATATCCTTTAGTATGCTTCAGGAAAAACAGCATGGGTTAAAAACACTGCCTTTTCCTGCAAACCATGTCTTGCTTCTCATCCATTACTGTTGCAACAGCACTAATGTTACACTATGAATGTGTTAAAAAAACCTAAATTGGATAAAGTCATCACAGTAATATATCTGAAAACAAGTGGGAAAAATAAAACCACTGAAGGCCAAAACATTACAGATTTAAGGGGAGATGGCAGAGGAACTTTCTCCAAAAGCAAGGCTCCCACAAGTTTGCTCTAGCATGACTACATTTTCCTCTCTTCAGAGCCTTATACCCTGGTTTCTTCCATCATACTGCCCTCCACTTCTGCCCAGTCAGACACTGCTGTAAAGATGATTCACTCTTGTGATACCAAAGAGGTAAGTTCTCATGACAGCTCTGCTCCAAAATGTGGGCTTCCCCCCTTGGTCCCCAGGGATCTCCCTGGAGGGTTCCTTTGGTAGCTTTCTCAGTTTTGGTCCAAATTTCATGACCATACAACCCCCAAATTACATTAATTAAAACTTCTACCTGGCATCAGTGGAAAAAAATCTACATGTCTTGTGCCAGTGGGCTACAAAACTACAAATGCTCTGCTTCTCTCCAAAACAGGATTTTAGTTTTCTGTAGAGAGTTCTTAACCTTAAGGACCATTTCTGTCCATGTGAGTTGCATTGCCCTCCAGAACCTGCACTTTCCCTCTCCATGGCCAGTGTTGCAGCCCACTGGTGATAATTAACCACAGTGGTTTGAGTCCTCTGCTCTTCCCCTTCAACAGCAGCTTGATATCCCATTTCCTCTCATTGGCTTTGCTGCTGAATAGGCAATTTTTCTCCTGTAATTTCTCATTTTTTTCCCCTGACTCAGCCTGCTGCAGCATCTGAGCAGTCATTTACTAGAGAGTTCTTTACTCCTAAGCTTATTACCTTCCATTTATCTGCATTGAGATGTGCTGCCCTATTACAACACAGGTACTCAAAATTAATCCTCCTCATGTATCAGATTAAATTGTTTCTCATTATCTGCTTGACTCTCAATTCAGTACCATTTGTAAAACTAAAACCTACTTTTCTATATTATTAATCAAGACATTTTTTTGTGACAAAAAGCCATTGTGTCGCAATCTGAATAATCTAAAACAGTTCAAGTAATATTTCTCCTGCCAGCCAATCTTGAATGTTTCCCTATTTTTCTTTTCCTTCCCTCCTGAAGTCCCTCTCTGTAATCAGCCATTTGAAACATGAATTTAATGCACATTTCCCTAACCTGTATTGTTAGGTTAGGGAAATGTGCGTTCTCATTCTTGATGATCAATATTTTACATGATCAGATCAATCACAGCATATGCATCTGCTCCAGGAGACTTGATAAACCAATTTCCTATTGCTTTTTTAAAATGGATTTACAAGGCAATTTCCTTACTTGGTCATTAGATGAATCAACCTTCCTCTAACCTTACAGATACAAGGTTATTTATTTGAATTTCTTGAGCTTTATTTTGTTGCAGATAGGGGGTATGGCGTTTCAAACAGTGTAATTTTAAAATTAATTGTGAATCACCTTGCAAACTGCCAATGTTTGAATTCTATTTGAGAACAAATACAGCAATAACCCTTTAGTAAATATGCATATTTCCCTACTTTGATTAATTGCCTTTAATCACACCACTTGAATTAGTTACTCACAATTCACCACACCATTAAATCTGAAATACATGTCTCCTCTTTCCCCAACCCTTCCCTCCTTCTCACCCTACATAACCCTGATCTAAAGGCAACTCGATTGCTTGGAAGATCTCTCTTCTGGCAGCAGGAGTGACACAAAAGCCAAGTCTTCCTCACATGCCAGACAAGCAGAGAGATAAGTGCACCAGGACAGCAAGCTTGGAGGAGATAAGAAATTCCTCTTATGGGCAAACCTGCAGGAGATTTCAAGGGCCACAGTATTCTGATAACATTCCCTGTACATATGGTGGTCTGTAATAACAGAGACTATGATTATGACCTTGGAGAGAGGATAATTCTCAAGTTATATGTCAGACAAGACCCGGGTTTGAGAAGCTGTTAGGGGAAAGCCTGATGATACCTTTGCTCTCTGACTCCAGAACTTACAGGAACGTTTTCGGAGGATTAACATTTTACTCCTGATTCCCATTCCCTCCACTGTATTTATCCACTTCTAAAATGGAGGAGAAGGGAAGGGAGAAATAAAAAATGACACATACTTGAAATTTAATTTAAAAATGGCTTTGTTCCAGAAAAAGAACAGCCTTTGTTTATTCAGTGTCTTAGTTATCAAAAGCACTTCAGCCCAGACTGAAGGACAGGTCTGTCTGTCTCTAGATACTTCAGCACGGGAGGACTCTCACTGACACACCACCCTTGAGCATTTCCTGGAGCATCCCTTCTGCCAAAAGAACTCTGCAGACAAATAAATGGGTTTGAAATTCTCTGACAACCATTTTCCAAATTTAGGTTCATTAATTAACTGGAAATAACTCCCTACTGGGTTCCAAATGCTTTTTGGAGTAAACTTCATTAAGAAACCAACCCCAAGCCTACATGAGTACTCAGGGGAGCTCTCCAAGGGCACTGCCAGAGCTGGTCCAAAGGCTGCACACCTTCCTAGTGGATGGGGAAGCCAGAGATGTCCCCCCCTGCTGTTCCTCTCTTCCCCATGTAATGCTGGTGCACACACTGTCCTCAGACAGATGCTCTACAGCTGTAGCAAACACAGCTGGGGAACTTCCCTTCTACAGAACTCCACAGAAATCAATATTCCATTAACACACCATGCTATTCTATGTATAATTTAATGAAAATATGCTTTTGTTTAAAAATACCAAAACCTAGTCTGCCTAGAAAATACAGTTAAAACATGCACAAGACAAAGGAAATTTAATGGTAAGTGAAGATTACATCAACCCTTTTTTCAGAAAAGTTTTCTCTTTTGAGAGGAAAACAGACCACCAAGAAGATGGTGCCCCTTGAAGATGAAATGACTTTCAAAGATATATATTTGAGTGAAACAGAACACTGAGTTTAACAGTACAGTCTGGAAGATATCCTGTGGCCTCCATTAATTCAGATGATCTAATGTCACTTCTGCCTTGAGTCAGGCAGCCCACTTGCAATTCAGAAAAGTCTAATCCTCTCAGGCTTGAAATCCATGTAGAAAAAAAACTTACTACTGTGCCTGGTGGGAGGCGTTAGTTCCACGCTTCCTGCTGTATTACTCTTCTACACAGAATGCTGCTCAATGCATACACAATTCATGCATAGAAAGATCTTTTCTCCTTGTTGAATTCCCACCTCCCACTGTTTAATAGGAGACATGAACTTACAGCGCTTATTATGAAGTTGACACTACTCAACACTCTTTACACCTAGTCACAACACCTCTGCATTAATTGTCCTAATCAAGCGATTTTGCCATGAAGAACAATTTGATATACTGTGCAGAGTATCTAATCTGGTCTCTGCATTGACATTTTCCTTCATTCACTGTGAGAAAGAAGAACATTTCCCATTATTCAGCATTAACAGACTTAATATAGAGGCTACAGAAAAAAATCTTAAGACTGTCTTATGCCATTTCATATATTTGTTATTATTAAGGAAGCACAGAGCCCCAAACCACCTGATTTTTATTTGCCCTTAGTACAGAGGGGACTAAAAGGTGATGTAACATTCTTAAAAGAATAACTTAAGGTCACAGCAAGGCTCCTTCTAACTATCAAAATGTATGAATGACCTAACACAAGTAAGAACCAAGTGTATTACTTTAATGAAATCACTTCCTGAAGGGGACATACACTGTCCTGGGACAACAGTAATTAATGTTGCAGGGTAGCTCACCCAGTCAATAAACTGCAAATCTTTTAAAGCTGAAACTATGCCAGTGAGAGTCAGCAAGCACAAGCATCTTCTCTGTGAGGAGAATGTTTTCTACTGTTTCCTCCTGCTCATTAATCTTTTAACTTCTACTCCACAAACCCAACAATGAAGAAGGAAATAAGACCACTGCAAAACGCAGGAATTCCACTGATTTTTGGATTTTTCTACACATTTTAATTTCCTAGCAATTACTTTGGTTATAGTTTGTACTGTGTTTTTCATCGATGCCCTTCTCTCTGCCAAACACTGTCACAGTGAACAAACTCTGCAGAGGTATGAGCAGAAGAGACTTTACAGAATATCCTTCCCTGAATTTGTTTATATGCCATATAACTCAGGCTTCCTGACTGGATAGGCACATGGAAACATCAAATTTGGCTATCCTTTACCTGTGACATGATCCTTTGTTAGCAGTGAAAGAGATCAAGAAGTTCCACTGGTTTTCATGATTTCAGTCTTCAGGTGGAAGAGCTACTTTAGAGAAATTGTGAATTTTTGTCAAGGAAAAGTACGTTTTAGTCCAAAGAAAGATATATCTTTGGGTTGAGGGCAATAAAAAGAGTAGAATTGTGCATCAACTATTAGCATAATAAATGACTTTTAAAAATAACACAGATGGAGTCCTCCTATGCAGAAGCAGCATGAAAAACAGACTGATCAATTCAGCCTACATTGAATGTTATACTTGTATTACACTTCACTTCCTTGCCTTGCAACCAGACCAACAAGTGAAATGGCATCACAGGGTTACCCTGAGAGGACACAACAAGGGATTGAGCTGTGTGAACTGTCAGCTCATTTGTTGTGATGGACAAATTCACAGATTCAAATCCCTGAGTATCTAAAGTTTTACCCTATGCAAAGCTCTGATCCATGCCCAAAATACACTTTTCTCCAACTTTCTAAGAATTTTTTCCATCATTTTGGAAAAACTCTCATTTCTTCTCCTAGTTGTAGCATTCTTGTTGAAGACAGATGCCCTGTAAGATATGCTGATATATTTGTCTTCAGAGAAATCTTTACGAAGAGAGGGAAGGGTTTAGAACAATTTCGCAAGAAGATTGGGATAACTTCACAACTTGGTCTACAATCTTATTATTACAGAAAATGGACAAGACAGCTTATAGTGAGGAACCTCAATATATCATGAAAGAATTCCACATGGGAAGACCCCAGTAAACACTCCTGCAACTGCTCAGAAGACTTTCACATGGTTACAGAGGAAACACTGACCTGCTCCCACAGGTTCTTAAGCATTAAACAGGGGTGGTAGTGTAGCCAGCTATCCTCTTAGCTACATGTCCCCTAAACTAGGAACTTCCTTAGAGGACAGAAGCCCAGGAAGCACAATTAATAAAAGTGATTGAAAGACTGTGCACATCCCAAAGTCATCTCAAAGCCAGACACCATTTAAGAACAGATTTTAAAGACAGGCTAACAAGTTCCTAACTATTTTTTGATCTCCCAGTATCAAAGCTGGAAAGCAGAGCAGTGAATCCATAAAACTATACAACTAAAAAAAGAAGAAAAAAAAACACTTTGAGAAAAAAGGTTGAAAGTATTTTCTTGACTTGATTTAGACCCCAAATGGCAGAAATCAGTTTATGAAATGCAAAGCTGATAAGGAAATGTGGCCTCTGTAATTACATGGCACATTTGCACAGTCACACCCTGTTTTTAGCAAACCACATTTCTTCTTTTACAAAATAAAAAATATTTTTGAAAGCAATTCCCTCCTGAGTCTTCAGGGTTCATGTTGCAGATACTATTAAAAGCTGCAGAAGACATATTCCAGATAAGATCTCAGTTTTGCACGTATTGATTCCTTCTACACCCCTCTCACTTGTTTTGGGACGGGCTGCTGGGAAGAAGTGCTATTAGAAGTAGCTGAAGCAGGCAAAGTCATTATTACTTGTTCTTTTACAGGACCTTCATTGCAGCTAAACTTAATGGAGTGGCAGAGCATTCCTAGAACATTTGGCAGCACTACATATAAAATCAACCTTGAGCATTTAGTCTCCCAAGAAGTTAGAAAACAGCATTAGGAGCCAGTTCTCAGCCAACACTCACTCCACTTCTGCAATTCCTCTGATTCACAGCTTCAAGAGCCACTGACTTCAAATGGGGCAATGCCGACTGGGACAAGTTATATTATGCAAAAAATAACAAGTCTTGTTATTACAATGATGGAGAAATCAGATGTCAACTCTCACAAACTCTAACATTATTGCCAGTAGATTTTTAAAGACCATAAAGAAGCCCTAAACTGTTTGAGAATTTGCTCTGCAAGTCAACTGCAAGAAGCAATCTGTTTTGATCCTTCCCAAGAGTCCCATCCTAAATCAAAGTAGTACAACTGAATCTTTAACTAAAGCTTCCTTTCTAGCAAACCTATAGCCCTAGAAGTCTCTTGAGAAATCTGACGTGTGAGTTTGGATTTGCATTTTTTTTCTGTATAAACCTTGATTTATATATTATTAAAAAACATTCCTAAATATTTGTGTCCTTAAAAGTGTTCATCAACTCCAGGGGAGTGAAAGGTGACGAGTGTTTTACTGGGCTCTCCTCTCCTTCCCAAAGCTCTTCCTGCCTCCCAGACAGAATGTTTTCTCTAGAAATAAAGCGAGATGGACTTCTTAGATCAACAAAAGACTGAGCTCAGACATCGAGTTGGAGGGAAACAGAATGACCTGTGAAACACAGGTTATACAGCCAGATTGCTGGAAATAAAACAGTGAATGAAGGTAGAGAGTTTGGCACCTGAATAAGAAACAGCTCCTGTAAGAGAAGAGAGCTAAATATAGAACTCCTCTGCAACACCAACTGAAGTCACTGGTGCCTTTCAAAGGTATGTGATGAAATCTTTGGGGATGTATTACAGAACTCAGATGGTAAATTGGCCTGAAGCCAAACACCTCTCTTGCTGCATACATCTCAGGATGAGTGGATTCCAATTTTACCCATAAATAAAAGTCTGGCCAAGGACTTACAAAGAAAAATGTCGGCAAGCATCCATCTCAACATCATTCTGCTGGAAACAAGCTGACTTTAAAAGCTGGCAATAAAACTACTAAAAAAAACCTAACTCCAAACCACACTGCTAAAAAAAAACCTGGCAGGAGTGTTGGGGTGGCTTTTTTGTTGGTTTTTCTTTTTTTTTTTTTACAATGTCCTTTTGAGACATTAGTTTATAAAAGGCACCTTTTCAATTCTGTTGAGGCAGTACAAATTCTGCTATAGGGGAGATTATATCGAGAACAAGTTTTCATAGTGCTACCTTGTGATTTTCCTCAGTCTCTTGGATGAACAATGACACCCATTTTATCATTTGCATGTGCAAATTAAAGAATCTGCCATAAATACACCTGATCAGAAATAAACTGGCAGCATTCTGCAGGTGTCAACACATTCATTAAATATACATAAGGATACGAACAACTACTTGTGTGATTGGAATCCACTCTGTGGGTTATTAAATAATTTCATGCATGTGACAGTATGTACAGAGCTGTGAACATGCAGCTGGAGAAGCAGCTGCTGTGCTTTGTAAGCAGCTGGCTGGTCAGTTCATGGGGGCTGATTTTCACAGACAGAACTACCCACAGAGAACAGACTATGTTTCTCTGGCAATGCTGGCATAATAAAGGTGATGTTACTCAAAACAAAGTTGTAGCTAACTAATCTCCTTTTCTTTGGAGATCTTTTGTCCTCTCTAGGTAACTTCCAGTTTCCGGTTTCCATCCAGAAGGGGCTTCCAACTCCTCTCTAATGGAGTATCCTTCTAATTGTCAGAGCTCAGGGATTCCTATTTCAATTTTGAATCTTGTCTACAGTCAACAAGTTCATCCAAAAGCACTCTGCTCACCTGTCCATACCAACACCTTCTTTCCACTCTCCTTGCAGACTTTTCTGCCGCATCATCAGACTCACCTTCTCCCATTTCAACATTTCCTTCTCTGATGCTTTATTTACACTCAGAACAGGAGGCATCCTGAGCAAAGCACATGCCTGAGTGTACCAAAGAACAAGCACCCAAGAGAAAGCTGCACAAAGAAATTGCCATCCTTTAAAACAACCTACTAGGTTTTGGTTAGAAGGTCATCACTATTAAAGAGGAGTCCACGTTAATTCAGGAACCTTCTGGCGACCTGCTTAGTCTTCCCCAAGGCCTTGAAGGCATCTGGCTCAGCAACCTCACAGTCAAGTGATTTTAAGTAACTTTGTAGTATCTTATTAAGAGGGAAACTCCAAGGGGCAAAGGAATTTTTGAAGCAGAGTATCTGAATTTTAGAGAATATCTAACTTCTGCTTGAGTGGCAACTGCGTATCACAAAGAATATGTTCTTCAGCACCAGCAGGAAAGCTTGTTTTGACTCAGAACTTCCTTCAACTTAGAAATAACTGGAATTGCATTTTTCAATATATCCAAAACCATATCACACTGACTGTACATTTCACTGCACATATTACTAAACACATTACAGTGAATTCTTTTCAGTTAAACCAGTAATTACCTAAACATGCTCCTTTGTTATTAGTACAAAGACCAGCAAAATTTCTCATCACTTTTACATTTATCTAATTTAACATCCAAGAGATTAAAGAAACCACTTACTTGCATTTGGCAGCTCAAGTCTCATTCAAATTTTTGCTTACTATTGGTTTTACAGTGTATTTAATCTAAATTTATCATAAGAGGGCCAGTCATATGAACTCTCCTGGATTAATGCTGATAGCTCATCGTGTGTGAAGCTTAAACATTTTCTACTAACAATATTTGAGAGACACTGGCAATATTTGATGTCAGCTTTGCCACTTGTCTGAAACAAAGAGAATGATTATACTTACCAGAGATAAGAGCACCTAATAAGCAAAACTTGGTCTTCAACTACTGGCTCAACCTAACTGGAGTTGTAGAGGAAGAGAAAGAGGAGCAGGTACCAATTAAGCAAAGGTGCACAATTGAAATAAACTCTAAATTTTTAACAACTCTTGCAATTAAGTGTTAATTTGGGATCACTTGTTGCAGAAAGGAAAAATCCTAGGACTGTTGTGAGGAAAGGCACATCTAGGGAACAGAATGACAGTCACCAACAGTGTGATTTATGCTGTTAATGGCTTTTTCAAAAGATGGAAAACTCAGCATTTCATTCACTGCAGTCTCAGATTCTTCTCCTGCTGATGGTCCTCATGGCTGATCCTTTTTCTGCAGCCCCATCCACCTTCACAACATTGACAACAAAGTCACTAAAGCCTCCAAACCAGTGATGTCCATGAGGGCAGGCAGAAGATACGAGTGCAAATACCCCTATTCCTGAAGTCACCAGCCCACAGTTTACTGGCACTGGAGCCCTCCACGCCCTGAGAAGTCTAAAGACAGTTTATGATGCATCTTCAATGGAGGCTTAAAGTACCAGCCAGCTGTACAGAGCAAGTTCTGTTCATTTGGGGGTATAGACATTTTTTCAGTCTCTATAGTAAATCTTTCATCCTCTAAGGATGTTAGGCTCTAGGAGTAGCTAAGCCTCTAAGCTTCCCAGAAAGGTTGCAAGAAATACAGCTGAGGAATGAAATGCACCTCTTCCACAAGAGTCAAGGACAAAGAAACCTGAGAGGGGTGTAGTGTAACAAGAAGGAAAACCAAGCATAAGGAGAAAGGTTAAGATGTTATTTACAAAATACTGGTTAAGAAACCCATACCTCCATCAAAGCAATTAAGAGAAAGCAGTGCTGGGCCACTCCATTTGTCTTTTGTGTGGGGCTCTGGCAAAACAATCATACAATCATAGAATATGGTTAGTTGGAAGGGACCCATCAGGATCATGGAGTTCAACTCCTGGCGCTGTGCACGATACCCCAAGAATCACACCAAGAAACAGGAGGCTGAGACGTGTATGCAACATTGCACTCAAGTCACCACTCTACACCTTTGCTCTTCTGACTTCTCTATGCCAAGGGCCAGAAAAAACAAATTAAAACCTGACTTAATGATGCTGGCAAAAATTTGAAGAGTAGCCATTAGGTTTTTATTCTGTTATAAGAGCTAAATTTGACCAGATAGCGGATAATAGCGAGAACTAACACAGCTGCATCAATAACCTTTCTAGAAGGGACTGTTGGGTAATGTGGAAATGTCAAGCGTGAAAGACAGCTGGTAACTAAAGACTTCTTGCGCATTAAGTTGTACATACTCTTCATTTTTTTCCTTGCTAAATCAACATGCAAGAATTATTTAGCGTGCCTGAAAAACATGGCAGACAGCTTCACATCAGGAGTATCCAAGATGCCTGGAAAAGATTTTCTTTGGTTCCCTCATTTTCTTTACAGCACGAGTTCAGCATTGTGCCCCTGAAGAGGATGGGCAGCCATGTGCTGGATATACTGCAGGCCAGAACCTTTGCAGGTTTATGCGCCTTGTAATCTCTAGGGTTTAACCTAACTCTTTGTAATCTGTCTTTTAGAAAAAAAAATAAAAATCTATCTCACTGTTTTCAAACACATGGTAGAAAGAATCAAACATGCACACTGGGATCAATACCCAGAAAACACCTGTTAATTCTTCCTGAACACCATTGCTTGATAATACACCTTTCTGTCCTGGAGGACAAGAGCTGCCTTAAAAGATGTCCAAACATTTTGCACTGTCCTACAAAATCTGGAGGGTTTTTTAAGCATATAAGAAAAATCAAAGAGCTTGTACACAGCAGGAATATTCTGTATATAGATACAAGTGGGCAAAAAACTGAATATGAAACAGTCTGAGCACTGACTTTTCCCCAAACACTCAGATACTACTGAAAAAGCATTCAATAATTTTACGTAAGTGTTCTAAGAAAACTCTGGCCTTTTGCAATCTTTGGTGCCTACTGAGGTCTGGGTAAAGCTTCTTCAGTTTCTTTAGTTTCACAGGTCAGGACATTTAAAAGAGAACAAAAAAAGAGACAAATGTACTATCACCAGAAGTTAACTGCTTATGCAATCATAAAAGAACAGTAGCTCACATTACTGCATACTGTGCTCACCACATATTTGAAGTAAAATGCACTGCTGTGAAAGTTATTCAGCTTTGTTCAGAAAGCAGCCCCAGCCCTGACAGAGCAGGATCCAGAACAAGGAGGAGTATCAGAGAAAAAGACAGCGTTGAGGGAACACATGGAGACCAGACTGAGTTGGAAGTAAGACTGATTCCTCTCCCTTTCCAGACAATCTGAGATACAAGGAGTCTGCTGGGTGAACCTTGCTGTTTATTGTGGCTTTGCTTTTGTGCACTCAGAGGTAGCAGCTGCTGAAGGCCAAGACTGCTGATGGGATGAAGAGCAGAAACCCCTGAGTTAGATACAAGCTGAGCTAACCCTGGCACTGGAAACCACAGGCAATTTTCTATCTAAGCTCATTATCCCTGAGATGATCAACAGCCCTGAGTGGTGCTGCACTGGGCTGCCCAGGTGTGGGGCAGGGGATCTCTGCCATGTGCTCCCAGCACCATGGAGACTTGTCTAAGTGCTTTTCTAAGGGATCACCTTGGGAAAGGAAACAACTCTTCAGTGATAGGTAAAAAGTTTAACTCCTCCTTGTTTACAGAGCTGTCCTAACCTAGAACAGCATGAAAGATTTGGCATGATCTCAACCCAAAGGCACTTGGTATTTAAATACTACAGACATTATCACTGATAAAGAGTTGTGCAATAATTATGATGGACCATGTAGCTGAATACAGTACAAAGAAAAACCTCCATTATTAATAAATAACCACATCTTCTTATTTAAAATGAGGACAGATTGAAGAGTGAAGTCTCATGCTTTCTCAGGAGAGTCATGGGATGAAAAAGTAGCAAGACAAAGGCCTTCCTCCAAACAAGGAACAGTCTTTGTGTGAAGCTCTCAGAGTGTCCTTTAAAGACAAGATGAGAAAAGAATATCAGGGTGACTCATTTGGTCTAAATGTCCTACTTCAGCTATGCTAAGTGCCAGATACTCTCTCAATTTATTTTGAGATTAGAGCAAAATAGCGAAAGGCATAGATAAAAGATTTCCCTCGAAGAGTACACAGGTAAGGTAAGGGATAAAATTTCTTTTTAGGTTACCATGACCTGTTCAGTGGTAAGGTCAGCTCCAGCATGAGATTTAAAAATCATTATCTTGAAATAAAAGTTCTAAAACTGTTCCTAATGCCACTACTTACTTAAATTTCTCTGATGCTACAGAGTGCAAATTTGGCTAACAGTTACATAGCTCACAATTACAGCTGCACCTTTGAATTTTACCACCAAGAAAACAAACCACTTAACTTCCAATCTGTTGCTTGTGGCGAGGTGAGGTGGTAGATAAAAATACTGTGAGGACTCTTTAGTGCCTCCCCTGGTGTCTCTATTACCTACAGACCTGGGACCAGCTACTTGATGACAGTGTGAGGACAGACACACAGAAAGGCAGGTCTGCATATGTTGGAAAATATGATCTAATTATCAGCTCCTCTAAAGACAGCTGGGTAAGAAGTGACTGCAAGGTGAGCATCTCTCCATCAGTGCCAGGCACCTGCTGAATTCCCCCTCTGCGAGGTGCTGGCCTGGGCAGCAACAGCCTGGAAAGAGCAGTGACACTGTTAAGTTTTAAATCCTTCTGTCAGAGAGAGGGTGCTCGGCCTACCTTTATTATTGATATTTTATGATCATGTCCTCCAGCCACATTATTCTAAGATCTTGGTCTGACAGACAGGCTAAGGTGTGCACAGTATTTCCTGGATGGAGATGGGTGTGCATACACAGAGAGAAGGATCTTCCAGCTGTAAACCTTATTTCAGGTCACATTCAGCTGACAGCAAGCACCACAGATTTTTGAAAAAGTCCAGGTAGGTAGGAATAACCTGGCAGGTGTATTAGTTAAAAAGCATTGGCAAAACGACACAATAGGATGCAGGAAACATGGCTGTGTATAATACCCTGATGTCTAAGCCTCTCAGGAGGTAAGTAAAACCCTATGGAAAGCTCTTGCACTGTGTCCTGTGAGGTGGCAGGTACATGTGAATTCAGGAGCAAAAGAGGTTTGCAAGCCTTTGGAAATGTTACTTTCAGTGACTTTCCTTCAAAGCCTCAAGTTCCTTCCTCAATATATCCTCTGTAATTACTGAAGTACCCAGTGACAGAAATGTTATAGCAAGAATTGGAGTCTTCCTGCTCACAACCTTAAACAAAGAACCTTATTCTTTAAAACATGTCCAGCCACCTCAAAAAGAGATGGTTTTTATATGGCAGCACAGAGCAGGATGTGCAAGCACCAAGCACAGAGACAAGTACCTGGTGAAAAGTAACTAAGGTGCAGAAAATAAAAGTAGTAGGGGGTAATAGTTTGGGAAAAAGCTGAGATAGGAGCCTAATAACCTGTCACCACTCATGCATTGCCTGCCAACACTGGCTGCTCCTGTCCTCCTGCCCCCAGTCCCTCACCATGTCACGCTCCTGCCACAGCTGGCACTGGGCTCACCCAGGGCTGAGCCTCTCCTTAACTCACATGGTGAGAAAAGAGGGTGTTTGGTGGTGGATCTTGCCAAACTACAGGTCAACCCACAAGCACGTGGTGGGAGGGGAAAGGGGGGAGGACTGAAGACAGCCGGCAGTTCAGCTGGCACAGGCTGCCACTGCTGAAGAGAAAGACAAAAAACTCAGGTTGCATCTCTAAGTCCATGGAATAGTATTGAATTCCCACTCTGCTGTATTTCTGCATGGCTAGAAGTGTCACCTCCCAGAACCTTCCAGAGAGAATACAAGTCCCTAGTGCTCAGCTGGTTCAGTGGGGAATTGTTATTGTTACTCTTTCTGATGAGATGTCCAAACAGTTTTGAGAATCAAGGAATTCACTTCCCTCTTGATAATGGAAAACATTAAATTTCCCAACTGCTTGGGACTTAAGCAGTCCTACTGCTGACGACTGTGATGACTTGCATGTTCAATCATGAATCGTTTTGGCAGTAAGGACCATATTAACTCCTTATTAAGGGAGTAAGGAAAGAAGAAATCAAACTAAACTCTGTGATGGGGTTCTGATCTCATTTGCAGACAAGCAAATATTGAGTAAATCTTGGATTTTGGTGGAATTACTCTGGATTTTCACTGTCTGAGCCTGAACCCGAGCCAGGCCCAGACTGTGTTCAGGTAAGCTCATTAAATACATCCCAACCCCTTTGACTCTGCTGGGAGCGCTCACATGTTTAAAGTTAATCGCGTGCTTAAAGGCTTTGGAGGATCAGGGCAAGAGGGCTCAGCCACTTACAGGACTGAGCTATTCTGCTTTATGTGCTGAGCATCTGAAGAAAATAAGAGTGTAATTGTCACCACTGCCTCCCAATGCCCTGAAATTGAAGGTTATCAGTTAATCACTCAAGTCAAAGATGGTTTCTCTTAGGGGGAAAAGGCCATTATACTAGTGGCAGCTTCAGACCTTTGACTTTATGTCTCTGTTGCTCTCTTTAGATCATCCTTCACTACAGATATGGTGCCATATCTGCAGCAACTCCATGTGTATCCAGACAGACAGGATACAGAGCTTTTTTTCATCTAATATTGGACAAGCATCAGGCATTGCTCATTGCTGCTTCTTGGACTTGGGAGCAAGGAAAGGTGAAAGCTTCACATTCCCCACAGGAGGACCTGAGAGGTGCAGGAAAAAGCAGAGTCAAGAACAAGGTTTTGCTGAGGCAAAGGGCAATAAGGAAAGCACTGACGCTTGCTATATCATCATTAGGCTGCAGGCCCAACATCAGGCATTAGCAGATTGCCTGCCTTCCCTGGGATGAGCTGCTCAAGGCCAGACAGCTTAGCTGCAGCAGGAAAGGGTTAAATACTCCTGCTGGCAAGAGCAAATGGGATACCAAGTCTTCACTTTTCACCTCTGCTGAAATCAGAAGACACGATGAAAAACATGGAAGCTCATGAAATGCTTCTAAAGAGGATCATGTAACTGAGTAGGAGCCCCTACTAAGGCACCAGTGAGTTCCCCTCAGATGGCTGCTGGTCCAGGTTAAATCTGAGGCTGAAGACACCACAGTGCAGATGCTGAACCTCCTCACTGGTGTCTCACTGCCAAATGTGCCCAATCTGAATGTCTCGGACACAACCAGAGCAGGTGGCTGTGCCTCTTTCACGTGGCTCATCTCTATTATTCTGCACTGGAACACAAAGTCATTTTTAGTTCTGAACAATATGTAAAGTTTAAAAACCTCTCACAATTCTCCATGATTTCAAATACAGGTTCTCCTCCCCCTTCTTCTTTCTTTTTTCTCCTCTAAAATGTAGAAGTACACATGCATTAACATAACTAAATGAGCGAGCAGGGCTAATAGGACTGATTTGGTCTAGAAGAAAAGGATATAATTAGAGTGCCAAGTAACAGTACTATCTGTGGTGACACGACTCTCAGAGCACCAAAGGGACACTCAGTAGGACAACATAAAGGCTACAAATTTCTACTGGTGACAAAACTGCCTGTGCACATGGAGTAGGTGGAAGAGGCAGCCCCCCACATAATGTGCTCAAACATCCTACCTTTTCCTTGCCCCCAGGACTGGCTCTGCCACTAATCCCATTGCTAGAGATGAAGATAACAAGCCATTGTCAAGGGCAACCACAAAGCTGCTTGTTTCATATTAGCATCCTTAACATTTTCTATCTAATCAGATTTCCTGTTGGTTGAGGAAAGCTGCCTTTCCTCATTACCAGCTGCTATCCCAGATTTCCCTCTCCCCATCCCCAATACGTGTTTTGCCATGCTTTTCTGCTTTTCTTTGTAAAAAGGTTATGTATGCCTGGAGGGAGACTAAATGTTACCAAAAAAAAAAAAAAAAAAGAAAAAAAGAAAAAGGCAAAAAAATCCCACATGAAAACAGAACTGTGGGCAAGTGGCCAAGACTCTTGATTGTGTGACTGTGACTAACCAATGGGTGTTTTTAAAAAACATTTCTCATTTTATTTCCTCCCCTGGATGTAATAATACAACTCAAATTAGTTTTCCAGGAGCTGACATCTTTTTATGTAACCATGTTTTATACAGATAGCAGCAGCTTATGTTTAAACTATTTAAGAGAACAAATAGCTGCAAAATGTACTTCAGATGGCCCTTCTACTGCTAGCAGTGTATTCCTGGCTGGAGGGAAGCTATAAAAACACCCCGTATTTTGCTGCTGCTTGGATGTAATTGTAAACAATGCCCAATGCCCACAGGACTCAGCATCTAGGTAAGGATGTCAGCTCTGCTTGTTTTATTGCATTTGAGAGATCCACAACATTGTAAACTGTAGAATGACTTTGACAAAACAAAGCTGGAATGATGTGGAATAAAGCAGCAGTTCAGCTTTTAACTCAAGTTTCCCACAGCATTAGGAAAGGCAGCATCCCATCTGAACTGCAATCCAGACTGACAGACATCACTCTGCTGGCAATGGGCTCAAATGGAAATTTCCACATTTTGGGAAGATAATATTGTTGTGATTTCCTGTTGTTCTCCTTCTGTTCCCTTCTACCACTTGCTACAGTTACTGGACCAAGGACCTTCTATGTGTACTCCGGGTTGATATCAAATGTACTGACCCTGGATCAATCCTCCTAAGGTGTATTTGAGGCATATGGGTGCTGGGAATAATGGTGATACTGCAAGCAGGCAGGTAGGTGTCAGGAAAAGAACAAGAAACCAAGGCAGGTCAATTTAGGAAACACGGATCTAATTTTCTCATTTCTGATTTTGCTTTTAGAAATCAACCTAAGCTATGAGAAATGAAACAGGCTGAAGATATGAGAAGTGATGGGCCACTAAGCTCAGTTACCACCGTGAGGTGGCATTTAAGTCTTTCAGCAAATACCAGAACATTCCCCAAAGACCCCTACAAAAAGCCTGGAAAATCTTTTACCTGGTATCATCTTACATGCCTAGGGGGTTCAAATCCTGAAGTGATAAATGTGGGTCTCCGAGCATTAACCCTGTATTAAAGAGGTTAAAAGATGCAGAGAAGAAATCCATCATCTAAACAAAAGAGTTAGGCAAGGAGTTGCAAAGTTCAAAACATGCAGGCTTAACTACATGTTCCCATGTCATTACTCAGCAGATAAAAAGGTAAATTTTTATGCTCTCTGCAGTCTTTCAAGTCTGCAATTTTCCATAAAACTTCCATTGTGACATTTTACTTGGAGAACTTTCCTAATAGCTTCTTAGTTGTCATACTTTCCAATACCTTGAAAAATGTGTAAATTACGCCACAGTAACAAGTTTAAACATTTCTTTTCATTCATCCTACCAGCACAATTGAGCCTGCTAACTGCTGGGTTCACACTGGAAGGTATTCTGCTAGGATTTGTTTCAGCCACTCCAGTAACTTCAATGGACTGTTGCAGTGTTTGCATGGAAAGCACAGTTCAGATAATTTCACTCTCAAAATTTTTCAGGCTTCATGCCAACAAACCACTGAGGATGACACACATCAGTCCTTTGGTGGGTCTAACACCACTGCCAGGCAATTCACAGGTGTTGAAGAAAAGGACTAATGCAGCCCAGGCAATTTGAGCTACAAGAGAGGACAAAAGGATTCCTAAACATATATTTTTCCTCTCATGCTAAGAGCAATATCTTTCACAGAAACACATATAGAAATCACACAACAACAAAAATTGATACCCCTATGAATTCCCATCAACTCAGATAGTTGCAGGACAAGCAATTACAGCCACATCTTCTTGTGTCTGTCTAGCAATGCGAAATTCCTAGAGGAGAGGAGGAGGGACAAAAGAGGGAAGAGAAATTAATCCTTGTACACTGCAATAAAAGATGACAGGCTTCCCTCTTAGAACTAAACATTTTCACTGAGAACGAATAACAATACCATATGCCATGCAGGAAGGAGTAACACAGCTGTCGTTGCAGACAGACAGTGTGGAGATTTATGGAGAATCTAAGAAGAGGAACTGTTGGCTTCCAGGCGGCAATACAGCAGAATTGGTGCTCCCCAGGTCTTCACTCAGAGCCTGCACCGTGTAAGATTTTCCTGGCAGATCCTGAATTCCTCAACATTGAACCAAACCATGCCTCCAGGAGACTCATGCTCTGGAGAGAAAAGGCCCAGCATACCTCTGCTTTCCTTGTTCCTCTTGAACAGGCCATTAGTGCGTAAATTGTTGATTTATTCACTGAAAATGAGCAGGCTCAGCTAAGAGCTAGTCCTCAGCAGGAATCCAGCTCCCAGGATAAGTTCCACTGAAATAACCATCAGCTTCTGCTGGAGTGACACATTAGCACATGGCAAAAAATGAAATACAGCATGTGAGTCAAAGATGCCAAGTTTAGGGCCCTTCTTTTTACGGATCACATGGAATCTTTCACCAAATATCAGTTGCTCAGCACCTATAGTAGCTCAGTTGTCATCATCTTCCTAGAGGAGCTTGACATGAACAGTTCTGGGCTCATAATTTACTCATGAACACCACAAACCCTGACAGATGATAGGAAATTCATGACATCTGCTAATCCAGAAGCGTCCTATAGGATTTGCCTTTCCTTCACGTTTATTAAGTTACAAAATCACAACCCCTATCAAGTCAGCCCTAGAACTGAGAGGACAATGAGACTTTTTCAAACCCCAATTTTAATATTCAGTTATATCACCACTGAAACAAAAAAACCTCTTCCCACACCTTACAGCAGTGTGTGTGTCAGACTTAGCATTTCTGGTGAGATGAAAAAGAAATACTATTCTAATAAAATAATTTTATTGTAAAAGACTCAAATCTCCCAGACGTGGTGCAAAGAACATTCATGAAAAATCTGGGGTATGTAACAGGAGAAAGCAATTGACTGAACATTTAGGGATAACAGTGACAGCTCAATGACTGATGCCCATCATTACAGAGAGAATAATACAAGTGATTTGTCATAAGAGCTCCAACCTGTTCACTCTGCCATTCCTGTAGACTCGACTGTGGCAGAATCCAGCCCTGAATATTTAATCTTAAAACACATCTACCAGCAGTAGCATTATTTGCCTTGGCAGGTACTGAAGCTTATGCAAAAAGTAGAAGGCTTACCACTTGGAATATGAGGCAGTAATGCAAAACACATATGGAACAATAAGAGAAAATATTAAAATAATATAATTTAATATAGCTTAATCTTATGTACACCAGATGAATGAGAGATACCTCATTAGCAATTTCATATTAGTAAACACAGCACGAGAAGAGACCATACCTTTGCTTTATCTGAAAAGGAAAACATTCTACTTATTTTTTTTCTGCTCTGCATGCATTTCATTTCCCAAAATGCAACCAGGCGTGCATTACATACAAACTTCATCCTGCTTCACCCGTGTACAGCTGCCATGAGCATTCTTTAGCGCTATGCAGAAGCCTTATGGAGTGAAAGGTGTTGGGGACAAGCCGAATCTTAGTCTAAGTGCCATATTTTCAGCAGAGTGCAGCTTCAGAAATGTTACTGGAAAGAACCAACTAGTAATTGATGCCATTTTAAGTAGCAAGCAGCTTTTGGCAGCCAAAAAAAAGGGCAGTGTGTAATGATGAGAGAGCTGAAACAAACAAACTTTATTTAAGAAAAAGCAGCGTCATTTCTCTTCTAGAACGATACCGTACGTGGTTTATACTACAGTGTCCCGTGATAGCTGACTCAGACACTAACAGGCAAGCAAAGGGGACATGGAGTGCATCACGCTTCCTGCGTCAGCGGCACTGCACTGACACAGGCTGGAAAACACACAGCACGCTCTCGGGACATACATGGAAAAGAAATAAAATAGAAACAAACAGAACATGGATCCATAGTGCCACAAACCTTCCGGCTCTGTGTTCTCTTTGAGGTGCACTTGCTTCAGTGGGCAGCAGAAGATTTCGTGACACTTAGCACGAAAAGGGGACTCTTTTTTCTTTAATTCCGCAGATTGGATCGAATCTTGCCGTAACATAATGTACTCCTGTGTGCCAGGGGGAGCGTCATCCATAACTGTGGTCACCACATAACAAAATGAACTCAAGTTAGAGCTTGAGGAAAGCAATCTAGGGAATCAAATCAACTACATAATGTCAGGGTGGGGAAAAGAAAGGAGGGAAAGAAAGGTTTATAGGAAGGAAAACAAACCTTAAAGTATCTTGGTCATGGTGGTAGAAGGGTGGGAAGGAACATTTACTTTTATAAACAACGCTTCTCATAAACATCAACACTTTATACTGTTTCATGCAGCTTTAATAAATAGAATAACACCCTGCTCAAAAAAGCAACAATGTTCCCTCCTCTGTCTTTCCTTTATTCTCCTTTAGTACCTATATCTATTCTGCATGCAGATTAAGAAAACAAACAAACCAAGCATGCTTTTACAGCCTAGCCATAGGCAATGTCTACATTAACATCAGTGAGTAATCGTTCCACATCTGCAGGTAATGCAGCATCAGTGTATCTATTCCCCAAAGTACAAGAAACATGCCTTTATCAGGACACATAATTACACACAGTTCCTTAGAGCAAGGATGATAATCCAATGACATTTGACTTGATCATCATTTTCAACGGATAGAAGAATAAATGTACAAAGAGAAAGCACATTAATCCTTTTGATGGTTTTCTTGTAAAACAGCAAGTAATTTTTAAAGTTGATCTTATAAATCAATAGTGCCATTAATAACATAAATGATATGCAGTCTAAAATGTTTTCTGAATGGGGTCAGACTATTAAATGGCAAAAAGATAAAATATATAGCGTACAGAAAGCTCCAGCTACCTCAAAGTATTACATTACCAGAAAGAATTGAAACACTTTTCCACTATCTAAAAAATGAAGCCTTAATAACAGAGATAGTGAGATTCCTCAGCTCACAGCTTTAAGGCACAGATCATCTCACAAGAACAAAAATTAAATGCTTTTTCAAAAGACAGTCTCTAACCACCACTAGTTATTTATAGCATGATGCAGAGACATAAAACCACAGCCAAAACCAAGACCTATGGCAAAAAAAAAAAAAAAAGCCAAGAATTAGGAAAATAAAAATCCAATAATAAGGAAAGTAACTATTAATAGGTTCACAGATGCACTAGCATGCATTAAGTAAGCTTATTTGGTTCTCAAAGTGTTGGCCATTAATTCTAACAATCTAACTGCTTCCTAAATATCTGCCAAGGTATAACCATTTTAAAAACCTGCCACATTTAAACATGGATCCCCTCGAACAAATATTAGCCTCTTGCATTTTCATGCACTTGATTATTTCTCTAGTAAGAGTCATATCTAGATGAAAAACTCGACAGTCTTTCTATTCAGAGTGGGCAGTCACCTTCTTTCAAGACCTCATTAATCCACTGGAGAAACTTGGTGCCTTGGCTGTTGTTGCTTCATTAGACTGCATGCAGCACCAGTAATAAACACTAATAATCTATACAAGATGTCATTAAAAGGGATGCATATAGGCTAATAGGAAAGCACAAGTTCAAAAAAGAGCAGCAGGCCAATGGAGCACAAGGTCTGTGTTGCCATATAATTACATCCTTAACAATACCAGTTTTACTTTGGTTTATGGGAAGGGTATGGATGTGCTCATGAAACGTACTGACAGCCTTGAGACTGAGGGGCAATGGCTGGGAGTGATTACTAAGAGTCAACATCCAAGACCAACAAGCCCTGATGGGTCACTCCTCCAAAAAGCCACCAGGAGAGAAGGTGACCACCCAAAAGGTATGGCATAGGGACATGCCAAACAAGAGCTGTTTGGCACTGAGCTGTGATTTATTTGCCTCTTTAAGCTCAGAGCATGCAGCATCCGCAAACCAACTCCACAGACTGATTCCACTCATCAAGTATTTGACAAATAACTGCTTGACATCACTAGGGAGGCCCACCCTTATCTCAGGCAAGTTCACTAAGACAGGTGGAATAGGCACAACTGGTCCTTTACCAGTCACCTACACGCTCATATCACCACGTGCACACAGATTTATTTAAATGTGAATATACCACAACGAGACCCATACCTTCTATCAGTGAAGAACATGGCAAAATCAACAAAGGCACATTGAATTACTAGACCCAAGGACAGCAGGTGTAAATGAGTCTTGGTTTTGAGGGCCACCGTAGCACTGACATCTGGAGCAAACCCCAGGAACCACAGCAATAATGCAGCCTTAATGCTGGAATGATGTATGGATAACTTAATTGATGTCAGTGTTCTGAAGGAACAGCTAAAACCTTTTCTTAACATGATGAATGGCCTCAAGTCAGGCTGAGAATTTATTACAAAACGAGGAACACCCTCTGACCCCAGTGCGTCCTTCTCCCTGCTATGATGACAGCCAGACACTCTCGTGGAGCCACTGAAATCACAGCTGCAGGACCTCAATTACAAGCCCCAGGAACCAATCCACAGGCAAATTTCAACTACACAGAATCTAAAGTAAAAAACTTTAAAATCTTGAGGATGTCCATCTCTGATGACTAAAAATAATCAGTGCACAACCATGAAAGTATCACTATTAAATAACTGAACAAACACTTTAGAAAAGGGAGAAATATCCTCAGGAATCTGCTATGACTTTGCTAATGGTATAAACCCCAAATTTATAAAAGAATCACATATACATCACAGTAGGAGAGAAACCATAAATTTCAGGGAATTAACGGAAATCCAAAGCAGTATTTACATGCTGTGCTATGTGGAGCAGAGGACATTGTACCAACTGCTCCCTCCATTGCAGACTCTAATTGCAGGACCTATGATATGCTTACACTGCTCTGTGTTATGCACAAATACGTGAGTCAGCTTCAAATCAGCTAATCTGGGTAGTAATCACAAGCCAGCACCAAGCTCAGACTGGGAGCAGAAGACCCATGAGAAGCCTGGCAGATGCTCAGCTTCACTCCATCATGTGGATGCTGTCCTCGAGAGCAGTTAGGAGAAACCTTTACTGAGGCACATCTACATTTCCTTGACCACCTTCCTGAAGGCAGATGTGTAACCATCGTGCCAGCCTCCAGTCTTCAACTACATCTCTGTTGTTGTATTTCAGCAGCTAATTATTTTTTTTTCCGTTTCATCCTAATGTACTCCCAATCCTCATGGGTAGAACACCTCAGTGCTCTACATTCCCATCTTCCCATGAATAAAACAGGGACAAGGCTGTCATGGACACAGGTCATCAACGTACAGCTAAAGAACTTGTATATTCTCAGATGGAAGATCATAAATAAATACTTCACAGCTTAAAAAAAGAAAAACCAACAACTTTTTTCTTCCCCCCCTCACAATTTGATGGAGACCAAACCTACAGCAAGTGTGTATGTTTAGCAGTAAGTATAAAATAGCTACAGTATCTATTATGTTTCCTACATCAAAACATTCTCCTTGCTAAATATCATCCTCTAGCATATTCTTTAAATATCACCCTGTAGCATATTCTTTCTTTTAAATAAAATAATAATAATTACATTAATAAAAACCTGCTGTCAACAAGCCAGTGGGGAAAAAATTCCTTCTTCCTATGAGCTTTATTGAGAGAAAGTGATCTTTAGGATGCCAGCACCAGGATGTTTTTTGAGATAAATTCAAACACATTTACTTTATATAAACACACCAGCTAAACAATTCACTGGCTTGTGTCTTTCTTTTATGTCCAACTGCATTTCGGTCCCATCTAGAATTGCCAGAAACCATAACATCAACCTTGTCCATAGGCCTTGGCTCAGGTTCCAACTGATTAATCTTCAATGTAATTCAAAGTTTAATAAAACTGTAAAGAAACATCTTTCCCCCTCAGTTTTACATGGACAGGCTTCAGCTCTGTTAACTAAAGGCTGTAGGAACTACAGAGTAAATAAAATCCAAGCAACACAAATCCTCATGTTTCTGTTAACTGTTGTTCTTGTATGTACGACACTATTTAACACAAAAAATATAATTCCATAAATCCATTCCCTCCTTGAATGAACATTGCAGGTTATTACCTGAAAGGTGAATTTCCTTCCTCCTTCGGTTCCCTAAGTTTTTCTAGTCTAGTTAGTTTTACATGCTGTGAGCCCCAGGATACTTATACTTGCAATAAATCAGTTTTCCTGGAATTTTGGAAGGACTGAAGTCGTGGCTCTACACTAGAGCTTCAAGCCACGGAGAGCACTAGAGTGCCTCTGAAATCCCGCATACACAAAGTGAAGAAAATCCCTTTCCTCTGGCACAAAGGAGCAAGTTGCAAAAAAAACCATTCCCCAAAATTACTCTTTTTGGAAAAATTGGAGCAGCAGCACAAGCCTCCCCACTGCTGCCTGCCTGCCTGTGCTAGGACACAGAACAGCGATGCTCACTGAGCACCTCCTCCATACACAGAAAGGAAAGAAAGGTCATAAGTGAGGTTACCCAGGGCCCTGAGGCTGTTTAGAGTTATGCAGTAAATATTTTTTTTCCTTTTAGGGGAAAACATTGGGCTATCAAGTTGCTTTCATCTCCTTACAGGAACAAAACTAAAAAACCTCTCCAAAATAACTTGCTTCAAGAGACTGCCCAGGACAGGGAAGGGTGGGAAAGTGAGGTATTTTTCTGTAATAACATTTTCCCAGTTGAGACAGTTGATGAAAAGCTCTCCAGAATACATGCAACAACAATTCCCTTTGCTTCTTTTCATCACTGCTTTGTTTCCCCCCTAATTTATCCCAGTTCAGGTGTGATTTCTTTGTTAGCCACCTGAACAACATAATAAACTCAGGGCACAAAAATACATACAAGCTAATTAAAAAAAATTAATTCTATTCTGGGATTGTAATACACTCAAAACCTCTTAATGACTACACAGTCTATCTGCACCATTAGCTATCCAGCTTTGCCAAAACCTTGATGAAGTATTCTTACCAAACAGCCCCGGCACTTCTGCATCACTCAGAAGTCTTATTTTCAGCTTGCAGCTGTGTGCTCACAACTTAGAAGTCTGGTTGACTCTGACTTGCAGTTTTCACAATGAAGACAGATATCACATGAAGTACAAGCAGCCAAGTCTCTAATTTTTATTCAGAGCAAGCCATTTCTGGAATCCCTCCTTTTGCACCACTCTTTTTTTCCCCAGTATAACACCAAAATCAGGCACCACACCAGAAACTCACCAGCTCATTCCAAACTAAAAAAAAACACAAACAGCAAAAATACCTTGTGAAGACACAACTTTCTTTAGATGATATTTCAAAATTAAAACTTGGCTCAAAATGAACTCTCACTACCCCTGGAGGCTTCTGCTTGATGGGGTCCATGACAGAGGACAGCAACAGCCCAGCTCCTTCACTCCTCTCACACGGAAGCACCGCCTGGTCTTTTGTTCTCAAACCGATACTATAAATTTCCTCTATGGCAACTATTTCTCTGTGCTTATTTTTCAACTGATATTAAAAGGACAGTTTTACTGCATAAAAAAATAGAGCATAAATTTTGAGATTGGCAGTAGCTGTCTCTAAGAGCTCAGATACTCGGGGAAGCAAAGTCCTTGCTCAACAGAGGGCTTTTACTACTTGAACTAATGATTTTTCAAACTGCTGATCTAAATTAGATTACAGTTGGTTATTAGAAGTTGAGGCCTTTGGGATTGAACAGTATATGGTCCAAGAGCTCTCTTCTATGCCTGGTGGGAAAGGCAGGGTAACTTCCTATTTATGGCATAAATGTCACAGGAATATTTAAAATTCACCACTGATGTCCAAATAATATTCCTTATGGTAAAACCAACGTCAAAACTCCTGCTGGGATTTTTGTGTAAGGCAGAGATTCCCAAACACCTATATAGGCAGCTGCAGCCTGGAGCTCAGCAGTTACCCAGCCCCTGGGAAAGATTCTCCATCCCACATCAAATACAGGGTTTGTTGGTTGTTACCCCAGCAGCAGTCACAGCCAGCCATGCTACAGCTTGAGCCTTGCCCAAACATCCCCAAACTGCTACCAAGGCTGCAACACAAGCACCCCCAAAGATTTCTGTCAAATCCTAAAGCTACTTGGGGCCCTCATTCCTAGGTGGAAATGAAGCAGTGAACAGAAATCCCCTCTTCAAAAGTCTGTGGGAGCAGATGGAATGCTGCAGTCCTACTCCCAGGGCTTGGTCCAAGCACAAGTAAAGCAGGACGTTCAATATGGGCCATCAAGTGCAACACCTTCACTGCCAATAAAGTAGGAACAAACTTCACTGAAATCTCTTGCAGTTCATACACAGGTGGATTTCTCCTCTCCAAGACAGCACTCCTCCCTGCTTTAGATGGATTGCTCATAATTATTTCACAGTCCCTTCCAATACAGTCAATGAAATCCTTATTAGAGAACCAGGAATAAAGTGAGCCAAAATGATATGGTTAACACCTACTTTAGGCAAAACATTTCATGCTGAATTAATTCTTCAGGTTTGCACAGCCCCACCTTCACTCTCACATCAATGAATTTCCCCCATGGTTTTAGATAGTGATTTATTTTCTGATTTAAAACTACTTTCCATCATGAAATATTTTCATTTTTTAAACAAGCAACTGTTGTCTTATGATCAAAACTGAAAGCTGGCAGCTCTTTCAAACATGTTTCTTTCAATATATGTGGGAATTTTGAAACTTTTTGATCTGCTGAAAAATTCTGAAATATGCTCTCTTTGGGTCAACCACACAGAATATTTTTTTCAGATCTTCCAAAAATATTTGCACAGAACACTCCCCCTTGACCTAAAAGAGTAATTGGATTAACTGCTAGCAGTAATAGGCTGTTATCCTCTAAAAAGGCTAGCCAAGATAAGGCTGCATTTAGATCTTTGTGCATAATAAAGACAATGACATCCAACATCAAAAATTTGTTGATAAATGTATAATAATAAGAATGTATCTCCTCTTTCCCCGGTGGAAATGGCACTAACATTTCTGCACACAGCCTTACTTCCTAGCTATTCCAGGCACCCTTCTACTGTCAAACAGCCTTTGATTCACTCTAATCTGGCCATTTTTCAGTGATGCAGCTGCCTGTAACTGTGACCTTACCGTGCCCACATGCAATGAAGGGAACAGAAGGCCCAATGTGAAAACCAGACCCACTTCTTAGGAGATCTGCTGCCTTCATGGGCTCTGAGTTACAGATCTGAAGAGAAAGCTTCCTACCCTGGTACAGCCCTCAGATTGATTGATATTTATTGATTACTTACTGATTTTTTTTTAGGTAGGCAGCAATGAAGTTGCAACAAGAAATCCAAGGGCAATCAAGAGAGACTTCAGGGCTGTGGGATGACTGGTTAAGGGATCAGGAGCACAAGTAGTGTTCTCCACTATCCCTCCAGTTGCAGGGAATAATGAGGGTAGAAACAGGAAAAGCCAGCATATCAATACTTTGCTCCAAGCCTGGTGTCAGCAGCAGGATGTTGTGTCAGTGGAGGTTTAGGTTAGACATTAGGAAAAATTTCTTCACCAAAAGGGTTGTCAGGCATTGGAATCAGCTGCCCAGTGAGGAGGTTCAATCACCATCCCTGGAGGGATGTAAAAGATTTGTAGAAGTGGCACCTGGGGACATGGTTTAGTGGTGAACATGGCAGTGCTGGGTTCATGGTTGGGCTTGATGATCTTAGGGGTCTTTTCCTACCTAAACCATTCTGTGATTCTAAGAGCTTGGTTTGGGAGAACTGCAGTTTCCTCTCCCAGTGCTGCTAGGCAGTGCTGTCAGCCTTCTGCATCTGAGCTGTGATAAAGAGCTCATCAAGGGTAAGTAATAGCCACAATTGACTCTCCATTGTGCAGACCCACCACCTTTCCCTTTCCAGCCATCAGAATCTGTGGGTTTGCTATGCAAAACATGTGCCCACACTTATTTAAACTCTGCAGCTCAGTTCACTGCTTTACTGTGCTTGCCTCTGAATGAATGAATATTGCTTCCCTGCCTGTTCCAAGTGGTTTCCTGCTTTTCCCATCTGCCAAAATAAATGCAAGCTGGCTGCTTTCCAAACAGGTGGGTTGATCCATGCACCACAGCAGACAAGACAGTAATTTACAGTGTACTATTCTTCTCTCTAGAGTGTGCATATAAGGAGCAACAGGCACACAGAGTAGCTTATAGCAGAGCTGGGAGCACACCAGAGGGTTATTGGGGATCCTTCATGAGAAGCAGAGCCTGGATCAAGGGAGGATACTGAAACAGCAGGACCTGCTTGTCCAGCTTCAGAAGCTAAGCCATCCAAGTTGCACAGCCACCAAAGATGTTGGCTCTTCGGATCAAGTTGTGGCTGCCATCTAATGCACCAGCCCACAGCTTGTGGATCAAACATTCCTCTTTCTGCTCCAACAACACAAGGAAGGAAGCCTTGTGGAATACAGGAGATGGACAGCAACTCTGGATGGAAATAGGAGTTTGCTCAAACCCCTTACTCACCCTGTCTATCACAAAACCCACACTGACCAGCTCACAGCAGTGTCACACACTGCACAACACTGAATTTATGGTCTCCATTGACAAAGAGTTTGGGAGGAAAAGCAAGGAACGTTGCTGTTTCTAAGAGAATGTCCTTGCAGTGTGATGAAAATCAGGCATGCAGAGGAGAAAGTGCCAAGAGAACTGCTAGAAAGGTCCAAGGATGAGTGGGAAACTAACAATTCAGAGAGCTTTGGAGAGCTATAGTTTGCTGCTTATGAAATATTAGAATGCTCTTGTGCATTGTAACTTTAATAAGAATTTAATTATTAATGTAGCCCTATTTGGAGCTAGGAGAAAGTTTCAAATGACAAGGGAAGTAAAGAGAAGTGAGAATGCCTGTACTTTTTTCTTCCTATTTATGCAGCAGCTATTGACAATAGTTGGGCTACAAAAGGAGACATAACTTCCCTAGTGTTGGGGGGAAAAAAACAAAACAAAACAAAAAAAATCACAAAGAAAGAACTAAGAAAAAATCAGAATCCTCCTGGAAGAGAAAAACAAGGAAGAGTGGCCTGAAAAAGGCAACAAAATAATCAAGCAATCGACTGCATCCTTCCTGGAAATCTGAAAGGATCAGCCATACCTCTTGGGAGCAGGAGATGAGCAGCAGTAAAATAGCTTATGAGTCTGCCTCAGAGATTCACCACTGCTGCAGCTCCTGGACATTTCACTTGGAAGAAGCAGCCAAGAACAGAAGCACCATTCATGAAAGGGTAGGTGACACCTCCCAATGATTTGCCTCATTTACTAAGGATTAACAAAAGGAAGGACTCAAGAAATTGAGTGTTTTAAAATTCAAACTCATTACAGAAAGAGCTGCTCTGAGAAACGGCCTCAGAGGAGATATTTCAAAACAAAGCATGGAAAACTAATCAGCAGGAGCAAAAATCCTCAGTGTGCCATGGAGAGGTGCACAATGTGTTCTCACAGCCCTAGGAAGCAGCAGAACCCTGTACACTGCTCTGGATCAGCACCCCTGCCCAAAGAGGCACATGGCTCTGACCAGAGCTGTGCACACAGCTGTCAGACGAACTGCAGAAAAATCCTTTCAGAAAAGATAAAACAACAAATCTAATTTAACCTGAAATATTCCTCTCCATTTTAAGGGTGGAAGTTATTTGCAACAGGTTAAAGGCTTATACAGACAGGGTCACTATACACAAACACACATGTACACAAAACATTTTTAAAACAGTCAAATGAAAGGCTGCTATATTTTCTCATATTCTTTTCTTGGGCTGAAGCTGTAGTTAAATTCACTTCCATCCACAAATGATCTTACACAAATCACTTGTTGAAAACCCCCAACATTTTCTCAGCAAGCTCCAGCACCCTTGAAAATACTACTCAGCTGTAGCCTCAATGAAGTCATTGACACAACCAAGAGACCTCTGCCTATACAGCCACTTCTATTCGCCACTGTGTTACCTACTGCAGAAGCCACTGCTGGAGCAGCTTTCCTCAGCCCAGTTACCAACACTGTGACTGAATAATTCACATCAAATAATCTGATAATTAGTCATCTTTTTCCCCCCATCTGGCCCATGAAGTGTTAAGCCATTATATCCACTTGAACAGCCTATCAATGGAGGATGATGTGCAACAACACTCACAATACTGCATTTCTGCTCTCCTGAAATAAAAGGTCTGCATTTCAAAAGCCTTCACTTGACACAGGTTTAGAAATTTGAAGATATTTTTCCCCTCTCTGCACTTCCCTAAAGCCTTTCAGACACGACACAAATCCATGTGCAATTACACAATGTACCTACAACATGCTGCATATACACAGAGGGGTTTCACTTTTCACTGTTAATCAATTTAATCAGCACTGAACCACATTAGCAGAAGATTAAACTACTTGTTTTTCTGTTACTGTCCACCTTAATGACCACGCTTGTAGAGCCCAGCTACAGGTTCTATATACTGAGATCTTTCTCAACTACCCAACAACTTTCTTTTGCACGCTATTGTGGTACTTCCACATATTGGGCAGCACATCTGCCACATAATAGAGGCCTAACTGCACCAGAATTGTAAAAATTTTCACACAGTATGACTTTAAATGATATTATTATTTTACTTAAAGCAGTAGCTTTCAATTCATTGAGACAGCTGCTGCACCATATGACAGACAAGATGAGAGAGGTGATCAGCGCTGGGTCACAGACTGCAGGAAGGATTTCACCACCTTGCTGTGAACAGCGAATGTGCAGTGACTTGGTTAAAGACACCAATCTGACGGATCAGGGAGCATGTGAGGAGGACTTTCACTGACCATTTATTAGCTTGAACAGACAGAAGTTCGCAGCAGAAATTGGAGCAAACTTCACCTCAGCAAGCATGAAGCTACCAGCTAGCTCCTCCCTCTCCAAGTGGACTCTGCAGGGACACGTCCTGGCAGCAATCTTCTCCCTGCCCTGCCCATGGGTGGTGGATGAGCAGGACCTTCTCGGTTCCAAAAAACAGAGAAGCCAACCTCCCCCAACTACACACAGACTGATAGTGGTACCAAGACAGGCTGTGTAAGCACAACAAGATTTCTTTGTTCCTCCCACTGTTTTATGCTGCCTTTGCTCAGACAGGAGCACTGATGCTGCACAGCGGCTTAATGCACTGAGCAGGTGTGCAAGCAGTGAGGGAAGATAAACTACAGAATCTGCCACGGGTATAGCTTAGAGCACAATCACAGTGATGTCTGTGTGTGCATGGAGACGGCTGTGCACACTCCCAGAACAAAAAACGCACTGGCACAGTAGACCTGATCCAAAAGGAATTTCGATGCTATGTGTTTGCATACTAGCAAAAAAGAGTTAAAACCCAAGAGGTACTGTGCTTAAGCCAAACCAAAAATAACTCAGATCAGTGACTCTGGTCCAGCAGATCACTGGTCTGCTCAAAACAGCCCAGCCAAGGCCAATGTGTCGTGCAGTTGTTCACAACTGAGTGACACATTGTCACCAATGGGAAGGGCACAGTGACAAGGTCATAATAAAGAAATAAAATTTAGATCTTTTACAAACCAACACACATTTCCACACAACTTAGCATGAAATTCAGATGTTTCTACTGGTGATTTCCATGCCCAGGTGGCTGTTGCTCCCTGAGCTTGCACAGCTACCACCCCCTGCCAGCCATGGGAGACAGCTCTGCACCGGGAACTTCTACAATGCACATACACACGCATACATAAATGCTCAAGCTGCAATGCACTATTTGGAATCAACTTTTCCAGAAATCAAAAGGCAAAATGATCAAATATGGCTGTTCTGCCAAAGCAGAAATAACAGTGGAGTTTATTGCCTTTGTGTATTTTTATACCACATTGCATAATATGCTCGCATTGATGTTCAGCACCGTAAATGACATAAAAAACAACCCAAGGCAGCAAGCACAGGAGAGCTCTAAGAAAAAAATCATCACATTTCACATTCCAGTGCACGAAGTATATGCTGCAGTGCTCTAGCTTACAACAGTCTATCAAAGTTAGCAAAGACAAATGTGTACCTTAGAAAAAAGACATTGTTTCAACACTGAGCTATAAATTAGCTTCTAGTGTTTAGGATGTAGGAAGTGGTCTTTATTGTAGTAGAAGAAAAAGCCACTCATTTCAAACTAAGGACACGGCATACTGAATATTGAAGTTGGGAAGCTGCCTCTGGGGATACCACACTCCCTTTTTTACTGCTTTGAAATCATCTATATTAGAGACAAGTCACTATTTGTATCATTACTGTATTTATGCCTACTGGGCCTTTACATAACTCAAAATAAATTAAAACATTTATTCTGGAAGTTGATTCACAAACTTTAAAACATGGAAAAGACTGTGCTGCTGTAAATGTCTGGAACTTGTGAATTCAAACCAGCTCCAGCTGAACAAAAAAGAAAGATCAAGAAAAGCTCCAGAGTAATTTGCAGCTGCTGAATATTTGGCCCTTACAACTGTCAAAACAAGTGCTCCAGTACACAGGGCCTGCAAACCCTCATTACTGAGCACTGAGCTGCTTTGGACAGTTCAATTTTGCAAACCGTGTTCTCAGCAGTATTTGCACAGTTCCTAATCACCAGTAGCAGGAGTCCTTCTACTGCTTCTTGCCCTGTATGCCACACAAGCAGCTACAGTATTTTTAATATTAGCCCCCACAAATCCACTTGCATCTTAAGTGACTGCTGGAGAACTCAAAATTAATGTTTAAAGGCTTCTCAAAGAATTCTTTTAAGAAACGAGGTCTTTGCGGGTTGCAAAGAAACCCACCTTTCCTCTTACTTTTATATTTACTAATCTGTAACTTCCATGCTACCAATGTACTCTGCCCCTGAACTGAAATTCTAAAGAGCATTTTGCAAAATTTTATTACCATTTTAGTCCACCTTTATCTATTAATTTCACACCAGATACATAACTGACACAGGCTAATGTACTCGTTGTTGCATGCACCTGATTGGCAACACACTACAGAGAAGGGGAGAAAGGCTGCAGATGACAGATGTGCTATCCCCCACTCCCCAACAGGTCCTACCTGTCTTAGTCTTTTGGGATCAAATCCACGTGAAGCCCTCTCTGGATGGAAGAAAACAGTGACTGTGAGCTGCTTCTCCTTGTCCTGAACTGTCATGTAGATGTGGGATTGCGGATGTCCTGCCTGCCTGTGGATCTCCAGGCTACTAAACACAATGATCAGAGATGACTCACTGTCACTCTCACATACATTAAATGGCTCTGTCAATTTTCTGACCTGAATTATTGCTGTAATTGTTGTGTCTCACAGCTGAGGAGCTGACACTAGGGTTGACTCAACCACTGGAGAGCTCCCGAAGCCGTGCTGGGTCACGCTGCTCGTGTCACTGGGGTTCAGACCTTGCCCTTACCCAGCAGAAGTCATTTTCTCCCACCAGGTAAGACAACAAAAGAGAGCCTCCCTTGGCCATATCTGACAATTAAGTGCTGAATTTTCTCTCCAGGAATGTTTTGCGTATCATATATTAATAGAGTCTGACTAAGAGCTTTAACTTCACATCATGTCTAGACAAGGTGTCCCACTGTGGGCAGTAGCCTGGAAGGGCACTTTAAACAGCTGTGGGTGAACAAAACATAAACTGTGTGGAGAACTGACAGGTTGTATGTACACTGCATCTCATTTACTTATACTCCAGAAAGTGAAAAAAACAGGAATTTGACTGAAGTTTTAGGCAGAAATTGGCCAATCCCCCAGGCTGGCCAGAAAACCAGGGACAACCCATGTTTTCCCGAAGTTGGACATCAGGAAGAATTTCTTCACTGAAAGGGTGGTCAGGCATTGGAACAGGTTACCCAGGGAGGGGGTGGAATCACCGTCCCTGGAGGTGTTCAAGGAAAGACTGAATGTGACACTCAGTCCTCTGGTCTAGTTGACAAGGTGGTGATTAGTCAAAGGTCAGACTCCATGATCTTGGAGGTCTTTTCCAACCTTATTGATTCTATGATTGTATGAGAAGTTGTAGATGCCTCATATCCGGAAGTGTTCAAGGCCAGGATGAACAGGGCATTGAGCAACCTGGTCTAGTGGAAGGTGTCCCTGCCTATGGAAGGGTGTTGGAACTAAAGGATCTTTAAGGACTCTTTCAACCCAAATCACTCTATGATTCTATGTCCATCTCTCAACCACCTAGAACAAATTAAACAGTCAGAAGACAAGAAGTGAAATAGCTGAAAGTTCTACATTAGCTTTTTGAGGGCAAAAATGTAAACAGGTTCTCTCGAGTCCAGGTGCACTCAGCAGTGTCCGTCTACGCCCTGGCTGCACTCTGACAATACAATTCCCCTCAAGCACTCACCTCCATGTAGGAAAGTGACAGTCAACACACAGGACAAAAGCACCACAGTTGCAAAACCACAGTAAAACTGATGCTGTAAACAAAGAATGCATGGTAAACTATTTATACCCCACTAGAGAGTCTCTACCAGTTCTCAGCAACTTCAGGTGTTTGCTTGCCCTTGCCACTTACTTGTTAGGTGAACACTGCATCTAGATGTAAAACTGCATCACTGCTTCCTTTCATTTAAATGATCTGCTTAAATTGAAAGCATTTAACTCCCTTTCAGTGTCTTTTATTATGCTCTAACACGCTGTTGTGTGATTACAGCGTTAAATATTTACTTGACATTATCTTGCATCTGGCAAATGTATTCTGATACTTCCAAGCAAGTCCCATGCAGGATTAAGTTATCCACTGGTCTTTGCACAGTTGTGATGGATCCCATTTATTTTACCACTGCAATTCTCTCTGAAACATGTCTGCAAAGTCTAATGAGTTTTCCAACAATTCTGTTATGACAGATGAGATTTGCAGAAACCAGACTAATTTCTAAGTTTCTACAGAAGTTAAGACTTTTTCTGCCTCCATTAGGCTTTCTCAGTTTCTATGCTATTCAGACCCATACAAAGGCTGGCTGTTACTCTGTTAGTGCTGTCAATTTGTAGGCACCTTCTCAGTTTATTCTCTTTCTTATTGTTAATTAACTATTTCATATTGCAAATTCCCATTTTTAAAGATAAGGTGCTGTTGTCACAATAGTCCTGTAAATGAATTATTATAACTATAATGCATTCATAAATAACACATTACAAGACTTAAAATACATATTTTTTTACAGCTGCTGCAACCCTAGCTGGCCTATGTGTAATAGAAATTGTGCATCCATGAAATTAAATGGAATAAAAAAATTAATTTTCAAAAGCTTAGTTCTCTGAAAAAGTTATTGCCTCTAATTCTTTTTTGTCAAATGTTATTTCTTTCTGATGCTAAATTAGAATACTAAAATAAATAAAAATGACAGCCTCTGGGTAGGGAACTGAAGCAATGAAGAGCAACGAAATTCCACTGAAGGTCAGGGGTGGGAAGGAAAGAGGAAAGGGAAGGCAGGAGGAGGAAAAGTAAACCTACAAATATCTGCTAATGAACCTGTGGCAGGATAACAGCATCCTCAGACAAGTCTTCAGTAAAACATTCCAGAGTCAACTTCTCCATGAATTTCTTCACAGGCAATTACAGGCTGTTTCCCATGAACCTGATCAGTGTTCCAAGAAGCAGCCCATAAGCCTGCCCAGGAGCTGCAGGAGGCTAGAGCCACATGTACACCTGACAGCCTGTCATGCCCTCAAGTCCACCCCACCTCTGCATCCCTTGCAAGTGGTCCTGCAAACCCAGTGTGGGCAGAGCCAGTGCCCACAGATAAGCCCCTGACAACATCTTCTCCTCCCCAAAGGCAAGGTCTGGTAGGAGGAAAGGGACCACAGGAAAGGTTTTCTTTCTCTTCTACATAGAGCAAGGGCAAAAAAGGACTGCATGGGTCTATGACCATAGCCTCGTGAAATGTGAGAGGGGGCAAGAGCTGTGTATAATGACACACAATCTATTCTCACTGCTGGCAGCAACACACCCACACTGAAAGCTCGGAACCTAATGGGCCTCAAAAGCAATGGGACACATCTTCAGGATAAGAATTAAAATGCAGGGTCTCAACCTCCAATGATTCCTACACATTTTTAGAACTGGGAGGGCAAAATACCAAGTATGGTTCATCACTAACTGCATCTCCACATTCCACCCTCCTGGAAGAGCCAACAAAGCCATGTGCTTTCATGTGATGTCACCAAGCCTCCTGCAACTAATTAATCTGTGCAACAGTAACAAACAAAATCCTACTTCATTCTAAGCTTTGGTTGGGTTCTCATAGTCCCATGAGAGCCAAGAGGATTTTAATTTGATCTCAGACCCCATGTAAGGAAATCTGTCCAACTGATTACGATCAAAAAAAAGCCAGACAAGGAACTGTGTGCCTTTGCAGAGCCAGGCTAACCAGCACAAAAGGTCTGCACAACCTCCCCCCTTCCAGGGATTCAACATAGATGCTCCAGCACAAAGTCAAAGAACATTTTAAATATTTCTATCACTTTGCTGTACCCTTGATGGCTCACGCTGCAGGCAGACTCTGCTCTGCATGCATTCCCTACAGCACTGCACAGATGTTATTTTTCCCACTTATTTGCCATGAAGATACTCTTCCAACAACAAAACAGGGAGTGAGAGGTGCCCAAGAACAATTTTTTCAGTTTCTATAAAATTAAAAACTCAAAAGGACACTTTTTCTCTCAAGTTGCAGTCAGACAACCTCACCTTTTTTGGCCGACCCAACCTTGCATTCAGCGAAACATTCTGTAAAACGTCTCCCTGGTTTCTCCTGAATGGCCTTTAAAACACTGGCACTTGAGACTGCTTAGTCAGCACTACACACGAAAAGCTATTAAAACCTGAGCCTTAATAACTAATCTCTGCTAGCCACTCGTCCCTGTCCCACGGGGCAGTAACACAACACATAAGAGTTGTTCCCAGCACTGACTGCAGCATGGACAATGTTTGAATTTCCTTCATACCTAAACCAGCAAGATTTTAATTTTATTTTTGGCTTACTCTTCATCACAGGGCTATTAAGTCCTGGTCAGATAAGGCCTTTGCAGGGTATCCAAAGCTAAGTCACCTAAATGCACACCTCCGGCTCACAGCATTTTGCTGTTGCTGCTTCTGGCATATGGAGAGTTTAGATGAAAACAAACAAATACTGGGTAAAAACTATTCCAGAAAAAAGCTGAATATTTATGCCTTGCACACAGAAACCTGACTGGCAAGTGAATGCTTCAGGTAGAGATAAAAGGAGTGACAGAAGAGTAACCTTTATCTCTGCAGTCTACATTTAATGAATGCATCAACATTTGCAGATGATTAGGGCCAACCTAAGTGCTTTGTTGTTCCTTTGTTGCAATTCTGAAGGGTTCAGACTTTATTTATTCATTTTCTTCTTTTTTTTCCCCTCTCCCCATAGTTGCAACTAAATATATTTTTTGGCTTTGTAAAGACCTATTTCCATTTATAGAATCCAGACGACATGCTGGGGATGATATTTCCTAGCTGAGGCATCTGCCTCCTTGACAGAGGGAGAGATAATCACATTGGGTGAAACAGCCTCGGCATCTGTGACAAGCTTAAGATGTCAGAAATGAGAGTATCGCGTCTTGTCCCTCTGGATATTTTTTTCCTGGGAAATTTAGCCCCATCTCATGTGAAATGCAGCCAGCTTGCAGTGCTGCTCTGCTGCCAGCGACACAGAGCGAGAGGGGGGAGGGAGGGAGGCAGGGGACCGTTTCACTTCTGAGGCTGCCACAGTTTCTATTTAATTGCTTGCTTATTTATTTAATTATGGCAGCGACAAGAACTTCTGGTCAAGCTGCCAGCATGCTTTCCCTGAAACAATTCACTGCTCTGAAATTACTTGTGCTGGACAATCCTCCTTCCCCTCTGGATCTTTACCAAGAGTAGACAAAGCACAGAGCAGCCTCATCTTCTTCTGCATCCCCATCAAGAAGCAGCAAGATGTCACAGCTGACTAAAGCCACCTTGCCCCAGGCAGCAGAGGCAGAAGGTCCAGGGCAAGAAGGGTTTGCAATGGGACTGAGTCTGAAGAAGTATTTCCAGGCAGATTGAATCCTCAGATCCAAACAAATGCCCCCAAGACACATGTCACTGTCTCCCAGATCAGAACTAACCTACAGCACTTACCCCCTTCACACTGATTTAAATCCTGCTTTTTAATTTATAGATCAAATGTTTTGCAGTCACAAATCAAATTATGCTGATCAAATTAGTTAGATCAAGGTACTACTTGTCTTTTGAGATGAGCCATTTGATGCTGTAAAATGCCATCAAGTGAACCTTTCTGAAAGTAAATTCCTCCTCACAACTAATCTTTTTCTTGCCAGATGCTGATGTCAATGCTCACAAATCATGGAAAATTTCCAACAGATGTGCCACCTTCAGTGAAACAAAAACAAGGAGGTTTTTTGAATTCAACAATAACATTATGCCATAAGTGATTGCTTAACGCAGATGAGTGTTAGTATAAATATTTTAAGTAATGTTCACATGGGGATTTTTTACCAAGGAATGATGTTTTCCTTGAATTCATGTTTAAGTTATTCTTTTGTAATTACTTTTGTAAGGTACTGTCTCACAAAGAAACTCCCTCAGCCTGTCCTGAAAGGAGTCAAGCAGTAGTCTTCACAAAGTTCAGAGCTAATGACACTAATAAAACACTTTTTTCCCCAATATTATTTGTTATGAAACTCAGAAACAGGCCCTGGCTTAGAACAAATGAAAAAGTGTCATAGAAAAGAAACCTGCTGAAACAATAAAACGTTCCTTGAATCCAATTCCATTTCCTTCACAGCAAAAGCAGCAAAGGCAAGAAATGCCAATACATAGAAGATTTATAAGGTGATACTTATAGTTTCTGCAAAAGAGACGCATAGTCTCTGGCAAATGTGAGCTCTGGTCCAATACTATTACTCAAAGATTGTACAGCAGCCAACTAACACACAAAAGTGCTCCTATAAAACCCATCAGGTAACCAGGGCTGGCAGACAAGCAGAGCCACAGACAGCAGACAGCTGCTGTTTGACCAGCTATAGTCTATTTATTTTACTGCAAGGTTATATTTATTGTGTAAATGCTACTACAGATGAAGCAGCAGATGAAATTCCATCTGAACTGAGTATCAATCCCCCACCTCATCTCCACCCACTGCATGGCTACACCTCTCCCACTCCTTGGTGGGCACATCCCTGCAGAAAACCAGGAGGACCAAGGTGGCAGCAGAGAACAGAAATGGCAGCAGGTTTTGAAGAAGAGCCAGATGATGCTGAAAACCTGTTCCTTGCTGTCAGAACTACCTGGATAATGCAAAATTCTATAGACTCCTCACTAGTCCTTCCCTACTACAGTCACAACTCTTTCCCCTGGAAGAGTCCTCACTATTCCTGCCCCACATTTTTGTCCTGGACAGTGGATCCTGTAACAACAGGCTCTCACAGCACTTGCCTTTTTCTGACATTCAGCTAGAAGCTTCTGCAGGAAAAGGAGACTCCTGTACTGCCTGCCACAGATATGCCTATAAACAACATATTTTCATCTCCTAGAATTTTCAGTGCCATATTTTAGAGGTTAATTTGAGCTCTGCACAGGACTAGTGGTCTATATTCACAAATTTAATTACAACCTTGTCAACTTATTGTACCTAAAGGAAAAGATCTAAAATCTCCCCTTGGAAGCACACATTAGTTGCTACTCCAGTCCTCCTCCAATCCAATCTAAGGGTATTTAAGTCCAAAGCTCTACAGCTGGGAGATGAAGACTTGAAATATGTTTGAAAAATGTGCCAATCATTTTTCACACTCTCTTCATCCTTCACCAAAGAATGACAGCAGAGTAATCTAGCAGAGGCCTTTACAGCTTCTGGTCACTCTCTGTGACATAACTTTGTAAGCTCTGCTGTGTTGTCTTTACCTTGTCAATTTGGCTTTGCTCACTGAATACACTCAATGTAAAGTGTGAATTATGCACAGCATGAAATCGATGGGGGGATCTTTGCTGTGAAACACTGAGGCACCAACACAGCCAAGTACTAAAACATGCAGACTTTTCCTAAAAAAAGGGCATGCATAGATATATCCGTATCAGTAATTATATTAATATATACAATATATTTTGTGAGGCAGGCAGAAAAAAAACCATATTGCATAAGCACAATGAAGTACAAAGGTTTGTTGTAAGTCAGAGAAAGGAGATATGTACAGATGTACCTACAGGGAGTCTAAGGAGAGGTGACAAAATGTGAGAGGGGAAGTGGCAGAGCACTAATTTGAAATGTTTGAGGGGTAGACTCTTACAAGAGCTTGGAAAGATCTATGTGAACTTACTGCACAGAAACAGTCCTAAATGATGATTCACCATCCATTCTGCTCTTCAAACATACCACAGCCAGTCCCTATCCCACTACATTCCCTCTGTCTACTGCTGTGGGAAGAGTCTTGATGGCTATGCCAAAACTTTGGGAATTCCTGATGGTTCCCAAGGCTCCTGTGACTAAGCGTTCACTCTCCCCACTGCAAGAGATCAAACCAACACACACAGTCCGGAAGGGAAGCTGTGGTCAAGTCTAAATCCTCAGAGGACTGTGGATCTGGTATGTACCACAATACATAGTTTAAATGCAGATGCTTTTGATCCAATTACTTGAACCTTAACCCAGTAATTACAGTGTATGTTTCTTATTCGCTGTGCTCAGATCTACTCCTTGTCATCTGCCAATAATTTAATGATTAAAACAGAGACCGTGAAAATATTAATAAGCCACAACCAGCTTCCCTGTTGCACAGCCAGAAACAGAGTGGCAATTTGTTTCCCAAATACATTTGCATACTGGTTTTTGCATAGTTTGACCACCCAGGTGCATGGCAAGTATTGATAACTATCAGCATGTTTCAGCATGCCCCACAACCTGTATATATATACATACAGCTCAGATGTTAAGATCTGTGCTGAAGACTCACTCCCTGGATGTCATGAAATCCCTGCAAAGCAATTACAGAAGCAAATAAATTATTAAGAGAAAAAAGTGACAGCTCTGGGAATGGATGCAGATCCTGGTGTGAATCTAGGTTGTTACTGACAGAAAGTTATTGTTCACTAGGTGACTGGTAATGCATAAGAGATGAGAGTTTGGTCCTGCTCTGAATACCCCCCTCAGCAGCCATGGAAGGAAGGAAGGAAGGAAAGAACAACACAAGTTACCTTCAGGGTTTTGGTAGCTGTTCATTCCTTCAGGCTGCTTCAGACAAACTGCCAAGCCCAGCTACATCTGCCCTTACTCTGGCTCAGGAGCTGACCTTCCAGCACCCATCCTCTCAGCTGCTTCAATGCCAGATATGGAACTTCGTCCCCCATCCCCAAGGAGTACTGCCACCATCTTCTCCCCATCTCCAGCCCCACTCCATGGGCTCTGGAAGCACAACTTGGCAGCAAGTGAGGCTGCCACACACTCTTTCCTAAAATTAGTTTTCAGTTTTCTCACATCTGATTGGAATTAAAACTTGCAAACTTCAACTGCTGTCCTTGGCACTCCTAAAATCTATTTATTATTTTGTTTGTTTTTTCCTCCTTTCACTCTTATTCTCTGCACCTGACGCAGGACTTGTCAGAAAGGACATAAGTGGGAGAAAGCACTTGACAGAAGAAAAATGAAAACATTAAAAATAAAGTTTTTCTACAGAAAAGCAAAGTTTCCAGCCCAAGATTCTGCCTTTCTTTTTGATTTTTGTTTTTTAAATGAAGTCTTTCCAAGAAAACAGACTCTAGTCACAAAGCATTTGCTTAATTGCAAACCTGGGGTGTCCTGGAGCAGAATAAGAGACAGAGGAAGAGAGAGCAAAAGAGGGAAAACTCTGCCAGAAGTGGAAGAGATCTCTCAAATATGATTTCATCTATCAAAAATCCCAGTATCAATAGTGCTGCCCTGAAAGCAAGCTGGTGTAAATGATTCTCCAACTTCTACGGCGTTTCTTTCCATAAGATCATTAAACTGCAGGTTCAAAGTTACACAGTTTAAATCATGTCTTTTTGCAAAAAAAGTGTAAATTCCAACCAATCAAATTGTGATTCATTATCTGTCATTTTCAGTCAATATATCACATCTAGCAAATATTGGTTTGCATTTAAGATTACAGACTTTGCGGTTGTATTCGCCAAAGCCATTCAATAGCAGCAATCATAACCAAGAAGTGATAGGCAATTTTTCCAGTATACACAAAATAATCTTTGCTAATTTGACTCTAAACTACTAAAGTTTCATGATTCATTTTCACACACAAAATTGCAGGTGTTGATTTGGTTTCTTGGTCACATTATTCTTCCCCCTCTGCATCTTCTCCTTTGACTATTAAACTCTTTGATGGTATCCCATTCTTTCATTTTACTTTCCTTATATTTTTGGTAGAAATGCAGATTTCCCTTCTCCATTTTTACATGCATCTTTTAGCTTTGATTCTCTTGCAAAGTGCCTTTTCATCTGTTAAATTCTTTCAACACGTACTCCTGTGTGACGTCTGCAAATCCAAACCTGACATCCTGCTTCACAAAAAAACTTCACAATGATTTTCCAACACAGTCAGGCAGCACCTCTCCTGCCCTCACCAAAGGAACAATCTTCCTACCAGCTGCTTTATGTGTGCCTTACCTCGGAGGTTTCTCTTCACAGCCTTTATTTTAATCTCAGCTCTCACACGGACCATGGTACCAATATACCAGTCACCACCATGTAAAAGTGTATTTTTACTCATCCAGGTCTTAAAGGTTTTGTGTAAGTGAATTTGTGACTCAGTATGAAGTGTCCCTGTTTGTACTCAGCAACTGCAGATTGGATTTCTGCTTTCCTTGGACCTGGGCACTGCAATCTCATTTGCTGTAGCACTGCTTTGGTTTTCCCCCTTAAAACTTGTACACTGATTTGAGGAGACTCTTCTTGGTAGTAAATTAAATTGCCCTTTTTTTTTTTTTTAACATTAAGTGACGATTTTCTACTAAGCCTTCTCAGTTTTGAGTCTCTGATTTTCATTATGATCTCATTTTAAATTAGGAACCCGACATGCCCTCCAACTCCGAACACATCACCCTTGCTTCTCTTCTTTACATCTCAATGTATACTCGGACAATGGTTTGGTTTTCCCAGTAACCATAGGTTGCTAACCAATCCTAGTGCCTCAGGGTCAGTGTTATTAACAAAAATGTGTCATTCACAGAACCTCCACTCAGCTGCACAAAGGGTTATCCGTCAGGCCCCTCCAGTTAACCCCCACAATTTGTTCAGCTTGCGTTCTCAGAACTACCACTACATTTCATCATTTTTTGTCATTTCTCCCATTTCCCTACTGCATTTTGTAATTTTTCATCTCTTCTCTGATTTCCCTACTGCACCTGCACTAAAGCTTCTGCTTTGGTAATTTGCCATGTGTGCAATAAAAAAATATGCCTTTTTTTCCCTTGAGGGGAAACTGGTTTTGGCCTGGCAGGCATCACATGCACAGCTCCTGACAGACAGGAGGGATAGGATGCCTGACATGACCATGGGCAGGGCTGCATTTGCTCAGGAGCTCAGCTCATTGCCATTAAAATTACAAGAGAGTCACTGTTGATGTGAAATGACCACCCATGGTTACATGTGTAGAGCCAGCACCCTCACTGGTGGGATTGTTATTTTAACACCTGGTGTCTGTTGCTACATGGTTGTTTAATTAATAGAAAGGATGACACGCAGTCTGAGGAAAATTAAAATTCCAATTCTGCTATTTTGTGTCATTGTACAATATGGCAGGCTGCTCTTTGATTTGGTTTCTAGCAAAGCAGGCTCACAAACTTCCTTCCAAGCCATTAATTCAGATATGCAATAAGGCTAACACAACTGCACTGACTCATTAAACAATTTGATGTAACCTGCACTCATTAGAGCAGACACCATCTATATCCCTGTGACTGCAGCCTTGTTTTCAGACACCATCAGAGAAGACCTGCTGTGCCAAATGCCTCTTCTGTCTCAGGAAAACTTCAGAGAAATAGCGAAATGGGAAACCTTGATTTGCTCAGACCTTAAAATCCATTCAAATACAAGAATATTTTGAGTCTCCTTTTTCATCCAGAAAGAGGTTATTTAACTGGATGAAGAGAAATTCTACAAGAATACAGACAGGTACCTCAGTGATAGGCAGGGTGTACTGCCTCCTATATTTGGTGGAAAGGATGGTTTAACCATGTGGGAAGGAATATACAGGAAAGACAAATTATGAGTGGGACACAGCTGAAATAGTAAGAACCAACCTGTGACCTTGGTGTACAGCCCAGGCTGCCACCAGTATAAAACCCAGCTGTGGAGAGAGAGATGCTGCCCACAAGTATGGAGAAAAATCTTTCTGTGCTTAATAAAATAAAAAGGACACTAAGAGATGGTACAAAGACAATTGAGGCAGCATTTAGCCTTTAAGCAGGGACATTTACAGGTGTTCCAGTCATCAAGCTTGGGATAATTAAGCCTGGCCCTTAACTACATAAACCCATTTCAGTAGCTGGAGGTGAAGCACAAAATCCTTGAGCAAGACTAATTCTGAGTCCTCCATCAGAGAAATTAAATAGCTTAATACAAAGCAGCTGGTATTCTCTTAGCACACTTAAAAAAAAATAAATGTCTGACTTATTTACCTAACAAAAGGGAGAGAGATCTGCAGCAGACTTTTGACCCTCTGCTACACAGTAAAATCGACTGCCTAAGAACAAGAACAATAGAATAATCTCTGTGTATATCTGCTGTTTCCTAAATATAAAACTGTTGAAACTCAGGTTCACACTCAACATTTAATAATGCGGTTACTGCACTGACAGCACTGCAGGCTTGCAGCAGGCTGGTGCCCTCATTACATACCTGCCTGTAAATTAACTCAGAGTTCCCATTAGATGAAAAAGTTTGTTAAACTGAATCTATTTATTTATTTATTTATTTATTTTCATTTCAAGCCACTACCCCTCATGTAACTAAGCCACCAATGCTGGCAGAAGCACATGGAACATGCATGAAAGGTTTTGGGACTGGATCCAGAATTTTCCTACTCCCAAAGCATGTCTCTCATTTGAACTAAAGGAAACTCACTTTAGCTGTAAGTGATAACATATCCTATATATCCTCCCTGTGGGCTGGCCAATCTCTTGCAGAAAGGCTGTACTTCAGGCCCATCTCCACTTTTTTTTCTTTCTCTGCCCAAGACATATCCTTCCATGTATTCATAGAAAATGATTTGGTTTCAAAGGGACTGCTCAGAGAGAAGTAAGGAGAATTTCAACCAGCATCTTTATTTCTGAAAACACTTTTAAAGTTTTTCCTCAACTCTTATTTAGAAAGCCTCCTGAGTAACCTGCTAAATAATTAATATATTTCTTATTTTGCTACTGTAATGTGAATACTTAATATGTTCCTTAGGAACTACTGTATTGTGATGTAGAGGGGTTTCAGGGAGTACTTACACGCTTGCACAGAGACACCTGTACAGGAGGTCAGGGTGGCTCACATCCCTTTTACCATCATCACACTGAGAAATTCTTTGAAGTTTCACATCCCCTTTGCAAATGATACCAAAACACACAGTCTAAAGCCGCCAGCTACTTTGTGAAACCTCTCAGTCTTTTTTTCACCTTGCTGGTTGCCATTCATCTCCTAGTCCTGTGTTGCCAGCCTTGTCTCCCTGTGCTCTGCACGCAGACGATGGCCCATGTCTCCTTCCCCTCTGTCCTGGGCCACCACACCCAGAGCCACGAGCTGTTCTGTGGCAGATGGTGGAAGGCTTTTGAATCTTTGCTCCTCTTGAGCACTTGTATTCCAACACTATCTCTGTAGTCTTGATACCTATTGTTGTAATGGAATAGGTTTAATAAAATTCAGATAAATTTCTCAAAAGAGCCTTTGAGATAGAAGGCTAGTGTTTCATGTAGCAGTGGTGGTACTGTTTCAGAACAAGTGCTGAAGCACCAGCTTCAGGCTGATGCCTGGGAGCAGTGATTAGCTTGGTACAGCACTGCCCTTTGATATGTCCCCACCACCAGCCAATTTCAACCAGGGGGACGTGTGGCTATCTCCCAGTGGGTGTACCTTCCAAACACTTCAAATAGACTCCTTCTTGAGCTCAAATTCTCTATACCAGGTACATAAGCACATCGATAGACTGACAATTATTCAACACTTTCCAAGTCTGTAATCTTTCCTTGTTCACCAGTATTTCTCTGACTCTTGGAGTTCTTCTGCAGTTTTTCACCCACAACAATCTCTTCCCCAGCACATGCCAGTCCATAGCCTTTTATAGCTTACCAGACTCTGAACAAGTTTTCCTAATGTCTTGGAGTCTCTGGGTTAACATCAGAAGGAACCAAGGTGGTGGTGACAGCAGGAAGCAGGAAATTCTCAGCCAGAAAAATTCAGCCCCTTTTGACAGCTTTTTACCCTTGAGCTCAGGCACGACAGATCAGAAGGAGAAAAGGCCCAAAAGATTCAAAAGCATAATACTCTCAAAATTACTTCTTACAATTAAGCTGCATCATCTGGGAGACTACCAAACGTTTGCTGTAGTACTGCACCAGACAAAATCCAAAGCATCAGATACAAGCCCTGAAACAATGCAGCCTGTGTTCTTTTCAAAATCCATCTTCCCTTCAATCAATGCTGTTATCAAAGTGATTAGATTTTAATATTATTTTTTTTAATTTGTTCCTATTTGCTGCTAAATTTCAGTTTTAATTTTTAAAGATTTTCCTGTCTGTGCCAATTACAATTGTGACTACATCTTGGTTTCATTTTCCTTCCGCTTTCTCTCCGGCCAAGAAAATCCATATAATTTAGGTTAGTTAACATTTGCTGTTTTCTTTCTGTATACAGAGAGTTTTTAGGCATTAAAACATAGAAATGAATAAATGAAAGAAGGACAGTGAATACACAGTATTATACAATATCTTAGTAAACCTTTGGCCTTATTTCAGTGAAACAAATGAAGAAACTCCTCCAGTCTCTGCAGAAATTTGGAAATGAGCAAGCAGAGTAAGAGTCAGCGGTATTTTAGTCCTCCAGGCTTGGAGTCTGACCAATGAGTTGCCTCTAGGTATGTTCAAGGAGCCCCAAAGAAGTATAGATTTAACCATGCACTGAGGGGATGGATATGGTCTGTTTGCTGTGCCCTTAGTTTTCCAGGAGTTCTACTGCAGGAATCCCTGATGGAGGGAATATGCATTTTCCACCACTGCTATTTTTTCTCTCGTTTATCCGTCCTATTTTATCTTCAGGGAAGAGGGATAAACCTGTAATAGCAGCTCTCACATATTTCAGCTCCCCACTGGATGTTCCTTCCCTCTTCCTCACGGCACTGAACACTGAACTCGACCTTCAAAACTCAAATGTGGATGATGTTCACTTCTTAAATGGAGCAATGGAACTCCTCTTCCCACTTTCCTCTCTCCATTTTTAACACTCTTAATTTCAATGTCATCAACACTTGCCAAGCATTCAGAAGGTATCAGCATAATAAAGTATAAAGCTAAAATTCATTATGGTGAAGAACTGATAGCAGTCAGGATGTTTTTATAAAAACAGGTTACAATCAAGCCAATCAGTCTCAAAACTACTGTACAGAAAAGCATTCAATTTTTGACACCGAGAGGAATTTTCCCCGCCTACGTTGCTATCCCTGAGGGTGAAGGAGACTCTTGGAAAAATGGAACAGAATGTTCAAAACACTGGCAGACCACACGCAATACAACCATGCCTTCAAAATCATCAACATGCCACCAAACCTGCACATTAAAAGGCAGGATCTATTTAAATATTGTCATCATAAAGGGGATATATCTTCATTTTGTCCAAAAGGCACTTAAACCATGGCAACATTACATTTCTAGCTGTAGAATGTGCTCCAATCTGCCTTACTCTTCAGTGAGATTGAAGGAATTAGCACTGCTCTGAATCACACGTTACGGATGAAGTCCCATTAGACTCCTAAGAGGTTCATTACAGTTACACATTCATTAGATCAGTAAGGAAACATATTTTACTTGAATCAAGGTTTCTCTTCAACAGAGGAGCACTAAACGAAAAAGAATTAATTTATTTATATGTTTAAAAAGTGAAATAAAAGCCCATAATTATCAGGGTTTTAATGATATCTGTATCAAATGACTGTTTCAACACAACAGACCTGCCAAAGGGCTTACAGTAGGAGTATCTTAATGCTACAGCATACCATTATGGAGTGCAAAGAAAAGGGCTGAGGGGATCCCAGGGCAAGGACTGGTGCTAGCACATTGCTGGTGGTAGGTAGGAATTGAGGAAATAACTGGGGTGTCAGAAGAGATGCAGGCAGAGCCCTGTAGGCACGAGACAAAGGAAAACAGGACCAGGGAGGACAAAACAAACAGCCTGGCACAACAGCCGAATCACCCTGGTCTCGGGGGGCTTAGCTGCCAGATGTAGAAAGAGGAGAAGAAAAGGCACCACATCTCCTACCTTGACCTATGGGCTTCCACCTTCTCTCCATTCAATCACTCCTGGGCTGACTCAAGCCATGGGGAAAAAAAAACAACCTTATCCAGGATAACTTGCCATCCAAATCACATGTCCATCTCACTTTAACAAATATAAACGCTCAGGAATGCATTCAAGCAGCAACTGGAAAATTTTCGGAGCGGGAATACCCAAGAAACATGAATACGTTTTAAGTCAGGCAGGCCAAATTCTCATGCTCTCATGTCCTGCAAATGTCTGGATACCAGCATGTGTTAAGAGGGTGCAGGGCTGCACCCCACAATGCTGCCTGTGAGCTCAGCCTGTGCAGATGGGAGAGGAACCTCAGCAGGGTGTGATGGAGAACTGCCCGGGCAGCATTAGCTCCCTGTATGAACACAAGGACACGAACATCCTTCTGGGAATTAGCATTTACGTTTTATTTGTGGTTTGGTGTTTTGTTTTTGTTTTTTTTTTTCAGGCTGCTCTAGGCAACATATTTGTGGTTCACTGGACACAGACTTCCTAATAATCATTACCGTTCCTGGTAATTTTTAATGAGTTGATGCAAGGCAATATCACTCACTTCCCTCTTAAAAAAGAATTTATAAAAAAGATCCATATAGAAATAAAAGCCTCATAAACAGAGGAGCCACATGCCATGATTAAAGGAGCCATCTGTTTCTTTACAGTCATGCACATCTCAGACAAAAAGTACACACACGACATATGTCATTACTTCCAGTTTCCTAATAGAAAATATTTGTCATGATTCCCTCCCACAGGAAGCTTCACCACCAGCTTGCAATGCCAGAGGAACCCCTCCCACTAAAGCTCTGCAAGACGTGGATTCAGGTTTTTTCTCTTCCTCAGTCAACCCAGCATAGTTTTTCATGCCTCTGTGAATCCTTTGCAAACATATTTTCTGCAAGATCTACAGCTGGGGACTGGCTCACTGTTTTCTACCATCAACAGGAACTGCACTGCTGAGCTCCACACATATACTTGTGTCTTACCATTTAAAAGTCACTTTAGGAAATGAAGCTGTTCACTGGATGATATACTTTTATGTCAGTGTATTGTAGCCCACAATTTTTTTTTTCTTTCATCTACTTCCAAATGGCTCTGACAAAAAGCAGACTGATGGAAACGCAACAGACACACCTAGACATACTCCTCAACATCAACTTCCAGGCAGTTACAGAAAAATAGTGCAAATATTCCCACTTTCCCCTCACCAGCAGAAGTAAGCAGCAGCACCGTGCTCTCTCTCCTTTGCTCTTCATCACACACATGCAGCCAGCTGGAGACCCAGAAGTTGGAGATCATACTTCAAAGTAACACCTCTACACCAACAGCACACAGATATGCTCTTCCCTGTACTGTATTAACAAAGCTGACAGGCTAAGATGCATGTTTATAAAGCATTCAGAAGCATCATCTGTAGTTGCATATACCCCCAAAGTGGTCTACTGGAGCAAAAAATGACTCTTCTGGGCCAGGTTTTGGAAAAAAAATATTGTAGACACCACAGCTGCTATTTGATGCTCCTCTCCTGCTGGAAACGTTTGCACTGCACAGCTGCTTTTATCTCAAGGCTCCCTCTACACCACACTTGGGAGCATCCCACCTCAGCTTAAAAGGCTTGCTCAATCAAATGTCTCCCACTATTCCCAGAAGATTTTTCAGCTCTATGGCATGTTCAATTAGCATCCAATCAAAAGCAAACCAGGATCTGTAAGACAATTGAAATAATCAGTACTTCTTTAATCTCACCAACCACCAAAGCCAATATCTTGCTATAAAGTTACAAATTTACACATGCTACCCATCAAAGCAGCTCCTGCCAGAGAAGTCAGTGCAGCATCTGTAGAAGTCAAAACTGCCCCAGCGATGCTGCCCTGGAACACGAGTGGGAATGCTCAGGAGAAGCCATCAGGAGACCACTTACCCTGAAACATGACTGGCTTTAGTCCTGCTCTCTTCTACTTAGCCCTGACAGAGTATCCGTAAACCATAAATACCAGACCAATGACAAAAGCTCTCAAAAAAACCTCTCCTGAAAGGATATAAAATTCTTCCATCTAAAACATCTCCTCCTCCTTTCCCTGCCTTGCCACAGTTCAAAAACTGTACAGTTCAAGACTACCTACTGTGCCACTGAGACATCCTGAAAGGATTTCTTCAAAAAAATCAGAGTAGCTTAATTTAAGTTTGTCTGACCTGGGTTTTTACCCTTGCTCTCAGTCATGGAAAACCTTTAAATAGGAACAGGAAAAAAAAAAAAAAGAAAAGTAAAAGTTGTCTGGTTCTTCAGCTTTTCTCTCCACAGGCCTGAATGCTTTTGTTATAAGCTGTTTATCAGAGGCTAGGAGAAAACCTCTGAAATTGAAACACTGGCAGCTCTGCAGCTACGCAAAGGGAATATTTCCTTCACCCATTGTGCTCTCTGATGTAGATCATTATTTCTGTGCGTAGACACGGGTTTCATTATTCGCAACACTCTGCGACCCTGAGATGTTCTGTAAATTCTCCATGTCAGTTGAGTAAAAAACACTGTCTTCCTCATGTCTATCTATATTCCACTTCTGTGACATCTTGCATTACTATGCAGGATTGCTCACCCATGGCAATCATTCCTTTGCTTTGATCATCTACGGAATGCCTAATGATGAAAGATGTTAAGATGAAAAAAAAATAATAAAACAAAGCACTTTATCCTTAATTCAAATGCTGTATTAACATCGTACATTTTTGAAGTACATTTTTAAGTCCTGTAAATATATGCATGTATGAAAAAGCATCTATATTTTTATCTAGCCTTCTAAACAGAAACTTGTAACAAAAGATATGCACTGATGCTAACATCAATACCAGATCTGTGTTTCAGAGGCACAAAGTCAGGACATACCTCATTATTACCACCTTCCTCCAGAAATACATTCCTAAATAGCTATGTTCACTGACACCTTATTTAAAAAATAACTGAGTTAAGCCTCTGCTGAAGAGGAGGGCAAGGTGTAATCTAGATTTATTGATATTTCAGCTGTCCTTCTGCAATTTTCACATGTCATTCTGCCTTCTAATGAATACACTCTAGTGTAGAGTAGGTAAACAAATATACCCATCCTCAATATCCCTTATCTACCCAGGAAAATCTCTCTTCAATACATTTATGAAAATAAAATCAATTGTATAAGTATTAGAAAAAAGCAAATACATGAGGCAAGAAATGCCCAACACTTAGACAAGAAAGGAACAAAGAATCAGTGAAGTATGTAATAGAAAATAATTTCCAGCTTTTAAGCCTATCTACTCACACACAGATTGTTTTCCCTTAGCTTCCCTTTCACTACTTGTCTATCATAGGATCACACTTGGTGCCAGGACAAAAACCCAACAGGGTAAACTCTGTGCAGGCACTGATGCAGCAGCAGGACAATGCTGTGCTTGCTGGTGCTCTGCACTGCTAATTCTCTAGGCGAGTGGTTGCACTCTTTGCAGGTAAATGAGAACAGAGGATGGCAGACTTATTTGTACCAGCGTGTTCTCCTGTCCTTTGCATGTTCCCTGTGCTGGCTCCAGCTCCCATTACTGTAAGTCTTGCCTCTGCGATTCCAGGCACCTATGGAACCTCAACTATCTCTAAACAACATCACCTGAAATCACAACACTGAAAGAGTCAAGTCAATTTTCTCTCTGGCTTGGAAACACACTGCCAATTAAATAGCAGAACAATCAGGAGTACTAAATCCAGGCATAAGGGTTATTTGTTTGAGTAAAGAGTTTTAAAATTATACTATTAGGAGTTAGATATGATATTGAACCAATTTTCAAGTTACCTTGGATTTCTGCACCAAGGACAATGTATAAATCTAAGAGCAAGAATGAGCATAAGATAACAGTAGACTGCTCTGTCTGAACCTTGGAGACAGATGCTGTCCCTGTCCTCCTTGGAAATGGGCTATTTCAGGAGGAAATCAGCTTACTAAATTTCAAACTAATGCCCAATTCATCAAATGTCCACAGAACAAAACCAAGCATCACCAGTGTCGCTGTTATATCCCTCAGCAGTGTAAGCCCAGAAGGTTTCACCTGGATGGGCCAGGAGACAGTGACAAACCTTTTCTCTCCAGACATGGTTCCCTCGAAGCAGGGCCAAGAGGACAAGGGGAAACAATTTTTGGTAGAAAACCTGTAGCTGACAAGGTTCCCCCGGGGGGACATGCTCACTGACACGGATGTGGGCGACAGTTCAGGGTCCTGACTGCTGTCATCCTCCCCTGCACACAGCAGCACCCAGGGCTGGGCTGGACCGGCCAGGGCAGCACAGTGATGTTCTTCCTCGGTGCACATGAGGAAACTTCTTCATCACCCACTAGCAATGTTAAGGTTTTTCCTGGTGATTGATTCTGCTCCACTTTCATGCTCTCCCTGACAAAGCAGTTTTACTAGCCAGCAGCTATCCACATCTTGAGCTAATAAGTGCTACATATTAATTTATTTCTATTTATTAAAGCTCTTCTAGCAATAGTAGAGGTTATTTTAAGACTTGGAAGTAAAAAAGCAATCATTCGGTCATAGAGAGGAGTGTCAGTAAACTGAGATCAGCTAAGGAAACCAGCAACATATCAGAAAAGCTCTTTCTGGATCCTTCCACTGCTTCTTGACTAACAAGCCCTGGCTGAGATGAGGCACAAGCACACATACATGGAAGCAGCTGTCACTTACTACTTACACAAGTTTTGAAATTCTCTTTTAATGCTCTTTCTTTACAGTGGGAAGAGTCATCCAACAAGCATAGTTTTTCACCATAAACCTGAAGCACCTACAACATAAAAGCCTACCAGCTTGGACCTGCTAAATCATCCAACCTGACTGCAGCTCCTGTACAGGGACGAAGGGATAACGAACACGTCAAACTGCTTTATGGAGTGCACAGATTGTTCTCTATTACATTACCTGGAGGACATAACAAACCAGGGAACTGCAACTTGACAGAAAATGTACACAATTAAAACTTAAAACTCCAGGGGGACGGATAGGAAATGCTTGGCAAGGAGACATACTTCACTGCTATGTGGTGCAGCTCTTGGCTCAGTTTCAGCTTGAGGGAAATACTCAAGCATGGGCATCTGTTTATTTTAAAGATGTCAAACCAGCAGCCAATTTTATAAAACAAAAAGCATTCTGAACAGAAAGTACTTCAGGCTAACCAACATGCTGCAAAATTTCTTCTGGATGATTAAAAAGTTCTTTATAAATGTATCTTCTCTATCTCCACGTCTAATTTGGTTCCAGGTCTTAAAGTGGCATTTCCAAGAAAAAATAAAAAAGCTGAAAAGATGCACGATGAGTTTTGGCAAAATAAAAACTTCTATGCAAAACTGACCTGATTCTGGAAGAAACAAAATGTGAACACAGCATGATATAATTGCATGAATTTGTCATTACACAGTCATTCTAACGACATCTGCTTCTTTCTTTGCCTCACTGATTTGCGCAGTATAAAAAGCAGACGGCATTACATGCTGGTCATTCAGGAAGGTCACCACCTAACTGTGATACATACTTCCACCTTAATTATTTTAGGCTTATTTATGACATACCAGAAATTCATTACTATACAGAGAATGACCACATTCAAAGAAGCATCAATAGCCAAGTTGAAATACTTTTAAAATGGGACTGAAAGAATAACTTGAAAACAAACATCATCAGAAGGGTTAATTTTCTATCAGAACACTCAAGGGGTTTGCACTGGGATTTCTTTTTTACTGTGATTTATCACTTTGATTTTGCCTGATGTTTCCTCATCTCATTTTCATGCATCACTGTATCCTATTCAAGAACAAAGTTTGATTCCACTGCTTCTACTGGAAGGATATTTTAGTGTGTCATGCTCAGAATCCCATGTACTACAAAGAGAACACAAAAATCATCATAGAGTCTCACTAGCAGAAGGGTTATTATTTATTTCTCATGAATTTGTTCTTTTACTTATAATTAGATTGATCCTGCAGTCAGGCAGACAGTAGTCTGCTCTAATCAATAAGTCTGCACAAAAAACAACAGAATTAGGCCAAATACAACAATGAAGGGTAGAGAAAATTACATTAAATAGGTGCTATCATAATTAAGGACTGAAAGATACAATGGCAAAATTCTCCTCTCTGACCTATGTTACTGATGAAAGCACAAGGTGTACCTGTACTATAATTTTGGAATGGCACTGCCAGTGACTTTCTTGGATCTCCCCTGTGCAAATAAAACCCAGAAAACCTAAATGGCAATGACAGTTCTGTAAAGGAAGAGAAAGATTTTCATTACAGCTTGAAGAGAAATGAAGTGAACATAAAAAATAGAATAATAAATTAAACTACATGGCACATATTTGAGACTAAAACGAAAATCCTCAAACTGATAGTCACCAGTCACGATGTCCAGGGGCCACAACATTCAGCATGGCCCAAATGCAGCAGAAGACAGACTCCTGGACCAAGTGGTTTGATACAGTCTAGAAGGAGTTCTGTGGAATTTTGCCACCGAGTTATGTTTTACTTCACATGACACACAGACCAATAGACTGAGGGAAGCATCAAAACTAGGAGGATGCCTCATTCTTAAATAGACCACTCTAGCCCTGCCCACTCCTGCATGCACCATTAAGAAGTAGAAAATTATTCATATTTCACTATGAAACAAAACACTACTAATTGATTCTGAATAGATACAATATGGAAATTGCAATTACAGTAACTCCAGCTGCTGAGACTGAATGTGAACAGCAGCCATGGACTCCAAATCCCAGTCTAACATTGCTTTCCAAAATTCCCCAAGAAGACTGATAAACATAGACAATCCTGCTGTGAGACTTAAGCATATTTCCTAAAAATAGCTCTGTTTTCATTTGTTTCTTGCTTTTTTTTTTTTTTTGATTTTATTTTTTACACTACATGCATTAATTGGAATAATACAAAGTTTAAATACGTTATGTGCCAGACACAGTAATTACGGTGCCGAGACTCGCAATAAATCTTTAATGCAAATATCTTTATTGCAATATCTAAAAGTATGATATGTATTAAGTTAAAAATATAATATGGAGACAGTCATAGAACCATAGCATAGCTTGGGTTGGAAGAGACCTCTAAAGATCATCTGGACCAACTCTCAAAGATCCTAAAGCTGTTCCAGCCTTGAAATCTGACAAGAGGAAGGCACAAGAGGAGAATTCCATTTTCAGTAAGAATTAAAAGGGATTACATTTCTTTGGAATGAATTTTCCACTTACATTGAAACATCAATCACAGCTCCCACATCCAAATTATCTCATTATTGATACACTGTTTACATAACAATTAAAAGCAGAAGGTATATTTTCTTTTCCAAATATAGCACTGCTGTTGTTCTGTTGGATTTTTTTCCTCCTCCCCCCAAAGATGGCCATAAAAAGAACTACATATATTTTTATAATTAGATACAAAACCAAGACTCACACATTTATTGGTTTCTTTTAAGAGCCATTAGGTAAAACTTCAAGAACAGAAAAGAAACACTAGTTAAAGTTCCATCAGACTGAACTTATACTTCAGTCAATTACTTAAATAATCCATGCCTTTTTTTAACCTGAGGGCTCTCAATCCTGTCACTACATTCCATAAGCACTGATGATTATAAAATATTAGTTCTTAACTGTTCTTATTAATATTAGGCTGAACCAAACCACAAAGTTCAAACTTAGATTAAATGGCATTAAAAGAGAGCGTGAATCTTTAAACTGCACAGGCATTGATCTTTGTGTTCAATACTTCCTTTATTTAAAGACATTTAAAAGTATAAGATAACGGGAAGTCTTTCCACTGAGAAATGCAGGCTATTACTATAGAATAGACAGTGAAAACCTGCCCAGTTTTCACATGCTTCACTGAGAAAGTGCCAGAGGTAATGAAGACCCATTGCACAACCCCACCTGCCACTGAAAGAGAGCCAGCATTGAAAGGGATCTATTTTTAGAGGGAAGCTAAAGGTCAGCTAGCTAAGGCCTTTAGTCATGCAATGTCATCCCCACGTTAAGCCTTGAGATGCTTTTGAGCAAGGCATTTGCTATACAGTAAATGGCAAATTTTTTTTCCAAGACATTACATATTTGCAAGTTCACCTTCAGTAAACACTGCCAAAAGTGCTCTCAGGAAAAAGAAATGGCACAATTACAACTTGAGAAGGAGTTAGAAAAATGTCTGTATAAATATAATGAGAACTTCTGGAATGGTGTCATGATCCTGCTCTAATGAGAAAGCAAGAATTAGAGGATAGATTTTTAGGAAAATATGCAATATTTGAAGTTCTTGAAGAGACACTGAAATGTCATATGGTCTACAGGATGCCACAGAACTGGGGCAAAAAACCACCCTGGGTGTATAAAATGATAAAGCCTCATGCTACATACCTGTACCTACACAACACCCTCTTTGACAAGGCGTGGATAAACCTAAAATCTCACAGTTGCCTGGGACCAGGACTTACACTGCATCAGCCTGCCCATGTAATGACACTCAACAAAGCCCTAAGGCCTGCATTCCTCTGGCTCTGAGCAGCACAGGGATTTCAAGTAAGTGTACAGTCTGGGACTGGCTGAGCAAATCACAGCACGTGCAGGAAGGCCCATGCACAGAGTGATGATATCCACTGACTATGATGTGAGTGGCTGAATAACTCCAAAGGCTGAATTCAGCGATAGGTGAGCCAAGCACAGTGTCAAATGGGAGGTGTAGCTACAGCCTTACAGCACACCTCATGGAGTGGAGCCCAGGAAAGGCAAGTGCCAAGGGCCAACTCGTGGGAGACAGGTGTGGAGCTACAGCTGAGGAGCAGCCACCAGTCTGTAAATACTGGCAGAGGAAGGAAATGTCCTCCAGGACCATGCAAACCACATCTTCTCTGTTTGTCCAGCTTGATGTCCGACAGCTGGGGCACAAGCTTCTGTCTTCCCCCATGTACAGGACAGAGGGATTGGGCCCTAAGATTTTTATACATTATTTAACCCCTCTGCATTTGCAAACAAATTTATTTCCCCGCTGTGAAGTGCTACTTTAGCTCTTCCATCTGAGGTTTCACCTGCGATGTCTGAGTTGAAATTAAGCCACTCTTCAACTCCCCAAAATGAGATTTTTTGGCAGGAGAGAACAGCTCACAAAATCATAAGAAAAGAATCCTCCTCCTCTACAGTAGGTCTCTCTCTTCACTGTGTAGGTGTGAGCCCCCTGTGCCAGTCCTCAGCCATCACCCTGGTTCTGTTATGGATAGATACAGTTTGTTACAGGAAATAAATCTCAAGTATTTCTACTACTAAGATCCACGTCTTTGGCTGACCAGGGAATGATCACAGTCCTATCACAATGAATGAGATGAACAACGGCACAGAAGGTCACTACTGATAAACAGTTGTGAGTTCACAGAAAAAACAGCTTTCTGCAGTGCAAGTCAATGCACTGTCGTAGATGCTTGTATACAAATGGTATGATGGAATGGTGGGGATTGAATTCATGTTTCAATTTGCAAACTAAACTTGTACAGCAAACTTGTAGAGAATCAGAACATCGTGGATTTTGACAGCTTTGTCAAAAGGAAGAAAGAAGAGCAGAAAAAAAAAAATAATCAAAGAACACAAGAACGAAAGACTGACCCTGCTCATCCAGGAGCTTTTCCAACTGGAACATTACCAGCACGGCTGTGCTGGCACCAGTTGGAGGAGGGTCCAACTCCTTCTTCCTTTCTGAGTCCACACAACTAAGAGGAGCAAAAATGCAGTCCTTGAGGATGCAAATGAACGGCAGGAGAAAGAAGGCAGCCTGTCAGGTGGTTTATGTAGAGCGGGAAGACACACAACACAGGCAAGAGATCTACAGCACCTACTGCTTTCTGCCCTGCTTTCAAAGACCTTCTCTGCCAAATAATAAAATGTCCATTTTACTTAGTAACTACCCTCACAAAGTTAAAAAGCTTGTTCAAGCTCTATAATGCAGAAAGCAGGGCCAATGAACTGCAGTGAATTTTAAATGCTTTTAGTGACACAGGGAAGAAAAGCCTGTACTCTCTTCTTAGAAAGACAGGGAAAGAAAAGAGAAAAAAACTAAAGATGTGGTTTGTTGTGCAGCATTTCTTGCTTCACTGTTATTGTTATTTCTTATTGCCTAAGGCATTAATTTATACTAAGTGAAAAAATGGAGGAGTAAGGCACAATTTTTATTTTTTTTCATACATTCCCATAAGTTACAGTCACTGATGTTGCACAACTTTTGTCCCCATTATTCAGAACGGGCCTTCTTGCTCTTTTATCACACTACGTTCTGTTTCATCAGAAGCTGAACAGCAATTTCCTTCATAGCTCAGATCACAGACATAAAAACGTTCACCACCATCAGAATGATTTACAAAAGGTACTGGTCCTCTGCATCCTCAATACAGACACTGGCCTCCTTGTCTCCTCTTTTATGACAGGTAGAAAATGAAGTAATGAAGTAGAAACGAAGTAATAAAACAAAGATAAATCATTCATCTTGGGAAGGTCTGCATTAGACCAATTAAAATAATGTCTTAGACACAGTGCCATAACATATTGTACCTATGGGAAGAAGCTACTAGCATGAGCAAGCCCTGCAATTACTATTTTCTTCAATTATATCCCCAGAGATTTCTAGCTCCAACATAATAAAAGATTACCAAATTAAAATATACCAAAAAAATTAGTCTATTTTTTCCAGTAAACTATTAAAGGCGATGATAGTGACAAATCTCTGCCTACAGAGGAAGCTCACACACATCAAGACAAACACCAGATACAGTGGGATTATTGAGGGTGAGGAGGGTTTGCAGACCTGGATGCACAGCTGCAATCCACATTATGAGCCCGTTGAGGGCTCCCTATGAGGCAAGGACTTTCCTGAAGTCGGTAAAAAGGCTGGATCCTGCACTTCCATGAGCACCAGAGACGCAAAAGCTCCTGCTTAGCTCCCTCTCATGTTGTGTTTGATGTCACCGGGCCAGGCATCTCTCCCCTCCCTGCTCGGGTCAGGGCTGAATCCATCCCTACTGCACCTCTGAGGCCCAGGGGCTCACAGCCGAGCATTATATGCCAGGATCCACCATTACACTATAAAGAACCAAATAAAGAGGATGTAAATACTCAGCACTCCTCAGTATCAAACCTCCACATTGCTCCATTCTTTGTCACGTTCTCAGCAGCAGTTTCCTCTGGAGTTAAATCACAGGCACGAGAACATTCACTGCCAGAGTGATTTACAGAGCTGTAACACAAACAGCAGCCTCTGTCCCTCCTGCTGTGGCAGCAGCACAGGGGGAGAGTCAGAGACCAGAGCATGAAGACAGTTGTTGAGAAGGCAGACTAGGGATTGTCTTAGGCAGGCAAAACCCAGCACAATTTCATTCAGCTCTGCACTCAAAGTACCCTACTAGTCCATTTCAGAGCTGAGTCTGCTCCCAGCTACTTGGATATGGGCACCTGCTACCACAGATTTTCCTCTAGGCAGTCAGTCTTATGCTCCCTGGTCTGTGGATTCTCCCACGTGTCTATAAATCAATCAAAATCTGGTTTGGAATTTTGTTCTTCTCTCATCTAGAGTCCTAGACTAAAAATAGCACCCATCCCCTTCACATATGTTGATCTTCAAACAATTTTATATCACTGGTATCTAATTATAGTATAACACTGCTTGTTACAATTACATGTCGTTTACTGTTTGGATGGCCAGTGGGAACTCTTTTCTTATTCCAAATAAAATCTCCACCAATAACACACTCAAGATCTCAAAAATCTAACAGAAAGACTAAAGAAAACAGGGGATTTGGATTTTTTAGCTTATAATTTCTGACCACTTCAAAGGTTTACAACAAAATTCGGTGTCAAAAACAAAGAACAAGAGTTGAACATGGGGAACATTGCAAACCACAGAAAATCCGTGGTGACAGAGTTAACTGAAGCATGATCACACAGGCTATCAGACAAATCTGGATCACTTGAATGGACTGGTGCAGCTTAAAGGGGTTTTTCTTTCATTTATAATTAACCACTTGGTTGTCACATCACTGTATCCACATACTCTGGTTGTGAATGTTTACACTGAAATCTCTGTAAAAGACACAGAGACTGTGAGCTAGAAAAGGTGAGAAGGGAAGTTAATATATCTACATCAGTGAGATGCTCAGCTCTGCACCATGAAAGCAGCCAGAGCAGAGGGAGAACCATTCACCAGCAAAACAGCCACCAAGGTGGCAGCTGCGTGTGCTTCCCTGGGTGCCTTCACCCCAGGCTACAGAAACCTTATTTCAGGGTCACAGAGCACAGTGAGGTTTTGAGCTGTGCAGTCTGATTTCTGATAAGAGTTACAAGGATAAATTTCTGCTATGAAGAGGGTATTTGACAAAAGTCACTAATGGTCCCAAAAAGCAACAGATGACACAGAGACTGGTCTACGTGACTTGTGAGAGATTTTCCAGAAAATTCTCAAAGATTAGAAGACTTGTCATGCTGGTAGCAAAGCTCAAAATGGAAACTGCATTAAGAAAGATAACAATAAAGTATGAAACTCCAGTTTAAATAATGAGCAAATGAATTTAAGCAAATTCAATATAGCCTATCCTGATCTACTGGCTTCTGCCAGTAAATATAGTGATTTTATGGAATGCCAGAATAACTGAGGTCTGAAGGGACCACTGGAGGTCATCTAGTACACACTCCACTAATGCAGAGCCAAACAGATCAAGTCACACAAAGTTTATACATTTAGGTCCTCGTCTACTCCTCTTAGAGAAAGTGATTTCACAGGAGTCAACTGCAAGCTCAGGGTTTTTGTAATTTATTTCTTTAAATGCTGAAAATGCGGCTGTGAAGACTGAAGCTTCAAATAAAGCCAGTGAAATGTCTGGTGCTTCACAAACAAAGCTTTCAGCAAAGCAGCCAGTGCATTCATATCTCAGTCCTTGAACAGGACAGCTGTATAAATCTAGTTTCTCTAAACTGGATGCCATATGGGCATCTACTTGTGCACCTCAGAGATTTTTAAAATAGACTTTATTTTCTTTTTCCTATTAAGAGTATTCTACAAAGTGTAGTTAAACTCATTTACAACTGCAATCAGGGTCCAACACTGTGTGTAGCAAAATCTTTAACCCCTACACAAGACAGGACTTGCAGCCTTGGAGAGCACAGACTCATCTCACTGGTCTGAGAGACAGGAATGGGCATTTTGGAGACTTCCTGACATCACAGAATGCCTGTCCCTCATGGACTGCACCACAGGGAATGGACAGCACTCCCTCATTGTAATTAATGCCAGAATCCCAAGCTGCCACCCAGGTCTGCTCTCTGGCAGCTATGGGGAAGAGGGGTATTGTGGGGCAGCGTGTAACCTGCCCTCACTGCTGGTCAGTTGGATCAGTGGTGTCTCGTGTTGTCACAAACCTGTCACATCCCTTCTTCTTTAAGCCTTTAAAGGAAAAGCTGTCTGCTTAACAAAGGGACCAAGGTTTATGCTACTGTAAAGCATCCATGGGGCAAAAGTCCAAATAAACACTACAGAACTCAACCACAAGCCCTGAGGCTGTAGGATAATAGGCTTCCTTAGCGCCACTGCTGATCTGATCCATGTTTCTACAGCCCTTTGCAGAACGATGGAACATTGCTCCAAGAGTGTAGGATTTGGCTCACTCCAGGCCCTTTGCTTTAGCTCCTGGCAGCTCTGAGGCATTACTAATTTTGCAATAGTTGCCAGCACCAATACACCAACCAACCAGTGGGTTGAATATTTTAGCTGTAATAAATAGATTTGAAGAAAGGCTTTCTTTACTGACAACCTGCTTTATTTTTGCCAGCAGGCATGAATCAAAACAGAGTCACAGTACCCTAGCCTGACTTCAAAGGATATGAATATTTAATTTTTTGCAGCTTTTTGCTTCACTGTCCATTGTACTGCAAACATACCCCCAGGCCCCCAAAATCTCTTTCATCACTAATTTAACTTTCTCTTTTTAAAGATGACAATGCAGAGAGGATGAGATGCATTTCCAGCAAAGGCCAACCTGCCATGACCTTGTTTATTTTCCAGAGCATGCCTAGCCTGTGGACAAACAGAGGGTTGCTCCACAGGCAGGAAGCTGAGCTGGGCCCAAGCAGAGCTGGAGGATGCAATGCTCCTGGACTCCCAGTGCTGTTTCCCAGACAGAGCCCAGGCTCCAAAGGTCAACACACAGCAGCAGGGGGGAGGCAGCACATGACTTCTTTTTGCTCTATGGCATAGCAGAGGACTAGAGATCAGATCTAAAATTTAATGCAACGATGCAAGTGAGGCAATTAGCAAATGACTAGGCATCTGCAGACCAGCAGGCCCCCTATTAACCAGCTAAATACATTATCTTTGTGAAGATCATAGATTTTTCCCTTAAGCTAATTGTGTATAACTCTTGCAACTTTTCATATCTTACAGCAGACCTGGGCTCCAACCCTGCAAGGTACCTAGTGCCCTTGCTCCACTGACATCCATGGGAAGCCACATGCCCCAACCTTCCCAGAAAGAGCATCCTCAGGCTCAGAACCTCAAATACCCTTTCATTCATTCATGTCTATTCAAGGGGGAAAATAAAAATGGTTTCACTTCTGAATGGCCTAACAACAAGCTCTAATTAGCACTGTCTCTCCTATTCTCTCAAGTCTTGGTTTATCTTTACTCTGTCCCTGTTTCACAATCAGGAGAACCTCAGTCAGTCCAGGCATCAGCCCTTACAAAATGCTAGTGCTTACCATGGAGGGGGACTTCAACCAAGAAACATAACCAACATCAGCTAAGCTGAGGTTAAGTAAAAAGAAAATTATGAAAACTTTCTTGTCCTCCTGTCCCACCATTTAAAAGTTAACATAAAAGATCATGTGTTTGCATTAAGTTCTCAGAACTTTTATTCCAGTTAAAAAGATGGAAAGTATCTCAGCAGTGGTGACTAAAACATCCACAATGCTTTGGAAAGCCAGCAATGACCAGTATCTGACTTTCAGGCGCTGAACAGGCTTCAGCATGTTGACTATATCCAAAAAAACAGGGCTGGCAATGAAACAGTGACCATTTGAACAAATTGGCTCACGTTTTAGACAGATGCGATGTCGACTATAATGCCACATACAGCTAAAATGACAGATATTTTTCAAGGGCTGCTTTCTACAGCAGGAAAATAATGTGATCCGTGCAAGACAGGAGATAAGGACAAGCTTTTCAGTGAAAGAAACCCTTCTCTGTCATCTACCACACAGCCTGGCAGCTGCCCACGGGGGGAGAGGGGTGACAATAGTCATTAGCACTCACAGAACATGCTGCATCAGTGCACCTTTCCTCCCAAAGGGCTCCAAGGTATTGGGTATCTTTTGAGGCTCACAAATATCCTGAAACCACCTATTTCAGCCAGTGGGCGTTTTGCTATCAGATAACACCCGGCCCAGGTACTGCCTTACTGAACCCTGCCCAGCTATGCCAGTAATGATGGGAGCACTCAGCTAAACTGCAAAAGTGTGGCCAGGAGTGGGGGCAACATCACAAAAGCGGGAAAGCCCTCAAAAGCAAGATATGGGGTTTGTATTAAAGCTGTGCATGAAAATTATGTAACTGCCCCATGAAAATATCTGAGAGCACAGAAGGAATACTCCCTTCTGTCTTGGGATGAAAAGCTAACATCTCTACACACATCACCAGTCTGGAAAGTGTAAAACCAAATTTCAGTTCAGGTCGGACAAAAATGCCATTTAATTTTGACCCTATTAAAAATAAAAACCAAAATACTGAAAAAAAAAAACCCTGCAGGGCTGGTTTGTTTGCTTTCAGCAGACCTGAAATGCAAAAGAGGTTACACTCATCTCTCCCTCATTTACATTTCAGTTACATTGTTACTTTCATCTATTTTATAAGAAATGTAGGCCCTTTTCCAGGGTTCTTCACACCCGTCCTTTATTTGGTACATCAATCATTTGTCTCCTCAATCAACCCCACCTACTGTCACCTTGAGCCCTGGAGGCAGATGACAGTACTGAGAATTTCAAAATGTACTGTTCCATTTTCTGTAGACCACATCTAGATTCCCCTGGATAGCTTCCAGCTGATCTTGGGCTCAGCCCCAATCCTTCACCACAGGCCACTGTTCCGGGGCTCCAGGGGCCTATTGTCCCCTCTCTGAGGCACATGTCAGGTTTGCTGCAGAGGTGCTGTGTGGCTGGGACCAGCTTCTGGACAACTGCATGTTACTGAATAGTGGACCTACTATCCTTCAGGGACCTGCCAGATCAGGCTACTCAACTATGCCGGGAACGTGGACGGCTCGGTGTTTTCAAACATTTGATGTTCACTAACATCAGTGAGGCTAAAGCAAACTGTGTTCTCAAAACGAGTATTGATCATACAACAGTGTTCATCTGGAAACAGTCACGTTATCTGATCATTTCTGCTCTTCCCTTTCCTCTGTGGATAATTTTGACTTCATCTGCGAAAGCACATCCTGCCCCATTAAGACATTTAAAACTGCAACATGACACACAGCTCTGAACTGTTGCAGAACCCAAGTACTCAGCAGAAGCACAGAGCAGCGTCTTGTCGATATTGATTTACAAGCACTGCCCGTGTCAGGAGCATTTCACAGAGGCTTGAAATCCCCTACCCTGTCTTCTGTTTTTGTCATATGATAAGACAACTAGTAAGGCAAATACAGTCCTCCTCCATCTCAGTAGATGCAGTTATCACATTCCCACTGTTGCCCTTCATATTTTACTAACGTGGCAAGCTCTACGCCTGTCCCAATTGCAAAGAGCTGGACAAGACCTCCCTTAGGCAGGACAAGACCATTTCTGAGGAAGCCTTGCCACATGGACAGATGCTCAGAGCAGGTAGAGCTGAACCTGCCAGCTCTGCAGCAGCTGTTTTAAGGTGGATTTCTCGGCAGTGACAAAACATGCTCTCACAGCGGGACAGGCTCGCGGTGTAAAATGTTTTGCCACCCGATGGCCTCAAGCCAGCTGGGATGTACACACTGCTCTGTCAGAGTTGGTCTCAGCAGCTCACCAGTCTGCCAGGTGGGCTACAGAGCAGGGAAATATATTGCAGATCCAAGCGGAGAAGGACATTGAGAGATCAAGATTAATACTCTTTTCATTCAAATTTCATGTATCGAACTAAACACCTCATCACCACATGGTGCTCAGTAACATTACAACAGCTAACTGTGCTTTTGTGCTTTTCAAGGAGGGAACTTAAAAAGTACTTTTATTAAACACAGTCCAGCATTTGCCACTGTACCACACCTTGACATTTCCAGAAGGTCACAGATGAGCATATCTTTAATCTAAAACTATTCAGTAAAAACACCACTCTGCACTGCATTTGTAACATTTAAACTTTCTCCTGATCTCCCTTATGAGATCAACATAGGTTTCAAGTAATTCATGTAACTGAAAGCAACTGATGCTCTGTGGCTGTGCTAGGAATTAAGTTACTCTGTGGGTGCTGACTGGTCTGGTAAAGAGAAAATTTCATACAATTTAGCATCAGCAAACTGTAAATGTATTTAATTAGGAGTTTGCAAACAGCCCCATTAGAAATAGTGGCAATACGGTTCTGTGTAGCATTGAAAAGGTGCTAAGGGTCACAAACCCTTTCTGAACATGGTTCAGTAACTACTCTAGAAGTCAAAATTTAAGATGGTATGACAGAAACTGAAGGCACTATGATATTCTGATAAAATAACATTCCTTCCTCCAGCACCTCAGAAGCTGTCATCATTACATTTCAGTCCAAGCAACACTGGTGATTTATATTTACCAAAGATGAAAGCCAAAGACAAGGCCTCTCTAAACTTTTTCTCTTTCAACTTATGCAAAGGCCAAATTCAACTTCAATCAGACTAGCACAAGAAAGCTCTGTCCATCAGCTGTCAATGCAGCTCAGCCTATAGCTATCTTTTGAGTTTTGCTTTCACATTCTATTGATTTGTACTGGCCTAAGTCTATGAGTTTCATCTCCTGGTCTGATCGTCTAGTTTTAATATTTGTCAAAGAAAAATTCACTAGAACTGGTACAGACAAAGCCTTAGATGTCAGAAGCTGAAGACTTATAACAACATGAAGATAATGAAACACACTGAAAACTGTTGTTAAATCTTTTAGCATTAAGCTAAAATCTTTATACACTTACAGAAAGCTACAAAACCCCCTACAATATAACAATCAGGCAATTTTAAGAAATGAACAGACAAAGGCAGAAGCACACAGAGCATCAGAAGCATCCAATCACAGCCCCAAGAATAAAAACAAGATCCCTTTTTATGATACTGATTACATGAGCTATTTAAGTCTGTTTGGCCATCACATTAAATCTAACCATACAGATCAATTCATGTCAGCATTGACAGAGAACAACAAAATCTCTCACAGGCATTTCTTTTGCCCCAGTGCTCAAATCTCAGCTAGAGTTTTCTTTTCTTGGATCAAAAAACTTTTAGGCAATTCCAAGTGTTTATTCTGTCTCAGAAATAAACTACATTGTACTTTCACTAAATTACCTTTATATTCATTTTCTCTCAGCAATTCAGCTGAAATGTAGCATCAAGTGAGCAGTTACCCCTCCACTGACCATGAGGTCTTCACGTGATTTTCAATGACAGAAGCACCTCAGTTTGGAAACTACCACACAGATGACATGATTTTAGGATTTTTGTACCATATATCTGAGTACATATACTCTTAAAGTAATTAAGAAGGCAGTCCCAGCAAACAGGGAGCTAAAGTTTACATGCCGCCAGCCCATAATAATCAGTCTAGCAAGAGTCTTCTATCCATGTCCAGCAAGTAAAGATATCTTCAATCTATAGATGTCCAAGTAAAGCACAAAACCCAGTGGAGAGAAGTGGTCCTCACCCAGCTTAAAGATTCAGTTCATACACTGCACCATTTGTACCCTGAATATATAAGTATTTCTTCTCAAGTTTTCAAATTTCCAGAGAGCAAGATAATGCTGACAAAGACAAGAAATCCACTGTGCACTTCACTTCTAACACCTAACACTTCAAAATATACTTTCCTTACTCTAAAGCTTGCCTCTCTCAAGTAGTAATATGCACCGAAATCACAGCTCCTGAGTCTGAATGGATTCTTGATTGAGTTGTACAAGATGGCTTGTAGGCTTTGCTCTCAACTTCCTACATCTAACCTCAGGAAATTCCCACACCGGCTTAACAATAAATTGAGTTCTTTGTCACACTTAATGAAAGAACAGCCACAGAGTTAATTCCTGCCTGCTTGGCCCACAGCCAATACAAAGCAAAGAGAAATTTGGGGGCATCAGCATTTAAGCTGATTTTCACACAGTTGCCACCACTGTATATTTAAGCAGAAGTAGCTCAGGGGTTTGTTAAAAAAGGATCACCTTGACTGAATGCAGAGAGTTTTACAGCTTCTGAATATCTCCAGAGAGCTCAAGGAAAGTCACCTGAATCCCTGCCCCACTTAGTGTTTTAGAAAAATGAAAAGGAGGGAAAAACCCTGAGGCAACCTCAACAAGGCAATATCTAACTTGCTTATGGAATAGCAATATCAGCCACTACACACAAAATGCCAGGATTCATGCAAGGCTCAAGAATATTGAAACACTTTTCCATAAGCTGCAGGGTGTAAAATAGCAAAAAAGCCCTGCCCATTGCTGCTCTGCCGAAACACTGAACTTGGGAGATGCACGTACCTGGCCTATGGGCTTAAATTACAAAGTAATAAACATGTAGCAAAACCTACCAAGTGAGGTAATGACATTTTTCAGGCAGATTTTCAGAAGTGAAAAAACTAAACAGGTTTGGAAAAAACCTGCAGCAGGAAGTAGCACTTTAAATAAACAAGAAGTGAAGTACGTGAAAGGCTCTAATCCATTTGCCTGTTGAAATATTACTCACTGTATGGTTCATCTCAAAGCACAGGCTTTGTAGTTTATCCTCCTCAAATCACTCCCAGATAAAATTAGTCAGGTGATTTGCAGGATATATTGATTAGAGAGGATTTAGCTAAGGCAACATAAAAACATCCAGCTTTATCATTCAGTGAAAATGAAAGAGAAGAAAGAAAGCCTGCAAGCTATTATCATTGTATATGAATTAAGCTTTATTAATGAACTAACTACACAGAAAATGCTAGATAAGAGTTAAAATAATGGGGTTTCTCTGTAAAAAAAATCTGAGAAAAAAAAGGCAATACAAATAAAATAACTTTTCAGTGTTTGCTTGTTTGTTTTTTTTTCTAGTGTCTCTAACAGGCTGAATTCTTACCTGAACATTCTTGAAAAACCCTGAGATGCTCAGTTTTCTCCTCCAGTTCACAACTTCTTCAGCCTTTACATATTAAACATCCTCAGCCTCCTTCTATTAAATCCCAGGCAACATGAACTACCCAGACTTTTCCACTGAACAGTGGTTTTCCTCAGGATTAACTTTCAAGTGCTCCAAAGACAAAATATCCTGATTGTGCTATGCACAGACTGAAAAATCAGGGATTCTTCTGACATGGGGAAAGAGAATTGGGCACCCTCAACTCCCCCAGCTGGGTGGGGGCTCTCCTGGAGCTCCAGCTTTGCATGAGACCTTCAGAAGAGTGTCCTGGCAGCAGCTCGACAGATGGTCTATTTTATCTCTAGGCTAACATGTCCTTCATGTTACAACTTTGTGAGAACATATGTATGCTCTGACATACTGTAAAAATCAAAATCCTTCAACCTGAGCATATTGGGTAAAAGCAGCCTGGCTCCCCATAAGGTGGTCGAGCTTAAACCTACATGGGGATACGACAACAGAATCCTTAATGGAATTGTCCATAATGCTTGCATGGAAATGAAAAGAATAACATACTGGATATGATTTAATACCCCATTCCTTACACCAACAAGTGCTTGTACTCCCTCAAGCAGTGGCACTGATAGCGAGGCACTCATCAAGATCCACGGCAGCTCACAGTCTGTGCCTGGTAGCATTTAAAAGTATAATTTCATGTGAAATGACTGTTAGTTGAGTTCCCTCCAAATGTCCTTGAGCACTGTGCTTCACAAACCCCCTCACATTGGACACCCTTGTCTCAGAAAAGCTGTGGAGTGCCCCCAATTCCTGACCATGACGCAGGAGGTGAAACAAGAGGAAGGCACAATCCAGAAGGCCAGACAGGAAACCCATATAGCAGAGGTCCTAATATATTTACTCAACAGGTAACAACTCCTCCGAGATTTGCTGCATCTTAATATTCTGGGCAAGACACACCTTCTCAATGGCAGAATACACTGCATTCTGGAGAAAAGGTAGGGAAAAAGTCCGTGTACCACACTGTTTGCCTAGAAATCTGCTTTGGTCAAGGCATAATTTGGATTAAATCTGCCAAGTAGCTTTAGGTAGCAAAAAGAAGGGGTTCAGCCAGGCTGATAAAAGAGCAGTGGCGTCAGCAGCCCTGTTCTCACCTGCTCTCAGCTGGAGCACTCAACTGCAGCACAGTATCCTGCCTGCACTCCAGCAGGTTTATGGCCCAGGAAGGTGTCACGACCACACTGAGCCACAAGGGAAGTGAGAAGGGCAGTTTTCAATCTGTCTACTTGACACTGCTTTACTTCCTTAAATATTCAGCTGAGCCCAGACTGACTCCACCACTCAGCAGCCAGATACTTTCCAGGGATGCAGGAGAAAGGCATTTAAATTCCCTCAGGCTGAAAAGGGAAATGAGTTCAAATCCACAATCAGAGGTTCATCAACTCATCCAGGAACTACTGGGAAAAAGTGTTATGTCCCAGATGTGTTCTTGTTTTATGAATCATGATTCTCTAGCAACTAACTCATTTCAAGAAGATAAAGATGCTTCAAAGGTTTTTATTTTTATTTTTGGTTTGAGTTAAAAATATATATTCTTGCCAGTGAGACATGCTGACAAATTTTCTTTTAGTTTCAGAGCATATCTGCTTTGGTTTTATATGCTATTTTAGATCAAGCACAGAGCCAAAAAATAAATACAATTATGTATTCCACTCTATGCTAAAGTTTCATTTAAAGTCAAAATGGAAAGCATTAACAGATAGGCAGGGTAGAGCACTGAAGTGGAAGATTTAAAGATCCAGGAATTCTGCTTAGTGGGCACATTTCTATATTTTCTTGTTGTCTTCACAGCCCTTCCTAAAATTCCTATTATTGGCAAGAAAGTTCTCATGAGAACAAACCAATTTCTGACTGTCATGTTGCATTTCTGAGAAGACAAAGACATCAACTTGTTTCTACCATATGTGAAGCCCAAAAAAGAAATTGGAGGCCAGCAGTGCAGCCACCGCAAACCCACTCTGCAGTGACCTCCGTGAGCCCCCTGCTTCAGCAGTAGGCACGGGAGGGGACAACCAAATCTTGCAGAAAACCTGTGAAAACATGAGATCTTCTTTCTATTTTTCACAGAAGATGAACTCATTATTTTTTATACAATGCAACCCTGTTGCCTTTCCTCCATTTCAATTTCACAATACCTCAGAGGAGGAACAAAATGTAACCCTTGGGTTCAGTTTTACCCCAAGGTAAAATTGTTTCCCAGGGAGACTAGTTAAGGTGATAAGGTTTGTTTTCAAATTCAGCTAAAAAAAAAAGAATATTTTTACTTAAACTAACTTACAAGACTGTTTACAGCCAATGGTGTTCCCATATTTTGTGACTCTATTGAAAGGTCCAAACTCTTTAACAAACAAAAGTTCTCCTCATGTCAGTGGGAATACTTGTACAAGTAAAGCAAGCAGGATGCATGAACCAACAGAATGGTCTTCATCAAAATGACTCCATTTCTATTGCTTTATGTTTTAAGCAGGCATTCCATTGTTTTACTAAAATAAGTGTTTCAGGCTTAAAAAAAAAACCAACAAACCTCACACATCCCTTGATTCCCACATGAAATGAAAATCTCTCCTAATCTCTGAAATCGCTGTTTGTTAAGATTTCATTAATTTAGGTCAGCCAATTGCTTGTAAAAATTTAAAAGCTCGTTGCAGACTTTCTGCATATTCAGCAATTAAACTTCTACATTGCACCTGGCCATTTCCCACCTTGCACTCATGGAACAGATCCGGTTTTATGGAAGCACAGCATGTGGTGTGTAATTACTTCCGAGAAGTCAGCTAAAGCAGTTGGTCTCTTTTACAGTCCAATAACTTTCAATCCTGAAATCACTTTAAAGAAACACTTTAAATGAAATTAAAGAAGCAATCTGAGCTTTCATGACTTGAATTCTTTTTAATTGCTATGGTTGCTGAAAAGCAACCCGTGCTCCTTCCATTGTGGCATCTCAGACTGAAAGCACCACCTGATTCCCTTGCAGAGCATTTCATTAACCTCATCCCCCTGTGGCACTGAAGCCATAATCCTACATTTACTGAAGGCAACAGGAAACTTAATTGTAATTGCAACTCAGCATTGAGACCATCCTTCCACCACTGGGAAGCTACTCACCTGGATTATGCAGAAGAAGAGCTCATGTCCACAAGGTCTGGAATGAATTATTCTGCTGGACATACCAGCTACAGTTTTGGAGGCAGTATTTCAGAAACAGGGAACAATAAAGCACATCTACAAGATTATTCACACAGTGCCTTCATGCTCCCAAGAATTTGAGTGTGCACAATCATATATGTTACTACCAGTGGGCATAATGAAAGGGATTTGGAAGGTTTTGGATGACCCATTAGCAGTGTTGTTCTCTGAGTCAGTCAGATTTCTTTCAGTCACTGGAAGTGCTAGTAGAGCACATCATCACTGCTGGTTATAATGGTCTGACACACACCCCTGTTTCTCTACATATATATACTCTTGAAGATGCCTCATTTCTTTTTCTTTCTCTCCCCCTAATTTCCTTGACTCAGTCACATGAGCATACTTCTACCCTCTCATTGCTTGTCAAAAAAAAAATAAAAAAATTACAAAGCTAAGGAACTCACTCATGGAGGCTCCACAATGTATTGCTGCAACTCAAGCCATCATTATTATTCAAACTGGTCTGTATAACCATGTTATCTCACCAACTCTGTTGGATTCCCAATCCCTTTTTCTCCATTCTCCCTTCTTTCATCCACTATAATCCCACTGTTCTTTTCTCCCTGTTAGCAGGGATAGTTGTTTACTGCACACATGTATAATATGCCAAAACCCATACTGGGCTCTCTCACCAGTCCAGTAAAATGAATTCTCTCTTTGCCTTTGATAAATTGGAAAAAAGTAGCACATAAAATATAGTCAATCACAGCAAATGGAGTTAAAACAGTGAGATTCTTATATCCCGACTCTTATCTGAATAAGTTTAATTCTACAGAGAACTCTATGAAACTGAGCAAAGTTTCAGTAGATCAAAAATGGAATTCATTATGTGAAAAGATCAGAGACACCATATGACTGAAAATTATTCAGACAAATCCTCGGGTAAAAGCTTCAGTGGAAATTACTACAGATGAACGTTATCCAGACTAACCCAACCTCACACACGGGCGAACTCTGCCGAGCTCTCACCGACTCAGCACAAACATGAAACAAAAATAGGCAACCCAAGGGACTAGGCATCAGTTTTTGCAAATATTGGGCAAGGGCTCAGTCGTGTGGCTTTATGAGTTACCACACACCAGTAGAACTGCTCTAACAGCTCTAACAGGAGCTCAGCTGCTGGCACTGTGACTTCTCGTATCACAGGACTAGAGAAGGCATAAGCTCAATCACATTAACTTGTATTTCCTCTGGGCTGAGTTCATATATTGACAGCTGTGCTGGTTTTGGCTGGGATAGAGTTAATTTTCCACACAGTAGTTGGTATAGGGCTGTGTTTTGGATTTGTGCTGGAGACAGTATTGATAATTCAGAGATGTTTTTGTTCTCACTGAGCAGCACTTACACAGAGCCAGGGCCTTTTCTGCTCCTCACCCCACCCCACCAGCAAGTGGGCTGGGGGTGCACAAGGAGCTGAGAGAAAACACAGCCAAGACAGCTGACCCCAAGTGACCCAAGGGATATTCCAGACCATATGGCCTCATGCTCAGCACGTACCAAGTGATCATTACCTGTCATAAAGCCCTGCTTTCCTGGAGATGGCTGAACACCTTCCTGCCCTCAGGAAGTGGGGAGTGAATTCCTTGGTTTTTCTTCTTTGTTTGCACATGTGGCTTTTGCTTTATCTATTGACCTGTCTTTACCTCAACCCCCGAATTTTCTCTCTTTTACCCTTCTGACTCTCATCCCCACTCCCACAGGGAGTGAGTGAGCAGATGTGTGAGGCTGAGTTGCTGGCTGTGGATAAAGCACAGCAACAGCCAATGTGGATCAACTGATCTAAGATACCTCAAGAGCTCATGCAAATCTGTTCTCAAGATAAAATATGAGCAGCACGGACATGGTGAGTTAGCTCTGGGTATTATCAGCATTCACTCACTTGAAATATATTAATAGCTCTTTTATTATTTATATATTATGAAGACTTCAATCCATATTATGAATTATGAACCTAATTCTGTTCCCAGTAACATTAATGGCAGACAAATGTGTCTCTACACTTAATATATTCTTTTCAATGTCATTAACTTATTAGTGAATATCAAGTTCTGCTGTCACTACAAAACATTTCACGTTATTCTACAAAATGATCTAGTATCTCAGACAAGAAAGAAATGTGTACTAGGAGAACAGCCATCTCTCTTCTTAAGGGCCTAAGATGGAACATAACTCTGATGTCAGTCCTTTCAACATTAATTTAATTTGCATCCATATTTTGCTCCAGTTCAAGCAGATTAACTAACAAAAGAAGGCAGAATATTGCAGGGAATGTTTCAGGAGTGACATCGCTTTCTGCAAAGTGAACTAAAGCAAACAAACACAATTAAAAACAAACTAACATCACAAAAAACCAAACCAAACAAAATAAAACAAACCACAAAAAAAACCCCACAACAAATCAAACCAAAACCCTTGTTGTTCTCTAAAAATGAATTCTGGATGGGCCCACCTATGAGTCCTGATCCCTCCTAATTATTAAAAACTTCACCAAGCTCAAAATTTTAGGGGGAAAATAAAAAAATTCCAGACCACTCAGTATCATAGATCAAGGGAAGCAATCCTGTCACAGTAAGAAAAACCACAAAGCATCCAGGGATTTGATGAGCATGAGAAATCAATCGTGCATCAAGTCGATTGATGCGGTTTATTTTAAGTCCTTCTTTTCTGATTTATTGCCATCCTTGCCACCAATTTGCATAGATAATAGAACAAGACATCCTCTTAAAGTCTTAATCAGGAATTAAAAAGTAATATACTGTTACATCTCTTTCTGCTCATCAGTAAAGCGCACACATTAATGTTTAATGTCAGTTTTCTTATAGGGATGGTACTGGATTGGAAAGAGGCACTTTAAACTGCTTTGTGACATCACCGCCAATTTGTTGCTGTAATAGCTGCAAATCAAAAAATAAATCCTTCAAGGTAAAGCAGGTTGTAAACACGACTGTTACAAGAACAACAAGGCTGTGCTATATTTCTGAGAGCAGCGCAATTTTCTTTTCAGCATGGCAAATGCTGCTACAACTGAAATATTCTTTCAATGCATTTCCAAACTTCACCAATATTTTGTTAAAAGAAAGATGATTTTTTCCTACTTTCAGTGTACTGAAGATGAGTGGGTAGTTTGCTGTTCAGTAAAGTGATTTCTTTGACAGGTACTTACATCATTCACAAAACCACCATAAATATGCACAACTGTTTAAAAAACAGTAGAGAAACAACAAAAGCCGTGCCTCAAAGAGCCAGAGAAAAATGTTACAAGAGCAATAGTTCCAACAGAAAGCATAAGAGTAAGTGGAAAGATGCAGGAGAGCTTGAAGAGATTAGCACTGAACTGCTACCTCTGAGTGGTAACATCAAAGTGCCACCTCCTGAGTTCTGCACAAAAATGGGAGCCACCTTGGGAGGAAAAAGCTCTGAAAGAGAAGCTCAGATTCCACATTGCCTTCAGGAGGTGTGTTGGGAGAACGTGCTCACAAGGAACCTGAGAAAGCAGAGCAGGAGAAATTATTCTCCATTTTTCATGGAGGACAAAAATAGGCAATGAAGTAAAACACCAGGCAGGACTGGCTTTTAACCATGTCTACAGGACAGTGGGGTGGATCAGGCTCTGGATCACACTACAGAAATTCAGCACCATACACCTTAAAAGGAGTAATTTCTCTTGAGAATATGAGCCAATCCATCCAATACACTGTGTATGAGACCCTCAGGTCACAGACTGCTGGACCCCAATTCACACAGGAGTTGGAAACATAACTATGTCTTTGTACTTCCCCCTCCTAGATGAGCTTCTTTGTCTTCCACTATTCCTGTTTCCACAAACTGTTTTCTTTCACCCTCCTCCCTTTTTGGTTGCTTCTATCACATCTTTGCTCAGGGCACAGCAGCACTCAGATTTGGCTCCGTGATAAAGCAGCAGGGCAAAGGCAAAAAACATTAGATATGACAAAGAAATGCAAGGCTGAGCTCGCAGGACCAAACGCTGAAGCCTCAGAACTGTTTTCCAAAAAATTTCCCATGTATTGTAGGTCTATTTTGGAGAGGGTTTTGTCTTTGTAAGAAGAACTGTGGCTCTTTGACTAACAGACCCACTTCTTGGATTTCATCAGGCTCTCAGAGGATAAAGCATGGTGACAGCCATGGCCACGAGACTCTCAGTCTTGCAGCAGTGACCCAGGCTCGGCTGCCAGCAAGGTAACCTGAGCTTAAAGCTGTGGGACTGGGGCATCAGTGTGCCCTGCAGCTGAAGACACAACCTTGTAGTCATCCTTATCAAAACTTACTCAAGTCAGGAGAACTGTTTATATGCTTAACTAACTTCAGCCATGGCTTGTGAAACTGCATCTTCTACTTGCTAAACAAGGAAGACGTGGGCTCTGACACTAGGAAGCTTTACAGGTGTTGTTTCCTTTAACTGAGCTAAAATAATAAAGAATTAAAGTTTGCTGAGAAGCTTCTCCCTCAAAAAGAGCCTATATATAGATGAAAGATGAAATCTGCTACATGTCTCTGTGTTAAAAATAACTGCAATATTAAAAATTAAAATTATCCTACAAAGAACTGTCATTATTAGCAGTTCTAATGCCAAGTTAGAATTTAAATCCAATCAGCAGAGAACAACATTTGGAAACCCTTTTAAAAATGAATAAGACAAAGATTAGCCACTATAAAATACAGTATCAATTGTATGAAGCGGAAATTATCTGCCCCCCAAAAAATCACTTGCTATTAGTGACATATAGCCAACATTCTGGAGCTGAAACAAGAGTATGGCATGAATTTTTACAATCAAAACAGCTTCAAGTCAGTTCCCGAGACAAATATATTTTTAGCAGAATAATGTATGATGCAGGTTTTGTTCAGTGAGGTTATTGACAGAGGTTGTTAAAATATAACCCTCAAAACATTCCAAGAAATGCTAAATAGGAGATTAGCTTCCAACTAGTAGAAATGCTATTGTTTCTGGTATTTCTTATAAAATGTTTACAATCTGTTAATCAACAGAGTGGACAGTAATATCATCTGAATCACTTTGTTAAAAGAATTAACCACATTGGTATGAGGATATCAGTTGAATTTAGGCACTCTGTTTTCATAATGGACACCCGCTCATCTAACACTGCACATCTGCTGCAAGGCCCAAATTTCCCCAAAACCTTGTAAAAAACCTAAATTACAGGGCAGGAGAGTATATATGTATATAAAAAAAAAATCACATTTAAAGCTATATTACAACCACATTTACTGGGATCCTCATAAGCTGAAATAGACAACTATAAGAACACAAGCGTGTACAACAGTACTGATGGATTTCGTCTCCCTCCTTCCCCTCCCTTTTTTCCATCCCTTTTGAGTACAGACCAATGCAGAGGAGATGGGTAACACCAGAAGGTGATTGCCACACAAGTGCCAGTGGTCCCTTCAATTCATCACCTTTAGAAGCAGCTGCATTAGCAGGCCAGATGTCTGGTTCTAGTTCTTTGCCACATAGTATTCCTAATGTCTCACTACAGGGAATTTCTTCCACAACTTTAACAGACTGTCCCTCTTGAAACTAATTTCACAGAGTGGAATGTAAATCACACTCTCCTTCAAATAAAATACCTTTGGAACAACGCAGAAGGAGAAGAACAACTAATAAGTGAGACTGAAGATAAAAACTGTAAATTTTTCAGTGGAGAATGATAGCACTTAGTAAAGATAATTGCACACATTCACCATAAAATGAGAACTTGAAGAGAACACTGTAAGTCACAAAATATTTGGATTTAAAGTATTAAAAATTTATAGCTTCTGAGGATCTATCAGCTGTAAAAATGGTGTTCCCTATTTCCTTCATTGTAAGTTAACCTATTTTTATATGTAAAGCTTATGCAATTTGTGTAGTTACAAAATTGACTTCTTTTTCAGGCTGTTTCCACTGCAGCAGCACTCAGTCTTTTAGCAGCACCACAGAACAGACATATGACTGAAAATGAAACCCAGCCATAGAAAGACGTCCAGGACTTTAATTACTGTAAATTACATAAATCCGCAAAATTAAGGGAAACTAAATAGCTTGACATAATCCTCTGGTGTAGATCAGGCTGGGTGGAGGAGGCTGGGGGGAGCAAGACAAACATCACCTTCCATTTAACCTTTTTATCCTAGAGTGCCAAAATTGCTTCACAAAAGCATACTTACACAATGCTGTAATATTTTTTACACCTTTTCAAGCTCCAAAGCAAAGGCAGTTAAGTAGGTTGGAGGTTTAGGCTTTTTTCAGAAACCTTTTATACACCCAGGAAGGTTTTTTTTTCATCTCTTATACACTGGAGGTATTAGTCTGTTTTGTGTGGTCCCTGCTAATACGAAGTATGAGACTTCTTCCTGTCAGTGGAAAACAGAATTTAGCTTTTGGACTATCTGCTGCATCTTTTCCTTTCTCAATAATAATATGATCTTGAGATGCTTTGGGGTTTACTTTATTATGCCAGGGATATCTAAATTGTATCTCTTCAGCTACATGCTAGATAAAAATTGCCCAGTACAGTTTTCTTTGCCTGTCTTCATGGTGTTTAATACATCAAGATGTCTTTATCTTTAGGATAGTATAGTTGGTAAAAAATTATTTTCCCTGTGAGACCATGTTATTACTTCATTATTGAATTCTGACTTTGTGTGAAGGCTACTATGCAACTTCTCCAACAGCCTAACAAGAAAAAAACCCAAACCAAACAGAGGAAGGTATTTCCAAGAGAATAAACAGCTCATATTTATAATAAATCTAAAGATATTTACTTCTCTTTATACTTACCATATCAGCTACAGTCTTTCACTCTCATTCAATTACATGAGCCAAACTCTGTACTACCAATATTTTCAGAACAGTTCTAAGGAAGAGGACATTTCCAGGAACCCAGGTCAGTTCTACACTCCCACTACCACTAAGCATATGTGTTCTGGTTTTCCAGGTCCTAGCTTTGTTCATTTCTAGGGAAAAAATCCCTAGACCACCACACCTCATTTTATCAGAAAACCAGATTAACTACATGCCACAGGAACTGGCTGCCTCTGCTTGCAAACATTTGATGTCTGGCGATCCATGGCCCATTGCTCTCCACCAGGAGTACCTTTGTGTAAACCTCTTGTTGCAACGCTTGTGAAGTGCTGCTGGGTAACACTACCAGACCACCACAGCCCTCTTAAATTGCCAAGGCAATTTAAGACCCTAAAGTAGCTCAGACAAAGGTTATTTCACTTTCAGCTACAGGAGTGCTGGGTGTTGCTTTGGTTTGGTTTTAAGCCAACAGCGTTAGAGAGAACAAATCAGCACAGAATTACCTACCAAACAGTTAATAGGACTGTTAGTGATTTAGGAAGTATTTTGTATTGCTCACACCACAGTTAGAGCAAAAAAAAGCCACAGTAAACCTGAACTCCCCCTCATACTTCCCTGACCTGGCTCAAATCTGCTCAGCCGGGAGGCTTTGACAGAAATGTGGTGGGAGGAAGAGCAGAGCTTCCAGGCAAAGGCACTTTTTCGAGGAGTTAATGAAATTTGCAAGTATAATTATTTTTAACCTGGGTGCCAAGTTCTCTCTCCATTCTATGAAATCCTGGTGCTGTGATGCTACAAAAGGAACACATGAGCCCTCGACTCTCATTACAGCATCATTATATAATTCACAAGTATCAGTCCCAAATCTACTGAAATGGGTTTTACCTCAGTCAAAGAGTACCAAGGAACAGAGTAACTATTTAACTGTCCATGGCAGCTTAAGACCTCCAAATCTGGCCTCTAACTAGCCAGGGAGGTAATAAATTCCAGCACAATCACAGACTGCGTAGAGAAAGCTCTTGCCAAGCCAAACTAAATAGGAGGCTGTAAGAAGACCCACCAGCCATAGGTTGCCAAGGGCACACCAGAGCTGATCCACATTCACATGTCACCACTACTGTCTTTGGGCAATATTAGGAGAGAAAAATGGCTAAGGGAGTAAATCACTGAAATAATCTCTCAATCCATTACTTGCCGTCTCTTCAGCATCTTCTCCCTGTCCAGAAGCAGCAAATGCTGCTCGACTGACTCAGCTGTAGAGCAGACCCCAGCATGGGGAAAGGATTACTCTTCCTGGGCTCTACAAAAGCCTGAAAAAAGCCAACTCAGAAATGAAAATGCTAAATAACCACTCACTTAACCACTGGTTTTGACAGAGAAATAAAGCAAGTAAAATCAAGAAGGAAATACACACTTGCAGCTTCAGTGGTACATCCTGCCCTCACTGAGCAGCCCAGCAGCTCTGTCTGCCAGGTTACTGGGCTGGATTTAGCAGATGCTTGAAGTTCTCTCTTTTGGGGCAACCCACACAGCTTGACTGCCTTTAGAAAGGAGTCCAAAAACTGCCCAGTCTGCTCACAGCTCTTGAGCCCTGCCCTGTTTGAGTCCCAGCAAGCGGCTCTTGCCCTTCAGTGCACCACGGCTCCCAGGCTCCTGGACTTTTTGGGCAGCAGTCCAGATGAGCTTGCACACAGACAGACACTTCATGGCTGGTTAAAATCTGTTATAGGGTATTGCAGTCTGGCCAGAAGCATTTATTAAAAAAAAAACTGCTGTAACAGCAAATACACATGTATTTAGATTCTGTTCCAATTTTCTCCTTTTGTTTGCCAGGCACGTCGGCATGTTAATGCTGTATTACCCACAGGGCATATCCAGCAACTCAACAGCACAACTGCAAGGAATATTTCATTCCAGGTTAGAGATTTCCAAGAAGTTAAAGAAATTCCTATAAATTTCCTTAAAGTAAAACTATGTGATTGCAGACAAAAGGCAAATTTAACACAAGAATGAAAAGCTCACCAACCCCACAATTTGGTCTCCTGACATTGCCAATGGTGGCAACTCAGGGTCCAGCCTAAGGACAAGGCAAATGTACACTGAACATCCCAGCATCCACACAGTCTCAGTCTCATCCTTTCTTAAAAGCAATTCTGAAGACAGGTTTCCTCTTCCACATTCCCACGGTAGCATAAAATAAATGGATTTGTACTAAAATTAAAGCAGATCTGCCTAACAAATATCCGGCTTTTGTTTTAGATCATGCTGTCAGTGCTTATCTCCAATTAACTGATACCAACATCGAGTTTAGGATGAGACTTAAATGAAATGAAGTCTGCTCTGTCAGCCTACTATTCAGTGACATTCACATGCTTTCTATTGCCTTCCTACAGTGTGCACACTGCCTTATAATATTCCAGAGAAAAAATATCTTAGAATTCCTGACCAGGTATTACCAGTGGTCAGAAGACAGGAGACAGCACCCTCAGTTATGGCAGGCTGACAGCAAGAGCCTGCCCTTCAGCTAGAGGAGCTAGAACATCTTGAAAGAGATATTTAGATGTGCAGAAAAAATAATTTGAGCAGTTTGCAAAAAGAAGCCATCAACAAAAAGCAGCAGTTTCCAAAATCACTGGCAGCAGATACCATGTTAATAAAATTTACCCACAAATGAGCATCTGTAATACAAAGAGAAAAAACAACAGAAAGGCTTCTGGGGAAGGAAACTCTTAAAATACATCTTTATAGTCCCAGGCTTTTGTGATCATGTCTTGGATTAAAGGTTAGACTTTTATCTAAATACCTGGGTCTGGATTTATCCTACTGGCAGACAAACTGAAAGCAACTGTTCCCCATCCCAAAATCAGAAGCTGACAGCTCTTTCCATTGTTTTGCATAACAATACTGTGGAAATGAGCTTAAAGTAACATTTTCACTCAAGCTTTTGTTAAAGAAGAATGGTAATCATTCCTATCCTGCATCCCAATCACTCACTGCTTCTCAACTTCATTAACAACTCAAGATTCAGCAGACACAGAAGTCCTACAGAATGAAAAGACAGGCAGCAAAAATAAATATATCCAAACCATTATGAACCCTCTTCTCACTGCCAAATAAAAGCTAGAGAGATGAGCCATCATACACCAGAAGAGGCCACGTGGTGATGGCACTGTATTGTGACTCATAACCACATACTCAATTCCAAGTGACACAAGACTCCTTGGGATGACCTCAGGCAAGTCATCCCATTCAGCTCTTGAGTAGCACGAAAATGAGAAGATGATAACACGCCTGAAGCCTCCCCGAGATAGCACAAGGGTAGATTTCTGCACATGAGATACCAAGACACAGTGAAGGGGACCACAAAGTACTTGAACAGACACCTCTCTGTGGGGAGGGGGGAAACTACATCATAAACCTATAACTGGCAAGTCTAACAAAGTTAAAACTGATTTGTCCTGCTTAATTTAAAATCCCTGAGTACACTCTTATGATTCATAGTTAAGGCTATGCTGGCACTGTCCCATCATTCAAAGCAATCCCAATTGTCCCATAAAGATGACTTCAGGTATCTCATCTTTACACAGCTGAGCCAGTCTATTTTTAAACCTAGTTATCTGCAGGCAGGATATTGGTATAAAACTGATTAAACATAATTTCATACACAGAAAGGCAAACGATGAATCTGGTAGAGAAACAAGTCGGTACAATGAATACACACATATAACAGCAGAACAGAGAATATGCAGCTGAGTGTTCGTTTAAGTGCAGATTTTAAATTTGACCTTCACAATATGCAACAGAAGTGGCACACATACACAAGCATGGCTTTACAGAAAGAATATTTATCCGTCAAGTTCAACTGAGCTTCTATAAATAATGCAGAAGCAAAACACTAATTGGCCTGTTGCAGAAAAATTTTGCATTTCACAACTCACTGCTCTTCCTGTATATTATCTAGGGGTTTATCCTGACTAATCCAAGAATGCAGACATCTGTCCAAGGAGCCAGTACATGGCTCCCAGAAAAAGTACCAACTTTTTCTTTTTTAACCTGATTTCCTGAGAAAAAGAGATTAGACATTTTCACTGTCCAGCTATCCATCCCTCTATTACTTTGTTTCTCCTATGAAGTTTTTTTGCAAATTTCAACCATGTTTTAAGACAGGAACATGCCCCCAAAACATTACTTGCAAAAGTACAACCCAAACCAAAACGAAAACAATGCCTCAATGATGCAAAGGCAGTCATAAACCACTCTTTATTCATTTCAAGAGGAGACATCCAGCAGTCCCGACTTGTACTGCCTTGCTAACCTGTTCTCTCTGCCAAAGAATGGAGAAGCCAAGGTGAGGGAGAGTGCAAGGAGATGAGGAGTCTAAGAACAGAGGCTCCAAATCTGCCAAAAACCCCTTCACTACTTCTGTCCCTTACAGAACAACTGTCCTTTCAAGTACAGAAAAATTATTATCAAAACTTCAAGTTCTGACCTGACTCTTGCAAAAACGTTTTTCGGGTTCCCCCCCGTCAACAGAATACATGCTCAAAACTAACCTCATTCTTTCAGTTTCACTTTTTTCGTAATTATAATTAACTCAAACATATTTTCAAAGGCCAGAAAAAATATTTATGCTGTCATAAGAAAAGGGTCTTATCACGAGATGAGACTGAGAAAATTTTTCTCGAAGGCCAGACACACAACTGAATACCTGTGTATCAGTGAGGTACCGCCCATCGCCTGGAGCAGTACCTGCCTCAGAAAGTGCTCTGCCCTCCCCACCAATGTGAAGCAAAACAAACTCACTGCAAGAGGCATGTTAATATGCTTGGTTAAATTTCATGAATGCTTCAGAGAAGGTATTTAACCTTGTGTCCACAGAACAGGCATCCAGCCAGTTACCGTGACTCAGGGGACACACGGTTACCCTGTGCCCTGCAGGATCCCCACCCGAGGTCACGCTGGGCAAACGAGGCACGTCTGCTTTTTGCACTACGACTCTTGTCTTCTTTTTGTACACAAGGAATGTGCCCACACTTGCTGAGCTTGTTAAGTGGGCAAACATGCAAAATTCCTCCAAGTTGATCCAAGCAGTTTACTCGCTTAAGCTCATTTCCATGACTCAGGTGGAAGGGTTTTCCTTCAGGAAGTGATCATTTTAAAAGCCATCCACTTTTTTAAGTGTAATACCCCAAAAATGAGACTCCTTTACTACTCCTCTCCTCTGGGTAGTATACGTGGAAGAGGATGGGCAGCACAGATGGGTTGCATCAAATTGCTGCAACAACCAGATGCCCATGTAGAAAGGAGTCTGCTAACTTCAGCAGCCCACTCCTTGGCTAGTTCCACTGATAACAGCTGACATGACAGTTCTGAAGCTGCCTCTGGGTCTGTCACATGGTTATCCAGCTGATGAGCTACCCAGGCTGCCCTAGCCTTTCAGATATAACTTTTATTCAATTTGCCTCTCTTCCAGGGAAAATGATGCATTCTCCTTCACTTACTGCACAAGTTATTGTATAAGTCCTTCAATAAAAATCTCCCAATGGATTCTCTATGGAGAGATAAAATGAAATGTTTCTGCTTGCTTGGTTTGGTTTCTTCTTGAATCTCACAGAATAATTTTAGGTAACATTTTTGGAAGAGGTTCTCTCTGACTGGACCAATAATATCTTCTAGATATGAAGACAAACGTTATATTTAAAGAGAAATTCACCCAAAATCTCTAATACAGGCCTCTGAAAAAGCTGGCATTTAGGGAAGATCAGTGGAAAGGCTTTATGAGCCTGAATGAAGTTATTTTGCTGATTCCTTTTAGCAGCTTGAGCACACTGGTTCCAAAGCTTCAATTGAGAAGAATTTGTATCAAAGCATTGCTGCTTTTTAAGCCTGCTTTCCACAGAGGAAAAAAATCAAAGAAAACAGTCCTGGAGGGAGTCCAGGGTAAAGTTTATGTTTACAAACATGATCCTGCCTCGGTGTTTGTTTACTTAAGAGTCCCTACAAGTGTGAGTTTTGGACAACATTCATAAACCTCCAAATCTTAAGGAAAAATTACGAATGCTGAACTAGACCCAACCATTCTGGTAATTTAAAATTTCTTTTTTCATAACATAGGTCATAAACAAACAAACCAATGACTGTCAAGAGGGGTTTTTTGGTGGACCACAGTAGGGGAAATGCCTTTTGCTTGAGCATGACCTTGACAACCTCCTGGTTTGTGCCTTGTGAGGCAGATTCAGCTCATGAGCCTGATCCATTTCCCATTACTCCAAGATGAGCCTTGCTTAAAACAGATCTTCTTCATGATCTTCTTCAGAAAGGGAAATTTGATCTTACAAAATAGCTAAAGAAATAGCCACTGCCATTCTGAATTAAGGTCTTTCCAAACCAATAATGATAAAGATGTTCCTCTTGTTTCTTGCATAAATTTCTCTAGATACCGACATGAATTTCACTCTCTCCCAACCTTGCCTGTTCAGTGATGCTCTATTTCCCTTGTGACACGCTGATAATCCACTTGCTTTCTCAAAACTTCTTTAGAATAAGAGAAGTGATGAGATGTAGCCTGTCCTCTTTTATCCCAGATGCAAGAAAGGCACGAATGGGGCACACAGAGACACACAGACCTACCCCAGCATCTGACACAGTGACTGAGGACTCAGCAGACAGGAGTATCACTGAACAGACAGATGGCATCTAATACACTACATTATTAACAGGGATTTAATGACCAGCATAAGTGATTATATGCCAGGAGCTTGTTCCAGTCAGGCTAAACAGGAGCAAACCAAGCAAATCATTCTGCTACTAATGTAAAGGGGCAATGCTATTTACAACAATTTGTTAAGACTTCACCCTAGGCAAAGAAGAATTAAGCTTCACAGAATAAAACACAGGGCAGCAGGCAGGCTGGATGGAGGGGAAGCAGAAAGCTGACTGAGAAAGAGAGACCACATGTCCTTGAGGAAGGACAGCATGTATTGGTGAAGATAGACCAAGTGCTAATATTTTCTAGAAGTCTATCCAAACTTCTGGTCTTCAGAGGTTGCTTCCCGGATGTTCAGAGTCAGTTCCTCCTCTGAGTCACCAGATAAATCAACATCTTGATCAAATATTTAACATCCCTGAAGTGCTACACAAATATACACTAATTCCAGCTACACTCAAGAACCAAGGTAAGGGTGATTACTTCCAAACAAAAATGCAGAACTACAAGACGGAAGGGTCAGCAACTTCATCAGGTCACACTGCCAAGGCAAGTTTACTGCTGGAAGGTTCTGGCTCTGGATTCTGTGTTTAGTTTGATGGATCGTGAATATTCAGACTGTTGTGTGTGAATGAGTTCCTTTTTCAGGAAAGAAAACATCCTATATACTCTGAATAATTAAAGCAACAACAAAAAACATGATCTGCACGCATCCCCCAAAATGCAGTGTTTTATGCTTCTCCACAGCACGCCTCTATGGCTCTAATTCTGCTCAGCTTGAAAGCCACTAAACTGGACCTGCAAGACTGTGATTACCTCTGTCTAGCCTATCTGGCACAATAAACTACAAGAAACACTGCTCCTTAAAGAATATTGACATAATTGCTTAGGGACAAATAAAAATTAGATGTCTGAATGCATTAAGGCAGCTCTTTGGCATATATTCTCAATATGTCAGTACTTCTGCTTATATTTTCAGTACAGATGAAGTTTAAGTATCTTAAAGCTGAGGTTAATATACTCACAATGAGAGAAAAAAACACAATTACTTAAAATTATATTTAAAAAAATACAGTTAGAGCCATGAACTACTTTTAAAGAACAAGGGATTTCACCTTTTGTGCTTTTATCAAGTGCTATATATAAATGCCATTTTTGTTCAGTGCATTAACAGTATCAAATTTTTCTATATAAAGGTAATTTGGGTAGGCTCTTTTCAATATAAAAATGCGAAAGATCAGTATTTCCAAATTTTGGTGCCACATGTGGAAAACAATCATATTCTCAACTTCATCTTATACAGTGCTTCCTTTTACCATACACTTTTACTCCTCCTGTCTGCCAACTGCAGTGTTTAGTCTATCGGGGTATCAAGTCATACAATGATGCACTGTCCATTCTACATATAATGCCCATAACAGGCACTCCTGGCACTCTCCAAAGTGCCAGTAACTTCAGTGCCTTTCTAATGCAAATGGAAACAGGATATGACGAAGAAACAGGTGAGAGACAAGGAAAAATTAGTATCATCTGTTGTCAGGAAAGGATATTGTTTTCACTCCTGCACTTCTACTTCCTGCAGTCTGCGAAGGGTTACTTATTAAGTATGCAGAGACCCTGTGTCATATCAGATGGCTCAAGCTTCTGGGTGATTTACTGTGATTGTGCTAATTATCTCTTAACAGTTATTGTAGACTCATGTTCAAAGTCCTAAATAATACACAGAACTCACATTCAGCCCAACTGCAAGAGATCAATTAAAAAAACAAACAGAACCCCCCCCCATAAAAGCACACTGACAAAGTTACCCTTATTTCGATACTTCCATCAGTCCATCACCTGACTCAGCTCTGCATCACAGAAAAGCTCAGGGGAACAGGACCTTCTCCAGTGAAAATGGGGGGTCAGCAAATTAGTATTTCAAGGGCACAACCTGGAGAATACTTAACCCATCAGCTTCATTCAGCTCACAGTAAGAAGTACTTTGTGAGGTCACAAGAGGCTCAAGGCCAGCTCAGTGGGACCCCATGGCTGGGCAGGTCAGAGGCAGAACAGGGGACTCACATCGTACAGCATTGCTGGGACAGACACTGGCTGGGCTGAAATGGGGTCCTGCACCAAGGGTGTGGGGAGATCAGGATGGAGGCTGTGGCAGGGCTCTTTTTAAACTCACTCTGCAAGGCTCAGAAGGGGAGGGCAGGCATAAAAAGGCAGTGTCTTTCAAAATCAGCCTCACCCTCACAGCTCAGCAGTGCTGCAACGTGCTTTTGGTAAATATTTATTTGGATTATTTTTCCTTGCTCAGGGCTAGTGAGGGAGCATGTGCCATCATCTTGAGGACAGATTGGGAATGAAAACCTACCATATTCTTCTCTTCCCTTTCAAAATCAGATGATCAGCTGTGGCTTTAGTCCTGCCAAATTTTGTCAAATATAGCACAAAATTATACAGAACCATAGTAACTGCACTCCCACTATTGTTCTGATTTAAAGAGGAGTTTGATTACATTAGGTAAATATTTGTCCTTATGTAATAGCTCCCTCCGACATTCTAAAAATTTTCCGTCTCCTAGAATTTAACTGAAGAGGGTGCTTTTATATGTCACTGCTCTGCCCCAAAATCAAGCATACTCTATTATATCGTGAGTATTAAACTGTGAGTAATGTCATTACAAGCAATAATAGTTATCCAGACAATTATGTAGTTGCAACTGCAGTTTTCCTATTAAATCTAGAAGCTTTAAGCAAATTCAGAGTCAATAAGAACTGCAACACCATCTCTGATGAGCTAAATAGCAGTTATTTATTCACAGATTGTTAAATTTTTATGGCCCTGAGATTTCCAGGAAGAAAGCAACATAGAGTTGACTCCCCATCTAAATACTGGCTCATTCTTCATGTTGATATAATTATGAAGTTTCAGTCATTGCAAAGCTGTTCACACAGCTTTATCAGCTACATGCATTGCAAAATATATGCTAACTGCAGTTTTTCCATTATAAAACTCTCTAGTGAAGTCACTGTTCTATTTCCAGCTCAGCTCTGGCAGTGTGCGGATGCTCGCTGCTTAGTAAATAGAAATATTTTTTTTTTAGGGAAAAAAAGAACATTCTGAATAAAAAAGCTACAGGCTTTTGATACCCCTTTCTTCCAAGTAATTTTAAATAAGGTAATGCAATAAATGAATAATGAAGAGGAAATAGAAGCTTGTGTGATGACTCAACACACCAGGAGTCATGAGGAAAATGCCAAATTCTTGAATACATGTTTTATTATAATATACAGGAGTGTACACACTGAAAAAACTTTCACCTTTTAAAATAGGTGTTATCAACAGCCTAGGAAGCATTAATCAGTATTCTTATCACTTGGTAATTATATTCCTCCTAGCACATAAAATGCAAAGGGAAGGAATTTAAGACCTTCACTTTAGGCTTGGAAAAGAAAGAACAAAGTAAGCAAGCTCATTTTCCCTATGCCTTCCTCATTCCAGCTGGAGTCTTAACTTCTTTGGTCAATCTCCAAGATGAAAAAATCTTCAGCACTGTGCAAATATATCAGCTCGTTTTCCTTTGAATATTTGCTCAAATAAATTATTTAATTTGCTTTGGCTGTGTTTATAAGTATGTTCTGTGAATCTTGGAGGTAAGGTGATTATCACAAACATTCACTCAAACAAAGGATTTAAAACAAGCTTGTTGACAGTTTTCTTCTGGAACACTGAATAATTCTATGTGAAACATGGTTATTAAAAGAGTCCAGATCAAACAATCAGAAAACTTGCCAGCACTTACTGTATCAAACTGCACCGTTCAAAGGGCTCACTCCCCATAGAAGAGTGTTCTAGAGAAATAGATGCATACAACTTCCTAAATCCTATTTCAAAAAGCACAAAGCTCTGCACATTCAGGAGCCAAGTTGTCTGTCCAGGTCCTCAATCAGCACTCTCAGTGCAACACCAGTTTCAGTGCACGACATTTCCCACTTCCCAAGAGCTGAATGTAAAAGCACAGCAATGTAACCTTATGCAGGAACACAGCCCCCACATGTTTCTACCTTACCTAAACTACAGCACACATAGCTCCCAATAAAATCTGGTGCTTTGCTCAGCAACTCCACCGCCCAAACATTACTCTCGCAAAACTCCCTCTGCCCTCAGCCAGAATTTGGTCCAAGGATGAAAATATAGGAAGTCATGTGGGAGATGCATGCACAGACTTCACAGAGAGACTGAAAGAAAAAATATATTAAGAGGTACATCTGGAAGGTAAGAATAGACTACTGCAATGCCAAATACTTTTTAAAATAGAGCACACTTGTTCTATCCCTTTCTGCTGCCAAGAGGAATCCGCAGCACAGGACCGGAGGCAACAGGGACAGGTGTTTTCTCTAAAAGTAGAATTCATTCTTTTGGCCACCTATACAGCACGTTTGGCCAACGTGTTCAAATCCAAGTGTGGGATCCTTCCAACAGCAACATTCAGTCACTGGCAAGCTTTGCTGGAAGCTCTGCGGTTGCCTTTCGTATGATCAGATGAAAAGCTGCTTTCTGAGCTCCTGTTTGTCATTCCATTTTTCTTCTAAAAATGTACTATTTAAAATTATCTGGAAGAGTTACAAATTACTCTAACCAACTCTTTCAGCATGCAAGAATATGTGACTGTAAGGAGATTATATTTTCATACAGCTGAGCAGTTCAAGCCCAACATTTAAATGTTGGTATAAAAATATGTGAAACCAAATTGTGTGACAGAGTTTGCTTTGTCAAAACACAAATGTCTCATAAAATATGCTGTCTAGCATCATAAGTAGTAGGTGATATTTTTCAGATGAACTTTTGCAAAGAAAAATACCTATTAAAATTAACAAAAGATATTAAAAACTTAGATTTGACATTTTAATTGTCTTTTTATTTCAAATGGCAACAGTTCTGGGGTTTATCTATATTTGGTTAAAGACCAGCCCCAAAATAAAATAAAAAAATTAGCTATGCAAAAAATTTTGTTCAACCCTTCATAATTTCTTAAAGTTACTGTTCCTTAGCTGAAAACAGCCCAAAACACTCTTGTACTTATGCAGTTCTCCTACTGCCTTTTTTTCTCTCCAATCCTTTTCGACAGTCCACAAACTAAAATACACCATTTGTTTTGCTCTAGTCCAAACAGCCTACACTGATACATCAGTAGCTTTTTTGATTTTACGTCTCCCCAGTAGCTGTCATCTTTTGGCAGCTCATGTGAGAAGAGAAGTTGAATTTATTGGAAAAGAAACTGTTCTCAACCATTTGTACACGGCCATACCAACACTCAAGCAGCATTGCTGCCTTGTAGGAGGACCAAGGCAAGATGTAGAGGCAAAATGGCTTAACAGTGTCTGAAAAGATGGGACAGGAGGAAGGAAGGGACATAGGAAAACCTGCTAGACTGTACTGAAGACATAAGATGTCTTTAACCATGTATTAGGTAAAAACCCAAAGGACTAGGAAATGGTTACCACCCTCTTCCTGCCAGGATGGACACCCACGTTTCCAGAAGAGGAGCTGACAGCAGGCAATCTGCTGGAGGAGGATAAAAAAGCACCTTCCCATGGGAATATTTTCCACTTGGGCACCAAGGCTGAAGCATAGAGGGACACAGAATCAGGGGAAGGAAAGGTTGCTCGGACACATCATGCTCAGAGGCAGGAACCTGATCAGCAGGAGCTCCTGCTCATTTCTGCACATCTATCTCCCTGCCTTTCTCTAATCACAGTTCCTCTGTCCACAGCTATTAGATCTCAGTTCTTGAGAGGCAGTTTTGATGATTTCAGAGAAATTAAAGCAACTGATAACAAAATCTGGACATTCACTCCAAGTAAAGAAAAAGTATTAGGTTGTAATTGTATCAAATTATGATCAGTTTTACCCCTCTAGGAAAGATTTCACAAATAACCAAAAGACCTGCAAGTACAAATTTTTGAACTCGAGTAGGCTATGAAGTACTTAATTTGTTTGAAAGTGTGGAGGCTTTGATCTTCTCTTGCTTTGTCAAAGCAAGATACAAAGCCCTGGATCTATTCAGTTACATCCTGGTCACCCATAATAATATGTTTTTGTCAACAGAGCAGACATTAGGTGACAATACTCTTGTTCTGCACCAGCCTTAAAAGACTCATGTTACACATGATCCTGAAAGCGAAAAAGATAAAAAATAGGAAAAAGGAAAAAAAAAAAGAGCTTAAGCAGAGATACAGCTGAGCTTCCTAATAACCCTTACTATAATCTATTTACACAGTTCCTGCAGAGACACCTTGGATGGACAACTGTTTTCTTTCCACGGTGCTTTATACTTCAAGTTCTAGCCATTTACCTCAGCAACTGAACACCTGTACACAGATAATATCAGAAGAGATCAAACATTCTCAGGTGGACAATTCCAGATGAAAAGCATGTAGTGACAGATTTTGTGCTGTATTAGCCAAAAGTGAGAAGCAGTTAACACTTAAACCTTGCTGTTATTAATTATTTCACTGAAATAAGTCATTTTCAAATCCATCTATGACATGACCAGCATCAAAACACAAAAAAGATGACATCTGATTTCAATGATACTCATCCTGCAAATAAATAAAAATATTATTTCTTGATAGAGATGGCAGATTTCTATTTTTACAAGGCAAATGACTATGAAAATCAGGTGAGCTATGGCTCATGTACTATATGAGTGAGAAATCAGCAGCCTGAAAAGGTGCTGAGCATCCTTAATGCATTTTGCATTGCAAAAGTATTCAGCACTTCACTGAATCAGGCCCCATGGCCAATTAAGAATTGCTGATTGCAAGAAGATGATCTGAAACCCAATAGCCACCACATAGAGAACAATTCCTCCCTTTTCACACTAAGCATTTTGCCATTTACAGTAACACCCATCAGGCTCAGCTGCACCCAGTGTCCAGTGCAAAACTGCAACTTTGTCCCTAAGTGAGAACTTCACATATTTTCTCACAAGCAGGCACAGGACCCAGATGACCATGCTGCTGGTCCCTCCACCCTCCTTTCAAAAATAAGAGGAAACTGCACAAGGTTTTGTCCTGTCCAAATTCAGTGAAGTCCAAAATTGTCCCTGCTGATGGAAAGCCATCCTGTGATATCCCAGGAATGCCAAGGGGGACAACAGCACAGACCCAGCTGCTAAGATCCATCTTTGAAGGATTCATGGAGGCTGTGACTGGCACAAGGGCACCGCACTGACTGTTTGACAATTTGACAATTGTTTGATTTTCTCCCCCCGAGCCCAGGACTTGCAAAACCAAAATCCTGACTACAGGTAAAATAGCAGCAAACAAGATGAATCTCCAAAGGAACACTTCATATTTCATTAAAACACTTTTCCTTTTGGCAAGTCTGTATTTTCTAGAAGACATAACCCTGCCTTGTGACAAGGCTTCTGTCCAGCTCAAACCTTTAGCACATATTGCCTCTGAAGCAGCAAACAGGTCAGATATTTCTTATTAGCTGCCAACCTGAACACGTGTGCAGCTCGTCTCTGCTGACTATTCAAGACTTCTCTTCAGTCACCTGACTCATCTATACAAGAACTACAGCAGCAAGTTGCACTCTAACCATGAGCTCATTCTGATGTTCAAATTCAGTTAAAATGAATTATTAAACTGCTGAAATAAAATTAAATAGAAGTTATACAGCAATATTTCTTGCTGGCCCTACAGGCTGCACTCTGTCTTACGTTAAACAAGCCCATAAAATATTTAAAGTGACCATGTCTACACAATTACACATAATTCAGTTGAGAAGAATATACTGCTAAATGAAATAAATCATGTTGGCATATGTGTCTATGCAGGACTAATATCAAATATAATTAAAATACTTCCTTTTTTTTTCTATGAGAAATCACCAGGCTGACTGCATTTGAACAAGAGTAGTTCAACATATTTGTTTCACAGTCCCCCTAAACAGACTGCAAATATAAGGGCGAGATCTCAAGCAAGCACTTGAGCATTTAGAAGCACATCTTGCCTGAAATTCAAAACACTTAAGCTGTGCTACAGCCCCAACACGCTGCCAGGCAGTGTGAGCACGCTGGTGTGCACCTTCAAGACTAAAACAGTTTGAAGCCTCTGCACTGACGTTCTCTGAGGAGCTCAATCCAGACAACGTATTGAAAGACATGGATAGCTTTGATTTCACTATAAGCCACATCAAACAGGCATATTGACTTGAAAACACACGAAGGCGACAGCAACTTTTCAAAGATTTCTAGTTTTTTATGTGACAGCAAAGAGCAGGTGATCAGGTTTCTCTTCCCCAACATCTCCCATTTTCTAGGGCAGTGCCTTCTTCATCAAACTAAGGATGAGATCAAAATGTGGTCAATATAAGACAGTTCTTCACAATTGAGAGCAGGACAGGCATAATTATCGTGGATCAACTGATGACCAGAACATTTGTCAATAAAAGCATCTCAAATTCTCTGTGTGATCTTAGTTTTACTCTCAAGTCCATAGTCTTTACAAGACCAAGCCTAGGGGCTGTATTTTGAGTACAACAAGTTAAGGAATACAAGTGATACAGTATGCTGTGTGACAAGCAGAGTATTACAAAAATTTAGAAAGCAATACCAGTTATTTCAAATCCCACTAAGACTGTGTGAACATACAAAGAAGACAATTGTTCCATCCGATCATTTGAGAGATTGATTCAAATTACTATTGAAATGCTAAAGCTAAGATTTTTTTCACATCCTCCTACAATTATTTTCCATTTATTTATTACTCCTTTGGTGTGTACTGGTAGTATAAATTTTTTATTCCAAAAAGTTTCCATTTTTTTATCTTTAGTAGAAAGGCTGTGCTCTCTCAAGAGACTCATAAAGCCTCCTATACTATATCAAAACACAAACAAATTTTCTATTACTATGGAAATTGAAGCATCACTTTGTTATTTATGCCACACTGTAATATGTGTTCTAAATCCTGCAGCTTTGTATTGCCCTTCTCCTTTGGTCCATTCAAAAGCCCACTCATGCTATACACATGGAAGCATAAAAACAACTAAGAAAGGAAACTAAAAACACTCACCTGCATGTGCACATACTCCATCACTCTCACATGTAGTCTCAACAATCCTTTGTCTGCTTAAAACCTCAGTGTCACCCTTTAATTACAAATTGAGTGAATAAGGTAGGTTCTCATTTCTTCCTACAGAACAAGATCTCTGGTCTCCAGCAAACCCTGCTAGATTTGGAATTAATTTTCTCTGGGACAATTTGTTAAGGAGCTCCAACTGCCAGTCTCTTCCCAAAGAGTCCAAGGTGCCAAGACCAGGGGATCTGGAAGTCAGCATATGCTGTTGTGCAACTTGGAAAGACAAGCTCCTGGGGCAGGTATGACACAAACCGTTTAGCCCATCACAGGCGAACAACGACACTCCAAGTGCCACCTGCAAAACACTCCATAGTTTGCACAGGGAAGGGCTCGCAGGTGTTACCAGGTCTCTGCGTGAGACACGGCTGGGCAAGCAGGTGCCTGCAAGCTGACAACTCCAGATGGCTGCAGAGCAGCCAAAAGCACAGAAGACAAAGCTTCGCTTGCAGAGAAATCGCGGCCTTTCTGTTCATGCAGGAAAGCAATTCTAGGGCCTTGAGGCTCCTGAGCTGCAATGGGACACAAACTTGACAACCAAAAAAACCAGCACAGCAGACTACAGGAAACAGTCCTTTTGGTTGTCCCCTCACCTTATTACATTTTACTCATCGCTCAGATGTGTTTTAGTGATCCCCAGATCAGCAGAAGCCTCTCCTAGAGCTGCTCCAAAAGCTAGCTGACTCCAGGCTCCCTGTAAGCCAACTAGCCAGTCTCCTCAGTGACTCAGTAACACTCTGTGCCCTTCCATCATAGGTAAAAGACCAAAAAGCAATTTACCAAATAGAAAGAAAAATATTAATTTCTCTCATAATGGGTTAAATAAAGAGCAACTGAATCCCATTCCCATAGGGAAGAGCTGTGTGCTTTGGATTTTTCTGCATCTTTGCCCTGCCTTTTAACTGCCCAGTTATTTTATATAACCTCAGGGTTTTCTGTTTTATTACGTTAAAGAACGTATTTTCCTTTCAGTTCAGATTCTTTCCCATTTAAGACTATCATCAGTCATATTGATTTTTCATGGATTAGCTAGACTGAGGAAACAAATAATGTATTATTCCTTACACACAATTTTTCCAGATGGCTTCTTTGCCCATGGGCATGACATGGTAGACCCTGTGCTGCACTTGTTGCTGACTGATACCAGTGCAATCTCATATACCATTCTTTGCTTGCCCTGCACATGGGGTCTGCTGGAAATGCAAGCGGCTGCAGCGATCCAGTGTCTATTGTATTAGAGGAAACCACAGCAGTAAGAGAAGTTGACCAGATAGTTTATATACAATGTGACCCACTCTGCATGCAGAATAGCACCATTAACACTGTTTCATACACAACTTCCTCGTGCCCTAAGCAAGAGTTGTTTTGGTTTTCTGTGAGAATTTGAAATTTAATCCCGGTAAAACTCCAGACAGAAACATAATATTAGAAATTCCCTGATCTAGAGCATGAAATTGTCTCAAAGACATGACACATTACAGACTGTGTCAGTAAGAAAGGAGAAATCATTTCACAGTTCAGCATGACTCCAGCTGTTTAGGAAACAAGCAATAAATAACACAAAGTGGTAATAGCTTCAGAAAGGTAAGGGACCAGCTGAAAGTGGATGTGCTGAATAGTGAAGAAAAGCACATTTCAGATTCAGGAAGGAAATGAGACTCAAACTGCAGGGAAGAAAGAGGGCAGGAGATGGTCTGATACTAAGAGACCAGACAAAGAACACAGCAAGGACAAAACCAAAGCTGTGGCCCAGCTGGCTCCCCACTGCCCTGCCAGCAAGCCCAGGGTGGAAACAGCACATCAGAACAGCAACTGTACCCTTGATAAAGACCTCAGGGGCTACATACAAATGTAGGCAAATACAAAATGAGGTCTACTGAGAACACGTGAACAAATATTCACTCCTGGTGGGAAGCACAGCAAATTTCCACAGGCTGAGCTCATGGCACACACGTTCTCTGAAAGATCACTTGCAACAGGACCCTTGCATTTTCCTCTTCCGCAAACACAGCTACTTTGCATGTCACGGGGACAGGAAATAAAAGGCAAATGAAGACTCAGTTTTACAAATCTCCACACCTGTGAACAATTCTTCCTCTCAATGAAATCTCCCTTACTCCTGAGGTTCACACAACAGCAGACTTGTAGGATTGGGTCCTAAATGATTCATAAGGACAAGAAATACACAGCCCACAGCGGAAGTGAAGTTTTTCACACAACTTATTTTCATCTCCTGAAGCTGCCATGATATCAGTTTTGCAGAGCAAGGATGGTTCAGCTATATATTGGGTTAACAAAAGGATGGGGGACAAGGCAAAACTTTTCTGTGCAGTCGCCTGTGGAGTTTGTCCTTCACTTTATTAAAACTGGAAGGATATTTATAGAATAAAGTTTCACTTCAAGCCCTGTCACATACTGTATTACTCAGAAGGTGTCAAAAGTGCAGCAGCAAAACTGAACTGAATTAAAATCATCTTTTGAATCATTTGATGCCTGGTGAAATAGAAGAGGATATGATGAGCAATGACACCCTTTGGAACAAAACAAGGTGAAAAGAATTTTAATCCATTTCTTTAGGGCTTATCTTCCATTTTGAGTATTTTGTGAAGGAGTTGATATAACTGACTGTAAGGCACAGACAACTCAGCCAGGGATGGAATCTGTAGCTTACAAAACAAAAATAGTGTTTTGCTTTCCACTAGTTTACATCATCAAACAAGTCAGACCTGTGACTCATATACTAGTACACTGTTAAAGTGTATTTTCAAATATACTCCCACCCTCACTCTGTCCAAGGAGTTTTTCCATTCCACTTAAGTGTTGGAATTGATTTTTCAGTCACAAAAGAAGATGCAAGAAATGTAAGAGTATGAAGAAGGAATAGTTAGGGAATTTGAAAGAATGTCTTAAAAAATAAATTCACACATGACGACAATTCTTTCTGTGCACGTCTGTCCAGCAGACACAAGACAGTGAATAACCAGGTAGCATTTACCAGCCTGATCAGTAGCAACTAATCTTCCCAGTAGCAAAACACATACAATATAGTGTGATGCCTGGCAGCAGTAAATTTCAAGTATTTAATTCAGAGAGCTACATAAATAAAAATTCAAACACAGTCCTCAAGTTGAGCTAATCCTGATACAAGTAGAACAAGGAAACAAAAGTGTTTCTTTTACATCTATTTTTAGGGCTGCTCTAAGCTATACCACATGCCAATTACTCAAAAGTAACAAGTCCTTTAGGAATCAGAGCAGAAGGCACGGCCAGAAGACATTTTCTAGAAATGAAAGAGAAATTTTAAATATCTCCACACTGGAATCTGCAGCCTAATAAAAGACTGGGGGAGGAATAACCATGATTTTCCTGAAAGAAAACAATTTTAACTTTTCAGCTAGGAAAATTTCCTCAAATTTTACTGTTCAGAGTAGGGAATTAAGTGAATTATTTCCTGCTGCACTGAAATACTTTTCCACAATCTTATGATATTTTGGGTTGAAACAATTCATACTGTATCCCATTGCTTTCTTTCTGCTATGAGTGTATTACTGAATGAAAATAAGTAGAAGCCACCACTGTTTCAGCTGGTCCAGAACTCCAGCTGTCACAGTGCACATATCTTTTCCTCTCATCAAACCATATGGATCTGCCTGGTGTCAGGGCATTATGGAAATCACAAAGTGGCCTTACAACTCCCTAAGCCTTCCTCTGGGCATGGCTTAAATTCCTGAACTGCAGCAAAGAAACAAATACACCACGGTAGGAAACAGTTTGATATCAAAATGATTTGTAAGACTAGTTCTGTTTGCCCCACATACTGAACCAAAACACTTCCATTTCAGAACTGTTGAGATTTTTGGTTGTTTGTTGAGGTTTGTTTTGTTTGTTGTTGTTTTTTAAGAAGAAGAGCTAAACTAGACATTACAAATTTCAAAACAACCTCAGAACCTTTGTTTTCTACATAAAGCAATTTCATCCTTTTTATATTTGTGTCCATAGCTTGCTTGTGGGTGTTGGGAAGGCTTGGGTACATTACCAACCCATGGAGCAAGAGAAACAGATGCTGCAGACCTGCCTGAAGTGGTCATTGCTCAACAGATGCATCAGCCTAGACCTCAAGGTCTAGTCTTTTCCTTCCAAACCTTAGTCCTTAATTTCAAATGAAAAAAAAAACAAAAAAACAGCTGAAATGACAGAATTTTCTACCTGATGGAAATTCTAAATTCATTCAGCTGGGCTATCCTCCCTGGCTGATCAGTGTTCCCAGCTCCCTGCAGACAATTGGTTTCCCTGGATTGTGGTAGAAAAGTTTCCCAAATCAGCCTGCAGCCTTTAGCATTAGACACTGGACTTGTACCTGACAATGAGCTGTTGTGGAGAACATGAGAAAGTAAATTCCAGGTTAGAGGTTAATGACAGACTTACTCTTATTTGTAGACGCACTGGAGCCCCTAGAAGCAGGTCCACGGAAAAGGCTTTTGACTGATGGACCCAAAAAATATCTCAGTTCATTGCAAGCCTGACCAGTGCACAGTACTTTTTTAAAGACTTCTACAGAAATGACTTGAACACATTTTCATTCATTAAGTGTCATCAGAAACAGTAATTTCTACTTAAATTCATAAATCTTCCAACCAAAAGAGGTGGAAAAATCCTTTTATTTTGTCATTTTCTTGGTTTTATTTTGTGATCTGTTATGCAGAGTTCAGAAAGGAACATAATTAAAAATTTACTCTTCAGAACCAAGTTTTCATCTTTTTTTTCCCCACAGATCCAGTGGAGAGAGGAGGAGGAGGAGAGAGGGAAGAGAAAAAAATAATAAAGACAAAAAAATAGACTTCCTGTCACATAAATAATGAAAAAGATGCTCAAAGACTGAAAATTTCACTTGCAGCTTTTGAAGTTATTTTTTACTTCTTTATATTTTGTTGCATGCTCTACCTGCTGGGTTTTTTCCCTTGGTAGCTTGACAAGTTCTTTTTTAAAAAGATTTTTAAAAGGCAATTCAAGAAGTTTTCACTGATCTTATCCAAATAGAAGAAAGATCCTTTTCGTTGACTATGCAAACTGCAATCCTTTGAACAAAAGGCACTTGCTTCACATGATGCCAAATCTTTTCTCAGCTGAGACCTTACACAATGCAGGCTCCATCCACAATAACACAAGTGTAGTAGGGGAGGGAAAGTTAAATTTAAACCAATCTCCTCCTTTGGCCAGGTACACCATACAGAAATCCTCTTTTTGTCATTTATGCATGAAGAAGTTTTGTGTATTATTTTTCTGTGAGAGCCAATGCCTGGGTGCAGGCAGGCAAAGTGACAGAGTGGTGCCTGTGTTGACATAGGCAGGCAGCTCTGCCAGCCAAGGAGGCAAACAAACCTCCCAGAGCTCAAGCTCATTTCCTCAGAGCTTGCTGTGTTATCCTCAAAATGGTTACAAAACAAAAGCAAATCTCCGGAAAATCATTCAGCTGTAATCTCTGTAGACATTTCCAGCATCAGCCAGCCAAAAGGCAAGAGGCTCACCTTTCTCCTCAGCTTACCTTCTCTCAGCTGTCCTTTCTACTTGCATTGTTCCCCAAACTCTTAACCCCTTACAAACTGCTGTGCTTTCCACAACCGAACACAAAACATATATTTGTAACTCTTCAGACAGGTACATCACAGAACCACTCAGTGTCTCCCTTGACCACACATTACTGGCACGCTGATCACTGCTCTGTGTCAGGAAGGTGCCAAGCAGACCGCAGGTCTAAATGGACTCTGAATCTTTCTGTGTGTGATTCAGGTCTTGCACAGTCTGTGGAAGATGTGCCTAGCACAAAGTAAAGAAGTCTGACCTATATGAAATTAAGGAGTGAGCCTTGCAGAAAAGGGCTCGGTGAAAATACTCCATGCTTCCTATACCCTGCAAAATCTGGAAGAAGTCACATTGCAAAGCACTGCTGCTCTCAGCATTCAAGCCTCCATCCTGTTGGTTTTATCTTTGCTCTATCTCCTGGGAAGAACTTGGAGAACCTGTTGCACTGACCTCTAAATCCCTTGCCACTTTCTCTTTTAAATTAAATCCAAATTAATCATGTTACAATAGCCACAAGGGTGCTGAGAAGACCTTCATTAGCCAGCACTCCACAGGCCATGCTGCACAGGGGTCCATAGCATTAACTGCGCTCCGAGCACACCCACACGCTCAAAAACAGAAAAGTGGCTTGAATCAGCAGTTCTCACACCCAGATAAACACATTTGTGAGGTAGATTACATACACATTGATACATGCAAATGCTTTTCTTTTCCTCTGCTTTCTTCAGTCAAAAAAGAACACAAGCCAAAAAGTCCACAAGCCTAAATGTGTACTCAGCGCATTAGCAGTCTGCCTCAGATGTCTCCCAGTGTAAAGAAAATGGAAATTAAAGGTTTGAAAACCATATCTTTTCTAAGTCAAATGGGTTCCTTTAAGTCACTAATAGCTTTGCAGAAAATTCCCCTGTGAAGATGAAGGGAGTGATATGTTAGAAATACTGTTCTGAGCTAATTTATGAGTCCTGCATGTGGCCAGGCTGTAGAAACGTTTTCCTCATGATTAAACAGAATTACTATAAGACTTATTGTATGTATATATCACTTCCTAGTACAAAAGTCTCCATCTTCCTCATACAGCAGTAACACAGTGTCATCTCCAAGCAATAAAATGACGATTCAATAACTCAACTAAGAGCCTCTATGAAACAGCAGTTTTAGGGGTGCTTTCAGAACCAGAACACTGTGTTTGATGGTGTGGTACATGCCTACAACTTTCCAGATTATTGACACAAAGCTGCTATTCACACCAAAGCCTCCCTCAAGCACTCCAGCCTCATGGTTTTCCAGACACACTGCATAAATCCCAAGTAACGCTTTCCTGTAGCAGTCACAACTGTGAGCAGAGCATCTTTTTTCAGTCTCTGATTTACAGTACAGCATCACTTTAAAAAGCCTTCCACACTTTTGGGACACATGAGAACAGGCTTGCCTTTTTTTTTTTTTTTCTCCTTTAAATACCAGATATAGCAGCATCAAAGACATTACATACACATAAACACACAGTCCACCCCCTCGCCCCAAGAGGCCATAAGACCTAAAATATGAAGATTTAAAGAATGTATTCTATTACCAGCTAGTGATTCTTGATCACTACATTTTAAGTAAATCCCACAAGTAATAAGCAGTAATATAACATAAACCAACAATCTCTGTGGCATCACCATTGTTCATTCTTTCCTTTATACGTCAGCATCGCAATCATCATCATCGTGAAAGCTTTGAGCTCAGCTTATCATTTGGATGGGTGAATGGTTGCACAGGGAAGGATTAACATACATTTGAAATGCAACAGTAAATGCAATTTCAACTTGAAGGCCTACATTTGCCGCCTTTCTTTCTTTCAGCAAGATTATTGAACAGGACTCAGCAGTGCATTTTAGTTTCAACTTGTTCCCATTGCTACACCTCTGTCCCTTGTGGCACATGTACCCTCAGAGGGTAAAAGATCAACTCCTACCATAAAAGCTTGATCCTATTTGCAACTAACATACTTTCTAACCTTCGATGAGAACACACAGAACTCGGAAGAATGGCAGGATCTGCTGATTTGCTCTGACATGCATCATTGCAAACCCGTATTTAAATGGGCCCTTTTCAGCTTTTCAAATTGGTTCTTCACCTGAGCAAGCTCAGTCTCGGAGAAAACCAGACACCTCTGCAGCGTTCACCTTGCAGGCACGTGTCTCCCACGAGCATAATCAACCAAGCCCATGCTAGAGCAGTGTTCCGTGTTCCTAATCAACTGCAAAGGAAACAAAGTGCCCTTTCCGGGAAAGGCACATGAAACGTCTCAGAGACACCAAGCTATCACAAGTATCTGCTGACTAAATTAGCTGAGCTCCATGTGCTATTAACAGGACCCATAGAATTGCTCTAAGTACCATGAAGTAAACACCTACCCAAAGATAAACAGAAAAGGAAAACGGCAAAATGCAAGACATTCGTAATTCACCAACTGCTTTCAATGTCACAGAGGCAGTAATTTATCACAGTGTTGGAACTGTCCTGTTTCTAAGTAAAAGCAACAGCATTCAGATTCTTGTAGATGATGGAAAATTTCTAGGCTATAAGGGAGGAAAAGAGCTATTTTGTCTTTTCTGACTCTGAGAGATGGGGAAATGCATCAGACTCCCTCTGAGAATTCTGCTGGAGCTCAGGTGGGCTGGGAGGAGGAGAAAGACAGCTACAACTTGTGTTGTTTTCCCCACAGTTTTGCCAGGTACAAAGCAAACCAGCATGAATTAAAATTTATTCTTTCAGTCAAACCATGTTCTGAGATAGGTATTCATGAACCTCCCTCGTTTGTGATGCCTGAATGACCCATAGAGAATTCATGTTTGTCAAATTCAAAATTTTACTTGCCTCTGACTGCAGCCTGGATTGTGTGAGCTCCACAAGCTTTTCCTGAGTGCCAGAGGTCCAGAAGTCATTGCCAGCAGCTTTGTGTTACCAGAGGTCATACACAGCCCTCTGACTTTTACAGAGCTGCCAATGGGCCTCCATATTGGCAAAATCCTATAGCCCTCTGCAAAGTGAAGACATCCATCAGGTTCTCTTTTCAGATAGGAACGAGTAAAGAGACCAGAAATATTTTCATAACCTAGATGAGCAACTCAAATCTCAAACTCAGTCCAAGTACTCTGATTACCATGACAGCCTTCACACGGTTCAAATGCTTTTCACATTTTGTTCAGACACTGGATCCACTGCTCCTTTCAACTGCAGGTTCTATACCATTTTAATCCAGAAAACTCAACAGTTAACTCATAGTTAACAGTTAACTAGACATTTAAGCATGTTGATCCAGCTTCATGTATTGGCAAGAATGGCATTTAAAAGTCTGTCAGCAAAACTTTCAAATAAAGATGCAATGCATTCAATCCTTGGATTTTCACCAAAACATTGTAATGAATTCAATCTCAATTTAATTTCAATTCATGAGATTAAAACAGTACAATCAATTTAATTTCTCTTCCTTAATTTCCACACCTGAAGTCACAACTCAATAATCACAGGAGCAGGCACCATTCACTATTGCATCCCAATTGTTGCTGAAAGCAGGATCCAACAGCAGAAATACTATTTGATTACTTTGAAAGGCCACATTCCTCAGCTCAGTTCTGTCTGGTAGGTACTTCCATCAATGCTTCCTGCTCTCCTGTGCCAACAACCATTGCCCTTGGCAGCCACCTGCACCAAAATCCCTTCTGGTGGTGGCACTATGAACCTGGCACAGCAGTATGTGGGCAGTGGCAAAGGACAGGGAGCTTGAGAGCTCCTTGGCAGTGCTGGAGAGCAACCTTCCCTGCAGGAAGGATAAGGCATGCTGGCAAATATGCTACAATAGGGATAAAGAGAGGATCAAATCCACTCTGGCAGAGGCAGAGTTGAAGGTACAGGTACCTGACCATGGTGACAGAAACTGCTGCTGTAAATACTTGCCCGCTAACCAATTTCTTGGGAAGCACAGCAGGAGAAGAGGAAGGAAAAGCAGGAATTAGCAGACTGCTCTGAAGGCAAACGTCTATTCAAGACTGCTTCTGTGTATATAAACCAGACGCAACAGAAAAGGCTTTTATTTGGTTAATGCACTAAGAAGTGGATGCTTTAATTATTTGTGATTTTATGATGTTAATCCTGCAAGAATAGCTGGACTGGAGCTATTTATCATCTGGCACGCTTTACTTTGTTTCCATAGAAGGAAATGAAAAAGGCCAGGAAGGTTCAGCCAATTTGTCTTTTAATACTCTTTATTGGTTCATTAATGATTAATTCTTTTTAACACTCTGCCCTAGATCCTAAATTCACAATAGCTCAATGTAGATGAAAGATTTCAAATCTCCATCTCTCCTCCCTCTTCTCTTCTGCTTCCTGAGCCTATGTAAAAAAATATGTTGCCATTGCTCAGCACACTGCCGTCAAAGGAAATCATCCAGGACAGAAACAATCTCTGGAAGATTAAGTGGTGCAAAGATGAAACAGGCAAAGATCACAACCAAACCTAGTCCTAAAGAGCCACAAAGAGTAAAGGACCCACTCAATAATGATAATATCTGCCACCACTTAGTCACTAAGTCTACAACTTACTTATGCCTTACACTGCACTACTGCAGCACTGCAGCATTCAACTGTGCTTAGTTACTGAATTCTTCTTTTTGAAGGAAGACAGATTTATATCTTCAGCAAATTATTGAGAACAGAAAGTATAACTGTTCCACAACCAGTAATCAAAAAAAAACAGAAATCAAAGAAAACTCTTAAAAAAGAGCATTCTTCATTTGAACATTTCCTTTGTATTAAAGAAAGCTCCAGCCCTGGTCACAGTGGTCTTTACGAGTTTCACAGCACTTTAATAACAATGCATTGCCAATCCACTGTCCTAGATGCTATAATATGCATAAGAATATTCTGCCTATACCAATTTTCCTCCAGGATTTCAGTTAATCTCTTCACAGTCTTTCCTGAAGCTGTAAAAGAATCAGGTGAACAGGACAGGAGTCTCAGTTCCTGTTCCTACCACAACTATCAATACAACAAAATTTTGCATCTCACTTCTGTTTACAGATAAGGAAGCAATTAAATAACCACCTTCACAGTGTGCTTTGAGATCTCTTGAGGAATGATGCTATTTCTGTTCAGTATTTTTACTAATCTGCTTACATGCTCTTGATAGCTGTCACAGTTCAAATACATATTTACCTCTAAGTACACTTAAAAAGACTGTAGCTTTCTCATTCATCTCAAATAAAGAGAAACGTGCATTTCCACCCCATGCAATTAACCCAGGTGATGTATTCAGCTGAATCATAGCAGCTTTTTTCTAATATAAAAAGGAAAAAAACCCCACAAAACAAACCGCCAAAACAACAAAGCAAAACAACCAAACAAAAAAAACAAAACAACAAACAAAACCCCACAAATAAAACCAACAACAATTGAAAAAAACTCACGAAGTACTTTAGTTCCCTAGATAGAATAGTATTTTTGGCCTAAGGACACTGACATCACCACTCTACAGTTTACTCAGAAAGCTAAAAGCTTGGGTACCACAGCCAGGACAGCTACTCTGAACTTCAGAGTTAATGGGGAGATCTTTGAGAGGATTTAACACTTGAGAAGCTGGTTGGTCTCTAGCCAGGTGTCTGAATGTCAGCAATTGGAACATTACCTAGTCAGTATTGCTAAAAATACTGTTGCCACAATGACATGCTGAGTATTCTGCACTCAGCCATATTACTTCAGACAGTTTCACGCTGGCATTAACCATAAGCAAACCTGTGCAAGAAAAAAACAACATTGCCCAAATCTTTTTGTATCTCTGTCATCACACAGACAATGAACACTGTTGAAAATGCCTCTAAAGCTTAACAGCCCTCAACAATTCATTGCTAATTCTGCTTTTTTATTCACTTCCTCCTACCATGTTGTGATGCTCATCACTATCAAACTGGAAAGGCTGGAAACTATGACAAAAATTACTGGGTTTAAGCAATCCAGTGCTGGTGCTGGGCACCAGAAGGGTGCCAGCAAGCACTGCAGGCTCTCTTCTCCAAAAGCTTTCCAGTTTCAACCTATGGAGCAGCAGCCAGCCTGCCCTATTCCATCCCTTGTGCAGCAAGGGACCTTTAAAGTCTTAGGTCACACTTTTCTTTCCATTCTCACCACTACAGACACAGACTTTCAAGGCAGTAGCATAGCACACTACAATAAAAACTTTATCAGCATTCATAGATATACCAAATACTAGGCTTTATTACTTCTCAAATGTTTAGTAGACATTCATTTCTTTAACATTATGGATTATTACGAGTTTTTTGGGAAATCTCTTTTGTCTGATAAAGTATGTAATTCCCTACAGAAGCAGACAGAGCCTTACACTGGTTTTTCTTGAATCTTAAACTTCTCACTCAGTTGGAGGTGGTGGTGTTGTGCCTTTTTCTTGTTTGAAGGTTTTCCATTTTGTGGCTGCACAAGAAATGCACTTAAAGGCTTCTGACAAGGACATGATGTGCTTTTATTGCTTCCTGTACCTTACATCTTCATGGATAATAGAGATGCCAAGTATTATTATACATTGTTGTAGCTACAAGGCCACTTCTGTAAGTTTTGGTGTTTGGTTGGGTTTTTTTGAGGTTTGTTTTTTTGGTTGGTTGGTTGTTGGGGGGGGGGGTTTAAGAACAGAATTATGTCATTTTTCCTGTATAAAAAGGATTTTCAAGACCATCCATTTCTGTTTTACTAAGCATTCCAAGGGCATGAAAGTTCAACTTTCTACTTAACAGTTCACAGGCTGCCTTGGCGATCCAGAGGGTATGAGAATCCTGAAGGAGAGATCCCCTGAGAACATCACCATGTCAGGTTTACTGACGTGTGTTGATCACTGTGGGTGCTGAGAAATCCAGAAGTTCCCCAGGGACCTCAAAGCCTTTGTAATCTGCTCCACACACAATGCAAAGCACATACAAACATCCTGCAGTTCCCGTTCCCAGTCATCTTTTCATTAAACATTCCCCAAACTTTTTGCACCATCAGCCCCTGGGAATGGCCAACTTCAGGAGCTGGCAAAGCTGCCAGATTTGTTTTGGCCATTACGGGCACAATGCCAACAGCAGCTCCTGATTACAGGCAAAGATTCAAATCACTCTGAAGTGGTTTGAGTGCCACAACCATAGTCCTTCCTGCTTCTGATTACACACACAGAAGTCCCAAAGGTTCCAGTTCCACGTGAAAAAAAAAAACCAAACCAAACCAACAAAGAAAAGGGCAAGGGGGGGAAGAGAAAAAAAATCTGCTCTCTATGTTATTTTAAGCAACTGCATGGTCCAAATGACTTCAGAGGACCTACTCACGTGCCAAGCTGGACATATGCTTAAATACTTCCCTGAAATAATGCCAGATACTACCTCACCAGCATCAAACCCTCTGCTCTCCTCCCATGCCCTCACACACTCCATCTCCTCCTGAGGTGCTCAGAGCCTGCTCTGATAGGATGCTCCTGCAACACGAGGACAATGGTGTCCACAAGGATTATGCTCTGGAATGTTATAAGATCCTTGTCCAAGTGCACACACAACCCAAAGCGTGCCCAAGCCTGATCTCACAGCTACAGGCTCTTTCCTTCGCATTTCCATGGTGGAAATAAAGATCAGAACCTCTTCTTGTGTTCGCCAAATGTGACATAGCATCCTTTCCTCTGAAAGCAAACACCTGAATTTTAGTCTGGCACAAACACACCTGCTAAAACCATTTCATGTAGGTCAGCTCAAGGAACGCTCCTTCAGTTAACTCTCACTTGGCTGGAGCAGCATGAACTCGTGTAACATGCTGGATCAGCCCCTGCTCTTACTCCACAGGAATTCAGGAGTAACAGCATTGTAAAAATCTGGTCTAGAGATGGTGGCAGATTTCATAATTATGCTTCTGTATTTATGCCAGCTGCATATAAAGATACACTCCCCCAACTTCCCAGTATTTTGAAAATGTCAGTAAACCTTAAGCTTTATAGACCCTCTGAAGTGCAAAGTGAAGCGTATGCCTGCTTTTGTTTGGATTCATTATGCACTTTCCTTATATATTCTAAAGAGCTGAAAAGGCATCCAAGAGAAACAGCTTGTAATCATCTGATATATCCATGTGATCTCCCCTCTGCAATTTGCATTGGCTTTGAGTTTCCAGATGAAGACGTCGGACGAAATAGTGCTAGGATTAATTTTAGCCTCCTCCTCAAGATGACTCGCTGATACCAGAATAAGGTTATAATACTTGACAGAGCAGAATATTTTCCTTGCCAACATAATCTGTTTCAGACTTCTCAGGACTGAAATAAAGTGTGCAAAAACAATTCCAAGCAAAGTGGTGCTGTGAGCTTTGAGAGCAGAGAAAGAATTAAAACAGCTTCATTCTTCCCAGCTTGCAAATCAGGCTTCAGAGCGTGCACCTGCAGGGCAGCCTGCACGGCACAAACCTGAACACGACAGCATCTCCTTTAAATGAGACATTCACTAAAGCTCATCATAATATGTTACAAACAGAGTTTTGGTACGTTGATAGGAAAAATTTCTCTAGTTTTTAACTTCCAAGTACCTGCAGTAATAGACTGTGAAAGCTTTAGTATCACAAGGAGGGAAGGCATTTTTACAGTGACAGCCTTGCACGTTTCAGTCCAAAGCACTACAGCAGCCCTTACAGAACTGCACACAGTCCATTAATCTTAGAAAATAGTCCAGAGTTAATACAGCTTCAAGACTACATTACCTTGATTTTTCAGAGATGTTTGTTGAGAACAGCTCTAGAGAAAGCAGTCAAGCCCTTGTGAATCCCTACCACAAGGAAAAAAGGGCCCAATTCTGCCCTCTCTTGCACACTACCAGCCTGCCTGCAGCCCCTGAACAGGCTCACTTTGAGTTCCAGTCATGCAACTTTCAAAAATTAGCTCAGGGTTCAATAAGTTTCAGTGTCCTTGTCAGCCAAAATACTATCAGGTGTGTTTGTAAAGAGATTTTTTTTTTTCCAGACGATCGTCAGAGTAAAGCAAAATTAACTATGGTTACATGGTCATGATATTCTGGCAGTGCAATGAAAAACTGAAGGAGTGAAAAGTGCTAAATGCCACAGCTGCCAAGACAAGAGGTGAGCCGAGGGTGAGGGTGTTTTTGAGAGCATCCAAAGTGCACCAAGGAGTCTGAAAGCTGAATTTTGTAACTGCCACAAAGCTGAGACTGAAGGGTTTGGCATGTGCCAAAGTCATTGCCTCAGCTCACAGGGCAGCAAGTACCCGCTGTGGTGGCAGAAGTGAGACTGCTCACTCTTCACTGATGTGGCCTGACCTTTTCCTCTCTGCTACAATCGACTCACCAGGAAAACTTTTGCAACTTGTCCTCTCTGCCACAGAAAGAGCAATTAGCTTACTTGGGTCAGGTCTACACACAAAAAAACAGCAGCACTATCTCCATTTCCACAGGTACATTGCCTTGACATTTCTGTGTGGGAAGAACTGTATTTTATACACTCTTCGGAGATTTCTAAATATTTGAGGCATATATTCTCTGCATATCACAAGACGTATTTACAAGCAAGTAAGCTAAAGGGTGTGTACAAATTTCTGCCCAGACACTCCCAGGAAAAAATACAACTGACTAAGTAGTGCTTGAAAATACACTTAATTATGCTCTAATACTTAGATTATTTATAAATGACACTGATATATTTTGCATAAATACACCATAAATGAATTACAGTAGAAGCTAATGCAGACCATGACTGTATTTGTTGCATTAACTTTCTCTTGGCTTGTAAGTGGACTTGAGGGGATTATTTTTTGAAATGTTATGCTCAAATGAGACTTTCCAACAGTCTACACTTTCAGCACTTGAGAGTGAATAGGGGTGAAACCTGGGGCAAAAGGATCCAGAAGCAGAAAAATATCCCAGCTCAACCCGAGCAGCACAAAATGCTGTCTTACCAACAATGTGAGCAAAGAGGGAAAAGTAGCTGATGAAATCAGCAGATGAATTTAACAGAAAAATACATCAATAGCCTGGGAAGTCTTGCCACAGTGACACCTGTCTTGGAAAGCTGTGGAAGGGATGTGGAAAATGAAGCAACAAAGGTCAGAGAAAATGCAAGTCAGCCTTATGGGCAGAGATAAACAAACCTGCACGGGGAGCATGAAATGACCAGGGTAAGGAGATGAAAACACAACCAAAACCAGCAGAAGTCAGTGACTCTAGCACGTGATAATAGCAGAGACAGGCAAATAGCATTGCCCTAAAAATGTCATGTTTGGGCTGGCAAGGACCCCGAGGGGGGAGGGAGCTTTCTTGAGGGCAGTCTTGCTCACAAGCTCACAGAGCTGGGGCTGCGGTTCCCCAAGCAGCCCCAAAGGTGCCACGATGGTATGTCACACCCGCTGCTGCCAAACCCATGACATTCAACATCACCTCTGCTCCATCAGGTCAGGCACTCCTTGCTGGGTGCCCAGCCTCGGAGGGGATGAGGGGCAGCTGCTCTGGGGGGTCACAGAGGCACAGCTGTGATCACAGCCCGTCTCACCAGCAGCCTCTCCCCTTCCCACAGCGCCTGGGAGACTCCACACTGTAAGGGACAGCAGTGACCTTTTAGGGCAGACAGAATAAAAGACCTTGAGTGTAATCCTAGACTTTTACAGTCAACACACTTGTCTTCAGAAGCGCTGGGATTTCATCCATGACATTCAGTTGGCCCTGGTGCCCACAGCTCACTTCCCAGGAACAGCCACTTCTGTTGTAGAAGCAGCACTGGGGCTTCTACAGAGGAAATACTCAGAAGTCCAAACACTTCTGACCAAAATAAGCACTGATCTACTCAAAAACTGCTACAAATGAGATTTGGTTCATGTTTTGTTTCATTTGTGGTTTTTTTTTTAAACCATGCGTATTTAATACCTAAAGTTCTTTACAAAGTATTTTAAGAATTAAAAATCAAGTTCAGACAGCAGCAGGTTGATCTTCGGAAACCTCCAAGGAAATACAGCATGCACTAGTTTGTCTTTCTTGTGAAGTTAAAAGATTTGGACTGAGAATAAAATGGCATTTGAGCAACTACAATCTGTCCAAATACAAATGATTTGTGGAACTGTGAAAAGCAATAAAGGAAAGGTTGGAATCTCACAATTTTATAAATACAGTAAACAAAGATAAATGCAAATGAGGAGTTCTTGAGTCAGGGAAATAGTGGTTCAATTAGTACATGAAAGCACTTCTGCATATGCTGCAGAACACAGACACATGTGCTTTGCTTTGTGTATGGGACACAGTTTGTCTCTAAAACCTCTAAAAAACAGAAGCTCGGGATTATGAGAAGCCATTAAGAATTTAAGTTACAATACATTAAGAGATGAATACTGGCAAAACAATAGCAATTGCATCATTTGTTTCAGTACATTAAAGAATACAAATTAACTTAGCTAATAAAAATCAAACTAATACACTCTCTTATTTTTATGCCTTACAGTTGAAAAGAGATGTTATGAAGGTTAAAGAATTTACCAAATAAAATGAGGAAAATATGCTGCAGCTCTCCTACAAAAGAAAAACTGTCAAGCCATTATTTCTCCAACCAATTAATCACATCAGGAGGACACCACATGAGCTTTTAAGAATTTTCATCACTATACACTGAATACCAAATTCAATTAACTCTCCTGCGTTTCTGATAGTAGGGTAGGAGGTATGATTTTGCACAGCGTGGTGTAATTCTGTCCTATTATTATATACATGCCTTTTTCTTTTTTTTTTTTGGAAAAAAAAATGAACAACCGAGTAAACTATCAGTTTTCATGGCCTTCACTTCCTATTACTCCTTCCAAACTATTTAATATCTCCTAAAGTTAGTTCTGAATGGAAATTCAGACTAATTAAACTAAATTAAAAGAAACTGCCAGACCAATAAATCATGCCTTGCTTTACATACCCCCTCATCAGAAGTTACAAGTCTACTATTTAATTTCCAATCAGTTAATTATTACTGAAATCCATTATGACAAATTGTGCACACATAAATGTAAAAAGTAATATCTGAGTAAAATCTTATTTGAGTAATAGCTGTCACCGAAGTAGGATTTGTCTGAATTTTCCTTCAAATTTGTACAAAAACTGTAATTTAAGCTTTCATAAAAAAAAAAAAAAAAGGAAAAACAACAAAAAAAGTCTTTTTTCCAAAATGAAGTTACAAAACTGAAATGGTCAGCTGACTTTGCTTCTTATTATGCTCAGCAATTCCACAATTTTGAAAAAAAAAATTACATTTCCAAAGTCATAAAACTAAGTAATGCAAAGCAGTTAATTCACCTATGAAAACATTTCAAACGTCCTGTATTTTAAAATACTGTGCAGGAAAGTATGTGCAGAATTCTACCATAAAGAAATATCAGAGAAGGAAAAAAACCCATATAAATATCCTGTAACATTGACAGAATATATAAACAGAACTCACTAACAGAATAAGACTGATTCGGTTACAGAATAAAAACTTACTGAAAATGGCCAATTCACTTACATTTTTACTTACTGAATTCTTGAAAACATCTTGTCATGAGCAATACACAGGCCAAGAATTCATCATGCAAATTCAATTAAATTAATGACTTTAACTGTTGTACACTTTTTCCTGAGAAAATAAAGCAGTTTATTTTCTCAGTGGAAAAATAAAACCTACTTTTCTCAAGCATGCAATTATTTGATCGGTTTTTATCTCGTCTCTGAAAAAAGACCCACAAAGAATGGAGAGAAGTTTCATTATAAAAACAAACTGTTCCTGCTCCCAACCAAGAAACATCTTTTCAAAATCTCAAAGACTTTTCAACGTCACTTAAACAGACCTACAAATAAAATATCAATTTTAAATGGATCACTTGTAGCATCTCTCTGGAACTATTTCTTCATCTATGTTTACCTGCTCCCAGACAAGTGAAAAAAGGATGTGTGTGTTTATTATTGGGTAATTAAATTAAGCCATCTGTGATCAAGCATTCTATAATTAACATATGTTTACAGATACAGTGTCATCCAAATTAACTACACTCTAATCTCTATAAATGTGAATTTTAATCTTTTTATTAACTAATCTATTGAGCACATTTTCCAGGCTCTTAACAAAAGGTCATTTTATTAGCAGTGAACTCTAGCTGTAAGAACACTTGACACTGTGCTGAAGTGCTCCAGTTACTTGCCAAATACCAGCTCTGACCCTTAGAAGAGAGGGAAATAAAAAAGGGAAAAAAGCCACTTTCCATTTCAATAGTTTTACAGTAGACAGACTCTTTGTCCTTGAAAAGCTTTTTACATTTTTCTGTCCTGTGCAAACTACCTGCTACGAGCACACCAAAGCTCAGGATAAAATGCCGACTCTGTTGCAGCTTTACACACAGCGGGACGGAGCACGAAGCCTGTGGGGCGAGCAGCTGAACTGTGCCACTTCATTTACTCTCAGGCAGGACAAGAAGCCTTACACAACGACAACACAGTCTCTAAATGCAGGTTTAGAGCGTCATAAGACACAACTGCATCCCAGTTTCTCCCAGGTCGACAAACCCACCCATATACCTACGCACACGCAGCAAAGCAACCGCGTTGGGGACTCAGCCTGGACCTGAGGGCTCCCTTCTCCTCATATTCACTAGTCTCTCCTTGATGATATGTGCTCAGAATCTTGGCTGCACTACCAATGATGTTTCAAGATAAGCTTCAAGGCATACTTTCCCCCCTTGTTTAATTTGCATAGGCAGCACTTTTATTTACTAACCAATGAATCTCCAGGGCAGAGCTTCCCAACCACAGGACTGGAACATCTCCCTTGACGAGAAGGCAGCCATACATTTCATGTGAGCAACTAGGCTCATACCATACCCACTCCTGTACTTTTCCTGCCACCTGGGCACAGAGAGGTGGCAGTTCCTAAAGTGCCTCTGCTGCTTCTTCAAGGCACAAGCTTCAAAACAACCCTGCCAGGCTGTACAGTCTCCATTCCATCCTCATTTACTATAACTTTTTTAATCACAGTCAGTGCAAACAGGACTAAAGGGAGCCCCATCTACAAATGACAGGGCTGAATCCAGATGTCTCCAAGATACACTCTTCAAAAAAGCAAATCATTATATCACCAGATTAGGAGATAAATAGGTGTTTTTCTGCCATTTGCCTTAGGATATGGAGATTAGGAGCACAGACCCACACCCAAAAATGTGTCTGGATCACTGGTCAAACTAGAAAGGAAGAAAGAAGATGATGTGATCTCTGCTGAACTCAATCCAATACAGAATGCTTCTGTACCAGAATGGTGTTTTCAGTTGAACCTACTGAGACCCCCTGTTCTGCATAAGTTTGGCCATGAGTCTTTGAAGAGCAGCAATGTTTTCCAAAAATACACACACTGAGGAATGCAGCAACCCACTGCAAGTGAGATCAGAAGCCAAGGTGTCTTCAGGAAAACAGATGTAGTAAAGACTTTGAAAATCAAACAACTACATCTGGTGAACAGACAGGAGTAATTCAGAGGGCTGAAGAGAATGAAGAAAATAAATCCATTCTAAGGGTATTTGAAAAGTAGAAGAGGCAAAAAAAAAGACAGGAAAAAGTAATTTTCACATTAAATCCCACCAGCCACAACCATTAAGGAAAAAGCTTGCCAAGCACTTCTCCCTGTTTTCCCAGCCAAAGCTGGTATAAGAACAAGACCCAGATCTCTCCTTGTGAGATTCCTCTCTTGCTTTGCTGCAGTCTCTAGACTTCGTAAAAAGCAGACATTTTAATTTAGTTTTCAATGTCAAATAACTGATTTCAAGTGCATTTCCCACAGCAATCCATACATTCTCTGGCTTTCTATTTTTAAACGCGTGATAGCTTGCAGCTCTTTGAGCCTGCAGTATATATTATACTGCAAAATTACCATGTCAACAAATAACTTTTCTTTACTTGTAAACAGAGCCTTTTTGTGAGCTGGCAGATGTCTGCCAAATTACATTTTTACTCATTGAGATGTTCATTGGGAAAAATATCAGTAAGATACAACCCTCTTGTGCAGCGAGCAGCAACAAAAGACTTGATGGAAGATGACTACACCAAAATACTCATATCTTAGCAGTAAAAGGCAGTTCTGAGAACTGGTGTGCTAGCAAGGGATCTCAGGCCCTTGAAGAGAGCAGTTGTCTGATAAATTCCTTACACAGGGGACATGTAATTCAAACCCAATCAATAAGTAGGTGCCAAATTTTCAGAAAATGAGTCTGGGAGTACACACAAGGTGGGTAGATATGTGCTGCTATGCTAGCACACATAATGAGGGTGCAAACACAAAGACCAGTTGAATTCATGCCTTTGTAGGCAGGTAGAGGTCAAATGATACCAAAATGCCAGGTTGCTTGTCCCTCGTTCAACCTCGTTCAAGGTCAGCTCCTGCTCATCAACTGACCCCAGAGGGTATGCGACACTCAGCTGCCTTTCCAGACAGGCTGGGAGCAAACCCTCTGCACTTCTATTCCCTTCTGCCATGTTTCTCATCCATCCCAAAGCATTCCTGGATCTTGGCCTCCCCAAAAAAGCTGGGGCATTTTAAGGGGCCACACCAAGAGACTGCATTTGGGGCTGCTCCAGGATCACCCCCATATCTGCCCTGGTGTATCTTTCACTTAACATGGACACAGCTCTGCCTTGATGCAGCACAAACACTGGGAAAGACTTTAGCTTCCCCCAGCTAAAATTAACCAGACAATAACTTATTCATTACTGGGGCAATTCAAGCCACTACCCGAAGAGCCACTGTTTAAAGTGGTCACCAGTGTGTCAGCTTCATTTTCTCTTTTAATAGCTGTGCTCTACAAAACACACAGAGTTTTAAAAAAGAACAGGTAGGTGCACATACCCAACTTTAATCCTCAGCACCTCAGGAAAGGATCAAACCCACAAACTTCCAAAGTAAGAAGGCACCATATCACTCCTGAAATGGAGTCCATCAGTAGTTTATACCATAAACAATTTAATCCTCTGGAGAGGAGCCTTTTGTAGGCAGGAGTAAGATGCTGGTGCTCATGGGCATAATTTCTATTTCTGCAGATAAAACCGGAGGAGGCAGCACAGATGTGTAAGTGTGGTGGTGGAAGCACCTGAGCTCCTGGGGACAATATATTCAGAGCCCTGCAGGGCTCCCCACAGCTCTCTTACCCTTCCAAAGCAATAATTTATAAAATCCATGCAGGATGTCATGAAAGAGCCTTGTAATGGACACTTCTTCCCACAGAGAGATGAAGAGCTGGGAGGAAAAGGGTGAGTTTTCCCATGGCCCCAGCTTGACAGCTCTGATGGCTGTGCAACACCCTGATGGTCCTCCAACCCCACTGCGATGTGCTCCTCATTTCTGATGCTTTTTATCCAGAAGGACTGCAGGGCTGTACAAAGTAAACAAGAAACTGTTTCATCCCCACAAACGCTTGATCGTGGTGTGTCCCTTGAAGGGAGGCCTTCAATAAAGAAGTTTCACTGATTTGCATCAGCAGCAGCTAGACAAAAGTGAAAGTACACAGAATTTCTGCTGGTACAGACAGGACTGAGAAAAAACACCCAAACCTTTGAAAATATGAACTGTCACGAACAGGTGCCAATAGGACAACAAGGATGGGCATATGAGGGGCAGGCCAGAACACATCTACGTCCTGCTCTCAACCCCACAAACCAAGAGGATAGGACATTGATGCTTGCTATAAAATGACAAGAAAGAGGGCAACAAGGCCATGTGGATGGGGAGGAGCTATAGTTGCTGCTGGCAGAGCCAAAATCAGAACAAGTAACTAAAATTGTACAGCCTTTTTATTTTTAAACATACGCATTGCAATGCCAGATTAATTAAAAGGATCAATTTTCATCATATGCAGGATCTGTTTACTGCTGTGTTATCATGGCTATATACAGCACATGTCTTCAGCATATTGAAAAGAGATTAACTGCATATGAAAACCAGCCACAGAAGACTGAAAAAAGTAAATGTGAATCAAAAAGGTAAGTTGTATAGCTTTGACAGCACAACTAAAAAGCTAAATCAGACAGTTGGCTATAGAGACCAGTCTAGAAAAGAAGCTAGTCTATGGTAAAAAAGAAGTCAAGTCTCTCTGTGGACACTTAATTTCTTTATGCACTCAACAGCAGCTGTGCAAATGTAGCACTAACACAGTAGAGAAGATAGAGGAGCTCAGACACTGTTCCATCAGAAATTCTCATTAAACTGGAAACTATCAAATGGAAGCTGAAGAAGTTTATGTCACAGCAATCCCAACCTTGCAACAGATACTAAAATGTAATATCCTTCTCCTAATATCCTTCTGTGAAACCCAGGTCTTGCAGCAAACAGTCCAATCCAATAACCTTCTACTGAAGCACCAAACGAAATCCTCATGTACCAGGGAGGACAAAGCAGCTTTCTGAACTAAACAACAGCTACCCTCAATTTGCATTTAAAATTCTCTAATCTAAGTATGATCTGACTGTAACTCCTGAAGCAATCAAACCTCATGTATTTTGATATCATTTTCTAAGTGAACACGAAAAAAGCACACAGACAGGAGAGGGATGCCACCTTCAACCAACAACTATCGAGCTGATTTTAAAACAAGGACAACAATGAGATCCCACCAGTGGGACTGAAGTGCCTCATTGAATCACACATCTATTCAATAATGCTTCAAAAGGGGAAAACACGTGTCTGAAGGTAAATGGTAAATCATATTACAGTTAACAGAAATGGGGTCAGTCTAAATAAAACTTCAGTAGCTTATAAAGTTTCCTGTATTTAGCCATCTTAAATGTAAATCAGAAGTCTGTCTTTAGCTTCCACAGATCAACCTGACAAAGAACATAATTAATAATTCTCTAATGCATTTCTGTCACTGTAAGTCAAACACTAACAGGAAGCTCAGTATTTTCAAAACTTCATCTTTAGTGGTCGTTGTCTTCATGTTCACCACAATTATTTCTTCACCACAGATGTGAAAGTAATAAGAGACCTTGTGGGCATTTCACTGGCAAAATTATATTTGCTTGTTCTGAATCAGCCCTGTGTCATCTTCTGCACAAATGCTGGACTAGACTTTCCTACACCAGTGGAGTCTGCCTTAATCTCCAGTGCAGTTCCCTGACACAAAGAGAATGATGATATCGAGGAGAAGTGACAGAATCTGGTTTATAACTATAAATACTTTTCTCCAAAATGTGTTTTAAGCACTTGGAGGGTAACTCAAAATCCCGCTTTAATGTTAGAATTTTATCACTGGTAGCAAAGCACTGCACTTTTATTAAAAACCACGTGTTCATTCAGTTACTTTTTTACTAGTCACACCTTCTCGTTCTTTTTAAAAACAAGATTTCTCAAAGTTGTCAATAGCTGTTCCAAATATCCTCCTTTGCTGAATAAGCCTCCCAGTTTCTATATTCAGAGCACAACTGATGCAGAAGTCTCAACACCCACTAAACTTGAATAATTTATACTCTTACAATCTTGTATGGCAAGATACAAAGTGACTTAATCATGAGGTATTCATAGCATTCTCCTCCACAGAAGTATGAAACTTGGTGAAAAATATCATTCCAATGCAAGTCCTCAGGCAGTGTGTTCCACATGGGAGACTGACTTGAGTTTTCATTAAAAATTCAGAGCCACAGACAAATAAAATACTTTTGGTTCTGTACGACTGCTTGCCTGGGCAGTTGGACAGTTCATTATTAAGCACACTCCTTTTCCAGATAAGGCTGAGAAAACACGATAGATTGCTTTAATATTAATTCATGTGTCTACATGGTGCCTATTGCATCTCTTGAAACTTTTTAAGTCCAATTAAAACTTAAAATGGCCTTTCACTGCTTCAGTATTTACAATGAACATACCCACATCATGGCTAAGCATCACTGCATGGATACTGCTTTCTAAAAAGGAAAACATGGCACAATAGCAGGACTCATATGTTTCCTTGTTTCAGCTTTATCCTGCTTGTAATTTTTACAAATATATAAACAAAGGAGGCAAATATGTCTGTTGTGTCCTCAGATAAAAGCCACTGTAACAGTTTCATGAGAGCCACAGAATTAATCCTGTCAGTTTTGGTTTTGGATAGAGATGAGAAGGTGCTAACATTCAAACACCACTAATTTTCACAGAATCACAGAATTGTTTAGGTTGAAAAAGACCTTTAAGATCATTAAGTCCAACCGTTTACCCAACATTGCCAAGTCCACTGCTAAACCATGTCCCCAAGTGCCACAACTACATGCCTTTTAAATACCTCCAGGGATGGTGACTCCACCACTTCCTGAGCAGCTTGTTCCCATGCTTAACACCACTTTCCATGAAGAATTTTTTCTTAATATTCAATTTAAACCTCCCCTGGCACAACTTGAGGCTGTTTCCTCTTGTTCTATTGCTTGTTGCTTGGGACACCAATCCCCACCTCCTTTCAGGTAGTTGTAGATAGTGATAAGAACCCCCCAAGTCTCCTTTTCACCAGGCTAAACAACCCCAGCTCTCTCAGACTTGTTCTCCAAACCCTTCCAGTCAATCACAGGATGAATTTCTTTAGTACACCCTTAGTGTCAATACTGGGAAAGTGTATTTACAATCTTTGAGCATTCTTCATCCTTCTCCTTTGCCCTTCTCTGCCTTTCTCTGGCCCCTTTCCACCCCTCTCTGCTCATCTCTGCCTTTCTTCTACCTTCTCTGACTCTTTTGCCCTGCTTCCTCATTCATCTCCACCCATCTTCTCCACTGTTCTCTGCCCCCTGTCCACCCAGCTCTGTCTGCCTGTCTTGGCCCTTCACTGACCTTCTTTTGACCTTCCCTCAGAATTGTATGTCTGCAGCACAATTCATACAGACACAGATTCTTTTCTGTGGAAGTTGGGTGCCAAGTTGTCTTTGAGAAAAACTCTCTACAAGAGATGTTTTTCTCCTTTAAACATTTGAAAGGTTTATGAAAATGAGAAGAGATTAAAAACATATATGTGATTGCCCGTTACATAAGTAGTTTTTGAAAGCATGCAGAGGTTAATGATATCTCAGTGGAACAAAATGAAGCAAATCATTTGTGATAGTTACAAAAAAAAATTCTTAAAGCAAAATGTTTTCTCATTCGTTTCTTGTTTAAAGTGATTTCACCTGCCTTATGAACATGTAATTTATCTGTTTTAAAAAAGGATATTGATATCAAAGTGCCCCAAAACAAACAGAAAAAACCCAACACATCACAAGCCTGACTAACCACCCAACAAATACATCTGAGACAATGCAGTTACACGGATAAGCAACTGGACTGAGAGCCAGGGGGCACGAACATAAAAACCTATGTCAGGGCAAAGGGTCATTCTAGTCCATCCTGCAGCAGCAGCAGCAAGCGACAGGGGAGAAATACGAGCAGGAGGATGCACAAGCTGATACCCTGAGGATGCACAAACTGATACCCTCGTGGTGCCCAGCCATCAGTAGCTCGTCATCTCCCTTGGCAGCAGCGTGTCTCCACATTTAACAGCCTCTGATCAATCTGTATAGCCTAGCACTAAGTACTGTCATCAACAACAGCACACTTGGCCTTTTTTCTTCTTCCCTGCCCTCACCCTGTCCTTTTTTCTGTCCTATCTATTTAAATTTACCTTTTCAAGGCAAAAACCGTGTCTTACATTACTGCATTCATATAATATCTAGTTCCGTGCTGCCTTGATCTCAGCAAAGGCCTCAGCTAGAACCTCCAGTGAGGCACATGTGTTAAGTGAGCACAGTAAGGGGCTGAATGCACTCGTCACCACAAGGCAGTGATTTCCTGAGAAGGAGCAAGTACCCAAGGTTTGACATAAAAGTCAGCGGCTGGTCTACACAGGGAATTTAAGCTCTCTTTCTTATGGACTGCATGCAAGGCTATTTATATTTCGATTCTCAGTTAATATCACGGCTTTGCGGTTTCCCAAAGCACGTTATAGCATTTCTCTTTTGCTGTGACATCTGGCAGCACATCTTCAATATTCCCTGAGAGCAAATACGGCTGTTGGTATTCGGTTCAATATCTGTATTACAATCACATTGACTGGTCTCCAATTGCTGGTCTGCAAGTGGTTCCACCAGTTACCCTGAAACTATTTTCACAAAAGAAGGTAAGAGCAACAGAATCTGGCTTCAAACTCATGAGTACTTACTGGGTAAGTAAGAAATTTTAAGGATTGACACCTAAATGAATAAAGCCACTCAATTGACAATATCCCACCAAGAGCAGTGTCATCGAGGCTTTTATAAATTAAAAAGCTTTTAAGCAATCAGCTCTAATTAGCTGAACTCAGTTATGCTACCCACTATTAAGGAATAAAGTAAAAACTCAGTGTCTTACTTTAACATCTGGTGCGCTACAAAATAGTGTCTTTGACAAAAAAAAAACTACTCTGCTCATCATCCAAAAGGCCCTTCTCCTTCCCTATAGTTAAAGCCACTGGTAACTGGCTGTTATCCCACACTAGGTCAATTCTATACCACACAAGTAATAGCATAGATTCAACACCAAAAGGCTAATGGAGTCCCACTCTTTCAAAGTTAATAACAGAAGGGTGCAATGTGGCACCTCCAGGCTTGCAAATCAGGAGGCTACAGAGGGAATGGACCAGCTCAACTTTTATAGAGGCTGAAAAGAGCACAAAGTCAACACTGGAAACCCCCCAGGATTATTAACCACCTGTCCACAGAGCAACAGCACTTCTGTGGGATCCAGTTGCAGACATGCCAGCAACAGATTTGCTAATTAAGTGGCAATACATACACAATAATTATAGCTATCACATCATCATACATTCTCCCCTAATTATTTCTAGTCATAATTTTTACACCTTCAAATGCAACAAAAATGGCAAAGGACTTTCTTACAGTTCTTGCCAATTTTGCACACGTGAATTTTCACAGTTCACTGGAGAACTACAGTCAATGCAATCTGAGCCAGGCCTGAACCTGGTTACATAAACGTGCCCTTGAAAGCACCTAGCCAAAAGGTTTTATTTATTCAGTTTTACTGGGATGTGTGTTTATTTGAGAATAGGAATTTCACAAATATATATCCTGGCTCACTAGACTTGCAATGAGTTGTCAAATGAAATCCATTAAAAGTTATATTTAAACTGGGGCTTCCAGTTGCCCTCCATACAACCCTTCTTAGAAACTGAGACATCAGTCTAAGCCCCAACCAGCATCACTGCTGTTTTTTGCAAGGTTTCCTTGTACATGTATTTCTGTAATAGTGGAAAACACAGTTCAAACTTCCAAGCCATCTAAAGATGAACTACACTAAAAAAGAAACACATCCAGCTACCTACCCAAAAGCTAATGAGTCAGTGTATCCCAGTAACTGGCAATTTACTCTGTTAAACATAAAAAGGCAATAAAGTCTTGAGAACCCAAAGCAACAAAAGAATTCACTAAATGTGACACACTGATTCCTATTTCTACTAAAATAAATTATCACCTAATCAGCTTGAGAGGTTGAACCTGATGAGTGATCCATGCACATTTTTTTAATTAAACAGAAAGTTCTGACCCACAGTAGTCAACAGAAGACTAATTCCCAGCTGCAGCAATCAGCAGCAAAAATACACGAATATGTCTATCAACCTCTGAGCTATAAGACTTATAAGCAACAGTTTGGCAAATTGTTTAACCAAACATATTTTCCTGTTTAAATGCTACTACGAGTATACGCCTGTTTCTTGAGCTTTACAAGACTCAAGATGCATTCAACCACTTGTGCATTCTCCTCCATGGGTATTCTATCACCCTCCAGACCATGCAATTGTAAGGTATACATGTCAGTGAGAGGATTTCTCTTACATTTATATCTATGTAGAAGAAACATTTATATCTACTTGGCTCACAGACCTACTTTTCACAGACCTACCAGGAGATGAAATGAAAACGTGATCAGAGAGCTCACTAGCTTCCATGCACCTTCATAGCTGGCCCAAACAACATGAAACGATTGCCTTTAAGTCTGAGTAACACAACTTTTGCCTCAGGATGTGCAGCTCCTTTCCCTGCAGCAGCTCTGCAGTTTCTCCACTGCTCAGGGGCAGCTGCACTCTGGGTTCCCAAGTCCTTCTCTATCAATACCAGTCCTACAGGAATGCGGATGAAGTGAATTAGGGCATCTAGGCAGTATCTTAGGGATACACAGAGCACAGTCTTTCCTGACAAGGGCTCTCAGGAGCTCAGCAGTGGTCAAATCCTGTCATTGGCACACAAAATTCCCCACATCCATACCACTGCTCTCTAGAGGGAACCAAGGAAGAATGAATCCCTCCTGTCTGCAACTTCTTACAAGACGGACAGCATGCACTAGGAAGATAACCCTTCCCTCTCTGAGGGCAACATTTGGATCTAAGGGACTTGCCAGGGGATTTCATTGACACAAGAGAGGGCCGGTGGTTCACCACCACTCACCGCTAAACCATTACAACTCATCTCCCATAACACAAAGCTGCAACTGTTACAGCTGTGTGAGAAAATTCTCACAGCTCAATCATTTGAATGAATGCAGTCCTGACCAGATACACCAGTCCTACAACACCCCTTGGCAAAAACATCAGTGTGTCCAGAGCCTGCCACCGTACCCCACACAGTCCTGTTCGCACCAGCGTCACATCCCAAAGCCCTGACCCCAATTTATAGGCACGACCTGTGAGTCTCCGATAACGCGTCACCAGCCTCAGTCACTCCAGACTACAAGAAACACAAAATGAAGAAATTAAGCAAATGCATCTCAGCTGCTGTGGGCTCCCTTAGTGCTTCCTTATCAGCAGATCTCCCTTGCTGAAGATCCCTCCAAGCACTGCTGGCTTAGGCACATACTGAAACGCAGCTCGTCCTCTATGAATACGAAGCTTTCCGAGTCCTTTCGGATGAGGGATCAAAAAGAGTAAGGGGAAAAGTAACAGGAAAGAAAAGCTAAACCATGATGAGATCCAAATACTGCCAAAATCAATAGGAGCCTCTCTATTAACTTCAGTAGGTTTTTGATGTAGCACAGAGAAGTCAAACAGACTGAATGGCAAGCAAATCGATTTGTTAGATGCTCAGATACCATGGTGAATGATGCCTTGGGCAGAGACTAGAGATTACTGATCTCTGCTCATTATGGTTTTCATATATTATACATCACACAGACACATATGCAGATTTCCTAAACAGTACTGAAAAGAGAAAACACCAGAATAAAGGCATTCTGTGTTACCTCATTAAGCATGTCAAAAATACTCAAGAGAAAATATCACCCTTCATCTCCATTTTTGCCTCCAATATTAGATGTTCCCATTATTTTTTAAATAGCAATACGCTGGCAAAAATACAGAACAATTGAGACTTTTGCATTGAAAACATTCACTAGCAGCAATTTCTTCTTCTGAAACTGCAAAAGCATCGAGAAATTGAGTCTAATTTTGAAGGCACACAGAATCAGAATCAAAATATATCTCACCATTTTTTATTTCTTATTCACTGATCTTAGCAAGCACATATTCCCTTTGAGTATTTTAAAAGATTTCTTTTTTGATGTTAAGGAAAAACAGGACTACAATAAAAGAATAATTTCTGCAGTTCTGAAAAGGACATTTTCAAGTATGGCATGGTAATAATAGAAGAAAGAAATAAGCCAGTCATTACAGATCTTGGTCACAAACTCCAGGCAGGAACGGCTGTACGTCATTATTATTGCTAATTGTACTCCATCCTTATGGTTTGTTGTCTTATACGCTGTTATTAATTTTACTAAACTCATGGTAACTCTCCCCTAATTTTCTCTTGCTCAGAATAAACAGAAAATTGAAAAAGTTCTAAGCTGATAAACTTTGGTTTCAACTGGAAGGATCACTCCTATGGTTATGATTTTGCCACCATTGTTGGCATGCATTTCAGGATTGGGCATCTTGTCTTAAAGACAAGATACAGGTGCAGTGCTGGTGATACACTAGAGAGGAACAGCACTTTTGTTTACATAACGTTGCCAAGTCAAGCCAATAAACTACTCCATCACATCATGGCCTCTTGCTCATTTAATAAGACAGATGGTCCTGCTACCACTTTTGCTATTCCAAATGCTAATTCTTTTGCCTTTCTCAAAATGAGGATGCGAGCCTGAACTGCCTAAATTGTCTTACAGAGTCTGACTCTTATTCACATCAAAGACTGATTCACAACTTATGAAAAACAATGCTTGCCCCATTAAAACTTTGTTTTTCTGAATCATTTCTATGTCCCATTCATTGATTTTCATGTCCTTCTAACACCCACAGCACTGTGGCATGCAAAGTGTCTGATTCACTGGCTTTCATTTGCTCATGAATCACTCCTGTCTTTGGGGGCCACAGCACCAGAGCACTCCCAACACATATTTTCACTTTGCACTTGTAAGTGACCTCACAGCTGCTTGCAGCCTCTCACAGCATGAAGGGAAATGGTTCCTCTGTCAGCAGTGTCTTCCCTGCCAGCTCCACAGCTTCTCCCACCGGCTTCACTCCACAATTACCCTAAGTCACTCCATAACCAGAAGATTCCCGCACTTTTCCCTCATCACCATTATTCCAATTGTGCATGCACACACAGATCTAGATCAAACATGAACACAATTGCCTATTTTACACCATGTGTAAATCCTACAGTCGTGGAAATGAAGAGTGAGGCAACATTCTGGTTCTAACAGCACCAGCACGTCCTCCTTGCACAGAACAGGTTTAGCACCATAGATCCACTTGTAACATAGAGTGCTGCAGGTTCAGTCAGTAAAGCCAGAGCAGAAAAGACAACGTGCACGTGATGTTATATTCAGTCTGTTCAGGAGTGGCAGGTTTTGTACTGCCTGAGAGTGTTTATGTGAATCCTACAGCCTCAGAGATGAGGTGTTTAAATGCAAGCAGCAAATTCAGCTGCAAGTATTTGGTATCAGGTTGATTTTTTGGGGTTTGGAGGGGTTGGGAGTGGTGTTTGGGGGATCATTTGTTTGGTGTTTGGCTCGAGGGTTTTTTGTAGTTTTGTGGGGTTTTTTTTTTATATAAATTCTCTTCAAGTCAGGTTCCAAGCTTGTGAAAAACCTCCCAGAAATTTGGGAAGTCTAATAAGTGGAAACTATTCTAAAGTGCAAAAGCTGCACTGCTGTGCCCCAGGTGCTCCTTGAGATAGAATCGATCCAGTAAATTAACACTGGTATCTAGTCATACCAGCACTTCTCACTGAGGCACAATCTCTCCTATAAAATAGTCCACACTGCTCAGCTGCACTTGTCCTGTAATTGCCACAGCCCTTCTGAAAAGCCAATGACACCACTTGTTTAGCTCATCAGCCCACGGCTGCAGGCTTTTTTTTTTTGTCTCATCTTTTCCTTTTTAATTGAAATACTTTGGACACAAGTAGCTCTTCCTGCAGAGGAAATCAATTATGAAATAAATCTATTATTCGGATCAGCCTATATTAGAAAGGACTACTCATCATATATATGATATTTCCAGATTACATCCTAGCATGGCTCACTGAGTCATCACTTCAACATTCTCACTAAATCAAAAATTAAACAAAGTGAATCAGTCAATTAACAGGGCTGCTTCTTGCTCTGTGCACATATAATCTTTTCGAGTCCAATCCTTAACTTAATTTGGAGCAGGCAGTGCTCAGTGTCTAGGAAGAAGCATTCACCCTGCATAGCCAGCTCCACTGTTACAGTACAAGACGTCCAGCTGTGTGTCTGAAATCTCTGCTACAGCAATATAACCTCGGCCAGTCAAAGGTCAAGCCTCAAAGCCATTCATTTCCATCAGGGAGACAACCCAACAGTGTTCAATATAAGAATCACTACCAACAACCAAAATTCAATATTCTGTTTTACTCCTTCCAGATACGGAAGACATTTTATCCCTGAACTTCTGCCAAGCATGGAAGAGGCACTGGGAAACTCTTCATTTCACCATCTATTTGATGAACTGGCTACACCCACAGCCATAACAGAAGGAAGATGCAAAATGCTTTGATCCTCAACAGACACAAAATTGAGTAACTTGCTGATTAGACACAGTTTTCAGCAGGTATACTTTAAGGTAAAGAAAGGGAAGGACGGTTAAGTGCACAGGAAAATACTTTGCCCTTAGAAATATTTTCTATGTCTCCACTGGAATGTCTGTCTGTATCAGTACAGAGATGGACCCAACTCCAGCAAATGTGATGATATATGCAGCCTCTCTCCAGTTACAGAAGGGTTAGATGTTTATTTTTTAAAGCAAAATGACTTCTAGAAACTCCTTTTAGCACAAAAAGCTAAAACTCCTAAGTCACTATCCACCCCTCGTGCTTTTGGGGGCCTGTGCCAGTGCTCATAAAAGACAGAGACAAGCCCTGGCACATTCAACACAAAGGTGCTCTCCTTTCAAAGTAATGGCCACACTGGGTCAGAACAAAGCTGCATTCAATATCCAGCTCCTGAAGAACCTGGGCAACAGCCAAAATTCAATTTTATTCCTCAGCTGAGGTACAGGCAAAGGAAGTGGATAAATATTCCCGTTCCTCAATAGCAAAGATAAGATTGTTTCTCCCTCTTACACATAAGTGTTTGTGCATCTGCTTTCCAGCTCAAAACATGCTCTGCTTTAATTCCCCATTCCCTTCTCACATGCACATGCTCCAAGAAAAAAAATTCTGAACTACTGATGAAAAGAGCTCTACTCTCATTAAAGTCTGCATAGGAGCTTTGCAATGGACTTAGATGGGATTAGAGCATTTATCTAGATTAACAATGCTTAATAGCACAGCTACCAAACAAATAGCTCTACACACAGTAGAAATGACGGCTGTATTTTTCTTGACTGGTCACTTTTTCCCCCAACACCTCTCCGTTACCAGTGTCTGCAGTGCCCATGCACTGTCTACCCTGAAGTATATTCCCACTTTTCCCCAGTTTCTGGCCTGTTTGGCTGGACACAAGTGGTGCTGACTTGGAGATGCAATTGCATCAGGCATCTCACCAGCTCTCTGAACGTAAGAGATGAGGTGCAATCCCCCTCTCTCACTGAAGGTGCTGGTTTGGGTCCTTTTGCTTTACACAACAACACTTTCCTTAAAATTGCAAAAACTTAATGTTTTCAAGTCCCACTGACTTTGCTCAGTTCCATCTTTACATGGATGAGAACATTTGACAGACCATGTAATCACACACTGCACTGTCCCTAAGAAGCCAAATGAGGATGTCATATTTTCAACAAATGTAGAGGTTGAGTATAATTTGTTATAACTACAAAACTGAAAGCCTAAGGACTTATACTTCACCTTGCATTTACTAAGAATTGCTGCTATGGTGAATGTTCAGCAGTGCAAGCTAACAAGGGAGACAAACTCAACTAAGAAGGCAGACTTACTTAGCTATATTTGCATTATCTTCTTGTACTTGTTATTGCTTAGATAAATCCAAATAATTTAACTTCAGATATTTTTCCACCTCGGAAAATGACTGCAGATATCCATCACCAACCACAGACTCCTGTGTTTTGGACCGAGTGTTAACAAAGGCAGCATTTTCCTAACAAAAGCTATTGCTCAAGCATTTCCACTGGTAAACATTTGCCAATAGATTTGTCCCTGCTTGTTCTTTTATTGTGCCAAACTTCCTGGATGTACTTTTTATGTCCATATCCACATCCACCAACTTCAAAGACACTACCATTGCAGAGTCAGGTGTGCACAGCATCCTGTGCTTGAATGCTTTGCAACAAAGTACTGATCATATCAAAACTATTTTTCCTTTTAATGCATGTGTTTCAGCACCTCATCTTAAAGTCCTCTATCTACAGCTTTGTCAAAACAGCTTCAGAAGAACTGCCTGCTAAGCTTTATAATTATGCTAAGTACCAGAATCTAATAATCCATGGGCATATATGAACATTATCTGAATTATTAAGCTTACACAGGTCTCAATGCAAAGTAGAACAGATGTCTGTATATACAAGCTGCACTACTTTTACATAATGATGTTAGAGCAACAAAGTCACTTGGTCACTCACTGAAGCATATGACCAGTTTTTTAAAAATATGGACCCAGCCAAAAGAACTTTCTCTCTTTCAATTTCAAATCATTTGAAAACCAAAGATGTGTAAGACCCATTTTGTGGCTAAACACTGTTTTCTTCAGATATTTTACTTACGCTGTAAAGATGGTTCTGTGTCAAATTCACCTTTTGCTCAATAGAAGGGCAGTGCAGAGGGGCAGCGAGTTCTGCAGACACCCACTCCACTGTTTCTCATGCCCTGGTGGTTCTTCATCTCTGTGTGACAGCACCAACCATGCTGGGCACCACTCTCAGTTCACCCTACCACCATGAGCTTTCACCTCTGCAGCTGCACTACTAGAGTGGTGATGTGAGGATGAATTTAATACCTCAGCTGATCCCAGTCATGCTCGTCAGAAAGGCTCCAAACTAGGCTGTGGTAAAGAGCCAAAGCAGCTACACCTGTGCCACTCTGCACACAGCCTGTGCTGTCCAGTAGAACCTGCTTGTGCAGGTACCACGCCACAGGGATGCACATCAGATTGGGAACCTGTGAACCAGAGCCAACTGCCCAAATGAAACCATTCCCAAAACTGTGCCCATTCAAATATAAGGCAGAACCTCCAGCAAACTGCTAGATTGAGGAGCAGCAAGAAGACAACTCAAGTAATAGCACTAGTTCTGTGTAATAGATTTACAAATATCCTCATATCTTTTTATACAAATAGGTATTTTACTTTTCTGGTATGAATTACTTTGATTATATATTACTAGCTACTACACTACCATCCCAATTGGTTTTCCTTCCACCTTCCTCTCCATCTCTTTGCAAGTCATCTTCTCTCTGGCAAATATTTTTGAGAGTCTTCACCAGGTTTTGAACATGAATGTATTAATGTAATGAATTGATTTTTTTTTATTACCTTAAAGACATCTTCTACATCTGATTAGTTCTCTGTACTTAATGTACAAAGAACATTCACATATAATCTAGACATGCAGGGCATACAGACTAATAATTATATAGTAAAGAGTTCCCATTCAAATGTGTGTCATTCACATTTAAAATTCTGCTCATTTTTCTTAACATTCTATATTAAAGCTGATTTAAATTATATACTAATACTGCCTTGTAATTACAAGAGTAAAATTTAGTATTTATTCCAAAGTTAATGAGTATCCATAACTTATATTAACATGGAAGCAATAAATTACAGTAAAATATTTTTTCCTGCACTAAAAAACCTAGCAAAAATTCTATTCCAGTAAGACAGGTAGTTAAAATTCTCGGATTTAAAAGTTAGTGCCACACACAGGTGACAAACAGAGTCAGCTCAGGCAGAGAGATGGCTCTAGCTGATCTTCTACTCTCTCTGATGCAGAGAAGTACCATCTGAACATCACTTCCATACTTTCTTAGAGATCTTCAACATCCATAAGTAGGGCATAAGAAATGCAAGGTTGTTTTTAAATCAAGACATGAAATGCAAACCCCACAATGAAACATACTGCCTTCTTCCTAAGAGCAAGTACCTCCTCCTGCCAGAAACACACTCTAGGTGCAGGTCTCAGCAGCAAGGTTTAGCTCAACTTCTGAGCAGAACAAGATTGAATGAGACAAACTTTGAGGGCTACTGCTCTATGGAACAGGTCGGTTCTCCTGAAGTGAGACAACTTACATAGATCACACAAACCCACCCAGGATTTCATCTGGGGCTTTGTTTTCACTATAGAATATAAATCACTAACATTATGAAGGATCCACTATGAAGGAGGCACCATTTTAATACCTCCACGAAGGAAAAATAAAACAAGAGCACATTTGACTCCAGTTTTCCCAGGCTTGGACAGTTGCCTTACAGCCGCTGGCCACAGTCACATCTGTGCACAGATTAACACAAGGCTCAGATGCCAAATAAGCCTGCTCAAGCGAACCACAAGTGGTAACAGAACAGCAGAGAACAGAAAATTTGTCTGATGACAGCCCAAAGACAGCATGGCAGTTACAGAAGGTACTCTGAAACACCAGCCCCTCTTGGAACACATATTTAACAACCACACGGCATCACCACCAGAAGGAGAACGAGTGTTCTTAACATTTTCAGAAGGTACACACCTGTATTTCTAAATAAGTGCGATTTGTTTATTCTACGCAGATGTAATTAACACCTACACAGTGGATAATATACTTCACATCTGCTATTGGTTACTAATTTAGCCAGTCTCTGAAAAAGAAGGCATGCAAACTGGAAAGCCGGACTCATTACCTTTACGACAAAGACCACCAGTTGATTCCCACCAGGACTTGGCCTTATTAACCTTAGTTCTAAATTACAAAGTCACAGATGTACTCATCAGTTGCTTGATGAAGATTCATTTGCCAATCTCATCTCACAAAAGGAGTAATTAACATGCAGACATTACAGGCTGATGATTTGAATTGTTATAATGCAGGACTATGGACAAATAGCAAGGCACCTGCATATCTCTAACAACTAAAGGCTCTCTCAAAAGTTCCAATTAACCAGCATAATTGTAAGAAATTAAGTAAAAGGCACTGAATTGCATCAGTCATGGGCCTGTTGCGCACAGTCAGACAAATAAATTTAGTGCCTCCAGGTGCAGCACTGTTATAGCCATGGTGGTTTGAGGACAGAAAGAAATATGTCATTTATTTGGCTATTTTATTAGGAAAAATTGGACAAGTCTTTGGCACATAATCCCTTCACCAGATCTGACAAAAGTAGAAGCAAACTCCAGGCTAAATACAGGTTAGAGACAACTGCTCTTAATTAACCTAATTATGCTATTCAGTTAGACAACTTTAGGGAGAGGATGGTTAGCACCTGTGGAGGAAAGAAGGGCATTGAGGGGGAGAGATTGAAAGGTTCTCAACTGTGGAGCAAGGAGATAGGTATATGAGGAAAAGAGTCTGCAGAGAGTGATCTGAGAAAATAATAGATCACAAAGCACATGGACATCAAAGGCATGGGCATTTCCAGCCACACTCTGGTTCCAGAAGCCAAGGCTCTCTGGTAGGTCCAGTGAAAGAGCCTGGATTTGGTCAGCCTGCACCAGCTCCAGAGCTCTCCTGACTACCAGGGACACTCATAACCATGACAGCCTCTCAAAGGGAGGTCTGAAGGCAGACGGTGTGAAAATCCCCGAGAAATTCCAGAGGAACACCCTGGGATCAGCTGGGGTGTGCAAATCCAGTGGTAAGCTGGCACCGATGCCCAGCGCAGCAGCCTGTGTCCACAAAGCCAGCTCCAAATCAACTTCAGGGCACTGCTGCTATGGGACTCATGAAGCAGTGACTGGTTGGAGATGTTCCTCCCCAGGGCACCACTTCCCTCTCCTTTCTTTTGCCAGGTGCCTGTCCTGGTCTCTAAGAGCTACTTGCCCAAAAGTTTCTTTTTATTATATTTTCTAGACTGTTAGAAGGACCAGAGACAACACAGGATATACAAGACAAGAAACCCACTGGTGCCCTTATCAAGTGGTGTCACAGACACCCAGAGACCCTGTTGAGCAGCGGGTTTGATGCACTGCTGAAAACCTTGGTATTTAGATGTAGGAGGGTTTGCTTGAATAGAAATTTTAAACTGCGTCTCTCTGCTGTAATAAGATCAGCAGTACCTGTGTCGCTTTGTTTTCCTGGCACCTTTAGGGGTACATCTGCACTGCACCACACATCACACTGCAGAATGCTGCAGGCAAGTGCCAGCTCCTCTCCTCTCAGAATCAGAGCTGTGTATTTAAGTTGGAGGAAGGGCTAAGCCAAGCCACACAGCAGTGAGGTGACAGACACTCAGCCTCCAGGCCCTGAGGCAGTGACTGCACAGAGCTGTGTTTTGCCTTGCATATGTGCCAGCCCATCCACAGCTGGACTCACAAATGCAGAACATCCTGGTGTGTCTTGCAGATGCTTCCTCTCCCTTCTAACAGAAGGTACTTCAGCATCCCATGGTCTGGGGATGTCCCGTACATTTGCAGGCCTTTCCCAGCACGATCATTCCTCAAAATCCAAATACATTGGTATAAAGCAACAAACCCCACAGAAATATTGGCTTTGTAGTCAGAATAAAGTTACATAGGAAAAAACCCCGTGTATGTAGGAGGGGGTCTTCTGTCAAATACAACAGTTAATACTTCTCCAGAGTCTTTGGTATTTCTCAATTTTCTGTTTTACCGTTATCATTTAAGAACTCACAGGCATTTGCAGAGGACTAGTTCATCTACAGACACTCTCCTCCCCCTGTTTTCCTTGCAACTATTTAATAGTCCAAAGCACTACATGCATGCATTCAATAACCAGGTAAACACAGTGTATTTACAGAGCAACTCCCTCACAGCACTACTGAGGACTTGTGGATTTTGTCCGAGCATATTTACCATGGACAGAAAATTAGAAACTTGGACAAGTAAAATGCACTAGATCACTAAAGCCCAAGGGAAAAAAAAAAAAAAACAAACCAGAACCATCATAGAAACTTCACAGGGAGATTGGTTTCCAAGAAAAGGACATAATGAATATGTGATAGTACTGGAAAAGAAAATAAGTCCCTTGTAAGGTATACTAAACTAATCTCTCCCCTTCAATGAAAAGCCCTAAGATTTCATGCTAAGATTCTTCAGCAGCTAAGCTTTTCTAAACATATTCAAGAGTAGAGAGGATGCTATTTTGAAAGATGCCTAGAAGGGTTTTCAGGAGACAAAGACAAAAAAAAAAAGTCAATGATGAGCAGTAACTGTATAATCCTGAGTCTGTATTGCCCATCTGAATGTCAGCTGATAAATCTACTGTTCTCCTCTGACGTTTTGGTTTCAAGATTGCCTGCCTACTCAGTGCTCAAGCCACACATTTTGTTCAGCTAACCCTGATCTCTGGAGAAGTTTTATCAGTATCTTCTTAATAGCAATACTGCTATGTAAAAACACAACGAAAAGTGAACCGTTTGAGTGTTACACAGATAGATTTCCTTGCATAAAGGAATAAAGACAGTCTGAGAATGCATATGGTCATTGACAAGTTTTTCCGCTGAAATGAGAAGCACCAGGTTGTGCAGACCTTATTATTAATGAGAAGAATTTACTTAGCTAAGCAGCCTGGAAAATCTAGCCTTTTGGGGATCTGCTTTCAGTGTGAAAGCACTGCGGTGGAGCCTGTACACATGAAGCAAAGAAGAAAGCCCTGAAATATTAAATATTAATTATTAAATAGCTACTATTCAATTAAGGAAAGCTTTCAAGCAATACATGAATTACACTGAAAAAGGACTTAACTGTTTTAAAGACAATTGTCAGTATCCAGTGGCTCTGCAAGTGCAGAAATACACTCCACCATTTCTTTTGCACCAAACCAGAGCACAGAATATTTGTTCATTTAACATATGCATGTAATGACTTATAGAGTACCATGACTACAGAAACGTGTGTCGCCAATTTAATAAAAAGAAACCAACAAAAACAAAAAATAAAAGCACTGAAACCTTCAGAAGTACAAGGTATTACATTTTGGTAACAATTTAAAAGCTAGGAACTTAAAAGTTAGATGACAGTCAACTACAATGGCCAGCTCTTTACCTCTATGAAGATAAAAAGGTTGGAAGATAAATCTGATCGAAGTGGTTTTATTTACAACATACCTGTTTTGCTCAGGCAGAGAATTCAATGTGCCATAATCTTTTGGGCGTTGGATAAGTACTGTTTAAAATGTCATTTCTGATAGGTCATGTACAGTTTCATAGGGGTTTTTTATTATTACTGGTCCAGATCAGAGAGGACTTATAAATCATCTCACCATACCCCCTGTATACTACTGCCCATTCAGCCAGTAAGTCCTTGAAGAAGCCCATTAACTTGGATTAAGGATGAACCACAGAAGATTAGAGCGGTGGAGCCCTTGGCCAGACATACTGGCCACACCACCTTAGATGGAGGATGGCAGGGCCAGCTCAAACCTATGGCCACTGAGGACCATTCACTATCACCCATCATCCTTCCTCTGACAGTTACCAAATCCCTGGTGATTAAGAAGGTGAATAACACCACCCAACATACCCAATACCCACAGTGGAACCCCAACACAACATTTCGTGCACCACAGCGACAGATTTGTGAACTGCTCTGAACATCACATTATCCTCCAATTTTATTCTCAACCCCATCTGCTATAAATAGCCAGTACCCTAAAGCTAGGTCACTGCTGCCTGGAGTATGGCAGGGGAAAATGTATAAATATTGACGTAGGAAAAAGAAATACAATTTTATTGGAGGAGTGGGTCCTACTTGTGATGCCTCAGGAGCCTCGGTGCTATCAGTGTTTTATGGTGTCAAACCATAATTTAAAGGTTGAATTTTATGCCAGCTCACCAGCCCTGTCAAGGCCTCCCATCTTCCATTTCAGCCTATTAATATCACAAAAAGTCAAGAGCCTTCTTTGGCCTTATCACCACTTCTGGAAAGGACTTGTACTCCCTCCGTAAGCGGCTCCTCCTGATGAGACTGTGAGAGAAGATGCTCTACATGCCAGGAAAGCACAGACTCCTCCACCTCTAAATACAAAGTCCAGCACTAGCCAGCAGGATTTGTGTTTTGAAGTGATGTATTTTCAGAAGAGACATGGTTCTGTGATTCAGAAGAGCCTTCTAATAATGAACTGCATGGCCCATAGCTATTTCCATTTAGTCTTTTTTATTTAGCACAAAAATTTCTTGAGAAATTATGGTTTTAAATAACTCAGGGCAGGGGAAAATAATCACAACCAATTCACCTATTTGCCTCCCAGTAAGCATCTACTTCATAAAGGAGAGAATATAAAGAAAAGTTCTGTTCCACCTACTAAAATGCAAGTTTTGCCATGGAGGCAAACAGTAGATAGCATGAGCTGAGCTCAGTACATCACTAACTGACTATTTCTTCAAGAGAATTATGCAGCTTTCGTATCAAGAACACACAGTTATAGGTCTCTGCAGGAAATTGGTCAGAAATACAATTAGAAGATAATGTAATAGAACAAATATGTCTCATGGAAAGGAGGACATAAACTTCAAATTAACCAGTGCCTGAATTTACTTTGCTGTTGATCAAATTTCTTACAAGCTTAAACCACCTCTGTTCAACAAATCCAGCCCAGAACTGCAGGGACATTCAAGCCCTACCTTTAGGGGAGCCAAAGTTTGCACCCAACAGGAGCTTATGGACAGAAAGACAAAGCTGCTTGCATATTTTTAATCCAAAAAGTTCTATTCAAGATGTTCAAACAATTCTCACTGGTATTCAAGTTATCCATAATTTGTTACATCAGCCCAACCAAGAGAGCAGTAAACTGCAGCTGGGGTGGCAGGAAGTGGTAACAGACTGAAGAAAAGAAAGCCTGTATGGACCCTTAGAGAAGGTTATCTGTCCTTTCACTGCATAAATGTGTATGCAGAAGGAGTGCAGGCTCTTTAGGCTGCATGCCTGGAGGTAAACCCCATGAAAATGCCTTCAGGCACCAAACCTGTGCACATGCATAATTTATTTTTTGCATGAGTGAGTAGTTTCAACACCTCTGGTGTTTGCCAAAGAATCCAAGCATTAAAAATTAAAGCAAAACGACTACTCTCATCCCACAGCAAAACAGCACAAACACGTGTCATCACTCATCTCTGTGGTTATGGGCACTGAATAATCCTGCATTGGTTCTAAAAGCAGGACCAGCAGTCCAAGGAGAAAAATATCGCAGGTAGTACAACTAGAACCAAAGTAAAAAATGGTATTTAAATGCCTCCACTCTTACATGAAAAACTACCTCTTACAGTAATCAATAGGTGTCACGTTCCCTCAAACTGGCAATTTTCTGCAGGTCCAAAAGGCAGTGTTGTTTCCTGGTAGAAACCAAATGCCACCAGTGCATCGGCATTGAAGGGGGAGCTTCACTCTGAAACATTTACCTCTCTGTGATCAAAGTCTTTGAGGCTTTTAAAACCATGGACAGATTAATAAAATTGACCAAGGAGGAAAAAGAACTAAAATAACTCATTTGTTCTAAACCCAGTGGCAAAAATCAAACCAATTAAAATCATGATCTGAGTCAGTTTTAGTCAATTGTTAGGACCTCAGGAAAAATGCTGCCAGAGCAGAGTTGCAGCTGGTTTCCAATTCAGTTGTCAGTATGAGGAGGGAAGGGGCTGGAGGAGATGGAGGAAGGCATTAACAGTAACAGAAGCAAAGACAAGAGACCTTGGTCCACACCATGGGCACAGGATCTGCATCAACTTCCCATGACTATCTGAAAGCAAGCCTTGCTCAGGGCAAGAATAAAACCAGGAGGATGAGAGAAAACTTAAAAGGAAACAAAAAAATAAAGGTTCATAGACACTTAGTCAATAAAGAATATTTTTCATAGCAGTTTAAACCAAATGTTGTCAGAAAAAATGTTTTCAATGAGCATGTGGCAAAAGCACCTTTAACAGACCACTGTGGATGTTTCATGGACAGCAAGTCCTCTCACGAACCAAGCAGAGCAGGAAGGCTGGGATTATTAACACTAAACCAAACAGAAATATTCCACCAGATTGGTAACTGGCACATCAAGCCATGGGATGAGTCTAATAAGGACACTCTAAGTATCTATATATCATCTACATTACAGAATCACCTCAGCTGGCTCTGTCGAGGACAATAAGATGTAGTTAATGTGACAACAGCAATATCTGCAAGGGGCTGGAGGAGACAATGCAATAACTATATCAATACCAAGAAATTAATTTTGCCCAAGGCAATGTGCTTATTTTACAAGGCACCTTGCAACAACAGCAACGTGCCAGTCACATTAACAGCATGGATACATCAGCCACAGGGCACTTACCTGTCCAGGCTGGGCCACCAAGTAATACCAAGAGAAAAAAAAACACAGCACAATGCTGTTCTGACAGAATGTGACCCCTGACAGAAGCAGTCCAAATTAAAAACAAACAAACAAACAAACAAAAAAACAAAAACACAACAACAAAAAATTATCAAACAACAGTAACAAACCCACCACTATACGACAGAAGCTAAAAATAAGATTTGGCAACACTGCTTTTCATCAGCTCTTCCTCTGGGCCTGAAAGGGAAGAGCTTGCAGCAAGCGAAACCTGCCCTCACTTTGGATTCAGGATCACAAACAACTCGTCAATTCCCAATAGTTCACATGCGGCTTCAGCAAAGATATCATTTTCCTGGGGAGGAAAAGCAAGGGCAGTGAACTATTACAACTCTAAAAATATCATGGAGTGATGAACTGGAAGGCTGGGTCCTTAACAGATGCTGATTTTCCTGCCACTTCTCACGCACATGTGCTTGCTTGGGCAGCACAAGCAGCCGTTCCCCTGCCTGGCAGCAGACACTCTGTGTGAGCCATGTGTCAAGACACCAATTGCCCATTATGGGGATAAAGAAGGACCTTTTCTTTGCAGGAAAGCCTGGCAAGGTGCTCATTCCCTGTTTGTCGAACTCTCCCGTGCTTTAGGCAGACCTAAAGTAGGTCCTTATGATTTATGCTCCTTACAGGAGCACAGGAGGGATTTACATGTTTGTCATCTCAAGCTGCATACGGCATCCCACAGAGGCAGAGAAACTGAAAAATGACCAGTTTTCAAAGTTAGCCAAGGTGTAGGAAATAATTAGTGAACCATATTAGCCTACTGAAAGACATGGACTACTGAGAGCCTTTGCATTTTGAGACTGCCTTCACACATACCCTTCTGTAACCTCTTTTCCAGATGAAGGTGAAAGGAACAAGACATGACCTGTTTCCTGTAGGACAGGCTGAAAAAAACCTAACCTGCATACATGCAAAGATGAGTGTTTAACACCACAGCACTCAGAGAAAAGCCTGTTACTACAGAAGATGGGAATTTAGCTACCACCACACCATATCAAAAGAAAGCTCATGAAGTTTTGGCCTTCTGCTTTAAGATCTGCCCCATGCCTTTCTCATATGCCTGCCTGTCCTGATCCATTAGCTTACGTCAAAGCCTTGTTACACACACACAGAATTTTAATTGATTTACTCAAGTCATTGAGCAAGGAATAAATTACATCTTGGAAAATAAAGCTGAGCAGACGAGGGCAGCCTGCTTCATTGCTGTGAGATTTTAAAGTTCAAAAACAAAGGCAGATCTGGTTTCATCCCCCAGTTCAATTGTAAGCTTCAAACCACCTGGTGCTCTGAGATGCTATGTTAGCTGGGCCTAATCATCAGCCAACCCACTGATTTTTCATATCAGTGCAGCCAGGGTATTAAGCCTACAAATACAGTCATGCTCCACAGAAAGATCTTGTTTATCTGGCAATAAACTTAAACTAATCACAGTAGTATTAGCTTGAATTTATAAAGCATCAGCCATTCTCTCTACATGGTAAAACACAGAGACACTCTCTAGCACATTGCAGATCTGAATACTGAATAGAAAACATACACAAAACTAACATTTCCGTACTTTGTGGTGGTATTAGACAGATGGAGTCAAAAATTGATGCCACCACCTTCTAAAGACTATTCACACCATATTTATCAAGATATTAATCATCAAGACCTTTCAGTCAATAATCCTTATGCTTGTGAATAAAGGTAAAACATAAGTAAGAAAGGATAATAATAAAGATGAGGATAATGCAGGAGACTGAATTATATAGCATAATTCTCAAATCCAAATTTTGAAGCACAAACTACCATAATACAGCGGAATTGAGAAGTGGCAGCTGTCTCCAAGGCCATCCAGCACAGTACATGGTAAAACTTCATCCCACACTGTTTCAGTTGCAGCATCTTCCAGGCGATCTTTGGGGAGGCAAACTGAACACAGGATTCTGCTCCCTTGTTATTCACCAACACCGTTTTCTGCTGTTGCAAGATCAGGTTTCAAGAACCGAATTTGTTTCTCTTATGTACTTCTTTGGTCTCTATTAAACTTGCTGGAACTATCACAGCAATTTATTCTACACACAAAATCCCATCCTGCAAAATCGAGCCTTAATACAAAAGTTAAGAGTTTATTCTAGCAATTGTCAGGCTTCTTTTAAAACAAAACTTTGATTGAACACAAAAAAACCCCCAACACTTTTTCTAAAGAAAAAACGAAAAGGACATCAAACATTTAAAATATTCATCACAACAGCGGTCAGCACTATGAAACGCAAAGCATGTCATGCTCCCACTGAGGATATTATTCAGCAAGGCTGATACTGAGCAGCACAAATCATGTTTCAATCTAACCTGACAAGACAGTACTGGTTCAGGTTCTGTCCCTTATAAGGTGCCACCCAAATAAACACAGATGAGCTATCGAACTCTCTTACCAGTACCTATTCAAACACGCGTCCCATGCACAGCAGTAGTTTAAAATCTTTAAAGCAGTAATAAAAACAGTTTGACTGAGAAGGCCAAAGCGCTTTAAGACAAGACATATAAAAGAATTGGGTGTTTCCCGCTGAGCGTAAGAATTTGCTGATGAATTAACAGCAATGATATTCACAACTTTATGAAAAAAGAGTGCTGCATTATCTTTTCTTAGTGACAGAGGTACTGCCTTGACAAACACCTCATTCACACACATTTGAATGAGAGGGATGAAAGTGTGCTATGTTTTCTTGATTTCTTTTATAAGCCTTTTGTCACTCACTCAGACTTCCTCATCCACACTCAATTGCTCCTTCTGAAATACATTTAACGTAAGAATTTGTGATAGTGGGAACATGACATGACAAGAATATATGACATTAGCTGATAGGAGGCCCAAACCAGAGTGCTAACAGTTTTTTTGGTAAAGGAAAAAAATGCTTGGCACCTTGCAGGACAGATTGTCAAGTCTTTTTGCAGTGTTTTAGTCTGTCAAACCTGTGTGCTTTCACACTACAGCCTGATATTACTGCTAAGAGTTCCAAAGGCAGGGCTGTTGGGGATTTTTTGCTTCCAATACTAACATAGAAGTTAACCCTGTTCATGCTATTAGGAAGCTCAAGTGCCTAAATTTTTTTAAGCTGCTTTATCAGTGAAAGAAAGATTTTGCCTTTAAATCCCAGATAATTAGTAAATTTAGTCATTCCAGACCTCACTTTTGGGGGTCACAAGGCTCACTGACACCGGTGCCACATGTGGGCTTTCACAGGACTAGTTATTAAAGGACAGCACTTGTCTCAACCTGGTGCTAGTCCAGGACAGATTTTTTTTTCCTATGGTAAATGAAAACCAGGAAACTTAAGCACAGGCAGAGCATAATTTGAAGACTTCATATAAACAAAAAGTTTCATTTTTGTGTGTTTGAACAAATATATATAGATTTTAGTAAGCATCACAAACATACTCCCAGTTTAGTAAATTGAAAAGGTGAAAAATCAGACCAGTTTTTTTAGATCCTTAAACTCTGACTGACTAGATCATTGCACATCAGAGTTGGGTCTCCCCTCTTCTATTTCCAATGTAGATATTTAACTATTTATTTTTCACTTGTAAGCCCAGTTCTGCCTCTCTTGATTATATTTTCAGCCTCTCCTGCCACTTCACAATTTGTGCGCTTTTCAGACAATCTGAAAAACACCCAACTGGTAGAAAACATCCTTAGGCAATGAACTCAACCAGTTAACCTGGTCTGCAAAGGTATTTCTCTTTATATGCTCAGTATTTGCAACAGTTTCAGCATCTCAAATGCTAATGATTTTGCCAGCTCCTGCCAACAGCGATGACAAACACATATCTTTGGTCCCCATATGGAAAGCCCTGGAGATGCAGCAAATCCACGAGCTCCTTTTCCTCCTTCTGCCTCACTATCTCCACCTCTATATCACTGCTAACTTCATCTCTCCCTTGGACCCCGGTTCCCCCAAAACTCCAACTGATCACTTCCTGCCTTAGATATTCCCATCTCTTCTCAGCACTTCACAAATCCACACTCCACAGTGAGAAAATACCCAGCCAGGCTATCATTACACTCCCGGAAACAGTGATAAATTATGCCCATAATATCTCCTCTTCCATTACATTTTTCAGCTTCCTTGTGCTCTCCAGAGCCTTTTCAAAGCTAATTTTCTACCGTTCAAAGTTTCACGGAATTTGCTTTCTCCTGTCACTCCATCATACTTTCCCCTCCTTCCATTCTCATCCTGGCATCTCTTATTCATTCCGCAAATCACAAAGCAATTGGAAGTTCATCCTTCACTATCAAATGTGCAGTGAAATAAAACCAGACACTTCCAGTCCAAAAGGCACATACACAAACCCTCCCTACCTTGCTACAGAATTTCCTACCACCCTCCATACCATTGACTTGAAATTGTGGTTTTGGTTGTTGTTTTTTTTTTCTTTACTGTTATATCTTTCAAAATCTACTCCTAACATTGTTCAGAAGCGCCTGAGTAATTTTTCTGATCATACTCAAAAGTCTTGCAAAAACATCCCAGTTTTGACAGGAGGCCTTTTCAGACCAAGGGTGGAACAAGGACACAGATGGAAGACTTGACAGGTCTTTTCCCTTAAAATAGTTCCAGTGTGCTTATTTTTCCTGAGTAACTTCAAAGAAGTTTTGCATATGTCCAGTGGGGGAACAAATTCAAATGTTTAAACATTGAAAGTTGCCATGAAAATAATTGACAATTTTCACAGCTTTGCACAATCCTACTCTCCTCTACATTCATTCATTGCTGCCACTTAAATTAGGCATCCTTAGCAAGAACCTCAACTGTTTTTAAATGAACTATTAGGAAGAAGTACAAATTTACCCTCCTCCTATCTTCCATGCTGTTCTCTCCTTGTATATGAGTTACTGCATTACTATCTACAAAGCTTTCCCTCCTTTTGTCTACCAACTGGGCACCCTCTATGAAAAGACTATTGTTTATATCTTTGTTATTCACAACACCCCAGAAATCACGTGATAGAAATTCCTCCCAAAGATACAATTATACGAACAGAACTTGAAAACTGGTTTTTCCACTGATATTCTGAAAAGAAAAAAAAAAAACAAACTCAAGCAGCATAAAACCCAACCCCAAAACAAACACCTAAACCCCTCTTCCAGCTAAAGAAATCAAAGATGCTGCTTCCCAGTGGCCAAGTAACACAGGTCTATATGCTTAACAGGCTAGGTACCTGCCAAACTCCAACATTAAAACAGACACATTCCTTTATCACCCTCCCTGGCCAGGAAATATCCGGACACTGGAGTGGATCTGAAACAGGCCACACTTCATCCCAGAAATCTTTTCTCAGCTCCTGGGACTCGCTGGAGTCAGACTGCTGACTTCCTGCTGCTGTAGCCTTCCCATTATGTCACCGAGAACAGACTTGCTCTTTGATCCCTTTAGACTTATTTCACTTTCACCACCTTTTATTGACTTCTACCGAAATAAATAAAAAAATAACATCCTTTCCTCAGAAAGCAAACGTGGGGCAGAGGGGGAAGAGGAGAAGAGCAGCAAATGAAAGTCATTCCAGTTCTCCTCATCCAATCACTTGAAAACAGTTAGCTATTCTTGGCAAGCTCTGAACGTTCAGTCACTGGTATGCAAGATGAGAAGAAAAAGTAAAGCAGAGCACATGACAAACCTGCACTGATTGTACATCAGTATGGCTGCAGAGACCTTTCTCCTCTTTACAGTGAGAAGAAATACTACTTCAACACCTGCAGCAGAGGGTAGGAAGGAGTACCCACACCACCTGAAGGTCTCAAACAATTACAAATCATGATTCCCCCAGGAAATGCATAGGCCTGTGATTCCCACCAATATTACAACTCCCAGAAATGCCACCACATCTTTATTTCACTAGGAAAGACTTTCACGGTTCAGGTATTCCAGCTCTGCACCCCACAAGAAGTGACAATGGTTTGCAGTGTCAATTGAGACCATCACAGTTTCTTATTCTCTTGCAGCACTCACAGGAACAAAGTGTAAGTGACAGAAGTTCAGAGCACTGTGTATAATTACAGTTAAAAAATTTATCATTTTCGAGGAGCACTGTAGCACAAGGTGGGCAAACTGAGAAATAAGAGCAACATAAGAAATTCCTATGTCCACTGAACATAAAAGATAGCTGCACAGAACTTCACAGCAGATGTAAAATCCAAAGCAAAAATGTTTCTGTGTAAGCAATTTGACAGCACATTGAAAATGTATGGAAGTAAATCCAGCCTAAGATACTTGAACATTGTGGCCAGTACCAGTGAACTACTTAGAGATGCACGTGGGGAAAAAAGAAAAAAAGGTACCTACCATCTTTTTGATAACTCCTGAAAAAATGCCTGAAAACCCAAAATCAGAAGAAATCTCTCTCTCCATGTGTCTGCTGGGCAGGTTAAAAGCGTGCAAGGCTGGGTGTGAACTGATGAGGTGCTGTGGGTTACCTGGAGCTCATTCTACATCACTCCCTTCTATTGGCTCTCTTCCCTGCCCCTCTCCTGTTAGCTTTCCTTTCTGGTTCTTTCATACTTTCTTTACATTGTATCTTTCTTATTTTATGCAAGAAAAAAGAATGTCCTGGACTTTTTCCCTTCATTTAGGGAAAATCAGAAATTTCTAAAATTTGAGGAAAAAGTCATCTACAACAGAAGAGGAAAATCTCTGAGGATTCCTGATTCCCCTTCCCTGGAGATACTCAAAAGGCATTTGGACACAGTCCTGAGTAATGTGCTCAGGAGACTCTGCTTGAGCAGAAAGGTTGGACTACATGAGCTCCAGTGCTCCCTCCCAACCTGGACCATTCTAGGATCTCACACCCAAAATTAATGGAAAAGTCAAAAAAAACCAGATGAGTGCTAATTACCACTGGATTTGAATAAACAGGCTGTAGGGGGCAGGAGAAAGTGGTTCAGAACCCCTAAACTTCTATATTCAACTAAATGAATAAAACCTGTGTGCACCTGCTGGAATTGCAGAGCTGATGGCCATCACCCCCTCCTCTGTTCAAGGAGCTGCAGTCCCTGGGGAAACCACTGACACACAGGAACAGTTACCTGCTTCCAGGAGGAAGAGGGAACTTTCTAATTCCTCTTCCTTGGCCCATTCTAATGAGAAGGGCAATCAGCCCATTACCTTCCTCACCAGATGCTGAGGCTGAGCCACAAGCCCTGGCTGTCACCACATCCCTGTGCAGCTGAGTTGTGTGTTGGTGCCCAGGTGTCATCGTCAGGGGCCTCTGTGAGGTGGGAACAGGGGCTGCCCCAAGAGTTCCAGCACATTCCAAACGGTTCTGGAAGGTTCCACAAAAGCCTCACCCAGCCTGGCAGCGACAACGGTGGTGCCTCTGGGAAAACATGTTGGAAACCAAGAAAAATACTGGGGCCTGTGGTCTCCCTACAGGGGGAACAGGTGGAGGACACCAGAGCAGAGCAGGTGAATATGCCTCAGGGAACCACAGCCCATGGAGAGCCTGTGCTGGAGCAGGTCTATCCCAAGGACTACAGGTCATGGGAAGGGCTCACACTGGGGCAGGGGAAGAGTGTGAGGAGGAAGGAGTGGCAGAGGAGAGCTTCCACAGACCAACCACCACCCCCATTCCCCACAGTGCTAGGGCAGAGGAGCAGGAGTTTGGAATAGAGAAGTAAAGATGACCCTCGGGAAAAGCAGGAGGAGTGGGAAAGATATCCAAGTTTTTGTCTTTATTTCTCACCATCCAACTCTATTTTAATCATCAGTTTTTCCCAAATCAATGTTGTTTTGCCCATGATGGTAATTAGTAAGTGATCTCCCCATCTTTATCATCTCAGTTCATGAGCTTTTCTGTCTCATTTTTTCCCCCTGTCCTGTTGAGGAGTGTGAGCAAGAGAGTGCTGGGTGACCAAGGTCAACCCACCACATCAGCACTTTCTCTCTTGGCAAAGTGTGTTTTAAGGGGATGGAGGAGGGAGAAGATTAGCAGAACAATCAGATGGGTAATGCTACTACTGCTGATGAAATCCCACCTCCGGGATGCCAGTCTCAGTTGTTACAGCTTACACAAACAGGCAGAGGGAAGTCCACCAGAGAAGTACAGCACTGTCTGGAACCCCTGTGCTGGCATCCAAGAGTGATGAACAGAGATGAAGTCGTCACATTACAAAAGCCAGCAAATGCCTATGGACCACTCCGGTCAGATGAGAATTACATGATGCATATCTCTGACCTGATCCCGCTAACACATCCTAAATTGGGTGATAACTAAAAGGACAGGTATCAAAAATATCAAGCACCTGTTAAACAATTTATTCTTAAAGCAACAAGCGGGGCCTTATATCAATTATGTCAACCTCAGATGAAAAGCATCTAGAGATTACCTAGGCCACAGAACAGAGTGATCTCTATAAATACATCTTCATTTCACTTACAACCACAACCACAGTATCAAAGGTAGTGAACCACCACCAGTTCAGATTTAGTTAATCTTGAACAGTGTACGTGTAATGCAACCCAGACCAATCACAATTCAACTGCTATTTCAGGCATATCTCTTCTTCCTGCTTCATTTCTGTCCCTCTGCTCCCTCCCAGCTCAGAGTGATGCTCTAATTATTCAAACAACGTAAGCAGCGTTCAATCCATGCCAGCCCTTTCTTCCTTTAGCACTGACCTTGCCTTATACATCACTCTCACAAAACTAATTAAGTGGAGAACAGTCCCCCTTTACACTCTCTTCATGAAAAGAACTGAATTGCTACCTGCCCGAGGGTGCAATTCAAATTATTTTCACCTTCATTTCTCTCAGAAAAACAATACAAATATTGAGCAAGAAAACAGACCAGGTAATTCAAGGAAATCCTTTACCCAAGATACCACACAAAAATAAAAGGATTATTGTAAATAACATACTCCTTTAGTTGTTCCATTTTGTTTTTAAACATGTCTTTTCATGTAAGCTTGGCCAAGACGGGTTTTGGGAAAAACAGGAAATTTTTTAGGCCAAAAGACAAAGTTGAGGAAAGAAAACCACTGTTCGGGGTACAGAGACCCTACAGACAGGCTCAACTAAGAGAGATCCAAGTGCCTAAGAAAGCTTCAGTCCCACAAAATATATCTGAAATCACTGAATCTGTGAAAGCATCCAGTAATCAACAGGGAAGTTCCTCTCCAACATACAGAAACACAAAAATCGTGGTCTGAAAATGCTCAGCTGTAGGTTGTCTATGATGCCAAGCTTGTCCTCCCAGATTCACAGATGTTTTGTTTGTACACAGACTAAGCACACATATAGATTCAGAGAGGATATTATAAAAGCATAGATTCACTGCTTGCAGTGAGGAGACTAAGAACAGGATTTGCCAAGTCTTTGCTCCTGAGAAAGTGGTCCATATATCCTGGATCCATCTCTTTTCCTCAACACACTATAGCAATAACATGAAGAACAGAAGAAGAAAATTAACATTCATTTGACCCAAGGCTACACTGCAGCACAAAATTCCCAAAGCACTGGGGTAAGACCAGTGCCTTGCAGGAAATCACAGTAAATGGAACAAATACATTTCTTGATGACAAGTCTCCGGCATATTGTGGGTGGCCACAGACCAGAGATGCATGATTTTGCACGGGTCAGGCATCTGCTGTGGATGCTGATGTTCACCCCTTTGCAGTCCCCTGCAATGCTCCACGGGGCTACTCATCCTCCAGGCTTCATCTGCCCGGGAGTTTTTCCTCTGAAAATGAGATTTGGCATCTGCCAAGAAGCAACTATTATTATGTTTTCCTCTAGAAGCAAAAAAAGATGACTGCCTTTTACTACCTTCCATGCAACACGAGTTCTTTGGCACAGACAGCAGCCATGTGAGAACCAACACTATCACAAACATGAGCTTGGAGCTTGTCCCTGAAAATCCTGCCTTACTGTGGATTTCTTCAGCTAACACTGAAAGCCATTACAAAGCATTGGCACAAATGTGCTGGCATCTTGATATCAAGGCCACTTCCACTTTTTAATTGCTAGTGTTTTACTGTCATATATGAGGGACCATTGTCTTTGGATTTAGAGGGAAGGATATTTCTTTTATAAATTTATCCTTCATAAAGAGTTACTCTAGTTTGTGGTACCAAAATAAGTCACAGATAATGAGTCATAACAGGAGGTAGTTACTGTAAATATTCTAAGCATGGACACATTAACAACCACCCACTAATCAGAGGCGATGCCACAGGCAGACACAGAGAACTCCCACTGGTGTCAATGGGAATTTTGAATGGTTCAGGACCTCAGCCAAAAGCTGAGTATCTATTGTAACCTGAAGCATTACCATCCAGGATGGGGTGGGTAATGCCTCAGATTTTGGCTGTCACTTTCCAGTGGGCAGTGAAGGCATCCATTCAAAGTGAATCTGCAATCTCAAATTTCAGACAGGAGGCACGGGGATTTCTAGTGTGAAGTGAATAAAACAAAAGCATTGAGTTTAATTACTCATTCTTTGGTGTCATTAAACGTTTATAATACAAACACAAGTTCTGACGCACAAATCAATAGCACCAATTGACCACAAGAAGACCCAGTCTACTGCTGCCAAACATCTGCCTGAAGGGATACTCAAGTTCATACCCTAAACTGCAGCTGCTGCTGAAGTTTGGTGGGGCTTATCTGACACGCAAAAGAATTGGCACCCAAATTTCTGACAAAACGACAAAGAAATGCCCTGCCTCCCACCCGAGCTGCCCAAGCAGCAGTTAAGGCTGTTAGTGCTGTGCTCCCTTCCCCCTTCTCACACAGGTCTGGCACTTGCTGCTAATTTTGATTCCGTGGACTCAGACCAAGACGTGGTCAGCTTACATGCTGCTCTTCTTCAGTCCCTGAAGTAAGTTACTTTCTCATGATTCAGTACTATAGAAATATAACTGTTGAGATCAGCTTCTTTATTTTTGTCGGCTTTTCTCCAGACCTTTCAATCATAAGCTGCATTATACTATATTCCCATAATGCCAGGAAAAGCAGTAATAGATACCTCAAAATTCTGACTTCTATTTTTCCTGCCAAGTGATTTCTCTAAGTGCTTTGTTTTCTGCTGTCACTGAAACAGAATAGTACCTGTACTTCCAAAGTCTTCACTGTTACTGTCACTATTTCAATACACTCCTCTCAGATTAGAAGCTTTCAGCTTCAAATATACTCCTATTTAGCTTTCTGGAGAAGAAAATATACTCTGCAGTTTCTCACTGCTCATGGCTGAAATTACCAGACATTTGGACAAAGCAATCAAAGTTTCTTGTGGTGACAACATGGTGACAGGAAAAGACACCCCGTGATGCCCTGATGGGGAAGCCAATAGTATTATGATCCCACAGGTAAAAAGAAAAACAAATGCAGATTAATCCATTCCTCAGATTTAGTTTCAGACTCTCTGCTCTGTCTCTTGGCTTTCCTCAGAAGAGTCACACAAACTGCACAGCAGCCTCTGGAAAGAGTCTGGCTGAAATACCAGACAGCACGAGCTCTTTAAGGCCCAGATCCAAAGGACAAGGATTTCAGCATGTCTCAGCTCCCTTTCTAATGCCCTGTATTCTTCTACTGCCCCACACCTCTCCCCCAAATAAAAGGTTAGCAAATATTTCATTCAAATGTGTGTTGACATAGCCCCAGGGATCTCTGGGGTCACTCCATATACTGTTCTCAAAGCACAAAGCAAAAACATTTTCAGGGAGAGCTGGGGAAAGTCACCTGTCCTACCACACACATGGCTCTCCCTACACCAGCTATGTGGCAGGAAAAGAACCTGGCTGGTGGGAACTGTTCTGCTGCCTGGGGGAATTTCCTGAGCATATTACTACAATGGAAGAAGAGCTGTTACCAACCACCAGATGACCACTGCAGGATGCTGAGCTGGTGTTACACAGATTCTCATACTCCTGCTTAACCCCAGAGCAAATGCAGACTGAGGAGAGACACGGAAACCTACCCCACGCTTGAAACCACCAATATAGAGGGGACAAGGCTGCTCTCTGGAACAAGTTGTTTGCTACCACAGACACCACTCTGGAGCAGCAGCAGCAGTGCTGCCAATCTATCTGTTTAAAACAGCTTGCAGATTACACGGGCTTATGGCATCCTGCACCTCCCTAACACTCACACAGTTAAAAAAAAATGGAGGAAAAAAAATCTTATAGGCTACATTCACAGTTAATGCAGCATCTTGCAGAAAGTTAAGGTGCACGTCCCTAACTTCACTAGGTTAATCCAGGAGCTTTATTTAGATTGGGATAGTTAATTCTCAGACATCCACAGCCAGTTTTAAAAGCAGCCAATTTCTGAGCAGAGCAGCCATCACTGGGTTTTCTAGGCAGGACTTGTAAGTGGAACCAACAGACTCTGAAGCAAGCAGTTACCTTCCTCTTTGGCTTTGGAAAAGAAGTGAAAAATCACAACTATTTAATTAAAAACGGATTTTGGTACTTCTATTGCACCTGTGCAGCTCCACTGACGCCACCACAGGCTTTATGAGAGAGGGTAATTTAACTGAAAATACCCACTGCAAGACAGTAAGTACTTGCTCTGGATTGTGCTGACTCCTACCAAAATCCACAGCCTTTCAAGGTTCTGTATAAGTCAAGTTTTTCTACAAAGGCCCACCACAAAAGCTGATTGCAGAAAGTGCCATTTAACAATTTACACAAAGCAGCCCTTAACATTTGGGCTGAATATGGCCCTCCTCAAGTTCTGTAGAGAACTACAGCAAAGTCTCATCTGATCCACGACCTGTAACGCATAAGAAAGCTTCAGGAGTAAGAAAAGCTGACACTGCTATCACTGACAAAGTACTCCACATTTATTATGCAAATATAACCCTGGGACACCTGCACTTACAGCAGGTATTAAAATTACATCATATATCTTACAGAATGTAGGATACATGAACATATCACCACAATAAGCTACTCTTACATGAAATGTGATTGTATTGTTCTTTGAAAAAGGGACTAACTAACTCAAAAACACAGATGTTTCTCTCAGGACTGAAGTATTTCCAGTGCCACTGTATAGCTGCAGAAAAATGCAGGAAATGGTGTACCATCCTTTCCAGACAAATTACTGTTTCATTGTATCAAACAAACAAACAAACAATATCAAACAACAGCCCACCCATCACAGCCTGTTTTTACTATGCTAAATCCAAATCAAACGTTCTCATTGAGAGCAATAACACTCGAGAACACCAAAAGGAAATTCAGGTGGTTCAGAGCAAAAAAAACATTTCCTATTTTCGTCTACAACACAGGAGGCCAAAGAAGGCCATGCAGCCTATATATTAACCGGTAAATGCTACCTCCTTATCATCGTACCTGGAGCCTTTTAAAAGCGTATTTCACAGACGTTAACCATTACTCACTTTCCCACAGCAGTACCAAACCACCTTATAGGAGTACCGGCTCCTCCTGCTGTATCTAAAACTGCCTCTTGCCTTGGTGATAACGGAGAAAGTTTTTATTCAAGCTCAAGGAGTGTACCAGCGTCTCCTGGAAGCAGAGGATCAGCATCAACTGCTTTTCTTGGGAGTCTCAGAATATACACCTTCTGGTACACTGTCACCACAGAAATCAAAGCCTCACATGTCTAAGTCGTTACTGACTCACTAACAGCAGATACAAATGCCTTTGTCCCAATGTTTTGAAACATACATGTGCCACAACCTGTACACAGGCAATTTCAAACGTGAAGTCAATGTGTCATTAGAACTTGTAATCATAGCACAAAACGGAATATGTACGCTTGACTTAAAGAAACAAGCTTTCAAGCAAGCATAGCATAAGTATGGCAAATCTTTTTTGTTTAGGATTACGACACAGTTCTAAATCATGCAAAGTAATTCCTCAGAAAGACAGAAATCTTTTGTTCTGCACTGCTTAATAAATTATTTAAAGCATAATTTAGGCAACAAGGCCACCATAAATGAAAAAAAAAAACACCACAACTCAACTTCAAAGAAGATAATGAAAGGCAAAAAAATTATTTATATAGAAAAATGTAAGGTTTTGCAATGCAACTGAGTGGTGAACTTGTGTTGCTGTGAAAAATAATAATAATAAAAAAGATCCAATGCAAACGCTAAGGTTTTGGTCAAAGGATAACATAGAAGTGGAAAGAGAGTTGGGGGAAAAAAAAACCACATTAAAAAAAAAAACAACCCTCAAAAGTGTTAAACAAACTTTTTCAAAATCAAGAAACCAAAAAGTTTTTTTCTAAAGAATAGAAAGGATGAATTGTTTTGATTTGGCCTCTCGGGCTGCTAAAAAAGTAAATGCCAGGGAAGTGCCCATCACGTTTCATAAAACTAGTAAATACGGAGCAGGTTTTCCCTCTTTACGGGAGGCCCGGCCCATACCCTTCACCGGGTACCTCACCAGCCCCAGCCTGCCACCCAGATGGACGTTTGAGACGACACACGGATTTATGTAGGAACACACAGGAACACCGCTCTGGAGGGACACGGAGCGCTCCCGCACCAGCCCCTTCCCGCACGTCCCCTACAGCCCCGCGCTGGGGATGGGGGCTCGACAGAGGGGGGCACCGCCACCTGTGCGTGCCCCCTGAGCGGGCCATGCAGCGCGACAGGGACACCCTGCGTGCAGCACAGCCCCCAGGCCATGCACCCCGCCCCCGCATGCCCCCAGCGCCCGCCGGTCCCGGGGGCGAACCGGGGGGGGGGAACCCCCCCGAGCGCAGCCCCAGCTGGGGGGTCACCCCCCGGCCCCGGCGGTGCCCCGGCTCCGCGTCTCCATGGCGATGTCTCCCCGCTCCGCTCGCCTCGGCCGGAGCCGGGGCCGATGCAGCGCCGAGCACCCCCCGGCCCGCGGCAGGGGAGCCGCACCCCCCTCGGCGGGGAAAGGGGGGGCACTTACTTTCGGCGGTGCCGCATAGAGCCGGGCCCCCACGCCCCGCCGTGCCGGGGTGCCGGTGCAGCGCCCCGCACGCCAGGCACCGATCCCCGCCCCGGGCTCTCCCGAGCTGCGGGGCTGTCGGCGGAGCGGTGCCTCCCTCCCAGCCCGGTAAGGTCGGGCTGTCCGCGGTCGGGCCGGGGAACACGCCGGTTTATCGGGGCGGCTGCGCCTGCCTTACCCTTGGAAGCATCTTTCTCTTCTTTGGGCTTGATCACCTTCCCGCTCATAGACCCCAGCTTGGGTGGGAAAATCCCCGGGAGCGTCGCGGATTCCGGCTGGACCCAAAGAAACCTCGGGCGGGGGGCAGCGTGCGTGCGTGGGGGGGATCCTCTACGCCGAAAAGGCAGAAATAACACCAACAGAAGGGGAGGGGGGGAAAAAATGAGGAGCCGGAGAGCTGCCCGCTCCCCGGCGCGGTGCCTCGGAGCCCGGCGGCGCCGCCGCGGTGCCTGCGGGAGCGGAGCGGGGAGCGGAGCGGGGGGCTCCGGCAGCCGCAGCACCGAGCCCCTGCGCCGCTCGCCGTGCCGGAGACAAAAGCGATTTTCCCTGTGTCTGCCTGGCCCCGGCCCCCTCCTTCCCCCGCCTCCCCGCCACTGCCTCCCCTCCCCAGGGCCAGGGAAGCGCAGCCGGTCCTGGAAGTCCCACCGACCGGGGGGAGGGGGGTACTGTGAGTTGGGGAGGGTTGTTTGCTTGGCTGTGTCGGGGTTTGGTTTTTGTCTTTTCGCATCCTCCCTTAATAATAACGGGATGGAGCAGCCAGAGCTGCAGCCGCGGATAGGAGGAGAAGGAGGAGGAGGACGCGAGTCCCCGGCACTGCAGAAGAGGCGGCAGGTTTACGCTCGCGGCAACAAGGAGCGCTGGAGCTGCCCCCTCAGACCCCCCGGGTTCCACGCACCCCCTTCCCCATCAAATAGTACGCGGGGGGGAAGGAGGGAGAAGGGGGGGAGGGAGGGGGCAACACGCTCTCGCTGCCCTCCAGCTATCGGACAGTGTCCCATCGACAGGCTGGGGGTGGCGCAGAGCCGGACTGCCCCCCCATCTGCGGAGCCGCTCCCACCCCCCTATCTCACAAGGGGAGGCTCCGGCCAAGGGGCTGTGGCCCCTGGCACCGCCCGGTCCCGAGCCCGGCAGCCTGTTGCTGCCGTCGCGGGAGTGCAAAGAGTCGGCCTGGGGACATGGAGCGAAAAGGAGGGCACTGCATTCCCTTTAACCGGGGACACGCAGAGTCTATGCCGTCCCGCTCCCACCTCTACTGCTCTGCCCCGGGGCGTGGGACGGCGCTCACCCCCCTCCCTGCCTCCCCTCCATCCGCCCTCGGGGAGCAGGAGGGGACCCCCAAGAGCAGCCAAATGTCCCCTCACCTGTGCTACAAAACGGCGTGTCCCCCCCTCCCCCTTTGGCGGGGGCAAAACTTCCTACGAGCGGGGCTGCTGTCAGGGGAGGGAGCGCAGGCTGCGCAGGGAGGGAGGGAGGGAAGGAAGGAGAAAACCAATGCAGCTGGCGCCCCTTGGAGCCTGGCCCTACTCGGTAGCGCCCAAAATAAAATGCTGGGAAGGGCGAGCCGTGAAGTGCCTGGGGGAGCCCGTCGGTGTGGCAGCCGGACTCTTCCAATCTCTTCCTCCCCCCCTCCCCAAAATGGCCCGTTTGGAGCGGGGGACACAGTGGATTTCTCAAGACCAACAGGGAACAAGGTGGAGCTGGGCACCCCCGGGGGAAGGCAATATGGTCAGGGCACGGCCCTCCCCGTGGCCTCTGGGCACTCCTCTGCACATCCTGCCCCCACGGCGGGAGAGGCAACGCGCACACAAGCGCAACCCCCGCACCGGGGGTCTCCGGGAGAGGCAGCAGCCACCGGGGCTGCGCGGCCTCTATTTTTAGCGGAGCCGAATTCCTGCCCCTTCACCCTCCGTTGCTCCAGCCCAGCGCTGGGGACAGCTGGAGGCAGATCGGCTTACGGCGACCAGCGGGACCGGCCGTCTCCTGCTTCTGCCCCGAGCGAGGGCACCGGACTGCCAGGAGGCAGGACATCCCCTGATTAAGTGGAGGATGAGCCACAGCGTGGGATAAAGTCTCGTTCCCACTGCACACAGGTGGCTGGAGATCAGGTGCGATGAGGAAAATGAGGGCTGTTTTAGCTACGAATGAAGAGCCAGGATCACGGGTGCCACCAGGAAGACTTTAATGCTTGCACTTATTAAAGATATTCTAATAAAAAATACACAAAACTGAACCCCAAGTCCTCAAGCAGAGCTCCTCCAGACCTCCATGCATCTGTCTGTACTATCATCGACCTCTGCTCTGTTTCTGGAACCAAGAAATTGTCCTGGCAGGGTCAGCTTTGCTTTATAGAGATTCAGGATGCCCAGAGAAGTGATGGATTCACCATCCCCGGAGGTGTTTAAAAAACACATAAATGTGGCACTTAGGGAAATGGTTTAGCAGTGAACATGGCAGTGCTGGGTTAACAGTTAGACTTGGTGACCTCAGTGGTCTTTTCCAAAATAAATGATTCTAGGATTCAGTAAGCCATCAGATGATGGTCGATTTGGGGTGCTCTCAATGTAAGTGTTTTACTTCAGCCTTTTCTGTGATTTCTTTTTTAAACACTTCAAAGACATGCCAGGAGGATCAAAGACTTGATCTTCGTTTTTGTTTGTTTCTCTCCGGTCAAACATAGATCACTGAATCTAGAGAGCTGGAAGTGGAGTGGGGAAGGAGCGATTCTGCGGTTCAGCTGAGCCAGTGCTGGCAGAAGGAGGCAGTGAACCCCAGCAAGGAGATTTCAGCTGTCCAATACAACTTAGACCCTAATTTTCCAAGGCATTCGCAGTGTCTTTGCTGAGAGTCACTGGCAATTCACACCTCTGGTCTGAGGTCTTTCCAGCACCGGAGGCCACTGATAAATGCTGTGCTTAGTGCTGACAGTGAACTTGCATTAAGTAAGCCATTCTCACCTTTGCCAGGAGACCTGTTAAATTTTACAGGAATAGTTATTACATTGACCAAATGAGGCCCATACACTCAAACTAAACGTTGGAAGGAGGCAGCAGCTCAGCAGGTTGCAGAAGAATCATACCTAATGGTGGGCAGAGAGAGCTTAGCCTGCTGTTTTAAAGTGAGTTGGTTTTCCCCTTTACTAGTTTTCAGAGCTTAGAAGTGTCAGTTAAAACAGTAATAAAACATGATGTTAGGCATGCAAAATATAAGGGGATTTGCATGAAGGCTTATTGCAATCCAAGTACAGTTTGCACAGCCTTTAATTTTAAAGCTACCTTGATGGCTCAAGTATTTTAGTGGAAATGGTATTTGTGGTCAGGGCACTGACTTAAGTCTTCAGTTTTCCTCATCAGTTCTTTCCTTTGAAGTGAGCATCTCTGGATTTTAGGTAAATCACTTCAGGTTTGGCTTTGCAACAAAATTTCTTTAACTAACTCACAAATATTTAAACATAAATCTGAGTCTTAGCATCTTGGTATATCAATTCCCAGCTATAGTAGGGAAAATTGTCACCTCGTTGCTTCACAGCTATGATACTGGAAGTTGAGAAGCAGTTGGATGCAGTGGTGACAGAAGTGATACACAACAAGCTACATACCACAGCCAGACTTACACAGAAACTTACCTATACATGGTCCTGACATGGATCCTGTACCTCTCACTGACAGGATTCTGTGAGTTTCTGAATTAGAAGCAATTTCTGCATCTCCAGATAAATCGGATACCCAGAGGAAGATTTAGTGATGTTTAATACAAAGAAATCTGATGCATCCTATGCAAATGTTGTTTAGCTGTTCTCTATCCACCTATGCGGCTTGGGAGGCTTTAAATTCAAGACTGTCTCTTTGGGGGAGCACAATTTAAAGTCAAATATAGTAAACTGCTTAATTACACACCTTTTGTGTGCCTCCCAAGACTGTGATGCAGTCATCTAAACTGAGTGGCAACAAGCCAGGCAGCACAAGTGGTTGGAGCATCATCTGTACCCTTTTATGGTTCATGAGCTCTCCTTCCCAGAGGGACAAATGTAATTGCCCCAGGCACAGCAAGGTCTCACAAGCTCCAAGTGTGAAGTGAAACATGAGGCTTTTGCAGCAGAGAGACTCACACAGCAGATCATATTTGGGCTCTCCAAATACTCAGAGCTCACGGAGGCTCTCTAGAAACAGGCACAGCAGAGCTGACATGCTGCACGGAGCTGTGCCTCTGCTGAGGGTATTTATTCCCCCAGGAATATCTCCCAGAAGGTTCTGACTTGGCACAGGCTTGGCTAAGTCGAGTATCACTTACAATATGAAACTGTAAACTGTAAGTGCTTTTATACAGCACAACTATTGCTGCTTAATGTGCAATAGCTGTACAGTCTGTCTATAAAACACACACTCAAGTCATGAACATGCTTTTCCTATCCTCGTAAAATATCTATAGAGACTTATATCCCCTGAGGAATTCTGGAACTCATGCAGATGCGGTAGTGACATTGCTGTTCAGTGTACTTTTTTCTTGGTTCTTTGGCTGATGCTCAAGTTGAAATTTTCTCTTTTCTGCAGGCAGGGGTTTGTAAAAGGTCCAGGTTCTACTCTTTTATATAGCAGGTATCTTACACTGTGCCTTTAAAGCAGTCCAACAAGTCTAAATTACCATTGTCATGATGGTTCCTGGTATGTTCCCAGTTAAATCTGAAGTAAAACTCCCCCTACATTCAAGTGGAGCAGGATTAGGCCTTAAATTTAAGATTCCAGACATGATGAAGTCTCACTAATACAAGTACTTACTCCTCATTTCAATTTATATTTCAATATTCATAGTGGCATCTAGAGGTATCTATTCCATTTTGATAAAATAACTAAATGAAGCGGGCATGTGTCTAGTTTTGTTCCCACTATTTTGAAATGGTGCCTATAAAATCAGTCCAAATAGATCCATTGCACATCTCCTTATTGCCTGGCCTGCCACTGTTTCAATTGGAATGCCAGGGCAAACTTCTTTACTAACAGTTGTGTGTTATAACAAAACCCACAAATATTTACAGATGAGATAAATACTAAGCACAGGGCCAAAACACAGCCTATCATCTAGCAGGTACATCCCTGTTCTGACAAATGTTTAATTTGGTCCCCATCTTATTTTTACCATTCCTATTCCTACGCAGTCTTAAGTGCTACACAGAAGATCTTTTTTGGGCAGACAGCTTGCTGTGCACAATTTTCCTCCTTTTGATTGCCAAAACCCAACTGCTACACGCAAATAGAGTTCCAGCTAATGGATTGTGTGGAGATAGCAGTTTAATTTCTCTAAGTAATTCAGTCTGATAACAGAGACACCCTCAGAAGACACTACTGGGAAGGGATAATGATCATACATCGTGTGGCACGTTGAACCTGGCTGGATGCCAGGTGTCCACCAAAGCTGCTCCATCACTTCCCTCAGCAGGACAAGAAAGAGAAAATATAACATTGGGATAAGAAGAGGAAGAGTTCATTCACCAATCACCATCATGGGCAAAACTGACTCAACTTGGGGAAAACAATTAGTTTAATGTCTTAGCAATCAAATCAGAGTAGGATAATGAGAAGTAAAAAATAAATCTTAAAAACATACAAAAAAAGTTTTCTGTCTCAAAATCCTACCCAGATTACCTCTAATAGATGGCTGCTTGTCAGCCTGCCTTTTTTTGAGGTTGCCCCTCTCCTCACTGTTTAAGAATTCTCATCTCCTTTGCACCAGCAGCATCATCCTGACACCAGAGTCTCTAGACATGCAATAACCATTTATCACCAGTACACTAAAACTGAGTAACACTGGAAACATGAAGGACATAGTTTCGCAAGCATATGACGTGGCAATGTTGCCTTGGGAGAATGCAATGAAGGTGCACCCTTTTCCTTCACCTCATCCAGCCCTGCTCCTGTTTGCATGAATGTGCACACAGGCACAAAGCAGACAAAGCCAGGTCCTTGCAAAAATGACAGGTAGTTTGTTCCTTCTCCAGGGGAGACAGTGGGGACCATAATCAACTTAAATAAAGTTACTACTCGATAGCTTTTGTTAGGCACCTGTTAGAAGGTGAAGTGAAAGAAAATGAAGGAAGCATTTGGTATCCTAACTCAAAGCAGATGTCTTGACGTCAAAAGATTTTTGCCCAGGGCTTCTCCAAGGCTGGTGAAAAGTTTGTGACAGCATAAAGATGAAAGACCTGGGTGTGGTTCTTGTGCTATTCAGAGCACTAGTCAAAAGGTGAAGGTGGTCTCATACCCCTCATGAACATAATAACAAGAAGCACAAATCGCTATCACTTGCTACTTTTTTATCGTGTAAAGTAAAAGGAAAGTGCCCTCCTTCACATAGCTCATCATCCTGCACATTACAGCTTTCCTCTTACAACTCCTTCTAGCTGCTTGGTCAAGTCTTAAAACTGGAAAGGTTTTGAAGTCGAGCTGAAACAGGAGCTTTGATGTTTGACTCCCCCAAGCTGCAGACTGGCAGTGGTGGCTGATCTCACCCAGCCTTTGTGGATCTGAGAGAAAACAGTATTTGAAGAGGCTGGGGAAGCAGAATGTGCAGGATACTAAATGTGGTCCTGGAATCCAGAGGCAGACTCATATGGTCATGAAGTCCCAGTGCAATGGGTTAGCTGACATTAAAAACCTTGGGCCATTTGGTAATAGACAGGCAAAAGACTGCAATGAGCATTTCGTGACTGATCTGAGCCTTCCCTAGAGTTACACTCGAGTTTGAGACACAGAGAGCTAATAGAGCAACAGCAGGGAAAAGAACATACAGTAATATTTGAAAGGAAACTTGCCAAGCAGAGCTTTAACCTTTTTGCAGGCTTGCATATGCAATGATGTCATAGGATAACATTTTCATGTCTGACTTTTTCCCTAAGTATTGTAAAAATTAATCAGCGTTTGATTTTTACAAGCCTGAGACACAGAGAGGGGAATGTAATGGGTAGCTTTTCAGGCCTATTTTTGGACTCAAAGAAATCTAAAAAACCAGTTATGCTTAAAGTTCAGAGCGAATCCTTGAAGGAAAAACATAAAGACATTAAATGAGTTCGAGAAAATCATCTTAAAAGAAAGTTCTAAGTGTTGCAAGAAGCCTACAATGTGTAAGGCAAGCCATATTGTGCTAATTTGAACGTGCTCTTTCACACTAAGCAGCATTATAATTGTATAGCCACAAAATAAGTTGCTTACTCTGATGTGAACCTGTTACCTCTCTGCTACTTTCTGATCCTTTCCACCATGGAATTGCCTTCCCCTTTAAAGCTCTGTGCAGTCCATCCCATTGTCTCAGTTCTCTTTAACTTGCAGCAATTTTAAGCATCATCTGGTGGAATTTTTCTGCCATTTCCTTCACTCAGGCATGATCCAGGTTCAGCACTCACCCAGGATCAGAAGATGAAGCCCACCTATATTACACTGGACACTTCTGTACTATTTCTCCTCTTTCCTCTGGTCATGGCACTATGGCCATACCAAGCAGCTTCTGTACGTCTCCAACTGAGCTGAACTCATAGCTACCTCATAAACCTCTCATGTCTTAATCAGATGGCAGCTGGTATTTCTCATGTGTCAACCAAGTTTTGATCTGAATGACAGGCACAGTGCTGTGGGAGGGCACAAGCAAAGAAATGAGAAATACTTTCCCCTTTTGTTTTTTACAGAATTACATGAGTCCCCTTGACCCACAAAATTCCCACAGTGCAGGGGGCTGGCTGTGGTAGTGGTCTAGTAGGTAGCTTGATCTTTGAGGAGAAGCAAAACTTCAGCTCTGAAAGTCAAGTGTCACATGACCTGGAGATTTTTTTAAAAAAAACAGACTTCAGGTACGTTGGAGGATTTGGATTTGTTCATGGCAGAGCTTTTAGCTACAGCCTCTCTCCTTCAAACTGGTATCAAGTGCAGGTCCTTGCCTCAGCAGCCCAAGAGGATTCTGCCTGCTCAACCACTGTAGAAAACCACAAACACTTTACAAGATGTTCCCTGTTCAAAGAACTGTACTTGAAAGTTGTAGTTTTGAAAACGAAAGTATTTTAAACTTTTTTGTGTGTATTTAGAAATCTATTTCTAAAGCTCTATACGAACTGTGTTGATATAACTGAATTTTTTGACATTTTCCCCTGTGTCATTTCAAAGCAGTAGCTAAACAGTGTGTTCAGATCAGGAATGCAGTTTGCAATAACCAGTGTGCACCAACACATGGCATTTTGGTTGAGGCAGGAATGCACCTGGGCTCGGTGCTGGTGACTACAACTTGGTTATTCCTTATCATGCCATTCTGTTTTGGCCTTTTCCTGAGGTATTGCTAGATACCACCTTGGAGCACCACTAAGAAACTGTGCTTTCAGCTCAGCTCCCTGTTCCCCATTTCTCTCCTCCAAAATTATTCCCAGGTGTATATCCTCTCTACTTTCTGGTGACACCATGATGGCTGCAGATGCATTATTTATAGCCACAAGATTTGGCTTTCTGTGCTTCCAATCTGAATGCTCCCTCGGCATCTTTTAATAGCTATTGCTATTTTGTATCCCTTTTTGTTTTTCTCCAGGGAACATGCCAGCAGGGATGGGGCTGAAATCCTTCTGGATCAGGAGTGGAGACAAATTCTGCTCTGTTTGTAAACACTCCAAGGCTAAAATTAGCAGGAGTCAGAATCGTTTATAAACTTCAAGCTCCCCCAACCGTCTTGAGGAACATCGCAGGCATACCGACACATCTGCCGCCGATTTAAATAGCTCCCGGCATCACCTTCCCTGCGAGTGCCTCCCGCGCCCGCCCGCCAGCTGACTGCTCCCCCTGCCAGCCCCTCGCCTCTCTTTAGGCTCCTTGACTTGACAACACCACCACCACTGACCGAGCACATTTTCAGGTGGAGGAGCTATCCACGTCCTCCATAACACCTTGCAGAGACTGGAAGAAAAGCCTCGTTCAACCAGAATATTAGCCCAGCACAAAGGGGGGGGGTTCAGGGTCTGATCAAACATTGGAAGACCAGGAAAACTCTCACAGCATGAGTGGTTTTTAAGCAGGCTTGTGCTGTGCAATTTCAAGTTTGAGGGAAAACTAAGCCACATTGTGTATAGCAGACAACATTAACTAGGATGCATAAGCCCCATATGTGTCTCTCCTTTCAGCAGTTACAGGCAACAGCTTATAAAAGTGACCTTGGCTGTGTCTGAAGGAAAACATGACAATAGAGAAGTGGGGTTTTTTGAGTGGTTTGCTCAGTGTGTTCGATAAAATCTATGCTTCTCAGAACAGGCTGCTAACCAAATGCTGAACAATCTGAATATGTCATGTCAACAGTTAGTCTCAAGAGTTTGTAGATCCTGACATACCAACTTGACTTTTTTTGTTTTGCAAAGCACTTGAAACATGCAACTACACATACAGTGCTTTTTTAAAAGCCATAGTGAAACCACAACATCTTTTTTTTGGCCATCTATTGGCTTCATAAAACTGAAGGAGATTAAATTATACACTAAGCAGGTGGTGTATTCTAAAAAGAAAGAAACAAAAAACAGCATTACAGCCCAATAAAGTAAACATCTTAAGAAAATGTCAGAACAATACTACTTGGAATTCTATCCAGTGGTGGAGAATATGTCCAGGAGTTTTTTTGAAAGAGAAAATCCATGACCATAAACCTGAGGTTACAGAAGGAACTCACAGAAAGAGCTGAATTTATTTAAGAGAGAAAAACAACCGAACCAAAAAGTATAACTCCTCTGCTTGGTGTTATTGGCTCAACATGGGAAAACTAACATCTCCACCTCCACCAAAGAAATAAATAGAATTCCATGAGAAGGGATTGGGAGATCTTACTGAGCTTATTTCATACAACTAATACAATTGGTACCACTGCTGGGGTTCTTTTTGAGAAAAAAAAAAAAGGAAAATATTAAATTAGATGTTTGTAAAGAGCAATCAGGATATTCTGGACACATGACTTTATTAAATACAGCTGCTTACCACCCTTACCTTACTGCCTACCCAGTGCTTTGCTTTGAAAGTCAGCCCCAGAGTGCAGGGGAGCTGCTCCAAGGGAAAGAGCTTCACACATTCCTGTGTATAAGGGTTTACAGCTAATTGCAAGACCATTGTTTCTGCCTAATGGTGCAGCTCAGCCCACACCACCATCTAGGGTGCACCCCTCTTGTGTTGATGTGAAGGATGAAGGACTGGGGCGTGCTCTGCTTCAACTCCCTCCTGCAGGAAGCATGGTAGAAGAAACCACCGTGGTGTCAGCCCGTGGCAAAGATTGTCCCTCTTGCAAAGCCACCACCAGCAACAGAGGTGTGATTAGGAATGAATTGCCTCAGGTCAGTCCTTGAGGGATGCAAAGCTGTGACTCTGTTGGCCCTCTCGACAGTGCATATGGGAACACCTGAGTTGATGACAAAGCGTATACCATCCCTTGGGCAGGCACACGTTGGGCAGCAGGACACTGGGAGCTGATGTGCGCGATACTGCCCCAGGAGAACGTGGCAAGAGACCAGCACCCACTAGCCCACCAAAAGCCACAGACCTTATCAATCAGGCTTTCTCACAAACCCAGAGCTGCTATGTTTGGAAAGCATCAGCAAGTCCTTAAAAGAAGCAGTAAGAGTCAAAATATGTGACATGAGGCACTTTTGAAAGACCTGCATCCTTTCCATTTAAAGTGTGGTTCTTCTCAACATCTCCATTTCTCTGCGCTCAGCAGAACATGCACAGCATATCATGTCTACAAAATACTTGGCTGCAATTTGTATCCCCAAAATCTTTCCTGTGTGAAAAATATCCCATCCATTTAAATAGGAGGATTATAGGAGTAGGAGGAAGCTTAGCACAAACAATAGCTCTGATCAAGCCCAGCATGCACGAGTGATTTGTGGGAAGTGCGAGACATATCAAAGATGGCAGGTGCTGCTCTTGCTTGCGAGCTATTTATACTCAGGGAGTCACTCTCCAAACACTTCTTGCTTTACTGTGCTTCTAGGATTCCTTTTCAAAGCAGGAGGAGGATGTGGAGTACAACTGCATGGGCCAAGTCTGTAATTTTATAGATAACAGAATAAAGTATTGCGTAAAAATCCCGCTATAATATACAGAGAGGAGTAGCCTGATATGACCAGTCAGTTTCAAAACAGGGAATCACAACAAAACAGGAGATATTGGGGGAGGGGGGTAAAGACACAAAAGGAGTGGAGGGAAAGCAAATAAAACATTTTCCTCTTGGAAAATGCTAATCTTAGAGATCCAGGCTCTGACAAGGTTTTGTCTTTTATTTTTTTTTAACAAAGGAATCACTGCCTCCCACAAGAGGTAAATCTGTTTTGTAAATGAGACTTGGATGCTTACTTCTGAGGGTTGAGTGATGAACATGCATTTGGGGGGTTTTGGCCTCAAGGAGGGACCCCAGGGCTTCAGTTGGCTCAGGGCTTCAAGGGAGCTGGGAGTGCTCCTTGGGCAACCTGCCAGCCTCAGGGCATGGCCCAGGGCTGCAGCCCAGCCATCTTGCACAGGAAACTCCTCTTGCACGTTTCCCCAAACCACCACAGGACCCAGACACAGGATGAAGACTTTCAAATTCAACTGGAAATAAAGTCTGAAAACCATAGAGCGCAGACCATCAGGGACATTGTCAGAATCAGTCTCAGCATTCTCAGCTGATCTGAGATGTGGTAAAACCCAAGATTAATCCTCTCTCTTGGACTGGGGAGGAGCAGAGGCATCACCTCAGTCTGAACCCTGCATCCACACTGTGAACACACAGGTAGCTGCGACTCAGATGCCCTTTCAGCAATAACACCCCCAGCACTGTCATCCTCACTCGTGTGTGTCTGGAAATAATTGTTTGTGAAACCGCTATTTCTGATTCAGGATTCCAGTTGTGAGTGTGTGGACAATGGAAAGGTTAGCACCCATGTTATTTACATCTCAGTTCAGAGGCACTAACAAAGGTTAAAGAAAGCAAGTCAAGTTGAATGTCACCTATTCTTTGTAGTTCTCATCTTAAGCCTTTTAGCTTGGCAGACCTCCATTAAAATGAAGGAGAATTTCTGTGCTAAAGCTGGAAAATTCACCAAAACCCATTCTCCTTGTGTTTTGTTTTTACAGCCATGTAGTTTTCAATTGCTCCTCAGACACAGATCTTGAAGGTACGAATTGCCTCACTACCAATTATTTTTCTTGAAGTACCAAGCATCACTGTCACTGTGTCACAACTAAAGCAATAATGCAAGTCTCAGAAGTGATTTAGGGAAATAAACCAGATCTGATTAGCAAGCATCTTCTTTAAAGCAAACTACCACAAGTCATTAATCATAAAAGTTTCTAATTTCAGAAATGAGTTAACTGAACTTTAATGAGACAAACAGCTTTTAAAAGCTGCCACCATGAGACCACATGCATTAAACTGGGAGAGTGTTGCAAAATGACTGATTTCATTACCAATCCCATGAAGTACTCCACCAGAAGCAGCTTGAGGAATCTACAAAATCTCCAAATTCCTTTCAAAAATTCTACTTATATATGGTACTTGGTATTCCAAGACATCCACGGTACATTTGCATATAGAGCTGAGATCACCACCATAGTATGACAGCAGATACTTTTATAACTATTAAAGCAGATTCCACACCACATTCCAAATGGTTTCAGCTGGCGGGAGCTGTCACCCTCACCAAGGAGCACAGTGATGCAATGATCCTCCCAGCAAGAAGGCTGTGGGAGGCAGAGGAGAGCTCCAGAGCAGCCATCTCATGCATGATGCTCTTATAGTCCCTCCTGTCCTTTCCTCTGGCTCTTCAACCCACCAATTAGAAGGGTAGGGAGAGGAGGGGACCAGGACAGAATTGCTCCTTCCTGAGTGTAATGTTAGAGCAAAATCCTTGTACTCTTGGTGCAGAAAAACTCATAGACACCAATAACGGAAGACACACATCAAATCAAACCAAATACTAGTGTTAAGAATGTTTTAGTCACTGTGGGAAACAGTCAAAGAGGAAGCTTGATGTCATTGTCACATTTGACCTAAGCATAAAGTTACTCTGAATGTGACGAAAGTTTTCCTGAGAAGTATTCAGCTGTAACAATAATGCAAATGAAACACACAGTCCTGGAGCAATCCTTGTTTCAAAACTACACCCCACTGACCTTCACACAAACAGATGTTTATAGGCAAGCAACTTACTGTTGTCTTCTCGTGACAAAAGCTGAAGCAGACAGACTGTTGTGTAAGGCACAGACTGGAAGCTGCTATTAGCAAATGACAGCACCATCCTGTCGAGGCAGGTGCACACAGAGAGCTGCCAGAGCTCTGCTCACATACAGCTTCACAGGCATCCACAGCATGGAGAACACACTGCCTGCACCTTGCAGTGTCACCTAGTGTCTGGCACCATAGCCCTGCAGCCTTCCAGCTTGGGGCAATAGCTTTGCTCCCAGAAGGATAAAATCACCCCCAGCAACCACACAGACAGGCGCTTGCTCTGCCTGCCTGCAGCCAGCAGTCACTCCACTGCCTGCCCTCCTGTCCCCCCTCCACTGCCCAGGCACCTGGTTGTAATGAAAACCTGTAGTGGTTAATGCACCAATTACTAATCAAAGCAGTTGCTGTTAAGCAAGAAGCCAAAGACATCAGTAATGTGCATGGAAGGGACAGATACTTTATTCTGGAAGCGAGCTGGCCTCATTGAATGCCCAACTTGCAAAGTGGATTGGAATCAGCAACATAAGCGATTTCATCCCACTGTATTTAAATGAATGTGACTATAAGCTGTTTAAGAATCTTTTTACTGTGTTAATCAGTACAACACAGTCATATTTGTTTTCTCAGTAAAACATAATTAAAGGAAACAGCGGCAGCTGATAACTTGAAAAAAGGGAATTGAATCAACTAAACCCCCTTCCTTGAGCAAAAAGTTAGAAACACCTGTATTTACGGATGTTTAGTGTGGCAAGATAATGCTTCTCGGGAAACAATTCAACTTCTATTCCTGACATTGATACACTAAGAACAGTTTCCCTTAACAATACCTAGAAGAGCTACTTCTTCCTGAAGAAAGGATGAACTGAGACTTCTTCATTAATGACTTGTGACTCATTTCCTCAACACCTCCGGTAATGAAGTACTGCTGTGTTCACTTCTATGAGTGAAGCACTCCTTCATCTCTAGGGCTATGCCCAGTACACAGTTTCAGGTTTTTCTCTTTCCTTATTTAGCCAGAACTTAAAAATGCCATCACACTATATGGGTAGTTTTGGTCCCCAGGAAAAACAGGTTATTCCTAGAAGAAGTATTCATTCTCCAAACTCACTGTTTCAGCTGTACTGGGAATTCAAGATGATCATCAAAGACGTTGGGCCAGCACCCACCAGAAAGAAAATAAGGTTGGAAATTTCTGAAAAGGCACATGGACAAACACAAGAAGTGTTGTGCAACCTTGTCTTTTCCTGGAGCCACTCAGAAAGTAAGACAGAGTGTTGCCATACCAAGAAAGTATTTTATGGCTTTTTCTATGGTTCTTGGTTATCCAACAGTACTGAAGTAACTTCCTATGGTCAATAGTGCTCTCCGCTGTCTGGTCAGTTCACACTTAAACAGGCAATAATGCTTCCCAGACTCCAAAAAGAGCCAAAACTCACTTCATGAAGCCTGAACAGCACTGTGCAGCCCAACACCAAGAACTGAAAGCCCCGCCTGTGAAGTCATTACTCACAGAGGAGGGGCTGGTGCTTATTCTTTCCCTCGAATCTATCATTATTTCCAAACACTGTCAGTACATTTCTACTTGGTTGTACAGTCATGAAAGATCATGTCAATTCTCCTGCTTCGCTGGATGTCCTGAACCCAGCCTGCTATACTATGTGGCCTTTGGTCAAATCCAGATGCATGCATAATTAATGTGCAATGCTTTAAATGGCTATCTTTTAAAGAACCTACTTTCCATACCTGACCACAAGGTCTTATTTTATATGGTGTGGCTACTTAGCTTGGACTTGCCTTAAGCAGGAATGAAGAAAATGGCTTCCCACCTTTAGAGAAAGAGAAGATACATCTTTAAACCATGTGAAATATGTCTTAGAAAGTGACTTAACAGTACTGACAATTGCAGGATTTTAATATCACTGCTTATTAGTGGAATATAGCCTGCTGATGACACTTTGTGATGAACACTGCTTACAGCTAATTGCAAGACCATTGTTTCTGCCTAATGGTGCAGCTCAGCCCACACCACCATCTAGGGGGCAGGCTGGCTCCCCAACACCTGAACATCTCCATCAGCCAGAGGCTTTGAACCAAACTGATGGAAAGAGTCAATGGTTCCATGAATTATCACAATATTTGGTGGTGCGTAAACTTTGAACCCTCGCAGGTCTAACCATAAGTACCAAGGTTGCTTACACACAGTGTGCTACACCTCAGAAAGGGAGCCCTTACCTCTGAAATTAGTATTTCATGACTTATTACCAGATGCTGCCATATCTCAGTGTTACAATCCCCCAGCACCAAGAAACTGCCTCCTCCACCACAGCTCTGAAAAACTGGGATGAAGCCCTCCTGCTCACTAAGCCTCCATCATAATGCCAAATTAGTGAATGTAATTCTTCATATTCCATCACTTAGTTCAATCAATATTTTGCTGGCTGCCCAACTTCCATGGGAGAGTTTCTGGGCCAGTTCATCCCTGTGCTGGGATTTCTGGAAAGAGGTGCAATTATATTTGAAATGTAAATGGCTGTTTCACTGCCTGGGACCGCAAGATTCAGGCTTGCTCTGTGCCTAGTAAAGCAGAGGCCATAAATGCCCTCACCAGGCTGGGATTTATTTTTAATTACACAAAGGCCTCTGATGCTGAACGTCAGCTTCTGGAGAGCTGCTATTGTTGTGTCTTATTTGTGATGCAGGTCCAAACCTTGCAGAATTTGCACAGCTGTCCCTGTTGCTCACCTACCTGTGTGGGAAACAGCCATGCTGGTTCATCTCCCACCAACTACCATTAGAGGTCCAATTCTCCTGATTTAGAGAAGGGATGGGCAGTATCACAGTGGTTAATACTACTTATTGATTGCTTTCATGTCTTTTCACCCAAACTAGATGCCTTCATTCTAGACCGCAGCCCTGTTATATGCTGTTGTATAAATACACAGAAAACAAAGTTCCATCAAAAATTTTGGTATTTTATAAATTACCCATTTATCTCTTCTGTCCCTTCTCTATCTATTTTCTCCTACACTGTTAACTAGATGCTAGAAAAAGCAGAGCTGGACCTGTGCTAAGTCTGAACCATATTAGGCTTTCAATTTTAAAAAAATGTTATATCACCTAACACCAAGCAAGATGATGCTCTAGAAGCAGAATGAAGGTACTCTAGAGGTGCTGAACAGATCAGAAGAGCATGGTCTGTGTTCCCAGACGTCACAAGCATTCAGGCCTGAGGTCTGACCCATCTCAGCATCCTCCCTGTGTTCTATTAACGATGCCTTTGTCACTATAGATTAAACAGCAACAGATCAACTCTCATGAAAGCCTCTTGTTCTATTCCCTTCATCCCTTCCCATCTTCCACCAGTACATTAGCCAGTTGCAGATGCAGACCTGTGTTTGCTGGGCAGCAGAGCCGGGGCCCTGAGGATGCTGTCTGGAGACTGGGGGAGGCTCATGCCCGTGGAGCACAGAAGTCCCTTGGCCCAGGGAAACACACAGCATTTGGCAGCTGCACAATGCTGAGTGCTCTTTGTTAGCTGCTTCTTGAGGCTTGGATTGTATGAAATATTAATTATGATTCTGAAAGTTCCTAAACGTCCTTTCAACCACAAATCAAGCTGAAGATGTAAGATCTGTTGCAGAATGACACAGCAAATAGAAAAAGGAGCAAAAGTCTTACTCTGTTGGATGCACAGCTGTGTTTTCTTTGATTAGTCTCATTTTGCTGGGCTGCAGAGAGACAAACCCATCTTTTGTACAAACTGGCAGGTGTTTGTGGCAGGGACCACACTCCTCTCTCAGCACAGGACACACCAGGTCTGCTCAACACTGAGGGCATGAATGTCTCTCTAGTTTCAGGTGTTCATAGCATTGCACCCGCTGATTCCTGCTGTCAGCAGGAAAATCCCAATTACACCCATAAAGGGAAGAACATCCACACAGAGAGGAAAAGGTGATGGGGTGGGTGCTCCTGTGCTAGCTGTGGGAGAGGGGGAAGGAGCCACCTATGCTCTCTCCTTCATCTGACATACTGGAGCTCAGCAGCCACAATTAGCACTAGATTAGGCTTTTTAATGGGCTAACTACCTGTCACGTATGCTGGACCTGACTTTCAGGTACCCTAATCACAGAGATGAAAGAGGTTTTTTTGTCCATCTGTCTCTAAGGGAGTTTTGCATCCATTAGCAATTACGATAATGGATCTATTTCCAGAGAATTAATTGCTCCTTTGCCCAAGTCCTAGACAAGTTTGCTGTAAAAATTAATTACTTGGCATATACAATACACTTAACAGTCAAGTAATAAGCTAATTTTCAGAGAATCCACAGAGGGCCCCCAGTCTTCCACCTTCTCAGAGTAGTTTCTGAATATACAGTGAAAAGTCAGTTAGTTGTATTGCAGTTCCTTTCCTGTGGTACTTCACAGCCCCAAAACACCTGATCTGGCACTTGAGAGCTCAAGACCCAGCAAATAGCCCAGGAAAGTACAGAGGTATTAAAATAAACCACATCTGCAAAACAGCCATCCCAGTCAAACAATTCCCTCCTCCCAAAAACGCGGACATTTCCCTAAGTGGCAGCATGCATTATGTCTGAAAATGGATGAGGATAATGCCAACAAGCAGTGGAGGATCAGAATGGACAAAGCACACTGCTTTCCTTTTCTAATTCACATCTTCCTCCTAGGGGGGTTCACCATTTACACCAGGGGTTGTACCAACAGGTACAACCAACAAAGAGATACCTTCATTGTCAGAAGATTGCCCAGCACTAAAACTCTTAAGCTTCACGTCCCTTTCTGATTCAGGGACTTGATGTTGCATCTCCCCACATCCCAGGTGAGCACCCCATCCACTGCAGAGGTGGCTGATCCAAGACAACAGCTCTGGATAACTGTGCTTTGCTTTCTAAGATGACTTGAACTCCCATCCCTGCCTCATCTGCAGGAATTTCTGATTTCTGCCCAGCTAGTGAGTTCTGTGAAACCTGGAGCAAGCCAACATTTTGCAGCCTCTGCTGTTTTCGCCATTTTTTTTGGAACTGACCAAATTGTCCAACAGCGAAGGACAGCAGGATCACAACAAGATTTTTTCCTTAGGAAAGCAGACTGAAAATTGGCATAGAATGTTTACAAGCAATCTAATTAGCTTTCCTGAACAAGTTACCACCCATCAGGTAGCCCACAGTGATTGATGCCCTGTGCTCCTTTTGCCTGTCCCAAAAGCAGAGTGAAACAGTTTTACTTACGTTAGCACAAAGACATTGGTTTTGAACAAGATCTGAATTCTTTTGCCAAATATCCACAATAAGCAAAGCTAAATGCTTTCTGTGCATGCATGAACACAGGATAGCTAATCTACTTAGGCTTGTAAAATGATCACTAAAAGAATAAGGATGCTTGACCATTTTTATTGCTATTTATTGCAGCTATTTGCAGTCCCTGCAAATTCAGTTTCTTTCAGTAGCTAAATATTAAGGGTCTTTTTATAGCTCTCATGAACATATGTAGTACTTTGCACAAAGCCCATACAAACAGATGCAAAGGGATTGTACTTAAATAACAGAGATGACCCGATATGTAGATGTAAATGAAAGGAGACAAGCTCGCAGAGACAGAGGCTGGGAGCTAAAGCAGGAGACCACAGTTGGCAAGGACAGCAGCCTCCTGGGGCAGCTGGCCCCAGCAGACCTTCTCAGAGCTACTACAGGGCTTTGGATGTTTTGTTCCTATTCATTTAATGAGAACTGAGCATCCAAATACCAGCATCGGAGATCTCAGGCAAGTTGTGACATCAACACAGAGACAGCTTTCAAAAGCCCTGCCCAAAGTATGGAAATCACTTCTGCACAGGAGGAGGTCATTGGTCAGTTCCCATGGGTATCAGTGGGAACAGCAATGAGCATATTTGAGGGGGAAAAAAATAAAGCCAACAAAACCCACCAAAGCAGAAAAACAGCGCCCTCCTGATAGAAAAAACTACAATTTTTAACATAAAACTTCTTCCCTTTGCTAGTGTGTTTCATGACTGTTTTGCTGGATGCATGTTTTTAGCAGTAAGGCAATCCACAACAAATCAACAACCATTCTGAATGTTAGTATAACTTCTCTTTAGGAAATTAATCTGTTTTAGAAGTACAGAACAGTCCTGGCTCAGTTATTTTCTTAATCTTCTTGGAGCCCTTAAGCATGCACAATTCATACAAGGAAACAGCATTTTTAATTTCTTGTGGACATATGTTATACAACTTCACAGAAGAATGCTGGAAATGATCATCTACAAAGAGCATGGGGCTTCCATCTGGCACCGTTTTGATTCGAGACTGACAAAAATATCTAGCAGAACTGCATAGAAAACACTGAGATTGCTAATGGCCCAAATGGTATCTTCTAGGGGAGAAGGGGGGAAGAAATGGAATAAAGATGATGAAAATCACACTATCTGCAAAGAGACACTTCAAATAGAAAAAGGAAGATTTGTGGTTTGGCGTTTTTGGTTTTTTCCCCTGTGGTCTGTAAGTGTGCTGATTCCTGCTGCAGGGAGCCATGCAAATCTTTTCTTCAAGTTTTATTCACAGGAGGTGGGGAAATAACAAATGCCAAAGGAAGACAGGTCAGGATTAAAAGCAAGAAATATATTGGTTTGGTCCCAGAAAATTCATATCCCACTAGAAATATTCACTTCTGCCTCAGCTGGTGCCAAATGCAACTGATATTTGCATCCATTTGATATAAACCCATAAACTTTATCAGTTCAATGGAGAATTAAAAATAATATTTTTTTTTAGAAATTACATTTTAAAATACTTTTAATTTAAAGGAAAAAAAAAAGAGAGAGATCACATGGGAGATTACCACATGGTCCTAGTACCCAGAGTTAACTGCTTGAACTGGAACCTGAGTCTGGAACAACTGAAAACAAACAAGTATGGACAGATACCTTTTAACTCTCCCAGGGGAAGGTTTTACACCTCTGTGATTCAAGACAGAAATGGGATTTGGGAAGAGTTTCCTCAGCACTCCCCTCCAGCCAACTGCAGTTTTATATGCTGGGAAATTGATTAATAGGCTAAATTTCTCACAAAACAGAGAAAAAAATTCTGCAAAGAATAACTTCCCACAGTGAAAGCCAGTGTGTGGGCTGCACCATCAAACTTTTGTAGACTTGCAAACACTAGCCAGACTGGAAAGACCTTTTACTGTAATCCAGGATATTTATTTTTGAGGAAACACTCATATTTATTTCATATTGTGTCTTTAAAAGGAAAAATGATCTGGGGACGCCAGGTAGCCTGTTATGGCTTATTACATCCATTTTGCATTTGGCTGGAGTGATGAGAAGTTTTTGTAACATTTAAAGGGTTTTTATTAACTTAAGACCTCTCTCTCCCTATGAAAACAATCAGGCAAAGCAATTCTGTAGCATGACCAGGTGACAGGAAGGACTGTACCTCTGGTGCTCCAGGGGTGATAAGATGAGGAGTGTACCATCCTTTCATCCCCTGGATGTGCCTGGTGGCCTCCACCATACAGTGCTGGGAAAGAAGGGAAATCTTCACCTTCCCTTGCTTTTTGCTGCTGAAATGCTGCAAGATCCCAGGAGCAGGGAGCTCTAGCTCAGAAGTGGCTGTTGCATCTGTCACTCATGGATCATTTGCCCCATCTGCTTCTCACACAGGAGTCAAACCTGAGCATATCCCAGTTACTCTGATGCAAGCATCCTCCTTTAGCTGTGTACTTTAACTGCAGCATCTCTCCTGCACATCTCCCACAGGCATTTGTTCTGTCCCTTTCTTTGCACACCACATGTGCCTTATTTCCTGCCGAGGGGCTCAGCAGCAGGACATTCAGTGCCCTCCCACCAGACCTACACTCTTGACATACAGATATTTCTGTGTTTAGGAAACATGAAACGCACTTTGCAAGCCCAATTCATGCCAGAACAAATCCCTTTAGCATCCTTTCCTTCAGTGATATTTCTAGGAATGGCACAGAAAACTATTTAAGGGCTTTTCATCGTTGCTGTTTCGATCACAAACCCATCCAGGGCCTTTGGCCATGCCACTATCCTCTCACAGGTGGGAAGTGGGTCAGTATCTCAGCAGCAGAAGGGGTAAACCACTTCCAGAGGTCTGAAATGGAAACAGCTTTATAACTTCCCAGAACTGTTCTTAGAGACTTAGCTGCTCTGCCTTGGAAAAGTTATTAGCCAGCCTGCAAGTGTTGCTTCAGAATATCCAAGGAAATGTAGACCAGCTTTAAACATGTTTAAAGGAAATATTCAGCTGTTAAATGCCTCAGCTGTCTACCTCTCTGCAGAGAAGGATGCAAATTTCTGAGCCTAGGCACTTTCCAAAAAAAGACAGTTTTGTGCCTGGTAGTGTTACTGCTGAGTGCTAAGAAATACTCCTCTTTCTCTGAACCATGAGAAACACAATTCAGGGGAAAACTTTATCTTAAAAAATAAACTAATTTTTCATTTGGCTCAGTCTGACAGGGCCTGCACCTCTACCTTTCAGCCATCTAGAAGGTCTTATTTGTAGACATGTCCATGTCACAGAAATGTGGAGAAAAGGCTGTAAATCAGGTATGGCATTCAAGGTGATGGAGCATTTCTTGTCATAACAGTGGGAAATGAGCTCTAGCCCAGCAGAAGGGCACACAGGTGGTGTGGAAGGGGGAAAGCAAAAAGGCAAGACAGAGCAGTCTGGTGCCAATTTTGGCACCAGAGCACCAACAACTTCACCACCTGGCACAGTCTCTGTCAGTCTGTGCTGCCTTCCTTTTGCTGTACAGTTGTGGCAATAAAAGTAAGCAATTCTTACTTCAGGGTGTGCAGCTCCTGATTTTATAGAGCTACAGATTAGATCTATATAGACTAAATGTTGATAGATCCTATATATCTCCCAATGGCTCCTCAAGAAGAGCAAATGCCTTTGAGATTTCTGAATGAATATGTTTTAGGACCAAAGTCATGAGACTGCAAAGTGCACACTGTCTGTGCATGGCATGTTGTTGAGGTAGGATCTTACAGGAAAAATCCTCTAAACTGTGTGAAAACAAACTTCTTAATTGGTGAAAACTGCAGCTGGGAAACATCCCAGACAGCTGTTCTTCAGCTATCTGGAGCCCCGCCAGGTCTTGATATATCAACTTTGAGCTGAGAACAAGTGTGATAAATTCCCTCCAAGAGGGTAATGTTTTTGAGTTATAAGCACCTAAAACCAGGCATATGTAATGAAATTGCCTTGTCAACCATAACTGGAGTATCACTGGTATAATGCACCATGTCCACCCCAAAGCTGATTGGGTCCTGCATCCCACTGAGTCAGGAAAAGGCTCCTGTTGCTGTCAGTAGGCACAGGGCATCGTTAGTCTGGGGTGTCCTCTCACCTCCACTCACCAGGCTGTCACACAGGAACAGGTCCCACTTCATCCATGACTCATGCAGAAGGACCCACTCCAGCTCCAACAGTAGCAGCAATGTTTGGGGCACCACTGTTCATGTTTCCACTGCGACAGTGCAGGATGATAATTTCTAAACATTACCTTTTCAGCACACGCAGAAAGCTCAGTGTTAATCTCATAACATTTGCAAGGAAATCTTTTTAATCAGTAATGAAAACGAAACATTATCCAGCCTTTATTGACCTGCAATAACAGAACACTGCTGCTACATTTCCCCCGTGCTTCTTGCACAGGTTCACTTGACTCGATCTGTGGTTGGTGTTTATTCTTAGCTCACAAAGCTCAAAGAGTTTATATTATTGATTTGCTGTATTTCAGGTTCAATCCCTTGGTGCCCCTCAACCCGAATGAATTAAGTCAGAAAGAGTTAACACCTTTACTTCCAAGGCACAAACACGATGGTGGTTTATATAACCCACACATCACTCTGCCAGTGTTCAGCACATTAACTGGGAAGTGCCAAATGCTGCAGCAATATCGATATTTGTAACAGCAAAAGTATTCACAAACAGCAGTTTGCTCCCGGCAGAGGAAAAAGTGACTTATTCAGAGAAGGAGAGTGAAAAGGCACAGCAGAGAAATCCACCAGTGTGGGAATAAGCCTTCCCTCACTAATGGCTACACAAGCAGTTTGTTACCCTGTGCGCAGGTGCAGCCTCTGCAGCACCACGCTGAGGTCATGGTTCCTAAATCCTTTTTCCCAACACCTATTTATTTCATATACAGTTGGTCTACAGGTGAAGTGATAGCACATGAGGGCAGGGGCTGTCCCTTTATCTGGTGGTTACATGACATTTACTCACTATCTCTCAGTGCAAGAACCAAGGAGCATCAACTGAAAGTACTAGATAGAAAGTTCAAAGCAAAGAAAAAGAGAGGCCATTGCCAGCAGCAAGAAGTGCACCTGTGGAACGCTTTGCCCTGCACATTTGTGGATGCTTATAGCTTACAGGGATTTAGGAAGTGATTGAACAAATCCATGGGGGGAATCTCTATCAGGACTATTTTAAAAAGAAGCCTCCACCTCAGGAAGTCCTTGAGCCATTGATAAGCAGAAGCTGGGAAAGGAGCCAGGTAAGTGCCATTGCACCTCTATCTTGCACTTCTCCCCAGAATTGTTTTTGGTCCCATTGCTGATGGCGCTCTGCTCTGATATAGACTCTCTGTGCTTCAGTCACATTAAAAACCTGCAGCACCAGAGAAAACCCATAAGTTCTGTGTGTTGCAGAAGCTAGGCAACTATTTCTTCCCTTATTTATAGCAACTGAACCAATGAGCTCTTTATTAAATAGAACAAAAACCACCCAGGAAGCCAGACTGAGTGGGTAAAGTCTAGGTAGGACAATATGGAAAGGATCTGTGTTTCCTTCAAAAAACTGTTAGCAGAATTTCATGGGTTTATGCCCCCCATAGACCAGACACTAGAGCACATTGGACCTTTCTGAGATTGTGTTTTGCTTACTCTTAACTATATTTCAAGTTCATGGAATTGCTAAATAAAATTTTTAAGGTTGGAAAAGACCTTTAAGTTCATCAAGTACAACCATCAATGATTTCTTTACTTTTGGGATGGCCATCATTCAAAGCACACTCCTCCACCAGTTTTGGCCTCTCCCTAGAAAAGGAAATCTGTTTTCCAGCAGAAGAAAGCATCCTCCCAAACATTTCCAAGTGAAAAGGAGCTGTGATATTCCCTGTAGCACAGTATGCTCTGGTCTGGCAACTAAATAAGCAGCTCCTCACACAGAACTTCTTATGGCACATTTGGGCTCTGCTTAGGGCAGGACCAGCTGCTGAGATGTGCTATCAACACATAATATGTGGTTTCATTCCTTCAGGCTCTTTCTAACCTCAAAATGAGCAACACAACTTTCTGCATAACCTGCTTCCCATAGGATGGAGGGGTCTCCAGGGTTGAGAACACACTCCATCAGTGTCTGTGGGTGCTGGTTTGGCAGCAGTACATGTCATCACTTTCCAAGAGCTCTGTGGCACAAGCCCTCTCCCTTGGGTTTCTGCACTGGGTGAGCCTTTTCAAGAGCATCCCCCTCCCCTTCTCAAGTGGCTTACACAGTGTTTATCCTCAGCTTAGAGGAACCCAAAGGCCCAGTAAATGTTTTACAATTTCTGCATTATTTTTGTCTCAATATGTTGCATCCCTGAGGACATGACAAGAGGAGCTTGAAGAAGATTTAATAAGGAGCACAGAAAGGGTGGGAACGGACTGGACCACATCCTGCTCTGCAGCAGCTATGGAAAAATTTTCCCAGGTGTCTCAGCTGCCCGAAAATGTTACTCCTCTCACTCTTCAGAGCACCAAGCACCAGCCTGGGGCAGAGCTGCCTCTTGCAGCCACAGGAGTATCCGAAATTGTACTGATCACAGTGAGGTGGGAGAGCAGATAGAGAGATGTCACAACTGCCTTTATTTTCCCTTTCTTGGGAACTTTTGCCATGAATTTGAGCTAAAACCTTGTTCTATTGAGTTTGACCCCATCAGTAACAGCCACTGCTATGAACCTTAGGTGGTATTAAGCTTCCTGCCTCCTGTATCCCAGCACCAGGGCTGCATGCCAAAGCCACCTCTGTAGTCAGACAAGTTGTAGCCTTTCAAGGATATTCCCAAGAAGAATATACCTTAAGAAGAAAATATGACTGAAAAAGAAAACTATTGCACTAAAAACAGAGCCCAGGAATAAAAGAAACTCTGGCTAGAGCACAGACAGGAGAGCATGCAGTACTTCAATCACCATGGCTTCAGCAACAGAAATCTTGAAATAACTACTACAGTGGCTCATGTACCATTAATGTTAACCATTAACCATTTTTTTTCTCCATGCAAAAGCTTAAGCAGAGTGCTCCAGTGAGTGTTTGGTCCATAATCATGATCTTGCCCACCCACTGCTTAATGCCTTGCGTCATTTCACAGGTTCAGCTTAGCCCTTTTCAATTCCTTGCAGAGTAGGTCAAGAGAGGGTGTGTGCAAACATGAATAGCCAGCCCCTGCATTAATGCAGTTGCCTAGGTAAGGGTTTTTCAAAAAGGTTTGTGCTGGGGCTGCATGCCCAGCCACAGCAAATTTATAGTGACCACAGGGTGACAGAGCACTAAAATATTAAAGTCTTTGTATTGTGATTGTACTTGGAGATTGCTCCGTTGGCTCTGAAAAGTAGCTGTGACTCTATAAATAGTAAGTGCTTTATCATTTCTTGCCTACTTTAAACACACTGCTATATTTCAATCATGATTCACAGTAAATCAAATTCCATGTGAGGTACGGTAGAAATGTTGTGTGTGCCAGAGATGCACCCTAAGCTCATATAAATCAGCACAGCTCCACTGATGTCTAAGGAAAAGACATCAGTTTATGCCAGCTGAGGGTCTGCAGGGCAGTGTTAGTGTCTTTCTTGCAAGACCAAGATACGAGTAAGTAAAGAGGGAACACCAAATTATTCACTGTGCTCCTCACTGTCCTCCTGAGATCTACTGAAAGAAGCTCTATAAAAGTGCTCATCCTCTGCGACCTCATTCGTTCCGATAGAAATATTACAAGTGTTGTTTAGAACTACTTCATATTTGCCATAAATCTCTGTGCTATGTAACAGTACATTTTGTTTAGGAATATTACCTGGAAATTAGAGACCCAGTGAGCCATTGATTTTTAAAACGCCACGGATCCAGAATTTCTTCACAGCAGGATGCAAATAAACTCAAAGTAAATTAGTGCTTACCAGAGGGGAAAAGGGAACAGGATCTATATCCTAGGTAGCATTAGAAAACAAAAGATTAATGAAACCCTCACTTGAAAACTCTAATGGCCAAGTAACTAAAAAAATGTACCTGTAAAAGGTAATATTAATTGAAGAGCTATGGGCAAATACACAGCTGTTACAGCACAAATACATTTTCCTGCTCTCTGCAACAGTACAGCTTGCTGTGCACACCGTGTCCTTCCGAGCTGGGATTATAATTGTCTTTTTAATGCATAGTTGCACAGTGTCTTAGGTCAGAGGGAAGCACTGCATCATCCAGCCTGGCTTTCCACATAACACAAGTCTTTGCATTCCACCCATTTACCTCTACATTGAACCCAGCAACTTGATGTAGGCAATATTTTTTTTTGTCTTGGCCTCAAACAGAAGTTCTTGGGCTCGGACAAAGCATTGCTATATTTCCTCTGAGGATGACTACCCTTGGTGTCTCAGAACAAGTGGAAACTCTTCTGTGTAGCTGCTTTCAAAGGACTTTGAGGTACCAAAAAGGTAGAAGCAAAGACTTGCATTATCCCATTTTCCTAAGTCCTGGTTTTCAAATACACTCTGCTGGTGGCATCAAAGCATCCAAGTCTGCTTCTGCTCCCACAGGAGAGTGCAACAGGCACTGCACAGGATTGCCAGACAGCACAGCAACACGTCCCCCAAAGGGTTAAAGCAGCACCACGTAAAAGCAGGCAGAAGAGCTAAAAATAGAAAACAGTTCAAAAAAAGAAAGAAAAAAGAAAGAAAAAAACCTTCAACACATCTTAAATAAATCCATTTATTCCAGGGTTTCATAGAAACCATATAGCTGAAATTGCTACAGGATAATTCCTTATAAGCCTTATAAGAAATGTTGCTGTCCCAGAGCCCCAGCACAAATCCTGGCAAGAGTATTGGAGATAACAGATTGGATGCCATGGAAACCGAGACAGACCTAATTTGAGCAGTAACCATTGCCGTTATTTATTTAATTCTGATAAGCCATCTAAATGTAGAATGACTAAAGGTTCCTCTGCACTAAAAATAGCAGGCTTGTAATATTTTAAATCTCAAATCGCTTGTGTTTAACAATATTTTGGGCATCTGACATTAACATTACGCGTGCACTTTTGAAAGCTCAAAATAAACCCCGTTCTCTGTCATACTGTAAGAATGAGAAGAGTGAATTGTCCCTTCCTTCCTTCTAATGTTAATGTTATACGTCAAGGATGCCTTCCATCAGCTCAGGCTTCTCGTGGGAGCTTGGATGTCCCTGCTGCCCGCTTGTCCTCCCCCAAGCTTAAAGCAAATGTTTGAAAGAAGGCAGAACTGGGCCATAGGAACCAAATTCCCCTTCTCTGGTTGATACCAAGGATCTTCTGTGATTGTTTGATCTCAACAACTCCATAAATAAAGTACCTCCTGAGGCACATCACTTCTGAGCTGGCTGATAGCTTCCATCTGTTTTTGCAACCCTGCCTTCCTTTCCTGAGCTAGAGAAGCAAAAACTCACAGGTGTAAATTTGCAATTTCTGTGGCTTTGGGATTTTGCAGTGCTGCCAAAATGCCTGGAACCAGGGAAGAAGCAAGGCTGCCACTGGAATGTCAGTACCACAGGAAGACCAAAGCAAATTTCCTCATGTCTCTGGCTATGTTTTCCTGCCTTGTAATCTTCACTGTTTCCACAGCAGGAATAACAACTCCATTTCTCTTCTGGTTTGGATTTTAACCTTAAAGTGTAAATGCATCTGTATTCCCTGGGAGATTGTACACACCATGTACAACAAACAAAATCCTAGATATATTTTGGTTCTCAGGAATTCTCAGCTTCTTTGTCTCCTACCTCTGGAGAGATCAGGAGGAGCCCTATTCCTTCTCTTACACACTCGGTTCCTCACAGCATTTATCCTCTGGTGGGAAAGGTCCATCAGCCAGAGTATCAGGCACTCACTATGTCTCAGCATACCATCTTCTTGGAAACTCCCCTGTCCCCCATCATCTGCCTCAGCTTTTCATTTTATCACCTTTTCAGCTGGGAATTCATGATGTGGATGGTAAGGATGAAGCAGCTGCTGACAGCACTGTGCCATCCAGAGAAGCCCAAAGCATCATCTGGGCTAAGGAAGCTACAAGGCTGGATCCTCTTACCAATTAACACCAAAGAGTGCTGATGGCATCAACGTAGCAGCCACTCTAAAGCAGATAAAGATCCTGGCCCTGAGGCTTAATGACAGTCTGGATTTTGTACAGAAAGGGACGAAATGACCAATTGTCACAGGTTTGAGAAGAAGTGTTGGAATATTTTCTGCATCTGTTTCTTCCGGGATGGGGGGAATTAGGAGGGGGGGAAGGAGCGGAGCTGCTTTCGGTTTGGTTTTTTTTTCGGCCGCCTCCTCTATTTCCCTGAGGGGAAGTTGCTTTTTTTTCCTTTCCCTGCCGGGTACCGCAGCGGTAGCGGCTGAGAGAGAGAGAGACCGACGCGTCTGGGAGCGAGGTGTTCTGCGCTCGGGGCGTGGAAATTTCAGCCAAGAACTCTTTTTTTTTTTTTAAATGGCCAAGATATAAATCCTTGAAAATGGCAGGTGATAATGGAAATGCTGACTCGGGGCTGCATGGTCAGAGCTGCCTGACCTCAGACTGCGCCTGTGGGAAGAAGGACCCTTTCTGCGGCCGCTCATGTGTCTGCAAGCGGCTGTTGAGCTGCTTTGGCACGAGCTTCTTTTCCCCCCTGGGGAATTAGGACTTCATTTGGCTTCTTTTGAAAGTTTTGGTTGCACCATTTGTTATTTGAGTTTGTTAATAAAGAGCTGTTCTCTTCCTTTCCCACACTTTCACTTGAAGCCTCTTAATTTCGAAGTCGAAATCTTGCTAAACTAAGACACCAATATTCTGTCCCATTTTGCTATTAGCTGAGCTGGGTAACCATAGCCAAGCCTTTCCCTTCTGCAGCATGGGGCTGAAGGGTGAGTTGTCAGTGTTGTTTTCTTCAATGATTCAGAAGTAGGACTTCAAGAAAGATATTCTGGGCAAGAATCAAAATGAGTAAGATTCACTTTCAGGATCTGTCACAACTAGAGTCAGCATAAATTTAGCTTCCATTGCTCTCATTTAGAAATAGGGAGCAATTCTGGGCCTTCAAAGACCTTTTTCAAGGGATTGCAGCTCAAAGGGTTCATGCAGGGATGGACAGGCACTGATACACTATATTAGTACACCATGGTACACAACTCTATCTATATGTGGCACAATAAGAGTGGAATTATTTTGAAAAAATACACGTTGCCATTACAGCTTTTTACCATGTCCCTGACTGTGCTACAGGACTGTTGCCAGTTTAAGGCTTTAATGGTTAGCAATTACTTTCAGAAGTGAAGGGTTCATTCATCAGCTAGGGTTTAATCTCAAGCATGCTTTGACTGCACAGTGAATATTCCACAACAAACTGCTCATGTTATCTGGGTAAATGAAATCCTGATGGGCAGGCTCAGGATGAAGAATCAGATATGGTGCTTTCCTTCAAAAACCTGTACAAGGCTTCTAACAACCAGGTTTTAGCTGTTGCAGGAACAGTTTCTAGTCCAACTTTCCAAAAAGCAAAAGTTGTGGGAGGTAGAGGGTATGTGTGATCTCACATCCTGGTCAGCTCTCTTTTGTCATTAGAGTCTGAAAAGATCTTCATCTACTGAAGAGTATCCAACAGCAGCTTTTCATAAAGGAGATCTTTCCTGAGTTATCCAACTAATAGCAAGAATTACCTTCTGAAAGGATTTTTGTTCAGACAGTGTCACAGCACGATAAAACACTGATTATTCATATATAAGGAAGATGCTGAATAATTTCAGACTGAGATTTCACATAATAGGTATCAGACTGTCTATATTTAGCCACCCAAATCTATACTTAACTCATACGTAGAAATGGCCAAAAGGAAATCGACCACTGGGAGCTGGTTGTTGCAGCTCAGATTATTATTGGTATGAGTTTGTTGGTACCATTTAATTTTTCCTTTCACTTTCTGATCCTCCTCCCCTCTGATACTAAGCTTCTTCCCCATGGTCTTCTCTGCTTTTTAATAAGGACACCTGACAAGTGCATTTGGCTTGCAAGGCACTTGGACAGCATCATCTTTCAGACTTCTAATGATACCCAAAAACTTCAGGGACCCTAAAAAAGTTGATGTGGTCCAACTACTGTACACCCAGCTCCTTCCAGCTTCTTTGGAGACCCCATCCACCACACACCCATCCATACTGAGATACTCCCAAGACACCAGAGAAGAACATGGGTGGCTTATTTGACCAATTCCTTGAATTACACATAATATTGTGTCCTAAATTTAAATAGAAAAATCTGTGACTGTTGACTTCAAGGGACTTGTCTCTGTACTCACTAGTGCATGCAAGATGAGAACCTGGTCATCATCAGTATAACAACACCCTGCTGTTCAAGACAAAAACCTTTTGCCACTCTGCTTCAAAGCTGAAACAATTTCAGCAATTACAGCAGAGGACATGGGAAGAAATTGCTAATTCCCTTTAATTCTTGAGCTGCCCTTGACATTCAGCAGAAAGACATGAGGGTACTGAAACAAGTGTAAATAAGGTTAACGCATCAAGAGAATTGCTCCTAAAATTGAAAAATGTAGTCATCTGCTGACAACAATCTATTCTCTCTGCACAGAGTCATAGCAGGGCCACTGTGACTACAGCTACGGTTGAGTCAGCATTTCCATTATCACCTGCCATTTTCAAGGATTTATATCTTGGCTATTTCAAAAAAAAAAAAAAAAAAAAAGAGTTCTTGGCTGAAATTTCCACTCAGGCTCCTTGGGCCTGATCACATCTCTGCTCTCCCCCTTGTACTATCAGCTGTTCCTGCACAGCACAAGTATGAAACACTCCAGCACAGAATTGCTGGCGGTCGAATCACTTTGCACAACCAGGACCAACAACTGAAGGGGCAAGAGATCAGAGAATCCATCCCTGCAAAACCACTGCCATTGCTGAATACAAATTTCAGAAGCCTGCCAGAGCTGGAGATATTTGAGTTAGCTGCCAGTAATGAAGTCTGGCAAATGCCTCCCCTGCTGTGTCGAGTAGTACTGTCACAGAATCAGGCAGGTTATAACCTGAAATCATAACTGTTGGGTTTGCCGCCAAAGTTTTCCCCTTAAAGTCAGCTCTAAAGGGGTTTACTGTGTGTTTGACTCCTGCTTGCATCAGACAGGCAGGCTGACAGGATAGATCTTTTGAAGAAATTATTCAGTGACTACCAGTTTAGCCATGGGAAGAGGCACCTTTTATCAAAAGAGGGAGCAGAAGAGTGGTTGTGTGCACATCAACTGCCTCACTACCGCCCTACAGAAGCAGAGGGAGGTTAGCTCAAGATTTATGTTAAAGTTCTCCATCTGGCTCCAAATCAGACCACAGACTCACTGAACTACACTAGCTCAGTGAATTGTGAGAGCCACCAAAGAACACAGTGGAAGTTACACAAAGGTTCACATTAATCACGGTTCTGTATTGCCAGCCTGGCTGCTAAAGGCAACTTCTACTCATAGACATGCTCCTAAAGACCATGAGTTAATTTGACAAGTTCATTTAATGTTATTCATTCACATCCTACAAGCTGACTGTGTGTAGTAGTAGCATGTAATAGATACAATCAGAGTAGCATAAATGAAACTGTCTTCACCAGGGCCAGTTCACTGTGAACTGGTCAGTTTGGTCTGTCTTCATGTTACAAGACTGTTACAATGTCCTGTATGTGACCAAGCCCTCCAGAGTCTAATCTGGGATGGAGAGAGCATTTTTCCATAGCTGTTTCCCCATCTCTCCCTGCAGACATCAGCTAACCTGTGTCCTGGGGGGGCTGCAGGAGCTTTGGAAGCAGCAACAGCACCTGCCCTACCTGCTCTTCTGGGCATCCCCACCCTGGGGGACTTTCAAGACTCCTACCTATGGGGCAGCTGAGATCTATAAGAACAACTTTGTTTGGTGGTGTTTACATGAAGCTTGAATATGCTTTGTGTTTTCACTGTTTTCTTTGTGCAATTTTTTCCCCAAAGGAGAAGGGTTTGTGCTATTGGTTCTTATGCAGTAGCCCTGAGTTCCTACATTTTGTTCACCTCTTTCTTATGTTCTCTACTGCCTTATGAAGCCTTCAGAATCACGTCCATTCCTCCAGGCTGACTGCTTCTTTTCCTTCTCTGCTCCATTGTGGTTCTCACTTACCTTCTAATGACATTCAAAAGGAAGTGCCATGCTGTCAGGCTAATCAATGCTAATAATACAGTTTAAATGATCAGCTAGTCTTCAGAGACTCTATTTAGTTGTTTTTTGATAAAGAAATTAAAGTGAAACAGAGCTAAAGTTGTAGACCTCAGAATATGTTCAGGTAGATGGGGTATATATAATTTTGATTAGGAAACACCTCACAGCAACTGTTTATGTAGATGTTTAGTGTGCCTCAATGAAAAGTGTAATTCATCTTTTCTCTGGCCTTTCCTAGCTAGAACTAAATATTGCCATTGGGATATTTTTAATACATGGAAGAATGTATTTAAGTCTCAATGGGAGGCTTCAACATAGCAAAATGCTTAAGCCCTTGTGTAACTTTAAAAGGACACAAATAGTCCCACTGAAGTCAATGGGATTTAATACACATATTTTAGAGCCAAGTTGAATCACAGCCTGAATAAATGTTGGTTTCATCTTACAGAATTGTGTGACCTGATACCCTACTTCCAGCTGTAGCCCAGTTCTGCTGACTGCTCTCCACTGTGCACAGCCTAAACACGAAACCCAAATCCTGTCTCACCTGCAGCTTAACAGCACTCAATTTTTTAAAAGTCACATTCACCCAGCATCTTATCTTTTTACCTCCTCTATTAGAAGTAGCACTTGATATGGTTATTATAAAATGAGATTCCAGGGAAAACTATTTGCCAGTCCATTTACTTTATGCACTTGCCAATCATTAATGTATCATCACCGTCATGATACAGCAGGTCCTCCTCTCTGTATCTGATAGTTCTCTCCCACAGGGTTTTTTTCTATCACCAGCATGTCCCTGCACAGCAGGAGGCACAGCAAGGAACACAAACACAACACTGTAAGGACAGGAAACCCACAGGAGCTCTTGAGAAGAAATTGCAGCCCCAGTGATTTGTACCTCCAGGGGTAGACATGGTTCTCATCTTATCTGGGGGATGTCACTGGTCATACTGGGAGCCTCTGCACCATTCTGGATGGGGCAAGAGGAGGAGATGAGCTCTCTCCCAGGCTCCCAGGCAGAGCAGAAAAGATATGATTTAAATAATTAACTCCCTGCATCTTTGAAAGGGTCAGATGAACCTACGATAGGATTATTTTCTGTAGGCAAAGTTTCTCTGTACCCTTCAAACCAACACCATCAGAGAGAGGTTTAACCACAGACAACAAAATCTCACAGCTGTGTCAGACAAGAAGCTTCATCCTTACCCTCTAGAGAAGGTTTTCCAAGCTTTTGTTACAAAAAAGGGAACAGACGAGCTAAGCAAACCTGCTTGCTTGCCAGTTTAAGGATTACAATTCAACTGAATGCCATGGCTCTGTACACCAAAGCAACTGAAATATTGACAAGGCTACTTCCAGGACTGATAGCATTGCTAAAAAAAAACCAACCACAGTAAATAGGGCAATTGACTGGAAGCTAAAATGGTGTATGTTTTCTGGGCTAAAAATTCCTTCAAAGGTATTTATTAATTCATTATTCAATGATGACGTGCATAGTGCTGCGTGCATTTAAACATGAGGCACTGCTGTAACTGCTTCTTGAAATTCTGATTTGCTTAAAATATTTAGTCCGTTTTCATGCTAATTAAGGAGCAGTCAAGAAGGGAAGCCATATAACTGTGAGAGAAAAAAAACAGATCTTCTTATTAAAATGAGACTTGCCCCTTCCGCCCTTCCCCACAGCTGAAATCTTACATGACCTTATAAATACTCTCATGTATTTTATCCATTTGAAATAATCACAGCTACAGGACAGCACAGACAGCACAGGTCAAGAGGTGAGGGATGTCAGCCATGGTCAAGAATTAGAGGTGAGATACAAAATGCAACGCAACAGCTGTCAAAAGGAAATCAAGCTGCTTGGACTCTGCCGCGTTCCAAACTAGCCTCTTTTGCTACTTCAGTAGCGATAATTGTACATCTGGCAGTGAGAATTTGAGCACAGAAGCAGCTCTCCAGTCATTTCACATTTGCAATTGTGACTGGAGGATGCCAGAGCTGGCTGACCAGCTGGGAAACAGCAGGTTTTGCCAACAGGATCAAAAGACTAATCTTTCTGAACACTGTGATATTATTACTTTCGAGGTCCAGGTTTTGGGGGCTCAGGATTTTCATCTCTCTGTTGAATTTCTCCATCTGTTTGCCACCCCACCCACCCTCTTCCTCAGGCAACAAATAAAGTCATCCACAAAAAGCTAGTCAGGGAAGAACAAGGGGCTGGCAGCTGCAACCTAAATCCCAAATTTTGTGATTGCAATTCATTTTGGACCCATTCCAATACTTAAAGTAGCATTTGTTTAGACAGTGCCTTTCTTAGGGTTTCCAAGGCTGGTTCAGACAAATGTCCCTCCTTGGCTGACAGAAGATTGACCATAGCATTGCAGCAGATCTGCCTGGAGGTTGGTACAACAGAAGAACTGCAATTCAAAGGACCATGGTAGGAAGGAGGCAGAGTTCCCATTTAATTTTACCTATCTGGCTTAAAGCAATTTTCAAAATGTTGCCCAGAAAATGGTGGAGAGAGAAATAAGTAAAACAGGTGAACCAAAAGAGAATGATGTCTGGGAAAGCTGCTGCTGCACTGGAGAGAACACTGCCCTAAGAAACTCTTTCTTTGCAAATACTTCTTGCAGCATTTCACAGTTCAACAGAAAGTATAAGGAGAACTACTCCAAGAGATTTTGCTGCAGTGAATTAGTACAAGGAGACTCCAGAGAACAGACAGGCAGCTGTATCTTCCTAGATTACTATATTCCTAGAGCAGTTTGCAAGGAATGTGAAATGGATCTGGGTGACTCTTCCCACCTGTGCAAGTTCCACGAGCAAGTTCATTACTTCTTCCTGCTCTACTATTCTGTTTTCAGTGAGAAGCACTGGCAACACTTTAGTGATACCTAATCCTCCACACACACACACAAATGGCAGAAAGGAGTTCTTTCTAGAACAAGTTTGACTCATCCCGGTGAGTCAGGCTATCATTCATTTAAGTTTGTCTGATAACTTTGAATCTCCAACTTTGGTTTGGTGCACAGATCTTTTCATTGGCAAGTGCCATAAGTTAACCCTTTACCCACTCATTAATAACTGTGATGACCTCCTAAAAACAGTGTGAGCCAAGAACTCACACTGCCTTTAGGAGCTATAACTGGTTCTTGTCTTCCCTGTGGTCTGTAGACCACTGTGAGCTCTGAAAGTACATCTGTTTGTGTAGGAACTCAAAAAGTACTTAATATCTACAAGTCATCATTTCAGCTCTGATTCTTCTCTCTGATCTCCAAATAACTATCATATGATCCACCAAAGCAGCTGCCTGACTGCCACCCACCAAAGTTGACCCCACTCTGAACCTGAGGGATTTCACTGCATTTCCATTTTGCTGGTGCTGTTCTGCCTGCTGAAATTTCTCACTGCAAATTACATTTGAGAAGATGTGCAAATATTTTAGGTGCACAATCAATATGCTGTAGATGACAAATTACAAAGTAGGAAAGGAATAGCTGGCCATAAAGCATGGATTCAGTTTTGAATTAAGAAGTCTAATGAAGTGACAGCTACCATCATGTGACATAGACATCTGATTCACTCTGCCAGTGACTGCATTATTTCAAAATAACATTTATATGGTATTTGTCTTACCCTATTCATCAGCTCCCATCAAATCAAGAGTATCCCCGCACTACAGATTCTCTATCCTTAAAATGAAGCTGTGAAAATTAAAAGGCTAAAGAGGTGAAAGTTACATTATGGATAATGCAAAAATATATGTTAATTATCCATGAATGGAACACTGCAGTGATGCAGTTTTGCAAACAGTGGTCTGCATCACCAAGCAGCGAATAACATGTGGTGTGATGCAATAGGCATGTGGGGAAAACACTTTGCAACGTTTTAATAACTATTTTCCCATGATCCTGATTTTTAAAATGATCTGACTAGTACAGTGAATCAGATGTCAGAGGAACTGTCTGTGCTCATTCTCCTGGTGTTCCCAGGATACCCAGATTCTACTCTGCCTCTGAGTCCAAGCAAGAATACTATTGCTTAGCATGTTGGCTTAGCATGCCAACTTGCCTTCTCATGCCTGTGAAGGGAATGATGCTTCTGACTTGTATTCACCAAGAAGTTTGAGCTTTGGGGGATGATATAGCCCAGTGCTGCACTTTTTCCAGAGCAAGCATTTTGTTTGTGCCATAATAAGTCTGTAGAACTGCAAATCCAGCTGATTACCTGGAATGTTAAGACACTGATAGTGCTATTCTATGAAGCCTCACCTATGAGTCTGAATTCAGTCCCACAATAAGACAAAGTTTGCACAGACTTTGGCAGCAGTTATAGCAAGTCCTCTGCTTGTTTCCACAGCAGCTCTTGCTAGGCAGCCTTGGCATAGCTTTATACAGAATTATGAATAAAATTTAGGGATTCACCTTTCCCAAGGTATAAAATTCACGATTCCAGGTCTTCACCTACAGCTTCAAACCTTTCCCCAACCAGGTGTAAGGTAGTCCATAGCTTGAACTCTCTGGAATAGGGAAAGGAGAAGGGTAGTGAAAAGGTAAAGGAATCCAGGATGCACACAGGCACCACTCTGAGCCTGTCAGAAGATCCTAAACATGATATAGGAGCCTAACTAGCAGCACTTCAACTTCACACACCCACCAGGGACAGTGGTAAAAAGTCCTCATCTTAGGACACCTGAAGAGCTGTGAGGAGACCGAAGCCACATGGCAGAAGGCTCCAGCCATTTCCACCACCTGTAATCATAGTTCTCTGGGAGGTGTTCCCCTTCCAGCTTAATATTTTCACCACTCCAGGAAGAAGAAAACTGGAGATTTTTGCCTGGAGAATTTTTCCCCAAATCAGTTTAACTATAGTAGCTGACCCCTAAATTTATTCTCGTCCTCTTCAACCTCGGTTTCAGACCAGGACCAGCCTATTGAGGCCTGATGTCTTAGAGGACCTTCCATGCATTTTTCTGACAGACTTTAGATGAAGCTTGCATTTCCTTCCATTTATGCTGGCTGGAAGAGCCAAGGCCATCACTACATGGTTTTTACATCTGGAAGTACTGAGGTGAACAACCAGATTCAGAGGTGTTGAAATGAGATGCAGAGAGGCATTTGCCTAATGAATTTGATGGAGCAAGTATGAGAAAAACAGATGGGTTTTGAAGTCTGCTCCTCTAATGGATGAAAAGGTGCTGGAATCTGGCTGTTTTAAATCAGAGAGAATAAAAAAGACTGTAAAAATAAGTGTGAATGAATGATTGGCCTGTCTCTCTTCTACATAAAAATACCATTATCTCATTTCACGTGCCACATGTTATTTACTGACTAGGTCACTGGGAAGCCTGTGTTCTCCATCCCAAATGCTGCTGCTAATACACAAATGCTTTTTTCCAGAGGGTAGATTGAGGCAGGAGTGGCTCTCCCCAGCAATAGCTAACACTGTTATTGGGGTCAAACATCTATTTAATCTGCTGTGGCTGTAGGCAAGCAGCTTATACCAGCACCTAAAACTCTTCCCAAAATAGCATCAGATCCAGACTGAGTGGAGGTGTTAATAGCTTTGAGCCAAACTTTGCCCTGTTCATGCAGGAGTGGTTGTCCCAATGGCCCTAGAAGATTTTGTTAGTCTAGGGGTGAACTTGGACAAACATGCCAATCTCAGTACTTTGCCCCTGACAGACCCCACATCATCTGTCTGTTCTCCAGTAAATGCCATGTCAACCTTCTGTGGGTTTTCCTATCAACCAAACAGGGACAGGATCATGCCCTTCTCCACCCAAGAAATGGCAAAGACCATCCCTTACCAAGGGTTTGCATGAATTGTCATTTTATTAGGTGTGACAGTGCTAGAAGTCTTGAACTGCACCCTTTGCAGCTGAATAGGCTCTCCCAGGGTGAGAGGTGCGGACTTTTTCTATCCCAGGACAAGGGGAGACAAAACACTTCCTCAGTATGTGGGGATAAGACAGTGCATAAGATGTCAGCCAGAAAAGACTGGAGTCCAAAGCCCTTCTTCCTGCATTACAGACATACAGGATAAAGGATCAAGCTGAAAAACATCATTCAGCAAATAATACAGGCACTGGGACTCAGTATGAATTTCAAGACTGAGCAAGGCTGGCTGAAAAGTAGTGTATTAAATTATTGAGAAATCAAAACAAGGCTGAATCTGCTGCAGTCCAGCCCGGCTGTCTCCCCCCACCTGTGTCTGTGCTGTAGAGGGAGGCAAGGGCAGGATTTGGTGCCAGGTCTCACTGGAGCCCTGCATCCCCTGGGCACAGACCCTCTGCAGGGCCAGCACATTTTCATAGTTTAGGAATGGTATTCCCCAATTAAGTGCTCCCACTGAAAATCCAAACCATGCGCTGCTCCCTCACTTTTCCCTCCCCCTGCGGCAGGCTGGAGAGGAGAACTGGAGGCACAAAAAGGTAAAGATCATGGGTTGAGGTAAGAACAATTTACTGGAAACAGCTATGAGATAAGAAAATGAACAGTAACAGCTATAATATGTTACAACATATGTATCTGTACACAGCTGTGTACAGGACAGGCAAATGATTCACGTGCAATTGCTCAGAACCTGCGTTACCCGACCGACAGCTCCAACCACAGGGGCCCTTTCTCTCCTCCTCCCCTGGCAATGATGTGAGGTGGTATAGAATAACCTCTGGGTCCTAGCCATGCTCCTCCTGGCTACTGCAAAAATTAACCCTGTCCTGGGCGGAATCAGGACACAGATACAGGAGGTGCTCAAAAAAGCCATTGCTTCTGCTGTTCATCACTGCACTGACGGGCAGCTACTACTGGGGGAGATACAGTTCTGCATGATGGTTTCAACATCACCACATCAACATTCTCACTACAGAATCTGCTGTTGGTCTGCTCCAGCTTCTGTGTCTCATGCTGGGATCAGGGCCTCCAGGCAGTGGCTGCAGATGCAGACAAGCCAGCAACAGAGACTGTCAGCACCACTTCACCAGGAGCCTCACATCCTCCTCCTGGTTGTCATTTCTCATTTTGCAGCCCACTGGCCCAGACCATTTGCATCTGTTGTCTCTGCAAAGTAAGTACAGAGCCAAGCTTTTGGCCACAGGAACAGTGTGGCCAGCAGGGTGATGGCAATGATCATCCTCCTGTACTCAGCATTGCTGAGGCTGCACTTCAGGTCCTGTGCTCATCTGTGGGCCCCTCACTACAAGAAGGTGCTGGAGCATGTCCAGAGCTGTGAAAGGGTCTGGAGCCAAATTCGCATGAGGAGTGGCTGAGGGACCTGAGAGGGCTCAGCCTGGAGAAAAGGAGGCTCAAAGTTCAAAGGCTAACCTTGCAATTCAGAGCCGAAGGCATATCCCCACTGGAGAGAATCTTTTACCTCCATAACCACTCAGAGGATGTGGAGAGATGCAGAAATTAACACAAATCTCACTGCGTAGGGGAACTTGCACTGTGAAAACAACATCATGCCTAATTCTGTATTCTCCCAGGTTAAGGCAGATAAAGTTCAGCTAGCAATCCAGCTTCAACCAAAGCAAGAGTCCTTGAAAACTAGACTCTGACTCCAGCAGAACAGACATATTTATTTATAGAAATAGAAAGTTTTAGGCTTCTAAAAACATTTCTCAGTAAAAGGGCCTTGGATTCCACTGCATGATAAGGGAATATAAGGAATAAAAATAGGTAGAGAGCCCTGGGGTAAAGGAAGAAAAGTGAACATTAAATCTGTTTGTGAAAATACTTTTCCTTTAAAAATAATCTCTTTCAAGCACATTGGCAGCAGTTTGTTCAGCAACAAACCCAGCAACCTTAAGGAATGGACAATTTTTTGAAAGATAATTAAACAAGAGGTCAAAACATGTCTAGCTAAGCAGGTATGGCAATTACTTAGCCTCAATGCTTAACAGTAGCTGAGAGACAAATTTATACAGCACCCTTCTGGGCAGTTTAGGCTTTCATTTTCCTATTCCAGTGGCTTAAACACTTCTACACTAGCTAATACCTAACCTAAAATGAATCAGCCTTTTCTCCTTGTAGGCAGGCTAAAAAGACAACCCAAAAGGTTTCCCAGGCTGTGGGAAGCTGACACTCCAAAACCTCTCCAAGCCTTTGACCTCCCCAGGTCCTGATTCTGGAGATGATTCTACCCATTCTGATCCAGACAGTCTTTAGGTCTTATTACTTGGCCTAAGAAACCAGATGCAGCCACCTTAATGCCCCTCAGAGCTTCCATCAGCATTGGAAGAGGCACGAGGAGAGCTCCTGTCCTTTCCTCCTGACACCAGGGAAGAAGAGTTGAAGCTGGTTGAGGAGCAAAGAGGAAAATGGCAGATGGGAAATAGGAACTAGCACAGGGGGATAAATCTGCAATCACACTGCCTTCACTACTTATTAATTAGTCCTGCTACCTTGGGATAGATAAATCATTGAAATATTGGGGCAGGGAGGGGGCATTTTGGACCCTATTTGGAGGCCTCAACGCTGGGGTTTGTGGCTCCTCATGGAGATGTAATAATACAGCACCCTTTTGTATTGCATAGAGAAATCTACTTGAATCACTCCAAGCTATCAAGCCAGAGCTAAGCCTTCACATTTGTCTTATTCCCAAGAAATATTCAGCTTCCTTCCCCCCTCCCCCAAGAATTACATACATCACAGCTTTGATCTCGAGGGGAACGAGTGCAAGATAAATGCTTCCCCTGATGGTTAATAATGAAGGCTTAGAAGGGAGCACTGGGCAGCAGGTAATACTAGATGCTAAATGGGCTGCCTGCTGTAGAGGCAGTAGACCAAAATGCTTGACCTCGTCTTCCCCAAGGCACCTGCCATTAGTCCCGGATTCATGGCTTGCCTTGTGTTGCCAGTCAAGAAGATAAACCCGTGAACACCAGCCTCTTCAGAGCAGCAAAGTGAAGTGCTGTTATGCCAAGAAAGGCAGGCAGGATGATTCAGAGTTGCTTTTAAATTACAGGCTTCCTTCAAAGTGCCAGCCATCTGCAGTCACACAAGCTGCAAGACAAGCGCCTAGGGGAGACAACTCAGTTTCTTTACTAAATGAAGTGGAAGAGGCACCTTACTCACTCTCACCCGCTCTAATTGCTGCTGTTTTCATCAATTTTTAGGCCTGAATGTTGAATAAGAAATAGAGTTCCTATTTTAAAACCATCCTCAGCTCTTCACTCTGTGCAAAGTCAATGGGAAATAGAAAAAAAATCAAAAGTTTTGATTCGTCAGATTCCTGAGGATGCTCATTGCCTTTCACAGGGACCCACGTGGCAGAATGGGTTTCTGTCTCCATGATGCTGCTGAAGACACACAGTTTCCGCAGACTGTCGGATTTCAGGTGTTCAGACAGAAGTGGGCAAACCTCTGTGACTAATTCAGAGGGCTTTGGGGACTCTTCCCCTGGTACAGGGTAAAATAATTGCTTTGAAAGAATTGCTTTGAACCTCCAGCCTAAACTACACAGCAGGAGCCACAGGTCATCCCAATACACCATTTTTTAATTCCACATCAATGCTAAATGCATCTAGAATTCTGCAGCAATGATACTTGACCATGACCTCTATTATTGTGCCAGTGACCATTCACTTATATTTCCAGTGTGAAGATGCTTGCTTTCAACTTCCAGGATGTCATTAGAGCTTTATCTGCTATATTGAAAGGGCTCCCCTTACAACCTTTCGTTCCAAATGTGGAGAGTTCAGACTCGCCTTGGTTAACACAAAACTGTTATTTTAATAGCAAAGCAAATTGCTCAGGTTTCTCACAACTTGGCATGATAATGAATCCTGCCATTATTTTGGAAAACCTTCTTATAGGGGACCCTGACTAACCCCAACCCTTTCTGTAACTGCTGACCTAGACAGACTCTTCATATAGCATTCCACAGAGGGAATGTCCCCTTCCCAGACTGTGTCCCCTCAAGGACCACACTAACATTTCAGCTATAGGTGAACTCATATTCAGTAATTTTTTTCTACTGACCATCCTTTGCCATCTCTCCCTATGCTGCTGTCCTGATTTGTGAGCTGGAATCTCCTTGCCAGTCCCACTTCCAGTCATCTGATAAGTATCATGAAAAGGGAAAAAAACCCTGAGCTCTGGAGAGCATCTACAGTGCCAGCAGCTAACAGTGATCATTCAGAGAACCATTAGTTAGACAGTTTTTAATCCATCTAAACCACAAAATGTTCATTTTTACACTCTCTAGTTACTTAATATGAAGAGCTCTGAGGTACCAAATTATATGTCTTGCAGAAGTCTGTGTATATTCTATTGTATCAACCCACATATTTTCATCAACTAAACTTGTAAATTCACCCCAAATATACTACATTGATCTCCTTTAAATAGATAATAGGATATTATCTATTCTCAAACAGATTCCTTAACCCAAGTAGGAATGAAGGAAAGTTTTCCTCCTATAATTCACTATTCAGTCTAATTCTTTGAGATTTCTTTCAGATAACATCAACAATCCATAAAATTCGTGATGCTCTCCATACATTCAAAATCCAACAGGTTTAGTCACTGTTGTATTTGCATTAGCTTGAAGCATAAACACCAAAGACTTAAAAGAATCTCTATTTGGAGCAGGTAAAAAAAAAAAGGACAGAAAAAGAAAACAGCAACAAAAATAACTCCTTCCCTCTGCATCTTAATGCAAACCCAAATTCATTTTTATTTCAAAACACTGGTTGTTTTCTGCTGTTAAATATACCACAGAGGCCATAGAAGATTACAGAGATCTGCCATATTCTATGTAATGTAAAAGAGAGAAACGTTTGAGGCTCCTGACAGATTATTCACACATTCAAGCATCAGTAGAATGACGATGAATCAAATTTGCAGGATGGTAAAAACAATGGAGAGAAACTATGTCTCCTTATGGTGCTGCACAGGCCTATTTTTCAGAAGAGCTTGTTTTAGTTCAAAGTTTCCTTTTATAAGGAATAATTAATCAACAATGAGATATAATTAATGTTAATCATGTAGGTCAGATTCTACTGAACATTTACATATCTTCAGGTGGTTGAGAAAGTGCTCAAGGAAGACTCCTGCTAGAATAAATCTTTTATCAGAATGTGCTGCTGTTTCTACTCCTAGAGGTGAAACAGCAATCAGCTTAGCTCACTGAGCTTCTATTTCTACAGCCAAGGACCAAAGGCCTCAAAGACATGCAATCCGCTCCTCAAAAGATCAAAAGTAAAAGACTGAGGTGCTCTGGGGCTGACTGCAAAATCAGAGATGTGTTCCCATTCTCTACTTCATTTTACATGCCACTTTCAGGGACTTGGACCATCTCTACAACTGGCAATGGGTCTTTCCACACAAGAAACACTTCCCTTAATGACCACAGAGCAGTTGCCTGCATAAACCTTGCACTTTGTGATCACAGACACAGCTTTGCCCCCTCCCAGCCCAGTCCCAGGTTGTCTACTGTTCCATCCAGTTGCTTTTATCATGTTTTGCTTTTAAGTGCCTTTTTAAACCACTTTTCCTCCATCTGCTCCCCCATTCCCACTGCTACTGGGCAGTTCCTAAACTCTTCTTTTACTCTCAAGTGAGAACTTGCCTCTAAATTCTAGCCCATATTTATTTTTTACTGCTTTATCTGCTCTTAAATAACTGTTCCCTTCCTCCTGCAGGATATAAAATTCAAATTTAAAAAAACCCACAAAACAACAACAAAATACCCAACAAGATCTTGTCTCAATCTTGTAGAGTATCTCCAACCTGCAAGCTATGCACACACTGGAAAAAAGTAAATTTGCTCTTTTCAGCAGTTATGTGTTTTGTAGATTTTAAGAGAGAATCGGAGGGAAAAACTGATATGGACAAGAAAAATAAAGACCTGTGCCAGCTCAGCTTGCTTAGGCTTCTACAGAACCTGTGCTGGAAAAAAGGTGTTACTCAGATTTAACTCTGAATAAATTACCTTCTGGATGGCTTAAATTCCTTCTCTTGATAAAGAGAAAGCTTCCCTCACCCCAGGCAGGATCACTGCTCGGTGGTGGTGGTTTTACAGGAAGCAACATGCAAAAGAAATCCACAACCAGATCTTTCTATGCTGGAGCACACAGGGAGAGGTCTACTCCTGGGAGACAGGGATGGGAATATGGGGATGGTGACTGCAGGAGTTCTCACACTGTCTAGTTGGGAGCAAGTAGAAATCCCACTTCTGTGTGGGTAACTGATATTTAAAGCCTGCAGAGGTGGGATGCAGTGCATGAACCTCAGGGCTACAGCAGATTTCCCTACAATGTACTTCTTTCCCGAATTACTTACTTCCCTTCTGGTATGTTTTAGCTTTAGTGGCACACATTGCAATTTGTTTCTGATGAGTTTGTCACTGTTTAGAGCAACAGTGAAGGCACAAATGGCATTTAGAACTTTCAACAGACAGATTAGAGGCATTAATTAAAACTCATTTGATTTCAGGCACAGTAATTTGTTTTCCTTTATTTCACTATCAACAATTTTGATGCCACCTTATCTTTTGCCATGAAGTCTGACTGCAGCAGCCCTTTTAGCAGAGGGCTCAGTTACCAAGAATCTAGTGTCTTCTAGCACCAGAGAGAAGGAGACCAGGCCATTTAGATGGCAAGACAGAGGGAGTGTCTTCACAGGCTGAACTAACAGACTTAAGAGGGAGGGTTGAACATACACTGTGCAAACAAGCTAAGTGGCTCAGGTGAAGACAAGGTGCATTACCCAGATTTTTCATAGATAAGCAAATAAATTCCACACTTGTGAGAAAGACCTATCTCATTTAATGGATAATATTTCCTTTATCAAGCTTTTTATTGCTCCATCTCCCAGAGAATTTCACTGGCAATTCAGTATAGGGGAGCTTTAATGCATGACAGGAACACACTGTGTCCTGTACAGACCCTCCAAAACCACTGCTGCTCTTATCACAAGGGAGTTAGACTGAGAGAGGGGTCAGGGAGCTGAATCAGCTCCCTACAAAACCAGGGCTCTCTGTCCTGGCTCTGAAACTATTTCATTGCACTGTCATTCCAGTGCCTCCATCTCCCCTGCCTCTTCACTGTGAATTCTCGTTGAAGAGGTTTCCTCTCCCTGTACATTGGTACAGATGATCTCTGTGAAGCCCTTATTTCCTCTGAATTTTGTATATATTGATGAGGTGCTGGCACACACACAAAAATGCAGGACTTTCCCATAAGAATAACTTCTAAAACATTCACTGCTAAAACAACCTGCCATGGTCCTTCTAGTCGTGGTTAACCCCACAACTTTCACAGAACAGAACTTCTCAGAAACTTACAAATAAGACCATTTTCTACCACGAGATAATTTTCTTTGGGAAGTCACATTTTAAATGAAGGTTTTCACCATTCCCCTCTCCCCAGAAGCTATCAGCCACCTCCCCAGGCAAAGCAATGGCAGCTCCATTTGCACTACCAATTCAGGGGGGTTCTTTTGCAGCTGACAATTTGATGAAAATGAAATTTGAAATCCTGTTCATTAATCGCATCTTCCTTCTGCTCACTACTGTGTAGAGAACTATTTTTAAGTTTTTAAGCTCTTTTTCTTTCTCTTTTTTTTTTTTAAGAAAAAGTACAGGTAGTTCAATCAGCGCATGGCAAGATAAAGTTTCTCCAGATTTCCAAAACCTCTCAAGTTATTGTCCTCTGAGATTACAACAAGTGGTTTCCTACATAGCTAAGGCAAGGGAAAAACAGAATTTAAAATAGAACAATAAGCCTCCAAGGGCCCCCCATCTGAAATGAAGACCATGAAGTACATGAAGAACTCAATTTGGGGAGCAACTTGGTGGATCTGCCCAGAGCAATACCAGCATTGCTCCTACAGGATCAAGCCATGAGAAAGAACCACAAAAATTTGTAGGGCAAAGGAGGTTCGAGGAAGGAAAAAAACCCAAACTCCATTCTAACTGTACTACATAGAAGACAAAAGTGCCAATCATTTTTCCAAACACTGTAATCTGAAGTGGCATTTTCTCTTTGTTTTTAGTCGAATGGATTGTTTCCCTCCTTAGAACGGGGCTGAGCCTTTTAACATCACTACAGAGTCGAGACACTGCTAATAAATATTTAAAGTCTCAGAGCTTTAAGTGAAAGGAAGGATTTGTTGGATAATATTTCATTTCCCCTAAACTGTTTATTCACCATTAAAATTGAAAATTTTAATTTTATGGGGATTGCTCAGAGAACTGATGTTCAGACACTTCCCCACGGAACCCAAGACCCAGGAAGGTAGTCTGTAAATAACTGCCTTGGAAATAAACTTCTGTGAATTGGACATAACCCAGATCAGATTTTCAAGTGTGTTGTAAATTACCCACAGCCAGGGCATAGGTCAAACATATTTACTAGCGTTGAGCTTCTTTCCTCAGATTTACCTCCCAGGAGTATCTGAAACCAGGAGCAGAGAATACAGAGGCCTGAGGTTCAGTTTTGCTCACCTCCAGCCCCAGGGGGTTATTTATTCCCATGCTGACACAGCAGTTTTGTCTCCTGGCCTTGCACTGGTGCAAATAACCGTAACAGCAAGAAGCATTGTTTGAATTTTTCTATTATATTAATGCTGAAAAGATTTTTTGTGATTAAGGACTGCTTATGACTAAGCTGACTTGAACAGTACTATGATAGCCTTAGAGACATGCAGGAGATCAGAATTATATAGGATCAGATATGGGAGAAAGAAAAGAAGAGAGGGATTGCAGCAACACTCCCCCCAAGAGGGGACAGAGGGAGCTGACAGATCTCCTCAAAAGGAGTGAGTAGTGGAAAAGTGGGATAACTTGCTATTTTAGGTGCCATTTAGCAGAATTTGGCCCTAAACCTGCAAGATCAAGATCGGTTCTTGGACAACTTGAGCAAGATTGTGTTGAGTAAGATGGGAATTGTGTTCCCATCCTATATTCCTTGCATGGTGCAACATTAGCTGGAAAACTCAACACCTTGAAGACAAACACTCGGGTCTATATTGATTATAGGAAGAGCATATGTAGCATTTACCTGTCAAATCAGGATTCATTGCTGAGAGCTGTAATGCTTTTTAGAAGCACACATCACAAACTCTTCATGTTTCCATGAGTTTGACACAGGTTTAAAGATAAAAAGCTGATGTGAAGAGGCACCCATCAAAAACCCTTGGGAGATGCTTTTTGTGATTTCTGAGATAATCCTCTGAGGTTTCAAATTATGATCTAAGCCTGAGCTGTAGAACTCATGAATTTTTTCAGAGATAAGCCTAATTTAGCAAAAGTGTGTCATATATTAGACATTGCATCTTTTAACTGGTGGTATTTCCATGTGAGATATTTCTCTTAAGAAGTTTACAGTAGGCTTCAGCTCAAACAGTTGTATAACCTTAATTGCAAAGAGTGCCAGACCAAGACAGAGAATTTCCTCAGATAGGACAGGAATGCTGCTCTTTAGCAGCATTCTTTGTATTAGATTAAATGCAAAACTTTCAGGGCATCTGCAATTTCAACTAAAAGTTCAGCCAGTGCAAATCTGATGAAGCACCACTGCACTCGGTACCATCACCTCAGGTTGAAGCCCTTATGTGCCCCTTGCATCCTTTTGTCCATCCATCCTCTTACTGTCAAGGCTCCCAATATCTTCTGAATGAAGCACAGGTCTGACTTTATAAGCATGAAACAGAAATGGACACTGAGGTGTCATTTTCCCATTGCACTCAGAGTGTAGGTGTGTACAATTCCCATGGAGTCAACAGAAGGAGAAAGCCCAGCCATATCCCCAGTGCCTCATCTCTGAGTCTCTGAGCCTCCAGAAGTGTGTCTTTCCTGCAGCTATAGAGTCTGTGGTCCCCGACTTGGCTATTCAAATTAGGAGACTAAATTCAGGAAGATAAACCCAAGCTTCTGTGCCTGCATTGCACCAAAAAGTGGAAAACTCACCTGCAAAGAGTCACAACAGATCTTTATGTCAGCAGGTTCCCTCCTCCATCTGGGAGGTGACTGCACCTTACACCAGTGAAAATCACCCCTCTAAAGCAATCCTAGGTTCTCAACTGCCATCCTTCCTGAATTTTCAAAGTAGTGCCCAAGCTGTGCCGAGGAGTTTGGCTACCTCTCCTGGTGGATTTGGCTGCAAATTAACCTTCATAGCAGAGCCCTGTTGGCTTTGTGAGAACTGGCAAGTCAGAGCATCCAACCATCCATTAGTGAATGCTGTTAGCAGGAGAAGCACTGCAGGGCACTAGGTCAGGGAATAGAAGAGAAAACCCAAGTAGGTCACACTCACTAGAAATGCCAATTCATTCTTAACTATTCATCTTATCATACACCTCTGATGGGCCTGGGATTTCAGGAGAAAAATTAGTGTCTCCCCCTGGAGCCAGAGTGGTGGTTTCATTCATCATATGTGTTGATGAGAGCAGACAATGGAGACTGTGAAGTCCCTTTCTCTGAATCTTAACTATCACTGCCTCTTGCAGCAGGTCCAAGAGTCATGAGGAGGGCTCTCATCTTCTCCAGTTCCCTCTCAAGTCAATCAGCTGGAAGGGGTGTTCTAAGATCACATTTATTAAGTAGAGGATAAATTTCAAGTGCCACTGCTTCAAAGTGCCTGTGACTCGGGGAGCTGCCTAGTGGAATCAATTAGGGATGCACATATTAGAAATATCCCTCTGTCTTCTCTGCATATCCTCCCCTCAGATATCAGTGTTGATACCACAGAGAGTTTTGTCCCTAAAGGGCAAATTATAAAAACAGTAGAAAGAAAAGGAGCTGGTAAAAGTGAATAGGACACAAGGATGCTCTTGTACAAGTAGAAGATAGAAAATTCAGATGGTTAAAGCAAAGAAAATGAACAAGGGAATACTCACAAATGTTGACATAAAAAAATGGTCAAAAGGACAACACTGAATGTTATTATTTTAAGATTTGTGTGGAGTTAAGTGGAAGGGCTTTGGCTATGGTGGTGGGTTTGGATGTGCTAGCTGAGACTCCTTTCACCCCAGTTTTAATATCAAAAAATAAAGTTTGTCTTATAGTGTGAGCTGTCAATTGAGCCTGCTTTTCAACAGAAAAGGAGAGAAAGAGAGAGACACCTCCCTCCTCACATCAGAGCAAGGCAAGATTAATCCTTTCCTGTCAGTGAAGAAGGAAACAAGCTGAGCTGGATGCAAGCCTGGGGCAGGACAAGCCTCCATCCCACACACGTGCCTGGCCTGACAGGGGTTGTGTCATCTCGTGCCAATACACAGTGTCAACCCAGCTTTGCAGCTTATATTTAATTTAGTTCTTGCTCTATACATTGATGTTTGAGCTTGTTAATCTACCTGACCCATCAAAACCTGCAAGAGCTGCTGCCTCCTCTGAGCTTTTTCACTGCTTTATCCAGAGTTTGAAGTGGAGATGGTGAATTCTAAATTTAGAGTGACTTCAGCAGCACGCAGTGTCTACTCGTGCTTGCACTCCACTGTCTGAAAAGATGATGACCAAACCAAATCCAGATTTCCTTTTAATCTGGCCTATTTAAATCAAACTGGAAAGAAAGATACTAAAGCTGCTACTGTGAAACGTGCTGCTCCATGAATTAGTAACTGTGTTTATCTTCTACATTGGGGATTTTTTGCCCGTGTTGCTGTTTTCTTACTGCCACTCAAAGCGAGGAGCTTTTATTTGAATGAGACTGTTTCAAAGCACCTTTACACTCATGTAGAGTCAGGGACTTATTTACTTTCTGACAGTTATTTACTTCCCGTAAATATTTCACAGCCACAGGATCTCCCAGATGAAAGCAGAGTTTGCTCTGTGCTCCTGTTCTGGAGTCTAATTAAAAACGGAATAAAATGGGAGGGACAGAGCTAAAGTGCTAACTGCCATGGATGTGTCTAGAGGGAATTCAGCAAGGGAGCCTGCTTCTTGGCACAACTATTGAAGCATAAAAACAGAGAAAAAATGCCCAACACAGAACTGAAAGCCCTGAGATGGATGAGAGGAGAGGCTTTCAGAGACAGGAGAGCTGACACTGCTCCTGTACAAACTGTCTGCTGCCATCACTGAAAAGTTGGTCCTCGTTGCTATTTCACATCACCAAAGCCAGACCCCTCCTTTGGCCTAAGTACTCCTCACACAGCACAGAACTGAAGTCACCAACAGCATCTCCATGTGCCTGCATCCCCACCAGCCCAGAGCCACCATCACAGGAACAAGGCTTCTGCATCCTGGAAAGCTGAGGGCACATCCTCGCCTGGGGCAGGTCACTAATGCCACTGATGTACAAATACACCTTAGTACCTATAGAGGTTATAGGACTTTTAGCAGAATTGGTACTTTCTCCAGCATGTTAATCACTACAACAGAATGTTTGGCACTGCAAAGGACTCCATGCCTGTGCTACCTTTATATTTGGATAATTTCCCACACTCACTGCTCCAGAAAAAGCCAGGGACTTCGAAGTGATCAAATAAAGAATAAGAAAACAAAGATCAAGCATTACTTTCCCTGGCTTTTTTTTTTTTTTTTTTTTTTTGTCAGAAATGCCTTGTTTGCTGTTGGTTAAGGAAAGATTACTTACCACAGCTGTGTAGAGGGCAAGGATAAATTGCTAAGGGCTTTGAGTGAGGATTTTTCACTTAAAAGAGTGCATTTGGAGACAAGGGAGATTATGAAAAATCCTTTAACATGATCCTCAAGCTATCAGACTGTTTAACATTATTGATCAGTGCAGCCAGAGCACATTTTAAAAAAAAAATCTATCAGATTAAAATGGAAATAGATTTCTTGTTCTGATTTCTCATAAACTTCATTTCACTTTGCATCAGGGATCTTCTCTGAAAGAGGAGCAAGTCCCCAAGCCAGAGGTGGTGGCCCTGGCAGGAATATGCTGCCCTACATCTCTGCCAGCTCATTCTGCCTTGGACACAAACACAGGCCCAGCAACCACATGTGTGTGATGGTTCTGTTCGAACAAAAAAAGGGACATTTTTCAATAAAAGCCCTAAACCTAACACCTCAAATGAAAAGAGACATCTCCTAACAGCTCATTGCTACAGAAATCCTATTTAATAAGAAGGAACATGATTTGGGTGTGTTTTTTTAAGTACCCTTCTTTTTTAATACCTTCTTTATAAGTCAAAATATATGCAGATTTGATTGATGTCATCCAGCTGAACAGCAAAGCTTTCATCTCCAAAGTGCCCATGATGGGGATCACAATTCTGTGGATTTTGTGTGCAAAATAAATAAAAAGAAGGACTTTTCCTTCAAATTACTGCCCCAGAAGTTGTCAGCAATAGTAGTAAACAATAGAAATTATTTGTATTAATAGCTATGTTTATTCTAATGATGTTGGCATTTTCTGTGAAGATTAGTTGGCAATAATGTTGCAAATACTATTACAAGGGAAATATGCACTATAAACCTAAAATAATTTGACTGACCTATGTTCTGAAGTAAAATATTTACGGTAATGAGATTCTAATTATCCCTTGTTATGGCAGACCATTCTCCACACTCCTCTTTATTGATAGGAGATGTATTGTTTCAGCATTTTAACTCAATTTATTTTCTCACATTTGCATTTTCTTATGCATGGAAAATGAGAGATGATCATTACCTTCTTCACTTTGCATTCAATTTACATCAACAGCACATTACCTCATCCTAACTCATTTATCTACCACGGAAATTTGATAACAAAAGCTACTGTCAGTGATGAATAAAGATTGTTTCAAATGAAGCAAGAAGAAACAAGATGAATTATAGGTTTCAGGACCTTTTGTTTGCTCAAGAAAGGGAAGATAAAGGATTTTTTCCACCTAGGCAACACGGATCTCACAAGGCTTTAACTCACATTCAGAATCTTCTATTTACCTGCAGCTGATCAGTCTGTGTTGTATACAAAAGTAACTCCAAATACCCATGCAACCATAAATGTCTCTCCCATTTTCTTCATGAAGGAACATTCTTAATTTTTTGGACTGAGTGCACAGAATTTATGGTTCATAAGCTCAAGCAAACACTTTAACAACTACCCAAAGGTTATTGTAACCTCATAGAAACTAATAGCTCTCCAGCCTGGAAGACACTTCTCTGGGTGGTGTTTGCCTGCTTGTGAACACTCACAGCACCATGAAACACACTGTTGGATACCCTTGCACTGGCAGTAGCAGAATATCCACCTTGCTTTGCTGGAAACTAGTGAAACCTGCCAGATCCCCTCTTCCAGCTCCCCTGCTTTAACAAGCCATCAGAGCCTTGAGGTTCTTGCTGCTTTTCCCAAGCCTAGTACTAGAGCTAAGCCAATACCAAAAGGCAATAGCATAACCAGCACATTACAAATGGAGTTCTGCTTTAAAACACCTCTGCCTAAGACTTTTTGGTAGCTGGGCAAGCCCCAAATGTGCACAGGTACAATGATGGATTCCAGTTCTGCCCTGTGCATGGTGAAGTGGGGGGAGAAGCAGAAACTTGGAAGCAGGTTTTGAGGAACAGGTCATTGATGGAAAGCCCACAAGCACTCCCTGGAGTGGGAGGAATGATTTTGTCTTACATTCCTTACAGCTCCCCAAAGGAGGGAGGTCAGGGGACAGTTTTGGCTTTTCCAGAAGTTTATGTTTCATTTATTTATTTTTTTTTACAATAATCAGTGTTTTCCCAAAATAGGTCTTTTACCTTGAAATAGGTCTTCATACTGAGGGAAAGTCAGAAGAAGGGAAGAGATGGGGTTTAAAAGTTGTAAGTAACCCTCCACTAAATATGAATGGTTTCATGCAAACCCCCACCCTTTCTTTTCTGTATGAAAACCTACTATTTTTCCTATTTCCCTCATCTTCCCTTCCTTTGAGTGTACTCTTTGGCCAGTGTGGATCAGGAGCAGCCTGTAGACCTGCCCTGGGCAGCGGCTTCTCTACAGCCAGGAGCCTGCCTGCTCTCCCTGCTCCAGAGTGTCACTTCTCAGCACATCCCTACACCAGCCAGTGTCCGAGCCACCGAGTAGCAGGTTCCTTCCTGCAGCCTCAGGTACAGGACCTAGGAAATTCCATATGTGTCCAGGGTTTGCCCCAGCAGACCTGGATAATGGACCAATCACCTCACTTCATCCAGGTTTTTAATTAGGTAACCCATCCTGGCTGACACAGCCTTGCTCCAAGGCTGCCTGGTCTCTGAGAGGGAACATTATCTGCAGGGTCATCTTCAAGGGAATTGCACCTGCTCTTTTTGATGAAACATGGACTGTGGTGAAGTCTTTGAAAATGCTACTGTTGACTTTCAAATGGTCAACATCCCCTGGGTAGGAATGGGAAATTCAGTGCCTTAAAGAGGTTCTCTGAAGCTCAATTAATTTATTCTTGAGCTATACTCAACCCCCAAACATGGCAGTAATATCCCACACAGCAGAAGACGAGCCCAAGGACTGCAAAAACCTGGCTTGTTTCTTGCACGTGGACGTGCCCCCTCCAATAGCACCCAAGCTGTCATTTCAAGCTTCAGCAATGGCACATCTGGGGACCTTAAATTAAAGGGTTACCCAGAGTCAATAAACAGGCACTTGCACTTTGGAACTATTGACTGAGCTCCACCACACGAACAAGTTGTCAGCGAGAGGTTTGGGCGGTGGGAAGAAGATGGCAAATATCCCCCTCGTACTCTTCATTTGTCTTCTGGCAGCTTGTCTTGGTGATGAAAGTACAGGTGAGTCCATTTAAAACCTAGAAAATCCTTCACTTTTGGGTACTGGGTGTTACAGACACTGGCAAAGAGACAGTTTGTCACTTGACAGTGGGACAGCTTGTGCAGTCTTATAAGAGAGGACAGCTCAGAGGGATTGCTGCATTTCATAGCTCCTCCTTAAAGCTCTGGTTCTTTTCTTGGGAATGAAATAATAGTTTTTATGCTGATTTTACACAGACCGTGTCACAGGGATTAATTTTAAGAATGGAATTTTTCTTAGCTTTTTTTTGCAGCTTTTAAGCTTTCAGAGCTTGATTCAGCCATTTTAGAATGCACACACACACACACAGAAGCTAAAAAGGGGAGAGAGTTGCTCATGGAGTAACATCCACACATCTTTGTGCGCCATCACTTTGTCCTGGAGTACAAACAAGTGCTCACATCCATAAAACAGTCATTGGATTTGCCACTGCAAGGATTGTTTAAAGCTAAGCCCAGCGTGAATTTAACAAAGACTGTAAGATGCAGCCAAAACTGTAGACAAGATAGAGCAGTTGATGGATGTGGGCAATCACACATAGTAATGCAGGCTGTTGCTTGATTTATCTGTAGCAGCAACAGTTCCAGCAGAGTCTGGTTCACATCCAGCGTGAGTTCTTGTTTGCTGCAAGGCCGGTCTTTCTTCTTTCATTAAAGCATTGCTAGTAGCAGGTTAAAAAAAGGCTCTTTCCAAAATGTTTGCTAAGCAGTGAAAAGTGAGCAGAACCTCATATTGGTACCACCACCCACTCAGGTGTACCCACTATAAAATACAGTACTCAGCTGGCAGGACAGGTGTGCCCCCCCCAACACTTGGCCCAGAGACCCATCTCACCCTATCAGATACTGGTTCAGAAGCTGGTAAATCATGTGTGAGTGTATTCTTAGTGTGAGGATGGTTTCCAGACAGGTGAGTGCCATTCCTGTCACCCCACAGGGCCTGCAACCTTCAGTCCAAATCAAGTTTTGATTGTAAAGCAGCATGTGGGATGAGTAAGCAATGGAGAAAACCTAGAGGGATATGAGGGAAGGTAAAACTTCATTCATTAAAATGAGTTCCCTCCATTAAATGGGTTAATTACAGCAGGTGCTTGGCATATCCCACTGGGAAGAGAAGAAGGAGCATGTCTGACACAGCTGCCTCACTCCATGCAGGGCAATGTGCAGCTGTGCCCACACCATGTTCCCTGGGCACTGAGCATGTGGGGAGCCCAACAGGGTGACAAAACCAAAGAAGGCTGCTCCATCATTCTCACCTGAGCCTTTCCAGCCCAGCTTGGGGTCAAGCTGGAGGGTGAAGCCCATGCCAAGAGGAGAAGGGGGCAGGTCTCCCCCAGCCAGGATGTGCAGCCACACAGCTGGGGAGGCCAACCTGGGTGTACATTCCTGTCCCACATGTAAACCACAACCCTGAAGCTGGGAAGGGACCAGCAGTGTTTAAAACAAGCCTGGCTTCATCAGAGGTCAGTGCTTTTCATTTTAACCAAAACCACACTGGCATGAGGAAAGCAGAGGTGCAACCTTGCTGTACAATGATTAAAAGCTGTTAGTTCAGTATCTTGCAGAAAGATCTGACAGTGAAAGGGCTTGTTACACTGTCAGCGGAATGGTGTCAATCAGACCAACCTGCCTGGGGCTCATGAGAGCTCAACAAAGCTGATGACCTGAAGGCTTTGTGAGGTTGGGGTCTGCTCTGCATCGGGTGCAGGAGTTAGCAATGAGATGGGACAAGTGGCTGGTACTCACTCCTCACTCTCCTGTATGCCCACCTGGCTGAGCTTATGCTCTCTTTAGCCCTCAGAGGGATCAGTCCAACAGGTGCCCAACACCCTACCAGCACAGAGCCCTCAGGAGGGCCCGTGTCCCGAGTGGCCACCAGCAGCTCCAAGAGCTGCTCTACTGTGCCATCTGGTGACAAAAAGGGACACGCTGCAAGTGCTAAGGGAGGGTGGAGAGAGAGGAGAAGCTGGGGAAGCAAAGTGGGGAGCTCCTTCGGGTGAACAATGTGTTTTAAAGCAGTGGGATGGGGTAATAAGAGTCCTCAGCAGAGATGGGGTTCTCTGTTAAGGGAGTCAGAAGCAGACTCTGGCAGGAGGCTGCCACAGGATGGCAGCTGCTGTTGTCTCTGCTGATGGGACGCATGGCCCAGGAGCTTGGCCAGCCCACTGAAGGATGCACGCACCCTTGTTGACATGACAAAGCCCAGGGGGTGAGGAAGGCTCATGCCACCCTTTCTGTCAGCAGGAAATGGTGGGACCCAGGCGCATGGGCAAGGAGGAGGAGCAGGGAGAGAAGTAAATGGCCCGTCCCTTCCAAGGGCTGCAGCTGCTTGCAGAGGCAAATGGCCTTTCACAGCCAAAACAGGCAGAGGCAGCTAAAGCAGGACAATTTCTGTGTCCAAACAAGACCTCACCAAGTAGCAGCATGAAAAAGCCTACTATTTTCCCCTCTCAAACAGCTTATTCCAGTCTGTGCATCTGTAATAGGAGCTACACCCTCTGCTTTGGGGTATTTTAACCATCAAACTTCAGGGCTCCCAATCACTGTCTTGCCATCAGTCATTTCTGTCTATTGACTATTTTGACACTTGATTCTCCAGATTTGATGCTTTGGATTGCACTTAAGTTGGGCACCAAAGAAACATCAGGTAGATGATAACACTCAGGAAATGTCCTTGGCCATGGGGCAAGAGGAAGGTGGATGCCTGAAAAGGGCTTGCTTTCTGATAGAACAAAACCCTGACAGTCCATCCCAGCTGTACCACACGTGCTGCTCTCCAGCACCTATTTCTGTTCAAATCGCAGTCTTCATCGAGAACAAAGAGGCAAGCTCGGTTCTGCAGAGGCAAAAACGAGCCAACTCAAACAGACTAGAAGAGTTTATTCCTGGGAACCTCGAGAGAGAATGTATTGAAGAAAAATGCAGCTTTGAAGAAGCCCGAGAAGTATTTGAAAACCAAGAGAAAACGGTGAGTGTCACTGCTGCAAAATGGTAACACCTTGTTCCCCCCTGCCCACACCTCTGCAAGCCCTTCAGGTGAGTCCCAGAGGGGGAAGAGGAATGAACAGCAAGGGGAAAACCTGCAGGGCCGAGAGCAGCATCTGGCATGGCTGATTCTCATTCGTGATCCATCTCTTGGGCTGGGGAACTGCTTTAAAGGCTTTGTGGGTCACCACTGGGATTATGGAGGGTGGTTTCCCTGCAAGTCTTTTCCTTCAGTTTTGGAGTCATCCCTGTACTACTTCAGCCAGACAGTGCCCAGAAATTAGAAAACAAAGGAAACTTCTTTTCTTTTTTTTTTCTTCCCTTTGCAGATGGAGTTTTGGAAAACATACGTTGGTAAGAGCTGCTTTCTTCCTGTTCAAATGATTAATACTCATCTCTCAGTGCATAAATAGAAGATGTTATTGTAACATATGTATTCCAGCATCCAGCAACTGTTATGTCTCAGAGCCATGCACCCTAAATTCTGCAGCCACCAACAGCCTGGGTCTGTCCTGGTGGTATAGAAATGGCAAGCCACAAAAAAAAAAAAAAAAAAGTCTTAGCATTTACTTTGTTCAGATAGGCTTTTTGGAACAGATTTCCAAAACCTCATGGAACAAAACCAGTTCACACAGACCACGGGATCCGTTGAGCCCAGGTCTGGGCTTCTGCTTTCAGCTGTTATAGAGTAAAATACCACAGCAATAATTAACACCCCTTCAGCAAACAGCAAATGCTCTGTTCTCAAGCAGAGACCTCCAGATAAGGCCCAGCCTCATGAAAGCACAGCGTGAATCCCTAGAAATGCCATATTAAAGTGGAGCCTCGACATGATCATAGAGAACAGCTGTTTGCAATTCACACCATTGCTCCCAAACCCTTTCTTCACTGTTTTCTTTTTCCTTTTCAGTCTCCACCTCCAAGGACTCCTCAGTCCCTTAACAAAAAGATTTCAATGCCCACTACAACATCTGAAACTAATTTTAAGGACATTTCAATAAATGAACTGCTTCGTAGATTGGCGAAGTGCCCAGAACATCTCACTAAAAAGCCTTAAATAATTCAGATTATTCAGTCCAGACTATAAAATAAAAAAGTTACATTTGCATTGTAGGATTGTCCTCTGAAAAAACAGCTGATGAAATTCAACACTAAGTTTGTTTCCCTGCCACAAATTAGCTCATAAAAAGTAAGGAATGCCATATATTCCTCTATCATCTAAAGTGCCTGATTTACTGTACAGTTTACAAGCTGCTATTCCCAACATGTGTAGCCCACAGGAGCTCATCCCTTGGACAACACCTAAGCCCCAGTTGCCTTCACCAGGGAGCAACAACTGCAATCCTCACGTTATGTGCAACCCCCAACACCATAACTTAGACAAGACAAAACCATTTTGTTCCTGTTTGCAGTTTTACATTCCAACCCATTCCTGAAAGCACCATGAACTGCCACACTTACTGGCAGGACACAAAACTCAGCAAGGCCTTCCCCTTCCTCTGTGTCTTGGCATAAGCATTTCAAAGGGTATTCCCTGCCATTTAATATCACTGATTTACTCTTTCACAGTGTTAGATCACCAGTTTTACAATAGTGAGTATTTTTGTTAAAGTTTCAGCTTATCAGCTGTAGGCAACTGTGAAAATAAAAGCTCTGACATGGAAGGGAAAATCTCGACCAATTAATAGTACAAGACTGAGAAAGAAAGAGCAATGATGAAGGTTCTCAATCCTAATGCACAGAGAGGTCTCCAAACCCAAATGGACGGATCCAAACTTTCACAGAACAGACAGTACTGTTAAAATAATCCAGATTAAGATACTCTAACCACTCTTGAGGAAGCAAGCCTTCTAAATTTGTCTGTCTAACCTGGCCAAGACACGAGGTCCTGTTGAGATGTTGCATGAGGGTGACTGAAGAGGGGTTCTACGGAAAGGAGCAGAACTGACCCACATAGGACAGGGTACACAGTTAGGACTCTGGGTAAAGAGCCAATGATGTTACCCCAGCGCTGACATTGTCAGCACACTTGGGTGCCAGGATCTGACTTATTTTTCATTACAAAGAAGGAAGCAATGCAATGTCTTGCTCATCTTTAGTAGGAGGCTTGCATAGAGCAAGGCTCCAGCACATGACTGGCATGAGCCATGGTGGACACTCATATTTGTTAACTCTCCTGTCTTCTCTCCAAGATGGAGATCAGTGTGACCCCAACCCATGCAAAAATGGAGCCGTGTGCAAGGATGGAATAAATTCCTATGTATGCTGGTGCCCAGCTGGGTATGAAGGCAGAAACTGTGAGATAGGTATGTACTGGGGGCTCATCCAGTGACTGTTCTGCTCTCCTTGAAATCCCATGGGATCAAAGCGGGCGCAGAGTTTCATCCTACTGGGGAGTGTTTCAGACACATTTTGCTTTGGGCACTGCAGAAAAGCATAAATTGAGCCTGCTGGCAATGGGATTGCAGGGGGACGTGCTTGGGGATACAGGAGCAGATATTTCTGTCCTCTCCAGCCCTTGGTCACGTCCCAGGTCCACCTCTTCTGAGCACCTGCTCTTATGCAGGGTTCAATGGAGACTCAGGCTCAAGGTCTTTTGTTCAGCTGTGGCTGCCAGCGCAAATGTTGACAGACAGACCTTCCTTTATCTTCCCAGCACAAGCCTTTCTGGGGCTGTCAGTGTTCAGGGACAGCATTCTCACCCACTGAAAGCAAGA